>NW_026126459.1:2400000-3600000 GCF_943737965.1 Phodopus roborovskii | reverse complement strand
GCAGGGCACATAGGCATTCTGTTGGGCCTGCCCAGGAGCTGTCTGGGGGTGTTGTAGGTTGGTGAGGCCTGGACAACTCCTGAAGGCTACCTTGGCTCCTTGGTGGCCCCCTCTGTAGCCTATTACTGGAAAGCTGCTCCCAGGTCTCTGACTGTCCCCAGCTTTCCCTATGCTCCTGGGGAGGGCCCCTCCATATTCCCTCCAGGCTGGAACTCCCAAGTTCTGGCCAGCACCCTAGGCCTGGACCCTCCTCCTGGCTGTCCCAACTCTTCTCTGGGTGTCTATTAGGACTTTGGAGTCCTGACAGCTCCTCCTGACTCTGCCACCCTTCCAGGGGCTGCCTCAGGCTGGCGCAGCCACTCTCTGGATGTTTCTTTATTTGAGCTTTCCTTTCAGGGGGCCGGGATGATGTCTTCGCAGATGCTGAGGATTTCTGGAGCCACCAGTCTCCCTCAGGCCTCTTCTCAGGACTCTTAGGATGTAGGGCCTCTGTTCGGCTCCTGCGGGCTGGCTCTGCCTGCTTGGCAGAGGGCTTGGTCACCTGTGGATGAGTTGAAGGGGTGGGTGAAATTCTGGTCTGCACTGGGTAGTCTCTGTCTGTCTTAGCCAAGTCCCAGAAGGGGGTTGTGAGGTGAGGCTGTGTCTTCCTAGATGCCTAGACCAAAGCTGATGGAAAGCCGTGGCTTGCTCTCTGGTATGTGCTCTCTCCTCTCACCCAATCTTCTTGGTTCCAGAAAGAGAGCTGCTCACTTTCTGGGCTCCCCTCCCTAAGATAGTCTTTCCAACCCAAGCTATCAGGTGCCCGAATTTCCACCATGGTAACTGTACCATTGGGGTGTGCCTTGCCCTCTAAGTTTCATTTGAGATCCAATCCCTGGGCTGGACAAGGCAGCCCCTGGTGCACCCGAGGCTCCCTGAGATCTCAAGATAGCAGATGCCTCCATGGGGACAGCTCTGAGGGGCTATCTTCAAAGGAATTGTATGGAGTCCTTTACATCTTGCCAAGAGCTTCTGGCCCTTGGAAAGGGTGCAGTACAATCCCATGCTGGGGCCCTGGCTTCTTCACAGAGGACCTCCCTGCCCAGGACACCTGCCTGGAACCAAGGCTGTGGGGGGAGGCAGTGACTTCTCATGAGGGCTGGAGCCTAGCTGTGCTCACCTGCCTGCTGGGACCAGGACTGGACTGTCTCCGAAGTTGGCTCTGACCTTGGCTGGGCCGCTGTGACCGTCCCTCATCCAGAACACGGAAGGCCCCCGATGCCTCTGACTTCCTATAAGTAAATGTAGCTATTCCAGAGGGTCTTTGGGACTCCATCCCAGCACTCAGCATTCCCAGCCCACCCCTGAGAAGAGACTCGTTGAAAGCCCAAAGCGATGATGATTCTCTCAGGGCCTCAGTTTCCCCTTCTGGAAAATGGGGACAGTCAGAACCATCTAATCTGACTCCTAAGATCACGAAGAAGACACAGGAGAGTGAAGGCAGAGGATGGGGAGTGGGCAGCTCTTGACCATGGGTCCCTTGGGCCTCATCCAGCACTTCCTATTACCTACCAGCTACTCCTGACAAAGATTAGACTGGTCCTTGTGGGAATTCAGATTTATTGAGCATCTATTGTGTACCAGGCACTGAGCAAAAAATAATCACAATGTTTAAGAAAATATTTATTGAGCACTTCCCATGTTCTATATGCCAAGTGTTTGTGTGCTGGGTCCCACTTAACTTTGCATAACCTACTTTGGGGACAAGAGAATTTTAGGTGCCTCATTCTCTCATTCTTTCTGCCATTTCCCCATCCATATACAAACTGAGGATTTCTCAAGCCAGCTGCATTTTGTGTTCCCCTTGGAGCTAATAGAACTCCAGCACTCAGCTCTGAAAACTCTGGACCCTTCTAGTCATGGGTGAAAGAGCTCCTAGCCAGGTGGCCGCACAGAGACATTCTCTCCAACCCGACAATTCCAAAAGGGTCACTAGCAAATATCACCATACCCAACAGAGATCACCTTCAGCCTGTGTCAAAATCTTTTGGTTCCAGATATGCGTATGGGTTAACAATGAGTGGCCATGGTCATATTCAACATAGTGTCACTGTTTCAAAGCTACAGTCTGCCCCTCTCCTAGTAACAGACAAAATCTCAGCCTCCATGAACAGATAGCTCCTGTGGGGTCTGACTATTAGATTTCAGCTAAACTGGTCATGGAAAGAGGGATGTGGGAGACCCAGCACAGCAAAAAGAAGTAAACACATGAATTGAAGGAGAGGTGCTGTCAGCGAGCCCAGGGTGAGTCCCCAAAGGAGACAAGAGGGGGGCTGTCTCTCTAAAGTCTGCCCACAGCTGAAGAACCACACAGAACATTGCAGAGGTTTGCAGAAGGAATGGACCGTGGGTAGTGATGACACCTGGGTCCTAGTGCTCAGGAGATGGGGCAAGGAGACCAGGTGTTCAAGGGCATCACTGGCTACATGGAGAGTTGGAAACTAGCCTAGGCTACATGAGACCCTGTCTCAAATCAACTGAAAATGTGGTATCAGCCTTTGCTGTGGTCCTGTGGCCTTTGCTGATGTCATTAGAATTAGATGTGGGGACTGGAGAGGTTAAGAGCACTGGCTGCTCTTCCAGAGGTCCTGAGTTCAATTCCCGGCAACCACATGGTGGCTCACAACCATCTATAATGCGATCTTGTGCCCTCTTCTGGCATGTAGGCATACACGCAGGCAGAACACTGTATACATAATAAATAAATCTTTAAAAAAAGTATTAGATCTGGAAGCTGTTGGAGTCCTTAGCAGTCCTAAGGTCTCTGGATTCTAAGCTTGAGGGCTCCATGATGAGGCTCCATTCCCCGCTCCCCAGACAGGGTTTTTTTGTGTAGTACTAGCCACCCTGGAACTTGTTCTGTAGACCAGGCAGTCCTTGAACTCAGAGATCTGCTTGCCTCTGCCTCCCCAATGCTGGAATTAAAGGCGTGTGCCACCACTGCACCAGTATTTCTTTTCTTTTCTTTTTGGTTTTTCAAGACAGGGTTTCTCTGTGTAGCTTTGGAGGCTGTCCTGGAACTAGCTTTTGTAGACCAGGCTGGTGTCGAACTCACAGGTGACCAAGGAAATGCATTTCCTCTGGATACTCAGATGGGTATATGGACCCCCAAATGGTGTCAAAGAAGCAATAGGGAAGGATGACACACACCTTTAATCCCAGCAGTGGGAGACAGAGGCAGGTGGATCTCTATGAGTTCCAGGCTAGCCTGGTCTACAGAGCTAGTTCCAGGTCAACTGGGGCTACATAGTGAGACCCTCTTTAAAAAAAAAGAAAAAAGAAAAAAGAAAAAACAAAGGCACTGTGTTTAGCAGATCCAAGAAAGAATGTTTCAGAATTTAGGTATGGGGGATGGGGGAAACTGTAGAGTTCCCACAATAGGGGATGGCTAAAACACCAGCCAAATGCCTAAGTCTTTGACATGATCCTTCTAGGAAAATATTCCAGGCTCAGAACAATGCTTAGGCAAAGTAGATGCTCAATAAATATGTCAGAAGAGTAAATGAGAGACAATGAAAATGCAACCTGGCACACCCCCATCCCCCAGTCTCATAAATGCTTCATTTTATACAAATGCATGCTATTTTCAGAGGGCAAATGGCATTCCACCTGGAAATAGGGAAAATACCCTATACTAGGATGGGGAGTAGAGTGAACAGAAGCAACTATGTGAGCCCTGTGCGGTGGGGCATACCCCATATCTCAGCACTCAGGAACCTGGAACAGGAGGACCAAGGCCAACCTGGGCCACCCTATTTCACAAATGAGTGACTGCAAGAGAGAATATTTATGAACAAAGTTATTTGTGAGTTCTGTTGGAGAGCCAGCCCAGCAGGATGCTACACTCCTGAATACCTAGCACTTGGGAGAGGAAGGCAGGAAGATCTGCAGTTCAAGGTCATCCTCAGCTACACAGTGACCAGTTCCAACCTGGGCTGCAAAGAGGCCCCGTCTCAAATCCCCAAAGTGGTTTTCCTTTTTTTAAGGACCAAAGAAAGAAATATGCTA
Organism: Phodopus roborovskii; assembly: GCF_943737965.1. Lineage (NCBI taxonomy): Eukaryota > Metazoa > Chordata > Mammalia > Rodentia > Cricetidae > Phodopus > Phodopus roborovskii. The sequence goes on along the minus strand of NW_026126459.1, from coordinate 3,595,953 downwards.
GTGTAAGGGTCAAAGAAGTTTCTCTCTTGGCTAGTAAATGGAGCCAGTTTACAGGAATGAGCATTTGAATAAGAAATAAGACTTCTCACTGTGCACACTTTTAGTCCCAACAAGGAGGCAAAGGTAGGTGGATTTCTGTGATCCAGGCCAGCATGGTCTACAGTGAGTTCCAGGACAGCCAGAGGTGTTATACAGAGAAATCTTGCCTTGAAAAAACAAAAAGAAAGAAAGAAAGGGAGGGGAAGAGAGGAAGAAAGAAAGAAGACTTCTCATTCAAATTCAGATCGTATAGAAATGTTGCCTGTGCCTCAGGGGCAGTGAAGAGGAGAATCTTATGTTGGCGGCAGTGGTGGCGCATGCCCTTAACCCCAGCACTTGGGAGGCAGAAGCAGGCAGATTTGTGGGTTTGAGGGCAGTCTGGTCTACAGAGCTAGTTACAGACAGCCAAGGCTACACAGAAACCCCGTCTTGAAAAACTAAAAGAAAAAAAAGTGAGGCAGGGAGTTGAAATGCTCTAGAATTATGTCACAGTGGGGCTGTCCCACTCAGTCAGATTCTAAAATTCACCAGGTAATACAGGGAAAATTTCCAGATTTCTAGACACTCCTCCCTCCAGTTCTCTTGTCTCTAGTGGAACTGCATCTCTAAAAACCCAGGGGCTAGCTCTGCTGAGGAGAGAAATCCCAGCCAGAGCAGGAGGGGATGTTTCCCCTCTCCCATGTGACATGTTACTGGTTCCTTAGGACATTCACAGGACACTAGGAATTGGACTCTGTGGCCATGAGCCAGGGAAGTAATGCCTAACTTCTGAAAGTCTGTGTCTCTGGGGACTCTTATGGAAAGGGCTGGGATGAGAGCAGAGTATTTCCTTGGCAGGTGCACGTCTTGGGATCCATCCCTAGCACCCAGAGGAATAAAACCCAGGGCATTTATCTATTTAGCTCTGTGGCTCAAAGCCAGGGCCTGTGTGTACTGCTAATCATTCCACCGCTGAGCTATCCCCAGCCTCTGGGCATATATGTAAAACAAGCATGTCCGCCTTCCTGCAATGTACAGGGAAAGAGTCATGGGTATAGGAAGAAACGTTACTCAGTATCAAACCATTCAAGAGTTCAGCCTCATTGAAATCAATGTGCTTTTGATCTCCCCCATTTGACAGGCGAAGAAACTTAGGACCAAGGAGATTAAATTGCTTTAAGCAGGTGTCACAGGATACAGGGTAGCTTTGACCCCAGATTTGAACTTAGCCTGCCAGACATCAGGTTTGTTTTTTGTTTTGTTTCATTTTTACTCTACTTGGTTATCCATAGTGTTACTTCAACCTCAGAAATGAACGTCCTAATATACAATGAGATACAGTGGCTTGCCCAAGACCACACAGCCAGTGAGCAGCAGGGCTTTAACTCTTGCTTCTAGAACTTTCCAACTGTTCTCCGCCCCAGCCCACCTGACTGCCCCTGCCCTGGCTCACCTGCGCTCTTGCCCGAAGAGGCGCTCCACCTCTGCCCGGCCAGGGCTGCGGGTATGGCCCTCGTTGCTGCCCTGTGCTTGGGGCTCTGGCCCCCTCTGGGCCAGCCTCCTGGGTGGGGGCAGGTCAGCCAGCATGGTGTACTCCTCCCTCTCCAAGTTGTGTCTGGTTTCCCCTGGGGGTGCTGAGCCCCGAGAGCCTGAGCTACCTGGGGGAGGGGAAGGGGCCAGGAGACCTAAATCACAGGATAGATGGCGGGGAGGAGAGGAGGCTCTGGGTGCATCCCGATGGCCGATGCATACTTGAGGGGGCAGCAGTGGGGAGCCATGCAGAGAGTCAATGGAAGGGGCAAGACTCTCCATACTGGCCCCAGGAGGATCCTGGAAAAAGAGGGAAGGCTCAGGGGCCTGGCGTGGTGGGGAAGAGAAGGAGGGAGCATCTCTGTGCCCGATACACACAGGAGTGGGGATGTGGGGAGGCTCACGCAGAGAGTCAGTGGAAGGGACAAGGCTCTCTGTGCTGGCCCGGGGGAGATCCTGGAAGAAGGAGGGCTCTGGAAACTGGCGTGGTGGGGAAGACGCCCTGGGGGCATCGCGGTACCCAATGCACACTGGTGGGGGAAACTGTGGGGGATCATGTTGGGGGGACTCGTTCTCAGCATCTGATGTATCTGGGAGGAAGGGAAAGGGATCAAACTGGGTATGACGAGGTGGTGAAGTGGCCCGGGGGGCATCACGGTGCCCAATGCACACTACAGGTGGCATGTAGGGGGGTTCGTGGTGGGGTGATTCGCTCTCAGACGAACGGGGATCTGGAAAAAAGGGGAAAGGGTCGTACTGAAAATATCGGGGGGGTGAAGAGGCGCGAGGTGCATCCCTGTGTCCAATGCACACAGCACATGATGGCTGGGGGGGCTCTGAAGATGTCTGGGAAACCCCTCGTGGTGCTGGGTGCAGAGGCGATGAAGTCCGAGAGGCACTGGGACAACCTGGATTATGAGAGGAGGAAGAGGCCACAGATGACGAAGAGTGATGTGGAGGGTCGTGATGGGCTAGTTTGGTAGGAGTTGAGGTCTGAGGCCTCTCCCCTTGGGTTGGCCGGAGAGAAATGGATGCCCAAGGCACCTGGTTTTGTTTGGTGCGAGATGGAGATGAGGTTCGAGGACCATCACTCTGGGTTGGCCGAAGGGTAAAGGAGGCCCAAGGGATATCTTTGTTGGTACGGTGGGGAGAAGGGTTCCTGGAACTACTCCCCTGAGTGGCATGGCGGGGAGATGATGGTCCTGGGTTGTCCTTTTGGGTGCAGCCTTGAGTGAAAGCCCTGGGGTGGTCTTGTTGAAAGGAAGATGGTGGTCCTGGGTTGCTTCGTTGGGTGCAGGCGCTTCGGAGATGTTCCCATCTGCTGCAGGAGGCTGTGGTCTTGTCTCCTTGGGTAGAAGGGGTCCTGGGGGTGTTCTGTAGTATGCAGGAAATTCCGGGGTTGTCCTTCTGGGTAGTTCTATTGGGAGAGGAGCTCCTGGGGTTGTCCCTCTGGGCACAGGGAGTCCTGGGGTTGTCCCTCTGGGTGGTTCTGTTGGGAGAGGAGCTCCTGGGGTTGTCCCTCTGGGCACAGGGAGTCCTGGGGTTGTCCCTCTGGGTGGTTCTGTTGGGAGAGGAGCTCCTGGGGTTGTCCCTCTGGGCACAGGGAGTCCTGGGGTTGTCCCTCTGGGTGGTTCTGTTGGGAGAGGAGCTCCTGGGGTTGTCCCTCTGGGCACAGGGAGTCCTGGGGTTGTCCCTCTGGGTGGTTCTGTTGGGAGAGGAGCTCCTGGGGTTGTCCCTCTGGGCACAGGGAGTCCTGGGGTTGTCCCTCTGGGTGGTTCTGTTGGGAGAGGAGCTCCTGGGGTTGTCCCTCTGGGCACAGGGAGTCCTGGGGTTGTCCCTCTGGGTGGTTCTGTTGGGAGAGGAGCTCCTGGGGTTGTCCCTCTGGGTACAGGGAGTCCTGGGGTTGTTCCTCTGGGTGGTTCTGTTGGGAGAGGAGCTCCTGGGGTTGTCCCTCTGGGCACAGGGAATCCTGGGGTTGTCCCTCTGGGTGGTTCTGTTGGAAGAGGAGGCTTGGACACAAGGAGATGATGCAATGCGGGGGTCATTTTGTGGTATACAGGTCTTGAGGCTATCTTGAATGACTCTGTGGGGAGAGGAAAGTGGAGTGCTGCTTCGCTGGGTGGACATGGTCTTAGGAGTGTCCCTCTGGGAAACTCTTGAAGGAGAGGACTTTCTGGGGCTACTTCGCTGTGTGGCTAAGGTCCTGGGAGTGTCCCTTTGGGTGTTTTGGGATATAGAGGAAGCATGGGAGGTTTCTTGTGCAGAAGCATCATTGAAAACACCCCTTTGAACAGAAGAAGCCTGGGTGGTGTTCCGAGGTCCAGTTGGTGGTACCCTGGAGGAAGCCTGGGTTTGTCCTGAGTGATGTCGTTCCAAGGAGAAGTAACCACTTTCTGCTCGCAGCTTTGTCCAGTGCTGGGCAGCACTCTGTCCACCACTGCCAGAATCTGGAGAGAAATGAGGATATTTAAAGTGAGGAGAGGGAAAAATCATAGCATCCCCTGAGCCTTCTAATAGGTTTCAGTGTCTAATCAGAGGCGGGCACTTCCCGATCAGGCTGAGACAGGCTTAGGCACCGTCTGCTGCCAGGCCAGGGCTTTGCAATGACTGGTGGAGTGGTACCAGAGTGAGAAGGTCATGGGTATGTCCAAAAAGATCAATGCTATGGAGCACAGAGAGGGGGAAGGTGGACCAGGTGCAGCTAATTTCTACTCTCTGGGTGGAATGCCCACAAATCATCCCAACATCTAAGAAACCCCTTTCATGGGTGCCAGGGCATGGTGCCCATGCCTATACCTACACCTGAAGACTCTTCTTACCCTTCCTGCCCCAGAGGCTCATCTCAGGCTCTGGGAATGTGCACAGATAGGGCAGCTATTGCTGAATGGGCACATGTATATCTGCACAGAGCAGAATCAGCACCTAACCAGATTACAGCATGTGACAGTTAATGTTGTTAACAGGATATACTCACCCAGGGGACATGTCTGTGAGGGGTTTCTAAACTGGGTTAATTGAAGAAGGCCTAGTTGAAATGTGGGCAGCATTATCCCTTGTGCTGGGGTTCCAGAGTGAATAAGAGGGAGAAAGCAAGCAAGGACCAGTGAGACAGCTCAGCAGGTGAGTGTGCTTTTGGCTGAGCCTGATGATGTGAGTCTGAGCTCAGGATCTGTGTGTTGGAGAAAACTGACTCCCAGAGGTTGTCTTCTGATCTGCATACAAGCTCCTCGGCACATGTGCACATGCATGTATGTAAACTCTCTCTCTCTCTCTCTCTCTCTCTCTCTCTCTCTCTCACACACACACACACACACACACACACACACACGAATAAATAAGTGAATTTTAAGAAAGAGTGAACACATGGGGCAGGGGAGGCTGATTGGGTACCAGCAGTCATCTAGATGAGTGTTTCTCAACCTGTGGGTCACAACCCCTAGAGGGCATCACCAAGATTATAGGAAAACACAGATATATACATTATGACTCATAACAGTAGCAGAATTGCAGTTACAAAGTGGGGTCACTGCATGATGAACTATATTGAAGGGTCACAGTGTTAGGAAGGTACTTCCTGACTGCAAACCCACTGTGACCAGCCATCACACTCCTGCCTGCCATCATGCCTCCCCCGCCATGTTAGACAGTCGCCTTCTTCCCTCCTTCAATTTCTTTTGTTGGGTATAAAGTAACTAACTCTTTGGGCACCTCAAGGGTATCTCAGGGGTGCTGGGCTCAGGGATAAAAGAGCTGCCCTAAACAGTGACTATGTCACAGCTCTTGGCTGTCATGAACTTGGGGTCTACCTCTACCCTTTTCAGTCCCTTAACCACCGTCCCTCCTCTTGAAGTAGCAAGCTGTGGCTGCCTTCATGAGGACACACTTTCTTTCACATACAACCCTATGGGTTGCTACACTGGAAGCTGGTGTCCCTGAAGTCTGAACTCTCAGAACTGAAGTGGCCCTGGGGACCCCTAAAATGTCCTCTAAATCTACCTGCTTCTGTCATTCCCAGCCCCCACTCAAGGTCACTGACATTTTTGCCCTCTCCCACAGCATGAGTGCACTTTGTCCAGATCATTGTCCCTGATCATAACTGTTGAGCAGAAGGCAGATAAGGAAGGAATGGCCAGGAAACTGCCATTAGAGGAAGGACCAGAGGAGACCAGATGACAATGCAGTGAGAGACCCTGCCTTATGCCCCAGCAAAGAGTTTGGTACTGATGGCGACTGCAACCTTAGCACTAACCTGAGAGATGGAGGATTGTCACAAAGTTGAGGCTACCCAAGGCTCCAGAGTTTGAAGCCAGCCAGAGCTACATAACAAGATCCTATGAGAGACAAACTAAACCAAAGGGAACATAGACAGAAAAGCAGTGAATTTGATTAATCTATAGTTTCCAGTTGTGTTGATACTCTTTTTTGTTCCTGGGGCTGAAGCCTAAGGTCTCACACTGCTAGGCAAGTGCTGAGACACATCCCAGCTCTGACCAATGTCTATTTATTTATCTGTTTATTTATTTTGAATTTTTGAGACAGGGTTGCTCTGTGAACAGCCCTGGCTGTCCTGGAACTTGCTTTGTTGACTAGGCTGGCCTCTAACTCACAGAGTGCTGGAATAATGTTAGTTTCTTAACTCCAGCCTCTGTGTGTGAAACTAACATAAGGAAACCTGGGCAAAGGGTTCAATAGACACTACAGCTGCCATCTTGGCAAATCTAAGATTATTTCAAAATTAAAAGAAAGATAATACTCTCTAGGGGCTTCCTGATGGATTTTGCAAGGATTGTCTCACTCCCCATTCTACCCTCACCCACTTGCCAGGGTCAGCACCTACTCTTTGAGATCCTCTAACAATATAGGAGCCTCACCACCCAGGGCCATTGCTCTTGCTGGTTTCTCTGTCTGAAATGGACAGTGTCCTTCTGGTACTTACATTTCCTGGCCATGGGCTGCCTTCCATGTACCTTCTTCATGCCTAGTGCCTTGATTACCTGCTCTTCCCCTAGCAGTTCTGTGCAATAGGGCCTTGTATTCCCATGGTGCCTCTGGAACTTGGCAGAGGTGTGCAGCACACACAATGCTCCCACCTATGGTTCTGTTTCTGCCTTGCCTGCAGTGGCCTTACCATTTGTGCCATAGGAGCCTGGCTCTCACAAGATGAGGCTTCCATGCAAGACAGGTACTCAGCTGTGCTTGGGCCACCTATGTCCTGCACCCCCAGGGAGCAGTGCCGACTGGGATGAGCCTAGGGGAGGCTCAGTCCCTGGATGCAATGTTGCAAGTGGCCACCAGGTGGCCAGAGGCCACAGATTCTGGCTTAAGTAGGTCACAGATGAGGATACCACCCATAGTCCAGGGGCTTTCAACAGCAAGAAAGCAAAGCCTGGCTGTGTGGGGTTCTCTATAATCCCAGCACGGAGAAGGCGGAGGCAGGAGGATCAGGAATTCCAGAGCAGCCTCAGTTATACAGAATCCAAAGCTCACTTGAACCAGGATCACAGACAGGTACCCGCCACCACCCCCATACCCAGCCGAGCATTTTAGTTAGCATCAGGATTTGAAAGGAAAGTGATTGGTGTTATGTGCTATCCTGTCTCCAGGCAGCACATGGGGACACTGAATGGCCTCTTGACTGCTGCAGCATCTGCAAAGCTCCCCTGAGGAACACTGTGAGTGGGTACCCTGATCATCCAGTTGATGGGAAACTTTTCATCCTGGGATTCAGTGTCAGCATCAGCTAAACCAGGTGTTACTAGGTGGCTCAGCTGACTTATATTCTCCTGCTCCAATGCATTCTGACTTCACACCCAAACCATGCTTAAGAGGAAAGTGCCCCATCTCCTTGGCAAGGCTGAAGAGGCCCAGCACAACTTACCCCCATTGTGTACCCCATCCACATTTAAACTGCAGCTGCTAACTGGCCACATAGTCCTGTCTCCCCTGACCTGCTCTCCTCCATCCAAACAGCCCTCTCCTGGGCCAGCCCTGTACCATCTTTGGTGGCTTGAATAAAAACGACCCTCCATAGCTGGACAGTTGTGGTGCATGTCTTTAATCCCAAAACTCAAAATGCAGAAGCAGATGAATCTCTGAGTTCAAGGATAGCCTAGTCTAAGAGGGAGTTCCAGGACAGCCTAGGCTACACAGAGAAACCTAGTCTTGAAAAAAAAAAAAAAAAAAAAAAAAAAAAGCAAAGGGCTGGAGAGAGAGATGGCTCAGAGGTTAAGAGCACTGAGTGCTCTTCCAGAGCACTGAGTTCAATTCCCAGCAACCACATGGTGGCTCACAACCAACTATAATAAGATTTGGTGCCCCATTCTGGCCTGCAGGGATACATGCAGGCAGAATGTTGTATTCATAATAAACAAATAAGTCTTTTTTAAGGAAGAAAAGAAAAACAAAACAAAAGACCCCATCCCTTCTCTCATGCCTATGTCTGCTCCTCCTCTGTCCTGTCTGTCCTGTCTGTCCTGTCTGTCTGCTTCGCAAGGTGCTGATCTCTGTAAGGCAAGGGTCATTGCTAACTCTCCCTGAGACCTCAGGGCATCTTCACCCAAACTTCACCCAAACACATGAAGATTGATGAGACTCCTGTAAGGCCCATGGGAAGCCAGGACTGCCATCAGGAAGGACAAGGGCATTCTGGCGTCCTGATCACACTGAAAGAGAAATCAGGGCCAGAATTGCGTGCCCACCATACTGAACTCACGTCCAAGCAAGATGTTGGCCAGTCTCACCAACCTCCATGGACTTGGCATAACAGTAGCCCCTCACCCATCTCTCTGTCTTTCTCTTTTTCTCTTTCTCAGAACAGCACCCTGACTTCCTCTGGGTACTCTCCCCTCCACCTAGCTCAGGCCATGAGGTTTGCATAGGAGGCCAGACAGTGATCAAGATGACCCCAGTGGTCCCTGTGATAACCCTTCCTGAGACTTAACTGTAGTCACAGGACAGATGTGCCCTTCACAGGACAAGCTGGCCCCTTTGGTGGCTATCATGCTATTATTATACAAGTGTTTGACTAAAAATGGAGCCACTTCAGCAGAAGGAAGAATGGAGAAGAGCCCTGGGTACTGTCTGTCTGATCACTTGGGTCCAGCCACACCTGAACTTCCACCGTGTCATTCTGTTTATGCAGGTGTTCTACTTGTATTCATCCAGCTTCAACCGCTTAGAACTTAGAGACCTAATCTTTCAACTGAGGGAAAGTATCCTTAAGTTGGGCAGCATGGCAAATGATACAAGAACTTCTATTTTTAAGATCTGCCAGGTGGTAGTGGCACACAATCCCAGCATTTAGGAGGCAGAGGCAGGCAGATCTCTGAGTTTGAGACCAGCCTGTGATGGGAGATGTCATTCTGTAAATATGTTTCTCATATTGGTTAATGAATAAAGCACAATTGGCCAATAGGAAAGCAAATAGGTGGGACTAGGAGACTAGGAGGGGAGAGGAAGTAATAGGGAGGAGAGTCAAGATGGAGGATGGAGAGAGAAGAACACCAGCCCCTCTCTCCGGTAAGATAAGACCACGTGGAAATACTTAGATTAATAGAAATGGGTTAATATTTAAGACAGAGCTAGCTGATAAGAAATTAGTAACTGGCCAACAAATTTATATCTAATACAGCATCTCTGTGTGTTAATCAGGGCTGGCACAGCGGTGGGACCAGACCTGCAGGGAAAAACTACTCTTAACAAGCCTGGTCTACAGAGGGAGTTTCAGGACAGCCGAAACCCCATCTCAGGGAAAAAAAAAAAAAAAAAAAGATTCAGGTCCTCAGGGCTGGAAAGATGACTCAGTGGTTAAGAGGAGCACTGGCTACTCTTCCAGAGGACCTGGGTTCAATTCCCATCACCCACACGGCATCTCACAAGAGTCTGTAACTTCAGTTCCATTGGATAAGACACTCTCATACAGACATATGTACAGGCAAAATATCAATGCACATAAAATAAAAATAAATGATTTAAAAGAGAGAGAGAGAGATTCTGCCCCTCAAAGGAAGCTGAGCCAATGAGATGGCTATTTGCAGGCCCCAAGCCATTACCACTCCAAGGTCATGAGACCATCCTGGAAGTACTCACCCTCCTTTCCTGCTGGGTCTCCTCCAGCTGGAGACCTGGTGACCCTTTGAGCGCTGTCAGCTCTCAGCCCCTCCTGAGGCCTCCTCGGGATCATCACATTGAGTCTGTCCCTGTTGGGGACCACCCTTGGCCTCTCAACAGTATCCCAGTCCTGCTGGGAGAGGAGAAAGCTTGTTGGAGAGAAGACCCCAGACCTGTATCCCAGCACGAAGGCTAGAAAAACAGGTTTTTAAGGGCACCTGCCACCTGAGTGAGGCTCTCAGCCAGTGATAACTCAGCAGACCTTCTGTCAGCCTTGAAAGAGAGGCACAGCCATTGAAATCAAAATCTGGGCCAAAGTCACAGATAGAAGAAAGCATTCAAATCCTAGGCCACTGCTTCCCAGCTGTGTGGTCTTAAGTGAGTTACTTCCCTGCTCTGAGCCTCAGTCCCTAACAGGGCCACAGAAGTCTCTAGCATAGAGGGTGGTGGAGGGCCTTGCTTGAATTCAGGCCCACTGAGACCTGTGCACGGTACCCACCACATGTGTCAACAGGCTAGGCTGTTTATGTGAAGTTCGTTCTTTCCTGTCATTTTCTTTTGGGGGGAGGGGGGAGGGTCTGAAGGGACAGGTCTGAAAGTGTGAAGGTATAGGGACAGCTTCCTGGCTCCTCTCTCCTGCTAGCTCCTGCCAGTTCCCAAACCTGTTACCTTCCTTCTCCTTTGGAAATCAACACCAGGACTGGTCATAGTCTCAGCAGCATGTAGCCAGGGCAGAGCTGGGCCCAGCCTCACGCTCGCTCTGGAAACCATGCCTATTTCCCGGCCCTGAGACCTGAGGCAGCTGGTGACTCATACAAAGTCCCTACTGGACTGAAATGCTTCCCTCCACCTGCCCACACTACCACCCACCCTGAGCCAGTCCAGAGATGCCCCACCCTTCCTCCCATCAGGGAAGGCAATTGGCCCAGCATTCTGCAGTGAGGCTCAGCCTTCCTCTGAAGGTTTAGAGGTCTTGTCTCTAGGGCTAAGGACACTGGATGACACTGTTTGTTCCCAGACCCTGGCCCTCAGCTCACCACAGAGGAAGAAATGCTGGTATCATGAGGGGTATTGCTGTCCTGGCTGGAGCTGGCGTCAGAGTTGGGTTCCTCCAGATAGGGTACCACCTCAGGGTCCTGGTGCCTGTTCTTTGGGGCAGTTGCAGGGCCCTCTGCAGGGAGAGCAGCTGTTGGGGACCAGCCTCTGGGAGAGGAGAGAGAACAATTATTTTCCCCTAAAAGGTAGCAGAGTCAAGGACTCAGTCCTGCCTGCCCTCCAGTACGTGTGGGTGTGTTCACACCATGCCAGGGTCTGTAGCAACAGAACAAGAAGCCAGAGCTGAGGGTATTTGGACTGGGCTGTCTATGGACCAGCCCCTAGAGCTACAAGAGGGTTCCACCGTACAGATGAAGAAACCCAGGCTCTGGGGGGGCTCAGGAGCCTGGGCAAGGCCACAGCCCTGGGAAAGGGCAGAGCCAAAGCACCCTTCAATGAGCAGGTATGGGGACACTGAGCCAGTTTGGCACATGAAGGGTGTTAAGCAGTGTGAGGGGAAGTGAGTTCCAAGGGAGGAGCTGTGGAAATAAATGCATAGGAAGCAGTTCCTATGGCCCCCACTCAAGAGGCTTACAGTGCATGGCATCCCAAAGTGACCCACACACAGGCCTATAAAATAGTATGGAGTGATGACACTATAAATGAAATCTATACTTAAGGAAATAGGAACATTCTGCACACATCCCGACCTTCATGCCTAAACCACACAATGCAGGTTTGCAAATCAAATGCTTCAACAAGTCCTACAGGAAATACATTGACTATCAGAGCCTCCTTTTTCTTTTTCTCCTAAAATAATGCCCACCTGAGGGGAACACATGCCCTCAAACAATTTGAGAATTTGTTCCAGCATCTCTTTCTAAAATTTATTTCTGCCATATTGAAAATCAAGCCCAGGATCTTAGGCACACTGCCTGTCACTGAGATACCCTCTCAGCCCATCTTGTTTCACAAACAGGAGAAGTGAGGCCTAAAAAGATAAACTAGCATGTGGGAAGTCCCACAGCCCATCACAGCAGATGTGAAACTGGGATCCAGCTCTCTGGACCCACAAGCCATGGCCTCCTAGGGTCTCAAGACCCCAGTAGGGAACTTGGGGCCCATAAAGGCTTAGACTGGAGGGAATCTCAAAGCCTGGGGACCCAGTCAAGACGGAGTAACAGTAGGTGACCTGGCTGATAGAACCATTCAATTTTTTTGGGGGGGGGATTTCAGGGAACAGAGCTATGTAACCCAAGCCAGCTTTGTGCTCCAAACCCTCTTCTTCCACTTCCTGAATGCTGGTATTACATCCATCTGCCACCACACCCAGCTCCTTCAGCCTTTTAAAACCGTACACAGGAACTAGAAGAAATACATAGCTATCCCCCACCTCACGGAATTATGGGATAGTCAGGGCCACCAGGAAAGTCAGCCAGGGCTAGGGTCAGAGACTCAGGTAAAACAAGGACGGACCAATGTGAGCTTTCCAGGGTTCCCCTGCCCCAAGGACTCCTGGAATACATCCACCATCAGAGCCCTCTGTGCCCAGACTTTGTGGGCTGGCTACATGACCCACACCAGCTGTTGTAGATGGGGACTGCCATCATGAAGAGTAGGGAAGGTATGGGTATCCCCCTCAGGGGTCCCGTCCCTGGAACCTGGAGTTCTACCCACCTCTGAGGCCCCTGCCTGAGACCAAGGCCTTCCACAGAGTGGCCAGCACAGCTGGTGGTGCCAAGTGGGTCCTCGGGGGCCAGTGGGCAGCAGGGCAGATCGCAGTAAGGTGGCTCGACACTAGAAGGGCTGTGAGGCTCCTGGGCCCCGCATTGGAGAGAGGAGACAGCTCAGGCCCACGTGGGACTCCCCTTCCTCCTCCTCCAGACAGTCCCTCCCAGCTCAGACTGGTGGATGTCTCCAGAAGTCATCTCCTGGCACCTCCCTGCTCAAGGAGACCAGCTATTCCATCAGCTGGCAATGCCCTGGGGACTGTGGTCAGAGTCAGCAGGGTACCTGGAGTACATATGCACACATGTGTACATGGATGTGTGTGTGTGTGTGTGTGTGTGTGTAAATACCTGTAGTTTGGGGGCACCCATGTGTACGTCATTATTGAGGGATATATGCCCAATTGCATGTGTACAGGCCTGTCAGCTATGCCGGCGCATATATGTGTTCAAGATTATGTAAACACGAATGTATGAGTGCATGCCTGAGAATGGGAACTGCATCAAAGGCCCCAGAGACCCTTGCATCCAGAAAACAAGAGGGAAAGAGCAAAATGGCCTGGCCTGGAATGGAAGAAGAGGTCTGAAAGTGGAGGGGCCAGTAAGAGCTAGAAGAAATGGAAGGTTCTGTCCCACTACAGGAGAGGCAGGGGCCCCAAAGAGGAGATCACAGCCCCCAAGCCAGAGGTGTGCCCTTGGCACTGTTCACAGCAAGGCCACACCTGGAAAGGCTGACACTGGGTTCAGCTAGAAGAAACAGCTGCTCCCCTCATAGAAGACCCCCCATTCCCTGCACCTCCCAGAATGGCAGGGCCCTCCCTTGGTGGTGGGAGACAGGGCCATGGCACCTTGTGCCCCGCCTCCTCTCGGGTTACCTGGGCATCAGACTCCCACAGTGGCAGCTGGCGGCTGTCAGCACCCTCGTTCCCGGGGGGCTCCGGCTCAGGCTCCCACACTGCTGCCCTCCCAGGCCCTGACTCTGGGCCGTGGTGGATGCAGTGCTCCAGGCAGCAGAAACCTTAGAGGGGCCAGCCTCGGGAGCAGGGCCCCTCATTACTGTTTCATAAGCCGGGGCCCAGCCAAGAACAATGCACGACATGAAACCAGAGGAACCCGATCCTGGCGGCTCACCTGAGAGCAGGCCTGATGGGAGTCTCCCTGGGGACCCTGGAGCCCGGAGACTGGGACAGCGGCTGTAGCCCAGGCAGTGCCCTGGGTGGGCAGGAGTGCTCTAGAATTTAAGAAAACCACAATGAGCAAGGCCAGGATGTGCTAGGGAAGGGCTAGGGGTCTGCAGCCATATCCAGGCCAAAGAGGGCCCATGAGGATTCAGTTTCACACCTGCCCCATAGCCAGATTCTGATCAAAGCCAGCTAGCCGGAGGTGTCAGATCCACAGCCCGGCCTGGCGCCTCAGCTACCCAGGGGACAGCATGGCAAGAAGGAGGGAACAGACTCTCAACCCAAGCCCTGTACTTCCAAAGACCCCACCCAGCATGAACCCAGGGGCTAATACGGCACCTAGTTCTTGCTTTCATCCTTAGCCCCACCCCTCCCTCTGTTCACATGACCATGTCCAGTAGTCAGTCCCCAGCTCTGATTTCCTGACTAGTCAGTGTCACAGTCTCTCCTATAACAGACCTGGGTCCCATCCCAGCTGGATGACCTCACTCGGTGGCTTCCCCTCTCTGGACCTTGCTGTCTATGAAAAGGAGGCATGGGGTGGCCAAGACCTTGGCTAGGTGACTTGGCCTCAATTGTGTCACCTATAAAGCTGTCATGATAACCACAGCCTCCCCTAGGGGACATGAGAAGAATTACATGAGGTGAAATTTGTCATAAGCACAAAAACCCAGCCTGAGCTACAAAGAGAGAGTTTGACCGAAAAGGGCAGGGAAAGGGTGGCGCTCATATAAAGGTCTGTGTGGCCCTAGTGTAAAGCAAGGCCCTTCCACACAACCTGTCCTCCCTCCCACCCAACCTATTCTCCCTCCCTCTCTCCAAACCTGGCCACAGCCTGCTCAATACCATGTGACTTTCAGGGCTCAGTTTCCACCAGCCACCAGCCTGTGGACTCAGGTGTGTCTGGAGCCCAGGGTTTTCAGAAGCTGAAGATAAAAAGAAAAATCATATGGCCAGCAGCTAATCATGTCCAATAGGCCATAGGGGACACTTTGTGATCAGAGCCATTTCTACAAAATCTAGAGCAGCTGAAACCATGAGCAGGGAAGCCTAGGCCATCCCCATCCCCTGTGGCAGATGTGGTGGGGGCCCAGCTAGGGGCTGCACTGCCCTAAACAAGCCAGTGATGCTTTTAAATATAGGCCTTTTTTGGGCTCCATGTGTCTGGATTGATACTAGAAGCAAATGGGGCCAAGATCCCAGAATCCTTTGGGGCAAGGTGGAACACTGGCCACATTTGGTTCCTTGGAGACACGTGATAAGAATGATCTGGAGAGACAGTGGACAGTATAGACAAAGCAAGCCAGGGACAGCAAGCACTCAAGGGCAGATGCTGGGTCTCTGGGAAAACAGAGACTCTGTCCACTGCCTCCTACCTAACCTCAGAGCATCATGGAATGGGATCCAGGGAGGCAGCCAGAAAGGTCCAGAAGAGGTAACTTGATAAGGGTCAGATAAAAACCTGATTTGTTAGCAATGTGGTGGTGGTGCACACTTTGAATGCCAAGACTCAGGAGAAAGAGACCGGCAGATCTCTGTGACTTCCAGGCCAGCCTTGTCTACAGAGCAAGTTCCAAGACAGCCAAGGAAACCCTGTCAAACCAAAACAAAAAACAACAAAACTCACAAAAAACAAACACTCCGACTTGTTCTATGTTATGTTGGGAATGGAAGTCATGGGCTAGTTTATGCTAGGCAATTGTCCTATTTCTGTGTTGCTGTGTCCCTAAACTAAGGTCAGGTGTGTGTATGTGTGTTAGGTATATATATGTGCATATGGACACTAGAGAGTGGCATTTCCACATTTATTTATTTATTTATTTATTTATTTATTTATTTATTTATTTATTTTAGACAAAGTCTCTGTAGCCTTGACTGGCTTGAAACTTACTATGCAGTTCAGGCTGGCCTTGAACTCTTCAAAGAGATCCACTTGCCTGTGCCTCCCAAGTTCTGGGATTTAAAGGTGTGGGTCACCATACACAGTTCTGTTTTATTTTTCTGCGTATGGTTGCTTGCCTACATGTCTGTATTGGCACCACAGGGTGAGAAAAAATATTGGATCCTCTGGAATTTGAGTTACAGATGGTTCTGAGCCTCCGTGTGGGTACTGGGAGCTGAATTCAGGTCCTCTGCAAGAGTGGCAAAATGCTCTTACCCACTTAGCTGTATCTCCAGACTGGCTTCAAACTCAGAGATCTACCTGCTTCTGCCTCCCGAGTGCTGGGATTAAAGGTGTGCTCCACACCACTGCCACCCAGCATCCTACTACGCTATTCTGAACCCAGAGCTCACCCATTTCATAAGGCTGCCTGGTAAACAAGTCAGTGGGATGACACTGTCTGTCTCCCAGCACTGTGCTATACAAATCACCATATCCAGTTCTTTTTGTTACTTATTTATTTATCTATTATCTATCTATCTATCTACCTACCTATCTATCTATCTATCTATCTATCTATCTATCTATCTATCTATTTTTGCTTTTGAAGACAGAGTTTCTTTGTGTAACAGCCCTGACTGCCCTGGAACTCACTTTGTAGACCAGGCTGTCTTCAAACTCACAGAGATTCTCCTGCCTCTGCCTCTCCAGTGCTGGGATTAAAGGTTTGTGCCAACACCATCCAGTTACACCTAGCTTTCTATGTGGGTGCTTGACTAGAACTCAGATCCTCAAGCTTGCTAGTGGACTAGGAGTTGATAAGACTGGGGATGGAGAGGAGAAGCCTGAGGCTAACGCCTAAGGTATGAGGTTCAGGGCACAGTGAGTGTGAGCAACCATAGGACACAGTAGAAATGGTCCAAGCTGCAGCTCAGTGCTAGACCATAGCAGGAGACAGATGCTTGGGAAATCTGACACCACAGACTTGCCTGCATCCACAGAGGGGTGTGGAATAAGAAAAGGTATTAGGTGAGGCTGAAATCACCTTGCATTTGAGTGCTGGGGCTAGATTTTTTTTTTTTTTTTTTTTTTTTTTGAGACAGGGTCTCTGTGTAGCCCTGGTTGTCCTGAAACTTGCTCTGTAGACCAGGCTAGCCTTTAACTCACAGAAATCCACCAGCCTCTCCCTGAGTGCTGGGATGAATCTTTATTTTTAATTTATTTATTATGTACAAAGTGTTTTTTCCTAAATGTATGACTGCATGTCATAAGAGATCACCAGATCTCATTATAGATGGTTGTGAGCTAACTACCATGAAGTTGCTGGGAATTGAACTCAGGGCCCCTAGAACAACAGTCAGTGTTCTTAACCTTTGAGCCATCTCTCTCCAGCCCCTTGGAATAGGTCTTACAGCATCATGTTTTAGTCCAAGTGCTCTTCACTGAACCACCTCTTTACCCATTAGCACTGTCCAGCTCCCAGTCAAGCTTTTAAAATATTTACAATTATATATATATATATATATATATATATATATATATATATATATATGGGTATGTGCATGTGGATATGTGTATGTGCATGGTCTGTGTGCAGGTGCCCATGGAAGCCAGAAGAGGGCATTAGATTCCCTAAAATGGAGGTTCAAGTGGCTGTAAGTTTCTGACATGGGGCTGGGGAACCAAACCAAACCTGAAAGAGCAAGTACTCTTAACCACTAACCCATCTCTCAGCACCAGTTGTTTCTTCTCTTTCTTTCTTTCTTTCTTTCTTTTTTTTTTTTTTTTTTTTTTTTTTTTTTTTTTTCAAGACAGGGTTTCTCTGTGGAGCCTGGTTCCTCTAGCTGTCCTGGAACTCACTCTGTATACCAGGCTGGCTTTGAATTCACAGAGATCCACCTGCCTCTGCCTCCTGAGTGCTAGGGTTAAAGTCATGCACCACCAACACCTGACTCCCAGCTTTTTTTAAAAACGTGTGTGTGTGTGTGTGTGTGTGTGCTTGTGTATATGTATGCATGTGTGTGAGTCAGAGGTCAGGTCTCACCTTTTACCATGTGAGTCCCAGGGATTGAACTCAGGTCAACAGACCTGAAACCTCCCTTACTCACTGAGTCACATTGCCAACCCCCAGTCAGTTTTTAATTTCAAGTAATAGGAGGCAAAGTTGGAGAGTTGGGGGTACACACCAACTGTGTGGCCCTCCTTCTCAGGAGGTTGGGGGGCCACTTCACTGCTCGAGAGGGACAGTGAGCTCAGATCCTGTTTGCTTCAGTGGTTACCTCAGCTTGTAAGCTCAGTGATAACTGCTCAGCTCTGGAGGATGGTCACAGAGGAAGCCAGAAGGACACAAGTCTCTGTGCATGGGATATGGTAATAAAAACTGACTCTGGGGCGGACAGTCCTTTGTCCCCATCTCAAGGCTACCACCAACTCTGGATCAAATGCATACCTGTAGCAACTCCACCTTTGTCCCTCATTTCCCTCTCTCCTCCCTCCTTCCACACTTTGCCCAGTAATCACAGCAACACTGAAAATGAAGATTGAATCACTCTAATCACTGTCTTGTTTACAATCCTTAGTGCCACTTCATGACAACTGAAATGCAATCTAAGGTCCTCAACATGTCTACTAAACCAAGCACATAAAGCCAGGTGAGAGCCAGGATCCACTCAATTCTCCACTCTCTATGTGGGTGGCTCTCCCTCTCAATGACCAATGAGTCACATTCACTTCATCCTTTCCGCCTCAAAACCTTTGTACACACCATACCGTTCCCTTCCCCTCTTCTTTTTCCTAGCTTCAATAGCAAGCCTTCATCAAGTTGCTAAAGGTCCTCAGAGAACTTTGCCGGTGGCCTGACAACCCTGTTCCTTCATAGCACCAATCACAGCTATTCTGAAACAGCCATTTCCCTGGTTCTTTTCTTCCTGCCCATGGCTTTGACTAGACCACCAGCCCCCTGGTGCCATTGATGTCACAGCTTCATTTAACATCACTGCCCTAGCAACCAGTGAAATACTGGCTCACTTCAAGAACTATTCATTCCAAATGACTACACAAGCTGACCCAAAATCTTGGTTTATACATATAAATAAATAAGTAAGTAAAAGACCTCCGGAAAATGGAAAAAGTGTAGGAATATTAACACAGTCTAAATGGCACACAGCTCAGGAGGAAGCAGCTCCTTCAACTGTAAGTTCATAGTCCAACCCATCATTGACCCCACATTCTGAACCACCTGCCACAGGGAAAGCCAGCCTACCTGGTATCTTGCTCCATGGACCTCCCCATCATGACAGCATCTCAAACAGTGGCTCTTGGGAGATATACTAACTTCAAAATGTACACCTGGGGCATTCATAGCCATTTCCTCCATAGCAGGTGAGTCACACCAGGCAGCTCCGTGAGCCAGTGGCTTTCTAGGTTGGGCCTGGGAAGGATTTGGGGACAAGAACCTGATAACTGGTGGGCCCAAGCTAGACAAAGCTGTCTACCCATTTTTCTGTTCATGTATTTATCAATAGTAACAACTAAGTTTCCAAACATACTGTCAAGCATTTGCCTGTGATTTCTAATCCTTATTATATATTGTTGGTCAATGTTCCAAGGACCCTGAATTATATTCTCCTTGCTCATAAAAATGTAAGTTTCCATGAGAAAAATAAGTTTGACAAAGTTGGGAGGTGATGGCACATGCCTTTGATCCCAGCACTCAGGAGGCAGAGACAAATGGAGCTCTGTGAGTTCAAGACCAGCCTGATCTACAAAGCGAGTCCAAGTACAGCCAAAACTACACAGAGAACTCTGTCTAGAAAAAAAAAAAAACAAAAACAAATGAGCAATAAAGGCAAGTTTCCAGCCATAGGTGGTAGGTACTATACACCCCTTGATCCCAGCGACTCAGAACACTAGTGAGTGTGTAGGTTTGGGATCAGTGTAGGTAACATATACAGTCTCCATATCTTGAAAAACAACAACAACAACAACAAAAAAGAGCTGCCAACAAACTTCAGGACCTGCATCTGAACACCCAGAATGTATAACCTATTATGATGTTATATGTTAGGGAGGTAAATATGTGCATGGAGGCGGGGTCCCTGGTGTACTCTGGCTAGTCAGTCTAGCTGAGTCATCCAGCTATCCAGCTTCAGGCTCAGTGAGACCCATCTGAAAAAGAAACTCAGCATCATCTGCCAGGCAATGGTGGTGCACACATTTAATCCCAGCACTCAGAAGGCAGAGACAGGCAGATCTCTGAGTTTGAGGCCAGTCTGCTCTACAGAGTGAGTTCCAGGACATCTAGGGCTACACGGAGTATTGAGGAAAAAAAAGGAAGAAAGAAAGAAATCTCAGCATCACCCTCTTTCCTCCACATGTACCCACACACATATGTACACATACACAAACATGTAACACATGCACACACACCAAATAAAGAAGCCAACAACAAAACCCCCATAATTCTGTTTTCTCTGTTATCTGTCCAGTTAGAATCACAGAGCTAAGGCCCGAGGTTCACCATGAAAGAGGGTCCCCTAAGTCATCCCAAAGTGTCTAGCCTTATAAACCTATAGCTCCCCTCTTACTCAGCAAAAGTCACCACCAGTTTCAGAGGAGGCAATCAAGGCTCAGAGAGGTTCTCTGACACACATGTGGCACTGGTCCAGCTGGAGGCTCTGATCTGTCCCTCAAAGCCCAGAGGTAAACATGAGGGTGCTGTATCACACTGCCAAGCTGTAGGTCCCTTGGCAAACGCAGAGTGATGCAAAAGCCTGACCAGGTAGTTTTCAGACTTGAGGACAAATCTTAGACAAAAGTGAACAACCACCTAAGGTCACAAAGTATGTATGTGACTGAACTTAGCCAAAAAAAGAACCACTGGTGTTCCATATGGGTGTGGTGTGCCCCGCCCCCCCCCCACACTTCTAAAGATCAAACCCAAGTCCTGGCAGGTGTTAGAGAACTGCTCTAACCACCGAGCCACACCTCCATCCTAGCTGGGGGTCTTGAACCTCTCTGTTTTGGAGTCTATAATGTCCACACCCTGGAAGTGACTCTGGGTCAGGAGACTGCTACCCTCTCACTCATCCACAGCCTGGGAAGGTATTGGCAGGGGAGGTATTCAGTATTGCCCCCCCCAAGCCCTTGTACCTCAGAGCACCTCAGGGTCATCTCATACCTGACCTACAGAGCTGGGGGGGGAGGGGAAGGGCAGAGATCAAACCTTTGTTGCCAATCTCAACTGAGCTGAAGAATTTTGGGTCCTCCCCTGGGGCTCCAGGTTGTTCCCTTGGAAAACAGAACCCTCATAGGAGGATCTACGGGGCTTGAGTTCCTCCCTGGGCAGCCATCTACCTACCCTACTTAGTCCCCTGTATGGTGGGTGGATGGGTGGATGTGCCCCACAAACCTGGGCTGTTCTTTCCTGGTCCAACCACCAAGAGGAGCATGGTCTTGGATGGAGAATGTGGCTCCTTTTCCAGGGGGCGAGACAAGGACTCTTCATGTGTTCCTTGTGTCTCCAGTTTCCTACACGACCCCCAACCAACTGACAGAAATCTTCCCTAAAATGCACCTAAGATAGTAAGACTGTAACTACAAAAAGCCTTCGCGCATCTGCATACCCCGCCCTGAGAATGGACCCTTGGTCCCCTCTTCCTGCAGCCGGTCTACCGGCTCTTCGGGGTCCCTCAGCCTCCCTCCCCTGATCTCCCGCTCCGGCCCTCTCGGTTCCGCTACACAGGGTTCTAACCTGGGATCAGGTTTCTACTCACCGGGCGGTGGAGGTGCTACAGCCAGGGTCACAGTCATTTTAACAATGAATCAAGACGCTGCCCGGGAGGTGCGTGTAAGACCACACCCCCACAGCACTCCAATAGGCTCGCCCTCAGAGCTTCATTTGCATGATCAATGTGCGATTGGACCCAGAGAGGACTAGGGGCGGGGCATAGGCGGGCGGTGCCCAGGCACCTTGGAGCACCGAAGCACAGCACGTTTCGCCTGCCTCCAGTCAGGTCCCCATGGGGTCTGAGGGCTGAAGCTGGCCCAGTGGCCTCTTGTCTGTTTCCCGTTGGCTCGTTCTAGCTAAGGTCTTTTAAAAGGCACTAATGCATACATGGAAAGTATGAAGTGTGGCTAGCCCAGTGTGATGTGGCACATACTTCTCATCTAGCTCCTGAAAATCTGAAGCAGGAGAATGGATTGCGCACAATTCGATCAGCCTGGCTGCAAGAGCGAGACACTCCCATAAAGCAAAACCAAAGGCTGTAAATCCAGCAATTGGGAGGTGGGGACAGTAGAAGCAGTGGCCTAAGTAAAGGCAAGAAAATCAGGAGGTAGGCGCGGCGGTGGAGGCGCCCGCCATTAATCCCAGCACTCCGGAGGCAGGGGCAGGAGGATCTCTATGAGTTCGAGGCTAGCCTGGTCTACAGAGTGAGTTCCAGGACCGGCAATGCCACAGAGAAACCCTGTCTCAAATAAATAAAAGAAAGAAAGATCAGGAGATCAAGGCCAGATTTGGCTGCAGAACCAATTGGAGTCCTGCTGTACATGAGAGCGGGTCAAACAAAAACCAAAAAAACAGAAACCAACCAACTAAATGAATTGTTCAGGCAGAACAGTTCCAGACAGCTAGTAAATATGAATGGAATACAGTACCATCAATACATCACTCCGGGTACTGCATTCAGAGTTATCAGGGACCAAAGAACATCCCAGCTCAGGTATCTTAACCTCCATTTGAACACTGACTTGGGCTCAGCCACAAAATGTACAGCCACACCCTAACTTTTCAAGTTAAACTCTATTGTGCACTGGGTACACTCCAGCTCCTAAGCCAGGTCTTTATATACAGCAACGAAGATCAGAGATGTCAATTGACTTGCCAAGGTAGCACAGCTAATAAAGACCAGATTGGGCCAAAAATCTTGGGATGTCTGACTCAATGGGAATGCTCCCATTTGCTAATTCTCTCATTCACCTGTGTCCGGTGAAGAACTCAGAAAAGAAAGCATGAACGAAATGTGGCTTCTTTCTAAGGGCAGACGTAAGGCCCTGAATAAGCCATCCCTGCCCAGCATGGAGCTGGCTGACAAGCCAATGTGCTTCCTCCATGTCCTGGCTAGCTGTAAGACAGGGACTAGTGAGTCCTTGGTTCAGGGTCAGCCTCTAACATTTCTTGGCTAGGTGACCTTGAGACAGTTACTTGACCTCTCTGAGCCTGGGGCAGAATGGGTATTTCAACTAAGTTGAAACTAAGCAAGGCTCTGTCCCTACCTGGCAATTCAACCTAGAGCCAACTGAGGGTGCCCACATGACAATCCAGTTCATTAAACATTTATGGAGCCCTTTGTCAGTCATGTTTGCTGGGGCTCATTGAAGAACAAGAGGCTCATGCATCTTAGCAAAGACCCAGAGAGCATGAGCCTATAGGTCTGGACAGGTCACAGGCTGAAGGATGGCAGGACCTGGAGTAGAAAGCAGGAGAGGGGTCTGGTTGGGCACCATGAGTCAGTATACTCACCTTCACTTTGGAGTGTTTGCCCAAGAGGATGGCAGAAGGCAGGGAGCAGAGAACTATGGGATGAGGCCCCTCTGTAGAGATGGGTGAGGATGGTGGGGCCCAGAGAGCTTAGTCCAGGAAACAGCAGCCAGCAGACAAAGCTACCCTCTCATCCCCACATGGCCATGTTTGTTCCCTCCCTTGCTGCCTCCTCATCCTCATCCTACCAGAGGGAAGTCAGACTCTAGCAAACTGCCCAGAATCCCCCAGCCTTCATTGTGGCACCATGCAGTTCCTACACAGGTCTCTGTGAGCTGTTCAGAGGGTTCAATTGAGGGCACTGTGGAGGCAGTCATGGCAGTGACCACTGTCACTATTCATCTTGCTGTCTCCTGCTCAAGCTCTGGACTTGCTGGCTTCATACTGATTTAACTTGACTGTTTTATTGTATTGACATATGAAGGACACATTCATGGAAGCAAAAAGACAACTTTGCAGAATGGTGTTTGCTAAAAGTTCTTCCAGGGGAAGGTGTAAGCAGTGCCCACCCATTCCAAGGATCCAACAACCACCCTAGGCACTATTCCATCACTGTTTCCTCTGCAGAGCCAAGGAGTGCATTGGGCTTCCTTCTAGAGTGAGGGTTACAGAAATGTTAGTGCTCCCCTACAAATGCTGCACTGGGAAGTCTCTACCAAGGTTTCCCCAGAGGTGCATAGGTGGAGAAACCCCCCCCCCCAGTTCTTCCTCATCTACAGCCTGAGACCGCATCCTATTAGAGCAGAATTGCATACCACTCATGGGGGTGGGGAGCTGGCATACTCAGTGAGGGTCCCATGATCCTCTCTGTCCCTTCTTCTATGAGGGAAGGTAAACAGTCAACAGGTCCAGTTGTGCTGACTGTTTATGAACAGGTCCAATAGAACTCCCATGGGCTGGAGAAATGAGAGCAGTTAAGAGGACTTGTTGCTCTTGCAGAGGAGCCGGGTTTGGTTACCAGCACCCACAAAGCTCACCCATCACTCTGGTTCCAGGGGTACAGTGCCCTCTTCTGACCTCCATTGGTACTGCACATATGTGGTACACTTACAGGCAAAATATTTACAAGACATGTTTTAGGAAAAGTTTTCAATTAGCAATAATTGCATCTTGGATAAACCTCATTGGCTACAATACTGCCACTGTGAAAAGCTCACAAGACATGTTTTAAAAATAAGCTGGATGGTGGGAACTGGAGAGATGGCTCTCCTGCTCTTCCAGAGGTCCTGAATTCAATTCCCAGCAAACACATGGTGGCTTACAACCATCTATAATGAGATCTAATGCCTTCTTCTGGTGTGCATGCATACATGCAGATAGAACACTGTATACACAATAAATAACAAATCTTAAAAAAAATAATAAATTGGGTGGTGGCGGCACAAGCCTTTAACCGGAGCAATCTGGAGGCAGAGGCAGGTGGATCTCTGTAAGTTTGAGATCAGCCTGGTCTACAGAGTTTTAGGACAGCCAGGGCTATGGAGAAACCCTGTCTTGAGAAGACATAAACTAATAGTAATAACGATTTAAAATCTGGCTCAGAGAATAGTCTTGCACAGCCCTTGGTTCTTTCCTATCATTGCTATGTTGGTTCTGGGAATCAAACTCAGGTCTTCAGCATTAAGTGATGTGATGGTTAGCCTTAATTATCAACTTTTCACGATCTGCAATCATGTGTAAAGTCTCAATGAAGAACTCCCTAGATCAGGATGGCCTGTGGACATGTCTGTGGGGGGGTTGTCTTGATTACTGTTGAGGTGGAAAGACTCATTTACTGTGGACAGCACCATTCCCTAGACAGACAGACAAGAGTTTCCTGAAATGTAGGGAGGGAGCTGGGCACAAATAAGTACCTGTATTTATGCTCTCTGCTCTTGACTGGATGTGACGTGACTAGCTCTCCAAGGCCCTGCCTTAACTCCCTGCTATGGTGAACTGTCACCTGCAACTGGGAGCTAAAGTAAACCCTTTCTCCCATAAGTGGCTTTTTTTGTCAGTTTTTTCTTTTTTCTTTTAAGCCTCTCCAAGGTGACCAGGCTTCTTGGTTTGAGATGTTAGTAGCCTAATTACTTGGGGCATCATTTTTTCATTTTTTAAATGATTTATTTATTCTTATTTTATGTGCATTGATGTTTTGCCTGCATGTTTGTCTGTGAGGGTGTCAGTTCCCCAGGAATTGGAGTTACAGGCAGTTGTAAGCTGTCATGTGGTTGCTGGGAATTAACTCAGGTCCCCTGGAAGAGCAGCCAGTGCTCTTAACCGCTGAGCCATCTCTCCAGCCCCTAGACATGGTATTTTATCGCAGCAACAATTGTAACTTAGACACACATCAACCTGCATTGTCACTTTACTGGGCCTCTGCTCCATCCACATTTTTGCTTGAGTCAGGGGCCTGGCTGAGATCCCCCTGTTCGAGCCCAGAACCTGTGTCTTCACCTGGCAAAGGGGAAGGAACGCCCAGTCCTTTCTTCCACTGGTAATGGAGGGTTCAGAGTCTTGGTGAGCAATGCAGAGGACTACGTGGCAGAGCAGAACAATATGGATGACCTTTCCTGGGGTCATCAGAGCTGTTCTGGGATGACCACACACAGCCAGGCTTGTTTTCACCTATTTACTTGCCTAGGAAAACAGAGTTAAAATTAGTAAACATTGACTGTGGCTCACAGTCAAGGGGATAAAGTCCAAGGCACGGTGGCAAGATCAGACTGGTGGTGGAAGCTTGCTTACATCCAAGGGACCACAAGTGTTGCTATGAAGTCGAGGTGGCTTTCAACAATGTGACTAAAGCCACTGTAAGCTCAGACCTCTCAGAAATGGTGAAATATAGATCTTCATTGCCGTGTGATGGCTCAAATTCTACTCCCTCCAGGAAGGCCTCTTTGCCACCCCCACCTGGAGCAAAAGCTCTCAGTTGAGACCCTGGGCAGGACTCATGATCCTCAAGGGTTGTTTTTTTGCCTAGGAACCCCAGAATGATCCCCTCTGGAATAGAGAGAGGCCTTTGTTTCTTTGGGTATGGTTACCCAGCTTGGTGGCCTTAGTCTTTGTCATTGATGTTAGAGCTACCATCTTTCCTCAGTTCCCTCCTTGGAGTCCTCACCACATGCTCACAGCACTTTGAGCTGCTTTGCTCACCATTTATCTGCAGTGTCCTGAACCTGGCAAGTGACATGAAAATGCTTGGAGAGCTAAAGCCTGCAAACCTGCCTCTCCCTTGTTTGTCAGGGTTTTGTTTCCGATTGCCTGTACACATCCTCACTGCCACCAGGGGGCCTCTTTAAAATAAAGCCGCATCGGTGATTTCATTCAGCCTGGTGAGAGCTTCCTTCTCTCAACCCACAATCCCTTGCTCTCCAGGGACTTTGAATCAGGCAGCATCCTCTCCTGTCGCCCAGCTCAAGATGAGCCTTCTAGGCGTCTGTTAGAAGTCTTCTCAAATGCCCTTGTCCTGCTCTGGAGAGCCTGGACCGCCTGCCTTCTCTAGACTGAGTCACTGCCCGCCCACTGTTGTCCCAGCTGGGGGCTGTTAGCTGCTAGTCAGCCTCCCCTTGGCTCTTCCTAGGGAAAAGCCTGCTAGCTGTATCCCAATCATCCGATAGTTCTCCTCTGGGTACTTCCCTTCCTAGAATAGCCAGGGTTGATGCTTCTCTTCCAGCAGGAAGCACACACACCACCACCCCCATCCCCAGGGATGATTATGTCCTTCTCCATCCCTTCCTCTTCTCTGCTAGCTGAAATGCAGATATGATGACTAGAGCTCAAGCAGTTATCTTGGCCTGTGAGGCAGCTATCCAAAACAAAACAAAGCACAAAGTAAGATCTAAAAGCTTGCCACCCAGCTTCTAGCCTTCCCAGCGTCAGGCTGGTTCCTTTCTTCTTTTCAGACCAAGAGTCCTTACTACACGAACTAGTTGTGAACATTTGATATATGGAGTTGAACCTCACTGTCCTAGGTCCTGCTATGTAGCCCAAGCTGACAGAGAATTTGGGGGTCTCCTACAGTAGGCCTCATGAACTGCCTGGACTGCAAACATGTGCAAGCTTGTCCTAGTAACGTCATAACTTTTTTTTTTTTTTTTTTTTTTTTTTTTTGAGGCTGGCTCTCTGTAGCCCTGACTAGGCTACACCTTACATGACTCCTTCCTCTTCTGCTTCCAAGTGCTAGGACTAGAGATGTGTGTCACCATGCCCAATTAACCTCACTACTCTTGATGACGTCCCCACAGACCCAAATCTGCCCAGGATGAAGAGACAGGGAAGGAGTCTAAGCTGAGAGTGTAGGGGGTGCCCTGTGTATATGGGTGGATCCTGGGGAAAGACTTAAGTTTTCAGGTGTGTGTGTGTGTGTGTGTGTGTAGGGGGGTGCCCTGTGTATATGGCTGTATCCTGGGAGGAGATACAAGTTTTCCACCTTCCTGTTCTGAGAACTGGCCATACTTGTGACTCAATTTCCTTTGTCAGCTAGAAAAACCAATGACACACAGGAAAGGTATATGGCATCTCACTTCCAGTGAATTGCCGAAAATGACATCACATCACCAGAGAAAGGGACTAGAGGCAGACATCTCTAATGAAGAGATAGGGACATGCTGTGAGCCATGAGGTGTAATCCTGGTGTGGTACCAAGTATCTAATACTACTCATATTCCAGTCTCAAGGTGGTCCTGATGGAGGTTCACACAGGGAAACACACATGAGGCTCATCACATGAGGACCAAATCCCTGCATTTCCTGCCTTGCTTCTCCCAAAGCAGAGAAGGCAGGAAAGGAGGGAGGGGCTGAGGCCAGGCCAAGCCAGCTCCAAGGAAGACCCTGAGCTGAGCTTCCCATCCCTGACTATAGGTGACTCTAGACCTCAGTCTTCAGACACCACCTGACAAGATGGTCCAGGATGGCATAAAACTCCCTATATAGCTAAAGATGACTGTGAATTGAGTTCCCTTCTCAGTCTCCTTGCTGCAATATTACCATATACTACCACAGTTGGCCACAGCTCTGGATTCTACAAGGGACATGCTATTCTCCAGCTATTTCTAGGGGACCCAGATATGACATGACCTTGTAATACCCTCAGGAAAACCTACAAGTAGAAGATGGACCCCTGACCATTCCCACCATCCCAGAAGACAACTTTGGGGCATGGCACCAAAGACAGGACAAATCACAAGCACACAGGTGAGGGACTTCAAGAACTGTTGAGACCCAGGTGGATGTACATTTGTGAAGAAACCCTAACACATATCTGCAGGCTCCTGGCG
The DNA here is from genome assembly GCF_943737965.1 of Phodopus roborovskii. Classification (NCBI taxonomy): domain Eukaryota; kingdom Metazoa; phylum Chordata; class Mammalia; order Rodentia; family Cricetidae; genus Phodopus; species Phodopus roborovskii. The sequence goes on along the minus strand of NW_026126459.1, from coordinate 3,567,673 downwards.
CCAAGGCTCTAGAAAGCCCATTGCTTCTGGGTTCAAACCCCAGGCTGGTTCCCAAGCAAGGATGGCCCCACACTGGAGAAGTCCTGGTTTTCTGGCCTACACTGCAGTTACCACTCAGCATAGCTGGGTTGCAGGGACAGCCACAGATTGTGGCTGGGGACCCACAGGCTTCTAGAGGGCTCACTCCCCACTGTGCCTGGCTTTTCCATTCATCCGTCGTCGGCGCTGGGTCTTGCTGGTACGAGTGGCACTGGGAGGTTTCTTGGTGGAGTCCTGGGCCCGCCGAGGGTGTTTCTTCTTGACCTTCTTCCGACTGTGTGCATGCAGTGTGGCTGTGAGGGAGGAGATGCTAGAAGGAAAGTGGAGGCTGGTAAGGCCAGGGCCCTGGCTTACCCTTGAGACTCAGTCAATGGTGGGAGGCTGGGTACTGATCATTTGACTAATGGATGAGAAGCTGGGAAAAGCTCCAAATACACTTCAAACTGCCTGGTCTGGCTCTACAGAGCCTAACAGGCTCTTCCCCCCACTAGTCTAGGGTAGGTCCACATGCTTAGCCACTAGTACCAGACAGAAATGGAATCCAGGAACCACAAGCCAAAGCTTACCGCTGAGATAGGAGGGGATCTTTGGATTTCCTAGGCAAGGCTTTGGTTGGCTTCTCCATGGATGACAACTCCTCCTGGGACCCATCCAGGACCCCTTGCTGGAGAAACAAAGGACATGGACTGTTACAGGGAGTGCATAGGCACCCTGAGCAGTCCTATCTTTAACACAGAAGTCTGGCCAGCACCTTAAAGGCCTGCATAAAGCTCAGACAAGGCTTTAGGCAGAAATGCACTGTGTGTGTCTGTCCTGTTTAGCCTTAATTGCTGACTTGACATACCCCAAAGTCATCTGAGAGAAGCCTCAATTAAGAAATTGCCTCGATTAAGTTGGTCTATGGGCAAGACCAAGCCCACACTGGGTGGCATCATTCTTTAGGCAGGTGGCCCTGAGCTGGATGAAAAAGCTAGCAAATTATGAACTAGAGAGCGAATGAGTCAGAGTGAGCATAGTTTCTACCTCAAGTTCCTTTGTTGAGTTTCTCACCTGATTTCCTTCTATGCTGAACTGTGACCTGGACATATAACCCTTTCCTCCGCCTAAATTGTTTTGGTTATAGTGTTTGTCACACTAGCAGAACCAGAATGATAAAAAAGGACAGCTTGTTTCCAAACACTCACCAACAGCAACATCAGCAAAATGACAAGACACACTGTGTCAGCCTTAGAGAAGGACAAGCATAAAGCAGATAAGTAGAAATCAGTCAGGCCATGGCTTTCCAGGATGTAGACACTACAGAAATTTTCTCCCTCTGAGATAGGGGCCCAGGCTGGTCTTGAACTAATGACCCTCCTGCCTTCACCTAGCCTTGTGTGCCTACCCTTGGCAATGTGTGTGGTTTTGTTCTGTTGTTTTGTAATGTTGAAGACTGGACCTAAGGGCCTCACATTCTGGACAGTCTGCATCCTCAGGCTGGAAATGCTCTTTATACTGTAGTCTGGGCAGTTGGAGTCAACCAGCTACAGAATGAAAAGAAATAAAACATCTGGAAGGAGACATGGTGTTTGTGCTGAGCATATATTTCTTGTCTTTTTTAGATTTTTTTAATTGATGAATATATTGCTTGCATGTGTATCTATTCACCACATGCATGCCTGGTACTTGTAGAGGTCAGAAGAGGGGTCAGATCCCCTTGAACTACAGTTGTAAGGACTCAGGCACTATGCTGGCCTGCCTGTTGTGAGTCACCATGTGCGTACTGGGAATTGAACCTGGGTCTTCTGCAAGAGCAGAAAGTGTTGTTAACCGCTGAGTCATCTCTCAAAGACCCAGACTCATGCTATTCTTTGAACACTGCAGGACTTAGAGAGTATTTAGATTGTTTTGTTTTTGATTATTTAGTGTGTGTGTATTGGGATGGTGTGTGTGTGTGTGAGAGAGAGAAACGTGTATACCCCAGCATGTGTGTAGGTCAAAGGATAACCTGTAGGAGCCAGCTCTCCCCTTCCAAGCTCCAGGGACTAAACTCAGGCTGTGGAATAGGTAGTAAAGCACCTTTACCCCTAAGCTATCGCGCTGGCCCGGAATTCAGTTTTCTAAGTAACTAAGAGATGAATTAAAGGGCAAGGAAGGACATGTGTAGATTCTGTGTAAATACCACAGCATTTTATTCAAAAGACTTGAACATCTGCAGTCCTGAAGGGACTCTGATATAGAAATTCCTACAGAAGCCATGGGCATAGCTTGAAGTGGAGTAGGGGTTTTGTTCCATTTACTTGGATGCTGTTGTTTTCAATTATTGAACAAATTATTGAGGATGCAACACCCACATTACAAACTTGTGCACATATGCCAAGGGCATATGTTCTGCTTGTCATGCAATGGTTGCAGTCGCTGTAAGTGGTCTGTTGAGCTGGACTCGGTACCAAGGGCCTCACCCTGCATCATGATTACTCACCCCCATAAATAGGCAGGTCTACCATGGCAACACTCAGCTGACTGATGAGTTGAGCTACACAAGATAGCTGCCAGGGGCACACTTCCAGCAGGAAACCCTATATGGGCACTGAGCAGCCCCACAAACCAATCTACCCCTCAATCTCTTCTTCCCCAGGGCTGCCCTGGGACCTACCTCAGGCAGGGGCAGACCTAGCAGCCGGGCTCCTGAGAGGTCCAGGTCACTGATGGTAGTCACAGTGACTGTGTGATTGGGGTGGTCATACTGCATCGACTCTGTCTTTGCTGTCACCAGCCGCTCAAGCTCATCTGCCTCCTCTGCAAGGTAGACAGAGACCAGCCTTCAGCCAGCCATGTCTTGGCTGCCAGGCTCCAGCCTCCCTCCTAGTCCCGGATGAAGGGGACTGGCATACAGTTTGCCTTTCTAAAGCCAGCCATTCTTTCCTTGTATCTCCTCCATTTACCCTTTCTTTCTGCATATACAGAGTGGTCCAGAATCCCCACCCACATGAAAGTGCTGGAAATGACCATCATCCCTCTGTGCTCCAGCTTCTCCCTGCTTTGGAGAAACTGAGTAACAGCAATAACTGTACCATCCAGCTCTCTGCACAGCCTCAATTTACCATGTGGCTTGGGTCCCCTGGTCTCTGATCCACCCCTGACCCCTTCATCACCACCAAGATTTCTATGGCTAAGAAAATCACCCTCTATCCAGCTTTCTCCCCATTCTTCCTTATCCCTACCAGGGGACACAGAAGCCCAGGCTCACTAGATGCTCCCCACATAAGACCTAGCTGGGAACTTACCTAGTGCTTCCTCTCTTTCTGCCAGCATCTTCAGGTATTCCTGGTGGCGCTGAAGTCAAATAGGATGATGTAATAGTGTTAATTGTTAACCCAACAGAATCTAGGATGGTCTGGGAGATGGGCGTCTGAGCATATCTATGGAGTATTATCTAGAAGTGAGAAGATCCGCCCACTATGGGTGGTACCATTCCCTGGCTGGGGTCCTGAGCTATATTAGGTAGAGAAATAGAGCTAGCTGAGCAGCAGCATGCCTTCATCACTCTGTTTCCTGATTCTGGATGTGATGGGACCAGCCGATTCAAGCTCCTACAGCCTTAACTCACCTGCCACAATGGATTGTGTGCTTGAATTGAAAGCCAGAATAAACCCTTTCTTCCTTAAGTTGCTTTTGTCAAAAGTTTTATATTACGGTCACAGAAATGACTGTACTAAAACAGAAATGAACAAAGGGAGAATAGCCTTTCAGTCAATCCCAGGCAACAGCCCTATTCACTTCCATGGTGTGAGACCATGGTTCATAGAGCAAGCTCAAGAGAAGACTCGTCCTTCACACCCCCAGGGCCTACTTGTGTACATGCTCACACACCTCCTGCTCTGCCCCCATCAGACCCATCCAAAACCTCCCCTCCCCTGGGAGGTGAGCCCCCACTCCTCCAAACCCCCATCCTCCTCTGTACTGCACCTCTTCCCGGAGCTTCTTCTGCTCCTGCTTCAGCCGCTGCTTTATCTCCTCAATGGCTGCCTTCTTCCGCTCCACCTTCCGTTTGTGGAAGCCTGTCAGGTATTCCCTGAAGAAGGAAAGCAGGGGAGAGTCAGTCGGGAGGAACCACAAAGAAAGAAGGGCTCTAGAGAAACTCCCAGTGCTATAAGGGCCAAGCTCTATCTATCCTACCCAACACATTCTACCCTTTCAACAGCCTGTCCTTATTTTACAGGTAAGGACACTGAGGGAGAGACTAGAGTACTTATCCAAGGTTGCAGAGAACATGATTGTCATTCAATGACAAGGGTACCTTATGTGAAATGAGTTGCTAGTCCCAACGGAACCATCAAGGTGTACTTAGATAATCCTAGGTGGTGTAACAGACCACACACCTGTGCTGTAAGCTATGTCTCATTATATGCTCTATCTTTAAGAACAACATTAACACATAGTATGCTTTTCCCCAGGCTTCTTTCTCCAGGGCACCTACTTCACCCGAGGTCCTTGCCCCCTTGGTGGGTACACACAAAGACACAGAGCAGGTGGGGGCTGCTTCCACACTGGTAGGAGTCACCTCTAATTGGGCTTTCTATGAAGGCCTTCACCCAGACCCCACTGGTGGGGTCCTAAGGATGCCCCCCACCTTCCCAACTCTTGCTTCCTCCTACTATCTGATCTCTGCTCTGGTCCCGATTTTGTTGTTGTACTGGAGGGTTAAACCTAAACTAATAAGTTTATATTGCTTTGGGGACAGAGACATCGCCCAAATGGCCAGACTTGTCTTGAACTCTCTCTCTCTCTGCAGCCCTTGACTTTGTAATTCTCCTGCATCAGCATCCCTGTGGTTAGGATTACAGGTCTACACCACCAGGCCTAGCAACTGCAGTTTCGTTTGGTGTGCTGCACTAGGGTTTTCGCAGACCCACTACAGCGTGCCATTTATCTACGGTGACACTGAAGCGCAGAGGTTCAGCCTCCAGATCCCAAGCTTGGTTGAACACAGTATGAGAAAATGAATGGACATAAATCTCTCTTATCCCATTCGCTCGCCGTTCGTAAACGACGATAGGGAGCCAGCTGTATGCTGGGACCATGGATCAGGCTGGACTCGGGCGATCCAAAGCACAGATCTGCGCAGACCGGGATCTGCGAGAGAAGGGCGGGCGACACCAACCCACCAGGTCGGGCACTCCAGGGGCGCAGCCGGAAGGGCCCTCTGCGTGAACGTGCGCCGTCCTGGACCCGGCAAGGCCTCTCCCGGCAGCCTGACAGGAATCCGGTTCGACCCTAGCACTCACCGCCGCTTCTCTTCATCGAAGCTGAGGACGAGCCGAGGCCGTCGGTCATCTCCATCTCGCTTCTTCTTGTTACGGCCCATAACAAGGAAGCTTCCGGAAGCGTGGCTGCCGTGAGCCAAAAACGCTTCCGCTTCTGTGTGTAGCAGTGTCACATGTCCGGGAGCGCGTTCAGTGGCCTTGTTCTACAGTTCCGCCGACTTGTCTCCGCCTTTTAAAGGAGCCTCCCAGCCTGTCTCTCACAGTTCAGGTTTTCCCAGGATGGCTTTAGTGAGAAATAGGCCCCGTGATTCATCCCATCACTAGCGTGGCCCTAGCAGACGCTCAATATGAAGTTATTCATGAATGGCTAAAAACTACTGATCTTTGTCCGGGCGTTGGTGGTTTACACCTTTAATCCCAGCACTCGGGAGGCAGAGGCAGGCCTCTGGGAATTCGAGGTCAACATGGTCTACAGAGCTAGTTCCAGGACAGGCTCCAAAACAATACAGAGAAACCCTGACTTGAACAACAAACAAACAAAAAACCGTCTCAAAAAACAAAACCAAAACAAAAAACTACTGATCCTAGATGAGCAGTGGTGGCACACACCTTTAACGCCAGCAGGCAGATCTCTAGAGTTAGAGGCCAGTCTGGTCTAACAGCGCAAGACAGCCAGGACTACACAGAGAAACCCTGTCTTGAAAAATCAAAAACAAACAAATTCATCCTAATTGAATTCTAATGTCAACTCTTTGGTGATTTACATGAGTGAGGGAAACTACCTGGATTCTAACACTGGTATTCATTTATCAGCTGTGTGGCCCTGGAGCAATTGTCTTTTTACTTTTTTTAAGATTAAAACAACCAGGTGGTGGTGATGCACACCTATAATCCCAGCACTTGGCAGGCAGAGGCAGGCAGCTGTCTATGAGTTCAAAGCCAGCCTAGTCTACATAGTTTCAGGACAGCCAGAGCAGAACTACATAATAGGGAGACATTGTCTCAAAAACAAATAAGTTAAATTAAACAGGAGAAGAAAAACAATTGCTTGAGTGAGTTTATGTGTATACCACATGAGTGGAGTAGCGCCCACACGTGCAGAAGAGGGTATCAGATCCTCTACAACTAGAGTTACAAATAGTTGTGAGTCATCATGTGGGTGCTAGGAATCAAACTCAGGTCTTTTTCAAGATAAGAAAGAGCTGTTAGCTGTTGAGCCATCTCCCCAGAGCCCTTGTCCCCATTGTCTTTTTCTTTGTGCCTCACTTACCTATTTATAAAGCACAGATAATTGTGACTTTGTAGGGCTGTTGCAAAAAGAGGGTTCCAGAACTTTGGCATGCACTAGATGCCCTAGAAGGCTTGCTGAAATCCAGATCCAGGGTTTGTGGTTCATCACATTTGGACAGAATATCCATTTCTAGCACATTCTCAGATGTCCCTGATTACTGCTCTGCATGCAACAAAGTTTGAGAGCCATGACATAATGGGAAATGTCATTCTGTAAATATGCTTATCTTATTGGTTGACGAATAAAACACTGTGGCCAATAGGGCAGCAAGAGAGGTGGGTCTAGGAAATGAGGAGGATTCTGGTAGGTGTAGGCAGAGTGCAGTCACCAGGCAGGATGCCAGAGCCATAATAGGCCTCCAAACCTTATTCCAGTAAGATAAGACCACATGAAAATACTTAGATTAATAGAAATGGGTTAGTAATTAAGACAGATCTAGCCTATAAGAAGCTCTAGTCATTGGCCAACAGTATTATAATCAATAGAAGTCTCTTGAGTATTCATTTGGGGCTGATGCAGCTGTGGGACCAGGCTGTCAGGAAAGAGTTATTGTAACAATGACAGTGATAAAAACAAGTGTGTTGTGTCAGGAGTGTGTAATACATTGCTCTGCCATACTCAGGTTTGGTGCACAAGCCACATCAGCTATGTGCCTCAGTTGCCCCAAGTATGGAAAGGGAGTTTAACAACACACCTTCTACTAAACACCACAGGGGTTTGAATGTGAAACATTGGGTAAAATAACACCAGATGGATTTTAGAGACTTCATTGTACAATTGGCTTCCCTGCTGGGTGCTGAAGACATGGCTCACGTTCTTGACTGTAAGGACTGGCCCTGTGGCCAAGTCTGTGATCATGATAGTACAGGGGATAAGGCCTCTGCAGGAAGAAGCTCAGGAGGATGCAGGGAGTCAGGACTGCCTTCTGCAATGTGGAGGGAAGGAAGGGGCCCAGAACAGGTGGTGGTACACAGGGTAATGTATATCATCTGGACAAAAACCAGACTCTTAGGATCCAGTTGTTTTCCAGATAGAAGCCCGGAGAGCCAGTATTGAATGCCTAGTGTGTACCAAGCACATAGAGAGGCAAGCTGTCACTTAAGAGGTATGTGGTGTCACATACCTCTAATTCCAACATTCAGGAGACAAAGGCAGGCATATCTCTGTGAGTTCAAGATCAGCCTGGTCTACAAAGTAAGTTCTAGGACAGCCAGGATTACATAGGGAAACCTTGTCTTGAAAAAAAAAGGGGGGGTGATGCACAAATCAGGGAGGAGTCTGAGAAGGAGCTAGCAAGAGAAACAGGCTCTCATTTACCAAGTCAGGCCTCAGAACTTCTTTTTAGTCCACAGCCACAGAGCACTAGACATACACACTTCTGAGTGGTCACTTCTGCCCCCTGAGGACCACACCCTCCTGACACTCTTGATATCTCCCCTTTGGATAGAGGCATTGTGCTGGCCACAATGTGCCTCCTTTCTGTTGTGGGACTAACACCTGCTGCTCCATCCTACCCTGTGGCTGTGGCTAGATTTCTGCTTGCAATTATTTTTGCATTTACTGGGTATCTAATAAGTGCCAGAGGCAGCAGGGGATTCCACACAGAAAGACAAGCAGTGGCTGTTTATTTAGCTATTTTTACCTGCTGTCTGGAGAGCTGACCCCCATTTCATTGAGAAGTCAGGCTCAGTCAGCTGCAGCCTGAGGCTACACAGTTGAGAGCAGGTCCAGCAGTCAAGAGGCAAAGGCAGGAGGCTCAGCCGTTCAAGATCATCCTTGGCTCCAAAGGGAGCTTGAGGACCGCTGGACAGAGGGGTGGGTGTGTGCTGAGGTTGGCACCAATGGTCTAAGAAGTGGTCTTTTTAACTTCACTAGACTGGTTTGCTAGGCTCCTGGGAAACACTGAGCCTTAAAGGGTGTGAAGAGAACCAGCATTTTCTGAGCTCCCACCAGGTGCCAGGCACCACACATGTACAGAGACGATAAATTTCCAAACACACAGAGTATGTACCACTGTTAACTCAATTTGACAGAAAAGGAAGCTGAGCCACAGGATGCTGTATAACAGGTTCAAGAACATACAGCAGTGGAGCTGGTGTTTGAACTCGGGTCTCTCTGATCCCATGTCCAGTAGTCTTTCCCTTCTCCTCTGTCGTCATCCCTCACACTAGGTTAGTGCTTAGCTCTTGTCTGAGAACCCTATAGTGAATTGTGAAGACAGGAAGAAAGTCTAGGGAACATTTTCTTTATAGCCCAGCAGAGGGCGCTTCCTCCACAGCCATGGTTCCAAACCTTTCTCTCTAGGGGCTGCTAGGAAGCCTCAGACTGGGTGTGGCCTCATGGGAGCCTTAAGCATGTGCATTCCATTCTCTTTGGCCTTCTTCTACAGGTGCCCCTTCCTGAATCCCAGGGGACCAACCTATATGAGATCTCTTCCATCCTGCTATGGATGAGGAAACTGAGGCTGGGGATGCAAGAGACCCTACCAGGATGGTGCCAGATGTCCTAGAGAATGACACATGCCTGCTCTCACACATGCCTGCCCCCAGCCTCAGGATAGCATACCCTATATCTGAGAGTTTCAGAGAGACTAACAAGGTTCATGTTTGAAGCCTTCCAGAACCTTGGCTCAGTTCCTTCAGCTGTTTCTTGGGAAGAGAAAGAGTGTGTGTGTGTGTGTGATGGTGGCCCATGGATCTTCCCTAATTACTGCTGGGTGGGACAGGGCTCAGTGAAGAACAGCATCCCAAGGGAGGAGAACCTGGGCTAGTGTTGGCAGGCACCTGCCCCTGGAAGACCTGTTTGTAGGTCTTCCAGTCAGCCTCGCAACCCCAGTCCTTGCCCCATGTCCCTGAAGGGACCCACTCAGTACCCGACCACATTAAAGGGCTGAGACACCAGATCAGATTCCCACTGTTAGGGCCACAGTGTTAGCTTCTACTCTAGTCTAGTCCTCTAGTTGCCTTTGGGCTCCATGGGAGTGACCATGTGGCTGAGGATCATAAAGCTAGGAAGCCTGCTTCCCCATGTGGTAGCTGCTGAGGAGTCATTTTGTCTCTTTGGGCCCATTTTTTCCCCTTCTCATTGGTCGGCATCAAAAGATAGTAAGAGCTAGTCAGTGGTGGCACACACTTTAAGTTCCAGCACTTGGGAATCAGAGGCAGGCAGATCTCTGCAAGTTTGAGGACAACCCGGGATACAATACAAAGAGAGATCCAGGATGGCCAGGGATGTTATACAGAGAAATCCTGTCTTGAAGACTCCCTCCCAAAAGGGAGAATAAGAGACCACAAACTACAGGGCATTGTCATGATATACCCAGAGCAGGACTTGGCCTCCTTAAAATCTCATTTAACCTCATAACAACCCTCATATGAATTTTGTATTATCCTCCTGAACAAATGAAAAACCAAGACTCAGAGAGATCAGCTAATAAGCACAAAGCTTGTAGCAGCAGCTTGTAGTCCCTTGACTTACAACCCCTGTCCTATAAGAGGTGTTGCTATGTTGCTCAAGCTAGTTCTAAGTGATCTTTGTGCCTCAGTCTCCCAAGTAGTTAGTAGTATAGGGCTGCACACTATACCCAGCTGACTCTACCATGTAGCCAGGCTGGCCTGAACTCGATAACTAGTCCAGACTGATCTTCAACACGTGGTGATCTGTCTGCCCTATAAATATGAGGCACCATGCACAGTGGCTTTCTGGCCCTAGTGAAGGCAAATAAATGGAGCTCTGTTGTTCATCTCTCCTTCACTTCCCACTGTTCTGTGCCTGTCACCAGAGGACTGGTTCACACCCTCTTAGCATCAAACCCTCTAGCACCAAACCTGCTTGACCTGAAGAATATAGGGGTAGAGAAGAGGCCACTGGGACCAAGAGGGACACACCGAACAGTGAATGGGAGTGAGGATTGATCAGGCCTGGGCGGGCAGGACCCCTCACACAGACATACACAAACACTCTTACATGAAGGTCTGGGTTGTGGGGAGCAGAGGCAGCTGCCTTTATTGAGGCCTACTGACTGGCTTCACTCAAAGGCTACACACTTGATCTTGAAGTCGCCATCTGCTGCCATGTAGTTGATGGCCTCCATGTTGAGGCGGTTGGGGAACTTGAACTCATGCCCATCTGGCAGCTTGATGGTCAGGTCAGCCTGGTCAAAGGTGATGCACACCTGGGGAGAGGGGTGGAGAAGGACAGTGAGTGACACCCTAGAGCAGCTCAGAGCCTGGATAACAGCTCCCATGGAGGTAAGTCCCTAAATAAATTCAGAGTGGGAATCACATAGCCAGGAAGGATCAGCCTGCTCTGAACACTAAAGACATCATTGTCCAGTCCACCCAGCCCCCCATCCTGCCCACCTCCACAGTGCTTCCTGGTTGGAAGGGGAAGGCAGGCTCCCGATGCTCAGTCCCCCACGCTCCGCTCTCCTTGCTGTTGCACACGATAGTGTTGGCGTCCCCATGGGCGTTGAAGCGGGGGTTGAAGTGTAGGCACAGGTTGTTGCTGTCTTTCCCCAGGTTCAGCACAAAGCTAGGGAGTAGCAGGTAGGCTTGAGGCCATGTTGGCTGGCTCTAGACCCAAAGCTCACTGAGAAAATGCAGTATCAGCAGCTGGCCTGAAATGCACCTTGTTGAAACTGGGTCAAACAGGAAGGCCAGGAACCTGGGTTCTAATTCTGGCCTCCATGTGTGAGCTGAGTCAGACCCTGCCATTCTTCTCTGAGCCACAGTTTCTTTACTGTCTGTGCAATGGGGGCTTCACTGAAGGGGTCTTTCTCCCAGACATTAATTGGTGTCAGTCCCTTTTGTCAAGGGGGTAACTCTCCAGATGTCCTGTCTGTCTTGTGTGTCTGAATCCCTGGTTCCTGGCACAAAGCAGGACACTCTGCAGATACCCCTTCATTGTGGAGTAAAAGTGCAAATAATAACACAGGATTTGATCTGTTGCATGGGACCTGGTAGCAGTACTTGCCACTGTGGTCGGATAGGAAGAAAGAGGAACAGGCCCAGGCACTCACTACCATCAGCCAGCCAGCTAGCTGCCTTGATAAATCTGGCTCCTGGCGTTCTCACCACAACTTTCCCTCTGGCTTTATTAGGAAACCCAGGCTCTTCCGGGTGTGGAGGAGCAGACTTCAATCCCTGCATTTGGGAGGCAAAGGCCTGTGGATCTCCGTGGAGGCTAGCCTGGTAGACATAGTAAGTTCCATGCTAGCTAGGACTACATAATGAGACCCTGTCTCCTCAGAAAAGAAAGGAAAGAAAAAAAAAAAAGAAAGAAAGAAAGAAAAAGAAAAAGCCGAGGCTGACTGGTCTAAGGTCACGTGGTTGCTGAGAAAATAGGCGATAGGGACTGTACCAATGAGGAAAGAGAGCGAAGCACGGAAAGAAAAGACTGAGCCCCACAGCCGCCCCCTCCACACACACACCCCCACCCCTGCCGCAGGCAGCAGGCACGTGGCTGATCCCTCCCTCTTTGCCACGCCCCACATTAGGCGGAAGGGAAGGGGTTAAACCTAGTAGCTGTTGAGTCGGCAGCTGGTTTGGTTTAAGAAACTCCATCCCCAAGAGAGTGGGTGGGAGGGAAAGGGAGACCAGACTCAGCGAGGAAGTGACTCACCCAGAAAACGCAGCATCTGCAGCTGACCATTAACCCCCTGAGGGCTGGGGAGAAGCGGCTCCAGCCGGCCTCACCCATTCCCAGCCTCCGGACCCAAGTCCTGCGAATACCACCCCTGCCGCCTCCATCCCTTGCTCCGTTCTCACCTCTTGGCGTCTGGGGCCACCTCACCCCGAACTTTAAGACACTCCCCAGGTTTGAGATTCAGGTTGCTTGCGACCAGACCCTGTGTAGAAAATACCACCTAGCTGCATTTAGGGTCGAGTTCGAACGTGGCCTGAGCTACCTGCAGAGGCCTGGGGTGTGGGCATGGGGTCAGTCTCACCCTGGGTATCCTAAGCAGCCCTAGAGGTAGGGTGGGTGGATAGGACAAGGTGTAAGTTCTAGTCTTGATTGCCCCTGTGGTTAGGGACAGTCTTCATTCCCAGCAGAACTTATGGCTGTTCTACAGGACAGAGCCTAAAAGATTTTTTTTTTTAAACTTAGAGTGGAGGGGAAGATGGAGTGTGACCTCCTAAGTCCTCAGTTAGCTCCTCCGGGAGGGAGAAAGCAGCCTCAAGTTCCCCTCAAGGCTCTGCCTAGAGGTACACGGGGACTGGAGTGGAGAAGCTGAGAGGCCCAGCCCAGCAGCCCAGCTCTACAGGAAAGTGAAGCCAGAGAGCAGCATGGTGGATTTAGCAAACTAGAGGAGAGCCCAGCAGATGGGTGAACATTGCTGGGCACCTGTCTGGGTGGGTAGATGGAGTTAATTTGTTTGAGGGGTTTCTTTGACATTTGAACCCTGACGAATAGTGCAAATGCATGTAGTAGTTCTCTTGGCCCCCAGCTGGCCAGCAGTCAGGAATAGCCCCAGCCTGGCCTGGACAGCAGCTTATCCTGGGCCCAGGAGGTTTTTACGTTTTTCTGGAGCAGAGGGTGATCTACTGGGCTCTGGCTCTGTGACTAGGGACAGCTGAGGGGGGTGGTGTGGTGTGTGTGTGTGTGTGTGTGTGTGTGTGTGTGTGTCAGGAGCCTCTTCAGTGGAGGAGAGGGAAGCAGTGAATAGCCTTGGCCAAAATGTTCCCCCCTCCCCCAGACGGCCACACCCTTTTTACTTCTTAGAAAACCGCAAAGGGGCCCGAATATTGGACCTTGCAAGATGTTAAGTATAGTGTCGGAACTCAGAAAAATCCAGGGTATTCTTAACACAGAGAGGCTCATTTTTTTGTTTGTGAGTCTAGCCTTTAATGGCGGAGCCATCTCTCCAGCCCACCACCCCCATTTTGCAGTTGTGGCTACTAATGATCAGAGAAAACACCTGTCCAAGGCCGCACAGCTGGGACCAGGTCCTAAACTGGCCACTTTCCTATGCCCATCTGTTGCTACTCAATCCCCTAGACTTTGGAGTAGAGGGTCTCATACTCACACAGGCCATGACTGAAGCGAAGAGACGTTTCCTGCAATAGGCTGCACCAGCTGTCCGAGGACTCCACCCGAGTGACTGGACCCCAAGCCCTCTCTGACCCTTTTAACTGGACCAGACCCGGTGAGTCCCGCCCCTCCGGTAGGTTAGGCCAATTGATGTCAGGACAGGGACACTAGGGGCGGAGTCAATGGACTATAAATCCAGTTTTAGAGCAGAGGTGACCAGTCAGAGAGGAGAATGCCCCTCCTTAGTCCCGCCCTCAGGGTCCAAGCGCCGCCCCTTATTCCCCATCTCTCGCCTCCCACTAAAAAAAAGATTTGTGCGGTGGCTGAGATTGGGGGAGTCAGTGGAAAATAGTTTGAGGATGAGTGAGGCTCAAGAGTTGGCAGGAAGGGGCCTGGGGCCAGCAGGCAGAGAGCCCTGGGGCCCAGCGCAGCTGGTGAGGGTATGTGTGTTATAGAGCCTGCCTGCAGAAAATTAGAGAAGACTAGAAGAGGCTGCAGCCTGGCAGACTGGGGTGTGGCTCCGACTGTGGCTCTGGCTGTGGACCTCTGTGGAGGGCTGAGAAGGACCACAAAGCCCAGGCCCCACCCGGGCTTTCCCCGGAAGTAGCATACTGTGGCTGCAGCTCAGTGCGGCTCACTAGGGCTAAAGAAAGACTGGGCTGGGCGCCAGGCCTGACGCTGGTGTCCTTGGCTCATACCTTGGACTCTGCAGAGCCTTCTGGGTGCCCTGGCTCTGACATCCCTGGCCCTAAAGGTGTGCCAGCTCTGCACGCTTGGTCTCATTCTCACTTTTGGAGACCAGACATGGCCATCCATTTAGCAGATATTTTCCTGAGCACCTACTATGTGTCTAGCCCTGGGGCTGGCCTCAGAGGACTCAAAATTGAGCCCCTCCTAGTCCTTATTCTCAGAATCCACGGACTGGCTAGAATCTGACCATTAGTCTACTTAAATAACACTGTGCTGGCTCTGGGAAAGGCAATGATAGAAACACCACTGTGGTGGAATGAAGACTGTGGGATGTAAAGCAGGGTCTTGAAGGACTGGGCAAAGACTTTGCTATGAGAAGCCCAAGTCTGGGGAACAAGCTGATGAGTGTGTAGGAGAGAGATAGGAGTCAAGGATCATGAAGGGTCTTATAGGCCAGACAAAGGGTTTTATTGTCGTTTTGCCTGAGGGTCCCAGGAAGATAGAGATAGTTATGGGGTGAGATGCAATTTAGGGAGGCTCACAGAGCAAATGGAGGGTTAAGTGGTAAAACAAGGCACTTCTGAAGCTGCTCTTGCCGAAAAGCCTGGACCCCTCCCTTGGGCCCAGAAGACTATTGATGGGATGAATCTGCCCTCTGTGTTTTCTTCGATCTGTCTCCATACTTTGGCTCAGACTCCTGCTTGACTCAACTTTCCTGACCTACCTCAACCTCCTTCTAAGCCAAAGGCACGGAGACAGAGACAGTCACTGACCCAAATCTGCAGAGAACTTGGATTCCAGAAAAGCAAAGCCTTACAGGACAGCCTCTCCCTCACATGAGGACAATTGTTCCTGAGGTTAGTCTGTACTTGCAGGAACAGAACTGGCCCTCTCCTGAGTGAGCACCTGCCTGCCCCCTTTTACAATGGGACTTCTTTGAACCATCTTGCAGGGCCAGTCTGCTCAAGTATGTATACTTCTTGCTATCTGCCCCAATTCTTCTCATGTTTAAGCTGAAAGTGCATTGTGGCTCATGCCTGTAATACCAGCACTTGGGAGGCTGAGACAGGAGGGTCAGAAATTCAAGGCCACTACATGAGAACCTGGCTCAAAAATAAACAAACAAATATATAAATAACAGCTAGCTGGACAGTGTTGACACACACCTTTACTTTGGCATTTGGCAGGTGGATCTCTGTGAGTTAGAAGCCAGCCTGGTCTACAGAGTTTGTTCCGGGACAGCTAGGGCTGTAATACAGAGATGCCCTGTCTCAAACAACAACCAAAACAAAACAAAAAACAAAACCACCACCACCAACAACAAAACCCCAATCCCCTCCAAAAGAAAACCAGAAAAAAAAATAACAACAAAAACAATAATAGACAAATAAAATTTTAATGGCTAATATAGCAACAACCACCCCCCTAAAAAACAAGACACATCAGCACCCTAAAAACAGACTTGGGGTTACTGGACTGCTTTATCTTTTTCCCCATTTATTCACATTGAATACATCTGTGGTTTTTACCGTTACCTTCTTGGCCTCTTTTGTAAGAGTCTCATGCAGCACAGCCTGGTCTCGCCTTTGATCCCCTTCTCCTGCCTCCTAAGTGCCAGGGTTACAAGCCGGTGACATCATGCCTGGTCTATGTCTTCTTGGGGATTGAACCCAGGCCTTTGTATGTGCTAAACAAGCATTCTTCTAGCTACTTATCTCTTTAATTAATGTAGAAGCCACGCCCAGCCTGCCGGCTTCCAGACCTCCCTCTTATACCCTAAAATCTCTAGTTGGTTAGAGGGTTCTCAGTTTACACTGGGGAATCTGGTACATGTGAGCCCAAGTTGCGATTCCCCTTCTAAAACTGCCATCTAGGAAAAGAAATGCAGATGTGGAACCAGGAGTCATATCTGGGGCCCAGCCAGCAATCCACCTTGCCTTACCAGGATCATTTCTAGCTCCTCCTAACAGATAAGGAAAGCCCACCCAGGACAGGAGGAGAGGGAAGCCTATAGGGCACAGGAGAGATGCTGTCAGATCTCAGTGAGGCTGGGCTGCCTCCTCAGTCCCCAACCCCACCCTCAGGCAGTTACCTGGGAAACTAACCATAGAAGCTTAGATCTTTTCGGTAGGGCCTTCTCAGACTTCAGTCATAGGGAGGGATTGGTAGGGCCCCACCCTGGTCCTCCACTCTTTTCTACATGTGCCCCTCTGCCACATCAGGAATGAGACACATCAGGCAGAATTCCAGGTAGAAGACCAGAGATTCGGCAGGCAATTGCCAGGCCAACCCAGGTTCTGGGAGCTTGGGGCTCCAGGAGCTATTCCTGCTAGGTTATGACCCGAAAGGAAGAGGAAGTGTCTGAGTGGGGAGGGCCCTTCTCTGTAGGTGCTGTCTACACAGGCTGGCCATGTAGGAACAATGTATGAGGGTCTCTTCTGACTGGGGAGTGAATACTCAGTTTCTGCTTTTAACCCTGCTTGTTCAGTCTCTGTTTGCAGCACTGTGTATGAAGTCTTGCTCTTTTCTACTGGAGGATAATGTAGGGCAGGACTCAGGTCATAGGTGACTTTTTTTTTTTTTTTTTCTCACTCTGTAGCCCAAGCTGACCTGGAACTGGAATTTACTATGTAACCCAGGCTGGTTTGAAATTTGAAGCAGTCCTGCCTGGAATAAGAGATGTGAGTCACTACGCCTACCTGAGCGTAGGTTTTTCTAGTCCCCTTGTCCCTTCTTCCCAAGGTTACCTTCCTTGGTGTCTGGCAAAACCTTGCCCACCTGGGTTGTAGTGCAGATTTGCCAGATGCTAATAACCCTTATAACAGGCACTGTGGCTTTTAAGGCAAGGCAGACAGAGATAAAATCCCTTGTGTGCCCTCCTGGAAGTTCTCAGGGTCTCTTGGTGATGGCATCCACTTATCAGGCCCAATGCCTGGCGCCTCACTTTCATAGCCTAGCTCATCTGAGTATATCATGTCTCCGTAGTGTCCACCCACCTGGTGAACTGCCCAGGGAACAGTAGCTGTGGCCAGATGCCAAGCAGAGGCAGGAGGGGCAGAGGAGAACATGGATTTGGGGGCTGCAGCCCAGGGTCTTGGATTATTCTGAATAATGTCTAGATCCTGGAAAATAGCAATGATGTCAATCATTCCTGGCTGAGTTGAGGGTTGCAGGTATTGAGTTCGAATGCTTTCTCCCTCTTCCTTCCCCAAGGCCAAAGCCCAGGTCTGGAGATTCTCCCTCAGGTCAAGCCCTGAAGCAGCCAGCAGAGACTTTTGGAATTCTGTCCTGCAACCTAGCCCTTGGATCTGGGTTTAGCTTGTCCATATAGTCCCAGCCAGCAATGCCCTTCCTGGCCCTCTATCTCCTCCCCAGCCCTGACACAGTCTGGACCTCCTCCAGCCAGCACTGGCATGGAGCCATGAAGCACATGGGTACCATTCACAGCACCCACCAAGTTGGCTCCCACACTTGAGTCCTTGAAGACAGAGTGGGGAGGGACCCAGAGATCCCATACCTGACCTGCTCCCCCACATCTTATATAGCAGTTTAAGGACGTGGAAACTAGAGGGGGAGGGCACTTGGCTATGCTCTCACAGAGAGCTGGAGCTGAGGAAAACATTGACCTGGAAATCTTCGTGAAGGATAAGGGTGTGTGTTGGGGGTGCCTCCTCCAACTCCTGGTACCTTGCTGGTACCCCCCCACAACGCTGCGCCTCCTGGAGGCTACCCACTGTCCCACATTTCCAGGCAGTCACTTTTCCACTTATTTATCAACCTGGGGTCTGACCTCTTCAGATCACAAGCCCCAACCTCCAGGGCTTAGGCCTAAGCCTTATATATGCCTTAGCATATCACTTTGAAATCATTGTATTAGTTACTTTTCTCATGGCTGTGACAAAATATCTGACAAAATAACTTCAGGAAGGAGGGTTTGTTTTGGCTCATGGTTGACATTACTGTCCATCATATCAAGAAAGGCATAGAGGGAGGAGTGGGAGATGGCTAGTCACTTGTGTCTCAACTCAAATGCTTCAGTTCAATACACCCACTCCACCTCTGGCCCCAAATTCTCAAATCTATCTCTTATCACAAAAGACATTTAGTTCATTTCTAAAAGTCCGAACAGTTCTAACAGTGTCTGAAAGCCCAAAGTCCAGGACTTTGACTCACTTGAGACTCAAGACAATTTTAGCCATAAACTCTTAGAAAAACTAGGGAACAAGTTTCTTCCAGAATGCAATGGTAAACATTCCCATCCCCAAAGGGAAGAATGGGATCAGATGCAAACAAACCTGAAACCCATCAGAGAAAATACCAACCCTGAAGCTTCCGGTCTTAGCATCCTTAGCAGCCCCACCCATTCTAATTCTGTGGCCTGTTGCACATGGAGCCTCTTTTGGGCCCACACCTACAGCTTTCCTCAGCAGAGGTCCTGGTTAACTGGAGCCTCACTTTCATAGCTTCAAATAATAATGGCCTCTTAGGGCTTTCTTACAGGGATTCCAACCCTGGTATACATTGCCTAGTCTGGCAGTTTTCTGGAACCTCCACAACCTGGTGACTTGCAGTCTGCATGCTTGAAAAACTTGAACTTTG
The DNA here is from genome assembly GCF_943737965.1 of Phodopus roborovskii. Lineage (NCBI taxonomy): Eukaryota > Metazoa > Chordata > Mammalia > Rodentia > Cricetidae > Phodopus > Phodopus roborovskii. The sequence continues at coordinate 3,548,776 of NW_026126459.1, read as the reverse complement.
CAGATATGCTGCCAAGTTCTGCTGACAGCTTGATGCATGGGCTGGACCCTTTACCACAGGTGTAACATGGTCTGTGTGCCCTGGTGGGTGCACCTAGATAACCCTTCCCTACGGGTGATGTTTGAGCAGGGGATCTCTCCCACAGTTTCAAACTGCTTTAAAGACTGCATTTTTTTTTTTTTCTCGAGACAGGGTTTCTCTGTGTAGCACTGGCTGTCCTGGAACTCCCTCTGTGGAGCAGGCTGGCCTTGAACTCAGATCTGCCTGCCTCTGTCTCCTGAGTGCTGGGACTAAAATTGTGAGCCACCACCACCTGGTTCAAGACTGCATTTTCACAACTTGAGTCTCCTTCAGAGTTTGCAGTCTTGTTCTCAAAGGATCTTCTTGTCTCGGGCATAGTGCTCAGTTTTTCTGTCACGGCACTATTTCTTTAACCATTATAACTGTTTTCTCTCTACCCAGTTTCTCTCCAACTTTCTGCTTCACTTTAGATCTAAGAACCATGCCACAGCTTCACTTTAGATCTACAATTATGCCACAGCTTGGATGTAGTGCTATCTTGGAAATTCTAGCCAGGCCATGACAACCTTTAATCCCAGCACTTGGGAGGCAGAGGCCAGCTTGGTCTAGAAAGTGAGTTTCAGGACAGCCAGGGCTACACAGAGAAACCCTGTTTTAAAAAATCAAAATAATAAATAAATAAATAAAATCTAAACAAACTAGTCTATTGCTTTTGAATACAGACTCATACAACTTTTCAGGCTAATTCTTTGCTAGAATAGAACACAAATGGCCGATAGCCCAGTATCTGATGGAGTCCACATCCTCCTCTGAAACCTTGTATGGTATTTACTGTTCACTGTCCTCTGTGATCTTCTGGACCTTAACGGCCCACTAAGCTCTGTATATAGCATTTGAACTTCTCTAGCCAGCAGCTCTGGACTCTTCCACATTCCTCCCATAACCCAGTTCAGATCTATGAACCACGTGGCCAGGCTTCTCCCAACAGCAGCCCCACTTCCAACAGCACTTTTCTGTGCTGACTCTAATTGCTGTGACTACACGGTAAAAAACCAAAGGCAGGGAGGGAAGGTGTGCTTTGGCTCATGGTGTGAGGGCCAACAGTCCATCATGGTGGGGAAGACATGGTGGCAGAAGTATGGGGCAGCTGGTCACACTGTTTGCTGTCAACAAACAGAAGTGAATGCCAGGCTCAGCCCCCTTTCTTCTTCAGTCTGGGCCTCCAATCTGTGGAATGATGCTACCCACATCCTGGGTTGGTTTTTCTTCTTAAACTCTGGAAACCTCAGCATAGGCAGGCATAGACATCCTCCAACTGCCTGTAACTCCAATTATAGGGAATCAGATGCCTTTTTCTCACCTCCATGGGCACCAGGTATACACACACACACACACACACACACACACACACACACACACACATGCAAACAAAATGCTTACAGGCTTTTTTTGTTTGTTTTTGGTCTTTAGAGACAGGGTTTCTCTGTGTAACAGCTTTGGTTGTCCTAGAACTCCATCTGTAGACAGGCTGGCCTCAAACTCAAGAGATCACCTGCCTCTGATTGGATTAAATATATGTGGCACTACTACCCTGCACTTTATTTTTTTTTTAAAGCAAAATTACTGCACTGCTGAAATTAATGTTTACTGTATTCAAACTCAATGGAATATTAACTGGACTAGTCTCAAACCTTCCATTACATTTGAAAGCAGCATTGTACATTAGGATTTTCTTCTTCTGAATTTCCAAGTATATCTACAGGTGGGTCAGCCCATTGACTCACTCAGGAGGGCCAAAACAGTATCTTTTCTTCTCTAAACAGTATGTAAACAAAAGTACAAAGGGGCCTTCCCCTCATGTCTGTACCTTCGTATGCTTTAAATCCCTCTCCTGCTGGAGCTTCATTTAGCTCAAAGATGTTACTTTTTTTTTCAGACCAGGCTGGACTCATAGATCCACCTGCCTTTGCCTTAGTGCTGGGATTAAAGGCATGTGCCACCACAGCCTTTTTTTTTTTTTACGTGTATGTGTGGGAGGCCAGAACAACGGTCAGATCCTGTGCAGCTGGAGAGGTACAGGTGGTGCTTTGAGCTGCCAATCTGAGTTCAAGAGCAGTCCATGCTCTTAATTGGGCCCTCTCTCCAGCTGTGGTTTTCTTTTTTTGAGACAAAGTCCTGCACTTTGCATGAAAGGTTGAAGAAAGCTCTAAATCCCTGCACAGTACTCTAAGGAACGCCGGTGTCATGTGTGCTATGTGAAATTCATCCTCCATGCAAATGGATTGTGGATTCATAACGTCTACTCTGATAAACAGCAGTGATAGAAGGGTTGTGGGAAGCGAGAGTTAGGAATGAGTCATCCTTCAAAGAAACTGCAGTCTGGGATTTTTTTAGAGTACATAATGCTACATTATCTACAAGTTAAGGAGGGGGATGCCAACATGACCGGAGGGTGGGACCTCATCCAGTGCCCTCCTGTTCCTATACTCTCCAGAGGGGGCTGCAGCCTTCTGGGCAAATGTCTATCTCTCGTTCAAAGCAAAGAACAGCTGTCTGCCCTGGTCTGAGTCCATAACACATTTCTTCTTTCTTTATGGTGCTGGTACCTGAGGCACAGGAGGCATTTAATCTACCACTGAGCCACATCCCTGCCCTCAGCATCACATACAGGCTATTGCTTAAGAGCAATGAAAGTACTGGGCTGTGTGTATGCATGTCCCCATGGATGTACAGGGATGTGGAGGCCAGAGACCTTCAAGGGTCACCCCTCCAGCAACATCCATTTTCTTTTTTGAGACAGGCTTTCTCACTAGCCTGGAACTGGCCAAGTAGTCTATACTGGTTGACCAATGAGCCCCAAGGACCCACCTGTCTCTACCTCCCTTATTGGGATTATAAGCACATGGCACCACACCTGGTATTTTCATGTGGGTTCTGGGGATCAAATTTAGGCCATTGTGCTTGTACAATAAACACTTTACCAACTGAACTAACTCCCCTGCCCCAACACTGGGTTTTTAAAGGTCTGAAACAAACTGACACAAAGTCTCACAGCTGCTAAAAGCTTGAGTCAAAGCACATCTGTGCTGAGAACACAGAAGTGGGAGGCATCACTTCTTGCAGGGGAGGGGTGAGTGTTGGTACTTGAGGGAAGCAGGCTCAGGCAGGATTCCCCACCCCACAGACTGGGGCATAGACACTCCCACTCACATTTTATTAAGTTCAAGGACTGGTTACAACAAGGGTGGAGGTGGCGGGAAGATCCTGCCTGGCCCCCGTCACCACTGGTACACAACCAATAAAAAACAAATAAATAGCTGGGTATGGGCAGCTAGATGGCGGCACAGCAAGCACTGAGTGCAATGGGTAGGGCATGAGGGCCCCCTTTCAAGCTGTGGCAACCATCAACACTGGACAGTACTATGGTGGGAGCCTTGCCATTCCACCGATCAGTTCCTGAAGAAACTTGACTTTGAAGTTGGTCTGTTGATCTTTTTGAGATGAGGTCTCACTCTGCAACCCAAATCACCAAACTCAGAGCAATCCTTCTGCTTCAGCCTCCAAAGTGCTATAAAAGTACAGGCATTCATCACCCTGCCCTGCTAGGACCCGATCCCTTGGCTGATCCAGTCAGGCCAGGATTGTCAAAAAGCCACCGTGTTTCGGACTTTGAAAATTGTTGTATTTGGGATCTGAGAGGCCAGTGGATTGTTATGGTCCTGATGGATATCCAGCAATCAATGTCACTTAGCCTTCTGATTGATGCTTTGGAGCTCCAGGATATGCTGCTACTTGGTCCACTAAGGGCCCGCTGTGAGACAAAGGCCAAGAATGGGGCTGGAGTTCCCTACACCTCTGATTGGTCAACAAGGACATAGGTCAGAGCACTAGAGGTCCCAGAGAAGGGGAGGAGCCTAAGTACTCAGGGTTGGAGAAAATTTTCATTTGGCTTCAGGGCCCATATATAGTTCAAGAAGGGAGGAGACAGGGCAAGAAATAAGGCCACCTGGTGGGGTCAGGCCAGGGTGAACCTTCAAGCTGTGGGGGGGCAGCTTCTGAACAGTAGTGTCAAGCCATTGCTGGGAGGGTTATGATAGCCCACAAACCTTCCTGGATCCCAGCTTCCCTTCACTGGAGAATAGGCACCTGTGCAAGGGAGCTCATGGTGTTGAATGTGACTCATGGCCTGGAGGCCCCATCTACAGGATTGGGGTAGGGGAGGGGAGCTCAGTCATCCAGGCCCTCCATCAAGTCCGCAATGCTCTCCACATAGTAGTGAGGTACAAGGTCATGTTGACCAGCTGCCAGGTAAGCCTGGGCTTCTTCGAGGCGTGAGACCCCTGTGAGCGTGAGCACGGTGGTCATGCCACAGCGGTGGCCAAAGAGGATGTCGGTCTCTAGACGGTCACCCACCATCAGTGTGCGGGCGGGGTCCACGCTGAAGTCTTCGGTGATGCACTGGAACATGTAGGGGCTGGGTTTGCCCACCACCAGGGCTTGGCGTCCTGAGGCTGTCTCCACTGCCACAGCCAGGCTTCCAGTACCTGTGAATAGGGGACACTTGGTCAGCAGGAGGGCAGCAGTTGGGCCTGACCTAAAGGCTGGGCACTACCTGTTCCAGACTCCTGAATTCAGAATCCATCACCACTGCACTGGATACACTGTAAGCTTAGCTTCTCCCTCTAACATGAAGGTGGTAATGGCAGTCCCCTCCTGTGTGTACTGTAAGCCTGTGTGTGAACAGGCTTGTGTGTGTAAACGGGCTTGTGCTATCAGTTCTGCAGGGCAGCTGTGTTTTTGGGCAAGCCCTTCAGCCTCTCTTTCTTCAAACTGTGGTACAATGGGATTAAGTACCACGTCCCCTGAAGGGATGCAGTGGGCCTTACAGAGAGGCACTTTGTAAATGGAAAAGCATTTAGGCAGCAATGGTGGTTACTGTTCCAAGAAGCCATGCTCCTGGCATGGAAAATTGGCACAGCCCACCTGGAATGCAGCAAGGCACAGAAATGTCCACACCTCTGACCCAGTCAGCCTGTGGGAAAAACAATCCCCCAGAGAAAATTCCATCTGGAGACAAAAAGCTACAGGCTGGAAGATGTCTGTGACCAGTGACCATGGGAAGTAACCAAAGCTGGGGAGGAGCCCAAGAGCCAGACAATGGGAGGTCTGTTTAGAAAAGCACAATCCCGCCCCACAGCCAGCACCATCCTGCTGGCACACTGAGTCTGCTATTCCTGCCCACAGGCACACCCTTGTGCCAGAACATCCCGCCTTTACACCAACATCCATAATTAAACAAAAGAGAAGCACCACCATTTACTGTGTACTCCTGAAAGCCCATTTCACAGATTAAAAAGCTGAGGCTCTGTGACATTAAGAAACCTGCCCAAAGAGCCGGATGGTGATGGTGCACGCCTTTAGTCCCAGCAATTGGGAGACAGAGGCAGGTGGATTTTTGAGTTTGAGGCCAGCTTGGTCTACAGAGTGAGTTCCAGGAACAGTCAGGGCTACACAGAGAAACCCTGTCTCAAACCTTACAACCACTACCCCCCCCCAAATAAAAGGGAAAGAAAGGAGAGAGAGGGAGGGAGGAAGGGGAGGAGGGAGGGAGGAAGGAAGGAAGGAAAAGAGAAACCCACTAGAGCTGAGCTTTCTGTGTGGTGGTTTGAGTGAGATTACCCCTCACAGTCGTGGTCACTGGAGCATGCTCCTCAGTTGGTGTTTGGATATTTAAGAGGCTGGCTCTCCTGGAGGAAGTGCATCACTGGGGGCAGGCTTTAAACAGTCTCCCACTGTCTCCAATGTTCGCTTTCAACTTCCTGCTTGCAGTTTGAGCTTTCATCTTGCTGTCCTAGCTACCAAGCTGTCACCTCTGTTCTGCTATCATTGACTTTTATCTCTCTGGGACTACAAACCCAAGTAAACCTTTTGTTTTTCAAGACAGAGTTTCTCAGTAGCTATGGAGCTTGCCCTGGAACTCCCTTTGTAGATCAGGCTGGCCTTGAACTCATAGAGCTTTGCCTGCTTCTGAGTGCTGGGATTAAAGGTTTGTGCCACCACTGCCCGGCAACCCTTTCTTCTATAAATTGCCTTGGTCATGGTGCCTTACACGGTAACAGAAAAGAAACTAACACACTTGGGATTAGCATAATGGCTTGCATTCAAGAGCCTGAGGCAGGATGCTCAGTGACAGGCTACACTGGGCTACATACACAGTGAAACCCTGTCTCAAAAACAAAGCAAAACATCAGAATGAATTATTTACAATAAAGTATGTTCGCCACCTCCTCTAATTTTGCTGGGTTCTTGAGGTGACTGTGGCAATTCACACTTCATCCAACAAGGGAGTGTTTCTTCTACCAGGTATCACTCTGGGGTATAAATCAAGGCCCTCCTGCAATTAAATATTTCTTACCTCAGCCTGACCCCAAACACTCAGGGCCTCCTCTCTCCACGCTCATAGACAGCTACATCACTGCACTACACCAGTCACAGCAAGAACCCTCAGACAAGGAGGGCTGTGTCACATCAGAGCAGGCAGTGCTGGGGGACCCAGGGCCAGGCGCCTCCCTCACCTGTGCTGCACCACCACCCCAGCCCCAGCCTTGTGTGCTCATGAGGGGGAAGAACCAATTGTACCCTGTTAAAGGATCCGTGTAGGATGGGAGTCTCCACCCAGATCCAGTCTTGCCAGCTGGGCTTCTCTGTGGCTTTGGAGCCTGTCCTGGAACTCACTCTGTAGACCAGGCTGGCCTCAAACTCAGAGATCCACCTGCCCTGTCTCCTGAGTGCTGGGATTAAAAGCTTGCGCCACTATCACCCAGCTGGCAAGACTAGATCTTAACGTTGCCCATACTGGCTTTGAACTCCTGATCCTCCTGCCTCAACCTCCTAAGTGTTGGGAATATAAGCCCATGACTGTAACACTTAAAGCATATATATGCAATGGCATATTCCTATTCTTGTGGCCATTTCTACTTGTCAGTTCAAGCAAACATGCACACAATTTCATAGGCCTATGATAAGGAGGGAGAATTGTGGTGTGGTTTCACATTATTTCGAATCTGATGCATAATGGGACCTTCATTAATTTTTGCTTGTCTAGCTCCTTCTGCTCCTAGATTACTGACATATAACCAGTAAGGTTTTTTGTTTTTATGCTTTTGGAGACAGGGTTTCTTTGTGTACCTCTGGCTGTCCTGGAACTAGCTCTATAGATCAGGCTAGCCTTGAACTCACAGAGATCTGTCTGCCTCTGCCTTCTGAGCAGGGACTAAAGGCCTGCTCCACAACCACCTACTAGGTGTTTGTTAACAACATGATTAGGAAGCTGCATCATTCACAAATGTGGCTTAAGTCTGTGTTTGTTAGGCTCTGTCTCCCCCTCCAGGCAGGAGAAGTGACCAGCAGGTTGGGTGAGTACAGCTAGATGGGTATGGAATCAGAAGTCAGGAAGGTTCCTGCAGAAGCCTGGGATAGATAGGTCAGGTCTCTCACAAGTTCCTCACATTACTTTCTGAGACCCTGGAGAAGCCCTTGTCCCACAGCCTCAACCTAATCTCTGAGGGAAATCTGGCTTGTTAGTAGCATGGTGTGGGAAGGGATGCTGCAGCTGTAACCTCTCCCTTATTACGGGGGAAAAGGTGCATACAATGGGCAGAAAGTAGGTCTAAGGCAGAACCAGCAGCCAGGAAAGGCCCAGACAACAGCTTCCCTTTCGACTACACCATCCTAACAGTATGCCAGTATCTCCTTGTTCACTGTCACCCTGCCCTGCAGCATGCCTCCTCCAGGAAGTTTCCCAGATCCTGTCTCTACACACACCTTCACAAAGCTGTGACTACCTCACTTCCTGCAATGCCACCCTGCAGAACCCCACTCCCTCCCAGGATTTGGTACCAATGACTATTTGGGTGAAAGACCAGCAGAATGGAGTGGCAAAGATATGTCCATGCCACATCCTAGGGTACGGAATCTGTCTGTATCCAGTCATCACTACCTGATAGCTGCTGCTCCCTCCACCTCCTGACTCACTCCAACCCTCACTGTTCCTGTCTAGATGCAGGAGTGAGTATCCTCAGTAACCAGCCTGGCATGCCGATGGATGGATGGATGGATGGATGGATGGATGGATGGGGGAGGGGTGTTCCCAAGGCCAAGTTCACCTACTCTATGCTCAATGTATGTTCTCTGGCAGCTCACTTCTCCTCTCTCAGCCTCGATTTCTATAATTGAGAAAAGGAGTCTGGCATTGGAGGCAAATGCCTTTAAACTCAGCGCTCGAGAAGCAGAAGCAGGAGGATTTCTGGGAGTTCGAGGCCAGCCTGGTCTACGGAGCTAGTTCCCGAACAGGCTCCAAAACAATACAAAGAAACCCTGTCTCGAAAAAAAACAAAACCCAAAAACAAACAAGCAAAAGAGAGGAGAGGAGAGAGAGAGAAATGGGCCAACATTCTTATGAGTAACCTAGAAAGTAAAAAACAGCATTAAGAGGTTTCAGAAAGCTACCAAGGGCTGGAGACATGAACCTCCAGTCAGGGACTCTGGAATGACTGGCATGGCGTGGAGACCCACTCGCACCCAGAATGCTCCGATGTTATGTAACTCCACAGGGTTAACCAAGTACAGCCAGATCTGGAACTGAGGTCAAGCTCCACGACCCTCCAGTCTCCAAACGGATCAGGCCGCTTCTACAAACCCACCTGCAAAGTGGGTGGGGCCAATGACAAAAGCCCAGGAGGCCAGTTCCAAACCTGGATCCCACCTGAAATTCCCTAAGCCATAGTGAGCCTCAGCTGGCTCGTCTGTCAAACGGGTCCTCGGCCACTACCCCTCACGGGCAGCAGTTTCAGCAATTACGAGACGCGCGGCGGGGCCCTGAACATGTTCCGGCGCCTAGTTCCACGCTCACCGGGGGTCCGGCTTCCGTCGCTGAGTGGGTGCCAAGGGTCGCGATCGGTGGCTACGAGCAGGCAGTCGGGGTCGCGCAGGTGCGCGCACGCCTCGCTCAGCCTGGCGAAGGAGAAGTGCTCGTCGTAGCCCACGAGCACAGCGCGCACGCGCGTGTCGTCGTCGCCGGGGTCCCCCGCCAGGCGCAGTCCCGCGGCACGCAGCTCAGCGCGCAGCCCTTCACCGCCCAGCACGAACACAGTGCCCGGTGCGTCGGGCTGCCCCGGCAGACGCTGGCACAGCAGGCGCGCGGCACACAGCGCTGAGCTGAAGAGCTGCTCAGCGCGCAGCCCCGCAAAGCCCAGGCGGGTGAAGCGCAGCGCCAGCTCCGGTCGCGCGCGCCGGCTGTTGTTGCTCACGAACAGTGTGGCCTTGCCCGCCCGCGCCAGCCGCTGCAGCAACTCGGGGGCGCCGGGTACGGTACGCTCGCCGTTCCACAGCACCCCGTCACAGTCGAACAAGACGCCCTGCGCCTGGCCCAGTACCTCGCGCAGGGCCGCGCCACGCAGCCGCTCGCAGCGAGCCATGCAGCCGGCTGGCCGCTCGTACGCGCGCGCCGTGCTCCCTCTGCGGCCACGGGCCGGCTCTACCAATTGGCGCGTAGGACGGGCCAAGGGCGGGGCTACGACCGCACGGCTCAGCCAATGGCAGCGAGAGAATAGCCGAGGGCCCGAGCCGATCCCGAAGGGATTCGGAGAAAGGGGCGGGACATGGAGAGCCAGCCTAGTCTGGAGCGAGCTTCTCAACCAATTAGAAGCTTAGGCCGACTGGTTGCTAGGAGGAAAACAGAGGCAAAGAGAGATGAGAGATGTTTGTCTTCCGGCCAGATCGCGTTACTCTCGGAACCATTGAGGCCCTGGTTCCAAGTCAAGTCCTGATGAACGAGTGGATGTGGTGGAGCGAGGCCAGATTACTGGTGATTTCTTAGGCTTTGAACTTTTGGGCCAAGTCAGTGTTCCTTGGGTCCTTGGAGTCCCCTGAGGAACTTGTAGATTTTTTGGGTTTTTTTGTATAATTTGCAAAATGTAAGATGTGTAATCTTTAATGTACAGGTCGATGGCTGTAGATAAATGCTTTTAAGAACACAGATGCAGGATCAGCGAGATGGCTCCTCACAGTGGAGAGAACATACTCCTGCAAGTCATTTTCTGACCTCCACATGGGCATCCACATGTAAGACATACTCAAAATAAATGCTAAAACATTCTAATGCACGGATATAAGAAAGGAGCCCAGAGATTTGATTTTATGTTTTTGTTTGTGGAGCCCGGGCATTATTTTGCTATATTGTTGTTTGGGCGACATAGCTGCTTAGACCTTTAGTTTGTAGATGGGGCCTTTTAGTCTATTGCGCCTTTGAATAACCAGTGTGGGACCAGGAATGAATCAGGACTTGTATTGTCACAATTTTGTGGTTGTCCAACCTCCAGAGTAACTGAAGTTGAGACCAGGGTAAAACCCTGCCTTTGAGGGCCAAATGTTCTCTGTTCCAGGTGCCTTTTATAAGCAATTTCCTTGATCTGAAATGTACCTACTTTTTCCTTCAGCCTTTTCACCTGGCTAGTGTCAGGATGACTTCATCTGTCACCTCCTTCAGAGGCTACTAAATTGGGCTTCCAGTTCCTTTGATTCTGTCATTTCTGCCTGCCTATTCCCAAAAGTTCCTCTAGTATAGATCTGGATGGCTCAGAGCAACTGAGGAAGGTCATGGGAAGATGGATCCTTGGGAAAGTTGTTTATGTGTATGTGAATGAGTGCTTTGGTCTTCAGAACAGATAGGGTGTAATTTCCAGACTGTCTCAGAGGAGGAACGCATGATCCTAAGAAACAGAGCAACTGTCTTGGGTTGGAAGCAGATTCAGTATCTCTAGGAGAGAAAGCTATTGCTGGACCAGTTGCTCCAGTTTTGTTAAAAATAATTTATTTACTAGCCTTACAAAAATACATTGGCAAGAGAAAAATAAAAGTCCTGTGGAATGGGCAAGTCCATCCTTCCTTCTGGTAGCTCCCTTGAGACCCTGCCAGATGGGGGGAGAGGTCAGGTCAGAGCCCCCAAGTTCAAAGTGGAAGAAAAGGTCAGAAAGTAGAAGGCTGTCCTGAGCCCTCCTAGCCATGGGGGCCAACCCAGCAGGCACCTAGGCACAGGGCTCAGGCTGTCCTGGGAGGACAAGGGAGGGAGGGAGGGTGGGGACATTGAGTACTTGTCAGGCAGGAGGGCCTGCTCAATCTGTCTCTGAGGTGAGACCCCTGGGCCGGGGCTGGGGTGGCAGAATTGGGGGGGTGGGATGTCCACCCAGAGTCCCGGGGCCTCCTGTGTCCTCTGTAGCCACTCCTTGGTCCACCTGAGCAGGCATGCTTGAAATGACTAGGCCAGGAGAAGCAGGGCTGGGGAAGGCTGGTAAGCGCCGGCTCTGGCGCCGGGCAGGCTGTGGAGGAACAGGGGGTAATGGGGGAGGCACCGTGGGGGCCCGGAGGCTGGTGCCCACTAGACGGCGTGGCAGAGCTTGGGGAGTGCCAGGGCTGCCAGAGCCAGAGGGCAGGGAGGGGGCTGGAGGGGATGAGCGTGAACTGGAGGGCTGGGGAGGTGGCATGGTAGGCCGCGCTGGTGCCGGGCGCTTGGCTGTGGAGGAAGCAAAACAGAGGAAGGTTAGGGTTCATGAGTCTGTGTGCATTCCTCCTGTGGGGTGGGGTCGCATTCCACAGTGGGTCCTCATCATTACTCCTGCATGTTCCTCAATATCTCAGCTTACAGTAGGTCCCCCCAGAGCCCACCACAGTAACACCCACTTCTAATGGCTTCAGAGGATCTGTCATCTGAAATGGTCTTGTCCATTTTTATCTTACTTGGTCCTTACTAGTGCCTCTCCCTAGAACACACACCCAACACGGCCACTGTTATCACAGTCTAGGTGTCGAGCAATTGTGGGTACACATCTGCTGACTATATAAACATCAACTGTTCCTACCGACACTTGGGTCCTGCTTGCCTCTCAGAAGTCCCAGGTCCTTGGGCAAGTTTGGACCTCGTGAGGCAGCTGGTGGGGTGGGGTGGGGTGTGTGTGTGCTAAGTGGAGCTGAGGCCAAAGCTCTCCCTGGCCCTCTAGAGTGCTTCATTTGCCCCATATCCTCACTGGTGGGACGGGGTGAGAGCCCCAGCCTCCCACAGCTATTAGGGCCAGGTCTGGTGACTCTAGCAGTTTCTGTCTTACAGGTCCCTGTGTGTCCCTCTGCTGCTCTCCTAGCTTTACATGATGTGCCCAGCCCTAAACCCCCTCGTCCTCAGGACCTATGGGCCGGGGACTCGCCAGTGATCCGGTTCCCACATGGATCCTTGGCCCCTCACCTGTCCATTCTGGGCCAGGTTGACATATGAGTATGCCAAAAGAGCTCAGGAGGCTCCAGGATTCCTCCCAAACCTCTTTCTTCCTTCTACCCTTAAATATGGTTTTGGCCCTGTGCTTTGTAGTCCCTGGGCTTCTAGAGGGCTGGACCACCCACCATGCTCACACCGGCTACCTTTCTCTAGCACTTTCTGTGTGATGGAGTCCAGCACACTCCTTGAGGTCCCAGCTCACGAAGCTCTTCAAGGTCAGGGCAATTACAGCTTATACTACACAGGAGGGTGCTGAGGCATTTGCCTATGGGGTAAGAGCTGGAACGTGGTCTAGAGTGCCAGGCAGCAAACCCTAAGCATCTGGCTTCTTTTCTCACTATTGCCGGCCTTTCTGGTGGTCTAAAGACAGGGGAGGACTGGAAGTTAGGCTCTCCAGCTCCCCTCTCCCACACCCAACTTACTCCTCCGAGTCGTGTCCTCTGCTGAAGCAGCCGTTTCCATGGGGTTCCTGCTGACCTTGGGGGAAGCTGGTTTGGGCAATTCAGACTCTGTCCTGTCAAGGGAAGAAAAGGGGCAGTGGTCAAGCTTAGGCATCTCCTAGAATCTGGCATGACTCCCAACTGTTGGGTGGAAGGACTTGCTCCCCACTGCCTGTGATTATCCTCGCTCTCATTCCCTGGGTAGATACTTATCGTATGGGTGGGTCTGTGTCCTAAGTAACTCTGTCAACTTGACACAGTCAAGAGTCACATGGAAAGAGGAGTATCAACTGAGGGACTGCCCAAATCAGACTGGCCTGTGGGGAGCTGTCTTGATGGATGTAGGAAGGCCCAGCTCACAGTGGGGCAGTGTAGTCCCTGGACCCAGGACAATGGTCCTGAGTCATATAAGAAAGCTGGCTGATGGGAGGCCTTTAATTCCAGCATTTGGGAGGCAAAGGTAGGTGATCCCCTTAAGTTTGAGATCAGCCTGGTCTATACAGAGAGTTCCAGGACAGCCAAGGCTACATAGTAAACCCATGTCTTGAAACTCCCCTCCAAAAAAAAAAAAAAAAAAATGTCCCAAAGAACAGGACTTTTGGGGCTGGAGAGATGGCTCAGGAGTTAAGAACACTGGCTGCTCTTCCAGAGGACCTGAATTCAATTCCCAGCAACCACATGGTGGCTCACAACCATCTGTAATGAGATCTGGTACTGTCTTCTGGCCTGCAGGCACACACGCAGGCAAGGCAGTGAGTAGCACTCTCCTGCCTGTGCTGCTGCTTGAGACCCGTGACAGACTGCTACCTGGAAATGCAAGCCAAATAAGCCCTTTCCCTCCTAAATTGTTTTGGTCATGGTGTTTATCACAGCAACAAAGATCAATTTAGTACAAAACCCATGACTGAGATATAATCTGGGGGGACAATCCACAGGGCCAAAGTGGGAGGTAGAATGGTAGAATGCCAGACTTCTCTGCCTTGGTTTTCCAGGTGATTTTTTTTTTTTTTTTTTTTTTTTTTTTTTTGCCATGTGCAGCTCATGCTGGCCTTGAACTTTCCATGTAGGGGAAGATGATCTTGAACTCCTGATCCTTCTGCTTCCACCTTCCCAGTGCTGACAGTTTATCACCATGCCTTTTCTGTGCAATCCTGGGGCTTGAACTAGGCATACTCTACAAATTAAGGTTTATTCCCAGACCTCCATGTGATCTTTAGGGGATGTTCTACCAGCAGAAGTCAGAGAGTATGTGAGCAGCAATAAAAAGTCCACACAAGCCTGGATTCCAAGGGGAACTTCTTTTCCTATCCAACTGTTGCAACTCTCCACACTGCCCATACACTGCCTCATCTGCAGCACAGCATGCATCCAGCCTGACATCACAGGGATATAGACGGACATGTCCACTCTCCCTCCTGCACCCATGGCAAGGGCTGAGGGTGGCATATATCTGCCTCATCTGAGGGAGTCTATGGCCATCATGTGGGCCACTGAAGGCACCTGTCTGTGCCACAAAACCCTGCTAGAATTATAGAGTCGGTTACAGGACAGTTATAAATCCCAACCATCCCTGCCAATTCCCTAAATATGTACAATGCCTGGCACTTAGTAGGTGTCATAGAAATAACCATGCAATGAAAAAGGGAATATGTTTAAGGCCAAGAGAAGCTCCTCCCACCTACTCCAACCAGTGGGACCAGACCATTACATTCCTAAATCCTCAGACACAGAGCCCCAGGCTAATGTCTGTGTGGCCAGTAATAGGTTATTCATGCGATTTAGCCCTCACCTTTCCTTCACAGCTGTGGAGGCTGGAGCGGGGGTGGTAGCTGGCGTAGGTGCAGCAGCAGGTGTCAATTCCTCTGAGGTCCGTTGGCTACTGACCTTTTCCTGGGGGGCCAGGGCTGAGAAGATACCTGATACACTGAAGTTGATATCTAGGGGCAGAACGAACAGGTGTCAAGTTCAGACCCTTTGCCATTCTGAGCCAGGGCTACTCTCTTTCCCTGAAATGATGCGATTGCTCTTGGCCTTCCCATTCCCATGGGCCAGGCAGGACTGTTCCCATTCACAGATGAGAAACTGAAGCCCAACATGAAAAATCAGCTTCTTCTAAGCAACAAGGAGAGTTTGTGGGGCAACATGAAGAAAGGACATCACCTCCAGGGAAGAGCATGTCTGCATTCTGTATCAGTGCTTCAACCACACCCACCACCTGAATTGAGGACACAGAGGCTGCATCCAGTTGGGTCTGGTCCCTGGCACAAAAGGGAAGCAAGAGTTTTAGTGACCCTAACATTGTGTGACTCTGCTGAACATGGCTGATGGCACATGAATAGCTCACATACCCTATTTCCCCCTCCTTCACCTATGACAGACATCACTAATCAATTCTGGGCTCTTTTTCCACAGTTCTTGGATTGATTGCTCCCACTAAGCAACTACAATTCAGCACATAGGACATCTTGTCATCTGCCTGGGGCTTGGAAAGTAATGATGATGCTCATGTATCAATGCATCTTAAAGTTTGTAAAGCATTTCCCATCTAATTCCCTCAGCAACTCCCCTTAGAATGTATACAATCTCTTCAAGGCCCATGTCTGGAAGGTTGGGAGTAAGACTTAAATCCTCCCTCGTGGTTTCCAGCACCTGCACATAGATGCTCCATCACTACCATTACCCTGGTCCCGCAGGCTGCTCCTCACAGCAGCTTCAGTATTAAGAACTGTTCAGCTGGATGGTGGTGGCTCACGACTTTAATCCCTGCACTCAGGAGGCAAAGGCAGAGGCCAGCCTGATCTACAAACCTACAGAGAAACCCTGTCTTGAAAAACCAAAAAACAACCCCCAAAAAGAAAACAAAAAAAACCCCAGCTCAACCCACTGCAGAGATAGGGAAGCAAGGCCTAGGGAAATTAGAGGCCAGTGACTAGCTGGGGACAGGCTTCTTGTGTTCACTGCCCTCACCCTTCTTTCTCAGGGGGCCACAGCAGGTTGGGCCCCAGGACAATAGCGATGTTGCTGGGTGTCATCTTGTTCACTTCTTGCTCCTCTGCCAGCAGTGCCAGAAACTTCATCAGGTACCTGGATGGGTGGGACAGGGTCATAAATGCTCGACAATGCCCTTAAAGTCCTGAGAACTTCCTATTCTAGGGTTTCCAGAAGGGAACGGACACCACATAGCACGGTTAAGCTTCTACTAGCTAAGTTCCTGGATCTAGGTTTTGAGTGCCAGTATGTTTCCAGTATGTTTGTGAGAGGAGAATCTTCTAGCTGGCACAGGCAGTGGGGACTGTCTCTAGTGCTGACACCGAACTCAACACCCAGGGTCAGAGAGTGGCAGCAGTAGGGTCTGAGGCCAGGCAACGTGGCTTCACTGGTACAAAAGGTTTTGTTTGTGTGTTTGCTTTTAAAGACATGGTCTCTTAGCCTAGCTTGGCTTCGAACTCTCTACAGCCAAGGACAACCCTGAAGTTCTGATCCTTATTTTTCCGTAACTCAGGCATGCATCACCTTCCCTCTCCCCCAGTTTATAGCGTGCTAGGTGTACTAGGCACTGTGTACTCCACTGACAGTCACACCCCCAGCCTGACTATCTTTGCTTAAGATAGGGTCTCACACTGTAGCCCAGGCTGGTCTCAAACTCAGCCTCCTATCTCAGCCTCCCTCGTGCTGGCATTATAGGCATGAGCCACTGCACCTGTTGGGATTTGTATGTTCCAGGACACAGTCTAAATATAAAACATAGGATCAGAATATCACAAGTCAGATTCTGTGTTCAACCACAATACAAGGCTAGAATCAAAAGCAAAGCTTTGTGGGGCTGGGCTCACCTGAGGTTGCTGAAGTTCTCTTGGGGCAGGTTGCTGCAAACATCATGGAGGGCCTCCAGTCGAGCCCCAGGCTCCTTCAGGCTGAAAAGGGACAATCACCACTGAGCCAGCTCAGGGCCACATTTTTAGAGCTTTTACCTCCCTACTCCCCTCACGCCCACCTCCTCACCTGGCTGCTCTCATCCAGTCATCATAGAGGTCAGAGGTCATCAGGGGCTCTGGCAGCTCCCGGAGATAGGACTTAAGGGCACCTGAAAAGAGGCCAGGGGAAGGTCTAAGGCAGCCGGCTAACTCGCACTTCTATATGTCCAAGGACCCAGCTCTGTCCACGTAGAAGGAACCTCCAGCCCGTATTCTTACTAACATGTCTAAGTCTGATAGTCTCTTTGGGTCACAGGCCCTTTTAACATAGTACTTAGCAAGATTATCCTCAAAAAACAAACAAACTAAAAAAACTCTGCTAGTGTTACCTCAGGCAGCTCTGCCCATTCCCAGTGGATGAGGTACCTGCCACGGCATGGGGGTCTGAGCAGAACTCCTCCAGGCTGTGGGGATCTGAGGCCATTGTCTGCTTGAGGCGCTTCAGCACAGAGGCCCCAGCAGCAAGACGGAAGAGGCCCTGGGGTGCAAGAAGGGACAGACTGGGTGTCACAGAGGGCGGGGCAGGAGCAGGCTGCTGGCCCTCAGTGTCCCCACTGGGCTGCTGGTCATGGTAGACATCATGGTGTCTACACACCTCTCCAACTACCAAGGTCTGGAATTCTGAGCACAGGGCGGGGCTGAGAAATGCAGAGTGTGTGAGAGGAGGCTGGGAGAGCTGTGCGAACACCAGTCTCATTAAGGGTGGAAGGGAAAGGGATCTCAGTAAGACTGGTGGGGAGCCTGTACTCCACCATGGTTAGATAATTTCCCACCCAGGAGTCTAGCTTCAGGAAAGGGCCAGCATGTGACAAAGACTGGACTGGGGACCCCCAGTTCCTCATGTGACTCTGAGCACATCTCCTCTTTGCCTCTGTCTTCCCCTTGCCAATCAGAGCCAATGAGAACCCCTACTCACACCCAGGGACACTTGGACTAGTAGATGGGGCAGGGACTGCTCAGTTAGTTAGCTGGGGTACAGTGCCAGGCTCCTGAAATGCCATTTGGTGAATCAGTCAGTTTGTCAATGGAAGTTATGTCTCCCCCTGAGAGGGTAACTAGGGATGCCAGCATGGGGGGCAGCACGGGGCCGTCAGCAGCTCCATGCCTCGGCTCTCACCTCCTCCTGCATACCCTCTGATAGCAGCATTAGGACGCAGGCCTCGATGGGCAGGGCAATGTCACGACCTAGTTCTTGCAGGTGGGTTCTCAGGGATACCCCATATACCTTGGAGATGGGGGCAGCCATCATCAAGGGGGAGAGATCTGTGGAAATGAGAGACATCATGGCCAGGGCAGACAGGACACCTCCAGGGATCCACTTTCCACCCTGCACATACACAACCGTTTAGCCTACCTCTTGGATCTGCCCACCTCCACTGCCCTGCCTAGTCTATATTCCAACCTTCTAGAAGGTCTCTTGGCTTCCTATCCTGTTCTTTTTCCATAGCAGCAGCAAGTCCATCCACAAAGACCTAATCCAGACCTCTCCCAGCTCCTATCTCATCCATGGCTCCCTTTTGCCTTTCTGGATAAGGAGAAAAACTTTTTTTGTTTCTGTTTTTCCAGACAGGATACCCTGGCAGTCCAGGAATTCTCTATGTCAACTAGGCTGGCTTTGAACTCAGATATCCACCTATCCCTGCCTCCTGAGTGCTGGTATTAAAGGTGTTCACCCCCATGCCTGGCTAACTGCAAACTTTTACAGAGCCCTAAGTATACCAGGGTTAGAGGTGTGAGGCTGGCTCACTCATGTCCCACCTGCTTGGCCGTGGTTGTCTCTTAGCTCAGCTAGGGCCGCGTCCAGTGAGGTCAGTGACCTGCGATGGTAATCAGCCTGAATCTCCAGGAGCTGTGGGGACAAAGAATATTCCCCAGAGAAATGAGGGAAGTGGAGCATTCCCCAGGGTCTCCAGAATAGACTCCCACCATCCCTTGGAAGTCCCAGAAATCCTTCCCTGTGGCATCTACCCTGAGTTTCAGGTGGGTCTTGGACTCACATGAATGAAGTAATTGGCATATGAGTCCTCCTTGGTGGCAAAGTGGTACAGGTCAGCCAAGTACTCATCCTCGGGGACAAAGGGGAGAGGACATGTGAGGCTGGGTGTCTGGCAGGGAAGCTGACAACTGCAGAGTTAGCAACCTGTTCAGAGCTGAACGGCTGTACATGGAGGGTCCTAGTCAGCCTTCTCTCTTAGCTGGGGTCCACACTTGGGGCCTCTGCCCACCAGACCACCTCATATTCTTCAGGCTTTGTGGCTTTTAGTTCTTTACATTGGGTCCTCAGATCCTTAGTCCAATGTGTTCTTATTCACCATGCAACCATTCTTTCATTTATCCTTCATTCACTCACATCATGAACACCATTCATTTACTCTGCAAATACTACTCATCCATTCATTTGTTTACCCAGAAAACACTATCCATTTTTCAAAAATCATTCATCATACACATGCTATTCATTCATTCAGCAAACCACCCATTCATTCACTCAGCACTGAATCCAAACAACCACATCCCAGCTGTTAATGCACACAATGAGAATGGCAGAAGTTCTGTAGTGCTCCACTACATAGATGCTGACCCCTAGCTGCCTGGATTTAAAACTCATGGCCGCTGTGGTCAGACTGATCCCTTCTCTGAGCCTCAATCTTCCCATCTGTAAAATGGTCAGAATAACCACACCCATCACCTACTCGGACATCCCAAGTGGCCTCACCTTGCACTGTTCCACTTTCTTCTTTAGCTCCTCCTCCTCTTCCTTCAGGGTCTCTACCTTGTTGGCAGTGGTGATGTGGCTGTGACTGCTTGGACCACCACCTAGGCCTTGACTGCTCCCTGAGTTCTTGGCTGCCTGGCTGAGCCTGGGGAGGGTCCCAAGGTGGGTGGTCACTGGCCCCATTGCACAGCCATTGCTAAGTGTCCCTTCCATACACGTAATCACACAGGACTCTAGGGTTTACAGAGGCAAAATAGAAATTCCTTGGGCCTCTGCCCAGACTAGGTCAAAGCGCTGTAGGGCTCCCTCTGGTGTTGTTCCTAGTGGTTACAGCTACCCAGCTCCACAATGTAGACTAGAAGCCCTACAAACATATAAGGACCTGGGAAAGTGGTGGTTTTCATAGTTTTTGGGGTCACCTGTGGCACAAGGGAGCATATGCACACCCTCACACATATATGACTTTACCACATGTGTTCCAGAGGACCAGCATGGCCACAGTACCCAATGGGCTCTGCAGAACCCTACTACAGCTTGATCTAGGTTCAGATGCCCACCTGCTCTTGAGGGTGTTCCAGTCGGACACCAACTTCTGCAGGCTTTTCTTATGCTTGAGGATGGCAGGCAGCTCTTCCTGAGGTAGGCACAGGGAGGGTTCAGGAGCCTGGGTGGGCAGGGCAGGGGGAGCAGGAGGACAGGGAGGCTAGGGCTGGGGGCAGGGTCACCTCGCTCAGCCTGCTGAGCGGCTGCAGGACATCTCTCTCCAGGGTCATCTCAAACTCAGCCAGGATTCGGGCCAGCTGGTTCTGGATGGCGCAGCTCATCTCTAAGGCTTTCCTGGGGACAGAGAGCATGATGGGCCAAAGCTCCCCTGGCCCCTCACCTCCTCCTAGAAACACTTGGAGGTTCTTGCCTCTCCGTTTCCCCCTGCTTTCTCAGATCTTACTGACCTGGACATTGCTCCCAGCCTGCTTGTCCTTTTGAGGTAGACACTCTGGCTGCTCTGACCCCCTTATTGCTTCCTGGCGCCTTCTCTAGTAAAGAGCCAGCCCCCACCCATGCTCACCCCATGCTGGAATCGGGATCCAGTTCTTTGAAGCTTTCAGCCATCGTAGTGGAAAGAGCCATGAGAGGGAGCTTCTTCTGCAGGGAGGGTGGGGTGGGCAAGCATGAGTTTACCACTCTCCTCCACGCAACCTGAGCCCATCACCCGGCCAGACACACCCACACACCAGCAGAGGAAGGAGCCAACCAATCAGAAACTGGATGGTGTGTGTGTGTGTGTGTGTGTGTGTGTGTGTGTGTGTGTGTGTGTGAGTGAGACCACAGGGTCACTTTTATTACTTGTTAGCTGTGTGACCTTGGGTTAGTAAATTTAGGTCTTGGTTTCCTATTACACACAAGTGACTTATACAAGAGACTTTTGCCAGGGCTGTTGGGGAGACAATGCATTACTGGTCTTAGCAACAGTCTGGCAGGAGTCAATAAATGCTGCCTGCTGAGTAACAACAGTGAGCATCATCCTTCCAGATCAAATGGTGCTCCGCCCACCTAGAAGGCCTGGGGGGGTGTGCTATTGGTAGCAAACTTAAGAAGCTGCAGCCAATCCAAAGGGCTTCATTCTTACCCCATCCCTCATCACTCAGGCCCCCCTCCTGGTGACCCCCACTTACCACCCGCTTGTCCATGTCAGCCCCGCTTTGGCCCTGGAGGCAGGCCTGCAGCCGTTTGTGAACATTGTGGGCTGCTCGCTTAGCAGGCTCCAAGCGCTGCTCCACCTGGGAGGCATAGGGGAGGGACATGTGCTGACTGTAGACTATAAGGGGTGATTGTTCTGTTGTCTCCCCCCCCCCACCCCAGAGCAAGAATCACTTTTCTCTTCCCTTCTGGGGCTCCCCTGGCCAGCAGGGAATGACTCAACCAGGCCCTGGACTGTTGTCCCTGCCTGTCAGCCTCGATACTGACAGCCTGCACAGACCTGCCTCCCAGCCCAGCCCAGCCCAGGCACGTACCTGCAGCAGGTCCTCACCCAAGAACTCGGCGGTCTCTGGGGTGCTGTGGGGAAGTGGGGCTTCTGCTGAGTCAGTCTGGGTTGGGAAACCCACTGCCTCCCGTTATTCCCTGCATATGGCACCTGGGCTCCGATTGCTTCCAGGACCCACCAAGGCTGGGTGGCCTGTCAGCGCCGCAGTTGGAGCACATTCCATGGGTTTTAGAGATGCGCGCCTGCTTCCTCCTCCACCCAGGGCTGTGCCCTGGGAGAGGGTGTTCCCATGACACCGAAAGGGCAGGAGGGAGCTACCCAGGGCTCAACTTTGAGACACAGAGGCAAAGTTTTTTTTTTTTTTTTTTTTTTTTTTTGTCCCATCCCCCAAATTGTTTGCCTGTCCCGGAAAGAGGAGGCCTAGGCTGGCCCCCTAGAACGGGAAGTGTGGAAGCTGGCCTCCAGGGTGGTCAGGCCCACAGGCACACATATTGCACTGAAGCTGTGGGCAGGTCCCAGGACTTTGCTCAGGGACACGTAGGGACATGGGTTCAGAGTAAAGTGGCCTGGCTTCATAGGTGCATGCATGCAGGTGTCATTGTAGGACTGGATCAAGTTTCTGGATGCTCCCTCCCAGGGCCCAAAGAACGGGGAACTCCAAGGCTGGGGAAGAGGAGCAGAGAGAAAAGCTCCAAGAAACTCCCCAAACTTCCGCTCCCCTAGTTCTGGAGCTGGGGACCGAAGAGACCAGAGGGTGCCTCTACCTGAGCCTTCGAAAAGCAGAAGCAGGACTTTACTGCAGGAGGCCCCTGGGCTGGGGGAGGGGACGGACACCCAGCTCAGAGCAGGCCCCGCCTCCCCAGGCCAGAACACCGCCAATCCCTTCCCCCAGGGTCTGGGGCCCCCGATCGGCTCTGTTCCTCCCCAGCCCTACAGTTAGAGGTGGTTAACTGTTCCCATTGTCCAGGGGGGACCAGTGAGGCTCCGGGCAGCGTCCAGAATCAGGGCGCATTTTGCTCTCTGTAGCCTTTCCAACCAGGAATGGAGGTGCCTTTCCCCGCAAAAGCCAGCTGTGCCTGTGCGACCACAGTGCCTTCAGACACCAGGAAGCGAGGTCAGGGCTCTGGCATACCAGACGGCCTCTGGCCAGAAGTCCCCGACCTCCCTGACTGGTTCCCCTACTCTCCTGCACCCGCTCAGGTCCTGCGGGGCGACAGCAGAGCTAGAAAGTGGTGACACTCACCGTCCCAAGCTGCCTGTATGGGCCAGCTGCCGCATACGATGCAGCTGCCTCTTCATCATCTTGAGTCCGGGCTGGGGGCCTAGGGGTCACCGTGGGGGTCGAGGCCCCTATCCCAGCCTGCTTCCCCGCGCGCTTCACCCCGGATGGGTGGGCGGCGCTCTGGCTTCCTGGGCCGGCACGCTCCTCTGGCTGGCGCTGGCGCTGGCGCTGGCTCTGGCGCTCTCCTCCCCCGCTCACGACTCCGCCCCCCCCCCGCCCCCAGGTCACTCCTCTCTTCAAGTTGGGAGTCTCGCTCTTTCGCGGCTTCTGAGCCCCAAAGACCCCTGGCCGGCCGCCTGGCGAGTGTATGTTGGTCTGTGTCTCTGCAGTATGCAGGTTGAGTGCGGGCTCCTCCTTCCCTTACCCTGCCCCGCTGCAACGACGGGTGGCGGGAAGCAGGTAAGCGCTCCTGCTACCGCCGCCCTGGATATAAACAACCTTTGCTCTCTTAAAGGGAAAAGAAGGCTCCATGCCTTGAAGGGACAGGCCCAGGACAGGCCTTCGGGACCTGTGCAGGCTAGTCACCAGGAGATGCTCCTTGGAGACTTCTTCCCCTATACCATTCTCTGGTCATACCTCATGCCTGCTGAACCACTGGCTGGAAACCTGGGCTACCTGAGACCACCAGAGACTAATGTCTTTGGACTAGTCCCCAAAGTTTCTCATTCACTGTGTATAGTGGCCTGATGGGACAACTGTCCTGGACCAGCCCATGACACTGGGTAAACAAGATACCCCGGCCTGCAGCCTTCGAGCTCCTCCACTTTAAGGGTCCTCTATTTGTAAAGTTCTTTCTTTTTCCTCCTGGCAGATGTCCCTGGTCCCCTGCCCTTCCTTCTTGTTAGGCATTCACTAATATGGGTGCTTCTCTTTGGAACGTGCCGCTGAAAACCAGCCTGTGCACACAGTAGATGTTCATAACCGGTAGTTACTACAGAGCAAGAGATCCTGTGGGCAACAACGAGCTGACTCTGGGGGGGAGGGGAGGCTACAGGAAGCCCAGAGCACTGCACCGCACTTTGCTCTGTTAGTTTCAGTTCAGAGCCATACCATTTGAGCACCTACTATCTGGGCCCCTTTTACTATTCAAGAGGTTCTATTGAATGAAGCCTGGGGCAGGTGGCAGCCACACATGCCTTTAATCCCAGGCAGAGGATTGAGGCCAGCCTGGTCTACAAGAGCTAGTTCCAGGACAGCCAGGGCTACACAAAGAAACCCTGTCTCAGAAAACAAAACAAGACAAATCCTATTGAAGATGGGAGAAGCCCAGAGGTGAAGATATGAGATGGCAGGTCAGATTCCTTCCCTGTCTCTTTTCCTAATGGGAAGGCTGCTGACCAGTGATTGGAGAAGTGGCTAAAGGCCCTTGAGAGGGTCCAGCCTTGAAGTACACTGATGAGACACCAGAGTAGTGTAGACCTGGCCTCCTAACATGAGACTTAGAATGCCTTGTTTCTGGTCCTGGCCCCTTTGCTTTCCCACCATCTAGGTCCTACCCACAACATTCTTGTGGTTCAGTTTTCCTCGTCTTGGCTATGGGCACACTCTGCTTGGTGAGCGAGTGATTCCCAACCCAGCAGCTTGGCTTCAGATCTCATCATCTTGCCTCTAGGGAGGCCTCTGAACTTCATGGTGCTTCTGCCTTCCCATCCAGGGCTTGTCAATCTATCAGGCTGCATGGCTGGCCTGGAAGTTTCAAAGGATGGGCCTGGCTTATACCCTATGCCTCCTAGGCTTGTCCAGGCTTAGTCCTGACTCTAGCCTGGGGAAGGGACAGTTCCCTGGGCCCCAAAGCAGGATTTTTTGTTTCGTTTTGTTTTTGTTTTTAATGATCAGAGTATATTATCAAGCTACCCAAGCCCTTGCCCAGTCTCCAGTCCCCAGCTGTAGCTTTCCCTGCAGTCAGATCCAGGAGCCCTCTGGGTCTGACCAGATACATTGCTGTGCTTCTTGGGTGACCTTGTAAGGAAGGTCCTCCTTTGTCACACTTGCTAAATCACAGAAAGTTGAAAGCCCCAAAGGTTGAATCATAGGCTATTCCTTCAAAGAATGTTGTAATCAGAAAGTTTTGATTAGTGCATGCTGGGATCATGGCTGGGTTGGGTTCTCTTTTGTGGGGATGGATATTATGGTTTTGTACCGGGGATTAAACCCAAGGCTTTGTGCTGCTTGGCAAATGCTCCATCACTGAGTCCCAGCCTCAATCTCTTTATTTTTATTTCTTAAAGATCTGTTTATTTATTATGTACAGTGTTCTGCCTGCATGTATGTCTGCAGGCCAGAATAGAGCACCAGATCTTACTGTGGATGGCTGTGAGCCACCAAGTGGGTGCTGGGAATTGAACTCAGGACCTTTGGAAGAGTAGGCGATGCTTTTAACCCCTGAGCCATCTCTCCACCTCCTCTTCTTTTTAAAATTTTAAAAAAGTTTTGCAATATAGAATTTGTCTGTGTAGCTCTGGCTGTCCTGGAACTCACTCTGTAGACCAGACTGGCCTCAAACTCACAGAGATCCACCTGCCTCTGCCTCCCCGAGTTCAAGTGCTGGGATTAAAGGTGTATAACACCACCATCCAGCTGCAAACTAAAAATTTTTAAATTTCATTTCATTTTGTGTGTACAGGCGTTTTGCCTGCAGGTAAGTTTGTGTATCCTGAGTGTGCAGTGCCTATGGAGGGCAAAAAAAGGGTATGAATGTCCTGGGACTAGAATTATAGATCACTGTGAGCCACCATGTGATACTGGGACTTGAACCTGGTTCTCTGGAAGAACAACCTTTACCTCTGAGAGCCAGCTCTCCAGGCCCCTTAATCACATTTTTTATTTAGTGTGTGCATGTGTGCACGTCTGTAAACATTATCCTCAAGAGGAAGTCAGAGGTCGGCTTATGAAAGTCAGTTCTCACCTTCCATTCACCATGTTGGTCCTCATGCTTGATGGCAGGTACTTTTACCCACCGAGCCTCTTTGCCTGCCAGCCCTTCTTTTTATTTTGGGAAAAGGTCTCGCTAAGTTGCCCAGTTTGTCTTGAACTTGCAACACTCTTGCCTTTCCAGCAGCAGATATTATAGGTATATGCTGCCAGGAGCCATTCAAAAGGGTGACAGACTTTAGAACTGTACAGAAGTACCTCAGAGGCCACCAACTAACCCCTTCCTTGACCCTTCCCCAAACTGTGGGCCTGCTTACTCAGGTGGAGTGCCACCCACCCTGGTCTTGTCCAGCTCACAGCAGAGCCTTCTAAGGCTCAGTAGTATGGTGTCATGACTGGCTTGGATGTTATCAGGTCCATGATTATCTGCATCCCCAAGAACAGCCATGGGACTTGGAAGGAATGCCTCTCATCAGCACACTAACTGAATGACCTTGGGTAAGATAGCTCCCCTCTCAGCCACAAACAACACAAGCTTAATAGGATTACAGGAATTAAGCATATACCATTCTCAGGAAAAGTGCCTGGGACTGTCTGCTGTTTAGTCATTATCCAACCACCGAAAGTCAGGATGACAAGAGCCTTGACCTCAGTTGCATTTGAAATATGTCCAGTAGCCTTGGGACAGTAGAAATGACTGGCATGTCCCTTAGCTCATCCTCCCCTAAGACTGGTATCTTTGTCTCCATTTGACAGATGTGCACACCAGTTGACTGTGTGGTAGGGGCCAGGCCAGAAGACAGACCTAAGGCCTAGAAGCCATTGCTGCTGTCTTCCTGCTTCTTACATGGCATTGCCTGGAAACTCCCTCAAGGCTAGTCTTTGCTTCTGCCTTCACTGTGACCACTGAGGGGCTGACAATCCTCCACACAGATTTGCCTGCCATCCCTTGACATTCTGGCTGGCATTTGTTAGTGAGACTTGAGAGGATGTGGTCAGGGCAGCCAGTAGGCGGGCTGGGGTGGAGGCTGTTGGTTTCATCCTACCAACTGAGACACTTTGCCACATGGCTTGGTTGCAGCAATACTAGAAAGCTTCCAAGTAGAGCTTCTTCCCACAGCAGCCAGCACCAGTGTGCTTCCTGGAGCTATGGCAACTCCTTTGCCCATCCCCACTTCCACATGTCGAAAGGCCTTTCCAGGAATCCTGGGGTGGGGCTGAGGCAGGACTCTACCTGATACTGATAGTCCTGGAGCAATGTGATCTTGACCCCAGCTGAGAGCAAAGTAGGCTAGGTGACAAAGCTGGAGAGCAGGCCCAGGTGGCTGCAATAATCCACCATCTAGACTGCTGATACAGTCTCAGGCTCACAGGGCAATTCTGAGGACTCAGAGGCAGGGGGAGGCTATAAGCAGCAGGCTCAGCAGCAGCCAGGATGGGTGGCTCCTCTCGGCTGCCCTGGGGGTAGAGGCCACAGAGTGTGTCCCAGGGCAGCAAAGGCTTCTCCATCACTCTTGGCTTCTGCTAGAAGAAGAGCAGCCTGCACTGTGGTTACTAAAGGCTTAATTGCTGGCTCTGGCCAGAGTCCAGAAGTGGAACTGTGGCTTTGAGGTCCAGGAAGCCCTGCTGGTCTGGTATGGTGATGGGGTTCATCTTTTAAGAGACAGAGGAGATACTTCCCAGGGTACCCATGCTAGGACAGGTGCACACTTCTGGGATGCCTCTTGTCCCCCACTCCCTGAAAAGTGTTACCCTTGGTTCCAGTCTCCCAAATTCCTACCAGGTTTTGAGACAGGCCATACCTGGCATGGGATTGCTCAAAAGATGTGAATATAGACAGACTAAGTCAAGGCCAGAGATGGAGTGGCATCAGGAGACTGAAGGGTACCCCAATGACAGCCTGGGCTCTTGGGCCTACAGATCCCTCAAAGAGCCTTTACTGGCTTTCTGGGTCCCTACCCTGTGACCTTTTTAAACAAGGAACCCAGAAAGGGAGAGCAAGCCAGTGAGTGACTTTGGAGCCAGCACTCCCAGTTTGTGGAACTCTCCCAATTTATGGTCCTATGACCTCATGGCAACTCTCACCCATCCAATGACAATCTAATAAGATTATACTGGAGACAAGACTCTGAGGCCCCAGGTGGGAACTAGAGGTCCTTTTCAGAAAGGACAGGTACAAGGACAGGCCAGCAGCTGTGTCAGATGTAAGCCATACAATGGAGTCTGGGTGGGAGAAGGCTCAGAGTGACTGTCGCCTCCTGCCGTTTTGCTGTACGCCTTCACTCTGCATGTCCAGTGTGGGCCTGCCAGGGGTTCCTTACCTGTGGGACTCAAGAACAGTGTCATATGAAGGAGGTCTCATAGGACCTAAAGAAAGGGTTTTAGTGGCCAACTTCAGATTAGAAACTGCCAGCTGAGACAAAGTGAAAGTGTTTTCTCAGATGTGGGACTTCCTGGAGCCCGTGACATTGCAGCTGCTCACAGGAGAGTGAGCCAGCTGTGCAGGGCTGTCTTCTACCAGTTCCTCACTGCACCCCACTGGCAGATTTTCCCAGCTGTGTGGCTTCTGCACCCTGCTTGGGTACAGCCCTTTACCATATCAGGAGAGGAGTGGCCTGACCCATCTGCTGCTGGGATTCTGCTTCCTGGAACAGCACCTGGGCCAGGAGAAGCCCAGTAAGAATCTGCAGGGAGCGGCAGGAGGAAGTGAGCAGCCAGGGCTCCCCTTCAACTTCTGCAGCAGCAGAACCTCCTAGTGGCCTCCTCATCTCCAGCTAGGACGGCTCTGGGTCACCACAGACCAATACTTCTTGAATGACTCAGTAGCAGCCACAGGCTCCTAGTAGAGACTGTCCCAGTGTAGGGCCCAGGGGCTAGGATGGGTGGGAGACAGGGACAGGTCTATAGGGCAGTCCCTAGGCCCTCAACTCCTCGATCTTCCCTTCCTCTCTCAACCTTACAAGGGTGACAAGAATGGCTACTCCAGGAAAAGTCATTTTATTTTCATAAATACTCCCGCTGTCACCCACACTGATCCTACTTTTGACCACAGATGGGTGGGCAGACGTGAGGTGTTCACAGGAGGCCCCAGCAGAAGCTGATAACCGAAGCATGGAACTCTGTGAGTTCCATGGCTCTCCAGGGGAGGGCGAGTTCTCTGGCTTTGCTTCCAAGTCCCCATGGCCCCTAGGAGGCCTAAGAGCAAAGGGAGACCTCTGGGGGGGGGGGGAACAGCTCTTTGACCACAGGGCCATTTCAAAAGAAAAGCAAAGAGCCAAACCACACACCAAGTGCAAACAGCTAGGGCATGAGCATCATCCCCGGCCACTGGGTTCCCACAGAGGAGGCCTGGGCTGGTTCCAGTTCCAGCATAGCCTCCAAGTTATGGCTGGGCCTTTCCGTAAGGCATAAAAGTCAGGTGGGGAAGACCCCACCTCAGGCTGGGGTCAGGGCTGGGCCTAGCAGCCATGCTTTTTCCCTCACTCCTGAGAGTCCTTCTAGGGCACAGAGCCCCTCCCTGTTCCCGGCTCCCACTGGTGGTGGGGGTCCCAGTAGCTATGGCAAACCCAGGCCCAGCCTCCTGCCGGGTTTGGCTCAGCAGGAGAAGAAACCTAGGGAGAAGGAAGAGATACTGGGGGCCACAGGAAGGAGAGAGCACCAGGCTGAACAGGAAGAGGTCCTGTTGCCCCTCCTCTCTCTAGCCTCTCTGTCCTAGAGGCTCCCCCAGGTTTCTGGTGGGGGGAACTGATCCACATCCCCCATCTCATTGTAGGTCTGGTCACCCATGGTGAAGATGAGCTTGTAGCGAAGGCGCACCTTCTCCTGGAGCACAAATGGCAGAAACACAGGGGTCAGAGCAGGAAAAACAGGTAGCACCACCCCTAACCAGAGGCACTGCCCTGGCACAGCTGGGCACTCACCTTCTGGGGGTTAGCAAGGAGCAGGACCTGTGTGATGGCTGAGGGGTGGACGATGGGGTTAAATGCTGGCAGCTCTGTGCCAGAAGGTGGCTGCAGCCTCACCTTCATGACCTGAGGTGGGGAGGTGTATAGCTGGATAGGAGGCCATTGGTGAGGAACCAGTTCCCCTCCCAGGGTCTCAGGGATCTCTCCTCTGGCTTCCCACCACCCCTTCCCCGCTCCCCAGTGAGGGAGATCCTGTCCCCCGACCATGCCCAGCCAGCTGGCTACCCACCAAGTCTCAGGTCACCCTGCCTTGAGGGAGGGAAGGCCTGTCTGGTCTACCCTGTCACCTTAGGAACAGCTGACTGGAAAACAATGTTGCGGATGGGCTGAGGAGCAGTACTCAGCATGGAGACCACCACCACCAGCACATCAGAGCGCCCCGGCAGTGGGTCTCGAGCAAAATGGAAGAGAACACGGAAGCCATGCTGGTCATAAACGGTCACTGGCAAGATGCTGCCTGTTGGGAGAAGGGTGGGAGGGTGATGAATGGGTAGAGCCGGAAAATACCTATGTGCCTCTCACCCAGGGTCTGGCCTTCTCTGGCAAACTGGGACCCTGCAGCCAAGTCACAGCCCGGTCAAGGGCTCTGGTCAAAAGTCTGGGCTGTGCACTCCTTGAGCTCAGGGTAGGCTCTACTGGTAAGGAGGACAGGGAAGGTGTGGTGCCCTTGGTCACAGCTTCTGAGGAGGTCAAAGAAGTCTGGCTAGTTGTTAACTCAGGCTGAGAATCAGCCAGTGCTACCATTTAACTGCTCCTGGTGAGGGATGCCTGGGGTTTAGGCCTGGATCTTTCTTTGATGCTGGGTTTCATAATCTTATGGAACCTTCTAGTTCTGGCCCCTGCCTTCTCTAGGAAGGAGCGGTCAGAGTTCAATTCTAAGAAGTCCCCTCCTGTGTGACCCAGAGATTAGAAAGCCTTGCATCACTCTAGGATGGGGAGGCCCTTGTGCAGGCTTGCACTGGAGTCAGCAGTGGCAGGCCCTGGGGACAAGAGCTGACCTGGCCTAGCCCTCCCACCACACCTATCCCCACTCACTGGGTTTGATGGACTCCAGGGGCACAGTGATGTTGGCTAAAGAGAGGTCCGTGGGTGCTGGCTGTGGTGTAGGCCCAGGGAGCTCCGGGGATATGTTGTGGAGGAGGCTGGTGGTTCCAGGACTGGGCGAGCTGCAACTGCTCTTACTCTGCAGGTCACGGAGGGTGAGCCGGGGGGCTGGCTGCTGCTTCTCCCTTAATGGAAACAATGTATTAGCAAGTGATTTTTCTGGTGGTCTTTCTAGAGGCACTGGAAGGACTGGGCTACCCAGCTCTGTGCCTGTGCATCAGTGCCTCTAGCCTTGGAAATCCTTACCTTCAGTAAGAACACCTCCCACTCCTCTGCCTTAGCATCCTCCTATACTGACCCCCCTTTATCTTTCTCTAGGGGGCATGTTGGCGCGCACAGTTCACCTCATCACAGTGGGTGATCCAACATGCCAGGCTCCCAGGAACTAGTGGTAGATGATTCCCTCTGGGCCCAGAAGCTGCTGGCTTGTGGACAGGGAGGGCCCTGGCAATAGCAGCCCTCACCACCGCACTTGCTGGGCCTCCGGGGGCAGAGCCTGTTGCAGAAGAGTTTTTCCCAAGAGGTCCAGGTCATCCAGGCCACTGCTCGTTGGTAGGGGTGCCTGTGCTGGGGGTCGGCAGTCCATGTTGGGGGTCTGGGCTGGAGGAGGGACTGAGGGTTCAGTGCCGTCTGACGACTGTGGGCAAAGGGGATGGGGTGAGACTCTGAAGTGTCAGGGTCACCACCTGTGCCGAGGCCCCCCTTCCCTGCAGATGGCAACTGAGAAAGCTGCAGCACCTGTCCATGAGGCAGAACACTGGCCTGGCTGGAGCTCCACATTGCTACACTATGAGGACCCCCAAGTCACATTTAAAGGAAGAAGAGCCCTCAGCTTAACCTTGAAGGCAAGACTGTGGTCCTACTGGGGACCCTAGGCTGAGGTCCAGGCACTTCTGCTGGAGGTTAGAAGAGACTGTTGGGCTCTTCCCTAGGGTGGAACTGTCCAGCCCCAGGGAACCTTGCCCAGTACGCACCTGGCTATTTGTCACCCCTTCGGGATACCTACCTACCCTGAGCCTGTCAGAGGCTGAGGCAGCTTCAGCCCTCTTACCTGGAAGCTATTCCACCCCATACTATCTGAGCTGGGGCCTGAAGGTGGTGTGGGGTCACTTAGGCCTGTAGAGAAAGCAAGACAGGGGGTTGGACTAACAACATGCTAGCTTGAGGATCCCTGGATCCCTCCCTTTCTTAGAGGCTCAGGAGTGAAACCCACACTCTCAGAGGGAACCAGAGGCAGAGCAAAAATAGAAACCATTGTCCCAACAGCAAACTTGCAGCCCATACTTGCTTCCTCTCTTCCCAGCAAGGTCCCACAGAAGCCAACTCAAGTGCAGAAGTTGCAACTTTCACCTCTGTCCCTTAGCTGCTATGGAGTGGGAGCCAAAATAGTGAGGAGGGGACAAGAGACTGAGATTGATCACAGGTCTTGGTGAGCATCTGTGGGCAAGTACTATCCTGAGTGAGCCTGTGTGCATGTGGACCACAGCAAAGTGAACCAGGGAGACTCTGACGCTCTGGCATAGGTCAATAAAGCCAAATAATTGGTGCTGGAGGGCCCTGGGACTGGTGCCTGGAAACTTGCCTATCCTGAACACCTTGGCCACACTTGCCCTGTGTCTGACAGAAAAAATGACAGACACTGTTTTTAGCAAGTGCTCTCCAGCAACTATCAGGTCTCCTTCCCCTGTGGCACTCTTTATGACCAGAGAAGGCTGTGTGGTGGTGCACATCTTTTTTTTTTTTTTTTTTTTAAGTAGTGCACATCCACATCTTAATCCTAGTACCCAGGAGACAGAAACAGTTGGGTGCTAGACTGGTCTACAGATCAAGTACAGGACAGGCAGGGTTACACAGAAACTGTCTCAAAACAAAAACAAAAACAAACAAAACAAAAACAAACAAAAAACCCAACCAACCAAACAAAAAGCCTAAAGAAAACAATGTTTGCTACCTCCATGTTCAGCATTCCTCACTAGCAGTAGATTTTACTAAACCCTGTCCTTCCTGTCTGGAGAATCTGCTGACCCTTCCCAGGGCAGTCCCACTCCAGAAATCACCTGCCTCTGCTGGGCAGCCAGAGCTGGCCAGACTTGCAGGCTGTTTGCCAGGCTGACCTTGTTCTTAGTCTCCGTGAGCCTTGGCTTCACCCAGTATAGATAAGGCCTGCAGCTTGTCCTGAGGCCTCCACTAGCCTCCCAGTGGAGACCAGGGTTGGTGCCTGCAGGCTGGCCCTGCACTGCCCTCTTCCTTACCCAGAGACATGAGTTCATCATCAAGCAGGGAGACTGAGGCACTGGGCTGCTCTGGACTGCTCTGGTTGCCAGGGTGGGTGGGCGTGGTTGGGTATGTGGTGCCGGAGGAGGGAGGGAGGTCCAGGCCTGAGAGGTCCAGCAGGGCTGAGGTACTCTCTGAGTGGAAAGGAGAGTTGGAAAATTACTGGGGGCCACTCAGCACAGCAGGGAGGGACAGCAATCTGCATTCTCCACTCTTCACAACAGGCCTCCTGGGTCCTGGTGGCCACTGCAACCCTGTTCAAATGGCCTGCCAAGCCCTTTCTTTAGCAGGTGGCACTTGTTCAGAATGCAATCCATTTTGCTTAAGGTCAGGGAAGTGTCAGAAATGTGGAATTAGTGTGAACGCACAGTGATACCAACCAAGACAGTTGAGAAGTCACTCTGGGACACAGCTGCTCTCGCACCCAAGGCTCCTCTGAGAGGTCCTCCCACCTTCCTGGGCCACTCATAACTCATCCAAGGGCCTCGCCTGTGTCCCCCACCCCCACACACCATGCTGCCATCTTCCCTGAGTGGTCGGCATGTCTGTGTCTAAAGCTCTTTCCCTTTTCTGGTAGTCCAATCAGGCCTAGGGTTTGATCCAGCTCCACACATGTAGAGTCAGTTCATGAGATGAAACTCCATCTTCCTTGTACTCCATGACAACTTAGACCCACTTCCCCAACAACTTTAGGCTTGCCACAGAATGCCGCAGCTCCCTTCTTGGGACCTCCATGGTCTTAAGGGGCCGGGGTCACATCGAAGGTCATGCCGCCCGGCACTCTGTACCCCTCCACCCCCCAGCACTCCTACTCTCTTCTCACCAGGAATAGAGCTGGACGCGGCATCACCATTGACCTCCTCACCCCGGACCAGCTGCTTGTACAGGTTGATCACCTGGGTGAGATTGTCGTTAGCCTGCAGGATTTCAGCTGAAACAGGAAGGAGACTAGAGGTCAGACTGAAGGAGTTGTGGGGCCTCTGGATAGGGGAGGAAAGCCTCCTACATCTACCCCAAAGGGTATGTAAAGGGGAAGGGCTATGCATCCCACTATCTACAGGGTCCAGACAACTGAGCTGGTGTAGAGACTTGGAGGTGGAAGTGTCCAGGGGACAGAAGGGAGGAGAGTGAAAAGGGAGGTGACAGGGCCTGAGTGGCTGAGATGGGATGATCTGCCACACTGGTGCTCTGAGACCAAAGCTAGTCATTTTGTTTGTTGAACCCCAGATGGGAAATGGGGGAGAGCTCCCCCTCCTGGGTAGGAGATGAGATGCCTACTCAGGACCTTGTTCCTGGAGTCCTCCTCAGGTCAGTGCTGGAGAAAGGAGGCCCCCTCGTGGTGGCTCCTTCCAACTGCGGGTGTCTAGCAGGGCCTGAAGTGGGAGGTAGAGGGACAGGGCCAGACCTCATCTCAGCAGCCTGGGACTCACCTAAGGCCTCATCATTATCTTCTGTGTCACTGGCCAATCGGAAGAGCGTGGGCCGCATGCGCTCACAGCGCTGGTACAGTTCCTGGGGGAACAGGGTGAGTGGATAAGGGTTCTCAGGGGACTTGGGAGCAGGCTGGGGGTCGGCTGGAGCAGGCCCACCTTCATGAGGTCCTCACTGCTGCTGGACGCAGCACCCTGGCTGTGGCTCATCACCATCTCTGTCAACAGTTTCACATTGTTGTTGACCTCCTCAATGGCATTCACCCGCTTTGAGATCTTCTCCATCCGCTTCTGGTCCTGTGAAGCAGCAAATGACCGGAGGCTGTCTCAGGCCTGCCACTTGCCCTGGAGATGGCACATGAGTCTGGAACAAGGGCTGGATGGGCATGATTTCAGCAAGACTGTGGCCAAGTCTTGCTGAGAGCTTGCCACTCAGGATGGGTACTCTGTCCAAGAAGCAGCCTACTATTACTGTGTCATTTCCTATACTCTGCCAGAGTCCCCAATCCAGGGGTAGCCCTAGATCACTTCAATGGTCTTATACCATTTTTGCCCTCCTTTTATGTCTGTCTCTTGAAGACAATGTTCCATGTTCAGGGTGGCCTCACACAGCTTGGCCCTGTAATACAACCCTGAAGATAAGCCATCCAGGCCTGAGAAACACCTTTTCCTGCAGCTGGGGTATACAGAATAGCCCCTGACAGTTAATCTGGGGCTTAGTCTTAGCCTGACCAACCTGCATGACCAGATCTTGCCTATGAGGAAGAATGAACTAACAGTTTCTGTGAGGTACACATTTCTAAAACATCTGGAAAATTTCTATGCTATTTTCTTTCTTTTCTGTTTTTGAAGACAGGGTTTCTCTATATAATAGCCCTGGTTATCCTGGAATTCACTATGTAAACCAGGTTGGCCTTGAACACCGAGATTTGCCTGCCTCTGCCTCCCAAGTGCTGGGATTAAAGGCATGCACCACTATTCCCAGTTTGAAGTGTACATTTTCCAAGAAAAAAAGAAATCACCCGATGATCTAGATACACAGGACTGCAGGTGGGTAGTCACCTTGGGTACAAGATGGGATATCTCCTGCCTCTGAGGTACCTGCCTTGTGGCCTTGACCTTTTATTTCCCAGCTGCCAATCCTTAGCCTAGAGAGCTATGCTACCTTTGGCCTCTTCTGTTTGAGCTATTAAGAAGGAAACCAAGATCTTTGGTTTGTGACAAAGTTTCATTCTGTAGCTGGCTGGCCTGGAATTCAGTCAAGGCCATGTTCTTGTCCTGGCCTCCCCAGTGTTGGAATAAGAGGTGTGAGTCATCTTGTCCATCCTGAATACTTTTTTTTAAAAAAGTTTCTGTTTGAGTCTTTCTCTACATAGCCCCGAGTGTCTTGGAACTATGTAGACCAGGCCAGCCTTGAACTCACAGAGATCCACCTGCCTCTGCCTCCCAAGTGCTAGGACTGAAAGTATGTACTAGCATACCCAGTCTTGAATACCTTTTTTGATGATTTGGCCTTATAGTTTCAGTGTACACTTCTAACATATGACTTATACATTAACCATATTAACATCTGTGGTTTGCCCTGTGTGTGCATACCTCTGTACATAACACATATGTACTTATGTATTTAAAAAATACTTGAAGGTTCAATTTGTTTGGGGAGGTGCTAAGGACAGACACCAGGACC
The DNA here is from genome assembly GCF_943737965.1 of Phodopus roborovskii. Taxonomy (NCBI): domain Eukaryota; kingdom Metazoa; phylum Chordata; class Mammalia; order Rodentia; family Cricetidae; genus Phodopus; species Phodopus roborovskii. The sequence continues at coordinate 3,512,706 of NW_026126459.1, read as the reverse complement.
TCATGCATGTTGGAAAGCATTCTACCATTAAGCTGTAGCCCCCAGTGTATCCCTTCCTCCCTCCCTCCCTTACTTTTCTTTTTCTGAGACAGGGTCTTGCTATATAGTCTAGACTAGCCTCTGAAGTTCCAAGATTACAGGTGAACACCATCAATTATTGGCCTTGTTACTAAAAACACTAGCCCCTCAGGAACTCACACATAGCAGGTTCACTCACTACTGGGCAGTTCTTCCTGATAAACCATCAGCCTCCTAGTGGCTGATGATTATTGCTATGGCAATTGTTCTGCTAGGCCACTAAGGGGCTTTATATGCACGTGTGTGCACGCACGCGCAGACACACACACACACACACCCTCTTGCTTGGTGGCCTAGCTCCATTCCCATCCCTTCTACCCCTGTGCCCTAGGCCAGCCATCACCTCCTGCACCATCTCCTTGATGAGCTTGTTGGCAGCACGGAGGTCTTCAGGGTGTGAGCTCTTCAGAAGTCGAGCCAGCATCTGCAGAGACAAGCAAGTGACTGAAGGCAGCACCAGGCCAAAATCTACAAATCTGGCTCCTCAGATACTAAAGATACTAAAGCTCTGGGCAAAATGGAGAAAACTGATTGACATCTGATAGGTGTCCATTTGGATAAAAGCAAGACACTACACACACTCCCCACAGGGCATAGCAGAAGGATGCTCTCAGCACACAGCCCTCCCTAGAGCACTGTGGCTTTCAGAACCTCCAGGTGGGCACACCAGAAACCATAGTGGTAGCCTTGGAGCTGGCTGGGGAGGGCTGCAGTCCTTACTTCAACAGCTTCTCTCTAAGCAGATGCTTTTTTAACTAAAAGCTAGTCAACTGGTATAGAAAGACATAAAGCTATGCAGCTCCTCAACAACCCTAGATCATGAGCTGTGCTTACTGAATGCAGATGCTTGCATGGATCAGTGTATTCAGCTGTCACTAAGAGCTGCTTCTGCCCACAGCCACCTCCACAGGGATCATATTCTGCACGAGCCTCTGTTCTAGAGGCCTTAATGCCCAAGCTGCCACTCTGCCTTACCTTGGACTTCTCCTCATCTTCAAAGATCACATTCTTTGGCCGTGGAGGGGGGAGGGGAAAGATGGCATCCTCTGGAAGCTTGGGGTCAGACTTCACAATCCCTGGGAAACACAGGGTAAAGAAGGCTGTTAGTAGATGTCAGGTCCAGGGTAGCAGGAGAGGGATATGAGAACAGGGAGGCAAGGTCGGAGGTATAACTAAGCTTTTCATCACAGTTCAGATGGAAAGGCATCCCTGCAGCCTGAAGCCAAGGAATACCACAAAGGCACACAACATAGCAAACCTCACTCAAGAGATCCATTGGGAGGGAAAAACCCAGGAGGGTGTCTGCCTCTGCTCGGGCAAGAAATAGCAGCAAACTGAACAGGATACAGGGCTTATATACAGTTCCTTGGGAAATGGGTGAAACTTTCCAGGGTAGAGACTGGAGGAAGGGATTTCTTGTCCAAAAAAAAAAAAAAAAAAAAAAAAATTTTTTTTTTTTTTTTGGTGTTTTGAGACACTTTTTTTGTAACTTTGAAGTCTGTCCTGGAACTTGCTCTGTAGACCAGGCTGGGCTTGGACTCACAGAGATCCACCTGCCTCTGCCTCCCTAGTGCTGGGATTGAAGGCATGTCCCACCACTGCCTGGCTAGAAATTGGGCTTTTTACTACTTAGGGTGGGGACAAGGTCCAGCAGTTAGTGTTCTGTGGGTGGAATGTGGCAGTTAGAGGCCCCTGGGGGGGGGGTCTGTGTGTGTGCTCGCAAATGCTTACAAAAGGGAGGTCAAACTTTTGTAAGTTCACCAGCTTTGGACTTTGATGAATGGGACTGCTTCCCCCCCCCCCATACACACACATGATTTCTCTGTGTAGCCTGGGAATTTGCTCTGTAGACTAGACTGGTCTTGAACTCACAGAGGTCTGCCTGCCTCTGCCTCTTGAGTGCTGGATTAAAGGTGTGTGCCACCATTGCTTGGCAGTGGAGCTATTTCTTACCTGCATAATGAACTGCATCAGAGATGGTTTAAGCCTAATATATATTAATATATACATTACACATATGTAACTTAAATAATAGTTCATTTTTATTTTATTTACTTTTATTTCATTTGCATTGGTATTTTGCCTACATACATGTCTGTGTGAGGGTGTCAGATCTTGGAGTTAGAGATAATTGTTAGCTGCCTTGTGTGTGCTGGGAATAAAACCCAGGTCCTCTGGAAGAGCAGCTAATGCTCTTAACCATTGAGCCACCTCTCCAGCCCCCTTTTTATTTTTTAAAGATTTATTTTTAATTATGTCTCGTATCTGTATCTCCATGTGGGTGGGTGTGTGCATGTGGAGGTCAAAAGCATCCAATCCCCTAGTGCTGGAGTCCCAAGTGCATGTGAGCCACTTTTGGAGTACAGGAAATGAACTCAGGTCTTTGGAAGAGCAAGTGCTCCTACCTGCTAAACTATCTCTCCTGCTCCATACATATTTTTTTGAGGAAGGCTATCTGTTCTGAACTCACTATGTAGCTGAGGGTGGGTCTTCAATTTTGAATCCTCCTGTCCCCATTTCCTAAGTGTTGGGATTATAGGTATGCCTTACCACACCTGGAGTGTTTGGTATTGGGGGATAGAACCCAGGCTTCATGCATGCTAGGCGAACATTCTACCAACTGAGCTACATCCTTAGTTTCTGGGCACCTGTGTTTTGAGGTCACTCTCTGCACATGACCCCACACCTCTCTTTTTTCATTCAAGCTGGCCTTAGGCATAGCTATAGAGAGGTACCACTGGCTATGTGTTCTTGAGACATGAAGGGCAGACCCATGGCCTTGCTGGAGCCAGAGCTGCAGGCAGGACACGTTACTGGTCTCTGGCACCCTGGGGGTGGAGGCTCACCCTGCTTCTTCAGCATCTGGTAGGCTTCTGCAATCTTCACCTCTTCAGGCAGGCCAACTGTCCAGCTGTACAGCAGCTCCAAGATTTTATTCTTCACCTTCTCTGATGTCCTGGAGCCCAAGTACTTCAGAGACATACAGATAGAAAGTTCTCTGAGACTGCTCAGCCCTACTCACCTAAGCCCTCAGCCTCCAAGCCTCCCTGATGCCTCTGAAGTCCTCAAATGCTCAGTAGCCTGGTGTAAACTGAGCTCGGTTGTTAGCTGGACCACCACTGGCTGTGTCAGCTATCTGTGACTCAGTTTCCTCATTGTGGGTATGTGAAACTTGGAGGCCTAGAGTAGGATCATTTGCTCAGAGTACATAGAACTGAACCTCAAGACCACAGCAAGGAGCCTGGGGCTCCAAGTAAGGAGGGAAGGGCTCATGTACAGCCATGAGCCATCATATATCATCTCCAGCAGCAAACTAGGCCACAAGACTTTCACTGAATAGCTTTCTCCTGGGATACATGGGGCTGCATGGCCCACTCAGAGTTCTGTTCAGAGGAATGGCAAGGGGGATGGGCATCAAATATGTATCCGACCTTTAAATATGCATTTAACCTGTGGGAGGACTTTTCAGGCCAAAGGCCAGTAGCCAGGGTGTGGCCCATTTGCTAACATAACTGACTCAGGTTTGTGGCTTCAGATGCTGAGGTTCAAGGAAACCACATCTAGGTGATGGGGACAGGGAGAAATGTCAGACACCTAAGCAACCTGGACTGGCTGTACCCAATGACAGCATGTGTGCACCCTGGAATCAGCTTCCCTGTATACTGAGTGGTTCCTCAGTGGCCAGGCTTTCCTGACTCAGCTGGGTCCTAGAGAAGGATCTGTGCCGGGTTCCTAACAGAGGGCCCCAGGCATCCTTTTTCTGCAACCTCCATCAGACCCAGCACTCCGAGCCTTGGCTAGGACGCACCTTGGGAGACACGACCTTGATGAGCTCATTCAGGAAGCGGAACTTGCCCACCTCATCATGGAAGCGCTTGCCACAGCTCTTCATGCATGTTTCCAGAACCTGGGAAGGGAAGCAGTGAGGGTCCCCCGATCTTGCCAGGGCCTACAGCACAAGGTGCAGAGGCTCAAAGGTCTCTGTGATTGCTCATCACTCCCTAGAGCACTGACCAGCCCTGTTCAAGCTGCATTAATGACCATAGGCTTCTCCATGGCTTGGTCCATGGCTTTTTACTATTTTTCTTTTCTTTTCTTTTTTTTTTTTTGTTTTTTGTTGTGTTTTTTTTTTTGAAACGGGGCTTCACTGTGAACCTTGTTTTCCTGGAACTTACTCTGTAGACCAGGCTGGCCTTGAATTCACAGAGATCCACCTGGCTCTGCCTCCTGAGTGCAGGGATTAAAGGTGTGTGCTGTCATCATCACCTGGCTTATTTTTCATCTTTTAAAAAACAATTTGGCACTACACTGGCCTTTCCTTCCCAACCATGAAATCACAAGACTCCTGTATACTTCAAGAAGAAACCCCAAACAAAAACTAACGTGTTGGAACATGTATAGTTACTTAGAGCAATTTTTGCCTGGCTCAGACAAAGGTGTCCTAAGGTAGCTGGTACATGGGCTGTGCAGGGAGTCGCAGACAGCGACCCATCTCTTTGGCTTCTGGTATAGCCATGAAACCTCAGTCTGGAGCCTCTCTCTTAATGAAGAAGATAGTGCTGCCTAGGGTCTGAAGATCCTGTGAGGCCTAGGTGGCCCTTGCAGAGAACCTGGGAGCTCTACAAACACAGATTCCAAACCATACATGCTGAGGGCCTTAACTCTGTTTAACATGTATCCTGGGGAGGCATCCATTAGGTAGCTGAAGTGGAGAAGCAATCCCTGCCACCAGAGAGGCCCAGCTGCGACAGGAGACTAGCCTTGGGGACCTTGAGGGCTGATCCTGACCTACATCCTGGATCACCTAGTCCCAATTCCCTAGGGATCCTGGAACCCCAGAATCTTTTCTTACCGTCAAGGCCTGGATGGCTTCCCACTCCTGCGGGGACTGGATCTTGTGGGCCAGCAAGCGGGTGGCAAGTGGAGGCCTGGATAGAAGGAACACAGTAATGACTGACATGGTACCTGACTCACTCACAGGGACAAGTCACTAGGTTAACTTGCAGCACTTCAGTCTTCTACTGGCCCTGTGAAGCACATACAAAAGCCCGTGACTCTCCAGATCAAACAGGACCTGGGATGGTGACAGGCAGTGCCAGGCACCCAGTGTAGACAGGGACTTTCAAGAAGTGTAAGCTTAGCCCCCTTGGCTTTAAGAACTATGTCACAGGCCTGGAAATGTTGCTTATTGATAGAGAACCTGCCTGGCGTGGTGAGTGAGACCCTGAGCTCAAATTCATCACCACCAAAAGCAACTGTGTAAGCACAGGTGACCACAGCCTGATGCTAAGGCCATGCATGCAAGGTGGCTCACAAGCACCTCTACTTCTTGCTTTCCTCAGTGGCAGGAAGATCCCTGGAATCCTAACATACGCAGCACTGCCAGTGCATGTTAGAGCTGAGGAGAGTGAGGCTCAGAGCAGTCAGTGACTTGCCCAAGACTAGTCAGAAGTGGGACTCATTTGCCCCATAGCTCATGAACCCCCACCAAGAGATGCTGGAGATAAGCACACGCTCTGGGAAGGAGGGTGGAGGAGAAGCACACTGTGATCCAGCAGCACCAAGAAGCCTGGGAAATGTCTGATCCAAGCCCTCAGAGAGTCAATTCTAGGGGTGGCCCACATGCATATTTCAGACAAGCATCCCAGGTAGTTCTGGTTCTTTTCTACATGAAGGTGACGTTGGGGAGGGTGTAGTCTAATCTCTGGGAGGCCCCCAATAAACCATCAGCCAAGGTTTAGATTTGACCAAGCTTAGGACTGCCAGTGACAAGCAAGAGCAAACAGCTAAGCCTCAGTTTCTTCTTTTAGAAAATGGGCCCAGGAAGGTTCCCTCAGGTGGTTGGCATATATGTAGCCTCCAGCAAAAAGAGCCACTGTCTTTGTTAACTGTGACTGCATTTAGAATAGAAACTGGGTCTCTAGCCTGCCCAAGACCAGGTTCTGGAGTGTGCATGACAGGAGCACAGTGTGTTTTGTTGAGTGTATTCACCAATTGGAGCCACCTACCCCTCAAAGTCTTCGTTGAGCTGCTCGCAGAACCCGTTGATGCTGGCCCAGTTCAGTTCCTTGTTCAGGGGATTTGTGGCTCTGTCTGCAGGAGCAGAGGAAGTCAGTATGGACTAGTGGGATTTCTGCCTCTTCTCACTTTTCCCAGCAACTGGCAAGGTCAGGAGGGATTGAGCACATGGGTGATAGACAGCCCCAAGCCTGAGCACCAACATTGAAGCAGAGTCAATGGCTGCTGCTCGCCTGGTCTTTCCACACAAGGCCTCCATCTTCAGAGCCTGTACTCAGGGATCATCTTCCATGATTGTACCCCACCATGCTCACTTTACTGCCTCTTTTCTGTTTTCAAGAACAGTATCCCTACTCTCCTGGAATCTGTACTCAGGAGGTTTAGGGATAAGAAAAAGGTCAAGGTCCCAGACCTTTAAGAACTGTAGGGCTGCGCAGTGGGCCAAGAAAATCTAGACTCCCAAGAAAAAGTAACTGGCCAAGAAACCATAGGAACCCAGAGCAGGAGACTCTGGTCAGCCTGGGGTCAGAGCAGCTGTCCAGAGGAGGTAACCATTCCAGCTAAGTCTGAAAGGAGTTAACCAGGCTGAGGGCTCATCTGCCTAGCTAAGGACATGAGCCTGGAAAAGACTGTACCCTGGACTTTGTCCCTGAGGAATGGAGGCTCAGAAACACCTCTTCTGATGGTCATCTCTGTCCTTTGCTTCCGCCCAGGGTGGTAGTGGCTATATCACTGACTATTCTTTACCGTGGGCTCAAGTGGACTATTATAGGATGCTACTGTACACGCATCACTAAACACACATATCTCCCCTCAATGAGAGAATGAATGATCATGTGGGATCAGTGGCAAGTAGGGTGAGGCTGCAGAAGTTGAACTGTGGGGTTGAGCAATAAATAGCAAAGAGGAGCGTGGTCAATCCCCTTCTTGAGCCCTCAATAATGGCTAAGTGAAGATCTAGTAATACAACCCAAAACCCCCATTTCCCTACTTGCAGAGCTGAATAAAACAAGGAATGGATGAGAAATACCTTGTGCATAGTGACACTGCAGTGTCTTCATGATTCCCAGACATTTCTGCCCATGCTGGGGGTACAGAGGGTCATAGCCCAAGATGTGGGGCTGTGAAAGACTGTAGGTAGGAGGAAGCTATAGCCCAGTATGTGGCACCTGCCCAGCTGGGGACCTATGCTATGCCTAGGGTAGACACCCTAGCACCTGGCAGCCATTCACTTGATCCATATTTATTTTATTTTATTTTTTAAATACAGTGGTGGCCAAAAGCCCTGCTGTCCTGAAGCTCACTGACCTAAACAAAGCAGCGCTGATTAGTGATCACACAAGGGCTATAAAGGCCAGAGTAGGCAGAAAGGGTGGAAAGTAATGGGGTAGGCTGTTCTCTCCTAGGTAACTCAGAGGCAATATGGCTGGGCAGAGGGCTGAAGTGGCATTATCTTGGTACAAATCTATTCCATAAGCTTTGTGATAACAGAAGTCACCAGTGAGCCCCCAGTGTCACCAGGAACATTCCTTGCTTTCTTGGGGAAGGCTGCACAGTTATTGTCTCCCAGTTCCCCACAATGGCCAAGGACTGAACACTGGAGACTCCAGCCTGGAGCCAGAGAGAATGTCTGGGGTACTGGCCTCTCAATGACAGCTGGGGAAAGGGCTAAAACAGGAAGTCCTTTCAAGTGACAAAGGCATGTGATCGACAGTGAAGGTGGGGCCACTCAATCCGGAGTCAGGAGCCAGGGAAGAAGAAACTCTGACTGCCCAGCAAACCGAGGATCTTACAGTTAGAGACAGCCTCCCTTCCCCACAACCTCCTGGGGGGGCATCTCCCCTGGTAGGTGTCAGGGGAGAGTACTTTGAGGAGGGAGAGAGGTGTGACTTCTGGTGGTGAAAATATCTATGGTCCTTCCTAGAAGCTACCCTTTACCTCTGACCTCTTGAGACCTGTGCAGTTGTGGCATCTCAAGTCTACGGCCAGTGAGTTTCTTCTTCCACTAACATCCCCTCCACCACTGCCAGGCTGACTCTAGTTTGGAATCAATCTCCCAGTTCAGCTCTGTTCAAGACTGCTGGCCATGACTTCCCACATCACCTGCATCCTTGGTGTACCTGAGGCCATGAGGTTCAGCTGAGGATAGCTCCATTCAGAAAGGCTTTGAGACGGACTAGAAGAGGCAGCCTGCAGCTACCAGGGGCATAGTCTAGCAATGGGTTTGGCAAAGCCAGGGATCTTTAGCAGGGTGGGACAGGGAGAGCAGAGGGAGGGAGGGCCTGGGGGGGCTTGGAAGCCAGAGTTGTAGGAAGCTGTTTCTGAGGAGACAGGAAACAAGGGCAGAGGCCTTGGGAGGAAGCTCAGGAAGGGCTAGGAAAGCAATCTGGGATGTAGAGTGAACCTGGGCTGGGTGTAGTGACTGAGAACTTGGATTTCTTTAGGGAGTCTAAGACCAGTCCCTTCCAAGCTTTGCCTGAGCTGGATTAGATGGATCCAGGAATCCGCTCCTTCCTAAACCCGGGGAAAGAGCAGACCTGAGAAGAGCTGCGGGTACAGGGAGAAAACACCCAGGCCCTGAGCTAGTGGGGTCCCTCAAAGGGAAGACTCGAGGGGCTGCTCTTCAGTAGCGGCCAGGGCCTCCAGGGTTTGGGGTGCTCTCAGCAACCAGGCCATCGGGTAGGTGGGCGGCGTCCGCACACAGCCAGGCTGCGCAGCGGCTAGGGTCCGAGCGGCGGACTGGGGAGCCGCCCCTCCGGGTCGGGGGCGGGGCGTGAGGAGGGGGCGCGCGGACCCCGCCCCCGCCGGGAAAGGGGCCAACCTCGAGCCCCCGGTTCCGGTTCCGGTCCGGCCCGCGCCCCTCCCGGACACTCACTGATTCGCGCCTCAAGAGTCTCCGGCTCCATCGCGGGCTCCATCCGCCACGGGCCCCCGCCTCGGCACCGCCTCCGCCCCCCGCCGATCTCGCGGGAACTCCTTGGCACCGCCCTCAGCCGGTTAAAGGGGCCGCGTCCGCCCGGAGGAGTCGGGGACGGTGCGCTGTAGCGCTGGACACCATCGAGATGCAGGCGGGATCGCCTAGAGCGTCACCTCCTTGCCAACCCCTCCCCCTGGCGGCTGGCTATTTCGCCGGTGGGACTCGCCGGCGGCCTCGCAGCTCCGGGCGTTCAGGCGGGAAAGGAAGTGGAGAGCCTGGGAGTTGCGGGCGGCACCATAGAAACACCACGGGACGCTCTAACTCTGTCAGCGTCACGCAGATACCCGTGACTGCTTCCGGAACAACGCTCCTGAGCCATGTTTCTCAGGGGCTCTGAAGTCACTTCCGGAGCCCTCGGGGGTACTTCCGCTTAAGTGGGAAAGTGGCACTGTCCCTTAAAAGGGCGAGTGGGCACTGTGGCCGCCTCGAAAATGACGAGATTAAGCCAACGTTTGTTTAGCACTTAATGCTCCAGAAATGAGTCTAATCATTCTTTTTCCTTTGAGACACGATTACACTTGCAACTCGCTCTGTAGACCAGGACTGCACGGAACTCATGAGATCCCTCTGCCTCCGCTTCCCAAATGCTGAGATTAAAGGGGTGCGTCACTACGCCCAGCAAGAGGCTAAGTATTTTTCCCCCATGAATCCATTTCTCAAACCCAGGAACCAGGTAATGAGTCTGCCTGCGGTCACCCAAGGGCCACCCAAGAGCGCTTGCACCAGGTACTTCTTCTGCAATCAGCTTGCAAACCCGTCAAGAGCTCATTCATTGCATTTGGGTTATTCTGTGACCAGCAGTGACGAGGAAGAAAGGCTAGGTACATAGCCCACAAGGTGATGAGGAGCTGGGCGTGTTTTCACACGTCAGTAACTGGCCAGCATTTGTCAATTCAAGGCCGATGTGGAATATGTTATCTCAAAGCACACAACACAAGCAAGGGAAGCCCTAAAGGTGGTAACAAAATGAGAAGGTCTCTTTCCCCAAACTGGTAGTGACGAAGCCAGGCTCTTGTTTTGGGTAGTTCAGGTGACAACAATGCGAGATACTCGATTCTTCCACTCGGAGGGTCGCCTTGGATAGGACTCAGGAGTGCCCTGGCGGGCTGCCTGGGAAGTGGCTGTGGTACGCTCTCCAGTGAGCCTGCGCCAAGAAAAGTTAAAGAGCTTGTGAGACCAAGGGACCGGCGAATCCAGTTCCACGAGGAATCTAGATTCACCTTGCAGAACCACAGTGACCTTATTTCAGTCGGGTTTTCTCCTGAAGCCAACGATCACTGCTGCAACACATAAGAGACAGGAGGGTATATGTGTATTTACAGTCCCTCAACAATAGCCCGCACGAGATGGGCATGGCCCTCTTTGTTTCCTGTATTATTAAGATTGCTAATGAAATAAAACACAAACTGTGTTTTCCAAACTGATTGAGAGTCAGATTCCTACCCACAAGCACTTTTGGGGGGCTACCTGAGGCAGGGTCTCATGTAGCCTAGGCTGGCCTTGAACTTCTCTGGTCCCCCTTTCCCCACCTCAGAGTGTACCACCATACCTGCAAGGGATTAGAGCTTTTGCCAGCTAAGCAAATACTCCACCAATTGAGCAACATCTCTAGTCACCCCAGTCTCCATTTCTCTTTAGACAGTCTTTTTTGTTTGGTTTTGGTTTTGGTTTTCGAGACAGGGTTTCTCTGTAGCTTTGGAGCCTGCCCTGGAACTCACTCTGAGACTAAGCTGGTCTTCAGTTCACAGAGATCCGCCTACCTCTGCCTCTCCAGTGCTGGGATCAAAGGCATGCACCACCTGGTCTTTTTTTTTTTTTTTTTTTTCTTTTAAGATTTATTTATTTTAGTGCATTGGTGTTTTGCCTGCATGTATGTCAGTGTGAGTGTGTGTCAGGTCCCTTGGAACTGGAGTTACAGACAGTTGTGAGCTGCCATGTGGGAGCTGGGAATTGAACCCAGGTTCCCTAGAAGAGCAGCCAGTGCTCTTAACCACTGAACCTTCTGTCCAGCCCCCAGACAAAGTCTTTATAGCTCAGGCTGGTAATTTATATGGGTGCTGAGGATTGAACCTAACATTTCATACACATGTAAAGCAGACATTTTCCCAGCTGAGCTCTACCCCTCAGCTCCCCCGGTGTGTATTTCTTTGCATGCTTATGGTTTGTGTCTGCCCCCATCTAGAACTGTCTAGGAAACTTCATCCCTGAGTAGCTGCATCTGGTGAATCCTGGTCTACAGAATGAGTTCCAGAATAACCAAAGCTACATAGAGAGATGCCGTCTCAAACAAAACAAATCTTTTAAATAAAATCATTGCATGTTTATTTACATGTGTGTGTATACAGCACGGTAAACATGTGGAGGACAGAGAACAACTTTCAGGAGTGGATCCTCTGATGGATCCCAGACTCAGGTAATCAGCTTGGTGACTAGAGTCTTTATTCACAGAGCCATCCTGCTGGCTCCACACCGGGCTTTAAGTGGCACTGGCTACATTCTAAGGACTTTGTGCATGCTAGACTAGACAAGTACATCCCCAGACTGGCATTTAATTATTCCAGTGAAAGACAGCAGCAAGTGCAGGGCTTGACCCACCCCGGCTCTTCCCTTCCCCAAAGCACGGAGGCCATTGCAGAGCACCTGCCTTCACCTCCCTCGCTTGCCAGATCTAGACACTAGCACTTTGTTTCCCTGCCACCTTGCAGGACAAGGATTCCAAGGACAGCAGGAAATGCTTGGAGAAGCTCCAAGGAAGGACTTCCTTGTTTCTCTGTCACAGTCACAGCTGTTGGGGGTTAGGGGGATGGAACAGTTGTCCCAGATGTAGAGAATCTTAGAGATGGCAGAAATCTTTGGCCTCATCTAATTATCCAGAGCTTTTGGGTCTTTTTTAAAAAACAGATATCCAGGATGAACCATTTGTTTATGAGACAAGGTGAAGCTTAAGTGTTTTACAGAGTTTGAAGTTTATAAACAATTTAGGGACATTGTAAAAAAAAATTGAGAGCTGGACAGTGGTGGCACATACCTCTAATCCCAGCACACAAACCTTTAATCCTAGCACTCAGGAGGCAGAGGCTAGCCTGGTCTACAGAGGGAGTTCCAGGACAGCCAAGGCTACACAGATAAACCCTGTCTTCAAGAAAAGAAGAAATTGAGGCCAGTCGGGTCTACATAATAGAGTTCCAGGTCAGCCAGGACTCCACTGGGAGTCCCTCTCTTGTCCCCACCCCTCATTCCCAGAAAGATGCCTCCAAACTCATTCTGGGAGCAGAGGCAGGTGGATCTCCGAGTCCCAGGTCAGTCAGGGCTACACAGTGGGTCATGTCTCTAAATAAACAATAAAAGAAAGAAAATAGGGCTAGAGAGACGGCTCATCAGTCAAGAGTGCCTACTGCTCTCCCAGAGGACCTCAGTCTGACTTTCACCACCTGTGTCAGGTAGCCCACAGTCACCTGTAGCTGCAGCTCTGGGGGAATCTGTCACCCACACTCATTGTGGCTTACACACACACACCCATGTTAAAAATAGGCCAAGGAGTAGTGACCCCAGCTTTTAATCCCAGCATTCAGGAGGTAGAGATAGGAGGATGTCTGTGAGTTCCAAGCCGGTCTACAGAGAGAGTTCCAGGGCAGCCAGGGCTACACAGAGAAATCTTGTCTCAATAGTAATAATAACAGCAAATTTTAAACAAATAGTTGTGAGTGCAAACATATACCAATTTTGAACGAGAAACAAATTCCTATAAATTTGAACTTTGGAGTTGGACATGGTGGTCTCAGCACTTGGAGGCTGAGACAGGATCACTGTGGGTTTGAGGGTAGTCTGAGCTACATAGTGATTTCTAGGACAGCTTGAGCTACAGAGTAAAGTTTTACCTCAAATCAGCAAACAAGACAAGAAAATGGAACCCAAGCTCAAACCCAGCCTAATCTATAAATGTGTGTGGGATTTTGTTGCTGTTTCTTTGGGTTTTTTGTTGTTTTGTTTTGTTTTGTTTTTGAGATAAGAGCTATGTAGCTAGTCTCCAATTCTCCAACTGTGGTCCTTCTACTTTAGTCTCTGGAATTCTGGGGTTACAGGCTTTGCAGCCTAGTTTACTATAATCAGAAGAAGTCTATTATAATCAGAACAAGATCTTTTTTCTCTATCTCCCTGCCATGCTACTAATTCTTTTGTGCATTTTTTTGTGTGGCATACTTGCCACCAGCAAGGATTTAATTGTATTTCCCACAAAGAGAAATATCTATCAACCTTTGTGGATCAGAAGTGTTTTGGGTTTGTGATGTAGCTGTGAGAGCACCTGATGCAAAGTCTGACAGCCTGAGTGTCATGACCAGGTCCCATATGGTGCAAGGAGAACACTGACTTCTTGATTTGTCCTCTGATCTCCATGTGTGATGCTGCAACACCACACCCTATCATAAAAATGAATAAATTATAAATGGCCATTCCAGAATTGCTATATTCCTTCCCTCTGTCCCATGGAGCACTGAAGCTGACAATCTCTGCAGGGGTGAAATCTGGGTTACATGGGAACCCTGTCTGTCTACTTCCTATAGCACTGCTAGGCCCTGCTCCCAGCAGAGGCTGCAATGAATGAAACCAAACAACTGGTCCAAATCTTGTTCGCACCCTTGACTTTCTCCTCAATCTCTTAAATCTGAACCTATAATCCTCTTAGGCCTAGGAACCACATACAGCCTTGGTGAGGGGTGGAGCAAACTGTACACTCTTCAGATCAATGAAGCTCAGAAATTCAGCCCATTTTGATCTGGCATAGACCTCTCTCCCCCAGTGTGGGTCATGTGTTTTTCTAATTTACACAGAAGTGCTGGTGGCCTAGCATGAGTCATGCCTAGATCTGAGTGTCAGTCTGTTCATTTGTAGAATGGAGAGAGTAACACTTCAGAAAATGTGAACAGCCAGGCCTGATGGCACAGGTCTGTCACTCTACCTACTCACGACATCCTCCATGGACTAGAGTGGGTTCAAGGCCCTCCTAGTGACTTATTGAAATCTTGTCTCTAAATAAAAACATGGAAAAAATGCTGGGGGTATAACTTAGTGGTAGGGCCCTTACCTAGCAAGTGTGAGGCCCTAGGTTTGATCTCTAGTGTTGGTGGATGGTCTTGCCAGAAATCATTGTTCAAAGTGCTGAGTTCAAGGATCACCAGGAAACTTCACTTACAAAAGATGGGGATTAGAAACATCATAAATGGGCTGGCAAGCTGACACAGCAGGTGAAGGTGTTTGCTGCCAAGCCCAGGGGCCTGAGTTTGATCTCTAGAAACCATACAATTGAAAAAGAGAACAGACTCCTGAAAGTAGTCTTCTGGCCTCCACAGTTATGGTGTGATACAAGTACATGAACACACGCATAGGCACACATACACACACCTAAAATGAAAGAAAGTAAGAAAAAAACAATCTAGGCATTCACTAGTGGAGACTAGCTCAAAATAGTCCAGGATTGGGGCTGGAGAGATGGCTCCGTAATTAAGAGCACTGCCTGGGTTCAATTCCCAGCATTTACATCAGCTCACAACAGTCTATAATTCTGGCTCTTCTGACTTCCACAAGCACCAGACACACACGTGGTGCACACATAAACACACAGGCACAATACTCATACATATACCATTAAAAAATGATCCAGGGCAGATATGTAAGACTTTTCAGGATATACTGTTCTTTTTTTTCTAATTTATTTATTTTTTTTATGTGCATGGGTATTTTCCCTGTGTGTATATCTGTGTGAGGTGTCAGGTCTCCTGAAACTAGAGTTGCAGACATGAGCTGCCATATGGGTCCTTCAGAAGAGTAGACAGTGGTCTTAACCACTGATCCATCTCTCCAGCAGGATATATTGTTCTTATGTACTTGTTTATTTTTTAATATTATGTACATAGGTGTTTGGCCATGGGTGTCGGGTCCCCTGGAAGTGGAGTTAGACAGTTGTGATCTGCCAAGTGGGTACTGGGAATTGAACCGTGGTCCTCCTGAAGAGCAGCCAGTCCTCTTAAGCTTTGAGCCATCAATCCAGCTCCTGTTCTTATGCATTTGTGTATTGTTTGGGTCTCAGGCAGCATAGGCTGGTCCAGGCTGCTATGGACCTAAGATTGAGCTGTCTCTACCTCCTGAGTTCTGGGATTACAGGCATGCATCACCACATCAGATTAAAAAGGAAAAGAACCTAGATGCAGGATACATAATATGTGCTTGCTTTTTCCTGTGTGGCTGTAAATGTTCTGGAAGGAAGTATGAGATGGTGTGGGCCTCCTTGTATTTCCTTTTAAGTTGAGTGTGGTGGTTTGAGTGAGGAATGGGCCCCCATAGGCTCACACATTTGAATGTTTGGTCCTCAGTGAAACTGGGAAGAATTAGGAGGTGTGGTTTTGTTGGAGGAGGTGTGTCACACAAGTAAACTTTGAGGTTTAAAATGTCTAGGCCAGGCCCAGTGTCTCTTTCTTTCCCTGCCTGCAGACCAGAATGTAAGAGTTTCAGCAGTTACTGCTCCAGCACCATGCCTGTCTGCTTCCTGCCATGATAATTGTGGACTAACCTTCTGAAACTGTAAGCAAGCCCCCAATTAAATGCTTTTCTTTTATAAGGGTCATGGTGTCCCTTCACAGCAATAGAACAAGACAAACTGTGGGAGGCATCCCTTTGTAAAAATGATTTGTTTTAGTATCTTTTTATGTATATTAGCATGTATGTGCAGGTGCCCATGGAGGCCAGATCACCTAAGCTGCAATTACAGTTCTGAGTCCCCTGATGTGGATACTGGAGAGCAAACCCAGTCTTCTGCAAAAACAGCAAGTTCACTTAAATGCTGAGCCATCTCTCCAACCCCCATACTTACATGAAGTTTTTTTTGTTGTTGTTGTTTTTTGTTTGTTTTTTTAATTCCATGCACGCCTTGATTTATTTTTTATTTTGTTTTTTGTTTTGAGGTTTTCCTTTTAGGTTATTCTCTTAGTGGCCACCAGGAGGCAACAAACACTTTGTCATTTTCTGATTACTCCATGCAGTGGCAGCATTGGCCTGAAGAGGTAGTGTGGCTGAGTTCTGTGGCAGAACTGTGGATTGACTTCAGAAGTTGAGGCCTGGGATGCTTGCCCAGCACATTCAAGCCCCAGAGCTGTTCTCTAATACCATAAGAGAAAGGTCCAGAGTACTGCGGACTTCAGCCCCAACTCTGGCTTTGCAGAAATGTTTCAGTGATATATTATTCACATGCTGCATAGCTTGCCCAATTAATGTACAAAATGTTCTTTTCAAATATTACATCATTAATCTTTTTTTTTCTTTTTTTCTTTTCTTTTCTTTCTTTTTCTTTTTTTCTTTTCTTTTTTTTTTTTTTTTTGTTTTGTTTTGTTTTGTTTTGTTTTATATTGCTTTGGAGCCTGTCCTGGAACTAACTCTGTAGTTCAGGCTGGACTCGAACTCACAGCGATCCTCCTGTCTCTGCCTCTCTAGTGCTGGGATTAAAAGCGTGCACCACCAACGCCTGGCCATCATTAATCTTTTAAAAGATGTATTTATTTATATTATGTATGAGTGCTCTATCTGCATGTATGCCTTTATGCCAGAAGAGGGCATCAGATCCCACTATAGATGGTTGTGAGCCACCCTGTGGGTACTGGGAATTGAATTCAGGACCTCTGGAAGAGCAGCCAGTGCTCTAAACTGCTGAGCCATTTCTCTGACACTCATGATTAATTGTTTTAAAATTGTAGTAAATATACCTTTAAACCATTTTTTTTAAACAAAGTCTCACTCTGAAGCACAGGCTAGACTGGAATTTGCTTTGTAGCCCAGGCTGGCCTTGAACTCATGGTACTTGTATTATGCAGGGTCCTCTAGATGATCAAAACCAATGGAATGAATATATATTTAAATGGGATTTATTAGATTGGCTTACAAAACAGATTAGGTGAGATTGGGTATATTCAGGGAGATGGAGCTGATGGCTGTAGGCACAACACATGTTATATAGTCCAACATCTACATGCTGGAGAGCCTGAGCAGTCCATAGCTGCTCAATGATGCTGTGTGACCCAAGAGTCTGGATCTGGTGCACCAAGCCTGAAGGATTCCTGGAGAACTATTGGTCTTCCTCAGTCCACCTTGGAAGCCTGAAGAAGCTGATGTCAGCCAAGAAGTACAGCAGTGACCACAGCTACAGAGCAGAGGACTCACCATTGAGACGCCAAAGCAGTGAAGCAAAGAGCAAAGCCATTTCCCTCTGGCATTCTCTATCAGGACTGGCCCTGAAAGGGGCAGCCATGCTTAGAATGTGTCTTCTTACTTTAAATAACAGGATTGGGAAGGTCTCACACAGGTGTTCCCAGTGACCTATTTTATCACTGAAATTCCAGATCCAGTCAAGCTAACAGCCATGATTAACCATGACAGCTGTCTTCCTGTCTTGGCCTCCTGCGTGGTGGCATCAGACACAAGCCTCCATAGCCAGCTTCCATTTTAACCATTTGAAGTGCACAATTCAGGGGCACTGTTTACAGCTACAGTGTGGGCAGCCATCCCCACACTATTTCCAAGCAGGAACTGAATCCACTAAGGAATGTCTTCCCACTCTCCCTTCCTCCCAAGGCCCCAAGAATGTCTAATCTACTTCCTGACTCCATGAATCGTTTATTGTAAATATTTCATAGCAGAATCATACAATGGGAGTCCTGTTACATCTTCCTGCTTTCACTGGCTGTGTTTTCAAGGCTCCTCCATGTGGTAACAGGCTAACACTCAGTACCTTTTCATGGCTGAATAACGTTCTACCATGTGGATAAGTTTTATGTTTTTCTCTTTATTTGTTGACAGACACTGGAGTGTTTCAACCTCCTGCCCCTTGTGAATAATTTTGTTTTGAACACTGTTTTGCTGGTGTGGTGGCTAATGTCTGTGATTTTTTTTTATTTTCTTAGTTTTTCAAGACAGTGTTTCTCTGTGTAGCTTTGGATCCTGTGCTGGACCTTTGTAGATAATACTGGCATCAAGTTCATGGAGATCTGCCTGCCTCTGACTCCCTAGTTCTGGGATTAAAGGCATGTGCCACTACCACCAGGCTAATGTCTGTGATCTTAACCCCAGCTCTAGCTATTTAAAGAGTTCCAGGAGAGCGAGGCATGGTGGTGCAGGCCTCTAATCCTAATAATTGGGAGGCAGAGGCAGGAGGCTCTTTGTGAGTTTGAGGCCAGGCTGACCTATAGAATGAGTTTCAAGCCAGGACTAAGAGACTTTATCTCAAAACAAACAAAACCAAGCAAATAGATGTTCTAAGTGAGCCTGGAATACAGGAAACCCTGTCTCAAAAGTGAGCAAACAAACAAAGCAAAGCAGGTGTCCTTTGTGTGCCATGAAATACTCTGAGATAATCTAGTGGTAAGGTCTCTTCCTCTTGGCTGGACTGAGGACACGAAGTGAAGGAGAGGGTGGGGCTGGAAGATTCTAGAATTCTGCAGGCACAAGGGTAGTTCCAGTGAAACTGCAGCCTGTAAGATTTGTAGTAGGGCAGGGGCAGGTGATAGAGGGGCAACTGAGACCCATAGAGCCCTTGGATGCTTAGCTGGTAGGTAATTGTATCCAGCCCCTCCCTTTGGAGCTTCAGGGAGTGAGGGTTAAGTTGCGGTGCCTCCATGAAGAATGCCTGCGTGCCACCTCTGGCAGGCTGGGTGAATGTCTGACAGTGACAGGTTTGTGACCAGCCAGTGCCAGCCTGTTAGCCAAGAGCCAAAGCTCCTACTATGTGCCAGATTCGGTACACTAAACCTACTACATATGTTCTCTCCTTCCACCCTGTGACAACTTTGTGAAGGAGGAATCTTTCAAACACCTTCCAGCTGAAGAATTCATTCCATCTGGTATGCTTGGCATTGCCACTAAGAAGCAGAGTCAGGATCATGGCCGCGGTCATGCCATGCAACCCCAAAGCAGGCTTCTTCCAGCATGGTGCTGGCATCCAGGGACTCCTCGGGGCCTCTGAGAGATGAGGGAGCTTCATTACTGCTCTGGTTGCTGAGTCTCTGGGGTTACGAACCTGACACATAGGGGTATTACAGAGGCTGGCAAGAGGACTCAGTGGGTCAAAGTGCTTACTGCCAAGTCTTATGACGTGAATTTTATCCCTGGGACCCACACACTGGAAGGAGAGAATCAAATCCTGATGGTTGTTCTCTGACCTCCACACATGTGGGATGGCATGTGTGTGCCCCTATAAACGGGTGGTGATGGTGCATGCCTTTAATCCCAGCACTTGGGAGGCAGAGGCAAGGGTGAGTTTGGAGCCAGCTTGGTCTACAGAGTGAGTTCCAGGACAGCCAGGGCCACACACAGAAACCCTGTCTCAAAAAATGAAACAAAACAAAACAAAAAGCAAACAAGAAAGGAAGGAAAGAAGGAAAGAAATAAAAAATTTTTTTTTAACATTTTAAAATAATATTTTGGAGCTCAAATCCTGTATCCCACTCTGAAAATGAGAGTAGGTCTCTGAAGACCTAAACCTATTTACTTCAGGGACTCTGAGAATCCTAGACTTTGATTCTGGTCATGGCCCTAGCCTGAAGCTAACAAGGAATGCTGTTGGTCCAGGACAGAGACAAACTGGATTATTGTCCCCAGGCTCTCCTGTCACCTTCTCTGGCCTGGATGCTCAGGGTCTTCATCAATGGTGCCTAGTGGGTGGGCATGCCGGTGGACAAGGGTGGGCCTAGCTGCCTGCTCTCAGCCTGCTTTGGGGCTTTGTGGGATGGACATCTCCTTCTCCTCCTGATGTCCAGGATGGAAGCTCCTTCGGGACCCTTGTGTTCACCCACAGGGAGGCAGCTGGTCCTGTTCTGCTTCTCCTGCTGTGTGGTACTGGCAAGGCCATCTACATCTCTGAGCCCCAGTTTCCTCACCATTCAATGAACATAATGACAGTCACTCAGAGGACATTTGAGGGTCAAGTGAAGCAATTTGAAGAGCATGTGACAGACTGGAGAACCTGAGAAAGAGGGAGGTGCTCTATGAGTTTGAGCACTTGCCTAGCACGTGTGTGGCCCTGGGTGCTGTTCCCAGGACCACATTAAAAAGGAAAAGAGGACCAGATGGAGAGTCTATGAGATACTGCTGTGGAATCCATTGAGCAGTTTGCAAAGGTGGCTGGAAAATGAGGAGAGCTTTCTGAAGGGAATGTGGAAACGGCCTTTCTTGTGGGGAAAAAATTGTAGGGGAGGGGCAGGGAATTACCAGATGGCAATCACTTCCTCACTGCTGTGAAGAGACCCCAGACAAGCAAGTTAAGACGCCAGGAGGCGCTGGCGCACGCCTTTAATCCCAGCACTTGGGAGGCAGAGGCAGGTGGGTCCAGGGGTGAGTTTGGAGCCAGCCTGATCTACAAAGTGAGTCCCAGGACAGGTTTCAAAGCTACAC
Source organism: Phodopus roborovskii (assembly GCF_943737965.1). Lineage (NCBI taxonomy): Eukaryota > Metazoa > Chordata > Mammalia > Rodentia > Cricetidae > Phodopus > Phodopus roborovskii. The sequence continues at coordinate 3,492,203 of NW_026126459.1, read as the reverse complement.
AGAGAAACCCTGTCTTGTAAAACCAAAAAAAAAAAAAAAAAAAAAAAAAAAAAAAAGGGGGGGGGCGGCTTGAGAGATAGCTCAGAGGTTAAGAGCAATGGCTACTCTTCCAGAAATCCTGAGTTCAATTCCCAGCAACCATATGGGTGACTCACAACAGTCTATGATGAGATCTGCTGTCTTCCTTTGGCGTGTAGGCATACACGCAGGCAGAATACTGTATACATAATAAATAAATAAATCTTTAAAAAAAAGAAAAGCAACTTAAGGATGCATAGAGACTCTAGTCCACGAGATGTACTACTGCCCACATTTAGGATGCATCTTCTTTCCTCAGTCAAACTTCTCTGGAATCTCCCTTGGGTACTGCCAGTAGTACATCTCTTGGTCAATTCTAAAACTACTCAAGTTGATGCCTTGACCAAAACTAGTCAAGATTATCCAGCTGTAAGGGCGGCTGTGATGGTGAGTACTGATTGTCAATTGATGGGATCTGGAGTCTATGTAGAGACCTGTGAGGTATTTCAAGGGAAGATTAATAGAAAGAGAAGACCCTTGCTCAGAGTAGGTAGAAGAGGCAACATCTACTCTGACTTTGCCCGTCTGACTCTGCTTCCTCTTCCGTTTTGAAGACAAGATTTCTCTATGTAACAGCTCTGTCTATCTTGGAACTCTGTAGACCAGGCTGGCCTTGAACTCACAGAGATCCTTGCTGTGGAATAATATTTTTGTACACTGTGTGAATATATGTCCCTATGATTGGTTTAATATATACAAACTGGCTAACCAATAGCTGAACAGGATAAAGTTAGGTGGGGAAGCCAAACTGAGGATGATGGGATGAAGAAGGGTAGGGTCAGCAGAGACACCAAACAGCTAGCCGCCAAGGAAGCATGACATGTAGAAAATGAGATAACAAGCCGTGAGCCACATGGCAAAGCACAGATAAGAAATATGAGTTAATTTAAATGTAAGAATTAGTAACAAGCCTGAGCTATTGGCTGTGAATTTATAATTTATACTAAGTTGATGGAGGATATCCTTCCCTCCATCTTCATTAAGTCTCCAAGTCAGTTATTTGGGAACAGGCGCTCGGGTCAAGAAAATTCCCATTTACAGATCCGCCTGCCTCTACCTCGAAAGCACTGGGATTAGAGGTTTGTGCCACCACAGCCTGGCCCAGCTCTGTTTCTTGCTGGTGTGCCCATCTTGTCATTGCTACCACCATCCTGTGTAGACTTTGCAATCCAGCGTCTTTGACTTTTGAATTTGGCTGGAGACCAGCAGCTTCCAGGAGCCCTCCAGGCCTTCAGCACCAGGTCTGGATTGCTGAGGGATTCAGCCTTGTGGACTGAGCAGCCACAGGGCTTTCAGCTTTTTAACATGCAGGAAGTCATTGTTGGACCACCCAGCCCCTACCTTGTAAGCCAATCTGATAATCTCCTTGTTTTGTTCTGTTCTTCTCAAGGACCCTGAGTAACTATGGGCTCTGGGTGGCCCTAGCCAGAAGACCCAAGACCAACTCTGAGCCCTGTAAGGAGTATGGTTTTTCCGCTCGCCGCCTGGTCTTGTCCCGCCGCCACGCCAGCCGCAAATAATGCACAGAGACTCTGTATTTGATATAATTCTGTTGGCCCATTTCTAGTTTCTTATTGGCTAGCTCTGTCTTAAGTATTAACCCATTTCTGTTAATCTATGTATTTCCACGTGGTCTTCTTACCGGGGAAAGAGGCCAGTGTCTCATCTCCCCAGTCTCTCCATCTTGACTCTCCTTCCTACTTCCCCTTTCCTCCTTGTCTCCTAGTCCCTCCTATCTTCCTTTCCTATTGGCCAACAGTGCTTTATTCATTAACCAGTATGAGAAACATATACAGAATGACATCTCCCATCAGAGCCCCAGGATCAGCTTTCAATAAGAGAAGAGTTTGCTAGTGGCCTTGGGTGCTGGAAATGGACTAGAGGCCTTGGCTGGAGGAAGCTTCCTGTGATTAGGGCCATGCTGGGCTGGTCACCTCTGCTTGTCATGTGAGGGAAGCAGGTGACTAGCCCTCTCCTCTTTACTCAGATAGGTACCTTCCTGTTCCAGAGTTTGCCAAGGGCTGGGATGGGCATGGGATCAGACTATAATCTAGATATTATCTGTGATTCCCCGACATACCCACTTTCTCTTCTCAGCTGGACTCCATTGTCCACAGGAAGATGGGGTGGTATAGGCCAGAGAAGAGGAGCCAGGCTCAGGGTTAAGGCTCCAGTCCCAAATAAGAGGTACTTTTACTCTAGAGCTTTCATCCCTTTCTCTCTCTCCCTTTCTTTTTTGTCTCTTTCTGTGTGTGCATATGTATGTGTGCAAATAGGTGCATACATGAGGTCTACATGTATGTGAAGGTCAGAGGTTAATCTCAGGTACCATCCACACTGGATTTTCATTGGAGTTTTTGTTTTGTTTGAGACAAAGTCTTGCTTTGTAGCCTTGGCTGGCCTGGAACTTGCTGTGTAGACCAAGCTTGACTGGAACTCACAGAGATTCATTTGCTTCTGTCTCCTGAGTGCTCAGATTAAAACTGTGTGTCACACTCTGACATCTTTGTTGTTTTGAGACAGGGTCTGCCACTAGGACTCATGGACTTGCTGAGTAGGCTCAGTGGCCAGCCAGCCCAGGGATCTTCCTGTCTCTGCCTGCCTAGTACAGGAGCAGGAATTAAGAGTGTGCACCAGTATGCCTGGCTTTTTATGCTGGTGCTGGGGATCAAACTCATTCCTCTTTTTCTGAGACAAGGTTTCTCTGTGTAGCCCTGACTGTCCTAGAACTCATTCTGTAGACCAGGCTGGCCTCGAACTCATAAAGATCCACCTGCCTCTGCCTCCCAAGTGCTGGGCTTAAAGGCATGTGCCACCACTGCCCTGCTCAACCTTCATTCTTGTGCAAATACTTTATTGACTAAGCCATCTTCTCAGTCCTTCTTTTCATTTTTCTTCTTCTTTTCTTTCTTTCTTTCTTTCTTTCTTTTTTTTTTTTTTTTTTTTTTTTTTTGCTAGAATCTCACTATATAGCCTGCACTGGCCCCTGCTTCACAGTGCTCCTGCTCAGGAGTGCTGTGTGCCACCATATACCCTGCCTACTTTTGAGTCTGCCTCTGCCAGAGCCAAGGAGTTTCAAATGGAGGGGTCATCATGCATAGAGAAGAGCCTGAACTCAAGAGACCAAGAGGCTTAAGGGGCCAAGGAACTGGGGGTGAGATGAGGCTACAAGGAAAATAGGACTGATGACATGTCCTTTGTCAGCCATGGGGCAATGTTGGATTTTGTCCTGAGTACAGGAAAAAGCCAGTGGAAAGTTTAAAGCAACAGGATGCGGTGCTGTCATTATATCCTGCAAGGACCCCAAAGATGGGAGGAGTTGTAGGGCAGGGCTGGAGAAGGGAAAACATTGAATGGCTATGGCACTATAGAATTCTCCCAACTCTCCCAGTTCCTTTCTCCCTCAAGGCCAGCCCAGATTCCAGTAAGGTAGGATGACCCAAGAGTTCTAGGGCTGGGGAGGGTAGCCAGCAATAAAGACTTGGAGAGACTACCAAACCTGGAATGAAGTCAAGGAAAGACAATCCTTGGGACTGTGAGGCAACCCTCTGGGGATGTTTGCCTTAGTCTGCTCCAGTGACTGTAGCAAGACACTGGAGAGTGAGTGATTTATAAAGAACAGAAGTTTGCCCATCAGTGGTGGTGCATGCCTTTAATCCCAGCACTCAGAGGCAGAGGCAGGTGGATCTCTGTGAGTTTGAGGCCAGCCTGGTCTACAGAGTGAGTTCTGGGACAGCTAGAGCTGTTACACAGAGAAACCCTGTCTCAAAAAACAAAACAAAAACAAAACAACCCCCCCAAAACAAAAACAAAAAAACAAAAACAAATACAACAAAGTTTATTTACTTCATTCTTGAAAGGACTTGAAAGGACAGAATGTGGTGGTTAATGTCATCCATTTGAAAGGATCTAGAGTGTGACTGGAAGCAAACCTCTGGGCATGAGGGTGTTTCTACAGGGTTAATTAAATATGGGCAGCATATTTAATTAACAGGCTAGGTTCCTGGACTGAACACAAGGGAGAATGTGAGCTGAGCATCAGTGTGCATCGTTCTCTGCTTCCTGCCTGTGGATGCCATGTGATCTGCTGCCTCAAGCTTCTGCCACCATGCCTTTCCTGTATTGACAGATTGTAACCTTGAACTACAAGACAAAAACAAACCCTTTTTTCCTTAAATTGGTTTTGTCAGGTATTTGGTGATGGCAACAAAAAAGTAACATGTAGAAAGAGCTTGGTGCTTGTCCTACATTTCGAGGTAGGCTCACCCCCATAGCCTTGGTGGACACATGGCCTTCTCTCAGAGAAACATAAACCATGAGGAATCCCCTCCACACACTGAAGTATAGACAGAAGTTTCTGTCCTCCTTGTCCCACAGCCGTTTAGTCCCAAATAAACACATAGAGGTTTATGTTAATTATAAACTGTTTGGCCAATAGCTCAGGCTTCTTATTGGCTAGCTCTTTCTTAATCAAGAACCCATTTCTATTAACATGTGTATCTCCACTTGGTCTTGGCTTGTCAGTGATGCCTAGGTCTCTTTCTAGGCAGCTACATGGCGTCTCTCTAGCGAATCACTCTCTGTGCTCCTCTTCCCAGCTTTCTCCTAGTCTGTAGCCCCACTCATGCCTCCTGCCTGACTACATCCTGCCTGTCTATTGGCAAAAACAACTTTGTTCATCAACCAATAAGAGAAACATATATTCACAGCACACAGAAGGACTAAAGAAGGCAGATTTAACTTTTGTCTTTTGGAGACAAGGTCTCATTGAGCCCAGGACTTCCTTAAACTGATTATACAGCCAAGGATAACCTTGAACTTGCATTTTCTCATCTTCTCCCTAGTGCTGGGATTTCATGAGTGTGCCACTATTACTAGTTTATGCATGCTAGCAAGCAACCTAACCATTTGAACTATACCTCTAGCCTGACATTTATTTTGGAGTCTAAGTACAAAGTTCAGGCTGGACTTGAACTCATGGCAACTCCCTGCCTTCACATCCTGAATGCTGGGATTACTTGGCTGGCTAATCATTTCTTGTTTGTTTTGAGACAGGGTCTCACTGTGTAGTTCTGGCTGTCCTGGAACTCACTCTGTAGACCAGTCTGGTCTCAAACCCAAAGAGATCCACCTGCCTCTGCCTCCTGAGTGCTAGGCATTACCATGCCTAACCATGTGATGATTAATCTTGGCAACCTACTTAATTGGATTGAGAACTGTCTAGAGACAAGTGACGCACACAGCTGGGTGTGTCCGTGGAGGTGTGTACAGATCCTAAGGACTCCATCCTGATCAGTGAATTAGCACCTGCTGGATTCACAATATAACAGCATCATTGGGAAAGGGAGGAGGCGATCCTGCTTGGAGAAAGTGGGTCACTGGGAGTATGGCCTGGTGGGTCAGAACTGGTCTTGGGCCGCCTCCTGTGCTCTGCTTCAGAGGGTAAGAAGCTTCTCCTACCACACAGGCTGCCCCATGAGGTGATGTCTTGCCCAAGTACTAGGGACCAGGCAACCACGGTCCCAACCTTCTGAAACCATGAGCCCAAACCAATCCTTCCTCCTTGTATTAGTTACTTATCTCATTGCTGTGATAAAATACCCTGAGAAAAACAATTTAACCAAGGAAGGAAGGGCATATTGAGGCTAAAAGTTGGAGGCTACAGCCCACTATGATGGGGAGGCCTGGTGGCAGGAGCTCAGGCAGCTGCTCACACTGCACCCTAGTCAGGAAGCAGAGAGAGACAAACGCTGGTACTCAACTCCAATCTCCCCTTCATGCAGCTCAACACCCAAGCCCAGGGTGTTCCTACTTCCCTTAACCTTGTCGAGACAGCTCCTCACAGGTGTGTCTTAGTGGCTGTGTCCTGGATGACTCCAGAACTGACAAACTGTCAGTGTTAACCACCACACTCCTTTAGACTGGTCCTGAAGGGATTTTGGTCACAGCAAGCCCCAAAATAACAAATATACCTTAAAAATTAAAACAAGCTGGGTGTGGTATGTACACCCTTAGTCCCAGCACTTGGGAAGCAGAGGTAGATAGATCTCTGTGAGTTCAGACCAGCCAGGGCTATTACACAAGAAACCATCTCAAAAACCAAAACAAAAAGAAAAAACCCAAAATAATGAAAAATTTAAAGATGTCTCACAACTAGCCAGGTGATGGTGGTGCATGCCTTTAATCCCAGCACTCGGGAGGCAGAGACAGGTGGATCTCTGTGAGTTAGAGGCCAGCCTAGTCTACAGAGTGAATTCTGGGACAGAAACTCTGTCTTCAAACAAGACAACAAAACAAAACGAAAACCAAAAATTTCTCACAGCTAGTCTAAGATTTTTTTTTTGACAAATTTTTACTATATAACTCTGACCTGGAATTCATTATATAATGAAGGCTGATCTAGAACTCACTGTAAGCCTCCTACCTCCAGAATGTTGTAATTATAGCAGAGAGGCACCATAGTAAGTCTATGTGCCCTTCCACAGCACTCAGTTTGCAGATGGTCATGCTGGCACTTGACGTGTGCCCTCCTGATGGTCAAAACTTCCTGTTTCCCAGCCCACTGGCTCCTCTTGTTTCCTTCTGTCCCTGAAGGAAGATGTTGCTGTGGAATGGGCTGGGAGGAAGCAGCCTGGTGTCATGAAGGTGCGGATCTGTTTGTTTTCTGGGAGGAGTGGTGGGAGAGAAGATAGGCAGGGTCCTTGGTTATCTCAAGACCAAAGTCCCCCAACAGCAGGTGGCCTGTGGGCAAAAGATACTAGAAGCCAAAGGACCAAATGTTAGCATGATATTCCTGGCCCCTAACTCCAAAATGGTTCAAATACTTTAAGTAAAAAGTGATTATTTTTTAGGTGTGGGTCAGATTTAAGGCCAAGATCACATGTGTGGCTTGCATCTGATTTTCTTTTCTTTTTTTCCAAGACAGGGTTTCTCTGTGTAGCTTTGAAGCCTGTCCTAGAACTCACTCTGTAGATCAGGCTGGCCTCAGACTTAGAGATCTGCCTGCCTCTGCCTCCCGAGTGCTGGGATTAAAGGCGTGCGCCACCACTGCCCAGCTGAGGCTTTTCATTAGGATCCTCACAACAGGGCTACCCTGCTTGTGCCAGAATGGGGGAGGGGGAGAGTGACCCTTTGGTAACACTCATGTGTTAACTCATTTTCTGTTGCTATATTAGAATACCATAGGCTAAACAAAGCATTAACGAGAGAGGTTTTGTCTCTGTGTCCTGAAGGCTAGGAAGTCCATGAGCATGCCAATGTACCAGACTAGGGTCCTTATGTTGTCATTGCATGGCAGAGAACAAGAGAACATATGGCAGGCAGAGGGAGATTGGCCTAGCCCATCCTTTTATTAGGGGCCCTTTCTGGCATTAATCTACCAGGTGATTAGGTGGCCTTACTACCTCTTCAAGGTTCAGCTTGTAAGCTGACCCAATGATGATTTTTTATTTTTGAGATTAAGTCTGCAGATGCCCAGGCTGGCCTCCATCAACTTATATAGTGAAGGATGACTGTGACCTCTTGATCCTCCTGCCTGTGCCTCTCAAATGCTAGAATGACAGGTCTGCACCACTATGCCCAGCTGATGACAGCAAATTCACCTTGAGTTTGGGGGCAAACTTCAGGTCCCAGCACTAACCTTGGCTTTGTCACCTGTTGCTGCTATAGTCTTTTGTAACTGTTTCTTTCAGTCAGTGACAGCCTGTGCTGCTGCAGTCCGTAACCACTGTGTCAGTCAGTGACAGCCTGTGCTGCTGTAGTCTGTAATAACTGTGTCAGTAAGTGACAGCCTGTGCTGCTGCAGTCCGTAACCACTGTGTCAGTCAGTGACAGCCTGTGCTGCTGCAGTCCGTAACCACTGTGTCAGTGACAGCCTGTGCTGCTGTAATCTGTAATAACTGTGTCAGTCAGTGACAGCCTGTGCTGCTGTAGTCTGTAATAACTGTGTCAGTAAGTGACAGCCTGTGCTGCTGTAATCTGTAACCACTGTGTCAGTCAGTGACAGCCTATGCTGCTGTAGTCTGTAATAACTGTGTCAGTCAGTGACAGCCTGTGCTGCTGTAATCTGTAATAACTGTGTCAGTCAGTGACAGCCTGTGCTGCTGCAGTCTGTAACCACTGTGTCAGTCAGTGACAGCCTGTGCTGCTGCAGTCCGTAACCACTGTGTCAGTCAGTGACAGCCTGTGCTGCTGTAGTCTGTAATAACTGTGTCAGTCAGTGACAGCCTGTGCTGCTGTAGTCCGTAACCACTGTGTCAGTCAGTGACAGCCTGTGCTGCTGTAGTCTGTAATAACTGTGTCAGTCAGTCACAGCCTATGCTGCTGTAGTCTGTAATAACTGTGTCAGTCAGTGACAGCCTATGATGCTGTAATCTGTAATAACTGTTCAGTCAGCATAAATCCCTGAGCTATCTAGTTAGGTCTAGGTGAGACCCTGTATTGAAAACAGACAAACAATAAAAGCTATAGCCAGAAAGGCACATAACCGTAAGGATGGCCATGAACCCCTAGCTTCAAAGATTCTCTTCAGGGGCTAGAAGGGTGACTCAGTGGATAAAAGCACTGATTGCTCTTTTAGAGGTCCTGAGTTCAATTCCCAGCACCTACATGCCAGCTGACAATTGTCTATGACTCCAGTTCCAGGGGTCCTGACACACACAGACACCCATGCATGTAAAACACCAATGTACATGAAATTAAATAAATAAAAAACAATATCAAAGATTCTTTTCAAAGACATGTGCACTTTCCACAGCTTGTGTTGAACGAGAGTTAATGTTATCATTGGAAGATCACTAGGCCCACTTCCTTATCTCGCTTGGCTCCAAGAGAAAGACTGAGAAAAAATTCATTTCCTTGTGGGTAAAATAAGGAAATTAACCACTCCCTTCTTGGCCTTGCAAGAAAGGTGGTGTCCCATGGGAGCACTGGGCAGTGAGCCATCCACCAGCTCCTGGCACCACAGGGACCTCGTCAGGTCTGGCCTCCCAGTGCCCTGCCCAGTGCAGTCACCGCCAACTCAGATGGAAACCAGTGGGTTGCCAATCCAGAGCACTGGCAAAGTCTGTTTCTGGGAATGTGCCCTGTGGAGGAGGTTGTTGGGTGCAGTCAGACTTGATGTGCCAATGAAGTGCATGGAACTGCATTTTTAATAGGGAAATTAGGATGAATGTAGGTGCTCAGAGGCAGGAAATTGGTTCCATAGACTAAGCCTTAGAGAGTTGGAGGCTTTCACAGCCAGTGACACAGTTTTGAAATGCAGATCTGTGGACCTCAGTGTTCCCTAATGAAGCAGAATAAACAACTGTGCAGACATATCTGTGGTGTAAATCCACAGAAACCACTGGAAGGACAGATAGAGGACAGGTTCCTGCCTTTTCTTCTTATTGACAGTAATTAACTGTGTAGATTAAGCCCGGCTGTCACAAAATTCATAGAAATAATGGACAAAACACATAAATTCCCAGCACCCAGAGCCATTAGATGCCTTTCTGCACATTTGGTCTGTGTCCCGGTGCATAATGCCACAGGGTGTACATCCTGAATACACACTCCACCACTGAACCACCCAGCCCTTACAGAATGGTCCACTTTTGGCTTCCTCTTCCTTCTGTTTCCTCTAGTAGTGGCTGAGGCTGAGGCTGGCATCCAGGAACCCAGGCTTGCTAAGGGCAGTGTTCTTACAGTCATGCTCCAAAGCCTTTCTTTTATACTCTTTGACATTATAGGTGCTTTTAAACTTTTAAATTACACTCATTTGTGTGTGCATGTATGCTATGGTACATGTGTGAAGGTCAGAGGGACAAATTGCAAGAACTGATTCTTTCCTTCCATCATGTGAGCTCTGGGAATCGAACTTAACTGGTTAGGCTTGACAGCAGGCACCCTTATCCGCCGAGCCATCTCACTGGCCCTAGATGTTTCTTTGAAATGTACATGTGTATAGCTGGATGTGGGGCTTTTGCCTGTAATCCTAGCACTTGGGGCAGAAGCAGGAGGATAAAGAGAGTTCAAGGCCAGCCTGGGCAAAATGGACAGACTCTGTTTCACAAGAATAATAAGAAGAAATAAGGTATATGTGTAACTAGGAAAAGAATGATGAAAGAAGGGAAAACAATGTCTTCCAATGACTCATGACATCGCTGAAAATTAGAAGCTTGAACTTTTTTTTTTTAAACAGAGCTAGCCTGTCTTTTTGTGGTTGTAGGAGCTGGGTTCAGCAGGGAGGTTGGGTGGCCTGCCAAGTTCTGGGTGTTTGTGGTTGTGTGGGGGTGGCACTAAGGCCTCCTCTCCTGGGCTCTGTGGAATACTTGGGACTGGCAGGAATTGCAGGGGGGCTAAAAGGATGCTCAGGAAGGGGAGGTGGGGTGAGGAGCCATCTTCCTGTTTGTTGAGTACCAACAGATGCAGGCCAGGAGATATTAGGGAATAAAGGGCCAAAGTCCTTATTTATGGCCTCGGGATAGTTAATGTGTAATATTCTGGGATATAAGCCTGACCAAGAGGCGATACCGTGAGCACAAGCCTCTTGGAGTGATTGGAAAAGCTGTGGCCAGGAGCTGTCACCATGTCGGTGAGGACGCTGGAGGGTCCACTTCCCTCCACTCACTTGTCTTTGCTTGAGTGTGTGGGTTGGGGTGATTTGGGGGTCCTCTATTGTTGCCCTTCTCTTGGTCTGTTTCTCCATGAGCATCAAAAGAGTGCTGAGTTGTCCAGCATGGTGGCTTATACCTTTATCCCAGCACTCAGGAGGCAGAGACAGGTGGCTCTTTATGGCTTCAAGGCCAACCTGGCCTACATAGTGAGTTCTAGGACAGCCAGAGGTATATATGGAAAGACCCCATCTCAAAAAGAAAAAAGAAACTTGGGTAGATGGTCTCTAAATCCATTAGCATTGAAGCTGCCTGTCTCTGTGCTACTGCCAGGTTCAGGGCCGGGGCCTCTCTGTGAGAATGGCAATACTAACAATTTGTTGTGAGTGCTAACCTCTATTGAGTCTCATAAAGTGAGAAGTTGAGGTGCAAGGGATGGGGCAAGTTTCCATATCAATGATAGAGTGTGTATCTAGCATATTTGAGGCCCTGGGTTTGATCTCTAGCACCAAAAAATAACATGTTTTTAAAAGGAATTATGTGGAGTCTAGCTCAGTGGGTAGAATGCTTGCCCAGCCTGTGTGAAGCCATGCTCCAGCACTGCATAAACTGTGTGTGGTGGTACAACCTGAAAACCTAGCACTCAAGGGCCAAAGGCAAATGGAGCTCTGAGTTTGAGGCCAGCCTGGTCTACATAGTGAGTTCTTGGCCATCCAGAAGTACATACTGAGACCTTGTCTCTAAAAAGAAAGAACGAAAGAGGCTGGGCATGGTGGCACACACCTTTAATCCCAGCACTGGGGAGGCAGAAGCAGGAGGATCTCTGTGAGTTCTATACCAGCCTGATCTACAGAGTGATTTCCAGGACAGCCAGGGCTGTTACACAGAGAAACCCTCTCTCAAAAGTCAAGGGGGGTGGGAAGAGAAGAGAGAGAGACTTAAGCTCAAGATGCTATCACAGGAGGCCACCATCTACAAGTTGCAAAGGTATTACACTTTCTTCAAGAGTAGAGCCTTTGTTCCTATCTGGCTCAGCTGTGGCTTGTAACTTTGGACAAGTTGATGTCCTTCTCCCAGGGACTTGGTCTCACCTGATGTGTATGGGATGGGACCACATGGCATTCTCTGGGGTTTAAATGGTAGGTTCATTCCCTAGAATTGTTGAGACAAACCACTTCAAAATAGGGGGGCCATCACCACAGAGATTTCTTTCTTGGTTCTGGCCAAGCCTGGAATCCAGAGTGGGCAGGGCCTCCATACCCTGAAGGCTCTAGGGAAGACTTTACGTATCTACTCCAGTTTTCCTTTGGCTATGGGCATCCATAAGGCTTGTCTCCAGAAGCCTCATAACTACAGGGTTTGCCCCTCTGCATATCACCTTCCCTTTTGGGTGTGTTTCTGTGCCCAGTTCCCTTTCCTTTCAATTACAAAAAATATTTTTGTTTTTGTGGTTAATTTGCCTGTGTGTGTCTATGCCATGTGCCCACAGAGGGTAGTTGAAGGCATTGGATTCCCTGAAACTAGAATTATGGATGGTTGTAAGCCACCATGTGGGTTCTGGGAACCAACCCGGGATCATATATAAGAGTATCTCTAATCACTGAGCTGTGTTTCCCTTCCTTTTACATTTAGGACATTAGCTACAGTAGATTTAGGGCCTGTCCTAGACCAATATGATCACATATTAGGTTGTACCAAGACCCTACTTCCAAGGAGGCCACAGTAGCAGATTCCAGGTGAGATGACGAGGATGCCTGTGTGTGTTTGGCAAATGACACTTTCCAAGCATGCAGGATGTCCATGTGACTGGGTGTCAGTGCTGGAAGGGCTAGTGGTATCCTGACCTCTGCCTCTCAGGGAGACTTTGGTGGCCCAGACACATTCTTGGATTTCTCTATTTTGGTCACTTCGCCACTCTTTTACTTTGTCATTCTCCTTCCAGATAACCTCTTCATAGCATCAATAGGGAACCCTGGCCCAAAGGGGTGAGGCTGGCCCCAAGTCATTTGGTCAGCTCTACCACCTATGAACTGCTCCATCTCCAGCCTGACTTTGCCTTCTATCTCTCTGGTCTTAGGCTTTGTTGAGTGGGGACAAGGCTCTGGGTCTATACATGCTCCCAAGTCCTAATGCCCCTATTTACTCAAATGTTCCCTTGACCCTGGCCTTGCTTGTATCCTAGCTCTGTGGCAGCCTCCATCTCCACTCTCCCAGGCTCCAGTTCTTCTGTTCTAGTCAGGAGATCAGGAATATAAGGAATGGGTACTTCTCCCCACCCTAATGCTGCTACTTCTTCCACCATCTCAGGAAGCCAGGAGAGAGAGGGTGGATGGCATCTCCTGGGAGCTAGCATGTGCACACACACAGTGAGAATGTGAGTGTTGCCATGTTGTCATGCCTGCATTCCTTAGCTCATCTGAAAGGAACTGTGGGTTGTCCTGTCAGGATCAACTCACAGCCCAGAGACAGTTCTAATACCAAGAGCCAGAAGACAGTAGAATATCAGTCTGGGTAAAACCAAGAGTAGCTGCTTCACTTCCTGCCCCAAGAACACTGTGAGCTGGTCCATTGAACTCGTTTTGTTGTGGCAGTCTAAGAAAGACTGCTAGGTTCTGACAAGGAGAGGCCAGAGAATATGTGAGCCACCACCAAGCACACAGGATGCCCCAATAGAGACCTGACCATCCCTTTCTCTATGGACAGGCCCAGAACCCTGCTCTAAGGTGACTGGTACTAAAGCTGACATGTCCCTGTCATCAGAGCACCCCCCAAATGTTCCCTTTATTTTGCTCTGTAGTTCATGCCTATAACCCAAGCACTCAGGAGGTCAGTGTAGGAGGATCACCAGTTGAAAGCCAGCCTGAACTACATAGCAAGTGGGGGGTATTTGGGCAGGGTGTTAAGCCTCCCTTGCGTTCACATCAGCCATCCTCCATCCTTCTTTGTAGTGAGGAAGGACTGATAACCTTCCCACAGCTGTGCTCTTGACCTCACCCCCAAGCCCCCACCCAGACACAGGAGCTGATTCAGGAATCCTTGGTGATGCTTGTCAACAAAATACAACAAGACAAGCAGCTGGAGAGGTGTCAGCAGTTAAGAGCACTTGCTGCTCTTCCAGAGGACCCAGGTTCAATTCTCAGCAACCACATGGCAGCTCACAACTGTTGTAACTCCAATTCCAGGGACATCCAATGTCCTCTTCTGCCCTTTGCAGGCAAGAGGCATGTATATTGTGCACAGACATCCATGCAGGAAAAACACTAATAATAATAACAACAACAATAGGCTGGAGAGATGGCTCAGCGGTTAAGAGCATTGGCTATACTTCCAGAGATTCTGATCTCAATTCTCATCTTTAATAGGGTCTGATGCCCTCTTCTGGCATGCATGCAGAGCACTCACACATAAAATATAAATAAATAAAGTTTAAAAATAATAATACAAGGCAAGAAGAAACCAGACAGAGAACCTCACAGTACAGAAATGCTGTCCATAAGAGCTACTCAATGCAGCTGTCACCCTGTGGTCACAAGTGTGAAGGGTGGACACTTCAAAGCTATGAGCTTTGGAAACTCAGCCTGGACACTTTCTCTCACCATCAAAGATGGCAGATGAGTCCGGGGCTGGAGAGATGACTCAGAGTTTAAGAGCACTGGTTGCTCTTCCAGAGGTCCTGAGTTCAAGTCCCAGCAGCCACATGGTGACTCATAGCTGTCTGTAACTCCAGTTCCAGGAGACCAGACACCCTCATTCAGACATATATACTGGTAAGACACCATTGCACATAAAAATAAAAAATTATAAAAACAAATTCATTTAAAAAAAACAGATAGAGGAGTCAGCTGCCAAGAAACTGGGGTACTACTGATGGGAGCAAGGGCAGAGGAACAGTTAGATAATATGGGGGTAGCTACCCTCATTTCTTCCATTTCTGGGTCAGGTGCTATGGTTGGGGCTTACAAATCGGATGCTAAACCTTCTGCAACCTGCTTGAAAGTGGGTGCTGCTGGTCTTGGGGTCTCCCTCAACAGCTGTCACATAGTGGGTACTCAACAACTGCTTCTGATTTTTTTTTTAAGGAGTGGGTTTGGAATTCTAGGACTTGTGCATGCTAGGTAAGTGCTGTACTACTTAGCTATATTCCAGCCCAGATTTATCGATTAATTTTGTTATTTGACAATTTTATACTCACATATAATGTATTCTGATCACTCTCGCACACCCCCTTTTTAGTGTTATGTGTATGGCTGCACTCCCGTGTCAGTAGACTGGAGTTTAAGATTAATCAACTACAGGTGGTGATGGCGCGTGCCTTTAATTCCAGCACTTGGGAGGCAGAGGCAGGTGGATCTCTGTGAGTTCAAGGCCAGCCTGGTCTACAGAGCTGAGTTTGAAGACAGGCTCCAAAGCTACAGAGAAACCCTGTCTCAAAAAACAAAAACAAAACAAACAAACAAAAAGCATGAAATTAATCAATTAGGCTCAAATGCCTGGCCAGGGAGCCCCATAGCTCCTCCTGACTCTACCTCCCCTAACTTGGATTGCAAGAAGGCATCACCATATCTCACTGTTTTTTGTTTTTGTTTTTGTTTTTTTGAGAAAAGGTTCCACTATGTAGCTCTGGCTACATAGTTGGGAACTTGCTATGTAGGTCAGACTGACCTCAAATTCACAGAAATCTACCTGCCTCTGCCTCCCAAATGTTAGGATTAAAGGTGTGTGCCACCATGCTCAGGGCAGAGATGCAGCAGAGTCATCCAGAATGGCTTGATAGCAGGATGGCATAAGATGGTGGCAGGACAATGGGTTCCTCTCATGATTCCCTTAAGGAATTCTTCTGTTCCTCCAGGAGAAATTTGAGATCACAAACTTGAACATGAAATCTGGGATGACCCTGAAGATTAAAGGCAAGATCCACAAGGATGTTAACAGGTGAGCAAGGTGTGGGCAGGGCTGAGGACTAGAACACTTCAAAGGCTCAGGAAGCTCCTTACTATAGCCCTGCTGGCTCCTGTTAGGAGCTGCCTTTGCAACCTTTGGGTTAGTAACCTTAGAATGTCCAAACAGTTACTGTGCTCTCTGTCCCTTGTCTCAATTGACATCAAAGAGGCAGGTAGAGAAGGGTGGCACTATGTCTGGCCCAACAGGTGTGGAGCTTGTACTGAACTATACACGTCCTCCCTCTTAACCAGGTCCTGTGACTCTAACCAGAGGCAGCCATGAGAGGGCAGCAAAGGTCCCACTTGTGTCTGCTACCTGAGCACTGCAGTTAACTCCCCAGCAGCTCAGCAGTAGGTAGATAAGTAGGTAGTGTGATGCCAGAATTTTGAGATAAACTTCTAGCTCCTGTGTTAGGAAGGAGACAGGCAGACAAAGAGTAGAGGCTCAAGGGTGGTGGTGGTGTATGCCTTTAATCCCAGCACTTGGGAGGCAGAGGCAGGCAGATCTCTGTGAGTTTGAGGCCAGCCTGGCCTATTAGAATAAGTTCCAGGGCAGCCAGGGCTATATAGAAACCCTGTCTTGAAAAACAAACAACAATAACAACAAAAGAGTAGGAACTCAGAAAGGGACCTACTCAGGTCTCTTGCTTGCAGAAACATGCAAATATGCCTGGTCTGAGAACCCTCGCTCCTAATAGACTCCCACACCCCAAACATCCTACTTTCAGGGACTCTGAAGGTCGAACCCAGGCTCCTTTTGAGATCCTGTCAAGCCATATACCCTGCTTGCATCCCTCTGGTGACAGTCCTTCAACTGTCTCCCCCATGACAGACAACCCTACCCCCCATCCTAAGCTGCTCTCCCGGCACTCCCCCCCCATCCTAAGCTGCTCTCCCGGCACTCCCCCCCCCATCCTAAGCTGCTCTCCCGGCACTCCCCCCCATCCTAAGCTGCTCTCCCGGCACTCCCCCCCCCATCCTAAGCTGCTCTCCCGGCACTCCCCCCCATCCTAAGCTGCTCTCCCGGCACTCCCCCCCCCCATCCTAAGCTGCTCTCCCGGCACTCCCCCCCCCATCCTAAGCTGCTCTCCCGGCACTCCCCCCCATCCTAAGCTGCTCTCCCGGCACTCCCCCCCATCCTAAGCTGCTCTCCCGGCACTCCCCCCCATCCTAAGCTGCTCTCCCGGCACTCCCCCCCATCCTAAGCTGCTCTCCCGGCACTCCCCCCATCCTAAGCTGCTCTCCCGGCACTCCCCCCCATCCTAAGCTGCTCTCCCGGCACTCCCCCCATCCTAAGCTGCTCTCCCGGCACTCCCCCCCCATCCTAAGCTGCTCTCCCGGCACTCCCCCCCCATCCTAAGCTGCTCTCCCGGCACTCCCCCCATCCTAAGCTGCTCTCCCGGCACTCCCCCCCCATCCTAAGCTGCTCTCCCGGCACTCCCCCCCATCCTAAGCTGCTCTCCCGGCACTCCCCCCCTATAGCTTCACCATTAACCTGGGCCAGGGGCAAGACAAGCTGAACCTACATTTTAACCCCCGTTTTAATGAATCCATCATCGTCTGCAACACTCATGATGGCAACAGCTGGGGACAAGAGCAACGAGACAGTCACATGTGCTTCAGTCCAGGAACAGAGGTCAAGGTGAGGTCAGACGGGAGCCCAAATAATGGACATGGGTGCACACCAGGCTCCCCTGGCCCTCCTGACATGCTCCCTCCCCTTGCAGTTCACTGTGGCCTTCCACAGTCATGAGTTCAAGGTGACACTACCTGATGGACACACAGTGACCTTCCCCAACAGGCTGGGCCACGACCACCTGCACTACCTAGGCATGGTTGGGCTCCACATCTCCTCCTTCAAGCTTGAGTGAGCACACAGCTCGTCCTCAGAACAAGACCTCAACCTACAAACCCGTTCCAGCCCCACAGCAAGCCCCATCAGAACCACTGCCTTTAGGTCCTGCATTTCCCAGGTTTCATTCACAGCTTCTGTTCTCCTAACTCCAAGGTCAAGAAAAATAAATAAATAAAAGAATCCGCATTTATTATTTTCACATCAAGAACTGTTATCACTTCCCACGTGGCTTGATGTTCCCCACCTCTGATACAGAGTCAGAAACTGAGGCACAGGGCATAGTGTTGTGGAGAGGAGAGGACAGGAGGTGCTCCTCAGCCACCCTGTACATGTGAACCTGCCTCCCTGAGCACCTGCCAAGCTGCCCCATGGGATTGTGGGGCAGATACTGGTTCCAGGCACCTGGGGCCAGGGTGTTCCAGGAACTGCAGATAAGGGTCCCACCTGGGCCTCTTATCATGGAGCATTCCGGGTTGGTTACTCATTACCTCCTCTGCCCCTCCTTCTAGCTGGGGGGGGCCTGAAAGGGGGTCCTCAACTCTCCAAACTACCAGCAGGGGAAAGGGTATCTCAGTCGGGGCTGCCCCTGGGCTCCTTAGGCAGTTAGCTTTTATCAGAAAAGCTTTTAGGTTTAGGCATGGGCAGCAGGTCTGGGGTATACAGAAGATGGAATCTACTGCAAGGTCACACCGGACCTTTCTCTGGGAACTGAGGAGGAGCCTGGAATAGGGCTATTGAGAACACAGTGGTGGCCTTCTGGGGCAGCTCTAAATTAGCAGGGGCAGACAGTCCCACTCAGAGACAATTGCCCTGTGTCTGGGGCACAAAAGCTACACTGTGAGGTCATGGGGTGAGACAAAGGGCCTAGATGCATTAGAGGGAGGTGGGAGGTGGGTCAAGTCAATAGGGACCCCCCCACTCATGTTTGTCTTGCACAGACCAGGAAGGATCTGGGGCTAACTCCAGTTGGGCAGATGTAATTGTTAGGTGATGGTGGATGAGCTCAGCCCCTCCTCTCTCTGAGTCCTGAGGATGGCAAAACCTGCAACCCATGTCCAGTCCCTCACACCTTGACTTCATCATCTTCCTCAGCATCAACAAATTCGAAAGCATTGACCTGCACCGTGCTGGGCACTGGGGCTCTGCCGCTGGCAGGCAGTGCACTCCACCCCTCATTCAGGCTCTCCCAGGAGCCCTGGGCTTGTGGTAGCACCCCGGCCAGCTCCCGCCGAGCATCCATCTCAGTGTAGTGATGGCTGGCCCTGCTGATACCCCAGCTGCCTCCATGCCTGCCAAAAGCCATGGTAGGAGGTACCTGGGCATTCTCTCCTACAGGGCTGGGCTCTACCTCAGCCACAGGGTCCAACACAGCAGTTACCCCATTAGGGAAATGTCCATGGGATGGGGGGCTTGCTGAAGGAGTTGGGGTGGGCATGGCACAGGCTGGGGGTTTTATAGTAGGGGCAGGGGGGGTTGCTGCTGAGGTGGGGGGGTTGGCAGCAGGGGTTGGGGTCTCAGCTGCCTGGGCTTCTGAAAGATTCATGGCCCCCAGTAGCTCACTGAGGAGTGAGGGGCCTAGGTCAAGGTCAAAACGGAAGGACAAGAGAGAGTCAGAACGTCGAAGCTCAGGCTCACAGGGGAAAGCATTTTGCCCTCGGTCTTGAGCATGGTTCTGGTCCCGGTCATAGTCAGGGTCTCGGTTGCTGTGCTTTTCCACACGTGGCAGGCGTGAGATGGTGCAGAACCCAGAATCCAGGCCTAGCAGAGAAACGGAGGAGGTCAGAGCTGGGGTCCCTAGCCTGTTCAGGACAACCCTGACCTGCCATGTATGTGGCTCTTGGAAAGCTGTACCCTCTGCAGGCCTCTACTTCTCCTGCCTCTCCAATGTAAGGACTCCACAGCCTTCCTAGCACATGACCTCTGAACTAACCCTGACCCCACTTTGCAAAAGAGCAAATGGAAGTTCAGTTTTGGATGGGACAGACCCTGCCCAAAGCCAATCTGTCAGGCTTGAAACTGTGCCTGCAGCTTGAATCTTGTCACTCAGTCCCTGGTGTGGACTTGGCCATGGCTCCTGGTTCCCTATTGAGACTAACTGAACTCATTTATCTGTGGGCACACGTAGGAACCAGAAGCCAGGGCCTGAACAGAGAAATCATAGGTTCTCAAGACAGGGACATGTCCTCCAAAGATTACCATCCCAACCAGGACTTCCAGGCCTGACACCAGTGATGGGCTAGTAAATATGGAGTTCCCTGGATATAGAGGCAGCAAGATTGTAATGTAGAGCATAGCCATGAGGGGGCAGCAATAACCCATGGTCCCCTGCCAAGGCCACGGTGGCATTCACACCTGAATCAATTTGCCAAGTTACACCAATCTTTGTTCAAATAACAGCTGTGTCCCAAGCACCTGCTGCAGAACCGCCTAGTGCATATATGACTTTACTCAATCTTTTTCTGTTTTGTGTTTTGAGACAGGGTCTTTCTATGTAGCTCAGGCTGTCCTGGAACTCACTCCATAGATCAGACTGGCCTGGCCTCATGACTTCACTGAATCTTAGCATTGAGACTAAGGCACCCATGTAGGTGAGGACTGGAACTCAAGAGGTCCATGTGCTTACTGAAGTTGGAAGAACCAGGATTGGAAATCAGAGTCAGATTGGAAACCCTCTGACACTGAGGGGTGCTTAATGGAAGGAAACAGAACTGGGGAACTAGCCAGAGGGCCCGGAGATGGGAAAGGCTTGTCAGAGTCACAGGGAAAGTTAGAAGGCTGCTAGAATACAAACTCTATTTCTACCTCAGCCTCAGTGTTATGAGGCCTAAGCATGCTGGCACCCACCTCCCTAATGCCACAACCACCCCTCATCCTCAGCCTAGGTTGGGGGTCAGACTCCATTGAGAGATTTAGCAGCTGTCGGGAAAGACTATTATGAAGTTCTGGCAGAACCTCACAATCTCTCCGGACTTGAATTCTGGCAATGGAAAAGAGACGGTGAATCCAGGTCCTCACCATAACCATAGCGGCCATCTGTGGAGCTGGCAGGACTGCTGTCAAAGTTGAGTTTGCCCACCACCAGGCTGTCATAGGTGGCCTGGTTGAGCTGGGGCAAGGAGATGGCATTCTTGATGATGGGGGAGACGGCAGGTGGGGCAGGTGAGGGTGCAGGTGGGGAAGCCGTCCTTCGAGGTGGCACCCCCACCCTGCGCACCTGCTGGAGCTTCCGGGCCAGGAAGCTTCGGGGCGAGCGGTGGGTGTTTCCAGAGCGGCCTCCATGGTTGCTGAGGAAGGAAGTATCACCAAAGACATCCCCACCACGGCCCACATGCATGGTGTGGCGGAAGTCTCCAAGTGGGGGGCTGATCATGTCTGCTGTCAGCCGCCTCTTTCCATGGGAACTGGACACCCATCCTACAGGAGACAGCTTGCCCAGGCTCATGGTAGGGGCTCCCCCTGGGGGCCGGGCATCAGCTTTGGCTGCTCACAACTGCTGGTCCATGCCCACCCGGGCCAGGGAAGATGGCGGGCTGGGACTTAGGGACCCTACTTAGCCTCTTTCTGTTGATGAAGGCGTCGGTGAAGCAGAAGCCAACCCTTGACTCTATTAAGGTGCTGTCCCCAGTGCCAAGTCTGAGGAAGTCTATTGCTTCTCTCTCCCAGAGGCCCTGCCCCTGGCCCTGGTGAGGCTGGCAATCAGAGTAGACACACGACGGGTGGTCCCCGTCCTGGGGTGGAGACCTGGAAGGGCAGAGACAGCATTGTGGCATGGCAGCAGAAGAGGAAATCCGAGTTCAAATAGTAGCCACCCAAGAGAACAAATGAAGCTGCCCAACAACGTTCCTTGACTACAGCCAGCCAGGCATGAAGGAAGACCTGCAGGGTCCACATGTAGGAAGTTCAGGGAGCTGGGGGAGGTGGTAACAATGGAGGAATGCTTACTAAGCAAGCTTGAGGACCTGAGTTTGGCTCCCCAACAGCCATGTAAAAGTCAAACCCAGTGGCATGTGCCTGTAATCCCACTGTTTGGTGGGAGAGGGAGGGGTAGTCTAACCAAACAAACAAAACACAAGGTTCAGGTTCAGTGAGTGGCTCTGTCTCCAGGAACTAAGGAAGAGTGACAGAGCAGGACGTCCAGTGTTCTCCTCTGACTTCTGAAAGTGAGCACATGGACATAGGCACCCACATACATGTCCATGCCAGAGTTTGAGGACAGGCAGCATGGATGGCCATGGTAATCAGAAATGTGGGTGCCTCTGAGCGCCATTGCCTGGTCTCCATTCTGCTCTGAGTACACAATGGGCATCAGTGAAGCAGGAAATGACCAATCACCATGGGTCAGGTGCCAATGGCTCTCCTGCACAAGTTAGGCAGGCCCTAGCATAGGAATGAGAAACTGACTTGAGAGTATAGTGGCTTGCCTGTGAGCTTCTCGGAATGAAATGAGAGCGGAGTTCCCCATCCCAGCAACCCTGAGCCCCAGACAACATGTCGGTTCTCTGGGGGTTCAAATCTATTCTACCTGGAGAGGTCAAGAGAAAGGAGGCGCCCTGCCAAGGTCTTGTGAACTGCTGTGTACACAGCCTGCCATGAAGCCAGCACTGGCGTTCCTTAGAACCACCTGCCTACAAAGTGCTTCCTGGAAAAGTGATCCATCCTGTGGTCAAAAGTGGCTTTTTCCAGCCGGCTCCTGCATGCTCAAACAGATTGAACGCTCTGAGAAGGCCTGCAGAAAGGGCTTTATCATTTGGTCAGGTTGATGGCAGAGCCTTGCTGTTGGGGAACAAGTTTTAGGAAAAAAAAATAGTCCTTTGAGTGTCAAAAGCTACTCCCTACATATAATTGTCCTTCCTGATCCTTCACCCACTTCTGCTGTCCTACCCTTCTCAGAGGATCCCTCTGTGTCCCCTCTTCTCTTTCTCTAGGTGGCTGGAGGGTACTTAGGATCCTGTAGCCCATACTCTGCTTTTCTGTGACCCAGAGAGGGCCATGCTTGCTTAAGGTCTCATCAAAAAGCTAGTCCAAACTTGAACTCGGGGCCTCTGACTCACAAAAGCCCTTGCCGGCTTTCAGGGCCCAGTCTTGTTTCCCTGAGCACTTTGAGGGTGGAGTAATGCCTGGATTTTCCTGCCTTTCTCCCTCCCAGAGCTTTTAGCACATGGCCAAATCCACAGCCAGCCTAACGATTAGCTGAGATAACCTTCCGGCCAGAGGACCACCCCTGCCACCTTCTGAGGGGGTAGAGTAGATTGGGGACTAGGTGTGCTCACCCTGTGACCTTGGACAAGTCACCACACACCTGTTTAATTGATAAAGATCTAGACCTGAGTTTCAATTTTTTTTTTAATTTTCTCAACCCTAGCTGCCGCCTCCAAGCATAAAATTCTCAATGCAGCCCTTCTATAATGTTATTTGAAATTCAAAATAGGTTAACTAATAAGATAAAACAAAGAGGAGAACTGGACAAAGCTTGCTTTGTTTTGGGACTGCATTCTCTTCCTTCCCACCAGCTGACCCTCCTCCAATCCTAGCTCCTCCCCCATTTGGGGGAACTTCTGAATCATCCCTTTCCCTGGCACCCCCAGCACCGAGAAGTCCTCTCGGAATGTTTGCTGAAGTTATAAAGCATTCTGCATGTTGTTGGCTGACCAATGACATGATGTCATCAGATGATTCTCCAACACCCCCTTGAGGCTGGAAGGCTGGCTCAGGCTACAAAGAGTGCTGACATGCCCAGAGAACAGACTCATCCAAGGTCCCGTGGCAGGTAAACACCAGCCAGATTTCCCAGCTCCACAGAAGACTAGTCTCTAAACTTTAGAGTCTAAAGGAAAAAGCTGTGGAGCCCAGTAGGGCTCACTTTGCAAAATGCACATGGAGGAGTCAACTGTGTCTACCATGTGGACAGGGTGGCCACCCATCTCTCCCCCACCCCATTCTCTAACTTCTGAGTTTCTTCCAGGTTCCTGCCCCATCCAACCCCCTGACCAACGTTGTGCTGAAGCCACCTCCCAAATGCCTCTGGGCACCTCAGATAGCATTTTCTACATCTACACCATCGTCTGCAGCAGTATCCTGGCCCAACTTCAGCTACTGTCTTCCCATGGAGAAAACAGGAAGGGCCTCCAAGCCAGAGAAAGGAGGAAGAGGTAGAAGATGTAAAAACTCAATTCTCCCATCCTGGAGCAGGCAGGCCTGGGTTCAAATCCAACACCAAGTAAGGGACATCTTTCATTCTAGTGACCCTTGGTGGCAGCCACCTATGGCTTGATGCTAGCTACAGACTACTGTTGGCTTTACATTCGCACCTGTGCTGGGTGTTGAGATACAAGGACCCTTTTCTCAAAGGCCCAGGAGCCAGCCCCTGTAAATGCTCAAATCACCCATTTTACATGGGGAAAATGAACCCTAGGTCACAGAATAAGAAGTGCACACTGGAGCTTGCTTACATTCTATCTATGCTGGCAGAAGTGGGGAAGTTACCAGAGAAGACCAGGGATGCTGGCTCTACAGTTCAGCATCTATGACCTTGGCATGAACTGCTCGCTGCAGGTGAGATATCAGTATCCCAGGAGCACTTACATTTACCAGATCAGCGGTATGGGCATGTGACCAGAACTCCCTTGGCAGTAAAGAGCACAGGGACAAGTTTAGGGGCTTTGGCAGGATGCACTTACTCAGAGACCAACAGGGGTGGATGTGGATGGAAGCAAGGAAGTTGGGTAAGAGAAGCCACTCCGATGGTGGAGAGGGCCAGGAGGTAGGGGTAGCCGCTCCTTGGAGTACCCAGATACTCCTTCAGGCAGGTGCACAAAGCTCACCAACCTGGGCAGCCTGATGCATGCGGCAGCGGGCAGGGGAGGGGGTGTCGCTCAGCTCTTTGACATCAATGCGGGATTGTGGGATTCTGTTACTTCAGATGTCCCCAACCTGTGATATTTGGGATTAGAAGTTAAGTCCTTCAGCACTTTGAGGTGGAAGACAGGGGAACTGATGCCAGAAAGTGGGTAGTAAGCTGCTAAATTTCACTGCCCTTAGGATAGAAGGAGGCTCCTTGGGCCATTAAGGAGCAAAGTGGGAGGAGAAAGTGGGGTTTTTCTTTGTTGACAAGGTCTCCCTATATAGTCTAGGCTGACCTCGAAATTGTGACCCTCCTGCCTCAGTTTCCCAAGTGTTGGCTTTAACTTGTGTGCCACTACCGATTTACTAAGATGCCTTCTTGTCCCAGCACTCCAAGTTAAAGCAAAGCAGCCCTCCACTCTGCCTCTGTGCTCTCTCAGCCTCAGTTTCCCGGTCTAGAAAACAGGCTTCAAACGGGCGAGTCTTGCATGGTTGGGACAACGGCAGAATCAGTTGGGATGGGAAGTTCAGGAAAGACTTCAACCAGTTAACATTCCCTTCTGGGGACCTCAGAGGGGAAGCTTTGGAGTGTCCCTTGCTCCGGTCCGGCGAGGGCAGCGGCTGCGGTGGCCAGAAGGGAACCGGACGGGATGACCTCATCCGTTGCTACAGTCTGGAATGCAGCTGGGGAGGGGGCAGGGTGCCCTGTCCCCGTCCGTCCGCCAACCCCCCCCCCCCAGCTTCCCGCTACCGCGCTGGCGTCGCCAAGGGGCCCTAGATCCTTTCCCTTCCGCTGCCCGCGCAGGAATGCGTGCAGATGGCCCTGGGCTCGCCCTTTGCCCGCCTCTCATTTAGTGCTCTGCCCTCCGATCCTTGGTCCTCTGTGCCCTCCCGCAACGTGACAAAATAACCCTAGAAATCTGCGCGTCCTGGCGTCCCAGCCTTCTACAGGTTGGCCCCACGCTCCCAGGACCGAGCGCACCTCCCCCGGCCCGCGCCCGCGGTTACCTCGTGTAGTCGAGCTCGGGGGTCCAAGGATTGGCGCTCTGGCGCGTCCCTGCGCAGCCCAAGAGTCGCTGGGCCGGTCTGCACCGCCCTGGCCGCGGGCTTGGTGGCCGGATCCCCGGGCGGGGGCGGGCTGCGGGCTCCCTCCGCCCCTGCTCCGCCCGCAGCGGCCGCGCCCCCTCCTGGGCTAGCCATGCTGCGGCAGGGGGTAGGGGTGTGCCAGGCCAGGCCCCTGCCCACCGCCCTTAGGCGGGACGACCTCTGTCCTGAGCCCGGACTACCCAGAGGAGGCCACTGGGACTCTTTGCTGCCCACTGCTCCTCAGATGACCTCGGGGAATCTAGGACTGACAACTTTGGCCTGGGTCTATAGCTTTTCTCTGTTGGAACTGGGGAAACTGGCTGGAAGACTTTGGACTAAGTGTGGGGCATTTACTCTTTCCGTTTTCTCTTCAGTCTCCTCCTGGCCACCCAATACTAGGCCCATGGGGTGCCAGCAGAACACTTAGTTTCTCTGGGGAAGAAGTCATTAGTACAGCCCACATGTAGAAAGGCAAATAGTATAGCATGGTAATGTCATGGACCCTAAAGCTAGTATGGCCCCTGTTCCTTCCTTGCCTTTCAGTGTCTCAGTTTCCCCCAAGAGGCTGGAGAGATGGCTCAGTGGTTAAGAGTGCTTCCTGCTCTTCCAGAGGATGGAAGGTCTGTTCCCAAAATAAACACACACACACACACACACACACACACACACACACACACACACACACACCTATTAAAGTGGAGTTATCAAACCAGACATCAGTTATTACATTATCTCCTGTTCCCTGCTCTAGCAACTTGGAGAGTTGTTGAACAGGTAAATGAGGTCACACCTTAGAAATCTTTAGTGAGGGGCCCCCACTTCAAAGAAGGCACAGAGTCAGCCATGTTCAAGCAGAGATGGCCCTCTACATCCGTTGTACCTCATCTCTCTGAGGACAGACAGCAATCCTGGGAGTCTGGCAGTCTGCAGTCTGACAGTGAGATGTTGAGCAAGGTTCCCGGAAAGAGAGGAAAGCTGAGTTAAGGCCTAAAGAAATAGAAAGAGCAACAGAGAGCCTAGGGAGTTCACACAGGACGGACTGTGGACAAAGGCTCTGAGCTATGAAGCAAGGATGGAGCTAGTCAGCACTGTCCCTGCAGGGGTGAGGGGCCATAAGGAGAGGTAGACAGAGTGCTAAGCCTCTAGGGTTGGCTCACCATATCCTCAAGCTGGTCTCCTGGGGAGGGGGTCATTATTCCAGCTGGACAAATGACGAAGCTAAGGCACAAAGTATTTGCTCAAGTGGCATGCAGATAAGATTGAGAGATAGGTGGTTGGAGATCTCCCCCCCCACCCCGGGGCAGCCCAGGAAAATTGGGAAGTGTCCCCAAGCCTCAGAGGCACTGAAGCACATGGATGAGGAGGCTGGGACACAGAACAAAACCTGGCCAGGGTCTGGGTATTTAACTATGGCCAGGTGCATATGTAGATGCAATTAAAAACCTCTCTGCTTTTATTGAGCACCTAATGTATACCATGCATAATCACATTTAATCTCCCTGTGCAGACAATTGCCTCATCATGTCCATTTTTCAAAAAAGTGAGGTGACTTGTCCAGGGCCTCCTACTTTGTCAGGATGACCACAATTTCCTGTTTGTCAAGAGCACCAGTATCCTGGCTTGATCTTCAATACCACTTGCTTTTGCCCTCAAAGGTGCTCTGGTTAGCTGGAAAGCCATTTGTCCCTCCAGCCTCCAGCCAGGGTTCCTAGAGCAGCTCAGAAAGGAAACTATTTGGCTCAGTTTCAAAGATCCAGAGTTCAAGGTTGCCTGTGAACATGCTGTAGTCTTCTCTTTAAAATAGGACTAGCTCCAGGGCAGGCAGTTACCATACTTGAGGGAGTATTCCAAAGAAATGCCCAGAAAGCTGTCTTTGTTTTGTTTATTTTGAGACAGCATCTCACTATGTAACCCTAGCTGGCCCAGAACTCATAATGTAGACTAGGCTGGCCTTGAACTCACAGAGATCTGTCTGCCTCTGCTTTTGCTTTAGGAGTGAAGGCCTACACTACCCTACCCTGCTGAGAAAGCTGTTTGGATGCAAGTGATCACCCTGTGTCCACTCTTGCACCATCCTCTGTACCCTGGCTCAGTGGTTCAGAACCTCCCAACCTCTGGACCAGATTCCAAATACTCCATCTCTTCCAGATGGCTGTGTGGTAATCTTCTAGGCAAACATTCTTGTCCCTGTTGTACAGCTGGATGAACTAAGGGTGAGAAGAGCCCTTGCTCACATGGATTGAGAAGTCTATCTCCATGGACATCAAAGCAATCAATTCCTGCTCCTGGCTCCGCTCCAGATTTTAGGATCTCACTCGGTTTCCTCTGGAAAATGGAAAGAAAAGGAGACCCCAGGGGGAGAGATGGCTCAGTGATTAAGAACACTGACTGTTCTTCCAGAGGACCAGGGTTCAATTCCCAGTACCCACATGGCAGATCACAACTGTCTGTAACTCCAAGATCTGATACCTTCACACAGACATGCATGCAGGCAAAATGCCAATGTACATAAAATAAAAATAAATAAATTATTTGGAAAAAAGAGCCCTGGAATCCGGGTGAAGGGTAAGCACTCCCCTCATGTCTTTTTCTTCAGATTTTCCCCCCTGCCTGCCTACTAGGCTGTGCCAGGAGTGCAGGGGTTAACTTGCTAGATTCCTAATTACCATGCAGGATGCAGAACAAATGGCTCCCAGCTGGGGAAGTGAAGGAGAGCTGCTGCTGACTTGGTTGCCTGGGATTCTCCTGTGCTGGAGACACCAAACCCTGGGCCTGCATCCTCCCAAGACTTAGCTGCCCTGACTTCACCCTTACATACCGGGGGTGGGGGTTTATGGGGAAGAGATACTTCCAAGCAGGGAGCTCTCTATGGAGATGTCAAGGACACAGGTTGAGATAGGGTACTTCCCACTTGGGGCAGCCTTCTGTAGATTCCTATGAGCAGAGACCCTTGGGCTGGGTTGACCCTTGGGTTGGCTTGGCCATATCTGTCAGCCCTTCCTGGGCAGCATTCTTCCTTGAATTCCAAAGTCTGTCTGGATTGCTGGCCAGTTTATTCCTCTACCCACTGGCCCAGTCTTCCCAGTCCTCTGTCTCTTATTGTCCAAGGGTCTATCCACCTGCAGTTGCAAAAGCTCAGTTATCCAGCTGTCTAGCTGCCTATCTCCTCCCATCTACCTCCTTACCCTGCATCTATCCATTTACCTACCTACCCACTCACCCACCCATCTGTTGATCCAAACCTATACCGGCCCAATCATCCAACCACATATCCACTCCTCCACTGTTCCCCAGTCACCTATTCATCCCATCTACCCATCCATGGATGCTTCTGCTCCTCAGGCATCCACTCTCTTTCCACCAACATCCCTGACCACTACACATTTACCCACCCAGTTTGCATCTCACATTCAACTATTCATTTTACTTTCCATCTGATGATTCCCTTATTCTGCTAGTGACCACATCTCTGAGACTATGTGTGCGCGCGCACGTGCGCGCGCGCGCGCATACACACACACACACACACACACACACACACACACACCCTGCCAAGCACACTGAGGCCCTCCAGAAGCCATTTCTCAAGCTAGATTGCCTATGGTCTAGCCTCCATGTGGGCACCTATTTGCCAGGGATCATGCAATGACATGCCTACTTTGTACTCCTGGCATGTTTGGGGAATGGTTAGGGCTGTTGTAAGTAAAGGATCCTCATCCTTTCACCAGGGCACAACTTTATGAAGGCAGGCCTCTTGTTCTCAGGGACTAGATTCCCACAGGGCTCAGACATGCATGGACACCTCAGAGGGAGCAGCCAGTATTTTGGGGTCCCCAAGAGTTTTGTGCTGAGATGTCATTATACCTAAGGGATAAGGCATGGGGCCAAGAGGATGGCTGTACCCCTTGCTCTCCCTTGTAAAATCCAGGATCCTTTGTTTTTTGTTTTTTTTTTTTTTGTTTTGTTTTTTGTTTTTTTAAAGGTAAGGTCTTATTATGCTGTGTTGGCTGGCCTAGAACTCACTGTGTAAACCACCAGACTAGCTTTAAACTCATATATGCTGGGATTAAAGGTATGTACCACTATGCCCAGTCCCAGAATACATTTCTTTTCTATTTTTGTTTACTTTATTTTATTTATTTATTTTTGTTTTTTGAGACAGGGTTTCTCTGTATTGCTTTGGAGCCTGTCCTGGAACTTGCTCTGTAGACCAGGCTGGCCTCAAACTCACAGAAATCCATCAGCCTCTGCCTCCTGAGTGCTGGGATTAAAGGCGTGCACCACCAATGCCAAGCTTCTATTTTTTTTTTTTTAACCACTTGAAAATTTAAAATTTTATGTGTATGGGTGTTTTGCCTCCATGTATATCTATGCACCATGTGTGTCTGGTGCCTGCTGAGTCCAGAAGAGGTTGTTGTAACTCCTGGAACTAGAGTTACAGATGGTTGGGAGCCACTATGTGGTACTGGGAATCAAGCTGGGTCTTCTGGAAGAGCAGCAAGTGTTCCTACTGCTGAATCATTTCTCCGGCCCCTGCCCTGGAATACATTTCTAAGTCAGGCAAAGTTAGGTTTACATCTCAGCATTGCCTGCCACTGACAGTGTGACTTTTTGCCTGGGCCTCTCAGTTGGACAGTCTATGACAAAGCATGGTTATCACAGTTGGTCCCGTGGTTGTGGCCAGGGAAAGGTGGCTGCTGTGGTTTTTGTTTTCATTTACTTTTCCCATGGGCCAAATTCAACCTATGTGTGCCAAGGGAAGAGCTGCTGGGAGAAGCACTGGGCTAGCATGAGTGGGGATTGTCAGGGAAGGGTGGTTAGTGGTCGCTTTCCCTAGGGGTAGAGTTTAATGAGGAAGACAAGAGTCTAAAATCCTGGTCAAAGGAAACAATGAATTGTAACTCTGGCAGGAAGGCTTCTTGGGGAAGGTGACATTTGAGCTGGGCCTTGTGTCTCTGGGCAGATGGAGCTGGGTTTGTGAAAGCAAAGAGGTGGAGGTGAGCTTGTGCACACCTATGGATGGTTTGTGACTTGGCCAGGTAGAATATGAACTGTTTATCTGCTTTACCATGAAGGATGGAGTTCAGAGAGGAACTGACGTATGTTGAGAGAGGCATGTGGAGGCCTCGTGTGAGATAGGTCAGGCTAGCCATGCACTTATGACACCTGGCTCTGGGATTGATTACTCAGGTTCCTTTGTTAACTGCTGGTGCTTTTCATTCCCTTGCTGACCTTGAATGCTGGAGCTGTTCTGAAAGACAGGAGACCTTCTGGAACTTTCTGGAAGGAATCTTTGACTTCCTCCTCTCTCCTATCCAAGAACCCCCAGAATCAAGTTGGTGGGGAGTCAGTGTCCATAGTAGACTACTGGAGATACTGAGGACAGGGAATGAAACCTGTCAGGACTATATAACAAGGGGAACCCTGGGCTATTACACACCCCAGGGTGGCTTTTAATGTAAGCTGTATCTTCTTGCTCCAAGAGACTATAAAAGCGTCCCACAGTAAGGTCCCAAGGAATCATCACAATTCCAGGAAGGTTTCCTGGAGGAGGAAGAGGCTCTATGAATACAGTTACAGGAGGCTGTATACACCACTGGTATGTGTGCATCTGAGGAGGGCTGACTGACACCTCAGAGTTGAGGATGGCCACAGACGCATGCATGCCAATCTGTCCCTCCTAGCTGCTTCTCAAGCCTGGGTGTGAAGGGGTTCTTAAGAGCCAGGGGGCCAAGGTATGAGTTAATCCCCAGGATTTCATGGAGTGTGGGGCTAGAGGCCCACAGAACACAGCTCAGAGACAGCTGTGGAGCAGGAAACGCCTCTGGAATTCCAGGCTCTGGGAAAGGGCGAGAGCTTGGATGAATTCTCTCCTGAGGAGCCTTCTGGGCGGCTCAGCTCTGGTTCCTAGCTCCCTGGTCCACAGGGAAATGGGGTGGAGAAGGACTCCCTCCACCCCACTGGCTTCTCTTTCTCCAGGAGAACAAGACATGGAGGGGGGTGAGGAAGGATGTGGGGCTGGTTCCCCGGCCCCACCCTGAGTAGGACAGATAGATGGATGGATACAGGGGAACATGGGTGTGTTTGTGTATGTGTGTGTGGGGTCTGAGGAGCCTATCGTTGCAAAGGGTGGAAAGGACATCAGAAGGGGTCAGGGCCAGGTGACCCATTGTCCCCTGGGTGATGGGACTGAATACTTCCAAGTTGGCCAGGCCCAGGATGGAAGGGTGGGGAGGGTCCACATCCAGGAGACCTTTGTTCTTTACTTGAGGGGGTGGGTGAGAGGGGAGGGGCTGGGGGACAGGAAGCATGTTAAGAGCAGGACAAACAATAGCCTATTCTCTATGGTCCAGCCTGGCTGGAGAGATAGGCCCTTGGGCTGTGGGCCAGGCATGGGCCCTGATCATCACCCACATGGCCCTTCCAGCCTGGCCCAAGACATGTAAGTGGAGGCTTCTCCACTGAACCTCCCTGTAGGCTCTTGCCCATGGGGTCAACAGTTTCAAGTCCAAGAAGAGAACAACGGAGTGGCATTCCTGGCCCAGCCCCTGGTTCAGCCAATGACACCCCTGTCCCTGCCTCCACCCCACTAGGCTTGCTGGCTCCTAGTTTCCTGTTCCCTTTGCTGATGATGGAAGGAAGATGGTCAGGGTTGGACCCTGCTGTGTGGAGCTGGCAGGCTGGGTTGACTATGTTCTTTCTTTTTCATCCTCACAGCTCATTGTCCAGTGAGGCCACAGGGCCAAGGGCACACAGAGACTTTCCTCTTGGGCAGTGTGAAAACTGCCCTGAAAAATGGGTCTGTAGTCCCTCACAACACTAAAGGCTCCAAAATCACACATAATCCTCTTCCTCCTCCTGCTAGTCATCAAGCATCAGGAATCCCACATGTGGTGCCCACTTCCTCCTGGGGTGAGAATTGAATTGCTGAGCATTTCTGATGGAGGGCTGTTATACACATCCTTTGCATGGCATGGAGCTCACCACTCTCCTGAGATGGTGACTCCAACCAGGCAAGATGGCTCCCTAAAATAGCAGACTTCAACCCCACCCCTCTGTCTTCTGCTCCCAGTCTGTCCCTCCTACCACCTCAATTGCCACACACAGAGTTGTTCCTGAAGTTCCTTTCAAGTGTCAGAAGGCCTGGCTCCAGCTAGTCCCAGCTGGGACTCTTGGGAAAGCTTCTTACCTTCCCTGTCTCAGTTTGTTTGTCTGTAAAATGGGAAGAATAATGCCTGCCATCAAAGAAGCAGCCTGAGGAAGCTGTTTTACAGATGCAGGCTGGGCTGTGTGTCATAGCAACAGCAGCTGCCTAGGCTTAGAGCTTTGTCTTGGGCTTCACTGTCACAGTCCAACAGACTCATTAAGCACCAGGTCAGGGGACTGACTGCAAGAGCAAACTATTGCCTTTGAAGTTAGGAATTCATACTCCCATCTGGCAGAGGGGGACGGTTTTATGTGTAGGGAAACCTTTGTTACATCATAGAGACTTCACAAGGATGAGCCTCTCACAGGTGAGGAAAATGGACCAGAATGGGGTTGTGACTTGCCTGAGGCCTACAGCACCTCTCTGCTGGGGTACTGACCAGTGAATTGTCAGCAGGCCCTCAAGGGTTAACCCTGCCCAGAGCAGGAGGGAGGATGGGAGCAGGGGGTCCTTCCTTCTGGGTTTCTACCACTGCCTTGGTGGGCAGTATGAGTTCCAGCCAGCCTTGTGTTGACTCAGCGATGTCTCCTGCCAATGCTTGCTGGCCGGAGCCCCCAAGGGAAGCTCAGGCCGCATTCTTTGCCTGCTGGAGCCTGAGGGGTGGGGGGTGGGGAAGAGTGGCTGATACCTCCTGGTTGGAGACTGTGTGCTGGGGAGGCACTCAGGTGTTTGTAGGTGCTGGGGTGAATGGTGGGATGAGGCAGGACATGAGGCAGGTTTTCAGGCAGCCAAGGCTGGATCACAGGAGAAGTGGCTGGCCTGGGGTAAAGGGGTTAGTCTGACGATTGGACTGAGCCGCCTCTTTGCTTGGCCATGATGGAAGTAGGTGATTTGGACAAGCCACCATCCTGCCTCAGTTTCCCTACCTATCAACTGAGAATATAATAATGAGCCCTCCTTGCCTTACCTCACTTCTTGGAGGATCAAAGGTAAGAACAAGTTGGCTCAGGGTGAGCTCCCTGTGTAGATCAAGGGAACATCACACATTCCTCATGCACTGAATGAAGAAGGGACATAGGGGCAGCCCAGAGAGTGTACACGGGTCTGTCTGACACTCAGCCTGCTCCAGCTTTTTCTAGGGACGGCCATAATAATAACAGCTCCTTCCAGGTCAAAGCCTTTCTGTGTCCTCTACTTAGGCCACTCCTACCTCCTTCTGTGTCAGGGTCTTTGCATGGCCATTTCTTCCCTGTAGCGCTCTTTCTCAACATGGCAGAAAGGTTCCCATCTCATTTAGAGCCCTGTGAGATCTCCCTGTGGCCCTCTCCACAGCCCATCACTAACCTTTCATTCATGTCCCTGCTCTGTCCTTAGAAACTACTATACAATGGCCCTCTCCCCACAGCTCCATGAGGGAGGGCACGGTGAAGTCTTGTTCCCACAGCATCTGGGAGTGACCACAGTCTTCCATGATGCCTTTTATCTTCTGTTACAGGGGAGCAACTGAAGTCCCAGAGATGTGGAATGATTTCCTCAAGGCCGGAGCTGGAAAGAGCTGTAGCTAGGCCTGGGCTGGGCTTCTTGGATTCTAATCTGAGGCTCCTTCCAGACCTAATTCACCACCACAAAGTCATTTCCTCTGTAGGCCCCTGGACTCCACAGAAAAGAAAGTACACCTCATGCTGTCTCCCTCACGGGGCCCACATGGGCCCCCTTTCTTCTTTCAGTAGATGCCACACCTCAGTTTGCTGGGTGGGATATGGGGCGACCGTGACTCATTTTGTAGCAGTGTATGCACTGGATTCAATGCACAGTTCAGTTGCCACCCTAGTGGGGCCCTGGACAAGGGCTAGAGCCTCAAGCCTGAAAGTCTGGGCATTCCAGGGCTTCCTCAGCTGGGCAGCTGGCCTCAAAGCTCTCCCAGAATTGCCCAGCAGCTGCAGGGTGGCCGGATGCCCCGCCCGGAGCCTCTGGGCCTGAGCCCAGGCCACAGGCTAGCTGTGGCTGGCATTGCTCCTTAGGCTCAGGCAGGAACACCACAGGGATTTTAAAAATAAAGGGCCTTGAGACAGTGGCCTGGCTCAGGCTGCCAGAGCTGGGGCGGGGCCAGACAGGGACAATGGGGGGATGCTGAGCCTTAGGGACCAGGCCACCAGGGCTGCCAGGCCATGGTGGCTCAGTGTCCACCCCTTCAATGGAACTGCTCTTCTGTGGGTGTGTGTGTGGGAGCAGGCTTTGGGCTCCTTACCAAGTTTACTGAATACCTACTATGTGCGGGTGCTCTGGGTCTTTAGGGTTGTACTTTCCTCAGCTGTCCCCCCCCCCCACCCCTCCCCCTGCAGACCGTTCCAACTCCCTCTCTCTAGCCTGGCTAACAGGAAACACAGCCGGAGAGGTCAAGAGTCCTGGTTTTCAGAGCCCAGTGTCCACACAACATGGAGCTGTCTGTGAGGGGGGAGCAGGGGCTTCCTGTTTACAAGAATCCCAAGGACCCTCAGGGGTGGTGCCTCTGACAGGCTTGGGAGCAGCCCCTCGGCTCTGACTGCCCTGGGAGGAGCCTCTGGAACATCCCCCAGCAGGGCCCAGACTGTACCCCGTATGGGATAGGAAGTGAGAAGTCTTAGAATACTGTCCAGCTGGGGGGGTTGAATACCTAAGTACCAGGCTCCAGGCAGGGCTCTCCCAAGTGTCAACTTTGCCCTTGAAGTTTCTTTAGGGGAGATTGAGAGCCTAGAGGAAGGACAGATCTTTCTGCCTATGGAAGCTGGAGGGGGGAGGGGCACGGATTCAGCTGAGACCAGGCCAGGCTTGGGCACCTGAACTGGGACCCAGGGTGGGTGAAGGCCAGTTTTTGGCTAGCGCAGACTGCTTCACCTTTTCTGGGACTTCCATACCCTGAAGGATGCAATTGGCTAAGGCCCAGGACCTGCTGGGAGACAGTGGCCAGATACATTTCATAGCAGAGCTCCAGGTCCCAGGAGTGACAGACAACAGTGTGGTGGGGATGGCCGAAGGCCACCCTGTAGAAGAAAACAACACGGCCACCTCCCCTGCAAGTTATCACAGCCAGCTCTTCCCATGGTTACCCAATAGGTATTGATCCCAGGCCCGAGGGGCATGACTGGGTGAGAAAAGACCAGAGCTGTGGCCCGGGAGATCTGCCCTGTTACTCTTCACTGGTGGAAAAAGTCAGTGCCCCCGATTTGCTTCTGTTCCACTCCACAGCCCCCTAGCTCAGAGTACCCAGAGACCAGCCTTTAGGGCACACTTTTGAGGCAGCTGTGTTGGAGGGCGCTGGTAGAAGGCAGTCACAGAGGGCTTCTTGTAAGAGGTAGCAGCTTCCCACTGTGGATCCCTGACAACAGTACATTTCTAGAGAGACATTAGCAGTGTGGTGGGGTTGGGGGACAGCATAGGAGAGGAAAAGCTGAGGGTAGGGATATGAGGGGGTTGAGAGTCTCTGAGTTGGGCTTCCCATGCTGTAGAATGCCCTCTGTGGCCCCTCAGGAATGCAGTGTGGAGTCTGATAAAGGAAAGGTCAGGGATTTGAGCATGGTATGGGTTGTTCTGCAGCAACAGCGGGGGTGGGGGTGGTGTGTGTGTGTGTGTGTATGTGTGGGTGTGGGTGTTTAACCTGTGACTTGCCCTGGGAGGAGCAGCAGCCTTCCAAGGCTGGGCTGGGCTTCGCTGCTAAAGTGTGCTCAGCCTCTGCCAAAGGGCCATCCAGCTGTGTGACTCTGGGCAGGTCATTCACCTTCCTGGCTTCAGTTGCTCCCCCTGTAAGGTAGAGCTGAAACTAATTGCCTCTGAGGTCAGTTAACTAACTGTTTAGCACCAGCTCGGCTGGTGCTTACGCCACTCTGTTCTGATTTGTGTTATTATTAGGGAAGGAAAAGTTGGTTCTGGTCC
This sequence comes from Phodopus roborovskii, assembly GCF_943737965.1. NCBI lineage: Eukaryota > Metazoa > Chordata > Mammalia > Rodentia > Cricetidae > Phodopus > Phodopus roborovskii. The sequence continues at coordinate 3,455,756 of NW_026126459.1, read as the reverse complement.
AAAGACAGGATATCAGGTGGGTGGAATGTGATTAGCCAGGAGAAGCCTCCAGCAAAGACCTGACACTAAGCTAAGAGGGGGTTCCCAGGCTTGCCTAGCCAAGGAATCTCCAGAAGCATGACCTCCCTCCCTGCCCCCACCGCCTCTTAGGGACAGGCATGGGGTGGGGCTCGGGGGGTAGGCAAAGGCCACAAGACAGTTCTGACAGTCGTGGGACACATTCTTGTCTGATGACAGCAAGGACCTCTTCTGATGCATCTCCTGTGAAATCATTCTTTCAAATATTTTATCTTACCTATGTATGTATGTATTATTATATTATGTATTTATTGTGTGTGCACACGTGCATACACTTGAATGTATATGTGCAGAAGCCAATACTGAATGTCTTCCTCAATGACTTTTCCACTTTCTAATGTTTTTGAGATGGGGATGGTCTATGTAGACCATCGAACTCATTGAGATCTGAGATTCGAACTGGGGTAGGAAAAATTGCTCAAACTCTTCCCTACTCAGAGCTGGGTCCTTGTCTAGACGGTGATACTGAGACCTGATGTGATGGCGGCAACACTGAGGATGGGAGAAGGGAGGAAGGCCAGCAACATGTCAGCATCCTGCTGCCCCACCTGACACCCAGCGTGTCCTGGCTGGCGGCCACAGTGATTCACCAGTTCTGAGCCCCAGTTTCGTCTGTAATCAGGAAACGGCTGCTGGAGAGCCTGGGGCACTTTCTGCTAAACCCTACACCCTCCCAGAAGCTCAGGGAGGGGCTGAGGAGGGGAGTTGAGGAGATAGCCAGGGGCCTGGACTCAAGAATTTGCATAATTTGTTCTTTTCTTTGTGGAGGGTGAGAAATACCCAGGATCTCATTTCCCTGGAAACTGGTCCCATTCCTCATCCATTCCACCCTCCTCTGGGCCAGTTGCCAGGGCTCTAGACATGTGGGGCTTTCCAGAAGCTTCCTGGGAGAGACCAATGCAGAAGGGACTAATTCCAAATGGTGGTTGGTGGGTGAGGGACTTTTCAGGATCCAGTCTGACAGTTCTGAGGCCCCACCTAGAGGACGGACAGTGTAGGCAGGGGTCAGCAGAGCTGCCTCTTTTCCGTGGTCCTTTCCACTTTGGGCCCTTGATTTTCCCACCTGTGGGCTGGACACCACCGTAATGGTGTCTTTTCACTGGGGTCATTATGGGTACTCAGTGATGAAGTGTGGAGAGAGCTTGAAACAGGATCTGCTGTGTGGTCAGCCTTGGAAGTTCTAGCTTGTTTAGTGTTGGTGCTAGGCCAGTCCTGTCTTGATCAAACCCACAATATTGAGCATGCTAGGCAGCAGTGGCGGCACAGGTGAAGGGCAGTGTCGTGTAAAGGCCCAGAGTGTCTAGTGTGGGACATGTGGAGCACGAGAAGGGAATGCTGGGGGAGGGAGATTTGAAGATATCATTTTCCCTGATGGGGAAGCAGGGAGCCACAGGAGGCTTTGGAGCAGGACATGTGATACGAATGAGCTGAGCAGCAGGACTGTGAGAGGCGATTGCCTGGAGAGGTCATAGTAAGGAGGTAGCACCAGGACCCTGGTGAAAGATGGGGCCATCTAGGCCAGAGAGATGGCTCAGTGGGTAAGGCCCTCCCTTGCTGCACAAGTATTCAGACCTGGGGTCTGCTTCCCAGACCACATGAACTAAGTTGGGTAAAACTCCAGTGTGGGGAAGGAGGCATTGGCAAATACTGGGGGTCTCACTGGCTAAACAGTCCAGCCAACCGGTGAGCTCCAGACTCAGTGAGAGACCCTGTCCCCCCAAAAAAGACAGCTAAAGAGCTAGCTCAGCAGATAAAAGCTGTTCCTTGACATCTAGGCATGTGTTGTGGCATGCTTGCATACCTGTGCTCTCTCTCTCACACACACTAAATAAATTTAAAGAATAATGTGGAGAGCAATGAAAGAAGACACCCAGCATTTGTCTCTGGCCTCCTCAAATGCACACATGGATACCTGCACACAACACACAGACACAAAAAATGGAGAGACCTGAGCTAGGATAGCAGTTCTAGGGATGGGAAGGTCAGGGCTGGGACTCCTGGGGGTACACAGAGCTGAGCTGACACTGACAGTGAGTGAGTAAGTGAATTCTGTGGCGGGGGAGATGGAAGCATGCAGGTTTACAGAGAGCCGGTAATTCAGAACATGGTAAATTTGTTAGGAGGGGACATTAAAGGAGGTCCTCAAAGGGAGACGTGCAGATGCCTAGTAAGGAAAGGGAGGCCATCCTGGACAGAGACCACCAAAAACAGGGCTGGAGAGTTGTGAAAGCCTGAGTGGGGGTAGTGGGATGGGGATTGTGGGATGAAGTGATGGGGGCTTTGGACATCTTCCCACATATAACTGGGGGGAAGGTTGGCAGGCAGGGTGAGTGGCAGGGGGAGATTTTCAACGTGTGTATTAGTTGCCTGCAGCTACTGTAACAAAAGAGAATGAAGCTGGTGGCTAAATATAACAGAAAGGATGCTTTTGGCCTCTATAGGTCAAGAGACTGAGATCAAGGTGTGTGGGGTTCCTGAAGGCTCCAGGATTTTTCCTGCCTCCCCTGGCTCTTAGGCCAGCCTCAGCCCGCTTCTGTGTGACCTTCCCTGTGTGTGTCTTCTCTTGTTCTAAGGACACTTGTCTTTGGATCTAAAGTCTACCTAGGTCCTACAATTACTGGTTCTAGGTGGACAAGTCTTGGGGGAAGGGTAGAGGCTGGCAATATCCCAAACCAGTACTCTCTTCTGTTTCCCTCCTCCTCTAGGTAAGCCCCTCCCCTATCCTTCTAGTCCAGCCTCCTGATCATGAACGGGGTAGCCCTCATGTACATGGCCACTCCCCAGAGCAGAGAAGTGTTACCTTAACTGGCCTTTTCATCCTTCTGCCTGGAAGCTGGGACCATGTGGCAGCAGCCTATGGACTGTGGGCGCCACCGTGTGTCTATCTTGGAGCATTGCAGAAAGCAGCTCTAAGGCTCTGCATGTAGAATTTCACACATGCATAGATACATATATATTTAGGTATTTATATAGATTATGTGGGTTTCCTATATGTGAGTTACCATATTTATATAGATTATGTGGGTTACAACTGTGTCACTGCAGATAGGGTTTTTTTCTTCTCCAAGACGGGGTTTCTCTGTGTAACAGCCCTGGCTATCCTAGAGCTCTCTTTGTAGACCAGGCTGGCCTTGAACTCACAGAGATTGGCCTACCTTTGTCTCCCAAGTGTTGAGATTAAAGGCATGTGCTAGCATTGTCTGGTGATGCCTAGCTTTTTAAATTGTAAGTTTAATGTGGATTGAACTTGGGTCCTTCTGCTTGCAAAGGACCTAACTGATGGAAACATCTCTCTATTTCTTTTCTTTCTCTTCAATTTTAAAATTCCATCCCAAGGGGAGAAATAAACAACATCTACCCCTACTCCCAAGATTGCAATGACAAACTAGGCACAGTTCCCCGGAGAACCAGTGGCTTTACTGGGCTTCCTTAAAGAGGGGTTAATTACAGGGATGTGGTTGCTCATCCCCTAAAAGGCTAACTCAGAAAGCCTTTACCCATCAGGGATGAGGGCTACCCCATAGCTACATAGACAGGGCCTAGTGCGGGCTGGTTTTATGTCACCTTAACACAAGCTAGATTCATTTTGGAAGAAGGAACTTCAATTGAGAAAATGCCCCCACTAGACTGGCTTGTGGGCAAGCCTGTGGTGCATTTTCTTGATTGATGATTGATGTGTGAGGGTCTAGCTCATGGTAGGTGATTACCACTATTGGGCAGGTGTCCTGGATAGTATAGAAAGCAGGCCGAGCAGTGAGCATGTAAGCAGCATTCCTCCAAGGTCTCTGCATCAGCTCCTGCCTCTGGGTTCCTTCCCTGTTTGAGTTTCTGCTCTGATTTCCACACTGTGGTGTGGAACTGTGAGCTGAAATGAACCCTAACCCTAACCCAGAAAATGAAAAGCTGTGGATTCCTTCCAAACTAACATGGTTTGATCAAGCAAGACCCCCGAAACAGCGTCCCAGGTGATCCAACATTCAAAACAGTTGGGACAAGCCAGCCTTGCAGACTACAGCCAGGATTTCTTCATCTTCTTAGGATCCACCATGACAGTGCCCCCTATCAGCAGGAAGCAGTTTGGAAAGTACGACACCCAAATTCCCAAATATGTCTATAAATGTTTGTTTTCATTTATATAGGCTTGGTTATAAATGGTTAATGATCACAACCAATCTCTTTTTAAAGGTAAAAAGGGAATTATGGTATAGAAATGTAGTTTGTTTTAAAATGGATTTTCATTTATTGATACAATTTAATGTCAATTTTGTGATATGTATATTTTTCCTCTTGTTTAGGTATTGTAATGTATAATTTAGCACATATTATAGATAGTTACCTATGATAGTCAAAACTTTGAGTTAAGTTAGTTAGGATTTCTAGATATAGATATATCTGCCAATACAGGTGGACAGTTTAAAGTTTCCTGCTTTGCTGAGGAGTCTGCCAGACACACTATGGCCTATAGACTGAAGATGGAACATTACACGTTGGGCGCCATATGTAAGGAGTAAGGTTTTTCCGCCCGCCGCTGGTCTTGTCCTGCAGCCGCGCCAGCCCCAATTAACACACAGAGACTCTGTATTTGATACAATGTTGTTGGCCAGGTACTAGTTCCTTACCGGCTAGCTCTGTCTTGATTATTAACCCATTTCTATGTATTTCCACGTGGTCTTACCGAAGAGCGGGGGCCGGCGGTTCTGTTCCCTCCCTTCTCTCCATGTTGACTCCTCCTCACTACTTCCTCTTTCCTCCTTGTCTCCTAGTCCCTCCTATCTTCCTTTCCTATTGGCCAACAGTCTTTATTCATTAACCAGTATGAGAAACATATATACATAATGGCATCTCCCATCAACTGACCAGGCAGTGAGTTGTCTCTGTCATTTCTAGAGTTTATATATTATCTTTCTGTGTTCTTTGAAGGAGTTGAAGACAGATAGTCATAGTTATAGTTTTCCTTAGTTAAGATTAAAGATAAATTACATATAAGACTTTAGACTCACAAAGATAAGATAGATGATAGAATATTTTCTTTAAATCTTACTAAATGTTAATGGACTAAATGTTGTTAACTGTGATTCTTATTTGATAACTGTTGTGTGATATATTTTGGTATGCTAAGGTTAAAACCCTTCTTTTTATTTTAGACAGAAAAGAGATGATGGGAGATGTCATTCTGTAAATATGTTTCTTTTATTGGTTAATGAATAAAGCACTGTTGGCCAATAGGAAAGTATGATAGGTGGGACTAGAAGACTAGGAGGAGAGAGGAAGTAGTAGGGAGGAGATCCAAGATGGAGGACAGAGAGAACACCAGCCCCTCTCTGGTAAGATAAAACCACATGGAAATACTTAGATTAATAGAAATGGGTTAATCATTAAGACAGAGCCAGCCAATAGGAAGCACTAGAAACAGGCTACCAGCTTTATATCTAATACAGTGTCTCTCAGTGTGTTATTTGGGGCTGGCGTGGCAGTGGGACTGGCTGGCAGGAAAAAACCCCATGATCATCTCACTAGATGCTGAAAAAGCCATTGACAAAATCCAACACGCCTTCATGATAAAGGTCTTGGAGAGATCAGGGATAACAGGAACATACATAAACATAATAAAAGCAATATACAGCAAACCAACAGCCAACATCAAACTAAATGGAGAGAAACTCAATGCATTTTCTCTAAAATCAGGAACAAGACAAGGTTGCCCACTCTCTCCATATCTCTTCAATATCGTACTAGAAGTTTTAGCTAGAGCAATAAGAAAACAAAAGGAGATCAAGGGGATACAAATCAGAAAGGAAGAAGTCAAACTTTCATTATTTGCAGATCATATAATAGTTTACATAAGTGACCCAAAAAACTCTACCAGGGAACTCCTACAGCTGATAAATACCTTCAGCAAAGTGGCAGGATATAAGATTAACTCAAAAAAATCAGTAGCCCTACCATATACAGGTGATGAATGGCTGAGAAAGAAATCAGAGAAACATCACCATTTACAATAGCCACAAACAACATAAAATATCTTGGGGTAACACTAACCAAACAAGTGAAAGACCTATATAGTAAGAACTTTGCTTCTTTAAAGAAAGACATTAAAGAAGATACTAGAAAATGAAAAGATCTCCCATGTTCTTGGATAGGTAGGATCAACATAGTAAAAATGGCAATCTTGCTAAAAGCAATCTACAGATTCAATACAATCCCCATCAAAATCCCAGCATAATTCCTTACAGACCTTGAAAGAACAATACTCAACTTTATATAGAAAAACAAAAGACCCAAGATAGTCAAAACAACCCTGTACAATAAAGGAACTTTCAGAGGCATCACCATCCCTGACTTCAAGCTCTATTATAGAGCTATAGTCCTCAAACAGCTTGGTTTTGGCACAAAAATAGACAGGTAGACCAATGGAATCCAATTGAAAACCCTGATATTAACTCACACACCTATGAATACCTGATTTTAGACAAAGAAGCTAAAATTATACAATGGGAAAAAAAAGCATCTTCAACAAATGGTGCTGGTATAATTGGATGCTGGTGAGTAGAAGACCACAGGTAGATCTGTATCTATCACCATGCACAAAACTTAAGTCCAAATGGATCAAAGACCTCAACATAAATCCAGCCCACTGAACCTCTTAGAAGAGAAAGTGGGAGGTACCCTTAAATGAATTGGTACAGAAGACTGTTTCCTGAACATAATACCAGTAGCATAGATACTGAGATCAACAATTAATAAATGGGACCTCCTGAAAGCTTCTGTAAATGAAAGGACACAGTCAACAAGACAAAACGGCAGCCAACAGAATGGGAAAAGATCTTCACCAATCCCAAATCTGACAGAGGGCTGATTTCCAAAATACACAAAGAACTCAAGAAGCTAGTTACCAAATCACCAAATAATCCAATTAAAAAGTGGGGTACAGAGCTAAATAGAGAATGCTCAATAGAGGAATCTAAAATGGCTGAAAGACATTTAAGAAAGTGCTCAATATCCTTAGCCATTAGGGAAATGCAAATCAAAACAACTCTGAGCTACCATCTTACTCCTGTCAGAATGGCTAAAATAAAAAACACCAAAGACAGTTTATGCTGGAGAGGATGTGGAGAGAGGCAAACACTCCTCCACTGCTGGTGGGAATGCAAACTTGTATAGCCATTTTGGAAATCAGTATGGCGGTTCCTCAGGAAATGGGAATCTGTCTATCACAGGATCCAGCTATTCCACTCTTAGGCATATACCCAAAGGATGCACATTCAAACAATAAAGATGTCTGTTCAACTATGTTCATAGCAGCATTATTTGTAATAGCCAGAACCTGAAAACAACCTAAATGCCCCTTACCTGAAGAATGGATGTAGAAAGTGTGGTACATTTACATAATGGAATGCTACTCAGCGGAAAAAAAACAATGGAATCTTGAAATTCTCTAGCAAATGGATGGAACTAGAAGAAACCATCTTGAATGAGGTAACCCAGTCACAAAAAGACAAACATGGTATGTACTCACTCATATATGGATTTTAGATCGCCAGGCTACAATCCACACCATCAGAAAAGCTAGGAAACAAGAAGGACCCTAAGAGAGACATACATGGTCCTCCCCTCCCAGAAGGGGAAAGGGACAAGATTTCTTGAGCAAATTGGGAGCATGGGGGGAAGGGGAGAGGGAGTTAAAAGAAAGAGAGGAGAAGAAGAGGGAGGAAGGAAGGAAGACATGAGGGATCAGGAAGATTGAGTAAAAGGAAGAATAGAGGACAGCAAGAAAAGAGATTCCATAATAGAGGGGGCATTACAGGTTTAAAGAGAAATCTGGCACTAGGGAAATGTCCAGAGATCTACAAGGATGACCCCAACTAACAATCTAAGCAATAGTGGAGAAGATACCTTAAATGCCCTTCCCCAATAATGAGATTGATGACTATCTTATATGCCATCCTAGAGCCTTCATCCAGTAGTGATGGAAGCAGATTTCCACAATCAAACACTGAGCCGAACTCCTGGAATCCAGTTGCAGAGAGGAAGGAGTGATGAGCAAAGGGTTCAAGACCAGGCTGAAGAAACCCACAGAAACAGCTGACCTGAACAAGGGGGAGTTCATGAACCTCAGTCTAATAGCTGGGAAACCAGCATAGGACCAGTCCAGACCCCCTGAACATGGGTGTTAGTTAGGAGGACTGGGCAGTTTATGGGCCTCTGGTAGTGGATCAGTATTGATCTCTAGTATACAAATGGACTTTGGAAGCCCATTCCACATAGAAGGATACTCCCTCAGCCTAGACACGTGGGAGAGGTCCTAGGCCCTGCTCCCAATGATATGGCAGACTTTGAAGATCCCTCACGGAAGGCCTCATCTTCTCTGGTGAGCAGAAAAGGAATGGGATGGGTTTTGGGGGGCAGGGGAGGAGGGGAGGGTGAGGGAACTGGGGACTGACATGTAAAACAAGCTTGTTTCAAATTTAAATAAAAAATATTATCATAACAAAAAAGGAAACCTAGCCGGGCAGTGGTGGCACAAACGTTTAACCCCAGCACTCCAGAGGCAGAGGGCTAGTGGAGCTCTGGGGAGTGAGTTCCGGGAAGGCTCCAAAGCTACAGAGAAATACTGTCTTGAAAAATCATAAATAAAAATAAAAAAGGAAACCTTTTACATGTTACTTTTTTTATTTTTATTTTTTGGTTTTTTGAGTCAGTGTTTCTCTGTGGCTTTGGAGGCTGTCTTGGAACTAGCTCGACCAGGCTGGCCTCCCAGGCCATGTTACATTTGTGTGTGTGTGTGTGTGTGTGTGTGTGTGTGTGTGTGTGTGTGTGTGTGAGTTACGATCTCACTCTAGCCCTTGCTGGCCTGGAACTGTGTATGTAAACCACAGAGCACCCATGTATAGAGAGTGAAATCAGTTCTCTTCTTCACTGTGTGGTTTGGGGGTCAGGCTGTCAGCCTTGGTGGCAGCCACCTGTCCCCGCTAAGCCATCTTGACTGACCTTGTGCTGACCATTTTTTTCTGGCAGCCCCGGGAAGCTAACAAATCAGCACACCTTTTTGTGGCTGGAGTGTCTGTGCTAGCACCCTGTGTGTACAGACCCCACATCAGATTACTGTAGTCAGCACAGTCCCTGCCTCTGGCTTCCAGCCTATGTTCTAGGTATTTATATTTTATACAAATGGTTTTTCTTTTTCCATTTCCCAGAAACTTTAAAATCAACTTAGATCTCATTTAATTCACAACAGTAATGTTTTTTATTTTTGTTGTTGTTTTGAGATAGGGTCTATTGTAGTCCAGGCTGATCTTGAATTCCTTATCTTGCTGTCTCCTCTTCTGGTGCTGAGATCATTAGAAGGCATCATCATGCCCAGCTCATAATGTCATTAAAATTTAAAAAAATGAGCTATGGAACAGGCATGGTGACACATGATCTTAATCCCAGCACTCAAGAGGTGGAGGCAGGTGGATCTGGGAGTTAGAGACCAGCCTTGTCTACTTATATAGCAAGTTCCAGACCAGCCAGGGCTACACAGTGAATATTCTTCCTTCCTCCCTTCCTCCCTCCCTCCCTTCCTCCCTTCCTCCCTTCCTTCCTTCCTTCCATCCTTCCTTCCTTCCTTCCATCCTTCCTTCCTTCCTTCCTTCCTTCCTTCCTTCCTTCCTTCTTTTCTTTTTATTTTGGTGTTTCCAGACAGGGTTTCTCTGTATAACAACCCTAGCTGTCCTGGAACTAGCTCTGTAGACCAGGCTAGCCTTGAACTCACAGAGATCTTCCTGCTTCTGTCTCCTGAGCCTGGGTTCTGTTTTTTTTTTTTCCCCATGAAATTCAGCCCTTATATTTTTTCTTTTCCTGTGAGGATCAAACCCAGGTGAGTCTGCTGACTAGGCAATGCTCTGTTACTGGGTTATGCCATCAGTCCTCCAAAGCCACCTGTTTAAGAGTGTACAGTTGGGGTAAGTGAGATGGTTCAACACATGACAGTTTCTGCTGTAAGGGATGATGACCTGAGTTCTATTCCTGGAAACCACATGTCTGGAAATAAAAGATTAACTTACTAAAGTTGTCCTTTGCCACACAGGAGAGTGAAGTGGCACACAGTCACCCATCCCTACAATACATGAAGAAAGCCTGGTGTGGTGTGCACACCTGTCATCTCAACACACTAGAAGTGGAGGCAAGATCAGCTGGAGGCGGGTTAAAGGAAGTCCACAGCCGCCTAGTAAAGAAGTTACAGCAATTTATTTACTTGGGGAACACTCACACAATGATGGTAAATAACCTCTGGGTCTTCTGCTCTTGAGGATGCAGTGTCTCCTGCAGGATGCTCTGACCACACACCCAAGAGACAGTGAGGGAACCCTCCTTTCCCTCATAAGGGTCATGTCCCTACATTGAAGCCACACCCTAAGGTGTGGTCTTCAAACACTTCATAAATGTATTTATAAAAAGTAAAGTGGACATTTCTGTGGATTCTCATATGTTTACATTCATTGCCAATCTCTACTTCCTGAATGTTTGTTTCTTCACCAAATGCTGCCCGGTCAAGCTGGCAGGTGTTGGCAGCCACCTTTCTCTTTCATTACTTTTCTAGTCCACAGTCAATTTCTACATGCATGGTACTGCCTAGTCTGGAACATTCACATAAATGGAATCACACGATGCTTGTTCTTTTGGGACTGGCTTGTCTCAATTAGCATAGTGTTTGCAAAGTTAGTCTACAATATCCATGTTGTAGATTGAACATTGAGACAGGGGTTCTCCGTGAGGTTCTGTCTGTCCTGGATCAGGCTGGCCTTGAACTCAGAGATATAATTGCCTCTGCCTCCCAAGTGCTGGGGTTGCAGGTATGCACCACCATGAACATACATTTATTTTTATTTTGCAGCACTAGGGCTGGAACCCAGGACTTCATGCACAGTAGGCAAGTATACCACTAACTGTGCCCCATCCCACACTCCTTTTTATGGCTAAATAACATACTGATGTGCTCCAGTGATAGACCTGGGAACAGTTCCACCTAGGACTGTGTTCCTGAGCCTCGTGTGTGTCCCAGTTTCCTCTCTGTTGCTGGGATAAAACACTGGCCTCATCTAGCTTACACTCACATCTTAGTCCATCTTTGTGGGAAGTCAAGACAGGAACCTGGAAGCAGGAATGGAAATAGAGGCCATAGGGAAAATTGCTTACTGGCTTGCTTTCTTATGCAACTCAGGCCCACCTGCACCATTCACAGTGGACTGTGCTGTCCCCATCAGTTAGTGAGTAAACTTGTCCATAGGATAGTGGCAAGTCCTCAGCGGGGGTCCCTCTCCCTAAGTGATTCTAGTTTGTGTCAAGTTGACAACCAGCACAATGGGGAAGTTTTTGTGTGGGTGTCCTTAGATCTCTTGGTACTTTTCTCCCCCCCCCCCTCGTTCTGGGAAATGGAACCTGGGGCCTTGGGTACGAGAGGTGATGACTTTCCATTGAACCACACCACTAGTCCTTTTGGGAAACTGAGGAGACATAAGGTAACTCTGTGTTTAAAATTTTGGGGACCTGCCAAACTGTTTTCCACAGCGGCCACAATCCCACATCCCCTCGTGCCTGCTCTGTTTATCTGTTGGAGCAGGGCCATCTGGTGGGTGTGAAGTGTGAACTTGATGTTGGTTTGTCTGTCTGCGTCTTTCCTAATGAATCATATTTTGTGCTTTTGAGGTTCTTTGCATCTTTTGTTGATTTCTAACACGGTTTTCTTCCTTTCTTTTCTTTTTTCTTTCTGGTTTTTTTTTTTTTTTTTTTTTTTTTTTTTTTGAGATAAGGTCTCATTGTGTATAGCCTTGGCTGTCCTGGAATTTTCTCTTAGACCAGGCTAGTCTGGAACTCACAGAGATCCACCTGCCTCTGCCTCCTGAGTGCTGGGATTAAAGGCGTGTGCCGCCACCAAAGAATCAAAGATTCTTTGATTCTTGCTTTGTTGGATGGAATGTTGGATGGAAGCTAGGTAAGTGCTCTACTACTGAGTTACAGTCCTAACATCCCTTTTTCTTTTTAAGTTTCTTTTAAAAAGACTGTGATTTTTTGTTTGTTTGTTTGTTTTTTGTTTTGTTTTGTTTTTTCAAGACAGGGTTTCTCTGTGGCTTTGGAGCCTGTCTTTGTTTGAACTAGCTCTTGTAGACCAGGCTAGTCTCCAACTCACAGAGATCTTCCTGTCTCTGCCTCCTGAGTGCTGGGATTAAAGGCGTGCGCCACCAACTCCTGGCTGACTTACTGTGATTTTTTATTTATGTGCATGGCTGTGTGTCTGTATGCCACATGAATGCCACATGAATGCAGTACCCTCAGAGGACAGAAAAGGGAATTAGATTTCTCTGGAGCTGGAGCTACAGGCAGCTGTGAGCTGCCCAACGAGGGTGCTAGAAACTGAAGTTAGGTCTTCTGCAAGAAGCAAATGCTCTTAGCCTCTGAGCTATCCCTCCAAGCCTCTTCTTTCCTTCCTTCCTTCCTTCCTTCCTTCCTTCCTTTCTTTCTTCTTTCTATAGACTACTTTTAAAATAGAAATACTAAATTTACAGCAACATTGAGTCAGAAAGACAGAATTTCCCCCGTATAACTTCTCTCTGAATCAAACTCCCATAGCAGAATGGAGTGTGGATTATAGTAGTGAATGAACTTACATGATCCATCACTAGCCCCAGAGTCCATACTTACAGCAGCATTCACTTGTAGATTCTGTGGTCATTTTGACAAGCATATATGACACGTCACCACTAGAGTTATCTGTCTTTGTCAACTCTCAAACCTCTGGCAGCCTCCCTACCTTTCCATGATCCCTAGAGTTTTCTCTCTTCCAAATATACTGAGTTGGGATGATAATAACTTGGAATAACTTGATACCAACTTGAAAGCAACAGGTGCTTCATTAATCATGTATGACTCCTCTATGGCTTGTCATAACTCAGTGGTTCCTCTCTCTCCCTCCACTCTCTTCTCCTTCCCATATCTCTTACTCTCCTCTCTCTTTCTCTCTTGTTTTTTTGTTTTGTTTTGTTTTTTGAGACAGGGTTTCTCTGTATTGCTTTGGAGCCTGTCCTGGAACTAGCTCTGTAGACTAGGCTGGCCTCAAACTCACAGAGATCCGCCTGCCTCTGCCTCCTGAGTGCTGGGACTAAAGGCGTGCACCACCAATGCCTAGCCTTCTCTCCTTGGTCTTTCTGCCTTCACCTCCCAAGTGATGGGTTCACAGGTGTCCATCACCACACTCGGCTCTTGACTGCTCATTTCTTTCTTTCCTTTGGGGTGAGTCTTCTCACTTCAGTTTTTCTAATCCTTCAGGCTATGGCCAGAGGCTAATGTCATTTAGACTAGCTTCTATAGTCATGCCTGGAGACCTGTCTCCTAGGTGACTCCAGAGCCTCTTGGGTCTGTGAGAATCATTACCCATCATAACTTCAAGAGACTGACTGACTGACAAAAACCCTGACATTCAGCAAGAGGGAGCTGAGGCAGGAAAACACAAACTCGAGGCCAGCCTGGATTGTATAGTCAAGTCTCCTCTCCAACAGGACACCCCGGGTATTGGTGGGATGGGAGCTGGATCTCACACACAGTTAATGGAGAGTCAGACGGTACAAGGATGTCACAACACCACTTGGCAGATCTACTGAGTCACCTGCCATGGTGACTAAATGGTCCTGTCCTTGGTGAAGCCAGACAGCGGACATGCCTGTGGTTAGTGTAGGAAATACGTGTGAGTTAGAGGTATTTCTTAGAGTCTCCACACAGGACTGGCCCAGAACAGCCTATTAACACACAAGATCTTATACATCAATGAGAATGGTCGGTCTGCAAATGCACGCCTCTTGAGGGGGACTCACCCAGTGACTATAGAAAAGAAACCAGACACACACCAGCATGTAGAGCTCAGTCCAATTCCAGGAAGGAGAAAACAGGTGGAAGGGATCCTTGGAAAGAGGCCAAGTCCTCTAGGGCAGAATCTGGCTGGGAGGGCTTGTGTGGGAAGCTGTTGGAAGTCACTGGAACCTGATGCATGCTGTGAGTACAGGTTAAATTCCTCAGAGATATACCTTAAGGTTTGTGTAGCTGACTGACTGGCTGTTTTGTTTGCCTCTTTTGGAACTGATTCCAGGCATAGGCTGGCCTGCAACTCACTCTGTAGCTCAGGGTGGCAGGCTTCCTACCCCAGCCAGCCTCCCAAGTGCTGGGTGACAGATATGGGCTACCAGCTCAGGCCTTGCTGTGTTTTGCATTTATTCATGAGTATGTGAGAATTTTGGAAGTTGGGTCCCTCCCTTTACTATGTGGGTCTTAGGGATTGGAGTCAGGTCATTAGGCTTTGTGAAAAGTGCCTTTATCTGCTGAGACATCTTATTGGACTCTTTACAGTGTTTTATGTCTAAGTAAAAGGTCTCAGACATAAAGCCACCCCCCCAAAAAAAAAACCAGCTCTGGAACCCACACATCAGAGTGTCCTTGGCTGACACTGGTCTGGCCCATAATCTCCCATGGTGGAATGAATTCCCAAACAGACTAGTGTCTTGACCCTCCATTCCTTTAGAACTCTCTCCTCTACCTAGTACAGTGGTTCTCAACCTTCCTAATGCTGCCACCCTTTAATATAGTTCCTCATTTTGTGATGATCCCCAGCCATAAAATTATTTTGTTGCTACTTCATAATTGTAATTTTATTAGTAATATGAGTCATAATGTAAATATATGATCTACCAAATATATGATATGTGACCCACAAGGGGTTGTGACCCACAGGTCAAGAACCACTGACTAGAAGCACCGTGGACACACAGTTACTCCCTCCCCCAAGTCCAGGCACCCGGTAACTGTTGTGACCCACATTGCAGAAGTGACAGTGGCTTTCTTCCAAGGGTAGATCACAAATGGCGTGGCTTCCTCTGGATAGCTTTGACATATGGTTTTGAAACCACGCTGTAGGAAACCATGCTCCATGCCATGGATACCAGTGAGCAGCACCATTCGTCCTACCCAATGAATGGTCCATACGACTCGCTATCCTGCGGGATCCTACCCCACCCAGACTCCTGAGTTCACTCAACCCTCAGCTTGCCTCAGCCTGCTCCATCC
Organism: Phodopus roborovskii; assembly: GCF_943737965.1. Taxonomy (NCBI): domain Eukaryota; kingdom Metazoa; phylum Chordata; class Mammalia; order Rodentia; family Cricetidae; genus Phodopus; species Phodopus roborovskii. The sequence goes on along the minus strand of NW_026126459.1, from coordinate 3,440,588 downwards.
TGGGGTGGATGTTTAACAGAACTACCTGGCTACTTTCTTCTTCAGGGACCTTTCTGCTCCACCACACCAGCCACAGCAGTGTGCCCACTTCCCCATTGCAGAGATGCCTCCCTACCGGGCCAGATGTTGCCACACCTCTTCCAGGAAGTCTTCAGCTTGCAGTGCCTAGCAGTGGCAAGAGTAGATCATGACTAGGTTCGAATCCCAATCCCAAGCTACTTACTCCCCAGTTGGGTTCTTGGGCAGGGAGTATGTGACTCAGCCTCAGATTCCTGATACATAATGTCTGGGTAGTCACTGTGGCTATTTCACATGGGGACTGTATGGGAAGTACACAGACTGTCCCAGCCAGAAGAGCCCTCTGGAATGTTGGCAGCTATTGCTGTTCCCAGGCTCAGGGGTTTGTCCTCTGAAGCCCCTGTTCACTGGTAACTTAATGGTATTATTTGTTCATTTGTTCATTCTTTTTATACATGGTGAGCTGGGCTCAATTGGAGGCCAGCAGGAGTCTACCACATTGACTCATCTACTTATTAGTCCATTGGCATTGCCCACATCTCTGGGGACAAGCTGTGTGCCTGGTTCTGAGTCCAGATGTAGGGAAGCAGTGAAGGGGAGGTGAGTCCCATCTTGGCCATCAGAGGCTTCTAATATCTGGGGAAGGTATGGGATGCATACAGGCTTTGAAGAGAGCATCAAAGAGGAAATAGGAGTGCAAAAGGAGAAATAGTTGAGCATTCCCCTCCCTTTCTAATGAGTAGAGGAACAGATGTGCAGTGAGAACCGAGGAGGGGGTACATGGGAGCCAGAAATGAGGAAGGAGTGGGAATGCCAGGGCAGGCAGAACAATGGAGGGTTCTGCAGGGAGGTTAGGTGGATGAGTGTAGCCTGAGGCCATTTGCATTGCCAGTGTCCTGGATGGTTCCCAGGAACAGACTTGGAAATCACAATACTATACAGCCAGGGTTTCCTATCTCCAGGTTCAAATTCATAGATTCAGTCAACCTCAGATTGGAAATGTTCAGGGAGAAAAAAAAAAAAAAAAAAAAAAAACACAAAAAACTAAAACCTCTGGGCATCATACTGGATGTTATATACGCCACTACTTGGAAGGCTGAGGCAGGAGGTTGGCAGCAAGTTTAAGGGCAGCCTTGTTTACAAGCCATGCCTTGTCCCCCAAACAAAAACAATAACAAAGACAAAGGGCTGGAGAGGTGATTGGCTGGTTAAGATCACTTGTGGCTATAGCAGAGGACCAGATTCGGTTCCCAGCTCCTGCTTGGGGGACTCTTTATTGCCTATAGCTGCAGCCCCAGGGGATTTGACACACAGGCAGAAAAGATGAGATCACAAAAGGAGAAGCGAACCCCCTAAATTCCAGGAACACACACAGGGCTGAAAGAGGTCTGAACCCAGCCTTTCTCCTCCCACCTAGGGTGCTCATTCTACCAGGGCCTGTTGCTGTGAAGGTTGGGCCCTGGCTGGGATTGTGGTTCTGCCTCAGGCCTTATTCCTTACCTGGGCAGCACTTGGTCTGCATCCAGGCTGGTGAGACAGAGTGTTCAGGACTTGGCACAGGGTCAGCGGCTGAACCCATCTACATCTTACAACCTTAAGCGACTTCCCCTGTGAACACCAGGGGAGCTTATTCACCAGCCTTCCTGGCAGGGGTGGCTCTCTTAGCATCTCCTTCAGGGTCATGGGTTGGTGGGATGTTGTGAAACATGAGGTGGTCCAAGTTAAAGCAAGCAGGAAGCCTGGTCCCTTTGGAAACATTAGCTGAGACCTCAGGACTGCATTGGCTGTTTGTTCCTTTGGCCTGTTCCACCTTTCCTTCTCACCTTCTCCTCAGCTGGGCTTTTGGATGCCCCTGGCAGCAGAGGAGGGCCTTTCTCTCAGGTCTTCAGGCCATCAAATGGGGTCAGGACACAGACAGGTGAGAAAGGAGGGGAGGTCACAGCCACACACCAACACACACCCACTCTAGCTCCGAAGTCACCAGTGCATGCAACTTCAGGAAACCTGTGACTTCTCAGCAAGGGACCGGAGGTCCCCAGCTGATGGTTCGTGTACCTGATCAGAGGTCCTAAGGTAATTCTGCACAGTGCACATACAGAATGTGTGGTTTGTAACACATTTGGAGTCACCAGATAAATTCATTGTGGTCTTCTGTTCAGCCCAGGTCACGAAGAGGGAGTGGGGGCTGGGATTCGAATTGGGACCTTCATAATACCAGGTGGGGCAGACAGCATCAGGAACCTTGGCCAGCCCCTGGGGGCAGTGACTCAGTGGCAGGTCCCCACATCCCTTCTCCCACCCCTCCCTTTCCAGCTGACTCAGACAGACTGTCCAGGGCCTTTCTCTGGAATTCTGGGCCCCAGGCAGTGTTTTTGGCACCTCCTCTTGTAGGCAGGACGCACCATTAATAGAGACACTTCACTAGCTGCCCTCCATCTCCAATTTCCTGCTGCAGGTTTGCTGGATTGAACATCTCTTCCAACCTTTTTGGGGAAGAGGAGGCACACACAAGACCATTGCAGAAGCTGGGTGGTGCAGTCAGGGGAAGGGATGCACGGTTCAGCCTCGGTATCTTGTCTCTTCAGGGCTGTTTAGTTCTTCTCTCTGGTCTTAACACATTCCCCCATTTGCTCCTACCTCTTAGCAGCTCAGCCTTACCTCATGCCCCACCCAAGGCCAGGTGGGCACAGATCTCTGTCACTGGCTGAAACTAGGATGAGTCACTATTTCTGTTCCCTGCTGCCAAGCTGCTGGGGATGGCCAAGTGGGGGAAGGGATATGGGGACAGGGTCACATCACACACATACTCCCTCCCCCTTCTGTCTGTCTGTCTCTTTCTCCCTTTCTGATATCCCCAGCTCTCTAGGAGGCTAAAATTCCTGGGATGCCATTAAAAGTCTCCAGAGAGGAAGGAGTCCAGGTATCCCTGAAAAGTGGGAGGGAAAAGAGTATCCTAGCCTCTGCAGCCTCTGTGGCTGCCTTGGGGATGACACTGATTACACAGCCTCACTCTGACAGCATGAAGGTTGACACCCTGTTGGCACCTCATTAGTCTGTGCTCCATCCCTCAGCTTGTCCCCTCTAACTTCCTCTCCCTTCTGTCCCATTCCTCACTGTCAAATTTGGAACATTCTACCCACTCCTACTAGCAGGTGAGCAGGGTAGTCCCAGGGAGACAGAGTATAGAGAAAGCAGCAGAGTGGCCAGAGAGGTAGAATGAAGTCCTTGCCTGCAAGAAAGTGACATGTGATCTTAGCTCTGTATAGCCAGAGGAAGATCAGGCTAGGAACAGAGGGACACATATTCTAGGTAGAGGGAAGGCAGCGCTAAATAGGTGGCAGGAACAGATCACAGCCTGTGGGTCAGTGGGGGTGGGGTATGCATAGTTGGAAGGTCTGTGTTGTTTACATCTGCTGGTTTGGTGGGAAGTTTCAAATCTGAGAGAAATCTGTTTTGAAATGATCTCTCTCAAGGATGTTGTGACTTTGTGGTCCCAGCTACTTGGGATGCTGAGGCAGGAGAATGACTTGAGCCTGGAATTCAAGGCTACTGAGATCTCATCTCAGAAAAAAAAAGAAAAAGAAAAAAAAGAAAAAGCAATAACTTCTGGCTGCTCAGTGGGAGAACTCAGAGGTGGGGGTGTGCAAGGAGGGGTCAGAGGTGGTGGGATGTGGAGGGGTTTAAACCTAGGGGTGTGGCGAGGTGGTGGTGGCGCACACACCTTTGAGCCCAACACTGGAGAGGCAGAGGCAGGCAGATCTCTGTGAGTTCAAGGCCAGCCTGGCATACAGAGTGAGTTCCAGTAGAGCTAGGGCTGTTACACAGAGAAACCTTGTCTTGAAAAACCAAATAAAAACAAACAAAAAAACAAAACAAAACAAAAAAAAACCCTGGAGATGTGCTCCTTGATGATCTGGGAAAATAAATTACTCTAAGGATGGGTCAGCCTCATCTCACACACACTATCCATCCCTGCACAGAGAGGATTCATCATTACTCACGTTCAGCCATTCCTCTAAGGGAAAGGCCTTTGCCCCATGTCAGTCCCCACAGCACCACAGGTCTGCTCTGCCACTGTCCTCCCTGGGTGTGACCGGCCTTGCTCACCCCTTGTCATCTGTTGACAGGGAAATGGGGCCTTAGCAAGGACCAACACTCCTGCTCAGGAGCCTGGGGGGCAAAGGGTGCTGGCATAGAGACTCTGCCCTCTGTTTCCCTGCAACAGCTTTGTTTCTCGGCATGGTGACAGGGAGAAGAGTAATGAGTCAGAAGCCACAAGAACACAGTATTAGAAGGGATGCTTAACGGTATCCGTCCACTCACCATGCTGGGGACACCTGGGGTCAGCTGAGCAGGGGCATCTGCTGACTATGGAGATGTGGGCATGGTGCTGAGTGTTTGCTGCCTGGCTCCAGGCAAGTGTATGTGTGTGCATGTGAGTGTATGTGTATATACAATTGCGTGTAACCATGTATGTGCATCAAAGTGTGGTGTCTACATAATTGAGTGTATATGATTATGTACAGCACGTGTTCATGTGTGTCTCTATAACTGTGCATATGTGAGTGTGTCTGTTAGATGTGTGTAAAATTGTACATGTGCATGTGTGTAACCATGTGTGCCCATGTGAGTGTGACATTGTAAATATGTGTGTAGATGTATGTGTGCTTGTGTGTGTGTAATCCTGTGTATGCATGTTAGTGTATCTGTGAATAGTGAATGTATCTGTGTGTCCATGTGAATGTGTCTGTGAGTATGTATGTGACCATGTATGCACATGTGGGGTGTTTCAGGATCTCTACGGTTTCTTTAAGACCGGGCTCTGGGACCTGATTTGACCCAGTGACCCCTACACAGTTGCCCTGTCAGCTTACAGTGGACTCTTAGTTTCAGTGCCTATTCCTTGGCCCTGTTTTCCCCTCTGATGAGAGAATAATTAACCAAAGACTCATTTTCCAGGCTTCCTTCCCATTATCCCTGCCAAGTGAAAATATTCACTACAGGGAGGAGCCGCTGCTTGCTGTGGAAAGCATAGAGTCAGGGTGTCCATGCCTGTAGAGGAGAGGTACTCCTTGGGAGGGAGCCTAGTATGAATCTGGAGCTTGGAAAAGGAGAGGGGCCAGGGCTGGATCCAGCACTACCTCAGGGTGTGGCAAGTTCTTGCCCTCTTTGGGCCTCTGCTTCATCCTTTGTTGATGTGTAGGTTTGCACTAGAATTCAGTCCTTCTAAAGGGGCTCTTCTGAAGGTGAAAAGGTAATATTTCAAACAAAACCAACTCAACCACAGCCTGTGGTTCTTTAAGGCTAGAAATAGAACCAGGCTGTGTAGGTAGATTAGGGCTGTTCCTTTAGGGCCTTTGTGGCTGAACCTTGTTTCCTTGGGGGAGCGATGCATCAAATTCAGAAGGGATGGGTGGGTTGGAGACTCACACATCTTTCCAGCTCCTTCTGTGTCCTCTCAACCCTGCTCCCCCTATGCCGAGGGTACCTTGCAGTGCCCAGAGAGCACATGATTGCAGATATACCTTATTGTGGGAGTGACTGCTAGTCTCCAAGGTGGAAGGGAGTTTTGAGGCTGCTTATCTCAAGTAATTGTCTTTAATCACAAAGCCCTCCTCAAGCATCTCTCAGATTACAGTCTGGAGGAATAGCCACTGAGACATGCAAGTATCCTGGTCCCCATGTTCCCTCAACTTGAACCAGGAAGGGAGGTGCAGTGTGGATGTCTGCAGAGACTGACTCCCATCTTTGGAAAGGTGCCCATGACCCCTCCCCTCTGCTGCCCACACAGACTATCCTGAGCTTGGAGGAAGATGCGAGCTCTTGGCAATGTGTTCTGGAACACTGAGACTGGGGAGGGGCAAGTCCTTGTCCAGGTCATTGGCAGATAAGAAGCCCAGCTGGGAACAGGATACAATGATTCCAACACTGAACTACAAAGGCTCACAGCAGATCACGATCTTGCAAATGCTTTGACACAAGGTGTTTGGGGGAGGGAGAGGCATGTGAGTGTCCTGTCCTGGGTTGAAGTTCTGCCCAACACTGTCCCAGAAGATGGACAAGTATGGAAGTTCTGCTGGCTTCTTGAGGCCCTGTTCCACACACACTTTACAGCTATTTCCTGAGAAATAGACATTCTCAGGTGTATGGCTCCAGGAAGAGTGGATATACCATGCACATTGGTGGGTGTGATGCGGTCCTGGGTGTGAGGTCTCAACCCAGAGCCAGCTGAGTTGATATGACCTATTTTGCCACAGGGCCTGTGTGGCTAGCGCAACCGACACTTATTGTTGTTCAGGGCTCCGGGTGGCCAGTTGCACCCTGGCATAGGGCATGAGATGGGTGCGACAGGGCGCTTGGCCAGGGCTAGGTGTGCAGCGGCAGCGCGCGGGGATGTGAGCTTGAGTGTGGCGGCCCCGCCCCGTCGGGGGCCGGGCAGGTGTGGGCGGGCCGCGGGGACCCCGCCAGGACAGGCCGGGAAAGCCGGCGGGAAACAGGAAGCGGGGTGGGGTGGGGGGTGGGGAGGCGCGGCCGGCCGGGAGAGCGGCTGGGAGCACGGCCGGAGCGCAGCGGGGCGCGGGCGATGTGGGGAGGTCCGGGCGGCCGCGGGGTGGGGGGCGGAGCCAATGACCCCGAGGGCACCTCCCCATCGCGCCGCCGGAGCCGTCGGCCGAGCACCGAGCCTGGAGCCCAGGGTAATTGTGGCGCCCGCGGTGAGTTCGAGGAAGACAAGGGCGGGACGGGGCGTAGATAGGGAGGGACACGGGCGAGACAGCGTGGGGACCCGAAAGGACGCTGACGGGACAGCTTGGGGACACGGGAGGACGCGGGCGGAACCGTACGGGAATCCGGGAGGACGCGGGCTGGACAGTTAAGGGATTCGGAAGGGTGCAGGCAGAGCAGCATGGGGCCCCGGGAGGACGGAGCGGGACAGCGCGGGGACCCGCGGGTGACGCCCAGGTGCGATTGCCGCGGCTCCGTGCCCACCGTGCCTGTCACCCGTAGACTCCGAGGACGCGGCCATGCAGGGCCGGGCGGACGCCGGTGAGGCTGACGAGGAGGCGGGGGCCGGCTCGGGGTCGGAGGCCGAGGAGGACGCGCTTTGGGAGCGGATCGAGGGCGTCCGCCACCGGTTGACGCGCGCCCTGAACCCGGCCAAGCTCACGCCGTATCTGCGCCAATGCCGCGTCCTGGACGAGCAGGATGAGGAGGAGGTGCTCAGCACATACCGTTTCCCGTGCCGGGCCAACCGCACCGGTGAGCCCGCCGCCGCCAAGGGTTTCTTGGGCTCATTCCCGACAGAAGGCTGGATGTCGTGGTGGCCGGTGTAAATGGCGACCCCTGTGGGATCTTTCCTGTGTTTTTTTGACCTCTCTGGTTCTTTCTGTCCCATTTGTGTAGCAACACACCCCTTTGAGAATCAGGTACCTCTTAGAGAATCGGTTTTCCTCAAGAGCTGAAGTCTGGTCTCAATTTTCGGAGGCTCTTCTCCCCCTGGGTGCCTTTGGACCAGAGCTGGCAAGGGACCAGGGGTCTCAGTGAACTTAAGCCAATGTGGGCATTTTCAATGCCAGGGAAAGACAGGCAATGCGCGCGCGCGCGCGCGCGTGTGTGTGTGTGTGTGTGTGTGTGTGTGTGTGTGTGTGTGTTTGTGTGTGCGCGCGCGCAGGTGATGTGCTGTGAGGAAGGCCTGGTGTTCCTAGCCAGGAAAGACTGAGTTTTGCTCCCTGATGTGTTGGGACAGGCCCCTGTGTGTGTCACAGCCCAAAAATCTGGGGAACGTGGGCCCTGGAGCATTGTGGTGTTGGAGAGCAGGGGCACTGGGGAAGCCCTCATACTGACCCTGGCTGCAACCTTTGCTGCAACCTTTACCCTCAGGGCGCCTCATAGACATCTTGCGCTGTCGTGGCAAGAGGGGCTTCGAGGCCTTCCTGGAAGCCCTGGAATTCTACTACCCAGAACACTTCACGCTGCTCACTGGCCAGGAACCCGCCCAGCGCTGCTCCATGATCCTTGGTGAGCAATCTCAGTGGGTGCCCCAGCCTCACTGCCAGACTGAGGTTTCTAACCATAACCTCATCTGGACCTACTCCCACTATTCCTATGGCCAGATAGAGAAACTGAGGCAATGACTGCAGAAGTTTATTAAGGGCCTCCACCACAGGTGGAAGTTAGGCTGGATCCAGAGTTCACAGTCCATGTGCTTAGCAAGATTCTTCTCCCTATGAATTTTTCCGAATGGTATGGCTTGCACACACAGCTTAGAGTTTGTCACATAAACATTCAAGAGTCAATGAGATGGCACAGTGGATGAATACACAAGCCAGCAAGCCTGTCCACCTGAGTTCAGTCATGGGACCCACGTGGTGCAAGGAGAGCATCAACTCCAGAAAGTTATTCTTTGACCTCCATATATATGCTCTCTCCTGCTCCCAAATAAATAAATTAATAAGAAATCCAAGCCCACTGTGGGTTGGTCTGTAATAACACTCAGGAGGCAGAGGCAGAGGCAGAGCCAAGTTCAAGGCCAGCCTTGGCTATATAATGAGCTGCAAGCCAGCTTTGACTATAATACATCCAGACCTTGTCATTTTTGTCTTGTGGGATAGTTGGCGAGGCTCCTTGTCCGAGCAGTTACTCTCACTCCAGCTTGGCCAGCCTGTCTGTCTTGTCCAGGATCTTGCCTTTTTTTTTTTTTTTTTTTTTTTTCTGAAAGTAGCTGATCCCGCTTGTTTGAAGGGCAGCATAAGCAATGTGTCTTAGTAAAGCCATCCCATCACATAACTCATTTGTGGAATCCCTCACCGGTGGACAACTAGGTTGCTTCTGGTTTTGTAATACTCTATCCTCCCGTGGACAGCTCTGTGAGGTTCTGCTCTTAACTGGGGAGAATTTTAAAGAGGACTTTCTCAAAAAAAAAAAAAAAATGTGTATATTTTAAGTGTTTTGTGAGCATACCTCCCCCAACAGAATGTGAGGGATTCTTTGCTATACCTTTATGAATGTTGAACATGACCTTGAAACATTTTTGCCTGGCAGATAAGTAAAAATCATGTTTCAGGTTTGTATCTTCTGGTTTTTGTTTTTACTTCTGTTTTTTCCCTTTGAGACAGAGTTTCTCTGTGTAGTCCTACTACTGTTCTGGAACTCACTCTGTAGACCAGGCTGGCCTCAAACTCAGAGATCCATCCTTCCCTGCCTCCCAAGTGCTGGGATTAAAGGTGTGGAACACCACTTCCGCAGAAAAGTTTTAATCTTCTTAAGTGATATAGTTCATAGCTTACTATTTAGTGAACAGTGGGTAAACAAGATGGGTAGAGCGGTGATATTTATTTTACAGTGCCATGAGGTTTAAATAAGTTGATAAAGTGTTTAGTATAAAGAATGGAGTCAACAAACACTAGTGACGGGTGTTACTGTTATAGCTGGTGGATTGGAACATATGTTTAGCTCCTCTCTCTCTTTAGTTGTTTGCTTTTCTTACTTTGTGGGAACTCTTCATGTATTCTGGCTTTGAGTCCTATTATAGTTTTTTCCTCCTTTATTTTTGCTTGTTCACTAACTTTGTTAGCTCTTTGACTTTTCAGAGTTTTGTTTGTGTTTTTGTTTTTTGAGACAGGGTTTCTTTGTGTAGCTCCGGCTTTCTTGGAATTCTGTAAACTAGGCTGGCCTTAAACTCAGAAATCCACCTTTCTCTGGCTCTCTAGTGCTGGGTTTAAAGTCATGCACCACTGCATCTGGCCAGAGATTTAAAACAAACAAACAAACAAACAAACAAACAAACAAACTTTATTTTAATACAGATTTGCCCACTTTTTTTTCTTTCATAAGTTTTGGATTTTATGCCTTGTTTGGGAAGAACTTCCCTGTCCAACAATAGCAAAAACATCTTCCAGAATTTTTCTCTAGTTATTTTCTGGTTTGAGTTTTTCTGTGTAGTCCCTGAATTTTGTTCGACCCTCTTGAACATTCTCTTTCCTGTCCTGGCAGATGAGGAAGGGCCTGAGGGTCTGACCCAGTTCTTGATGACTGAGGTGCGGAGGCTTCGGGAAGCTCGAAAGAGCCAGCTGCAGCGAGAGCAACAACTACAGGCCCGGGGTCGGGCACTGGAGGAAGAGCGGGCAGGGCTGGAACAGCGGCTGCGGGAGCAGCAGCATGCACAGGAACGCTGCCAGCGGCTGCGTGAGGACTGGGAGGCAGGCAGCCTGGAGCTGCTGAGGCTCAAGGATGAGAACTATATGATTGCCATGCGCCTGGCTCAACTCAGTGAGGAGAAGAACTCAGCTGTGCTGCGTAGCCGAGACCTGCAGCTTGCGGTAGGCCCTGGGGAGATGGTAGGTTCTGATAGAGAAGGGAGATATTTGAACAACAAAGAAATGGTAACATGGTCATAAATATATGTTTAGAGTCATCATCGACCCAAAGCATGTAGCCATTCTGGGAACAAGTATAATGATAATAATAATAATAATAATAATAACAATTATTATTATTATTATTTGAGACAGGTTCTGAACTATCCTGAGTTGGCCTCAAGGATGTAGCTGAGGATAGCCTTGAACTTTTGATTCTGCTGCCTCCCCCTCCCAAATGTTGGGATACAGGCATCTTGTTTACCTAGTGCATGGGCATGCTAGGCCAGCACTGTACTGAGACATACCTCTACACTCCGGGAGCTGATTTGGTTGTCAAGAGTAGGTGCCAAGGTGATGAGATTTTGGGCTGTAAGGATTCAGTGAGGTTAGTGGAATATCAGATGAGATAATGCTTGCCAAAGGCAATGCTGAGTCTGAGCCCCATCAGTCATCATAGTCACCCAGCGCATCTTGTCTTCACCAACTCACAGTGCTCAGGTTCCTTTCCCCAGTATAGATGCAGGGGCTCACGGTGGTAAAGGGGCTTGTCCAAGGCCTCAGAGCCTAGGTATGAACTGTGCCTGCCTGGTACCGCAGCAGGCCTCTTCCTGGGGATGCCATTCTGTCTGATTCTGGCCCATTGGGTCCTCTCCAGAGGATCTCCAGGTTGCCTCTCATGGACTGAGGGTCTCTTAAAGGCTGAGGGATGGAGCCCCTCTCTTACTCTCCTCTATTCTTCTTGATACTTCAAATGGAGTTTCTGTCATGTTTGATGAGCACTATGTGATGTGATACTTCAAATGGAGTTTCTGTCATGTTTGATGAGCACTATGTGATGTCCCAAGCACTGAGATGCTATATGGCTCAGAGGCTCCCTGTGCCAGCGGCACACAGCATGACTCCTCTAGGATTTAATTTACAGTGGGTTCTGACTTTGGTGTTAGGAGGCCCTCCCCCCACAAACCTGGCTTAAACATTGGTAGTGATGACTTAGGGATTGGGGTTGTGAATAGCACTTGGAACTCTGGGGCACCATTGTCTGGGTTTGTACTTGCTGGCTGGCTCAGTGTTTTGAGGGCAGGGAACCCAGATGAGATTCCTGAGGCTACTGTCACCCCTTGAGGTGGAGGTGGTGTGTTTGCAGTCAGGAGCCAATTGTACACGTGTGATTGGGGTATGTCCTGTGTGTGTACAGTTATGGGGAGGGGCGTTACTGGGCTGTGGGAGGGGCTGGAAAAGATGCAGAGGAAGAGCACTTTGCTCACAGATGGGACCATCTGCTTTGGTGGCTGTACTTGTGTTTAGTGGGTAGAGTGAGGAGGAGATGAAATAGAGAACCCACACTGCTCTCCTCATCCACCTGCATGTCTGGGAGCTTTTCCTGTCTTAGAATTTAAAGAGGACTTGCAGGTGGAGGTTCTCAGCGCAGCCAATGGGGCCTGGCTTCCCAGCTTGGCCTCCTCCCACCATGGACAGGTGTCTGTGGTGGCTGATTTAATGCTGTGTTTTATAGGGTGCAAAGTTAATGAGCTGTTATTTCTAAGCAACATAAATTTAAGGAGCGAACGCTGTAATTTCGTGCTCAGGAGTTTGTACACTGGGATTAAAGGTATCCAGGTTTCCTGGGGCTTGGCTGGCGACCTGTGTTCTGAGTTCACTGGGGAAGCCGGCTGGCCTGCGGGTCAGGCAGGAACCTGGGTATGCAGTTGTGGTTTGCTGTGAAGGGTGTGGTCAGGCCAGCCCTTGAAACCAGCTGTCTTTCTCCAATGGATCACAAAGCATGTTTTGTGAGTGGAAAGGAATGCAGGGGTCAAGACTTTCAGTGTCTGTGGAGGAGTGGACTGTTAATTTGAAGAGCTGCTGACCCAGCTTCAGACGTGTGTGTGTGTGTGTGTGTGTGTGTGTGTGTGTGTGTGTGTGTGTGTGTGTGTTGTCCTGGGCTCTGGGGTCTGGACCAGCAGTTGTTTTCTAGACCAGAACACTCCTAGGACACTAGGCGTTGGTTGTCTTGAGAACATCCCCAGAGGTCATTGTGCTCTTCCCCCTCTGTGGCCTCATTGATGGCCTGCACCTGTTGTTCCTCTTCCCTCAGCCTGGCCACCCCACATCCCACATTCATTTGGAAAACATCCCTGGCCAAGAACACAGTACTCCAGCAAACTAACCATGTGTTGGGCTTTGGGCCAGGTATCACCAACTGCCCACCCCCACTCAGCTCCCAGGCCAGGCTCTGGCTTCCTGCACTGAGCTGGTAACAGGCCAGAGCTCTGGGCTTTCTTTCTGAAGCTCCACAATGGCTGTGTCTCACTTGTGGTTGCCTCACAGCTTGCTTTGTCCTGTCATTGTCTTCTCAGTACTTAACAGCTCTGGGAGGCAGGGGGAGGGGGGCCCATTGTGCTGATGATGAAGTTGAGGCTGGGAGGAGATGAGGGACAGTGAACCCTGAAGCCTACACCTGGATGGAGGGGTGGTTGGGCATGGACCAGCAAGCTAATCTTTTGGAGAAAACCTCTCTGTAAGGATTTTCTTTCCTCTTTCCTTTGTTTAAAGACAGGGTCTCACTATGAAGCCCAGGCTAATTTAAGAGTTTAATATTATTAGTCCAGACTATCCTGGCAATCCTCCTGCTTCAGCCTCCTGAGTGCTGACTATGGGCATAGTTACTTTGTGAAGAATTTTCTGAGCCCCCCCCCCCCAGCTCCCCTGTGCATGTTGGGGGCTGGGTGGGTGGGATCTGGGCTGGAAGGGCATTCTTGGCTGATGGTCTGGATGTGGCCCTTAGGCCCATCACTTCTTTCTCCTCCTGGTCTACATAAGGAGACCCAGGAAGGCACAGCCAGAAGAAGCATTAACTTGCTCAAGACTACCCTCAGTTCAGGCAGAGCAGGGACAAGGCCCTGTCCCCCTTCCTGTTCTCATGTAGCCCTCCTCTATCACACTGATACTGGCCAAATTAAGTGTTCTCTGCAGCACATCTTTTCATGACATCTTTTCAAGGCTATCCCTGGGAGGGCAGCCTTGGCTTTCCCCCTCCCTCCTCCCTATTTCTCCCATATTTGCCCAGCTCTTCAGAACTGAATATCAGGCAGACAAACACCGCCCCCCCCCAACTGCTTAGGCTTCTCAGAGATCTGGTGACACTGCGGGGGTGGTCCTCAATGAGTCCCAACCAGGCTGATTCATGTCTTGGGCCTCAGGTGGATCAGCTCAAACTCAAAGTCAGCCGGCTGGAGGAAGAGTGTGTGTTGCTGCGGAGGGCCAAAGGGCCACTACCTGGGGCCGAAGACAAGGAAAAGGAGCCAGATGGTGCAGATCTGCTCTCTGAGCTTAGGGCAGAGAATCAGCGGCTGACTGCCTCATTGCAGGAGCTCCAGGAAGGTCTTCAGCAGGTAGGACCCTGGTGCTGGGATGTGGTTCAGCCACAAGCTGGCCTCTGCTGCCCACTGTCCTTCTGACAACAGAGGCTGAGGGCTGATGCAAGTCCAGCTCACTTCTCACCTGAAACTCTGGGGCATTAGTGTACTGAACGCCCCGGGGGCTTTAGCCAATCCCCAGAGATCTCCAAACCCCTTAAAATTATACCTCTGAGTGTATATGAGTATATACACTAGAGAGAGGGGTCCCAATTTCTCTTTTAAAATATGATGTTAGAAATCAAGTTTAGGGCATTTTTGTTTTTACCTGGCTCACTCTAGTCCTGGCTGATCTAGAACTGGTTATGTAGCCTAGACTGGCCTCAAATTTGTGGTAATCTTCCTGCCTTTGCCTCCTGAGTGCTGGGATTGTAGACTTGTGCCACCACTCCTGGCTATTCAGGAATTTGTGAAGTCTCAAGGTTTGGGATACTTGTGTAGTGTCCTTGGTGTCAGTGGCAGTGTGGACATGCCATTTTTCCACATAGAAAGTGGAAAGAAGACTGTTTATTTTGTGGGTTTGGGAGTGTGTGACCAGATGTGGGCCTAGGGTCTGTATCTTGGATTCAAGACCAGCCCCTTTAAAACCTGTAGTCAGAGGGATGGGGATAGGTCTTGGGAATAGTGCTAGGTGTGGGACCAGAGCGATTGGGAGTGGGCTAGGGTTTTGTTTGTGACATGGCCCTGACTGAGCTTGGGAATATACTGTCCTCCCTGAGAAGCTCATGTCTTCTGAAGGACAGTGGGGCTGGAGGGGCCATACCACTCTCCACATAGGGAAACCGAGGTCTAGGTGCCAAGCCTGGGATAGTAGCACACTTGGTTGTTTTGGAGGGTTGAGGGCTGTCTTCCTTCCTCTGTATGCCCAATGTTGGGTTGGAGGACCAAGGGTTGAGGTGCCCCCCCCCCACTTTACCCTGCAGGAGGTGAGCAGGCCAGGGGCTGCAGGCTCTGAGCGCATCCTGCTGGACATCTTGGAGCATGACTGGAGGGAGGCACAGGATAGTAGGCAGGAGCTGTGTCAGAAGCTGCACACAGTGCAAGGCGAGCTACAGTGGGCTGAAGAACTGCGGGACAAGGTAGGGACTACTGCCCACATCCCTACCACCACCCTGCCCCACCACCTTCTGCTAATGCCCTGGTTTAGGAGGGGGTATTTACTACCAGGAATGGTTGGTATACCCCAGTGGCCTTCCATTGGTATCTTCAGCAGAACTAGGCTTATTCATCCATACTCATTCATCCTTTTTAGGCATTGCAGATTCATTAGAAAACACATCAAAGACTCCCTAAAATGAAGAAATAAATCTTTAAAAAGAAACCCCAAAACCCACAGGGTCTGGGAATTTAGCTCAGTGATAGAGTGCTTGCCTAGCAAACAAAAGCAGCTGGGTTCGGACCCAACTTGAGTTCTGAGCACCTATGTCAGGTTGCTCTCAAGGGCTTATAATTCTATCTCCAGGGGATCTATTGGTTACTCTTGTCTGTCCTTTGTCTACACCCCCATATACACATACTTAAAAATAAAATAAAATAAATCTTTAATTCCAAGGCTCCCACTCCTGGAGAGGGTGCTTCTAGCAGGCAGGTGCTAGCAGGCAAAGTGCACACCCAAGTGCCCAAGGCATGCTGGAAAGGAAGCTGAGAAGAGTGAAGGGTGTAGGCTAAACTTTCCATGGGAGACCCTGGCATGGAGGGTATGTTGGAATTATCAAGCCCGTTTCATGACTTAGGCAGTTGAGGTCCAACAAGACAAAGACGATGGCTGAGGATATCCCCCTGGAGAAGTGGGCACTTTTTTCCTGGGTTTTTGGGGTTCTGAACCTGGCCCACCTGCCCTGCTCATAGTACCTGCAAGAGATGGAGGATCTGCGGCTCAAACACCGAACGCTGCTCAAGGACTGTGACCTCTATAAGCACCGCATGGCCACTGTGCTGGCCCAGCTGGAGGAGATTGAGAAAGAGCGGGACCAGGTGAGCTGCAGTTTGCTGCATGGCATCCCTCATCCCATCACTGGTTCTGATTTAGGGAGGAGGAGGAAGCAGGATTGGCATTGCAGGAAGAGACATTAAATGTGCACTGCTGAATTGAGATGAGGTTGGCAGGCCAGGGAGACAGGTAAGCATCTTCACATATACCCAGGCAAGCCTGGGAGTGTTCTGAACTGTAAAACATGGGCCTCTGATGCCTACTGGTCCAGTATGGGCCTCACAGTCCTCCAGAGACTCTGCTCCAATCCTCTCATTGCATGGGGCCCAGGGATGGTCGGCCTTGTTGGTGATCAGATGGGCAAGCGGCACTGGAGCAGGGCCCAGGCCCTTGGTAAATCACATAGGTGTCCTTGCATTGCAGCCAGGAGCTCTGCCTTTTCCTATGAGCACTTGAGAGATCTGCCTTAGACCCCGAGCTCCCCTGCCCTCCAAAACCCTCAAGCATCTTAGCCTGGAGGAGGGACCTGCAAATATTTGCTGATGAAGAAATTCCCCAAGGTTTTGGCTTTGTGTTTCTGGCATCATGGGCATATCTCCTGAGAAGGGTGCAGGGAGGCTGAGGACCTCAGACCAGTTCTTTTATGCCACTGTCCACTGTGTGGAAGGGCCCCCTCTGGATAGAGTATGAGGCTTTTGTCCCATCACCCATGTGAGAATGGCCCCTTGAGTCCCCTAGGAGTCTTTAGAATGTAGGTTTGGGGTGTTGTCCCTGGCTTTGTGATTGTGGTACTTTCAGGCAATCAGCCTACTTCCATCCCCTAGGCCTTTGCTTCTAACTCCCCCAGAAGTAGTGGCAAGTCTGGGCCCGGGCCTATAGGGACCCAAGTGCTGTGGTTAAAGTTAGATGCATAGTGGATCTTAGAAGCTTTTTTTTTGAGACAGGGTTTCTTTGTGTAGCTCTGGCTCTAGACCATCTGACCTCAAACTCAGAGATCCAACTTCCTCTGCCTCCCAAGTGCTGGGATCAAAGGCATGTGCCACCATTGCCTGGCTTGGAAGCATCTTAAGTTTAGGGGTGTGATGTTCCTGGACTCTGCCCTTTCCAGCTAGAGCCACCTATAGCCCTGATGGTATTGTTTTTCCACCTGCAAGCAAGGCAATCTTCTTAGTTGGTCTGTGTATAGGTAAAATGAGCTGATGCTAAACAGCCCCACCCGAACCCCATAAAGGAAGTGCCCTCAGGCGATAGCACCCTTCTTGTTTCATCCAGCCCACTGAGCCAGCTTGCCTCCCTCAGAGTCTGGCTACCCTGCTCTTTCCAGGCAATCCAGAGCCGAGACCGGATCCAGTTGCAGTACTCTCAGAGCCTCATTGAGAAGGATCAGTACCGCAAGCAGGTGCGGGGACTAGAGGCGGAGCGCGATGAGCTGCTCACCACAGTCACCAGCCTGGAGGGGACTAAGGCCATGCTGGAGGCACAGCTGCAGCGGGCACATGGGGGCTCCTGTCTCAAGGTGAGTGGGGGGCAGAAGCTAAGCACCCTGGGGCTGGGGTGCTGTGGACTTGGGGAACCTTGCTTCATGGGAAGAAATATGCTGGCTTTAAGGCTGGGCTTCTACTGCAAGGGGACTGCAGACACTCTGTAAGCCTGGATACCGGAGGGCCTGTGAGTGTGACCCTCAGAGGCAGTGAGGCTAGTCTAGCACAGGCCTTGAAATTCCACGAGAGAAAAGCTGTTCCCATCCTTTCATAGTGCAGGCACTAGAGGGATCAGGGGTTTGCTGGAGATCACACAGCCAGGTGGCTCTAGCACAGGACCCAGGCCCTTGGGAAATCAGACAGAGGCCCTTGAACTCTACCAGGAGTTCTGCTGTTTCCTGTTTTGGGTTGCTTGTGATGAGCTCATGGGCCTGGAGGAGTAGAAGGAAGACACATGAGTATATGGTCTCTTGTGTGTCAGAACCTTGGTGGCTTTTGTGCTGAGGTGAAAAAAAAAAAAAAAACAAAAAACAAACCAGTAGGGGCCCAGTAGGTTGGACCCCTGTACCCCCTTAACCTGGTCCTGTGGGTCTCTGTATTGCAAATCCTAGACTCTGTCATGGTCCTGACTTAGGACCTTTGCAGATGCTTCTGCCCTGATCTTCCTTCCCAACTGTACCTATTAGTAACCCCCATATCCTGAGTCAGCAACTCAAATCTCACTTTGCCCAGAAAGCAGTGATATACCAGGCAGAGTGGGACCTCTGTTGTGCTCTGTGTCCAGGGCACATTCCTTCTCTTGCCCTCGCCTTTGGCATGATTTTGTTCTACTATTGGCCCGTAGTCTTTCCCATCCTGAGGCATGGATTCCATGAAGGTCCAGATCTAGCACCCTATGCCCAGATCTTTCCTTTGCGTAGCATGTAGCAGGTGTGAAGTATTGACCATGGCCAGCCTGGGTTCAGGCTTGCTCACCTCCTCTCTTGCCTTATTCTTTGGCAGGCCTGCACCTCTTCCCATTCCTTGTGCTCCAACCTCAGCAGCACCTGGAGCCTCAGTGAGTTCCCATCCCCACTGGGAGGCCCTGAAGCCACAGGAGAAGCCACAGGATCTGAGGCCCATACCTCGGTAAGCTGTCATTCACCCCAAATAAGGGAAGCCTGAGACTTTCCTATATCACCAACATGCACTGTCTCCAGTTTGCCAACTCTTGCACTTCACAGACAAGCATGTCAAGGTCCAGGGAAACTGAGAATCTTCCCCCATGTGTGTTTCTATGTGCAGGTGTTTCTGCATGCGTGTGTGTGTGTGTGTGTGTGTGTGTGTGTGTGTGTGTGTGTGAGAAGATTGGAGGTCAGCCTTAGGGGTTGTTCTTTAGGAGCCATCTACCCTGTTGTTTCTTTAAATTATTTTTATTATTTTTATATTAATTATTTGTATGTATACATATCTTTGGGTATGTATGTGTGGGTATGGGTATCCTCAGAAGCCAGAGATGTCTGGTCCCCTTGGAGTAGTTGTGAATGTTCAGTGTGGGTGCTGGGAACAGAACTTAGCTCCTCTGAGAGCAATAGAAGCTCTTAACCATCAAGCAATCTTTTTGGTGCTTACTTTGTCTTTTGTCTCCCTCCCTCCCTCTCTCTCTCTTTCTTTTTTTTTTGGAGACTGAAACTGTCTGTCTAGACTAGGCTGACTGGCAATCCACAGGGACCCTCCTATCTTTGCTCCCCATCACGGGTTACAAGGGTGTGCCACTATGCCTTGCTTTTTTGTGTGGTAGTTGAGGATCCAACTCAGGTTCCCACACGTGTTCAGTGACACCTCCCTGGCTACACATCTCCCAGAGCCCTCAGGAGTGGGGACCCTCAGGTGTGGGGACCCTCAGGTGTGGGGACCCTCAGGTGTGGGGGCCTCGTACACTGCATGCTTTTCTTTTGTCTTAGGCCCCAAGTCTTACTTGTGAGCTGAGGGCTGGGATGGGTGGGCTGGAGGTAACAGGCCTTATCCTGGGGTTGCAGGAGGAAGCCTCAGACAGTGCGAAGGAGATCAACCGGCTCTCCATCCTGCCCTTTCCACCCAGTGCTGGCTCCATTCTCCGCAGGCAGCGTGAGGAGGACCCAGAGCCCCCTAAGAGGTAAGCTGCGGGGGGGGGGGGCAGAGGGAGCTCCCCCATGAGGAAGGGTTGCTGGGTCCTGAACAGCTGTGCCCTTTGAGTTCAATTGCAGAGTCATGCAGGACCAACAGCCCCTTCTCTTGACTGCTCTAGAAACAGTGAAGCTCAAAGAGGAACCAAATCAGGTCAGGGTGAGGTCAAAGGGCAGAGTGGACTCAGCTGTAGCCCAGCACTGGGGCAGGAAAGTCACCGCAAGCAGCCTGAGAGCTCAGATTTTCAACCTTAGAAACCCAGTTGGCTCAGGTTGAGGGTGCAGAGAAGGGTTCCAGGGGTGCGGTACTTGAAGCAAGAAAGCCAGGCCACAGCTTCAGGTAGCAGCATTAGGTCAGAAAGCCCAGGCCATATCCGTAATTGCTGGAGCAGGATGTGGGATTTCCTGTCTTCTGGCCCTTCCCATTACTACCTTCCCCCTCTAAGTGGCCTCCTGATGAGAGGTTGGGCTGGAGGAGGCTATGGTGCCCACAGGCTTGCTGTGAAATGACCTGCTGTCACAGGAACAGGTGTGAGCAAGGTAGCCTAACTCAGGAAGTACAATTAGGAGCCAAGGGCCAAAGGTAGCGGGGGAGGGTGATGGCAGGGTGAGAGGTCAGGGGAGGTGGCATTGAAGGACAAGCCAGCTGTGGATCAATGCAATTAACTCCTTGCCTCGTGGCTTTAGGGGGCTGGTGGCCTGGGTGCCCTGGGCCTGGGGCCTGGTCAGTGTTTGCTGGGGGACTGAGACAGAGTAGGGTAGAGTGTCATCGGTCTCACCTGCCACCCCATCTCCTCTCTGTCCAGGTCTTTTAGCAGTATGTCGGATATCACAGGTAACTCCCAGGGCCCTGGGGGAGGCTCACTTTGGGGAGTTCCTTGCCACTGGTCTAACCCTGTGTTCCTTTCCCCATGACCTGTGTGTGTCCCTGTCCAGACAGAGAGGGTGCGTGGGAGGGTCCTGAGGGTTAGGGTCTGGCTTGCACACCTGCCCCTGGGTGTGCCGTGTGGGGCCCCTCGTTCCCTTCCTACCTCTTACTCCTCTAGGAAACTGGAGCCTCACCCCATGGCCCTGGCCCAGCTCTGTGCCCCTGGGGCCATGAGCCTGCCAACGTCCTTTCATTGCCTTCGGCTGTCCTCCGGCTCTCTAAACTCCTGACCGCCTTCTTCCTTCCTAGGGAGTGTGACTCTTAAGCCCTGGTCCCCTGGCCTCTCTTCATCCTCCTCCTCTGACAGTGTATGGCCTTTGGGAAAGCCAGAAGGCCTCCTGGCCCGGGGCTGTGGCCTGGACCTCCTCAATAGGTATGCAGTTCTCTAGGATGGTGGAGTAGGGTTTGGGCATCACCACGTGGCTGCAGAGGGTCAGGATTCAGCAGGGAGGCAGCAGACCACACCTCTACTGTAGGTATCTGTGAACAGTAAGGTCTTCAAACAGTGGCAGCCCTGGAGTTCAATCAAATCCTGTTACCATTGTCTGTGCTGTGAGAGCCCCAGCTGCTCACGTCTCCCTGGGCCTCAGTTTCCTCACTGGCTGAAGGCAACAATGATCCCTTCTGCATGTGGGTTTCTGGGAATTTCTGGCTCATGTGAACAGAACTCTGCCAGGCAGACCTCATGTCGCCCTCATTCCAGCTTCTTGCTAGTCATCCCTGCTCTGAGCCTTTTGTGGGCAGTGTCCAGCTGAGTGATGGAGCTGGGGCTGGGACCACACAGGAGCCCCTATAGCTATTTTGGCTACAAACCCAAAACAGAAGTTACAGAACATTACAGCAGGATGTCCTGACAATGACCCACTCTGTTCATTGGGGAAGGAGGTGTCCCCCATCTCCCCAGGGCCACAGTGACCTTTGAACTCAGGGCTGCTGGGGGAAGTAAGGAAAGGTTGGCCAGGGAAGGACCTGGAGTCAGTGAGGGGGGAAGAAGGGGAGATGGAAGGTGAAAATTCAGGCAGAATGAGTCTTAGTGGGCTCCATGACTCAGGCCTAACATGTGGCTTTTGGCTTGTGTGAATTAGATGTCTGGGAGTGTTCCGCTGCCGTTCAGTGCCAGGGCAGCTGCAGGCTGCTTCACTCCTGGGACTGCGTGGATTTTTCTTTTGTTGTTTGTTTTGTTTTTCAAGACCGGGTTTCTCTGCATAGCCTTGCATAGTCCTGAAACTCACAGTGTAGACCAGACTTGCCTTGAACTCTCAGAGATTCACCTGCCTCTGTCCTGTGGTCCCCACTCCCCACTGCTGGGATTAAAGGTGTGTGCCACCAACGCCTGGCTTAAGTGTTGTTTTGATTGTCCTTGTTTCATAAAACATAAAATTCAGAGGCATTAATGAACTTGCCTAAGACCATAGAGCTGAAAAGTACCAGGGCCATTCAGTGTCCCCTTCACATTTGGGTTCTAGGAAGGCCTTAGGAAACACTGAATGCCAGCCAGTGTGAGATGGGGTTAGGGGCAGGGGAATGAATGTCAAGACAAACAGCTCAAGGAAGAGCAGGACCAGAGGCCTTCAGCTTGGACAGGCCTTCAGCACCCCACCCACCCACCTACCCCCACCCCCTGCTTCTCTTGCAATCCCAATCCAGCAGTCAGCCCAGTGTGACATTGTCTCAGCCTGTGCAGGATGTGCTTATGGGGGAAGGGGTGGAGGTACCGCCCTTCCTGCCTGCCGTGGCCCTTCCTCCATTCTGGCTTGCAGCGGGGTCCTGGCTCTCTTCCAGGGGGCGCCGGGATGCAGAACTGGGAGTGAAGCTCTGGCTCACCCCTCCTAGGCTTGGGCTTTAATCACCAGGGTCACCCTGCTACCCGTGCTGTTTTGGGGAAGAAGGAGTTGAAGGAAGGACACAGACTGGGCTGGGCTCCGGGGCGGCTGAAAGAGGAACGGGGACAGGCCCTTCCCTAACTTCAGGCCAGGGTAGCCCACTTGGGTCCCAGAAAGCTGGCTTTGCACCCAGAGGCTTGAGTACAACTCTTGCTGTTTAATGCTACCGTGGGAGCTTGGGCAGGCCACTTAATTTCCTAATGTTCCAGTCTCCTGCTGTATAATGTGGTTCCACAATCTCTCCCATCCTTTCCCTTTCCCACAGTTCCTAATTTGAATAGTACCTGGCTTAGTCTTGGGTATTCTAGCTACTGCTGTGGCTTTGTGCATTCGTGCATGTAACTGCACACGAGCAAGCGTGGTCTTTGTAGTAGTATATGGGGTGTATGCACGCATTGGTGTGCTGGCATGTGAGTGCAGGTGTGGAGGCCAGAGCTGACTTCCTGCACGGCTGTCTGCCTCAATTCCCTGTCCCTGGGGCTCACTGTTTTGGCTAGACCTCCTTCAGTCTCTGCTTCCCCAGTGCTGATGTTATAGGTGTGGCTTTCGTGTGGGTATCAGACATTTAAACCCAGGTCCTGATGTTTATTAGGCGAGTGCTTTATTTACTGAGCTGTCTCCCTAGCCCAGAACCCGGTCAAGAATTGTTCTAGGTCCAAAGCCACTGGAGGCTGGTGTAGTTTGGGCACACCTATCTTCTGTCTGTGGTGCAGGTGTTGGGTACCATACACATAGCTCTTGAGCCTCTTAACTGCCAACTCTGTCACTCCCTCCAGCCTCTCCACTCCTCTGTTAGGGCACAGGGCAGAGAAGGATGGTGGGAAGTCAGGCAGTAGAGCTAGAAGAGCACTGGACAGATGGCGGTGTGGGGAGGTGGGAGAGAAGAGTCCAAGAATGGTGTAGGTGCTGGGTCTAGGAGAGCATTAGAGAAAGTTGGTCTGTCATCTCTTAGCAGAACCCTGCACTTGCCTATACTTACTCACCTGGTATTAGAGATCTCTAGAATCTTCTGACCACACTGAGAGAATGTTCTAACAGTCTTTGTCCACATCCATTTACCCACCGCTTGTGCCACTATTGCTAAGTGGCAACTCCTTTGTACCTGCAGCTTCCCACACCTCTAGCATTATAGTGACATTGCTACCTCCTAGAGAGTTGTCAGAGCCTTTAGCCTTAGCATCCCACATCCCTGACTGATGCAAATCAGTCACATACACAGCCTGGAGATCTTCCCACAGTGCCCCAGGACAGGGACACTCACACGGCATTACCACTCACAGCTGGCAGAAATGGCATGTTCTCCGACTTGATGGGTAGGGCTGGGAGCCCTTCTAGGAGTTGGAGTTCTAGGAGTTGGAGAGCCCCTGTCCTTCTCAGGCCCCAGTGCCCCAGTCCCAGCCAGGGTCAGTGTCAGCTAGCCTGTCCTGTTCTCTACCCTCCTCTGAATCTGCTGAGGTCCCAAACAAGGGATCTCTCTGCACTGTTCCCACCCACCCCTAGGCCATTCCTAGAACTCTGACCAGTGCTCAGAGCAGGGTGATTGTTTGTGGAGGCTCAGAGAAGTCACAGGTCCTTTGGTGACTCCGGGAGGGGTGGTTGTCCACAGTAGTTCTGAGGAGGGGATGCTCAGTCTTTAGGGTATTCAGGGGCAAGGGAGGAATTTGAGAATACCTATTCTGGCACAGTTATGAATATGGCTGCAATCTGTGGGTTTGCAGCAGTTGGGGAAATTGGGCCCATGGGATTGTCCTCAGTCCCACCTGATGACAGGAAGTTGCCAAAGTGTGTGTATGCACCATAGAGCAAGTGTGGAGGTTAGAGGACAGCTGTGGCATTTGGTTCTCTCTCTGTCTTTTTTTTTTTTTTTTTTTTTTTTATCATGTGGGTACCTGAAATGGAACTCAGGCTACCAAACTTGACAGCAGGCAACTTTACCTGCTGAGCCATTTTATCAGCTGGGCCAGAGTTTCTTTCTTTCTTTTTAAAATTTATTTATTTTTATTTTATTTACATTGGTGTTTTACCTTCGTGTGTCAGTGTGAGAGTGCCAGGTTTCCAGAGTCTCTTGAGCACTTCCCTTAAGGACATAGATACTGAAATCGAGCCCACTACATTTCCACTCGTGGCTGGACAAGTCGGATGAGTTGGCACGAGGGGTAAGTGCAGACATTAGTGGTTAGTCAGGCCATGCTGTTCCCCTCAATGGCACTTTACTCTCTCAACTTTTTTGACCTCACACCTTGGTAAGAAAAGCCTGGGAAGAACCTGAAATCAACAGCTCATGAGACAATGGTCCAGGCTTGGGAATGTGGCTTGTTGATAGAGTACTTGCCTAGCATGCACAGAGCTCAGTACTGTATAAACCGGATATGGTGATGCATACCTGTAATCCCAGCACTTGGGAGGTGGAGGCAGGAGGATCAGAAGTTCAGGGTCATCCTCAGCTACATAGAGAGCCAGCCTGAGGTAGCTGAGACCTTGTATAAGCAAGGTGGAGTATAGAGAGCCCACCTAGGGTACCTAAGACCCTGCGCAAGAGAGGGTTACTTGTGAGGAGGCAGAATTACATTTTGTATCCAGTTCTACTAAGAACTGGTCAGGACCCACAGTGGCCACACAGCTGTTTGCCTTGTCTGTCTTTCATCTGACCCTCACACCCATGGGGGCAAAGGGGTGCTATTGTCATTATGGGCAAGCAGCCGGTTCATTCTTGTGAGCTTAGGACGTGGTTTAGGTAGATAGGGTTTCGTGCAGACATGTCCAGACTTCTGCTGTTTCAACATGAGGTTGTCATCTACATAGTTTACATTCTGTGTGACTGAGTTACAAAAGATACCAGAAAAAAAAATCTCATAATGTTTTAAGTCATTTATGATTTTGTGTTGTTGCCCAGGATGACCCATATATAGTGAGCTGGATACAATTGGTGGAGTCTTCCAGAATATCTTGCCCTAACTGCTGGTGGACAAGTCTCAGGATTCCCCATTTTGCCTAGGTCTTTCCACAGGGCCTCCATGAAGCAGGACAGGCCCACAGGCCTGGCTTTCTGATTTGACAGAGGGGACAGGTGCCAGCTGCAGGGGGCAATGTCAGTGCTGTCAGGTAGGGTAGGCTCTGTTAGAAGAAGCGCTCCTCTGCAGCTGGCCCAGCCTCAGGCACATGGAAGAGACTTGGGGTCATTTTGTCTGGGACTGGCTGCTGGGCCCTGCCAGTGCTCACCCAGGGAGGGGCAGGACTGTGTCTGTGGGGACTCCAACATGTCTCTGACTTTACAGTCAGTGGTTTCCATTGTGTCAGGATGTAGGATGGACAAATGCCTTCCCATGGCTCAGACAGGGTCAGGCCTGACCCTCCTCCATCTGTCACTGTACCTCTGTTCCTCACTGAGATGTGAGCCAGGCATGTCTTCCCCAGAGGTCTCTTCCTACCCTCTGCTCCCCTGCAGCTGCTTCCAGATTAGATTCTAATGATGCCCTTTCCTTGGACTGGTCTTCCATCTTCAGTGTGTTGGACATCAGACTGGGTGTTTGGGGTACAGGCTGTATTTCATGGATGTCTGGGGCTGAAGGGTTCTGAAGAGAAAGTGAGAAAGTAGGCCTGAAGCTGGGGTAGGGGTGGGGTGGGGTGGGTGTGTCTGGGAGGGAGAGGCTGTGTCTGACTTGAGTTTTAAGGCATTGGCAGTGTGACCAGGCTCTGGTGGGTGGTGTGTGGCATGTCAGGGCACTTCAGGGACACTGAGCCTGATCAGGCAGCAGAATCATGGTCGCTTTGCAGGTGCACTATTACAGTGCCGACTGGACTTTTGTTCCTGTCTTCCCTCTTTCTCTAAGGTCTCTGGCCATCCGAGTATCTGGTTGGAGTCCTTCTGGAGTCCTGGAACTCCAGGATAAAAGTCCAGATAGCCTGCCAGTCCTTGGGGACAGATGGTCTGGGGCCGTGGTGCGAAGGGTGCTATCTGGTCCTGGTTCAGCCAGGACAGAACAGAAAGAGGTGAGGTTCCTCTCCCTGAGTTGGGAGCGAGAGTCCTGCTTTAACAAGGGCAGACATTGGTCAGTGGAGCAGCATCCCGTGGGTGGGGTTCCTGGGGACTGGCTGAGGTAGAAACTGCTCTGCCCTCAGCCTGCAGTGAATAAAGTCTATTTTGGTAGAGTGGGAGGTGGGGCAGGATGATGGTATTGTGACAGAGTCACATCCCTAAAATCATTCACTGTTTGGGTTACTCAGCCAAGGACAGAAGGCACTGGCCTGGAGGGGGCAGGCTTGGAAGCTGAGGCCCAGCAGAGGACCTTGCCCTGGAACCAGGGTTCTACACTCCCCTTCCTGCTGGACTCAAAGGGTAAGCCTGGTCTCTGAGTGGACCCATTGAACTCATGAGACCCAGCCAATCAGGGCTCTTTCAGTCTTGGGTGTGGGTAGGAGCAGAAGGGCCTGGAAGCAGATGCAGACGCCCAGTGCGCAGCAGTGCTGTGGCCTCCTTTTTGTGTGTTTCTGTGTCCTTTCTCTGCTTGGTAGGTGCTAACTGTGAAAGGGGTACTGCAGTTAGAATCCAGAGGCCTGGCTTTGAGTCCTGGCACTGTTGGTTAGGGACTGGGGAGCTTTCAGCAAATCCTTACCTCTTTTTCAACTAAGTTCCCCACTTGAAGAAGGTCTTTGCAGCCCTACCGAGGGTCCTGTCACTGGCCAGTGGGGTCCCTTGAAGCCAATCCTTGGGCTCACCAGCCTCCTGTTTCCTCCCCATCCTCCTCAAACCCAGCCTGTCAGTCCTTCCATGAGGCCCTGGATGCCTGGGTGAAGGGATCAGGTACAGAGCCCTTCTACATTCGAGCCAACCTCTCCCTGCCTGAGCGGGCCGATCCCCATGCCCTGTGTGTAAAAGCCCAGGAGATCCTGCGGCTGGTGGACCCAGCACACAAGCGGAGGCAGGAATGGTTCTGCACTCGAGTTGACCCCCTCACCCTACGGGACCTGGACCGGGGCACTGTGCCTAATTATCAGAGGTAACACTGGAGGCCTGGGGTGGGGACTCTTGGGATCTGGAGCAGGGATGTAGCCCTTCCTCCCTGGAATCCCTCACAGCCTTCTGGGACAGGATGAGTTGGAGGAGAAGTAGTTGGGGCTCGCTTTTCTCTTCACCTGTGTGACCCAGCTTCCTCCTGTAGAGCGCAGCAGCTGCTAGAAGTCCAGGAAAAATGCTTGCTCTCCAGCAGGCACCGAAGTCCTCGAAGCAATGTAAGCAGGGATGGCGGGCAGGGAGAGAAGCACTAGCGACAGACCAATAGGGTGGTGCTCAGAGGGAGGGGCGGGCTGAGTTTTCTGTATCCTTGAGGAAAGAGGAAGGGGGGGGGGCTACTCTACCGTGTCAGTGGGATTTAACTGATGTACTAGGCACCTAGGAAATAGAGAGCATTAGTTTCTTCAAGCGGGTTGGTGGAGAGATGAAATGTAGTGGAGTGTGCCCTATGCTCAGGAAGGAGTATGTCTAGTACACCGTGGGCATCCAAGAACTGCCATATTCTCAGTCCCTGGGCTGGGTCACTACCGTGCCCATAGCAAAGTGAGTTTCCCTGGGAAACCCCATTGCTGAAAGCTGACAGGGAGTATGTGTACCAGGCAGAGTGTGAAGAGCTTGCAGCCATGTGGCTGCCTCTGCTGCTACCATAGGTTGTCCTCCTGGGTGTCCCCTTGGGATGGGTGTCCCCTTGGGATGGGTGTCCCTTGGGTAGGTGTCCCTTTGGGTAGGTGTCTCCTTGGGATGGGTGTCCCCTTGGGATGGGTGTCCCCTTGGGATGGGTGTCCCTTGGGATGGGTGTCCCCTTGGGATGGGTGTCCCCTTGGGATGGGTGTCCCTTGGGATGGGTGTCCCCTTGGGATGGGTTCCCCCTTGGGTAGGTGTCCCCTTGGGTAGGTGTCCCCTTGGGAAGGTGTCTCCTTGGGATGGGTGTCCCCTTGGGATGGGTGTCCCTTGGGATGGGTGTCCCCTTGGGATGGGTTCCCCCTTGGGTAGGTGTCCCCTTGGGTAGGTGTCTCCTTGGGATGGGTGTCTCCTTGGGATGGGTGTCCCCTTGGGATGGGTGTCCCCTTGGGATGGGTGTCCCTTGGGATAAGTTGTGCTTTGTGTGATGGTCTTCCTTCTTGTGCTGACAGCTGAAGAAGCGTGCCCTAGGGCTGGTGAGGCCCAAGCCTGCAGGGGGCGCTGCAGGAGACTCAGCAGAACAGCTACCGGCAGAGCTCTGTTCAGGTGAATCTGAGGGAATGGGGAGTATCCCCACTGCTGAGGTGCTCAGTGTGCTTCTGAGCAGTGCTGGTTTAGAGTGGGGACAGTCTTGAGGAACAAGACTCTTGATGGTGGAATGAATTGAAGGCAACCCATTGTCAGGTGCTCACACACACACACACACACACACACACACACACACACACACGTCTCTGACGAGGGTTAATACACCAACAGGGGCTGGGAAGGTGTGACTGGGCTTGGGGTGGCTAGAGGAAGTGACCTGGGCCTGATGGCAGGAGCATGGCTTTGAGCTGCAGGCAGAAGCCCTAACACTGCAGGCAGCTACAGTAGGAGCACAGTACAGGCAGATGCTGTGTTCTCCCCAGGCCCTCAGGCAGTGCTTTTATCACCACTGGGAGGATGTGGCCTTTGCCTGGGGATGTTGGGAAGTCAGCAGTACTTTGAAAGCAGGGAGTCATGTGATCCAATTGGTGGTTGGAAGCCTCTCCCTAAGTGCGGAGCTGGGAGTGGCCTGTAAGGGGGCACATCTGAGACAGAGTCAGAAAGATGCCTTCTGAATCACAGCCCCCACCATGTCTGTGTGAGCACAACAGGACTTAGGGAGGGAAACTAGGTGGCAGAAGAGGATGGTGGTTTTAAGTATCCCATGCAGCCCTACATCTCTTCTATGTCCCTCTTCTCTGCAGAGCTAGAGCGAAGCCTTAAACCCTACAGCCTGGTGCGTCCACTACTGGTGTCTGCCCTGCGGCCTGTGGTGCTCCTGCCTGAGTGCCTGGCCCCCCGGCTCATCCGCAACCTGCTGGATCTGCCCAGCTCCAGGCTGGATTTCCAAGTGTGCCCTGCAGGTGAGTCTGCCACCTGGGTGGGTGAGTGGATTGGTGCGGGGTGGAGGAGCGCTGGATGGCACTGGGCAGGTGAGGCTGTGGCCCCTTGTCCTTCATGTCCTTGTTCTTAACAGAAAGTTTCTCTGGAGAGGAACAGTGCACATCTTCAGCTCCCGGAGCCCCCAAGGCCTGGCCTTCCACCCCAGGGCTGGGCAACAGGATCCGTGCCATCCAGGAGTCCGTTGGGAAGGTAAGTACTAGAGGGGTTTAGGCTGCCATTTGGGACCTGGAACCAGCATCTGGGCCATCCCTTAGGCTCCTCAGTGTCTTCCCCTTACTGGTTGGATTATGATCATGGCTCTGAGGTGTGGGCTGGTATTTCTTACCTGACATCCTTGTTTCTGAACTATCATTGTTCTGTTTGCTGGCTGGGGCTGCGGGGAGGTGGCTGAGGGGGCGGAGTGACAGTTAAGATCCAGGTCCAGAGGGACCTGCATGAGCCTGGGTCTCCAGTCTGCTTTGGTTCTTTGCTGATGAAGCAGGACTTTCTCCTGGGAAGTAGTGACAGGGTGGGTGCAATGGGGAGGTGGTCCCAGGAGTAAGGTGTCTGTCTGTGCTCCGAGAAGAAGCACTGTCTGTTGGAGCTGGGTGCACGGGGCGTGAGAGAGTTGGTGCAGAGTGAGGTCTACCCCATCGTCATCCATGTGGAGGTGACTGAGAAGAATGTTCGTGAGATCAGGTGAGTGGTGGCCTTGTGTTGGCACCCCTGTGGAAGCCTCTGGCTCTGCATCTGATTGTCATCTTTCTGTCCATCTGTGTGTGCATGTTTGTATTGTGTGTGTGTGTGTATTGTGGGTATTTATCTTTAGACAGGGTTAGGTCTGTAACATGGGTCCATATTTTGTGTATCACGTGCATGTATGTATCAGGTATATGTACCATGTGTCTCATACATATGCACATATTGTATGTGTGTTGTATGTGTATCATGTGTATTGTGTATGTATATGCTCTGGGTTTGTATTATGTGTATCATGCATTGTAAGTGTATCTTGTCTATCATGCATATATGTGGCCTTCATGCCATATGTATATTAGGCATGCCACACGTAATATATATTATATATTACATGCATATCATGTATCATATATATTGTGCTTTTGCTATTGTATTGGGTATCAGTGTGTACTAGTGTGTGATATATGTGTTGTCTGTCATGTGTGCATATACTATGTATCATGTGCATGTATCATGTATGTATTGTGTGTGTGTACACGTTGTGAGCAAGCATATGTGCACATGAGTGGCCTGCTCTGATTGCCACCCTTCTCTACAGGGGCCTGTTGGGCCGGCCTGGCTGGCGAGATTCAGAGTTGCTTCGTCAGTGCCGGGGCTCAGAACAGTGGCTCTGGGGATTGCCATGTTCCTGGGTACAGGTGCCTGCCCATGCATGGGGCCACGCAGAGGAGCTGGCCAAGGTGGTGCGTGGCCGCATTTTGCAGGAACAGGCTCGCCTTGTGTGGGTGGAGCGAGGCAGTAGCCGAGGAGGCAGCGGCAGCAGCAGTGAGGCCTGAGGACCCATCCTATGCCCTGGGCTCTTCCATCCACTATCCAGACCTCTTCTACAGATGCCTGGCCTCCTCCATCTAGTGCCTGAACACTCCCCATTGATGCCTGGGCTTCATCTGTGCTGGAGAGACTGCCAGCTGATGAGACAGATCCTGTGTCTGCAGTGGAGTCAGACCTTCCCAGTTGGGGCCTTCCTTGACCCATGGACTGTCCAGTGTGGGTCTTCTGTCCTGGGCTCTTAACAGAGTCAGCCATTGGCTTTGCACAGTCTGTGGGAGCCCACTGGGCAGACCTTGCACCTGCCCTGACTTGCTGCTCTGCATCTCATTGGCTCCCATATCCCCAAGTTTATCCTCAGTGTTTCCATTTGTGGTCTTATGAGTGTGCCTGGGCCCTTTCCTTACACCCTCACCCTGGAATAGAGTTCTCACACTGTTGTCCAACTTTGCACACATGTCCTCATGGATCTTTGATTCTGTCCCTCCATCTGGGTGCATAAGTTTCCCTTTGTCCTCAACCAGTTCTGCCACCATCACGTGGCCCCCACAGTTCACTAGTAGTTCTCGTGTGTATTGTCATGCAGATACCATGGCTGCACTGGTCAGCTACACCCTTGTCTCCTTGTGTATGTCATCCTTCCCTGTGTGTAAACATCACACCATCCCTGTTACACTGGACACTAACACATGTGTGTTTAGCACACCAGGATATGTTCTCTTGGCTGGCTTCCTATTCCCCACCTGCCTCTAGGAGGCCAGGGTGGGGGTGCTGCTAGGCTGCCTGAGTGTTCGTCTTGTGAGTAACTCCCAGGCCTTTTACTCAAGCTGCACATAATGAGTCATTAAAGTTTGTCATAGAAGTTGGTGGCCTTCTGCTTGCTTCTGTCTGTGGCCTGGGGCTCCTGTTCTACCCCTCCATTGTCTCCATCCCCAGCATTGGCAGATTCTACTTTTCAGGTCCATGCCAGCCTGCTCATTTTGTGGGCAGGGTCACATTTCCCTTGACTCCTCCCAGAGACATTGGCCATCTGTGCAGGCATCACCTTACCTGCCACAGTGCCAGGTAGGGGGCCCTCAACCTTGCCTGGCCCCATCAACAGTGCCCTCCGGTGCAGGTCACTGAAGCCAGCAGGACATGAGTGGCTTGAGTGGTTCAGGACCCAGAATACATCGTGGATGTGTGGATGTCTGAGACCCCTCTTCTAGAGTGAGGATGGTAGCCTCCAGGAGCAGCAGGCCTGGCACACTGACTGGAAGAGGTGCCCCTTGGCTTTGAGAGCTAGGATTTCACTCCCAAACATGTTTATTGTGTGTGCAGGAGGGAATAGGAGTCCATCATATGGGTCCTGGAGATCGAACTTGGGTCATCGGCCTTGTCAGTTAGCTACTTTACCTGCTGAGCCTTCTTACTTGCTACCAGAGTCCTTTCTATAAGGAATTTGCTGTAGTTCTGCACACCTGTGTGGAGGTCAGAGGCCAGCTTTCAGGACTGGGCATGTGCTTGTACCTGGGAATTGAACTCAGGTCCTCAAGCTTGGTGCCAAGCGCCCTTACCCGATGAATCATCTTGCCAGCCCACACTATCATTTTATAACTGATAGAAATATCCTGTCTAATGCTAGACACCTAGGTAGTGGCCCTGTCCGGGATCTGAACCCAGCACCGAGCTTATGCATCTCCCTGGTGGCACTGTTTTGAAGAGGTGGGTGTGAAGGGTTCAGGCTGGGACTGGCTTGCCTCATTGTCCTAGTGCAGGCCTAGATCCATTCACAGCCAACAAGCACTTTCCTGGGCTCTGGATAGTCCACAAAAGAGAAGAAACCCCTTGCCCCAGTAGTCTCATGATTAAGACAATAAGTATGTAAAATATGTCAAATACGCACTGTGCAGCTGGAAGACAAAGTAGAGAAGGGTCTAGGTTTCCCCAAGAAAGGGGAGTTGTTTAAATAAAGTGGACAGGGGAAGTCTCGTGGTGGAAATAATATTTGTGTACAGATTCAAAGAAAGCAAGAAATGATCTCTAGGGAGGATGGTACAGTGGGCACAGTCCTGATGTGTGTGGGTGATGGGGAGGGCAGGCAGGAGGGAAAGTGAGCCAGGACCCAGCCAGGACTGTGGACTCTCTGAAATAATGGGTATTGTAGGAGCCAGAGACAGGGCTGTGGGCGTAGGGAGGCTGAGGGGCCCCACTTCAGTGGGTGACTGCCTGCTGACGCCTCTGGGGCTTCCCAGGCCTAGCCCCGCCCCTCGGGCTGAAGCAGGGGCGGGGTCAGGAACCAAGCGGTTCCGCCTGGAGGGAGGGAGGGTCTAGAAGCAGGTGGCGGACTGGTGGCCTCTGCCGGCTGGCGCTGGCGAGACAGTGGTGGCTCGGCCTGTAGGTTTGGAGACCCAGCTTCCTCCTTTCCCATCGGTGCCTGGCCCTCGATGCCTGCCAGACTTTTGCCTGTACCAGGGCCCCCGCCTGACCAGCCTCCCACTCCAGACTGATTGGGGAGTCGGGGGCTGAACTGTTTGGGGGCCTGGTACCAATGCACTGCCGGGCCTTTCGGAGCCTGGCAGGAGCCCTCTTTACCCTCCTGTGCGTGGGACTCCTGTCTCTACGATACTACTCAAGCTTGTCCTTGCGGATGGCACAGGACACACTCAGACTTAACCAACCGAACCCAGGGTCCCTGGAACTGCAGCTGGGCGACATCTTCATCGCAGTCAAGACTACCTGGGCCTTTCATCGCTCCCGCCTAGACCTGCTGCTTGACACGTGGGTCTCCAGGACCAGGCAACAGGTGACAGGCAGGCCACCTTAGGGCCTGAGAGAGCTCCTAGCTGAGGGGTTCACAGGGGTCTTCCTGATGGTTTGGAAGAAGCTGCCCACTGTGGAGTCCTTCTGGGGTCTCTTTCCACTCAATCTTTCCTTCATGCCCACCCCCATTGCCACCCTCCAGGGCTCCTCAGACTCATACGTCTGTATCTGTTGGGTTCAGTGTGGGGCCCTTGTTCTAGGCTTCTCTGTCTTCTTAGGGCACCCCCTTCTCCTAGATTCTTGGCCCTAACTTGCCTCAGGGTGGTGGTGGATATTAAGAGTCCATAGGAAGGTGCAACCCACCAGACCTGAGTAGTTGCCTACCTCGGCTCTGAGCAAGTAGCAGGGGTATGGTGTGGCGGCTGCTGGGGAGATGTTGAGGTGTGACCTGCTTGAAGGAGGCTTCCTCTCAGTTCCTGCCCCACTGAGCTGCTAAGGGTGTGAGGGCAGTGTCTAGCCTCCCGGTTTCCTGAACTGCCACTGGGATACAATGGCTAAGGCAGAGTGGTCAGGAGGTCAAGGTGAGCTGGAGATCTGCCTGGCTTGTGGAATATCTGTGTGTGTGTGTGTGTGTGTGTGTGTATACATGTGCTCACACACATGTATGCTAAACACAGTCATAAGAAAGTGTGGGTAAAGAGTAGTTCCTGGAAGCAGAGCCCTCCTCCCCATACTCAAGACCCCATCAATCAAAGCCAGCGATGGGGGTGTTTAGACCACCTCAGGAGAGGAAGAAGTGGTCTCATGCACCTGTGCACACATACTGGTCCCCATTGTGACTGCTGGCTCTGTGGGAGGAAGTGACTGAGCCCTTGGAGGGAAGGCCAAGGAGAAGAGGCAGTTCAGTGAGGGAGAGGTGGGCCCTCTTCCTTGCTTCCTGGCTCAGTGTCCGGCACAGGCATGAACTGTTTCCCAGTAGAGTTCCCTGCACCTCCAGCCCCCACCCCCATACAGTTTTTTTTGTCTTGAGGAGAGTGTGGTTCCTCCTCGGAAGCCAGCAGGGCTGGCCCTCTGTACAGACCTTCCTGTTTTTGGAGCTGTGTCTGAATGCGCCAGGGAGCAAGACTTCACGTGGTCCCCGGCGCTTTCCTGTCTTCTCACCATGATGTGCCCTAGCCCCAAATGAGGAAACTAAGGCTGCAGATGAGGACAGGCTGGCCAGAGTCACCCAGAAAGGCACAGTGGGATTCCCTCCTGCTTCTCAACTGGGCCCCTTTCTTTTCTGGGGTGGGGGTAGGGGGCAAGCCAGAGCTTCCAGGGTTACTGGAGTGCTAGTCCTGGGCTATCAGCTCAGGTGTTAGTGCCTGGCAGAACAAGGCTGACCACCTGTCAGCTCCTCTAAGGGCTGCAGTCAGGGACACAGCACCGCTCAACCCTGCTAACCACTTGCACAGCAGGCACTGACTTCCCATCCACAGTGAGGTCAGGTGGAGGCAGGAGAGGCATTGGAGCCCAACCAGAGCAAGGGAAAAGGTTCCTGAAGGATGGTAGGATGTAAAAGGTAGGTGAGAGACAGGGAGACCTGTTCCTTACTTCTAGGCTTATTTCTTCCCGTGATCTTGGCTATGGACCCGCAGTTTCCACATTTGCACAATACAAGTGTGTCTGGAAACAGCCCTAGTTGGTTAACCCCAGTGCTGGGCACCCAGCTGGTTAAAGGTGATAGGGTGACAGGTGGCCCCAGCTCAGTGTGCTGGGATGGACTCGTGTATGGCCTTTGTCTGGCAGAGGGGGTGGGCGGGGAAGGCTGTTTTGTGTGTTTTGAGCTTGAAGGAGCCTTTCTCCCTCCAGTCCCTCCCAGAAGGGGGCTGGGCAGGGGGAGATGGCTTCAGTCTCCTCTCCCCTTCACTGCAGCAGATGGTCCCTGCACCCCCGTTACATCCCCCCCCCCATGCCCCAGCAGCCTGCCAGCCTGCAGCCTCTTTGTTTCCCAGTCTAAGGAGCTGTAACTAACTATTGTCTGGCTCTCTCACTTAAATAAATCAAATGCAGCCTGCTGCTTCTACCCGCTATCCTATGCTCCCAAGAACTAAAACCACAGGCTCTTGGGCCTTCTCCCACCCCAGACTCTGGCCTGGATCTTAGTCCTTTCCTTAACTCTGCTGCACCTCCCACCCCACCTTAGCAAACATTCTCAGCCTGTTTGTCCCATGCTCTGGACTTGGGTGACTTCTGCTACCCCATGACCGCTTGGTGAAAAACGGTTAGGCAAGAAAGCCCCCCTCCCAACCCCCCCCCCCCGACTCCTTGGCTAGCTTCTTCTGGAGCTGTGTTGCGAGTAGACTTGGGTGAGGGCAGAATGCAGTCAGAGGCCAAGGAAGACAGACAGCCTGGCGACCCAGGAGAAGGGTTGGGCCTTGGGTCTTGGAGACAGAGAAAGACAGAAGTCAGGATAGTGTGGGGGATGAGATGAGTGGGCAGACCACATGAGGCACAAGGGGAAGAAAACGGGCACTGTGACACTAAGGCTTTGGGACCAGCAAATGGGAAGAGGGCACAGCTGTGTGGAGGGTGGGGGGGGTCACCTTTTGATGCTGGCCATGGAATCCAGGACCTCATAGGGGCAAGTGCATTGCCTTTGTGTGTGTGTGGGCCCCCTCCCCCCAAGTGTTAGAGATTGAACCCAAGGCCTGAGCATGCTGGGAAAGTGCTATGCCACAGCTCCAATGCTGGCCCTTGCTTGTACTTTTTAGGGGCTCAGTCCTGATGTTCCAGCATCCAGGGAAAAGATATTGTGACAGAGATTTTAGAAGCTGAGGCTCAGCAGGAGGCCAGGCCACAGGTGTGGAGAGGGGCTCCAAGGTCCAGGCCATACTACTGTGTGTGGGAGGGGTGGAGTGGAAGACACCAGGCCTAGGCCACTCCAGAATACCCAGGGCTCTGCTACCAGCTCAACGTGACAGGCAGAGGCAGATGCCAGGAAGAAGGCTAGGAAGGCCCTGAGAGAGAGCCAGGACCTGGGACACTGGGGACAGACAGATCCTTATCTTCTGGCAGGAGGGACTGAGGAGAAAGTGGGGTCTAAGAAGAGTACAGGGGGACTCTGGGACAGGTGTCAGGGAAGGTCTTTTAGGGGGAGGTGCTAGAGTTGGCAGTTTGAGGTTCAAAGAGCTCAGAATATGCAAAAGGCATGTCCCTAATGTGTTGGGATAACTGAAAGAAATCTGAG
Organism: Phodopus roborovskii; assembly: GCF_943737965.1. Lineage (NCBI taxonomy): Eukaryota > Metazoa > Chordata > Mammalia > Rodentia > Cricetidae > Phodopus > Phodopus roborovskii. The sequence goes on along the minus strand of NW_026126459.1, from coordinate 3,403,836 downwards.
TAGAGATCCCCCAGGGGTAGGGCAGGAAGGGCTGAGGTAAAGTCACATCAGGTGGCAAGGGTCAGATGTCTCTTCCTTGACCACACTTAACTCCTCCTCACCCCATATACGGGTTTCTCTGTGTAGCTTTCTAGATCTGCCTGCCTCTGCCTCCTGAGTGCTGGGATTAAAGGTGAGTGCCACCACTGTCCAGCCACATTTAACTTTTTTAAAAAATGTGTTTATTTTATGTGTATGGGTGTTTTTGCCTGCATGTAGGTCTGTGCATTATATATGAACAGTACCCACAGAGGGCATTGGATTCCCCATGTGGCTGCTGGGAATTGAACTGGGGTCCTCTGGAAGAGTAGGCAGTATTCTTAATCACTAAGCCATCTCTCCAGACCAGACCACACTATCCTAAGGGACATAGGGAGTCATGGATGACATTAACAGGTGGGTATGGGTGCTATCTATCTGATCCTGAGAGGACAGTAGGTCTGAGGGTCAAGGCAGAGTGGCTCAGAAGTAAACTTGTAGTCATAGGCCTTGGGAGAGAGGCCTGGTCCCTCATGCCCTCTTTCCCAGTGCCCTGCCCCCGGCTTTTGGCCTCCTGTGCCCGTTCCCTGTGAGCTGTAAGAAGTAGAGCCTGCCTTCCCTGTCAATTCTAACTTCCTGTCCACTCTCTCTTGTCTTACATGAATCTCACTTTGTTCATACAGATATTTTACTCTCCTACTCTGCAGATAGGTAAACTGAGGCTCAGGACAGGGGCTGTTTTGGTTTGTGGTGTGAAGACATTGTGGGTCTGTGACTGGAGGCCTGGTCTTAGAGGGATGATAAAGGAGGTCATACAGGCCTGGGGGCAGTTGGGGGTGGGCATTCCAGAGGTCTTGAATACTGAGGGGAGAGGCACACTGTTTTCTTAGCCCTTGCTTAGAAGAGGTTCAAAATTGTTCGAAATGCTGGCAGAACAGCCCAAGGGTCAGGACACCACCAAAGGCCTTCAAGATGTTTTGTGATAATGTGTTATTTGGGCAGTAGGGAAGTTCTGTATACACTGGGCTGGGCTAGCTCTGGGGTGGGGGGGTGACATATTGCCTGCCTGCTTCCACTCTGTCTTGCTTATAGGAAGATTCTGGAGGTTTTGAAGCTGGCTGGCTTGGAGTTGGTATTTGGTTGACTAGTAGATTGATTCTCACCCACCTAGGGGTGGCAAGTAATGTCCCAGTCATGCCAGGTTACATGAAGCCAGTACATGAGGATCGTCACTAGTTTCAGGACAGTTTGGAGTTATGTAGTTGAGTTCCAGGTTAGCCTGATCTATGGTATGAGACCTTGTTTCAATAAATAAGCAAAATAAGAAATAGTCCAGGTCTGAGTGGAACCCCACTCAGCTCATCTTTAAAAAGCCACTGGAGAGGAGGTGTGAGTGACCCTCCCGACTCATGCCCAATCTGAGAAAGCAGAGATCCAGTGTGTGAGGCTCCTGGGGTTCTCAGGGGCCTCTGCACTTGGACAAGGGTTTGTGGTTGTATGGTGTGGCTGTTCCCTAATGGTGTGGTATGTGAGGTTGTGGTGGGGAAAACCCTTCAGTTTGTACACACCTGTGAGTTAGGGTTAGGTTTGCTTTCTATGCTGTGATAAACACCATGACCAAAAGCAACTTGGGAAGGGCAGGGTTTATTTCAGCTCACAGGTTACAGTCCATCCTGAAGGAAGGCAGGGCAGGAAGGCAAGGCAGGAACCCAGAGGCAGGAGCTGATGCAGAGGCCATGGAGGGGCTGCTTACTGGCTTGCTCCCTATGGCTTGCTTAACCTGCTTTCTTTTCTCTTCTTCTCCTTCTCTTCCTTCTTTGGTTTTGTTTGTTTTTTGAGACAGGGTTTCTCTGTGTAGTCTTGGCTGTCCTGGAACTCACACTATAGTGTAGGCTGGCCTCAAACTCAGAGATCCTCTTGTCTCTGCCTCCGGAGTGCTGGAATTAAAGATGTGCACCCCCACTACCTGGTTTACAGCCTGTTTTCTTATACAGCACAGAAGAGGGATGAGCCAGCTAAGGGTGTGTGGCCCTGGAGAGCAGACACACATAGGGTGGTTCAAGCTGGAGTTGTGTGTCCTTGAGAACTTAGATGTACGTGAGCATGGGGGGGGGTATCTGAGGACAGAGGACAGAAGTCTGCAGTCTCTGTGTCCCCGTGTGTGGCTTAATCTGGGGTGTGGCCTTGGTGGGCTGTGGCCTCCCTCCATAACCTATCTTGATGCCTCCTTCTCCCCACAGACCTTCATCTTCACGGACAGCCCAGATGAAAACCTCCAGGAGAGACTGGGTAACTCCTCAGCTGGGGCGGTGGTCCTCCACTGTGGTCAGGAAAAGCAGCGGGGCTGTGATGGGATCTTGGGGTCCCCAGGAATTATGTCTCCTACCTTTGTCATTGGGGACTACCTCCAGAAGCAGAGTAGGTGTAAGAGGCTGCTGCCTCAGTTCTCCTGGGAGGGGATGAGCCCTCAGGCTCTCTGAGGCCCAACCTCGTCCTATGTTTCCAAGGGTCAGTGTTATGGGGGGGTGAGGGGCTGGGCAGGTCCCATGACTTCTTCCCATTTCCAGGTTCCCACCTTGTGGTCACCAACTGTTCTGCAGAGCATAGTCACCCTGCTCTATCTTGCAAGATGGCTGCAGAGTTCGATGCCTTCTTGGCCAGTGGGCTCAGGTCAGTGTTGCAGGGTCACTGGGGCTGGAGTGACTTTTGCCTCAGGCCATCTCTTTAACTTTTTTGTTTTGTTTTGTTTCCATTATTTTTTTGGAGACAGGGTCTCACTATGTAGCTCTGGCTATCCTGGTACTACTCTGTAGACCAGGCTAGCTTCAAACTCACAGAGATCTGCCTGCCTGGCTTAGTTTTTTAGAATTACACTTGTTTGTTTGTTATATTTATTTATCTGTATGTGTCTTTCTGTGTGTATACATGTGTTGGTGTATGTATGACGAAGCATTGTATGAAAGTCAGAGGACAACTTTTGGGAATTAGTTCTCTTTTCCATCGTATTTCTGGCAGGTGCCTTTACCCCCTGAGTCATCTCGCTGGCCTCAGACCTCCTTTTGAATTGAGTGTTCTGTTGAAAAGGTGGAGTGGTGGAGCTGAGGAGATGGCTCAGTAGGTAAAATATTTACTGTGCAAAGCCCAAGGACCTGAGTTTGATACCCAGTACCTACCCCAAATCACATACTCATGCTTCTAACCCCAGTGCTAGGTAGTATAGACAAGCAGGCTCTGGGGCTTGCTGGCCCCATGTACTCTGCATCCTCCACTGATACAATCTGTTTATCATAGATCCTTCCTCTGGGTCAGGGTTCTCAACCTTCCTGATGCTTTCACCCTTTAAGTCATTTCCTCATGTTGTGGTGACTCCAACCATAAAATTATTTTCATTGCTGCTTCATAGCTGTAATTTTGCTACTGTTATGAACCATAATGTAAATGTCTTATATTTCTGATGGTCTTGGGTGACCCTGGTGAAGAGTTGCTTGAACCTCAGAGGGATTACGCCCCACAGGTTGAGAACCACTGCTCTAGGCCCTAGCACTGAGCTCTGTTTATCATCCAATAGAATTCATTCTTATTGCAAAGGTCACAGGTTTTGCCACTTTGCTAGGGAGTTTCGATGAAGCTCTCTCTGCCTAAAGCTTTGTTGTGATGATTGTCACATGGTAATCTTTTCCCAAAGTTTTACTTTGCTTAAATGTGTAAGAAGAGTAAACCATGAGGTCGGACTCTGGAAGATTTTGACCCAGTGCCTGCAAAGATGGCGTTGAGTTTTATTCTTCACCTTTCATCTACCCTGACAGCTATCCAACCTGTAGTAGTTATCTCTTGATTGTGGGAGCCCAGGAACACAGCCTTTCCACAAGTTCATTGTGGCCCCACCCCCACAGGTGGTTCTGTCATGTGGATGATGACAACTATGTGAACCCCAGGGCACTGTTACAGCTGTTGAAGACATTCCCGCGGGACCTTGATGTCTATGTAGGCAAGCCCAGCCTGAACCGGCCCATCCACGCCTCTGAGCTGCAAGCAAAAAACCGCACGGTATGCCCCTTCCTCCTTTTCCAGTTGGTTCTTGCTCTCAGGGTGGGCTGGTACTAGGGGCGGGACCTATCCAGGAGGCGGGGCTTGATTGCTTAATAAGGCCTGGGTCATCCAAGAGCCCTGGCTTGGCAAGTTCTGCTGGGCTTTCTTGACTCCATCCATGGCCAAGCCCCCAAGCACCTGATATCAAGCATGGATTTGTATAGGATCTTAAAACACAACAGTTTTGGGCTGGGGCTGGAGCTCAGTTGGTAAAGTGCTTGAGGTGCGAAGCCCTAGGTTTGATCCCCAGCACCATGGGGTGCATGTCTATTACCCCACCACTTGGGGAGGCTGAGGCAGCTATAGCTGATTCAAGGCCAGCCAGGGTTACATAGATGATTCTCAGGCCAGCCTGGGCTATAGAGTGAAACATACCAAGTTATTGCTGGGCCAGGGCTGTAGACCCCCTAACTTCTTCACTGCCCAGCCACTGAAGCGTGGACACCAGGAGCTAGGGGTCCTAGAATCAGTTACACTGTGGAACCCTACAGTCATACGATGTTCACTATGCCAGGTTAGAAAACAAGCGAAACCTGGGAGGACTGGGCCATGCTTCTACCAGACACCAGATAAATAAAGAGGTTTTGCCTCTAATGGCACCGTTCTTTCCTGCCCCCAGTCTGCCTAGTTTCTGGAGCTCGGGTAGTAACCCCAGGGTAGGAAGAAGGCAGGGAGGAAGAGGCCTGCTCCCAGGAGGCCCTGCTTGGAGCAGGAGCCGATGCTTGGGGCTTCCCCCTCTCCCAGGCCACCATCTGCTGCTCTGGGGAAACTGGAGCCTTAATTATCAGTAACTCATCAGTCGCTGAGCCCTAATTAAATCTTCATGGGCCCCAGGGTGTGCATGCATGTGCCACTCCAGGTGAACCGAGGGGTGTCCCCAGCCTCCGCTCTGACTTCCCATCCAGATTGAGCCTCTCTGCTTCCAGGCCTGAGGATTCCAGGCTGGAGCAAGTCTCCCTGGGTTCATATGGCAGCCCTGTCACTCCTGGCTTGGTGACCCTGATTGAAGTTGAGCAACCTCTTTGTGTATCAGTTTCTCTTCTGTGGAGCAGGGTTAGAGGACAGCCTGGTCTACAGAGTGAGTTCCAGGACAGGCTCCAAAGCTGCAGAGAACCCTGTCTCAAACAGCAACAGCAACAGCAACAACAACAAAAAAAAAAAAAAAAAAAAAAAAAAAAAAAGAAAGTAAAGAAAAGGCCTCACAGACTTGCTTACAAGCCAATCTAATGGAGGCATTGTCTTAATTGAGGGTCCCTCTTCCCAGTTTCCCAATTATCTCTAAGTTGACACAAACTAGAGTCAAGTTAACCAGTGCACCCACAATATGCATGATGCTCTCCTTGGAATATACCACCAAAGGGAGAGTCCCTCACCCCCTATTCTGTCTTGGAATGTTCCAGAACCCCAGAGTGCCTAGGCCAATGCAGAGCCTGGAGTTATTCAGGGTTAGGCAGCAAAGGGAAAAGAGCTCTGGCCTGGCCTTGGTTCCTGCTCTGTTCTCTGAGGCAAGTGACCTCAGTCCTCTGTTCCCTGTTCGGTGCGCTTGGGGTACAGTCCTTACACAGCCCTCAGCACAGGGCCAGGCACAGGGATTGCTCAGATTGAGGCCCTTTCAGTTGCTATAATTACACAGGAGTGGGATCCACACATTTGTTTTTATTTATTTATTTAGATTTATTTATTATATATATAACATTCTGCATCATGTATGCCTGCACACCAGAAGGGGGTGCCAAATCTCATTATAGATGGTTGTGAGTCACCATGTGACTGGGAATTGAACTCAGGACCCCTGGAAGAGCAGCCAGTGCTCCTAACCTCTCAGCCCTCTCCAGCCCTACACTTGTTAATTTTAATAAAGCACACATTTATTAAACACTTCCTGAATGCTCATTCTGCCTCTTGGAACTCTAAACTGTCTCTAAATGACATTTGTAGAAGTAAATTAGAAAGGAGCATCTGTGCTCCCGAGCCTAATTGAAAGCCTAGGCCCTGGAAGTGGCTCCCTTGAGGTCCCACAGCTGGGCAAAGGGGGAGATGGAGACTTGGAACTCCTCCTAGGTGTCTTTCCACAAAAGTATCATGGGGAAAGCTCAGCCCAGTACAAGATGCATTTATTAAGCACCGACTGCTTGCTTGCAGGAAGGTTTGGGGACATGGTGGTATTTTTAGACCAAGACATGAAATTGCAGAAGGGAAAAGTTCTCCCCAAGGTTTGGAGAACCCACAGGTGAATTCAGGGTCATCACGAGAGAGCTGGGAAGAGACTGGGGCTGAGGTGAAGGTGGTGGAGGGGTCAGAAAATGGCGGAAGGGATGCTGCCCTTTGCTGGATGGAGATGTCAAGGTGCTGCCTGTCCACAGGTGCTCCCAAGATTGTCCCCTCTTTACTCTAGTGTGGCTTCATGCTCTTTATCATTCTTGGGGCAGGGAAGGTGAGAGTAGGAGGCTTGGTGTAGCTGACATTAGAGAACACTGCTCCTCAGGCTAGTGACCCTGTATGGAGGCCTCTCTGCTGTAGTCTTCCTAGAGCACTTTGGGAAGGGATCTAATTGGCTGGCCTAAGTCATGTGCTTATTGCTAGGCCAAGGGGCCCAGTCTTGTAATTTATTCTAGAAGCACCTGGCCACCTCTGTGACCTAGGGGAGACAGTACTGGGTTCCCCAAAGGAAGAGGGTAAAATGTCACATGTCTCTCTGTCACTACCACCCCTAGGATCCCTCTCCTATGGGGGCCTACAGAGATGTCTCAGACCAAACCCTTCGTCTTCAGGAAGCCAGACTCTGGTTTGGAATGCCCCTGTGGCCTCACCACTCATAATTACCTGTGTGACACTGGGCCAGGCTCTAGCCTCCAGTGAGGTGTGAAGCACAGAGCTTTGGGGTCATGGTGGCTGGGGGGAAGGGGCAGTCCAGCTGGTGCCCCTGAGTTCCCTGGGCTCACTGCCCATCTCTGCTGTCCTTTTTCCAGAAGCTGGTACAGTTCTGGTTTGCCACAGGGGGTGCTGGCTTTTGCATCAGCCGCCAGCTGGCTTTGAAGATGGTGCCATGGGCCAGGTAAGCAGAGACTTGGGAGTGGTAGGAGGGTGGGAAAGGCCTTGAGGTGGGAGGGGCAAGAGAGTCCCCAGGGGAACTGCCTCTTATTCAGTTGTGTCAGTGCAGCCTAGGCCTGTGGGGAACATTTCTGTCGTCAACATCTAGGGAGTGTGGTTCACTTAACTTCCCCATGTATGAATGGAACTGAAAATATAGTGGCCAATGGCATTGCAAAGACTTAGCGGAAAAACATCTGTGTGGACACCATCTGCAGCTCAGGGGAACCCATTCTTATCTTCTGACAGTTGATGTTTATGGGGTTAAGCACGGAAGCCCTCAGAGATGGGGGAGAGGGACTATTGACTAGGGACAGGAGGAAGGCTTCCTGGAAGAGGTGGCGTTGTATCTGAGACATCCCTGTAGGCCCCCCACAGGAGAGGGACCCTGGGAGTATTGGGGGTGGGGGGAGTACCACCATTCTGAAGGTAGCTGAGAATGGCCTTTTCCCAGGCTGACGTCAGTGGCCATGAGCTTGCATGGGTCTTTGCCTCAAGTTAGGCTGTGCTTCATCAGGAGGACTGTAACAGCAGGGAGGGCAGTGCCACTTTTAGAACCCTCATGAGAGGTTACAAACCCTAGGTTACCCAGGTTCAAGGTCATCCAGCTGCTCAGCCACTGTCCCTGCTTGCCTTTTGTTTTCCAGAGGATTCAGTATGTCAGCGTCATCGTGTGGCATGGTGTCCCTAGGGCAAGCCCAGAGCAGTCACATACCTGTCGTCTCTATGACTTGGGTGCTCTGGTGTGTTTTGCCCACCTCTGTGGTACCGATCCCCATCTAAATTTGCACCTGGGGTACTCTCAGGTGCCCACCCCACCCTGACCAGTTATCCTGGGGGAAAGGACATTGATAGCCCAGGACAGTCAGGAGTTGTTTCCTGGGACACTGGCTGATGTCACTGGAAACCTACTGCTGCCTCTGGGAAGGCCACATTTTCTCCCCAGCCCCCCCAAACCACATGCATCCCTCTGCCTTGGCTCCAGCCTCAGTACCCCAGTCTGTGGCAGGCAGGAAGCACCTCTTTCTCATGTCTGGGTTCCTCATTGCTAGTGAGGTACAAGGAGCCAGGGGGTGTCAAGCTGAGCAGTGAATCTGAGTGAATGAATGAGATAAAAAGGGGAGAAGAAAGGATACATTTAGCAGGGCTCCTCACCATTCCTCTACCCAGTCCTTCTAGGACCTTCTAGGCAAGGCTGCTGTCAACCTATTTCTCAGGGGAGGAGCCTGAGACTCCCCAAGTTCCAGACTTGCCCAGTGTCCTAGTGCACTGTGCTGGTCCAGCACTGGCCCTTCCGGGAGGTGGGAGGGGACTCAGCTGTGCAGGGCCTGGGTCAGTGGCCACCGCCCAGCTCTGTGTTTCAGCGGCTCCCACTTCGTGGACACCTCCGCTCTCATCCAGCTCCCTGACGACTGTACTGTGGGCTATATCATTGAGTGCAAGCTGGGGGGTCACCTGCAGCCCAGCCCCCTTTTCCATTCACACTTGGAGACCCTGCAGCTGTTGGGGGCTGCCCAGCTTCTGGAGCAGGTGAGCCAACTGCAGAGCAGAGGGAGCGGGCAAGGAAAAAGGGTCTCCCCAGGGGAAGGTTGGGGTACTTGAAATCAACCTGGAACTTGAGCTTATGGGGCTTGGCCATCACATACTGACGGGGAAACAGGGGCCTGGGAGCAGTGCACCCCTTTTAGACACAGTAGCTCAGGTCTCCTATCCCTTCTGTCTGGGAGGACTTTATAGGCATGGGTGATGTCCCCAGGTGTCCCCCTTGTTTCTCTTTCTGCTCTGAACCCTCCATCCTCTATACTGCCCTCCTGAGGAGCCAGCTGGAAGAGCCAGGTGGCCCTTCTGACTCCTGTCTGAAGTCCCCTCCATCACAAGCTCCTGGTCCTGCTCCTGGTCCTCAAAGCCCTTAATGAGTGATGAATAGATGATTAAACTGCACCTGGCAGGCCATAACTGCTCTTGGGACAGACTGACTTGGCTTGCAGACCTGCCTGCCAGCCCCACTGCCTGGCCAGAGGGCCTGAGGTTTCCTGCCCTACAGAGTCACATGTGACAGAAACTCATATGAAACTGAGTAGCAAGGAGGGACAGGATCTGGCATTCCTAGATCTTCAGAAACCAGGTCTTGTGGTGCAAACCTCTAATCCAGCACTTTGAAGTAGAGGCAGGAGGATCAGAAGCTTCAGCCCCTGTCTAAATATGAATCTCCAAAGGCCAACCACAAATATTATCCCCATTCTATAAATGGGAAAACTGAGGCCCAGAAGACTAAGCTAACTGTGGCACAGAGTGAGGTGTAGCCAGAGTGGGGACCACCAAGCCATCAATCTTTAGTTATGGCATGTGTCTGCTTCTTAGCTGACCTGGTACAGTCCAGGACTGGCTGAGACCTGCACGGGGCTGTGGAAACCTCCGAGGTAGTCCAGGCACTCAGCTGAGGCGTTCAAACCCGTTAAGAGGGAATTGCCAGTGTCCTGGGCAAGCATGGTTGCTGGAACCATGCAGATGGAGGCAGGAGGGAGCCTTCAGGTTGCAGTGCCTTTGGGGAGGGACTGGGCTCCATTAGTGCAGGAGGCCCAATTGCCGGGCCTCTCTGAAGGCCCAGGGTCTTCTCTGCTGGTGTCAAAATACTCCCCTGTGGGCCACCCCAAATACCTCCCCATCTCCCCCCCCCCAGGTTACCCTCAGCTACGGTGTCTTTGAGGGGAAACTGAACATCATCAAGCTACAGGGCCCCTTCTCCCATGAAGAGGACCCCTCCAGGTGGGTGTGGGCTGAGGTGCAGGGTGGAGGTGGGGACCTAGGCACCTGAAGATGGAAGGGCCTTGAGGGAAAGTGGTGCCACGGGTCATGGTGGCTGAGTACACAGAAGTAGGAGCAGGGAGAATAGGTTTACATTCTCTCTGTGTGACCTTAGGTACGTGTCTTATTCTCTCTGGGCTTTCGTCTCTCCTTTTGTAGCACTGGGGCCCATGGCTGTTCCAAGAGTCCTATGGCCAGGGCTATGGTAAACACACCCCTTTTGAGGAGATAGAATTTGGCTCAGTGTAGGGAAGAAGAAACTCAAGAGCTCCAAGAAGTAAGGGAGCTGCCTTTTTTATTTGTTTTTCCAGACTCTGCAGACCAGGCTGGCCTCTGCCTGCTGAGTGCTGAGATTAAAGGCATTCACTACCACTGCCCTGAAAAGAGCTGCCTTTTAGTGGATCGAGCTGCCTATCAGCAGAGGCATGTGAGCCACAGCCTCAGTTAGTAGATGTAAATATTTTTTTGTGAGCCTGAAGATTCTAGAACTCAGTCAGGGAGCTCTCGGTGTCTTCTCTGGCTTTCAGGTATCTCAAAGGAGAGGCTCTCAAGTCAGGGATGGTTTTGCTAATGTCTGGAGAAAGTTCTGATTGCTACATCCTGGGGGTGCTGTTGGCCTTTCCTGGGTAGAGGCTGGGGATGCCACTGTCCTGCCAGGTATGGGATAGGCCCATGTGACACAGAGTTACCGGGACTGAGTGTTCTCAGTGCCCGTGGGTCAGTGAGGTTGGGGTAACTGTCTTTCCTTGATGGCCTCTTTGCAGATTTCGCTCCCTCCATTGTCTCCTCTACCCGGACACACCCTGGTGTCCCCTGGTGGTGGCACTGTGAGCTCTGAACTGCTGGTGAGGTTGATGGACACTTCTGCCTGACCCCTCCCCCCCAAGTGATCCTGAGGGCTCCTGGTCTAGTGCCCACTGACAGATGGTCCCTGGTAGAACCTCTGGGTGACAGCAAAGACCAGGACCTGGACTGTGGTTGGTGTTGAAGGTGTGTCAGGCCAGGCACCTGGTCACACCATAGAGACTGTGGGGACACTTGAGTTAGGGGTGCTCAGGGTCCTTACTTTCCTGAGAGTGACATGTGCCCTGACTCTGGCCGTAGTCATTCCTTGAAGACCAGTACCATTGGGCCAAAACCAGGGTCTGTGACCTGCAGCTATGGGACTGGTCTCAGCTGCTCGTGGCTCTCCGTACCTGGCCATTGGGCCTGAACTTTGGAAGCTCAGCAAAGCCATATGGATCATGGTGGGTCCCTATCAATTGTGACATACCTTTGGTTTATTGTCCCAGCCTTTGTTGTGAGAAATTACCATATACTCAGTGGGAACTGAGGAAAGCCAATTGAGGCTTCTGGAGTAAGTTTCACAGCCCAAGACTCTTTCTTCATACTGTCAATGTGGGTGTGATGGCTGGATCTGGGGAAGCTCCTTTGCCACCATGAGGGAAAAGCTGTTCTTTCTGAGATCTGATCTGTGAGAAATTAAACCTTTATTTAAGTCTCTCTGTGCCCAGTTTCCTGCCATGGGCAGCCAGTGTTCCTAACTGGACCAAGGACTCTGATCAGTGGTGATAGCCATGTTTGTTGGTGGGATGTGGTGTGTGGCTCAGAGCCTGGTTCAGGGAGAGAGACAACTTGGTGAATCAGGACTATGGCATGCGTTTTTGTGTGTGTGTGTGGTATGTGGGAATGTATTTATGGTATAGGTATGTGAGTTGCAGTACTGGGAGCCCTGCCTCCTTTCCCTGCCCTCAGGGCATGGACTGGGAACCTCATGATATCTGGGAAGTCAGCATGGTGACTCTGAGCTGAGGATTTACCTTGGGTGTCAGCTAAAGGTGGTTGGGTCGATTGAACATCTGAAGTAGAGGTAAAGCAAATACAATGGCCTTTAATATCTGGGACCCAGGATGCTGGATGGGTGAATAAACAGGACCAGGATGGTAGGGCCCTTCAGGGAGGGAAGAACACAAGAGGATAGGGCATGAGGGGACTGGCATCCCCTCTCATCCTGCACAGAGCCCAGGGAGTCAGGCCTGGGCCCTGAGAGAGGTAGGAAAGGAGAGGCATGTGGTTAGAGGGGCCTGACCTAGGGCCCAGCATCCACAATTCCTTTGCCCATGTCCTCTGCCCTTGAAGGACCAGAATGTTCCCAGCACATCTGTGTCTGGTATGTTGGGGATCACCAGATGCCTGTGTCTCAGTCTCCGAGAGGACTTCCTGAACGCCTGATGAGCTGGTACAGACCTCCAAAGCTGCCATCATCCTGGCTGACATGCGAGTGTGATGCTGGCAGAGGGAGGGCCCTAAAACCCAGGTGTGCTGAGGGAGGAGCCCTGTCCATAGACACTGGCCGCTCTTAGAAGCTGCAGCGGGTTTTCCGGTTATTCTCAGATCTGAGGGTCAGGTGATGAGAAGAGAAGCTCCTACCATCTGCTGCCTCCATTGTCCCAGAATAGCTGGGCAGGGAAGAGGGCTGAGTCAGCAGGGTCTACACTAGGATGGAGGGACTGCAGAGTGGGGCTTAACCCTCTGGGATCTGTGGGGACAGTTCTCGAGCTCTTTGGCCCCAAGCTGCTGAGGGACATATTTGAACCCAGAGGCAGGAACCAGGAGTGGGCCTGTAGAAACCTCATCTGTGGCCTGGACTGCTGAGCCAAGCCTGCACACAGCAGGAATGAGTGGCTGTGGGTGGCAGCTGGCCTTTGGATTTGGCAACTGAGGTGGCCCATGACAAGGGGGATAGAGCAGCTTGGTGGCTAATCTTGGTTGTCAACTTGACATACTTGCTTGGAAGAGGGAACCTCAGTGTTAGAATTTTCTCCATCAGACTAGCCATGTCTGTAGGGCATTTCCTGGATGGATAATTGATAGAAGAGGGCCTAGCTTACTGTGGGCAATGCCATTTGGGAAAGTCGCTGAGCAAGCCAAAGGGAGAAAGCCCGTAAACAGTGTTCCTTCATGGTCTCTGCTTCAGTTCCTGCCTAAGTTCCTGTGCTGACTTCCCTCATGGAGTGTGGGGTGGAACTGTAAGTAGAAATAGGCCCTTTCTTGCATAAGTTGCTTTTATTTTGGCATTTATCACAACAGAAAGCAAAACAGGACAGACAGTGCTAGAAGGGTCCTGGGTTTCTCCAGCCAGCCCCCATCCCTAGCCAGGAGCCAGCAGGGAACCAAGTCAGCCTATGCCCCTCCCACACACACCACACCTGAGTTGGCCTAGTGGATCACACAGAACTAATTTAGGGAGCTAGTGATGGGGTGTCTCTGAGGCCTCCAGCTATATAAACCAGAGCAGAGGTCATCTGGAGGACACTGTCAGCCAGGCTCTAGTTTTTTGTTTTGTCTTATGTAGTGCAGCCTGCTGCAAGTTACTATGTAGCTGAGGATGGACTTAAGCTGTTGCTGGGATTATAGGCATGTGCTATCACGCCCAGTTTATGTGAAGATGGTGTGTCTGTGGCAATGTCAAACCCAGAATGTTGTGCATGCTAGGCTAGCACTACCAACTGAGCTACTCCACCCCCCAGTCCTGCCCCCAATTCTAAACATTAACACAAACCAGGTTACTTTAAGTTAACCTGTTTGAAGCAGGAACCATTATTATTCCTATTTCTTAGATTAGGAAACCAAATCATGGGAGTGTGGCTTAGGCTTGCTTGTGAGGTAGCTGATCCATACAGTTGCCTCTATATGGGATGATTTTGGAGGGCAGGGAACCTCTACAGGCCTGGGCCTCATCCTCTAGCCTTTCTTGGGTTCTGTGCATTGGGCAAGCTGCTCCCCAGGGTGAGATGTGCACTGATATCCCTACCATATGAGCTAAGGTAGGCCCAGCACAGGGAGTTGCTTAGTGGGCATTTGCTCTGCAGCTCTCCCCCACCCTCCGTGAGTTCATTCTCTCTAGAGAGAAGGGGTGCGGGAGGACTGAAATGACCATGGTCCTGTCCTCACCATGGGTCTCCAGTTCAGTAGCTCTGCTACTCGGAAGGCTCCTGCCCTTTCTTACTGTCTGCTCAGGGCTCCTCTGCCCAGACTCCCTCCTACAATCTCCTCTGTCCCCACGTAGATAGGTCTCCCAACTCCCAGATAGATCAGCTCCTGATGACTTCTGTGTGTATATGTGTGTGCACCTGTATGTATGTGTGTCTGCATGCATGTGTGTGGTATGTGTGGGCATATGTGAACATGCATGTGTATGTATGTGTATAGATATATGTATGTATGTATGTATATGTGTGTTCATGCAGTGCATGTACAGATTTTTGGGTATATGTGTGTGTTTGTGTGTGTGTGTGTGTGTGTGTGTGTGTGAGTGTATTTGATGCATGTATGTGCATTTGTGTATGTGTGTATGGGGTATCTTTTTCTTTTTTTGGAGACAGGGTCTATCACTGGCCTGGAACTCATTGATTTGGTTAGACAATCTGGCCATTGAGGCTCAGGATCGTCCTGCCTCTTCCTTCCCAGGACTGTAATGAAAAATGAATGCCACTGCCACTTTTTATGGGGGCATTGGGTTTGAACTCAGATCCTTGTTCTTGCAAGGCAAGCACTTTGCCAACTAAGTCATCTCCCCTGCCTTATGTCTCCTGGCAGTGGCTCACTTCAGTGTTTGCTGACTCTTGACTTTAAGTGGTCCAAGCATTTAGGGGTCCTGTCAGCCGTGTTCCCTACAGCGCATACCTTGGTAGATCCTTAGGATGTCTGAGGGATGGACAGCAAAAGGAGGAAGTGGGTTTCTCCCATCCCTCAGGGTTCTGAAGGGTTGGCACCAGGACGGGCATGTGATGGAGCAGGGCTTTATAATGGGTTGGGCTGACCACACCAGCACCCACTCATCAGCGCTGGCATCCTTCCAAAGCGTGTTCCACACATGAGCAGGAGTCCCAGCATTGCTCAGAAGTCACTTACCTTGGCAGCTGTCCCTGGGCTTAAATGACATCATAAGGTTTAATTCATCAAGTCCTCCATGGGGACAGTTGTACAGGATGGAGGATCTGGTATCTTCAACAAGGGAGCTGTAACCACAAGGGAAGAAGAAAGAGATGAAAGGAACTCAGTCCTTGAATCTGGTTTTGATCTTGATTCAAATCAGTGGGCCTTAAAAAAAGATGCTTTTGAGGAAAATGAGGATATTTGAGCAGGGGTTGGGCATTAGGTGGCATTAACGTCTCTACAAGAGACAGTGTTACTGAAGCTTTTTTGAGAAATGTTCTAATATGTGAGAGATGCATTCTGAAATATTTATGGGTGGAATATGTCTGGAATTTTTGTTACAAAGAGGCCTGAGGGGAGGCATAAAATAAGAATGGCAGAGTAGGGGTGGGGCTGGGACTTCAGATCAGCATGCTGGATTCATTATGACATCACCCTCCCTCCCCCATTTTGTTCCCATTTGAAACTTTCTACAATAAAAAGAATGCTAAATAATAAAAGAACATCTATGGGCATTCCATTTCCCAGATGAGGCTCTTCCCCCCTCTCCCCTTCCTCCCTGCCCCACATTCAGGCCCAGAGAACATCTGTTTTCCATAGGCACATCTGCCCTGGCACCCACTGCTGGGGAGGCAGGCTTGCTGGGGCTGGCCCCTTCTGCTCTGCATTTGGCTCTTTGCCTGGTCTCCCAGAGGCTCACCCTGATTTCTTTTGGTTTTGAGCACTGGCTCCAGCTGCCTTATAGGCCAGTGGCACTTTCCCTGGGCACATCCTGACCCCATCCCATCTCCCTCCACCACTCATCCACTAATGTGATTTTACTATTCACCTCTTGGGATGGGCAGATGGAATGTGTGTTAGATCTTACCCAGGGGAGTCAGGTGCAAAACTTTGCTCTGAACATGGGGCTCAGATTCTGGAGGGGACAGTATGTGTTGGTGAGGACATGGCATAGCTTGAAAGTGATAATAAAATGTACCTGGGTGGCATGGAGGAAGGGTGTAGGGGAAGCAGAAACCCAGACACCTGATGTAGAATAGTGTCTGATCTGAGGCTTGAGCCAAGGGGATGTCTGGAGGAGTGGGGTGCACAACACAGACAGGGCTGTGGAGGCCCAGGGGGAAGAGACACACTTCAGTGTTAGCTGAGTGCAGTCACTCCTGTTCTCACACAGATGCTAATGTCATTCAAGAGAAACCAAGTCCAATGTGCCTTGTTCATTGCCCATATTCTATAGATAGGCCCACCCTATCCAGGTGCTGACTATATATTTCCCTCAGTGTCTCTCAGTGGCCAGGCTCATAGCATGCATGAAGACCAGGTGATGTCCAAAGCAGGTGTTCAGTGCCAATTGCAGGTGTCTGCTGAAATGCTCCAGTGGCTGGGAGTGTCCAGTTGGTATGGTGATGCTTACCCACAGGGCATGAGGTGCTGGGTTAGATCCTCAATACTTCATACATCCAGGTGTGGTGGTATATGCCTGTGATCCCAGAAAGTGGAGGTAGGAAGATCCAAAGTTCAAAGTCATCCTTGGCAATGTGGTAGGCTCAAGGCAGTGTGGGCTACGTGAGAATCTGTCTTAAAAAAAAAAGTCTCAGGGCTCACAGTGTGGACTCTCAGGAACCAAGCCTCCAGAAGGTTCAGAAGGGCTAAGGAACAAGGTAGGTAAAAGAGGCATTGGCAAGTTCAGCACTATGGACAGAGCCCTGTTCACCTGCCACTACAGCTTTTTTCCAGATTCCCTGGATCTGGGGAAGTTCATATGCGTGTCAGACAAAAATTCATTGTCTAGCCTGATGGGGTGCAGGTAGGCCCCAACATGACTCCTTGTCTCTGCTTCAGAAATGACTTTGAGAGAGACCACCAGTTGCACTGCAAGGACGGTTTTAACTCCACACAAGGAGGGGCCCTATTACAAGTATGTTCTCTTGATACCTTTTATAACTCATATGCGGTCCCATACTGGGCAAATAGCACTGCAAAATGCCTGAGCCTGTCTCAACAGATTAATCCCCCAGACATGGTTTGAGCACCTACTGTGTTCAAGGGCAGTGTTGGTAGCCAAGGACTGTGGAGAGATGGAGGAGATTTAGATGCTGCTTCACAGAACTTCTAGCAAATCTAGCTAGAAAGGAGAATGGCCCGGAATGTCTTCAGGATGAGGGTCAGTAAGTATGTCAAGGAGAGGCAGCCTGGGGATGGGACGGTATAAGGACTCTGTAGCAGGGGCTTCCTGACTCTGAGGATCAGAACCTGCCCTGATGGAGCATGTGGCCTTGGACATGCTACTTAGCATCATGCCTCCTAATCTGCGACCTGGAGGTGATGACATTCATCCTCTGACCCTCCACAGGATACCTAAGAGGAAAGTGCCCACCAAGCTCAATGCCTAGGACTCTGCCTGAGCCCTCTGTCCTCACCCATGGACCTCACATTTCCTGAAGGTCCATACCTCAATAAGGTTGAGTTTTACCTCAGGAGTAAGGCAGACACAGCCTTTTCTCTCTTCCTCATGGCCCCCAGAAGGATGTTTCCACTCCCTTGCTGGCTGCCATATGCTGAACACAGATTCCAGCTTGTCCTCTTGCCCATAAGAGAGAGGGAGAAGTTGGAGGCTGGAGGTAGGTGGGGCCACATCTCCAGGTCCTCAGAGGAAGCTTGACCACCAAACACCAACAGGGTGGTTCTCAACTTCTGTGAAAGGGGCTTTGTTGAGTTGAGCTGGCTCAGGATGAGTTTGACATTCGGGGCTGCCTGGACCGAAGAGGCAGATAACACATAGCTGAAATTAAGCAGTGGTTTGGAGGGTGAGGGGCTGGGTAAGGATGCGAGTAGCAGGAGAGCCATGCAAGGGCTGGGAAAGGCAAACCGTGTGCATCCTTTTAGATTCTTCAAGCTTCACTGTTAAATCTAGAGCCAGGCCTGGGGTGGTGGCTCAGTAGTGAGTGGGTGCTTGCTGTGCAAGCATGAGGATCTGAGTTTGATCCCTCAGACCTGTGGGTCAGGGAGCTGGGACTGCAGCATGCACCTGCAAATCCCATTGCAGGGGGACCAGAGACAGGATATTTACTGGGGCTTGCTTGCCACCACCCCAGCTAACCAGGCCTCCAGGTTCAGAGAGAGAGACCTTGTATCAAAAGATTAGGTGGAAAGCGACTGAAGAAGCTGCTCAGGGATCATCCATTTTAGCTGACATGGGTGCATATGCACATACATACACATGCACATATAATAAAACCTAAAATTCAAACAAGCCTCCAGCCACTCAGGGGTCCTCCCTCTGTGTTCCTCTTGCTCTGGCCAAATCATGCCCACCCAAGTTACTTGAAGTTTCTACTCTGATAGATGGGTGGCTCACCTAACATTCTATGCTCTGGGCTTTATTTTGAGGTCTTCTGACCAGGTGTCTTGAGAGTGTCATTGGAAATCTGTCTTTAATCTCTAACCCCTGGGTCTAGGCTTCACCAAGCATTCAGTTGAGAGTAGCTTTGTGTCTTTGGGGAGATTAGATGCAAGGATAATTAAACCTTCCAAGCTTTGTGCATGATAGGGATACATTCTATCACTGAGCCACACCCTCTGCTTCTCCATTATTAATTTCTTAAAATCACATTAATACATGTATCATATAAAATTGCTACTTTAATCATATTTGAATGTACAGCTCTGCAGCATTGGTTTTATTTGCAAAGTTCAGCATTCACCAAAACATTTTTATAATATCAAGGCATAATATCTACACAGTTCCTCCATGTTGGAGCATATATCAAAATTCCATTCCTTTTTATGACTGCATAGTATTCTGCTATAGGTATGGACTGTGTTTTGTTCAGTTATTTGTTACTATTTGTTGATAGACATTTGGGTTACTTCCTTTTTTATTTGTTTGTTTTGTTTGTTTTTTCTGAAACAGCATTTCTCTGTGTATCCCTGGCAGTCCTGGAACTCCCTCTGTATACCATAGTAGCCTGGAACTCAGAGATCTGCCTGTCTCTGCCTCTGCCTCTGCCTCTGCCTCCTGAGTCTGGGATGAAAGATATGAGCCACTGCACCCTGCCTGCCTCCATCTTTTGACAGTTGTAGATAATGATCCTATGAGGTGGATGGCAAATACCTGAGCTCCTGCTTTCAGTTCCAACAGTGGAATTGCTGGTGCATATCATATTTTTGTGTTAATTAAAAATAACACTTTTTATGTTTGTGAGCACACCATGAAGTGTATGCAGAGGTTAGAGGATGGCTTGTGAGATCTGGTTCTCTTCTTCCATCTTGTGGGTCCAGATAATTTAACTTAAGTCATCAGGTTTGGGGGCAAGTGCCTTTGCTTTTTGAGCCATCTTGTTGGCCCAAGTACTGAAGATCTAAAAGGAACCACCATACTGTTTTCTACAGCAGCCATGCAATTAATAGTCTTACCAGAAATGCACCATGATCCCTTCGCCTTTTTGATGTTGTTTTGAGCAAGAATCTTTTACAGCTCACTCTGCTCTCAAACTTGTTATGTTACTGAGGCTGGCCTTGAATTCCAGATCCTTCTGCCTCCACCTCTCAAGTGCTATCATTACAAGGTAAGCCACCACATCCATTTCTCTATAGCTCACAGACACTATTATTCCCCTCCCCTACGTGTATCACTTGGGAGGCAGAAACAAGTGGATCTCTGTGAGTTTGAAGTCAGCCTGGTCTACAGAGTGAATTCCAGGCTACACAGAGAAACCCTGTCTCAGCCCCTTGCCTGCCCCCAAAGAGGCAAACTCAGGCTGGAGACATGTCTCAGCAGTTAAGAGCACTTGCTTCTCTTCCAGAGGACCCAAGAATCCACATCAGGTGGCTCACAAACCTCCTGTAACTTTAGTTCAGGGAATCCAACTCCCTTTTCTGACCCCCAAGGGCTCTGGCATACATGTGGCACACATATTCATGTAGGCACACACATACACATAAATGAATTTAACTAAGAGTTCAGTGTTCATTTTTTTTCTTCTCAGTTCTCTCCCAGAGATACAGTCATGAGACTCTATGACTGGAAATTCCCTTTCTCTTATCAAGGGAGTCTGGCAAGATAACGGAACAGCTCCAGTACCCATGTTCTGTCCTACCTGTGGGCTTAATGATATGAGTGGCAATCATTCTTCCAAACCCACACCAAACCACACACTCCTCCAACTTTAATTAAGCGAGAAAGAAAATTGTTATGAGTGAGTCAGAACCACACTTATGAGAGATGCACAGATTATAACCACATTTAACTACATTACACTAATACATGTTTGTAATTAGCCAGTCATGGAAGGTTTTTTCCTCCCCTCACAGGGAGAAAAGTCTTGTGAATGAACTAACTTATAAATAAACTCAGGATAGCAAGCCCTCTGTTCTGCTCAGCAGCTGATGTAATATTTATACCTGATGGTAATAAAGACATATACCAGAGGCTGGAGAGATGGCTCAGTGCTTAAGAGCATTAGCTGCTCTTCTAGAGGATCAGGGTTCCATTCCCAGCACCCACAGGTGGTTCCCAACCATCTGTAATTCCAGTTCCAGGAGATACAGCACCCTCTTTTGACCTTTGCAGGCACTGGACATGTGGTACACATACAGCACTGAGGGGCTGAGACAAGGAGTTTAAGGCAGCCATAATTTGTCATGGGAGCTTCGTCCGTGTCAGCCCATATCCCCATTTCTGTATGAGGCTTTAGACAAGTCTCTTATCCCCCAGGCAGAGTGGCCCCTTCAGCGATAATTTCACTAACTCAAAGGTGAATCAAGAGCTGTTCTAAATCGGGCATCTGTGTCCTTGGAGGCTTGTGCGGGACACACATCTGCAGCCCCCTGGGAATCAAGGACACAGACTTAACAAAGTGTCCATAGGACAGCTATCTGTAGGCCCCACAGCTCTGTAAATACATCCACACTCTTCCTCTCTATACCTTCATTCATTCGCTGTCTGTTCACTCATTCATTGCCAGCAATTATGGGATTTCTCTGCTGGGTATGTGGTATGTGTGTACTTGCTACACTTTCAAATGTCATGGATGTGATGGGCCAGGTACATTATTCCTATTATACTCAAACACAGAACACCAAGAAGATTAGTGTTTTCTCACATTGTACCTCTAGTGTTGTCCACCCTGCCTTCTAGAAAACAGTAGATTTTCCTTCATTTGTCCACGTTACACTTCCTGGTCCCTCCAATGGCCTATGTTCCACACTGGCTATTTACTGCTGCCCTCTTGCTTGACCTTGCTTGGCATCCACTGACTACCTAGGCACCTGCCACCCATAGCCACACTCTTGGCTGCTGAAGTAGGACTCTCATCATCTTCATGCCCCATTGAGGCTCATTCTCAAGACTTCATGAGTCACCTCACCCCTCCAGGCAGTCCTAGTGGTGATATGTATGGGTGCCTGGGGGTCTCCACATATGGCTGTAGAATTGGTATGTAGTGCCAGCCATCACCAGCAGGGGGCACCCATGCTTCAGTACTGACTTCCAGTGCTTGTGTTGGCTTGGAGGGGCTTTATTGGGTTAAATGGACATAAAAGCATCGAAATGGGCCACTTGTACTCAAATTCTAGGAACTCCTTCCCAGCCAAGGGAAGAAACTTAACACTATGTGTCTCTACCAGGCTCAAGAGACAGTGAATCCAAACAAGTGCTATCCTGCCACTTGGTGAAGGGTAGCAGTGGCATGGGTGGGGTGGTCACGCCCTACTGTGAGCACCCAACTGAGCCCATGGGTCCATACTGAACCTTCCCCAGCTCTGGAGGTTCTCTTTCAGGGCCAGACCACAGGCTCATAGGCTAGGTCAACAAATGTGCCTACTGGGGGCCTAGAGCCACCCTGATCCTTAGCTATCTTGAGGCCAGTCTGGGCACACTGGCTTTCTGCAAGCTATTTATTACAGCACCCTGGGTGTTGGTTTTCCTGATCTAAAGCATGCCCACACTGCCTGCTTCTAGGAGGGCATGAAGGCAGTAGGGAGGAAGTTAAACAAAACCAGGGCCATTTACAAGGGAGCTTGCCTGGCCCCTCCTACTTGAGAGTTTGGGTATATCTGTTGTCTTTGAGAGTCTGCCTCGTCCTGCCTGAAGCTGTGGCTGGTGCAGTAGGGGCTCTGCCTCCATCTCTAATGACTGTGCACTAATTGCACTCTAATTTGTGTTTCCACACTCACTTGTAAAGAAGAGCTGGAGAGCTCCTCTGGGGAGGTCAGAGGAGGAGGGAGCCAGAGTCAAGCGTTGGAGGTTTGGGGTCAGGCACTTACTCTGTGCAGCACCCCCTATGTAGGGACTGGGAGGCTGGCTGTAGGACAGTGGCAGGCTGCTCTTAAACCCTGAGTGCTAATGGTTCAGGCCTACAGGGCAGGAAACTGGAGGGATGAGACATTTGGGGGCTAACATTGGGGAAGGCAGCAAGAGCAGGAGGGAGGACTGGCTGGATTCAACTCAAAGAGGCAGAGAGCTGGGAGCCTCAGAGGCTCTACCCAGAGGCAAGAATGAGTGTGCCTTTACCCCCTGCACCCCAGAGTTGGGGTGCAGAGGCTCACAGGACAGAGTGTCTGTGTGTGCGCGCCTGTGTACATCCTCTTAAGATGGTTCTGTGTCTCTCTGGGATTGTCTTGCCTTTGGGAAGACAAATTGGTGTGCACCCATGTCTAATGGGCCACCCTGACCATGCATTTGTGTTCATGAGTGCATGTGTACACCTGTGCTCGGTGCCTGACTCTGGTGACATTCCCATTGGTAACAGTTGGCTCTGCTGGCTTTGGTTTTGAGCCATGTAAGGTTTCCTTGCTAAGCCTTTGGGAACCTAGACTTGGGATAGAGGTGGCTAGAGCAGCTGGAAGAATGAGCCTGGCTAGCCTAGATAGAGGCTTAAAGTGCTGGGGCCCAAGGGATTACATACTCCTTGTGTGTGTGTGTGTGTGTGTGTGTGTGCGCGTGTGCGCGTGCGCGTGCGTGTGCGTGCGCGCACGTGTGCACAGCCCTTAGTAGCTGCAGATTGCCCAGTACCTGGAGAGGAACCCCCACCTCCTGTGCTCAAGGCTGTCTTTCCCTTCTTTGCCCTAGTCCTTCTCCTAGCTGACCTGCATGCATGCATGTACTCTGGGATGCTGTACCCCTCTCTACCAGGCTCTCTGGATCAGATGGTGAGATATTGTGGGGTGCAAGGAGCTGCCTTCATGATGAGACAAATTAGGATGCTTGACCTTGTGTTTGACAAATAGATTGCTGATTACAAGCACATATTTCCAAGCTAAGCAAGAGGAAAAAGCTTTGGGCTTCTTTTCATGATGCCAGGAGACCAAACCAGGGTTAATTGTCACGTGAGCAGCCTGCAAGGGGAGCTGTGGAATGTTCCAGCCCCAGGGAGGAAATGTGGTTTCCTCCAAGAAACAATGTAACACACTATGAGGAAGTGTTCTCATCATGAAGCAGCAAGGGCCGCTGATACCCAGCCCCTCCCCCCACTTCTGGTTGCTGCCAGAGAAGCTCCTAGAATCCCACCCCACCCAGGGAAGGGAGACTGAAGGAGGGCATGTTGATCAGGACTTGGCCAGAACCTCCCAGGAGGAGGGGGACACACCAGGGACAGTCAAAGAACTGCTCAACTGAGGTCCAACAGCAGACAGTGAGTGGGGTGCTGATAACATCTGAGTCCTACAGACTGGGTTCAAAACCCCAGGTTGCCACTTCCTGCTGGGGTGGTCCCAGCAAACTGCGGTTACTCATTCATTTTGTGTTCTTCAGTCCCAGGCCTGACTACTGCCCAGCACCTACCTGAAATACCCCATTCTGAGCTTGTACCACTTCCCAGCCTTGTTTTGCTGTAGATTTCATAGGGTCTGGTGAGACTGAAACTGTAGAACCCCACGTCCTTAGCGTTAAGGACTCAGGACAGCCAAGCACTGTCTCCAGGCTGGGGGATGCAGAGTCTGCACAGGGCATGGGGCTTGTCAATGCAGCATCCCCCACCCAGTCTCAGGGCCCAGCTCCACCCCGGCCCAATTGGCTTTCACCACTGTTCCCAGGTCTGCCCCACCACTCCAGCGGTGTCCAGTGGCTGCCACTTCATGTGGCTGTTCCCTATCCTGTTCCAGGTGGCAGGCGAGGCACACCGCCTGAGATTAAGCTGCATGCCCTTTAAGTTATGGCTCTAATATCTTTGCTAGAAACCTCTGAGCACTGAAACACAAGATATTAGGTCAGGGGTCAGACTCCTGTCTCCTCCCCCCCGTCCCAGGGCTCTTAAGCCTCCTGTCCACCCACAGTTTGAAGGTTTTAGATGAAAGGAGTCTCATTATGATGTCATTCACCAGAAGCTTGAGAATTTAGGATGCAATATGATATTTGGCCTGGGGTGTGGCTCAGCCATGGAGCACTTAGTAGTGTGCATGGGCCCTGGGTTCCATTCCAGCATGAGCTTATGAGTTCCGCAAAAGCACCCATCCCTGAAGGGGGAAGACCGGGTCACATACATCTGGCCACAGTGGCCCAGGTAGCCAGCCACCTGCCCATTGAGGATGGACTTTTGCTGTTGTTCATCGTGATCTGTAATCCCAGCTCCTCTACTTCACTACAGTGGGCTGTCCCTCAGGCTGCAACTGGTGGCTCCATGGATGCCTCTGTCAAAAGCTCCAGTGACTGTTCTCTCAAGGACTTGAACTCAGGTCCATATACTTGCATAGAAAACACTTTACTATGGAAACATCTCCTCAACCCTAGCAGTTCTTTATATGGCCCCTTGCCAGGTGTACTATTGGGATATTTTGTCTGTATCTATGAATTGACCTTCCTTCCTTGTAGATACTGTCAAGAGCCTCCATGGATCCCCCCTGCCTCATCCCTTCTTTCCTCTCTCCCTCCCTCCTTCTTTCCCTCTCTCCCTCTCTTCCTTCTATCCTGCTAATCATATGTCCTCCATTTAAATTAAACCTAACTTACACTTTTCTTCTTTGATTGTTAATGCTTTTGGTGTCCTGGTTCAAAAGGCTTTGCTGGCTATAGTGGTCACAGCGAATCCGCCTGGCCTCACCCTATCAACACATTGCTCCATCGCTCCACCCAATTACCTAATGCCACATTACCCATGATCCCTCAGCCCCATGATCCTATCATCCATCACAGAATCACCCCATCTGGATGTGCTCTCTGCCTTCTCTCCTAGATCCATCTCCTGATCCCGTGTCTCAGGAGAAGGGGGGCAGAATAGGAGAGGAGTTCTGCCATGAAGTGAGGACCTAAAGCTTAGATTAGCAGCCAGCTAGGACAGGGGACTGCCCCCCCCCAGCCTCTTCCTTCCCCTGGAGGATTTGGGTTTATGTTGGGCTGCAAGATTAAAGCCAAAGAGATTAAAAGATTACCTCAGGCTAGGAAGGCAGATTCTGCCCTATTGCTCCTGGGGGCAGTGGAGGTGAGGTGGGGGTTGGCATGGAGTCCCACCCTTCCAGAACCTTCCTGCACCTGCTGAGAAGACCTGCTCCAGGAGGCTAAGACCCAGGCCACCACCCTCACCCTACATGGCCTTGGGCACAGCTTCCTATTTTGGGTTGGGGAGTGGGAGGGGAGCTGAGCTCTCAGAGTATGGGCCTATTACTAGCATCAGCCAGGGACTCTGGGGTTTGCTGGGGAAGGGGCAGGGGTAGCACCCTGGGTTTTAAAGGCTCTGAGAGAGGCTGGCCTGTGCCTTTATTAATGGTGACAGCGGATATGTTCTAGATTTTTCTACTGCTCACCATCATGTCTGTACTCATTTGACACACAGAACCTGTTACCCTACTCTGTACATAGGGAATATGAGAATCAGAGAGGTAAGCTATTTGCTCAGGGTGACACAGCTGGGACTTGAGGCTGCTCTGCATGGTTTCCAAGCAGCCATGCCATCAGCTGTCTCCAGGGTGTGGGTAGCTGCCTAAGACTGACTGCTCAGGGCCCCTGGGTTCTCTATGCCCTTTCCTGGTCACAAGCCCAGGACCTGTGAAGCTTGCAGTGGCAATGAAGGGCACCTTTTTCTTATGCTGCTCCATAGTGCTGCTGGAACCTCCCTGAGCTGATGCTGGGAACCTGGCGTGGGGGCTGTTTGCTGCTGAGCAGTTCTCAGGCCCAGGGATAGAGACTCATCAAGGAAACACATATGAGAGACACAACCACATCTCAGTTCATTTCTCCCTCACTACTTAATGATTTCAGCACAGCACGGAGACTGGCAGACAGCTGGGTGCAGAGGGGGAGGAACAGAGGGAGAGGAAACCTGTCCATCAATTTAACTATCCTCCCTGCCAACCCCTTCTGCCGCCAGGGATGCTGAACCCCATCCCCTAAAACCTGGAATGCGATCAAAGGAGCAGCCATGGCTGGATGAGGGTCTGATTTATGGTCCGTGCCAGGGAGCCAGCCAGCACAGCAGTGGGAGAGGCCATCCATCAGGGCTCGCTGGAGAGCAGGGAGGCCCATGCCAGTTTCTCTGCCTGTCCTGTCCACACCCCTACCAGGCCACCACCCTGCCAACTGGATCGGGGCTTTCTTCAGAGCTCCTGACATCCTCTTATCTTCTTCAGTTTCTTTGAGCTTGTAACCTCTTGACACGATTGAACAGTGCTGGAGGGGAGGAGGGAGGACCCCTGGGCATGACCTTGGGCAGATTCCCTCTCTGGGCTTTCAGCTTGTTAGATGCAAGCCTCAGCCCAGCCCAGTCCAGCCCAGCCCAGCCCAGCCCAGCCAGCTCCCTAGGGTGTAGTGTGCAGTTGGCTGTGTGTTAAGAGGGGACAGGTATGAGGTTGGAATGGGGATCCCGTCCCTTACTGTTGTGATCCTGAGTGTGCCAGGACACTAGGAGACTGTGGGCCTATGTGTATTGCCTATGATGCCTCTGTGATGTGCAAGTCTAACATGTGCTACTGTACAAGTCTAGAGTAGCCACTATCATTGCAAGCATGGTGAGTGCTTCAACACGCCTGTGGGTACCTGTGTTGATAGCCCTTCCTGGCTCCCATGCTCCCCCATTCCCTCTAGCTAGATGGGGGTGGGGTGTGGCTGGTTCTCATGCCCAGGACCCATCTAGCTGGTTATTTATTGATTAATTCTGCTGCCAGCTGATGGATGCCGAGCCTGTGCCAGGCGCAGGCCCTCGGCTGATTTACATAATTAAAAACCATCAGTAACAGAGCCAGGCTTCACCCACCAACTGAGAGCTTTAGCACAATGATAGGCTGGGCCCCCACCCCCACCCTTCTTTCTGCACCCCTAGGCCTCCTGGTCACATTAACCCCCCAGCCTTGCAGCTACAGTCTAATCCTAATGTAAAGAGGTGGCACTCAGGGCTCCTGCAGTCCCCGCATGGAGATTGTTAGTCTATGGTTCCATGGTTCTTTGACAGAGAGACCCAGAGTATCAGATTCAGCGGCGATCCTCCCAGGATGTGATTTCAAGAGTCTATTACTCTGTGACAAAGAGGAGACATGCTTGCTCTCAGCTGCTACTGGACTCCGACAAGGCGGGGCAGCAATCCTGGGCACGGTTTTCAGCAGATGCTGGGGACACCAGCCCCTGCTACATAGGGGAAATTGATCTTTCACAAGGTTGGGGAGGAGGCTGTGGGACTCCCCAGAGACACATGGGACTTGGAGAAACCTCAAATCCTGTGCCCCCACTGGCACCCCGGGTCTTCTTCATAGAATGGTCTGGAATTTAGAGACACAGGGTTGTGATGTGGATTCCTCTGCTTCCCAGCTGTGTGTTCCTGGGGAAGCTGCTCAGTCTCTCTGGACTCACCTATAAAGGTGAGGTTGCTGTAAGGATTCAGTATTAATCCCCTCAAAGGGCTCAGAGTGCAGCAGTTCCTCAGGACCCCTTAATGAATGGTGGCTGTCACTAAGTGGCAGTGAGACTTTGTGTGTGTGGGGCATTTGTTAGCTGCCACCAAAAAAGACAAGGCAGAAGAGGGCTTGTTAATGAGCTGACCAAACTGAAGGAAATGGGAGGCTCAAATCATCTCCCAGAGGGTCAAGTTTTGGGTGGTTAGGGGTTTATGGTGGTGTATGTGAGAAGCAACTGGTGTGGAAGAAATGACATAATGGCTGGTCTGTGCCTGCAGAGTTAAACTTCCTGGCTCTCTTCCTAAGCGGCACATCTGGAAACTGATGAATTTGTCTTGCTCTGAGGGTGGAGTCTTGAGTCTTCTGACGCTGAAGGATCAGTCACCTATAGGGACACTTGGCTAAGGGAAGGGCCAGTGATTTCACCTGGTTTCCCCCCTCCAAGGCCCGAAGCAACTTTGTTTCTGTCCTACTGTGACCCACGTGTCCATAGCCAGGCGACTTTACTACTGCAGCAAGAGAGCTGGGGTCAGCTCCGGTCCTCCTGCACTCTGTGGGCAGTCTGGCCAGACATACAGGCATGAGCACAAGGAAGCTCCTTGGGGCCTGCACCTGACTTAGAGCAGTACAGGGGATGTTTGTTGAATGAATGAATGTCCTTTTCCTTTCAGAGCCAGCCCTAGACAGTCAGGTAGGGGCCTAGAACTCACGAACTTCCTCTGGTGGATTCCCAGCTCTTGTTGGGTTTACCCCTTCCTCTGACCGCCTGTCCCCCTCTTCCTCTCCATTTCTACTACTCTAACCATACTCCTTGGCAGGAACACCTGGCCCTCCCAGCTGCTTCAATCTCTCCCCATTTTCTGGGTGGGGGTTGGTCATAGCTACCTGACCCTGCATTTACCATTGAGACTTCAATGTGAAGTCACAGACCCCATCCCATGGGACTTCAGCAAGCAATACCATGAGTCTGTTTTGGCTTGGCCCTTCAGTACTCAGTCTGAGAGTCCTAGAACCAAAAGTCTCCCATAGCAGTGTGGCTACAATCTGTGGCATCTCGGCAACTGTCCGACAACACAGAGAACCCACAGGAGCCTCCAACCTGGGACTATTAGGAAGAGATTTTCATAGCAAATAAACAAAATGAGGTTTAAAAAAATCAACATTAGCTGGGGGCACACTAGCAATCTCAGCACCAGGGAGACTGGAGGCAAGATCAGAAGTTCAAGGCCATTCTCAGCAGCATAGGGAGTTCAAGACTAGCCTGGCATACAAGAAGCTCTGTTTGTCTCAAACGAACAAACAAGCAAACAAAACCCATCAAACTGAGTGTTTAAAATGAACAACAGACTATAAGGTGGTATGGCTTGTAGAAGACAGCTTGTCATTTCTTCTTCTTCTTCTTTTTTTTTTTTTTTTTTTTCATGACACGACAAAGCTTTATTCATCCTCAGCGGCTAAAGAAGGGCTAGCTCACGGGCACTTCACTTGAGTATGGTGTCACCTTCAGCCAGTTCTCTCTCAATCCATTTCAGCTCATCTAGTCTCTTCTTTTCCTCCGCTGCCACCCTCCTCTCCTCCTCTGCCCCGGGGTTTTAGGTAACTATAGCGTTTGGTGCCGTAAGCCATGCCAAGGACCAGGGCTGAGTACCAGCCGAGCTTGATGAGCGGAGAGACCTGAACCGGGGAACCATCTTGTCCGTGACTTTCAGGCCAGAAGCTTGACAGCTTGTCATTTCTTAAGACATTGAACGCTGATCTAGTTTCAGCTCCCAGCACCCACTGGTGGGTCGCAACCATCCATAGTTCCAGTCCCAGGGTATGATCTAATGCCTTCTTCTGACCTCTGCAGGTACTAGGCAGGCACATGGTACACATTTACACATTCAGGCAAAACATTTATACACATAAAGTAAAGGATAAATTAGAAAATAAAAAAGTTGAATGTAGAGGGTTGTTGAGATGGTTCAGTGGGCGAAGGTGCTTGCTGCCAAGCCTGAAGACCTGAGTTTGATCCCCAGGACTCATGGTGGAAGGAGAGAACTGACTCCTGCAAACTGTCCTCCAATTGTTATCTGTGTGCTGTGGTATGTGTATGTATGCATGTGTTCACAAACACACACACAATGAATAAATCTAATAAAAAATCGTTAGGGCTTGAAGGTAGAGCCACTGTGTGACCAGGTCTTCCAGTCCTAGGGACATACTCGAGGAACTGAGAGGACTTAAACAGAGTACATTTTCCAAACACAGGAGAGCAGCCACATGGCTGCCAACCCCGAGGAGGAAGAGGAGGAGAAGGAGGAGGAAGAGGAGGAGGGAGATGCTAACGTATGCAATTCTGGTGAACCTTAAGCACATGGAATGGGAGGAACCACAGGGAGGGACAAATGTATATTTCCACTAGAAGAAGGTCCCCAGGAGACACATGGAGAGAATTACTGTGGCTGGCACTGAGAGGCAGGGCCTGGGGGGGTTCTTATTTAATGCGCACAGGCTTTACATAGGGGCTGGAGCAAAGCTGTGGAAATGACATTGGAGACAGCAGCTGGTGATGTGAGTGAGCCTCATGACACTGAGCCAAACACAACTGACTAGTGGATTCCTATTTACACTGTACCTCGTTTTTACATATAGCTCTGCAGGGGCTCAAGGGCAGTGCTTTAGGAACATGCATGCCATACAAGCATGGGGACCCAAGTCCAGATCCTTGGCACCCGTGTTGTTTGGTGTGCCTGTCATCCTAGCCTTGTGAGGTGGGACAGCAAGATTCGCTGGGGCTCTTTGGCCAGGTGATCTAGCTGAATGGGGGAGCTCCAGTGTCAGTGAGAGACCTTGCCTCAAAACATAAGGTGGGGAATGACTGGAGATTCTTAATGTGCACACACACATAACCACACACAATAGTTTTGTAGGACTCAAAAGACATGATTTTTTTACATTTTCATAGGGACACACATACTCATGGGTGCATGTGTGTGGAGGCCAGAGGATGTCCTTAGCTGCTGTTCCTTAGGCACCTTTTCCTCGTTTTAAAGTGGGATCAGTCTCTCATTGGCCTGGAACTCACTAAATAGTATATGTAGGCTGGCTGGTGACAGAGCCCCAGGGATCATCCTGTTTCCACTCCCAGGGCTGGATTTGGTACTGACTGCACTCAGATTCTCATACTATGTGACAAGTACTTTACCACCTGAAACAACTTCCCAGCCCTCAAATGGGGTAAATCTGTTTCTAATCATTTTGTTTGTTGCTGCTGTTGCTGTTGTCTGTTGCCCATGAAGCCTCCTGGAGCCTAAGCCAGAGAGGGAGGCACATAGTAGGCCCTCTTTCCTCTGTGGAATGCTCTGCAGGCGTGTCAGTGCTGTGACCTGGCTTGGGTAATAGTGTGTGTGTCTCCTTGTGCCAGCTGCTTTCTTTTACCTCTTGCAAGATTAAAACAACAAACGTAGTGATTTAATTTTGTGTATGCAAGTGTTTTGCCTGTGTGTGCCTGGTCCCTGTGGAGGACAGAAGAGGGAATCAAATCCCCTGGAAATGGAGTTTTGAAAGGTTGAGGGCATGTGGGTGATGGGAACCAAACTTGGGTCTTCCATAAGAACAGCCAAGTACTCTTAACCACTGAGTTATCTCTCTAGCTTCCTTCCTTCACCTCTTATCTCACCAAATCAAGGGACTGAAGCTGTGGCTGGGCGCCTGCAGGTGCTTGCAAGTAGCAATTGGCATCCTGGACTTTGGGGATTGGACACAGCTCCTGGGACGACATAGAAGGGGTTTCTCAGGATGGCCTCCTTCATTATGTTCAGCTCTCTCAGGAGTTGGCACGTTGCAGACCACTGGGAAGCCTCACTTGGGTTGCTTTCACAGTGGAGAGAATGCCTGCTTGTTGGCTATGGCTGGCACTCAGCTGTGCCGTTTTAATATGCTCGTCACTGTGTCATCGATTTCTCCCTCTGAGCTGCGGAGAAAAACATCAAGGAGTGGTTCAGAGTAGGCCTCGCGGGGATCAAGAAGTTTGCTCCATGGTCTGGCTTCATGACATCTTGGCATCGTTTTATGGAATGTGAGGATTATATCTTGGATCCAAGGAGACAAGCAGATTGTTCAAGTTGCTGAGAGGACTGTGTGCTGAGGCATATCGTTCTAAATCAAAGTGCCTTCCATGGCATTCCTGTGTCACAGAGAAGGGCTTAAACTGTTCCTCCCTCATCTCCAAAGGCACCAACATTCAGCAGTCCTGTGTTTTATTATGAGGCACCCCTGAGGGGCTAGGTTCTCAATGCAGCACTGTTTTGAGTTGGGCCTTTGGGGGAACTGCCTGGTCCTGAGGACTCTGACCTTATCTCCAGGTTGTGCACAACTGTCTTCATAATTTGGTGGTATTATTGGGGTGTGAGAGGCAGAGGTGGGGCTCGTTGGAGGAAGTAGGTCACTGGGATGGTCTTTGAAGGATGCACCTTGTCTCCACCCTTCCCTCTCTTCTGTTATCCATTTTGGCAACCACAAAGCGAGATGCCTCCTCCACATGCTCTTGTTGTTGCCACAGCACACGGTCATCCAGGGCTCAAGTGCAGATGGGAGCCGAGGTGGAAGGTTCGGTGCAGAGGTGTGCGGCTGCTGTTGGAGGCTGTCTTCTTCATGGGACTGAAAACAGATGGTGTGGCTTTACAGCTGGATGCAGCACTCGGCCAGGGGGTGACTAGGAGATGGTGGGGGAAATGTTCTTCACCCTTGTGGGTTTCTGACTTGTTAAAAAAGGAAAACCTGGGGCTGGGGAGATAGCTCTGTGAGTCAGAGTGTTCGGTGTGCAGGCATAAGGAACTGAGTTCAGATACCTGACACCCGTGTAAAAAGCTGGTATGGTGGTATACATCTGTCACCCAGCACTAAGGTGGTGGGGTGTGGAGAGTGGAGGCAGGAGGATTGCTGGGGCTTACTGGTGATCAGCCTAGTACCACATTCAGTGAGAGACCCTGTCTCAAGAGAACAAGGTAGAGAGTGACAGGGTAGGACCCCTGATGTCCTCCTCTTCATACATGCACATCCTGCATGCACGGACACCCCCCCCCCCACACACACACAGGTCATACTAGCTTGTCACTAGCATAACCTGTTCACGGTGTGTCCCTGCAGTGGATTTCTGTGTCTGGCTTTTCTACCTGTCAAGCCACTTGGATGTACACCTCTGGTTTGGTCTCTTTTCTGCCATCAGTCACAGAGGTTGTCAGTTTTACACTCAAGGCCTTCATTCTATATTTGCTGTAGAAAGTCACCAGTGGCCTCTATAAGGAATACTTTTTTCCCCCAAAAGAAAAAAATTCAAAGGTTCCCAGACACATGGCACAGGGGCCTGTACCAGTTGATGTCATGACTCTCAGCAGTTTATGATTTGCTTTCTAGTCTTGATTTTTTTCTTTGCTTGCATAAAATCTGAAAAAGCCAGGCTCAAGACATGCCTGTGATACTGGGGATTCTACCCCTAGGCCACATGCCTAACCCCAATTCCCCAATTTTAAAAGCAAACTTCCTGTTGAGGAATGGGCTCTTTGTCCCTTCTCTTTATATCTGGCTAGCTAGCTAATAGAAAGCAGAAGTGCCAGGCATGGTAGCTTTTACCTGTTATCTAAGACACAGGAGTCTGAGGCTGGAGAATTGCCATGAGTTAGAAGTTGGGGTACATAGGTCTCAACAAAACAAACAAACAAACAAAAACCCCACAAAAAACGTAGTGGGAGTGCCTTCTGGCCTTTGAAGCCATGCTTCCTGGCCTGCTCTTTTGGGGTACTTGACAGTACAAAACCTCATTTCTCTCTCTGCCTGTGGATAGGACATTGCTGGCTCTGACAAACCCACTGATTGGTCAGCAGTGGGAACCTATTGCTATTGTGTGACTGAGCATCTCCAGTGCCCAACCCAGCTGAGTTATCAGATGTTGGCAACTCCAGCAGACAGCCTGGGGCCACACATGAGAATCACCAAGGTAAACTCTTCCAGAAGTCGTGGAGACTCAAAATGGGGAAGTGGAATAAAATGGTTGGTTCTCTCTGTCTCCTCTTCCTCTCCCTCCATACCAATCATCTGTCCATCATCATCTGTCTGTCTGTCTGTCTGTCTATGTATCACCTACTGCACCCTACAAAGGGAAGCCAATTCTCTTTGCAGACCACAGTCTACCACTAGGGACCCAGTGAAGTAAGCCTCACATCTTACAGTTCAACACATCTGTGAGGCAGCACATGTCAACAGTTCAGAACACTGGAGGTGGAGGCAGAAGGATTGGAAGGCCAAAGCCATCCCTGGTTACATAGTGAGTCTGAGAGCAACCTGGGGTACATGAAGACAAGTCTCAAAAAAGCCAAAAGATAAGAAATATTACAAACAAAAAAAGGGCTAAGTGAATAAATGTGCATTTGAAGGGTTCTAGATTAGGTGTGGCCCTGCAGTGGAACACTTGCACATCAAGCTTGAACCTTGGGCTTCAATTCTGTAGTGCACTTTCAAGTGTGTGTGTGTGTGTGCGTGCACACACACACACACACACAAGAGAAAGAGACACTGACTCTAATTTTTCATTTTATGCTTGAAAAAAAAAAACAGTGGATTAAATTGATATAAACCCTCCAAACCATGGGATGACAAGCGGGCTTGAGAACCCTCAGGGAGCCCAACCGCTGGCCTCTGACATCTTGAACCTCAGTGTTCAGAGCTTCCTGGCAAAGATATTAGAGCCATAAACTTAAAGGACTTGCAGCTTAATTGTAGGCAGTACCTCTAGTGGCCTCAATTCGCTGCCTCCTAGGGCAGGATGTGGAACAGCTGCATGAAAGTGGCAGCCACTGGGTATGGGTAGACCTGGGAATGGGGACAGAGGCCAGTGGGCCTGCAAGGCAGCACAGGCTTTGGACCATAGGAGTAGGTGAGCCCTAAGGCCAGGCAGGGAAGTATAGACAAGTCCTGTGCTCTGTGCAGAGTTCTCCAGCCCCAAGCCTGGAGGCCCTGGGCTTTCATGAGTGCTCAGCTGCTGATGTCCTGAGTTCTTAATTCTGTGCATGTGGAACCCTACAGTTTGTGTCTCATTTGGCCTTAGTCTGTAGGGGGTGCAGGCTGGGAGGTGGCGCTAACTCAGAATGGACTATTTCAGGTGGGTACAGGTGGCCAAGTTTGGACCTGGAAAACCTATGAGTTTGGGGAGTAATGACTTTGTTGAGACTATTATGTTGGGAAGTAGGAACCTGGGGATTTGAACCCAGGCTGTGGCACTCTGGAGCTTGAGGTCACACACACCAGTTTCCCTATTAAGTGACAGGAGCCCCCCAACCATGTGATCAAGGTTGACAGCAATGAGGAACACTATTCAACCACAGACTTGTGTTGTGTGGCCATCATTACCCCCCAGCTCTGCTCTGTCCTCTGCAGTCCAGACCAATGACAAAGAGGACTGACAAACTCTGATGGCAGGACATTCCACAAATTACCTAGCTAGTCCATCACAACTTCAAGGTCATAAAAAATAAGGACAGGAAAAGAAATTGTCACAGGACCCAGGTGACAGGGTGACTAAACAGAGAGAGAGAGTAACAGGGGTGTCAGAACAGGTGGAATACAGTTAACAGTGGTGTATTAAGTGGGAATTCTGATGGAATTCTAGGGGACATCCATCTGGCCACTGGGTTTGTCACTGAGTAACTTGATGGCAGCCACAAAGGCTCATCTTTAGCTGGGGGGATGCCCAGCTACTCACCCATCCATAGGGACCTTCAGACACACACTTCTAGATGGATGGAGAGAACATTGGGATGCCAAGGCCCTGGGAAATGACTGGGTGTGAGCAGGGCTAGAGACAAGATGGGCCATGCTCTGACTGCCAGCACAAAGCCCTGTATGAATCATGCTGTCCTTTCCCTGTGTGACTGTGGTGGAATCACTTAACATCTCTGACCAATCTTGCAATCTGTGCAAGATTGTTCTCAGGGACTTTTATTCTTGTGTGCCTGGCCCAGAGCCTAAAAGATAGGGAAATGCCTCCAATACTCGAAGTATCACTGACCGAGGTGGAGTGCAGCCAGGCTGCGGGAGGTTCCTGGCACCAAGGCAAGGAATGAGTACTTTATTGCAAGGATTTACTAGGGGCCTGGAAAGTTTTTATTTACTTATTGTGTAAATGATTACATTTTACTTAATTGTGTTCTCTTTCTCTCTCTCTCTTTCTCTCTCTGTATGTTCATGTGTGCCACAGTGTGTCGAGTGTAGAGGTCAGAGGTCAAATGCAGGAGTCATTGGTCCCTTCCTTCTACTGTGTGAGTCCTAAGGATTGAACTCAGGTCATCGGGATTGGCTGCAAATGCTTTTACTTACCATGCCATCTTGTCAGCCCAGTTTGGGTGTTTTTCAGCAAAAAAAGAAGATGGAGAAATCAACCAGTCAGCAGCTTTCCAGTCCCCAAGGCACGTGGGGCCAGAGCTAGCAGCAGGTCAGTGGTCACAAGCCTGGCTACAAAGCCAGTGACCTCTAGCTCCCTGGAGACCCTGACTGCCCTAGTTCTAGACCAGAGAGAAAAGGGGAAGTGTCACCACCTCCAGTTTCTCTTCAGGCACATAGATAGATGGCCTACTAACACAGGCTGGCTGGAGTGACCTGGCTCGAAGTACTTCCTTCAGTGGATGGAACTCCCATGGGACCCAGGACAGCATCGATGTAGAGCCCCATGCATAGGGTTCAGGCATGGTAGAAAGTACCTGACATGGGGATGGACAGCCTTGGTTCCCAGGCAGCACATAGCAGGTCAGTTCAGAGCCCTGCTTCCTGCCATTTCAGCCAACTCGTCCTGGGAGGTCTTGGGGGAAAAGTGGGTTGCCATGGGGCTCCAAGTACCTTGCAGATATCCCTTACATGAGGGTGTTCAGGGGAGGGCTGTTGGACAGTCTCAATCTAACATGTTCACTGTTGGGGGCGTCTCATCAGGGCGCTCTTTCGCTCAGCCCCCTCTGTGCCTGGCTAGGGCACTGGCCTCACTCACATATGGACTCCCTTGCACTCTGTTTGTGTCACTGAGGACACTCCTGTGCCCTCCCTCTCCTGGGGCTCCTTGCAGGGAAGCAGCCTTTCAACTTGAACACTTCAATCCAGGCAAGCAGGGGGCCATCTTCACCCCTATTTGGACTCCCTCTGGAACAGGCTTTTTTAGGTCAGATGGCCCCCCACTCCAGGAGATATCAGAATGTGGCACTGGTCTCTGCCCTTGTCCGTGCCTCCCCTTGGGGCTATATTCCTGGCCTCCTTCACTCTTGCTAGCTTTATGAGGAATTTCATGATCATTCCTCATATCCTATCAGCTCCAAGTTTGCTCTTGAACTAGAGACCACAGATTCCCAGAATCCACCTCTCCTGTGATGGAGATCAGATGACGGCTGTCTTGGCATCTGTTCGCCGTTTCTATCTTCTTCTTGTCTTTCTGGACACAGAACTTAGAACTTTGTCAGGTTCCCCTGATGTCAATCATCAGACTCATTGACCTTGGGACAGCCTGATGGAACTGTCTTTCTAGAACCCACACTCTGTGTAGAGCCAGTGTGACCCTGTCCATGGTGTCATCTGGGGACAGACTATGAGAGCTATCCTGGCTTCTGCCTTTGTCTGTCTGTGGGGGAAGCAGTCGCTGTGTTATGAGGGTACACAGGTGGTCTCACAGGGACAAGAGGCTGAGCCTACCACCCCTCAGACTACACTTACTTGCCATCCATAGTCAGGATCATGAAGCTGGTCCTCAGCCTTGGCCTTAGAGGGCAGGGATGGGCTTATCAGAACACATTCCTCCCTCCTCCTCTGAACCCCAGAACCTGAGTGGCAAGCTTGATTTTTATTTTTGCTGATTTCGGCTATGGAGTTGGGAGGTAAATTCATTACACAACAACAGATGATGGATATGGCAAACAGGCAGATTTTTCTGAAGGAAATAGGGCAGAGAAGGTGGGGGTTGGGTGGGAGGGAGTAGGAGCCTCAGCTCCCAGGGTTCCCATCTTTATCCCCTAGTGACTCTTCCCAGCCCACCTTCAAGGTCTCATCCTTCTTAGGAACCAGAAGTATTTGATTCCTGACTCTGGCCTTCAACTTGCTTCCTGGACCTGTGACAGTGTCCAGGGAAACAAAAGACAGCTCCTGTCTGAGGACCCCTTGCTGAGAGGGTGTCTCTGTCCCCTGTACTCACCTCTTCTTGTTCCATGCCTCTTGCAGGAGGTATTCTCCTAAACTCACATGTGCTTTCTAGACTCTGCCTCTCTTGTGAGTTGAGCATTCTGCCCTAGCATCGGAGGCTCAATAGGATTGTGACACCTTCTACTCTATATGCATGCATTTGTGATTTGAGAATCGTTTAACCTAATTTCTTAGCATCAACTCAAAATGGCATGAAGATCAAGTGAAAGAAAATTCATATATGCCTGAAGGGCACATCTCGCTACACAACTAAGTGCATGTGGCAGGTGCTACTTCCATGATTTCCCTCCCACTGTTCTCCAAGCTCCCAAAAGACCTTTTGGGGGGTATCTCCTCGTGATATGGCCAAACTAGTGGGGTCATTTGTGAGCCACATTTGGTCAACCCAGGGATGGAGGGCACTTTGCTGGTGGGCTGTAGGGGCCACTCCTCAGCATCATGAGAAAACCCCAAGGTGGGTGGAGGTCTGGGATGTAAGACAGGGATCCAGGTAGCTGGAAGTGCCCACCATGTTATCTTGGATACTGGGTTGTTCTCATACAGCTATTCCTTCTGCCCACAAATCACTTCACCTGTGAGCTATTAGCTCAGCTTGGGGAAGGGGCACCTTGATTCATATCCCATTAAGACTACCTATGGCTGTGGGGACAGAAGGAATTGGGTTGTTATGGGAAGAGGGAGAGAAGATGGTTGTCTAAAAGACAAGCTGTTAATGGCCATTTTTTATAGCCTGTTAATTACTGTGACATATGAAAAGAGCATTGGGCCCCTGGATAGAGGTGGTCAAGTGAGGAGTGAATTGGGGAAGGGCCACAGACAAGAATGAGATTGTAACAGGGAAGGCCCCAGCAGTCGACAAGACAGGAGCAATGACAGCATGGCATGATGTGCTGTCACTATGGTCTCTAGAATGTTCTGGGAACTGAAGAAGGAGGAAGTAACAGAGCCAGCTCGGTAGATGTTATCAGGGTTCATGTGGGAGGTAAGTGTTGACTAGAGCCCTGAGCTAGATGGTCTGGCAGGAGGCAGGCAGGGAGGCTTCCAGAGGAGGAAAGTTCTCTCATGCAAAGGACAAAGTCTGGAGTGAGAGATTCCTGGTGTGTTCTGGAAATTCCTGACCTTGTGCTGCTGGCTCATAGAGCATGTGGGGGTGCTGGGAGAGATGTTGAAGGGACGCCAGGGTCCAACTGCGAAGGGCCTACGAGGATGTCTTAGTTAGGGTTTCTATTGCTGTGATGTAACACCATGACCAAAAGAAAATTGGGGAGGAAAGTGCTTATTATTTTACATTTCCATATAATAGCTCATCATCAAAGGCAGTGAGGGCAGAAGCTCAGGCAGGGCAGGAACCTGGAGGCAGGAGCTGAAGCGGAGGCTGTCTGTGTAGGAGTGCTGTTTACCGACTTGTTCAACATGGCTGTTCAGCCTGCTTTCTCATACATAGAACCCTGGGCTACCAGGCCCGGGTAGCCACACCCACAATGGGCTGGGCTTGCCAACATCAACCACTAAGATGCCCTTCAGATGGCTCTTATGGAGGCATTTTCTCAATGGAGAAACCCTCCTTTCAGATAACTCTAGCTGGTGTCAAGTTGCCTTAAGATTAGCCCATCCAGAAAGCAAAGTGGGAAGTTTGGATATCTTTCTCCAAAAGAGAAGATCCAGCATCTACCCAGTAGCCACACCCAAGGTAGACATCTCTAGCTGATCCAGATGCTTCATACAGAGTGAGCACCTAGGCAGCTGGTGCTACTTACCCGGCATTGCTGTGAGAACACATCTGTATGTCTACCTGGACTCTGGGGCACTTCTGGAGGGTTTAAACAGATGAGAGAGAAAGAAGAGGCTGTTACAGGAGACCAGGTGAAGAATGGAAAGACCTGGCTTAAACATGGGACATGCTGATGTCCACCTTTGCCTCACCCAATGCCCAAGACCCGGTGGTCAGGATCCTGGTGGGAGTGTGTGTGCATACACACACACACACACACATACACACACACACACACACACACACAGAGCTCTTTCTCTCTGGGCTTTTTTTTTAACCAAGAGATTGCTTGTTGTGACTCAAATCTTCACTAACATAATAGTCACAAAAGCCACATGTGCCTGTTTAAGCCTAGTTCAATTAAAATGAAAAGGTAAGTAAATCCTGCAGTGGTAGAAGGTATGATTTTAACCACACAATAGCCACACGAGGTTAGCGGCTCCTCAAATCATTGCCACCATGGGAGAAAGGCACAGTGGACAGTGCTGGTGTAGAGGGAGCCCAGTTGGGATTCAGATGGTGTGATCCACAATGACCTCCCGTCCAGACCAATGCCAGCATCTTCTGTGTGGGGCAGCAACTGAGCTCAGAGAGGGAAACTGTTGACAGTTTCTCTGTTCTACAGGAGCCAGTCTTCAAGCGGGGAATATGGGAATGATGAAAGTTCAAAACCACCTCGGAATGAGTCTGCTGGCACTGCAGAACCCAAGAAAGAAGGGAGTGTCCAAGCAAGGATGTACTGACTTCAGGACTGGCCATTGCCTACAGGAGAAAAACTGGGGGGGGGGGCGCAGGGTGTGTGTAGCTCTCACTCTGGGAATCTCAAACAGATGGAACCAGAAATGTTACTTTGCTCTTCGATGCCTGGTGCTCTGTGGTGTCATTGCTCAGTGTCTTGGGCCAGAGCCCATTTAGTAGGCCTCTCCCAGTGCCCACCTCAGTACACACGCAAGTCATTCTCTGCAGTTGCTCATTAGAACCGCCAGAGGGCGCAGGGGCAGCTGTCACTGCTACAAGCCCGCCCGGCATTGGGGACTGCTCTACTGGAGTAGGACCCAGTTAGGCGCCCAGCCCAGGGTGGGGGACCCTGAGCTCTTCGGCTCTCTCTTCTGGGAAGGGGATTAGGTTAGAGGGCAGAGGCAGCATGATAGCTTTCTTGAGTCTGCAAGAAGGGACCTGAAGGTTAGGGAGGTAGGAGTGTGCCTGCCAGCCAGATACAGATTTGGAAGTCAGAGGTGAGACATCCAACAGTCACTCTGAACGGTGACATGGTGACATAACAGGTGGCCTGAGTCTCAGCGCTTGTCTACCTTTCTGTTCCTATTCTGGGCCGCTTTCTTATCCTCAGATGACAAGAAGAAGGTGTTTCTGAACAGCAACTCTTTCTGCTCTAGTAAACTCAACTCCGTGGGTCCCTCTGCACTCAATACTCCAGGATGCAATCTGCGACTTTTGCATATGTTGTTTCCGCAGCCTGGGATACCCTTCTCCACTTTTTTCATCTAAGCAATAATTCCTATCCATCAATTCCCATTCATCCATCCAGACTCGCCCAGGCCTGCATGAGATGCCCTTGTTGGGAGTTCCAGCAGCCAGGCTAAGCCGCTGTGCACCACCTGAGGACAGGCACTGGGAATGCGTCTGGCCCGGTAAAAGTGATTGCGAAGCACAAAGACTGGCAGCGGCACAGCTCAACTGTCTGGGTTTGCCGGTCACAGCCGCTGGTAGAGGCTCCTGACACCAGCTCAGACTCCCCACCAGCTGCTCATGTACCCAGTTCTGGGCGCAGAACCTTTCCCTACGGCAGTGCAGGGAGACCCCCTTGCAGGTGGTGCAGGTGTGTGTGTGTGTGTGTGTGTGTGTGTGTGTAGGTAGGTAGGTAGATAGGAAGTGCAGCTTGAAATGGGGCCAGGAAGACCTTGGAAGTGTCTTTGGGTAACCACAGAACCCAGTATCCTCACAGGGGTGGGTTAAGGTGGAAAGAGACAGTCAAGTACCCTGGTTGGAGGCAGGAAGAATCGGAGACTGCAAACTTACTGTGTTGCCTTGGGGCAAGCATTCTGCTGTCCTGCATGCAAAATGGGAACGCAGCAGTCCCCGCCCCACCCCCACCCCCCGCAGGGCTTGCCAGTGGTTAAACACCAGACCTCAGGTCAGGGCACAGGTAGAAAGGGGTGCACCTGGGGGAGGAGGGCGCGATGGGGTTGTCCTCTAACGGGCCCTGCACCCGGAGCAACTTTGCCTCCAGCTGTTGAATGAGCTGGTGGAGGCAGTGGTGGGGTGGACCGAGACACAGCCGGGTACGAGGTGCCCGAGGCGGGGCGGGGCCGGGGGGGGCGCGCTCGGCGGGTGCCCGGGGCTCGGCGGTCCGCGGCGCCGCCGCCTCACAGGGCTCCACAGCTGCAGCGCCGGAGCCCAGCGCGGCCCCCGCCCCGTGGTGTGTGTCTGGGAGCGCGCTTGTGGCCCTGGAAGCAGCCAGCAGAGGGGCGGGAAGGTCTGCAGCGGAGAGGCCTGTGAAGGGAGCCGGGGAGCCGGCTGAAGGGCCGGACGGACCGACAGACACAGTGATCACCAGACCCCGAGGCACCCCGCCCCGCGCCCTGGCCCTCTGCGCGGCGGGAGGCGGGGGGTGGCAGTGTCTGCGCGCACACGCACGCTCACAGACACACACGCCCCGGCCACGCCACAGACACACGACACGCACAGAGCCACGGCCGGCCGCTGCGCACACTCGTACCCGCGCTCACGCTCGCTCTCAGGCGCAGGCCCTGCAGCAGCCGCTGCCGGGAGGCGGTGGCATCCTGCTCGTTTCCCAGCCCGGACTGGAGGTGAGTGAATTCCTCCAGATTCGAGAGCTGCCCGCGGCTTGCTGAGACCCTGGGAATCCGTGCTGAGCTGAGGGCGCCCTGCCGCCAGCGGGGGTGGGGCTTGGAAAGGGACCGGGGAGGGGAGGGTGAGCCAGGGAGAGCCACTCCGGGTTCCTCCTGGTCTGGGGATGCCCGTGCG
The DNA here is from genome assembly GCF_943737965.1 of Phodopus roborovskii. Taxonomy (NCBI): domain Eukaryota; kingdom Metazoa; phylum Chordata; class Mammalia; order Rodentia; family Cricetidae; genus Phodopus; species Phodopus roborovskii. The sequence continues at coordinate 3,361,094 of NW_026126459.1, read as the reverse complement.
ACCCCCCAGGGGACCATCTTGCGCGAGGTGATGGTGGGGAGGCTGGGCGGAGGCGTGGTGGGAGGACAAGGAGGACGAGCGTCGAGGTGAGCATTTTCGGGGTGGTGGTGCAGAAGCTTGGTGGAGGACGGTTTCGTTAGCCAGTGCCACACCGCACCTCTCTGGCCCCCATTTTGACAAATCAGAGGCTCGGATCCCTGTTTCTCTGGAGGGTCAAGGAATTCATCTTCTCACTGGTAAGGGTGGGGGTTGCCAGGGTGGCTAGGTGGCTGGCTCAGGGGGAGGGGCCGGGGTGCGGCTTGTCCCCCTTACCCTGAGTGTGGGGGCAACTGTGAATTTAGTAGGTGCACCAGAGTTAGGATATGTATGTGGTGAACCCTTGCAGGGGTCAGATTTTTTTTTTTTTTTTCTCAGCAGGGCTGGTGCGGGACAAGCAGCAAGGCACTAGCATAAACCGACATACTGCAGCTTGGGCCCTGCCACTGCCGGTTGGTGTGTGTGCGTTCGTGTGTGTTTGTATGTGTGTATGTTCAGACTGCAATTGGCTAGAAGGGGGCAGAGAGTGGGTGTGTTGGCTGGTGGGGTGGTATATGCACGTGGGAAGGGGTGTGTATTGACTCAGGATAGACCCCAGCTGCCACACACACACACACACACTCACACACACACACACACACACACACACAATCTGTGGCTCAACAGGGCTTCCTCAGAATATTTGAAAGGGAGTGAGCTGGGATGTGTGTGTGTGTGTGTGTGTGTGTGTGAATCTGCGCACTTGGTGAGATTTGTGGAGGATGTGGGCTGTCAGGCCTCAGTGTGTCAGACATGACCAAGGAGAATGAGCCAGGGACATTGCTTGGAATCTCAGTCAGCTTTGGACGTATGTGGTACTTGAGGGTACATCCCAGGGCTCTGGACTCTTCCTACCTTGCAGCTGCTGCAGAGGTACTGGCCCCTTGTTGAGAGATACAGGTGTTGGGTTGGTGTGTGTGTGTGAGTGCATGCTCTTGTGTCTGGCTGCGAATGTCACTGTCAGCAGGCCAGGCTGTGAGAGGAGAAGCTGGGGGGAAGGAGCAGCTGCTGGCAGTACCTAGAGGAATGTGGTAGAAGCTGCAGCTCTGGCCATTGGCTTCAGTGACGGAGGAGCGGCATCTCAACACCAGGAGCTGCATCACAGGGGCTGGGTGTGTTTTTGCCTGTGGATGTGTGTTGCTTGGCTCATACTGTTTCTGTAGCCTGTGGACACCTGTGGGACATGTCATGTCTAGATCAACAGCAGGGCATGTGGGCTTGCATTTGCCTGTAAATGCTGTCTGGTATGTGGGTGAAAGCACACCGGGTGAACACGCAGTCTCAGCTACCTATGGATCCTACTGCTGTACACGGTGGAAAGGGGACCTGTGGGCCAACAGGCATTGGGCAGGAAAAGAAGGATAGGGAGACATCAGGGAGAGAGAAGTGTGTGTGACGTCAGTGAGAACCTTGGGCTGTGACATCAGCTTCAGGCTACTGGTGACGTCACTGGGACAGCAGCGTGAGGGCTACCCTCATGGGCCTGGGCATGTGATATCACTGTGCATGTGTGTGGCTGAGTGTGGTCATGTCTCCTGGGAGGGGGAAAAGGAGGATTGAGCCTCTGGTCAGCAGTCTTTCCCAAGGAGCCCCATTTCCTGGTGGTCCTCCTTTCCTTAAGACCCTTGCTACCTTGGAAGAATGTGTCTCATTCGCTGCCACATGTCGTCACCTCCTAGCCCCTGAGCCTCTCAGGTCTGTGTTGGCCTTGTCCCAGCAGCTCACATACCTTGGGCACCTGTGTTTGTGGATGCTCATGTGGACACATGGGCATAAGTTGAGGGAATCTGGAGCCCTGGGTTCTAATCCCAGTTGGCAGTCTCCCTACTTCCCTGTCAGGCCTTTCACCCGCCACTCCTGGAGGAGGACAGAGGCAAAGGATGGGGCACAGGAGCCTACAGTGGGCTTTTTGGTGCCTGGCACTTGGGGTGGAGTTCAGCCCGTGCCAACTCTGTCTTCCATTCCCCTAGACAAGCTCTCCTTCCTCCAGCCCCTGCTGCTGTTTTGGTTAAGTGGAACTTTGTGGAGAATTTGCTTCTCTTTTTTTCTGGGGTCCTGTAGGTGGGTGGACTGGCCGCTGGTCACAGGGCTGTGCCCAGGCAAACTGAGGTCAATGAATTCTTTCCTCTGCAGGGTGGCTGTAGGGAAACATCGGATCATCAGGGAAGGGGACCTTTGTGCCACAGGGGGTGAGGTGAGTCAGGGTGGCACATGGGTTAAAAGGTTACTGGATACAGTGGATGCTGCCTGTTGCTTCCACAGATTTGGATAGACAGGCATGCTCAGTTGCCAATACTTTTCCAGTGGGGAGGGTCCAGGGTCTCTGATATCCCCATGCTTTCTCTTCCATGTGGCCATCTTTTCACCCCAGCACTATTCTGGAAGCAGATAGGAGTTTTAGGGCCACCTTGCTGTTCCTGATTGTGTGTGTGTGTGTGTGTGTGTGTGTGTGTGTGTGTGTGTGTGATGTAGCCTCTGTAAGGAGGAAGGAATGACTGCTTACCTTAGGATCTGACAAGCGATGACAGGCCCTGCACATCCCCTGCCCTGCTAAGACTTCAGAGTCCAGGTCCTTCCCTGCCCCAAACCTCTCTCTCCCTACTCCCTATATTGCACTTGCCAAGTCCACAGCGTCTAAGTTTGACACTCTGTACCCATCAGGCTGCTTGGGTGAGAACAGTCCAGAAGGCTAACACAGTTGTCTGCCTCCAGCTGTCTGTCCCAGCCAATCCCTGATCAAATTAACCTTGTCCTAACTCAATGAACACCCAGGGCAGAGGCTCTGACATTGTTACTGGGGATCATGTCTGTGGGCTTGGGATAATAGAGATCCCTTTCCTTCAGCCCAGCTCTGCACACAGTTCCCAAGGAAGCCCTTGAGGACTGGAGAGCCACTTGGGCAAGCCAGAGGAAGGGGTTGGCTTCAGAGAGCAATGACAGCACAGTGGTAATTCACACAAGTATATCAGGGAAGGGCCCAGCCCCTGCCTAGGGCTGGTTTGGGATTCAATCTATAACTTGTCCTTGGCTCTTGCTTAATCCCACAGAATCCTCATGTAACAAGAGCAACTGTTATTCTTCCTTTCACAGACAAGACACAGAGAAGTTGCAGAACAGCCCAGGGCCACCACACAGCAGAGGATTCAGGACTGGAACATCACAGGTAGATTCTGAAACCAGCTCCCATTCATTGCTAGACTCCTTTGCCAAGTGGGCCAGGGTCCTTTCCTCTTGGGGTGTTCTGTTCCTAGGGCCCTCTCTAGGCCTTGTGGCACTCAGCTGTAAATGGGGATAGAGACCTGGCCATATGGATAGCAGTAGGTGGGGGGCCCTTGTGTGATGGGAATAGAGATAGAAGGGCAGGAGGAGACAGTGGGGCCAGCTCCCAGGTTTAGTCTCCCAACAGTTCTGTCCCCACCCTAGGCCTATGACATTTCTGAAGACAGTGCTTTAATTCTGTCTTTCCACAATGCCTCCAGCATTATGTTAGTGGGTGGTTGGCTGTGTGTGTGTGTGTGTGTGTGTGTGTGTGTGTGTGTGTGAGCGAGAGAGAGAGAGAGAGAGAGAGGAGAGAGAGAGAGACTTCCTGTCCTTTCCAGCCTGTACTTCTCATCACGCGAGTTGTGCAGGAACCAGTTCAGGAAGTGGGATGGTCTGGGAGTTACAGTTTACCTCCCTAGGTTATGTTGTGAGCTGGGAGAGGGCAAGGCACATCCTCCCTGTCACCGCTGCCCCTCTAGGGGATACAGGAAGTGACTTCCAAGGGTTGTTGGCCCGTCTGTTCTGAGCCAGCCCCAAGACTCAGACTTGACTCAGTTTCCCTCCTGAGTGTTGTCTCTTCCCCACTACAGTCCTCCTGGGAGATTGGAGAGACACATATGAGGCCTGTTCTCCCTGCCCTTCCCACAACCCTGGGGGATTTCACAGATCTGCTTGCTTGCTGAGCCATTTCTGGTCTGTCTCTCCTACTGCCTGCCAACCTCTGTAGGTTCTCAGAAAATGCTCATCAAACACACATTCCTTTCATCTATCTGAGGATGGTTGATGTTGTTCTCATTCCGGTTGTGCACACATATGTATGTGCATTGCTCACTCAGGGAGAGCAATGGGCCCCAGGCCTCAGACAAGTGCCTCTAGAGATGAGTTCCAAGCCTCTGGCACACAGTAGGTCTTGCTTGGCAGCCAGTCTTCATTAGTGAGTGTTCTGATAGGAAGGGCTGTACTACAGGCTGGGGGGGGGGGCAGGTGCTGTGCAGCCCCAGGCTGGTTGGGGGAGGCTGGGTTGCCTTCTGTTTTGGGCAATGTAGAACTCCCTTGAGCCGGCATCTGCTCTGTACCAGAGAGGCATAAGAGACTCCTTTGCTTGTTTAATTTTGGCTTGAGGATTTCAGCTGCCATCCTTTGGCGGTGGGGGTGGGGGCTCGGCCAGGTGGAGAGAGCATGTGTGGGTCAAGGCCATGGAGGTAGGTAGGGAAGCTGGAGGGAATTTTGAGAAGTTAAGTCTAGACTTGTGGTTTGATGATCTGCCACCCAGGTCCATGAGTGCTGGACTGAGCAACTGTACATCCTCTACGTAACTTGGAGCATGCAGATCTCCAGTGCCTGTTAAAATGCAGGTTTTAAAGCCCTGCCTGGTGTGACTTCAGTTCATATGGGGTGGTATGAGGCTTCAGGAACCCCGCTTCGATGTTTTCCTTAATGATCAACTCATTCATGTTTGTGGTTGGATAATGGTGTGTGTGTATGTGGGGTGGAGGCTGTTACATGTTCCTTCTGGTTTCTGCAACTCTTCCTGGACTATGAGGACCAGGCCATCCTGGTCTTTCTGAGGAGCCTAAACTAAGAGCAGAGCCCAGCTCTGGGTGATACAGGACTATATGGACAGGCGAGCTTTAGCAAGCTTTGGTTGCTGTGCTGCATGGATTCTGAGAGTCCTTTACACAGTCCCTAGATGCCCCTTGGTAGCACTCCTGTTGCACAGATGATCAAGAGGAGGCAGTCTGCGGTCCCGGATTCGAGGTGGCACAGCTGGTAAAGCTAGGCCTTGGAGACAAGGAACTGGAGAGGAACTGCCCCAGCACCTTGGACAGAGCACCAGTTCCTCCACGGAGCTAGGCCTGCGGCTGCGCACCGGAGCGTGCAGAAAGGAGGGTACAGAGCCAGGAGGAGTCCCAGAGGAGGCATGTATCCGGTGGGCAATGACTGGTCCCGCAGGTCGCCGCCGCCCCAGCCTCATCCTACGGCTTGTTGTCCCCGCTCCGCGTCATCCGCCCCCGGCTCGGCCGCCGCCGCTTTCCGCCTTACTTCCCTGTGCTTAGAATTTGCAGCCACAGTCGCTGATGCTCTCGCAGCCAATTTCACGGGCTCTGGGCTCCGCGGCGCGGTGCGCAGGATGGAGAGCAGCCGGCGGGGGCGGGTCGGTGTTGGGGTGGGGCTGGGAACACAGGTTTGCAAGGTGGTAGGGCAGGAGCGTGCCCCAGTCAGACTGGGATCCAATGTGAATCCCCTGGGAGCGCTGTAGAGGGTGCAGACATGGTCGAGTGTTCCTGGGGTTGTGTGGCAGGTGTGCATTTGTCCCGGTGCCTGGGAGGGGTTCCCCGTGTAGGCAGGCTTGCGGCCATGTATATGTTGGTGTGTGAAACTCTGTAGGGTGTCCTGTGTACGGGGTGGGGGTGGTTTGTCTGGGTGCATTTGGCAGGTATGAACATGGGAGCAGTCCACAGTGGGGGGCTAGTGTGTCTGTGGGTGTGCTGATATGTGTCTCTGCAGTGTTCCCAGGCGTGTCTGCAGTGTTCCAAGGCGTGTTGACACAGCTGTGGGGCTGTGTGTTAGGACGTGTGTCTGTGTAGGGCCCCTCCCCAGTCCAGGCTCTGTGGGCGTGTTGGTTCTGTCTGGGTGCACTGTGTGGGTGTGTGTCTAGAGTGTGCCCTATGGGATTGTTGCAGCCCTGCTGGCCAAGGGTCTCAGTGGGTCTCTTCTAGGGCTGTGAGCCATTCTGTAAGACCCCAATCTTGCTCACCCTTCTTGCCTCTAGGTGGGGGTGAGAGAATAGGCAGGCAGGACTTCAGTGTTTATGTTCTGGGTGCACTGGCTGCCAGTGCTGGGTGGGTCTACATATGTTTGTGAATGGCACTGGTGAGGGGGTGAAGTGTGAGCCCCTGCCTGCGGGGGAGGTCTGGGAGTGCCATATGGTCTGATGGAGGACCAGACAGGCGAGGGGCTGTGTGTGTGCACAGCACGTGTGTATACATTTGGAGGTAGAGCTTGGTCTCCTCCATTCTGTCTCAAGTGCAGGTGGAGGGCAGGCAGGTATGTAAGCACATGTGGGAGGCTGTCAGGGCAGGACTGGGCAGAGGGTATGTGCCAGGCATGTGGAGTTCTGAATGAGAGAGGGCATGCAGGGTCAAGGGACTCTACCTCACTGGCTGCAGCCCAAGGTGTGGCTCCAGTTGATGAGAGGGGCTAGGCAGTGCTGGTGATTTGGATGACTGGCAGGAAGGTGACACAGGTGGGCACTGAGATGAGGTGAAGGTCGTATGTGTGGGTACTGGGCATTAGGAAGTATGCACAATGTGTGGTTGTGACCGTGAATGAGGTGACTTGAGAGATCCCTTCAGACTAGGGTGCCCTCCAGGGAATAGGATTCCCTGAGTTGGAGTCCCTCTGTTCACAGAAAATCCGCCCATCTGTTGATCACTTTTCTGCCCCTGGACTTCAAAGCTGTCTGGTGGCCCTTGGCCTCTCGCAGTGCCCCTGACTCCGGTGGTGTACTTGGAGAGCCCCCAGTCTGCTTCTGTGTCTTGAGGCTTCCCTGCTTCAGTACTCCTCCCTTACTGGCAGTCTTTCTACTGTCTCTAACCACGTTGCCATATTGTTCCATCTTTCACCCCCATCTCTCATCCCCACTCTCTCTCCCCTTCCCATCCTCCTCAGCATCTCTCAGGATCTTTCTATGTCTCTCCACCTTCCTCCCCATCCCTCTAAGTCTCTTGCCATCTCCTCCCATATGTCTCTGTCTTAACCTCTCCACATCTCTTCCTTCCTCTATTGCTCATCTCATCTCTCTGACTTCTCTCTTCATCTTACTGTCTCACTCTATCTCTTCCCATATCTCCATTTCTCTTTCTCCTATCTCCATATTCCTCAGTCTCTTTCCCTCCTTGTCTCTCTCCTCATCTCTTTATCTCTGTCTCTCCCCATGTCTCAGCCACCACCTTCCCTCCATCTCTGTCTCTAGATCTGTCTCCATCTCTCTCCCTTCCTCTCTACCCCTCCCTTCCCTCGGCCTCTTCTCTCTCACACTGATATCATTTGTGGTATATGCTGTTGCCATGGGAAACCTAAGAAAGAAGTGAGTGTACCCTTCAAGACTTCAGCATTTTCCCTCCTCCCTCCTCCTGCTGTCCCCTCCCTCTCTTCCTCCTCTCCTTCCCTCCCTCCCTCTCTCCCCCTCTCCTCCTGGCAGAGCAGAGGATTGAGGAGCTGCCGCTGCTGCACTGGGCCAGGACCCAAGATCCTATTGCCACTGCTGCTGCTGGGGCTGCCTAAGGGACCTCCTTGAGACCCAGGTCAGGGACAGAGCCTCACTGGCTGCAGGGGCCCCCTTTGCCGGCAAACATCTGGTAAGGACAGGGTCCTTATGATGTGAGTGCATGGCTGTTTGGAGCACAGCTCACAAGACCTGACCTTTCATACCCAGCTTCAGCCTGCTGTGGGTCCCTTTCTGCCTGTCCCAGGCCCTGCCCCCAGCCACAGGAACCTGATCTGTGACTCTTCCTGGCTCCCTTTCTCCAAGGCCCCAGAGGCTGCTGGCAAAGTGGCAGGCTGTTGGGGGCTGGGACAGTCGTTCACTGTGGGTGAGAAGAAAACCCTACTTCTAGCCCTTTTGCCTGCTTAGAGGCTGACTCTCTCTGGCCTGTGCAGGAGATGTGGGGCATTTTCGGGGAGTGGGGTGCCAACCTCGGGGAAAGTCTGGGAGAACATGGCCTCTTTTCCCTCGGAGAGTGGAGGCTTTTCACCAAAGGGCAGGTTAATGGAAGGTCTAGGTGAGAGCTGAGGGCAGAAGATGCTGCCTATGTGTATGTGGGGTCGATCCCCTGTCATTGAATTTTAGAGGTGGCAGGGAGAGCAGTCTAATACCAGGAGGCCGCAGGCAGGCAGGCAGGCAGGCAGGCAGGCAGGCAGCCGGCACTGTTCCAGCTGAGCTATGGTTGGTGGCTGCCCTGGAGAGGAAAGGCTGTCACTGTCAGCAAGGCTGTGTTGGTGGTGGCCACGTGGAGGGAGCTGTTGTCCAGGCAAGCGGGGCGGGCTCTGAGTGACGGCAGTTGCTGTGGCATTGTGGTCTCCATGGAGAGAGGAGGAGACAGGGAGGAGGCTGGTTGGCTGGGCTCAGGGTTGGTGGTTGCTAAGCAGAGAGAGAGAGAGAGAGATGCTGTCTCTAAGGTGTGGTGGTCTCCACGTGGAGGGCAGAGACTGCTGAGATGTAGGTCCCGAAGGGGCTTCTTCAGAGAGGTGTGGTGGAGGAGTAGCAGAGAGGGGACTTCAGGGACTCAATGTTGCTGCTATGGGCTGAAGTGGGTGTTGGGGGTGCTTTCTCATGGGTAGCTCTGACCTTCTTGTTCCTTCTACTGTCCTTTCAAAGCTTTCTTTTGTGTTCTGAGGGTTCTGAGGGGACCACAGCCTGCCTGGTACTCTCTTAGCCCTCTCTCCTTAGGGTCTTTGCTCTTCCAGGTCCTCAGCTGGACACATGTTCATTCCTCGTTTCTGTGCATGCTGGGGATCCACCAACCCAGTGCAGTGCTCTGAGCATCTGGCCTTATTTCTGCCTTTGAGGTCCTAGTTGAGGAAGTTTGTTGTCTGAGGTCACCCAAAAGGCTGAACACCCAGCTTTCAGGTTCCCTCCTTTCTTGGGAGACCTGCTTCTGTCTCTCCAACTTCCCCGGAATTCTGTGGAAGCAACATTCTCCTAAAATAGTAACAGGAAGTAGTTGAGAAGAACGCTGAACTTCTGGGTTTGAGTCCTGTGATCCAGTGCCTCGGTTTCCCCCTCTGTATAATGGGAAAGAGGTGTCTGTCTTACAGGATGTGTTGGGGACAAGGCATGGATACCTAGCATACCTAGCATGTTTCTGGGTCACAGCTTGACTTGCAGCAGGTGACACCATTACTACTGTCCTTTTAAAGGTGACTTCAATGTGATTTTCTGCTATTCATGGGAGGCTAGTGGTCTTGTCCTTTCCCCGAGTTCTCTAGGAATGGGAGCAGGGTCCCTTGGTGGCCAGTCAGTGTGGAACTCCAGATCTTCCCTGCCTGCTTCGTGTACACTCTTACCTATGTGTCCTGCCCACAGCTATTGTCCAAATCCCTGTTCTCTGCCTTCCTTCTTGGGGTTCAATGTTCTTAGCCTTCTAACCAGCCCTAGTCTGGGGCACTGCCCATCTAACTGACTTAGGGAATGTCTATCTTGTCTGCTTCTGTGGCACCACAGGGGTATTTAGGCAAGGGACTGAGAGGGGTACAAAGGGGACACTGAAGACACTTGGGTAACAGGTTAGATGAGATGATGAGATGCTCAGCTCCACCCCTCCCATCCTGTCAGCCCTCTTCAGATTTCATGTTGGTCTGGGGAAGAGACAAAAGGCTGTTCTGGGTGACCCCAAATGGTGTCAAGAGGGACCAAGCCCCCCCAGACTTTAATTGGGCACAGATGCAGACTTTGACAGGGTTAAACAGATGTGAGGTGGGCAGGGAGGCTGACAAGAGCCCAGAGGTGGGGACAGCCAGACTAGGTGGTCCCCCTCTGTGGGGTCTCGGGGGCCGTAATTTCCTTGCCTGTAAAACAGGAGTCAGAACGGTGCAATGAGGAGAACTTAAAATGAGCTAGAGGACGAGGAAGACCTCTCCCATTGACAGGACACTGCCCGGAAGTCGATGACTTAGCTCCTAGGTGTTGAGTACTTGCTGTTCCCAGGTGTGTCTGGGCTCTGAATCTCTTCTTACTCCCTGAACTTCACAATGGCTGCTCCTTCTGTCACTGCTGCATCATGGCTTATTCTAGTTGTCACTTCTTTGGGAAAGTTCTCTCTGTGATGCATGTATCTCTCTGGACCTCTTCACACTCCTCTCTCTCTCTTTATGGTTTTGAACACAACCAATAGTGTTTTATTTTTTTTAAATCATTATTTTATGTGTATGGATGTTTTGCCTGCATGTATGTATGTGCACCACATGTGTCCCTGATGCCTAAGGAGGCCAGAAGAGGGGGTTGGATTACCTAGAACTAGAGTTATACATGACTGTGAGCCACCATTTATAATTGTGGTGCTGAGAACTGACCCCTGGTCCTCTGGAAGAGCTACTGGTATTCATAACTGCTCAGTTATCTCTCCAGCCCCTATTAATTTGTGTGTGTGTGAATGTGCCTATATATGTGTATGTGTGAGTGCACCTGTGTGCACATGTGTGTTCTGATATGTGCATGTGTGTGGAGAACAGAGAATATCCTTGCTTGTCAGTTCTCAGACACTGTTCAACTTCATTTCACACCCTCCCTCCCTCTCTTTTTCTTTCAAGGTGGCCTAGAACTCACCATGTAGGCTGAACTAGCTGGCCTGCGAGGTCCAGGCACCCTCCTGTCTTTACTTCAATAGCAGTGAGATTGCAATCAAGCACCATATCTAAAAAAATTTTTTTAAAGTATGTCCTGGGGATTGAACTTGGGTCTTCTTGCTTGGAGGCAAACATCTCACTGCAAGTTATCTCTCTAGTCTAAGACGTTGTTTGAGGCAGGGTCTCATATAGCCCAGGCTCACCACGAAGGAGAGGATGACCATGAAGTTCAGATCCCCCTGCCTTTATCACTGGGACCACAGGTGTGTGCTGCTTGGCTTCGACACCATTTTTTTTAAAAAAAGATTTATTTATTCTTATTTTATATGCATTGGTGTTTTGCCTGCATGTATGTCTGCATTAGGGTGTCAGATCTCCAGGAACTGGAGTTACAGACAAATTGTAAACTGCTTTGTGGGTGCTGGGAATTGAACCTGGGTCTCTGGAAGAGCAGCCAGTGCTCTTAACTGCTCAGGTGTTTCTCCAGCCCCCTTTGACACCTTTTGTTTGTTTGTTTGTTTATCTGTTTGTTTACTCTCTGCTCTCCTAACCTTGTGGTGAATGGGCTCCCCAGAGCAAGCTTCTGTGTTGGCACTGCTCTGCCCCTGTGCCTGCAGGGTGTGTGTGTGTGTGTGTGTGCGCGCGCGTGCGTGGGTGGGTGGGTGGCAGAGGTCAATATGTGTCATTCCTCAGGTACCATATACCTTGTTTTTTAGATGGGTTCTCTCACTTTACCTGGAGTTCATCAATTTGACATGGTCAGTCAGAAAAGAGCCCCAGAGATCTGCCTGTCTCCTTCCCAGCCCTGAAATCTTAACTCAGAGCTCCTATGTGGGGCTTTTTCTGAGGTGAACTCAGGTCCTCATGCAGCAAGTGAGTTACCAACTGAACTATCCCTCCAGCCCTAAGCATTGGTCTCTGAAAAGGGACATTGTAAGCATATGGGATAGGCCACACTCCACCCTGCCAGCTTGGGTTCCGTTGCTCCTCATATGGCAGGGTGGGGAGGAGGTGAGAAAGCAAACTGTCCTGGAACTTACCCTATAGACCAGGCTGGCCTTGAACTCACAGAGATCAGCCTATCCCTGGTTCCCAAGTGCTGCGAGTAAAGGCGTGCACCACTGCCACTCTTCAGAAGGCTGAGTTAATTGAGCGCCTACTGCATGCCAGGGACTTCCTTCCTGAGCCCTTCCCATGGCTATCTCAGCCTAAACAGTGTAGGGGAAGCGTCTGAGCACACTGGGGTCTGAGAAGTTCTTTACTAGGGCATGGAGGGGGTTGAGAAAGCTCAGAGCTTCCTATAGAAAGAGGAGAGAACAATCCAGGTATGGGAGAGAGCTTTCCTGGTCACCTGGGTTGTGGAGAGGTCTATCCTATTTACCTGGGCCATGGGCTGTGGGGTTAGCACTGCTAGCATGGGTTACAGAGTGCCCAGCCCCATTTTAGAGTCTGGACAAGGAGTGGTGAAACAGACAGATGGCTCCCTGGCTTGGCTGCCCACCCCACTGGCAGCCTTACCAGGCAGGGAATAGATCTGGCCTTGTATGCAGTGTCCCAGTATCTTGCTCAAGACCCTATTTGTTTGGGGAGGAGAAAGGGGGGTCTGTGGTACCCAACAGAGGTGGGATTCATGGATGGGGCCTGGCAAGGAGGGTGGCCTGCCTGGTACTGGCCCAGCCTGGGTGAATGCCAGTAGGGAGGCTGAGAGAGGAGGGAACTGGGTGTGGCATACTGCACTCAAGGAGGGGGCCATGTGCACAGAGGGCCCAGGCAAGAGGTGGGCGTCCCACTCTGGTTTTCTCGTCTGAGGAAAGGGAGTTCCCAGTGTGAGGGGGTAGGGCTTCCTTTTCTAGGATCCCTAGTCTGAGGGCGGAGGTGCTGGGGGTGTTTTGAGCTAGGCATGCTCTCTGTGTGTAGGAGAAGCTGGTCCCCTTATCTGTAGGTTTGCTGAATTCTGGGGAGAATCCTTGCAAGAAGTGACCCCTGGGGACTGGAAGGGGATGGTGGAAGAGAGGCCACAGGCAGGTTTTCTGCCGTAAGAAGTGAGACACTGTACATTAGACTTTATAGATGTCACATGTTCTGTCTTACTTCGCTTATCTGTGAAATGTAGGCATGACTCGCCCTGGAAGGGATGAAAGGGAACAGAGTTAGAGGCAGACGGGTGTGCACACATGCTCACATGTGCATACATGCAACCCTCACCCCCCCACACACACACAGACTCCTGCGCACACACACGGGCTATGTTCACAAGGCTGCCAGGGCCTGCATCTGATGACTTCTACCCTCCTACCCACCTGGTGTCCACACTGAGTCACAGCCTAATTAATTCTGTTTTAATGGTCATCGTCATACGGGGAGTGGGGAGGGGTTGTAGGCCTCCTTCCTGCCTGCCACCTTGTGGTGTGTCCCTGGCTAGTCCCACACCATGGACCTCAGAATGAGACCCAGTTCCTGCCCTTGAGAACAGCGACTAGTTAATGGGTAGATGTGGACCTTCTCTTCTTATCCAAGGGCTGGGCTTTGAGGATTGGGTGGGGTGCAGAGCTCATCCTGGATGAGATGGATACAAAAGGATGGCAGCAGAGGAGAGACGATGGCTCAGGAGCCTGAATCTAAGCAGAACACCACGGCTGAGCCTTTTCTGTACTGCCAGACACTCGGGAGGGCTGGCAGGGCTGACAGATTAGAGCTGAGAAACTCCTGGGCAATGACGTGTGGTGAAGCAGGAGGAGTCATGCACGTGGGCCCACATGTCAATTTCCTACTCTACCCATGGCAGGCAGCCTAGCTCCATTCCTCAATGGCCTGAGGAGGTGCTCTTCACTGCGAAGCCCCACCCCTGACCCAGTCAGCGCTCCTGAAAGTCAGATTCCTGTTGTGGGGAATAAGCACAGGCCTTTGCACTCTGAGGTTGTTGGAGATGGGCATGGCCTCTAGTGGCTGGGGCTAGGAAATGTGGGCGTGTCTGCCTCTGTAGCCCCTCCCACCCTGCTCACTGCCTGTGGAACAGGGCCTGCAAAGGCCTCTGCCTGTGGAATAGAAGTATGGGTTCTAGTCTAGCTCTTTGCCCCTCTGTGGCTCAGGGAAGATTCTCAGTTTCTCTGTTTGTAAAGAAGATCAGAACTGTTTGGAGTACTGAGCAGATAAAATAGGAAGATGGCATCTGTCTTGTCCACCAGGCTCCTGCTGGACACCTACCTGTCATTCCCTGTGACTTTTCTCTTCTTGTGCTTCTGATCTGGTGATGGCAGGGGCCTTGAGCAGCTTTTGAGCTGGACTATGGGGGCCTGAGCAGAACTTTCTTGCTGCTGTTTCCTGGGTTTTCCTTCCTGCTTTGTCTGGTCCCCAGCTCTATGCCTCACTCCATCTGGGTCCTTCTCTCTGGCTCATGGTCTGGAGGATGCTGGCTTGATCTCTGATATATGTGTGGCCTGGGCAGTTTCGCCATAGGGTGGGCTTGGGTTGGAGGGTGTCCTGGTCAAAGAATGTATGGGTTTATAACCCCGTTTAAGGGTTTAAGGGTTGACACCTGCTCATGGAGTATGAATAGAAAGGAATAGGCTGCTGTCCTCAAGACCCCAAAAATCTGCCACTGGACCTGTCTTTAGTCCCTCCAAACCCATGCACAACCTTTCTCCTGTCTGGGATTCACCACAAAGGTGGCTGGGCACCCACACATGGAGTCCCTGTTCCTGTCCCCTCAGGCATAGCAAGAGCGGCCCCACCCATGACCTCTGCATACCCTGTTTTTCTCTCTGCTGCAGGTAGCTAGGCATTGCCTTCTTCCTAGGGCAGGCTTCCTGGGTGGCAGTTTGTGGAGATCTGCTTTCTAAGTCTGAGTGTGGGCGTCTGGGCTCCCCTGGTGCCTTTTGGCTGAGCACATGTAGGACCCCATTCTGATGAGGCCCCTACCTGTCTGCTTCTGCAGAAGGGTGCTGTGGAGGCAGGGCTCCTGAGTGCTGGATGTCCCTTGCAGTACCTGCTTGCTCTGACATAGGCTCATGGGTGCTCAGGGGAGCTTTTTCAGGACCTGGTGGCCCAGGGTGGCGGTGGTGGGGTGTGCCGCGAGATCTGTTGTAGTCTTCCACGGTTGAGGTGAGGTAGGGGAGGTGAGTGGTAGTCCCAAAAGAGGGAGTACAGGAGGCTGGAGAGGGCCTAGGGATTTAGCCCCATGCTATGCCCTGCTTGGTCTTCCACAATTGTTCCCAGTCTCTCCTTTCTTCAGCCTGAACTGGTTGGATCTTGGGGATTTTTGTTCACTAGGTTACTGGGAATTTTCTCTGGACAGGGAGGTCAGAGCCAGGGTTTGAGTTGTCACACTGCCTCTTACCCCCTGTGGGAGCCAATCCTTGGGCCACTGAAGAATTAGGGGGAATAATTTATTATTATTAAAACCGCTTCACTAACACCTGTGCTGGGCAGTATTCTAATAAGGTCATTAAGGTGTGCATTAAGCTCTCAGTATCCCAACAAAATAGATACTGTTATAGTCCCACTTTACAGAAGGGAAAACCAAGGCACTGAGAGGTTAAGAGTCCTGCCTATCATCACACAGTGAATCAATGGTGGAATTAGGACTTGAACTGCCTAAATTCCCAGCTGCTGCCTAACTACTTTGTGTTCTAAGTGCTCTTGGTGATCTTGAGGGCCGAGAGGTAGTTCTGGGTCAGGCCTGGGCCAACCCAGCCCATGACCGGAGCTTTAAGTGTCTGGGAAGATGGCTCTTCCATGGGTGGAAATGGCAGCTTGCACCCAGGTTATGTCTGAGTCCTTAGCTTACCATTTACCAACTTAATGAAGCCTCAGTTTCCTTGTGTGTAAAATGGCTTAACAGTGGTCCTTTAGTAGGGCTGTTATGTGAATCTGGCACAAAGAGGCCTGTGGGGCCCCAGGCACACATAGGCACTATGATGGTTCTATGATAGAGCGAGAGGGACATGGCAGAATTGAGCATGCTCTGTAGTATTTGACTCAGGGATGTAGCTAGGAGTGGAAGGAGTCTGGTAGACACACTGGCGACTCCTCAGGACTGCCCTTCTGCCCACCTGCCATGAGGCTAGAAATTGGCCTGGAACATAGCCTGCTGTTTGTGACACAGGCATTCCTCCAGCATTTGTAGATAAAAACATGACCCAGGGTTGGGGATGTCACTCAGCTGGTAGACTGCTGGCCTAGAACACAGAAAGCCCCGAGTTCTGTCCCCAGCACTGTGTAGACCAGGTACAGTGGGGGAAGCCTCTAACCCAGAACTTGGGAGGTAAGGTGGGAAGATCAAACATTCAAGGTCAATCTCAGCTATATAGAAAGTTCCGGGCTAGCCTGGGCTACATGTGATCCTGTCTCAAAGTAAATAAGTGAACAAACAGTACCCTAAGACTACTTGTCGAGTGTTTTTTTACATTCAACTTCCTCCTGGCAGAGCTGGTTCAGAAGAGCAGGAGCTTCCCAGAGTGCCAGCAGGGTCTGACCTAGGACCTATCACTCATCTTTGTTCAATACAAACATGTGTGCATGTACCTGAGAATTCTCACACACTAGGCTGATTGAAGAGCTTCCCTGTTTCATTAGCCTAAAAGTATTCATCTCTCTGCCAAGTCCATGGGCTGGGTACCAGCTGTGGTACTTGCCCCCCCCCCCCAGTCTTTGGCTGTCTCAGAATGGGGTAGGAATCCTGGGAGGATCCTGGGAAAGTGGATCAGAGGAATCCTCACCCTTACCCATAAACTGCTGGGTGCCTGGCAGCATCTGTCTTGTTTCTAGCCACACAGCATCTGTCTTGTTTCTAGCCACATTACCCAGGAATCCCACTAGCCCAGACTTGCTGCTTGTTCCTCACCTCCATCCTGCCACTTCCGTCCCTCACAAGCTGTTTTGTGGGGCAGGTGACATTCCCCAGGCCAGTGTCCCCTCACCAAGCCCGAGGACAGGACCCCTGATGCCAGGGAGGATGGTAATACGCACAGAAGGCAGAAATAAAGTCTCTTCCCCAGTCCCCTGAGCAGATGCAGAGGGGAGAAGAAGGGACTGTGGTTGATCCTGGGCTAGGAAAACAGGGCTGGATAGTAGTGAGTGTGGCTAGTGCTGCCTGAAGGGGGTCAGGGGAGGGCAGGCATGGATGGGGCTGTGATCCCAGGACCCTGAGCAGTCTACTCTGTCCCCAGTGGGCACAAACTGAGTCAGGTGCTTCTGGGGACACCATCAGCCCCATGTCCCCATTGTGAATTCATTTGTCCCCTGTCCCTGTCTTCATAGCCCATCACTAGTAACAACTGCAATCATCTATTGAGCTCCTACTGTGCACCCTGAGCAGGATTTGGGTACCATCTAGTCTTCAGGACGATGGTGTGGGGCTCAGAGAGGGAGGGTGACTTGTCCAAGTCACATAGCTAAGCGGGAAGGAAGAGCCATATCTCTGCAGCCTTGTAGCCCATCCTGTGAACTGCTGGGAGGAAACATGGAGATGGACCTAACAATGTTGAGACAAGTGAGTTAGCACTTGCTGTGTGCAAATGCCAGACAGGCTCCCCCCACCCCCATCTGTCTTTCTCTTTTTTTGAGACCATGCTCTGGAACTCACTGTGTAGCCCAGGCTAGCCTTGAATGTGCAACCTTACTCTTGCTTCGGCCTCCTGAGGTCACCAGTGTGCACCAGCACTCCTGCTTACTTGCTTCATTTCATGCTTGCTGTGGTCCTATGACCATGTACTCCATGCCTTTGCTTTCTCCGTCTGGTCTTTAAGGAGTTGTGGTTCAGGGAGGTGAGGGGTCCCTGATGAACTCTGGCCTCTCCTCTCATGTATTCCCTATGCTCAGGTCTATAACACAGGTGAGGGGCCTGGCACATAGTAGGTGTTTAGTACATGATGGTTGTTTAACACATGGCAGGTGCCTGGTGCATAGTAGGTGCTCAGCACATGCTGTGTTCCTGGCACATAGTAGGCACTCACCAAAGCTCAGTGCATCTCTGAACATGTAGCACCTGGAGCTGCCTAGGGAGCTGTGGGACAGAGCCTATGTGACACCCCTCCCCCCCCCAGTGTTGCTTTTACTTGCCAGCTGGGGAAGACAAAGCTCAGCATCAGGCTGCTCTGCCAGGACTGGGGGAGGCTGGGGACTTGGACCGGAGGGGTCTGGCTCTGAGAACTGTTATATAACAGGCTCTAGGGCACCAGCATGCATGTGCTGTCACTATGCCTGCTCTAAGAGCACTCCCCTAGCCTAGTCCTCATCCTCAGTCACTTCCTAGGCACTGCTCCATGCTCCATGTTCCTAGAGTTTCTTATGGCAGAGTGCTGGGGACACACGCATCTCCATTCTCTACCCTGGGATCTGCCTCTGGCGGTTAGGCATCCATTGATCATGACCTCTGGGGGTTGTATCTCTGACACTCCCACATATCAACACATCTCCTGCTGGCCTCTCCCTCCACACCTGCTCTTCGCCCCTTCCTGAGGCTCCCTGCTCCAGGGTGGGCACTGTAACTTCGGGCTTACTCCGGGCTTTCATCCTATGGACCACCAGTCCCCGCCCTCACATCTCCCTGTGTCTTTCTCTGCTACCCTTGCCGGCTTTCCCCCTGTCTTTGTCTGTATCTTCGCAGCAGCCCCCACTCCTCCTGCACCCTTCCTCAGCACCAGCACTCCAGCAATTCACTGGCTTTTGATTTGGCCCAGACTTGTGACTTCCTCAGGGTTCTTTTTCTCTCACATGCACCATCTAGTCACTGCCTAGGCTTAGCTCTTCAAAACTGCTTCCTTCTGGATACTGTGATACGCATGGTTCCCTGGCCACGTTCCTCCTGGGTGACAGCCTCCCTGACCCTAGGATGGACAGTGCCCACATGTGACCCTGAAAAGGCCTCCCTTGGCAGGCAGTATCTGCCCACTCTGCAGATGGAGAAACTGAGGCACTGGGACCCAAGCCTTTGCCAGTTTGCCCTAAGCTCTCCTCAGTGTGTGCACATGTGCACTCACATGGTGGTGGTGGGGGGAGGTTCTAGCTGCTGTCTACACAAGGCCATATTTGGGCTAGATTGCTGAGTCTCCTCCAGGAAAGGAGGGTTGGGGCTGTCCCTGGTGGCCGAACCTGCCTTTCCTGTGGTTGGTGGGATGCTGTGTGAGAACTTGGGGTGTCACAACCCCCCCTCTTGCTACCCCCCCCCCGTCAGCCCTTGGGACCACAGACTCCCAGCTTCTCTAGTTTCTCTCCCCTTCTCTTCAAAACAAACACCCGCCAGCCCAAACCGCCCATCCAGCCAAGGCACAGATGGAGCTCAAGTTGGAATTAATTAGTCTTGTTGCTAAGGCAACGGGGACCTGGACTGGGATCCAGTCTTCTCCCTGGGCCCGCCCCTCCCTCCCCAGACCCTTATGTTTCTACTCCTTGTGGCCCTGGCTCTGGTCCTCACCCCTATAGTAGCTGGGGTGGCCTAGGGACCTCTTCCAAAGTCATGGGGGCAATGGTGAGGGTGTCTGTGAGCAGGATTGGAGTCTCTGCTTGGCTATTCTTGGCTTGGGGGGACCTTGGGCAAATTCATGGATGGCTGTCAGCCATATTTGCCTTGGTAGGGTATATGAATGGAGAGGTAAACAAGCCTGGGGGTGGCAAGTGCCATGGCACAAGGGGAGGAGGGGACTTGTGGAAGTGGCCTAAGCTTGAGGATCACCTGATACCCAGGCAGAGGGTACCTCTAAGGAGCTAGCATCTTCATGATCTGTGACGATTCTGGGATGCCCTTATCCCTACCCATAGGCTCTCACTGTGCTCCTCCATCCTGACCTTGCTTGTTCTCCTTTGAGGAGCCCACCTCCGCTCTCTTTCCTCTCTTCTCTTGGAGCCTCACTGGACACCAATCATCAGGCCATGTTCTTCTTGATCTCTGCCCATGGTGTGCCCAGCTCTGACGTTCCCTCAGGGGAAGATGTTCGCCTTCTTGACACATGGTGTACCACTGGCCACCTTGCAGGGTCCCAGTGAGCCACCTAGCCACGGCCTTAGGGGATATTTCTTGTGCCCAGCCAAGGGGTGGGTATTCTATGAGAGGGGCCCTGGAGAAGCTGAGGCACACCACAGTCAGCCACTTCTTCATGCACTGTCCCCCTGCCTGGGAGGACAGCCGTGAGATGAGTGATTGTCTGGGTGCTGTTTCCTGCCTCTTGTTGGAAGGTGCAGATTCCAAGTACACAGCCAGGGCTTTGAGGGCCAGGCTCCATGTCCTCTCAGTGACTCTGTGAATATACTGCCTGGACCTGTGGCTTCTCCCGAGGGCTGAGAGATGGAGGATGGATATTGTTGGAGTAACTGAAACAGACCAGACTGTGAGGGTTAGTTTTGGTCCCTGGAAGCAGGCACTGTGTATATCTGCTACTTTGGGTTGTTTGTACACTCAGTGTCCAGGCTATGGATACTCTAAGGAGAAGGAGCCACCTTTACCCCTTGCTCTCATCTTCTAAGTCGCCAGTGATGGGCTTGGCACACAAGAGTGTCACCTTGAGCTGGCAGTGCTGGCTTCTGCTTAGCTACCCTCCTGGCCCCAAATACTCTGAGCTGCTGGAGGCTACAGACCATATTCTTATTGTCTGTAGCTCCTCTGGGTATGGGGAGGCACATCTTCACCTGGCCTGGAGGGATAGGGAGGAAATGAGCCAGGTCTGATGACAATACTCTCCCCTTGGTCTCCTCCCTTGGGACCTGTGGGCTGGTTATCACCCTCCTGAACATGGCTTTCCTCATCCTTCAGCTGGGCTTCCTGTGGTTTTTGTTTCTTTTTTTTTTGTTTGTTTGTTTGTTTTGACTTAAAACTCATTATGTAGACTTGAACTTTTTGGCAATCCTCCTGTCTCAGCTTTCTGAGTGCTAGGACCACAGAAGTGGGCTGCCATGCTCAGCTGTTAGTTTGTGTTCTGTGGCAATGAATTTACAAAAATGAATACTCATCCCTCTTTATTTCTCTCCCTCCCTCTCTCCCTCCCTCCCTTCTCTTTCTGACACCTTCTCTTTCTGATAGTCTTACACTGGAGCCCAGGCTAGGCTCAAACTTTGTCAAGCCTCCTGCCTCAGCATCTTGAGTGTTGACATTTATTATAGGTGTAGGCCACCATGAGTATCTTTAAAATTTTTTTTTTCCTGAAGTAGGATAAGGCTGACCTTGAACTTGCTGTGTAGTCTATGCTAGCCTTGAACTCCTGATCCTTTTTTTCTACATCCATGTTCTGGGATCATGCCTATGCTGTTGTGCCTAGCTCTGAAAAAGCTTTTGAGATTTGTCAACGAGTGATAAACACTGTTGTCCATAGAGGCTGGACCATGTGGAACTGCTCATGGGGTCTGAGTCAGGCAGTAGGGTGTGGTGGAGCTTGTAGCCAGCTCAGTAGTTAGCCGGCTCTGCCTGATGGCATGGAAGCTGGAATTTAAATTCACAGAGCTAGCCAACACAACCAAACTTTGGGCTGGGCTGTGTTTGGAGCTGCCAGCCTGCCCCAGAAGGCAAACTCTACAAATGGATTAACTGGGGGAGGTATTTAGCTCTCCTTTACATAATAAAAAGGGCTAACATTTATGGAGGGCTCGCTCTGTGCCAGGAGACTACTAAGTACTTTACTGGGATTATCTGCCTTGATCCTCACACCCACCCTCAGGCGGGCAGGGTGCAATCACTGTTCCTACTTTGTTGTGGAGGCAATTATACCACAGAGAGGTTAAGTCTGGGGCCCAAGGTCACACAGCAGCAGGGAGGTAGTAGCCTTCTGATTTCATGTGTATATGTATGTGAGCATGTATGTGAGTTGGGGTCTCTCCCCTGTACCCTCCGGGGCAGAGGGTGGGGAGGGAGTGGTAAGACCCACTTGGCAGGGAAACACTGGCATCTGTAGCTTTTCATGTCTCTCACCATTGCTCGAGGATGCTGGGAGAGGGAGCAAAAACAAAATTAAACAAATGCAGGGTGTTCTGGGGCTAAGGAAGAATATCTTGCTTTTTTTTTTTTTTTTAATGAGCTTGTCAACATTTGGGAAGTTAAATATGAAGGAGTGCATTCCCCTCGTTTGCATGTGTGAAGGGGAGGGCTGAGGTGGGCTCTGCCCAGTGACACAGAAACACCCTCTAACTCAGGGTAATGATGGACTTTGCTCCTGCCCATGCTGGCTTGCTTTGGCTGAGTTCATGACCCAGCTGTGGCCATGGCTCCTGAGTGCCCACTGGGTTCAGTACTCCCTCACTGTGGCCGGGCCTCCTCTTGCTGTGTTGGTTCTGGCAGTTTCTGGCTTCATTTCCATTAGCAGTGACTTGGCCTTTAGATCAGAGAGACTGTGTCCTAGTAGCTGTCATCAGCCATCCCAGAGACCCCAGGACATATAGGAAACCCTAGAGTGCCCCAGTTCCGCTGCCTGAGAGCAAAGGGGCTTCAGTTCCCTCACTTTGTAGAACGGGGGCAATGACAGTTCACGCTCCTAGCTCTGTGGGGCTATAGAGGTAACACTGGCTTGCCAGGCAGCTGTGCCCCCTTTTGCTGGGTGATTCATGTCTTCTGAACCCCTTGTCTTCCATGAACTGGAGAGGGAGGGAGGTAACTCTTAATCTAGAGCCTCATTCTGGCCTGGTCTAGGATGCTGTCCTGAAGCCTGAAGCCCCATGGCTCCACCCCAACCGCCATGTCCCACTGACACTTTGTCTCCTGTGGTCTCCCCGGAGGCTGTGAGCGTCCTCAGGGCAGTGCCATGCCTGTCTACTCTCTACGGGTCCCTTACTCCTGTCCTAAGGCTTGGCATGGAATAGGGCCTGGAGGGTTAGAATAGAAGTCATGAGTGACTTAGCATGAGTGGCTTTTCCTGTTGGAACCAGAAGTCCCTTGCAAGTGTGGCAGTTTATGAGTTGAGAGTGATTCCAGCTTAGCCCTCACTGAATCTTCCCAAGATAGGAAGAAGCAAGCCAGGGGCTGGGTGGGAGCCGTGGTGACAGGCCAATAGACAGGCAAGGTAGCGGGAACCTGTAGTTTTGCAGCCAGCCCTCACAGCCATCTGCTCTTGTTAGGTGTGAGACTCGGGAGGAGTGGGTTTTCTTTCTTCTGAGGCAGCACCAGAGGAACAGACCACTGGGTTCTTTGGGGGAGATGTGACAGGACTGTGGGCCTCAATTTCCTGTCTGTGAAATGGACAGCTACTCAAAAGGTAGAGGCTCTTGGTGCCTCTGGGCTGTGGGCAGCTCAGACTTCGTCACCAGGTACCTGCTTAGAAGCCCTGACCTATTCAGGTGGCTCAGGAGCCCAGGTCTCCAGAGAGGGAGAAGGCAGATGCCCCTGTACTTGTTCCCGAGGGTGGGTGGGATCCAGCCAGTGCCAGCCAGCCCTGGGCCTTCCTCTTGGTTTCCACATGGAGGCTCTCTGGGGATAGGTCAAGGCTGCTGGCCAGGGTAGCTAATGACTCACCTCTCTTACCATCACCACCCTCTACCCTCTATGTGCTCTGTTAGGCACCTGCCTCCTGTCCCCAGGGTCCAGCTTTAG
The DNA here is from genome assembly GCF_943737965.1 of Phodopus roborovskii. Taxonomy (NCBI): domain Eukaryota; kingdom Metazoa; phylum Chordata; class Mammalia; order Rodentia; family Cricetidae; genus Phodopus; species Phodopus roborovskii. The sequence goes on along the minus strand of NW_026126459.1, from coordinate 3,337,906 downwards.
TAGGCAAGGAGGTCATCTTTGTCAGAAGCTCTGTCCTCAGTGGCTTGCTCTGAGCACTTGGAGGAGCACTTCTCTGCCTTAGTTTCCCTCTCTATCCCTTGGGGCTTCTTTGAGAGTTCAGTGGTGTCTTTAAGCCATTATAGTTTTGCTTCACCAAGGAAGGCCTTGGGAGTGGCTGGGACAAGGGAGAGATGAGGTAATGACTCTAATGGCTATGAGTTTTTATTTTAACCAGTGGGAGTCAGTGGCTCGAAGGGCAGGCGGGGCTTAGGTGTGTGACTCTGGGGGCTCATGGGGATGGAAGAAGTGTTAGCTAAGAGGGTCACTATAGACTGAACAGTCCCCTCAGAGCTTCGGGCAACATGGGAGAGATCTCTGGGGTTCCTACATGGAGAAGATTGTATAGAGAGCTGGGTCTAGAGGCCAACAGACATGGCTCTGAGACTAGAACTCTCAAGGCCAAGGAGGAGGGCAGACTCAGAGACCAAGCCTTCTGGGATGTCTGGTGTCTACTGGGATGGAGGACTTCCTGTAGGAGGTGGCTTGGAATCCCTGGTGGGAAATAGCAATTGCCAGCACAATGGGGCAAAGGGATCCTTGGGCTGCAGGAATCCTGGGTAGGTCAAGAGGCATGAACAGACTCTAAGGCCCTGGGAAATCTGGATTGGGCATTTGAGAGCTGTGGTGTGGGTATGGTGTTTCAGAACCAAACACTCATGGGGGCGGGGGAGAGCAGAAGAGAAGAGGAGAGGGCTGGAGTGAGGGAGAATGGTAGGGAGGGACAGGGTCAAGAGAGGAGCCAAAGCAAGGGGCATATCCAGAGGGCCCAGCATGAGCGAGAGAGGGTGGTAGTGTACATGTATGTATAAGTGAGCACATGTGTATGTGGCATACATGTACATATGTGGGACATGTATTTGTACATGGGTATGCATATGTATATGCATGACTCATACAGGTCTGTGTACATGCCTACATGGCACATAAGCATATGTGTATGTGTGTGTATGTGCCTCTCTGTGGTGGGAAGTAGTTTGTGCTGAGAGACACAGGTTCCAGCCATAGGGGTGGGAAAGTGGGGGAGTGGAGGGATGGGGAGTGGGGGTGGGGCTTGTCAGATTCCCAGGGAGCTGCGGGAAGTGCTAGGTGACTCTGAAGCCCAGGGTGCCAGGTGGCTGAGGGGGGATAGGCTGAGGTTGGCAGTTTGGGAGGAGCCTTCCTGAGGGCAGTTGCTGCAGCTGTCTGTGGAGTTGTTAGGAGGACAGTACACAGGGAGGGAAAGGTGGGCCAGACCCAGGAAGGATGAGGACGTTCGCTCTCTGGGTGAAAGGGTGGACGGGAGGCTGTAGTTAGTGGTTGGAGCTGCTGCTGGTTGGACAGGCTCACAGGTAGAAACACCTGGGCTAGAAGCCGAGCATCCCAGCTGCCTTTGAAGGGCGAAAGGCAAGGACAAAGCCAGAAGGAACCTGTAGAGCGAGGTCATTTTTCAGGACTTGAGGTCACCTGCACAGGCTAACAGGTCCAATGCCCTAGTTACAGCTGAAGGGCTCTGAGCAGGCTTTTGTGATGAGGACCCTGAAAGGCCTGATTCATGAGGTGCGTTCCAGCGTGTGCTGCTCTGATTTCGTCTAACATTGTATCCCTAGAGACCCATGAGGAAGTTGGCTCAGAGAAACTGCACAGGCTGCCCAAGGTCACACAGCTAGAGGCTTCAGGTTGCAGGCACCTGCTTGCTGCCCTTGCCTCAGACTCCCAGGATGCAGTTGGATGCTCTTTCCCTCCCCTCTTCTGTTCAGAGGCTTTTGTGCCTCTCGGAGGCAGATGCAGGCAAGGGTTAGCTCTAGGTCAGCTGCTGGCCATTGGAGCCTCTGCTTGCCCGTCTGTAAGTGGGAGCTCATGGATAAGAGGGCAGCTGGAGGTTTCGACATGGCCAGCTGTATCAGCTGCACATTGCCCACAAGGCTCACCTCAGAAATTGTCCATGTCCTTTCCTTCCCCTGTCCCTTTGCACCTACCTGGCCTGACAGTCCTGAGCAGGTCCAAGCCGGGATGGTATGTGAGCAGCATGTTGGTCAAGTCCCTACTGTTGCAATAATAACCACATGGAGCTTGTTGCCGGGTATCAGAGTGAGAATACCCACCATGCTGATGGGGACCTTTTGTTTTGTCACTTTCTTTTCCAGTGTTCCTTCTCTGTGTTGGCTTCATGTTGCGACAGAGTCACACCTATGCTGCCCTGGCCCTTTAGAGGGGAAACTGTGAGTCTATGGTGAGCTGCCAAGTGCCTGACAACTCAGCAGAGAAACCTGGGATAGGGCAAGACTTCCTGAAGGTGGTGAAAGGCCAATGCTGGGAAGTTCACGGCAGAGGTGGAACATAGATGCTTTTATCATGGGTGCTTCCTGTGAGTTTAAAGAGCTAGCGTTCATCCCCAGTACTGCAGAAACCCCAGTAGCTTTGAGAAGCACAGGCAGCCCAGAGTGGCCTTCTGGAAGGCTCTGATTACAGTGTAGAGAGTTGTGGGTGGAGAGCAAGGGGCCAGACCGTGAGGTAGGTCTCATCACCTGATGGGAGAGGCAGTGTTGTCCTTAAAGCTGAGCAGATGGCAGGTGGTGGTGACCTTATGGGAATGCTTTGGGGGCTGGAGAGATGGCTCAGAGGTTAAGACATGTGGGAGTGCTTGAGGAGGAGAAGCAGTGTGGGCCTGCTGACCCCAGAGCATGTTTGGCCAGCCTATGGTGGCATCTAGCAAGCTGATGTCTGAGGTGCCAGCACCCAGGGCAGTTGTTCTCAATCTGTGGGTTATGACCTCTTTAGGGCCAAATGACCCTTTCACAGGGGGTCACATATCAGATATTTGAGTTACATTCATAACAGTAAAAAATTGCAGTTATGAAGCAGCAATGAAATAATTTTATGGTTGGAGTCACCACAACATGAGGGACTGTATGAAAGTGTTGTGGCATCAGGAGGGTTGAGAACCACTGAGCTAGGAGAAGAGCACATCAGACCATGGAGAGGAGGGAGCAGAGGAAGCCGCTACCACTGAGGGGCCTGGGAACCTGCAGCACTTAATGAGGCTAGGGGGTGCTCTGAGGCTTTGGTCCAGGGCATCACCTTCTGTGGCTTTAGCTTTCTGTCCTCAGGGTTGTGGCCACTGATGGCTCTGATCTTCACTGAGTTTCCTCTGAAGGTCTGGAGGTGACTGTAGCTGGTGCCGCTACCAGATCATAGACTTGGGGACATGAGCACTGACAGTTGGCATTGGCTGCTACATTTACTGACCACCTGTGGTAACAGGGCTTGGGCCCTGTCTGTCCCATGAGCTCCTTGTCACTTGTTCCCCGGATGTCCTATCCCTTGGCAATGGCCTGCATCCCATCCCTTCCATATGTCTTTATAGTGCAGGGTCTGTGGCTAGTGGGTAGAGAAGGTCTCTTTGATGAACTGTCCCTGGGCTGTCTTGTCGCACACTTACAGAGGAAAAAGGAGGCTGATGTCTACTGAGGGAAGGCCATGCTCAGATCTCTGCATCTGAGCAGAGCTGCTGGGCAGAGGTCCAGCTCAGGGAATCTCGTTCCTATTCTTAGCTGTGTGTCACCAGGCAAGTGGCTTCAGTGCTCTGGGCCTATTTTCTCACCTCTCCAGTGGGTAAGGCAACCAGGCCCACCCATTAGGGTGGAGTGACTGAACAATCCAGCATGTGAGCATGTGGTCACGGCCTCATTCTTACAGGGCAGGCAGGGCTTGCATTCCAGCCACTGTCCTGATCAGGCCACTTTGTCTTTCTGGGCTTTGTCTCATCTGAGAAGTGATCTGGTCAAGCAGGGGTCCTGTTGGCAGGGGATGACCCACTGAGTAGCCCCAGGGATTCCATAGGGAGCTTCTTTAGGAGGTATCAATGCATAGCTGCCTGTCACTGGGGCTGTGGGTTGGGACTGCTTGCCATGTGACCCCACAGGCCTGAGAGGAACCCATACTCAGACAAGGTGGGCAGAGTCACCATGGGGAAGAGCAGGGACAACCAGGCACTGTCGGGGAGGGCCGTGACCTTCAGGATGGCTTTTGGCTTCAACCTGAGACCTGAGACAGCTCCTGATGGGCTCTGAGGCCCTGATGGGTGGTCCTTGTACAGTCCAGGGGAGAGTGGGGAGGAGGGAGAGAGGAGGTATGGGAGGGGGAGGGGATGTTGGAGGTCCTGCGGCTGTCTATGTAAGAGCAGCTTCTAGTGTGAACAGTGGGGTAGCAGGTGTGCGGCCTGGACAGGTGTCAAGATAGACTGGAGATGTAGGATGAGGAGGGAGACCACAGTCAGGCATGAGGATGTTAATGGAGCAGAGGCACCCAGAGGTTTGGGAAGGATCCCACGGTGACACAACCAGAGGGTAAGAGCAGAGCTTCTGGCTGCATCTCAGTTTGGGTGGGATGCAGGGAGGGTAGCTGGCCCTGCTGATGTTGGTGGCCCTCGGCCTGGAGCCACCTGGGGAGTGCAGTAGAGGCAGAAAGCAGATTGCAGCCAGTGGGTTATGGGGCAGGGGAGACACAGGCTGAGGCGTGCTCATGCCTCATTCAAGGGCTCTCTGGGCACCAGGCATAATGGAGACAGATGTGATGTTTGCTGAGGAACCAGCAGACGAACGTACAGCTCCATCAGGCAAGCATGGATACAGAAGGAACCGCTAGGGAGGGAGGTGCTGGGTGGAGCAAGCCTGAACCAGGTGGTTTATGGGTACCTGAGCTCACAGGAGAAGTGACCTTGACCTTGCTGGCCTCTGTTGTCCCTCATCTGCTTCCCCACACCAAAACAGTACACGTTGTGTGAGGGTAGGGACAATGATGGCTTTAGCACAAGACTTGGGGCTGGGAAGAGCTCAGGAGGTGCTGGGGACTATTATAGTTTCTGGTATTATTATTATTATTATTATTATTATTATTATTATTATTATTATTGCGTGACAAAACCCACTTTGGGTGGTCTGCAGGGTCACTCCATTTCTACAGAACAAGGAATGAGTGTGTTCAAGAAAGTGACAGAGCAGGGACAAAGGGTGGATGGAGCAGGAATACCTTGACAAAGTTGCCCAGTGGGGACTGACCTGTCTGATTTTACTAGGTCAACATGTGGGAAGCCCAGAGAGGGTAAGGGTTTTGTTCAAGGTCACACAGCAGCTGGTGATGGGAGCAGACCTGTTGGCTTAGGAGTCTGGGTGCTGTGCCCCCCTCCATTGTAAAGAAGAGATGTGATCATTTATCAAGGGAGTTTAATAATGAATGAAGTTGAAGTGTCTCTAATACAGGCAGCAGGCCCAAGGTAATAAAGGACCCTGTATTAATTCAGAAGTTAATGAATATGCAGGTGTGTCTGAATGATTAATGGGGCTCCCGAAGGCCTTGAAGAGGAGGTGTTGAGCTGTTGCTGGTGGAAACATGAATATTGCATACATTTGTAAGCTGCATAAACTGAGAGCAGGTGGGCATGAATGAACTAGGGACCACAGTGGCCAGAGAACATGGGAGACACCCAGGCAGAGCCTCAGCATCAAGACTAAGCAGTTTTGATTTCCTGCACAGATGTCTTGAGCAAGTTAGTTAACCTTTGGGTGCAGGCTGAGACAAACAAACCAGTGGCTGGTCTCCAGATCCAGAAGACCAAGTGAGGCAAGCCTTGTGGGCTGAGGCAGGCTTACGGGGCATAGCCAATCCAAACTGGTGCAAGATTTTGTGAGGAGAGTTAGTCAGGCACCCTGGCTTCAAACCTGAATGAGGGGGTAAGATAGGAATGAGAGTTGAGATGTAGATGAGGGAAGAAATAACTAGAAAAGACTGGATAACATAAACCAGTGAGCGGGGTGATGGTGCATGTCTTTAATCCCAGCACTTGGGAGGCAGAGGCAGGCAGGTCTCTGTGAGTTCAAAGCTACACTGAGAAACCTTGTCTCAACAAACCAAAAAAAAAACAAAAACAAAAACCAAAAAGAGTGAAGAATGGCACTTTATAGTCTATAAGTGGGCAGGAGCCCTCCATCTTCCCCTTGCTTCTTGTAGCTGCTGGGGGTTAAGAAGATAGCCTTGGGAATGATGAAGTGCCTAAGCTCAGAGATGTCTGGTTACTGTCCAGGTGCTGGCAGTGAGCGGTAGTGAGTGACTCGGAGTCCATGAAGACAGCACAGAAGGGTGCTTAGTGTCTTAGCCTAGGGGGTGGGGAGCGGGGAGTGGTGAGTGGGATTGCCTTTAGGCTCCTCAGCTTCTCTGCCTGCTGTGTGAGGCCATCTGAGTTGAGATTTCCATGAGATCCTGAGCCTTCCCCAAGCATGACTCCTAGACCCTGTAGCCATCACTGCTCGGAACTGTGTTTATGAGTTCATGAGCAGTGGGCGCCCAGGCCTTGAGACCCCTTCTCAGACTTGCTTGTCCTCCCCTTTAAGTGTTCCTGTCAGTGTGGATGATACCCTAAGCAGGGCCTAGTGCTAGTGAGGAGCCAGGAGGTGTGCCTCCTTCTCCGACCCTTGTCTCGCTGTGGGCAGCACTGTTGGAACAAACCTGAGACACCCTTTTCACTCTTCGGATCCAGAGGTGGCATGGACGCCACATTGGGCACTGTTGGCCCTGGGTTTTGCAGGGTCGTTCCCAATAAGGTCCTGCCTCCTCCTCATGAAGCTAGGATGGATCCAGAGTTCAAAGGGCATCCCATGGCTTGGCCCACCACAAGCTAGCTCTTGTGACTCCCAGCTCTGGCTGTAGAGGCTGTTGGAGTGAGGGCCGGAGCGCTTTCACTGTGGTTCCATACTCCTAGGCAATGAGCAAGTCACAGCCTGGACATCTTTGCCTTTGAGAGAGAGAAGAGGTCAGAGATGCCTCATTTTCTCTTCTGCTTCCCGGGGCTCTGGCCTGGGCCCCAAGGGCTTCTTCTAGCCAACCCACTGGAGTAGAATTCTGTTGACCTTGGTGGTCCCTATCCTGGAGTAGTTTTCTGTGACAGACATGGAAACCAAGGCCCAGAAGGAAGGCAGTTTTGGGGCAGGGCTGAGGTTGGGGCCCTGCGGGGCTCACTTAGCTGTGTATTTATAGACCCCACTGATCTATATTAACTCTGGACCTGCTCAGGCTTTGGCAGCCTGGGATCTGAGGGCTGCTTTGAACCCTCTGGGGGTGTTGCTGTATCTGAGCTCACCCCCTGGTGAGAGGCAAACAGGGGTGAGCCCCCTTCTCACCTTACCCTTCTGTGCCTGGGGGTTCCTGCTGGGTACTTGGCTTGCACAGTCTTTAGCTGCTTGGGCTGGACTGGGGCCCGCCCTTGGCGGAATGGGGGTGGGGTTGGTATCTTCGTCTAAGGATTGTCATGCCTTGTTTCTTCCAGCTCTGTGGGGAGACTGCCTATACAGCCTAGGATCCAGGGCAGCCTTGCCCCTGCCCCAAGTCTCGGTCCTGACAGCTATAGAATGGACATGATTCCCAGGCAGTTCACAGGCATGAGGTGCCAAGCACGCACAGCTCTTAAGCTGGAGGCCACTATGTGCATGCCTCCTGCATATCTTGCAGTCCTTATCATGTGCTCAGAGGGACCAAAGTGTCACCTCTAGATGAGACCTGTGAGGCCCTGGAGGCAGCATGACTTGAATTCAGACTCACCTAAGTCTGAATGTTTCCTCTCCCCAGGTCCCTCTCCAGGGCCCATGGGGTCCTTGGTGTGGGGGGTGACTGAACGCTTCCCCCAACAGCGTGGTCCAGCCCCTGGTTGCCATGGAAACAGCTCCACTAACTCTATGCTTCTCTTCCAGAGCAGAGACGACTGGCCGCCCTGAGTGCAATTCAATTCAACAGACATTTACTGAGTGCCTACTATGCGCCAGGCCTTAGGCTAGGCACTGGGGAGCACAGAGAGGAAAGTGGGGGGCCCGTTCTCAGACAGTTCTGGTACCTTATGGAAGGTTGGAGCAGCAGAGCCCAGGGTTCAAGTGCATCACAGGAGGGCTACTGTTTGTCTATGCCTCAGTTTCCCCACCTGTAACATGGGAGGGCAAGGTGGAGTGAAACTTTTTCAGGATTCCATGGGCCACTCATTGGGGGTAGGGTAGAGCAGGGAGGCCATCCCTCTCCTGCAGGCTCCTCAGAGAAGGGGCAAAGTTCTGGGCCCTAGGGTGCGTGGGTGGGGGTGGAACAGGTAGGAGCAGCTCCCCAGGCTCAGGAACACCATGAACAAAGACCTGGAGGGCAGGGTGTGGGTGGGCATCCCAGAAGTTCTGTGGCGCTAGAAAAGGTAGGGTGTGAGCTCAGAGAAGGCAAGAAGGTATGAGGGTGTGAGCTCTGTTTGGGGGCAGTGGCCATGATGGGCTGGTGAGGAAGGAGTAAGGGACACGTCATGCTTTGCCTTGCCCTTCTTTTCCTCCCGTCCTTGGACCTTCTTTAGAACATGCAGCCATGTAGTTAGTGTGGCATCTGTGTAGTGCCAGGCATGTCACTGTTAGTCTTTACTACTGTTACTACTGCCCCAGGAGGTGGTACTTGTGGGCCCAGTTCACAGGCTAGCTCACTACTACCCCTGGAGGTGGGCAGTATGATCTGAGCCAATGTACCAATGCTCCTACCATCACCTCTAGTTGAGGGGGGGTCTGTGCTCTGTGTGGCCTCTCCAATCTGGTCTATCCCATTGTCCCGAAGTATTCCCAAGACCCATGGCAGGAAGACACCAAGAAGGCACTAGTTAGACTGTGGGCTTGGTAGCCATCTTTAGAGACCAGCATAGAGGTGGTGCCTTTCCTGCTTCACCTGAGTAGCTTGAGGCTTGGGTCCAAGGTTAGACTCAGGGAGGGACAGCCTGGGCTGAGATCCTGTCTCTTTAATGGCAGCTGAGGCTTTGAGGGATGTTGAAGCTGCCCCACAGTGACTGTGGAGGAGCTGCTCCCAAACAGCCTCATCAAGTAGTGCAAACGATTCAAACCTCAGACCTGGGTTCAAGTCCTGGTGTTGCTTTGCATGATTGTGTAATGGTAAGAGACCATTAGTCACTCTGAGCCTCGGTTTCTTTATTTGTTTCCAGGAGGGCTTGGCTTTTCTACCCTCTTAGCAGTGGTAGATATTCACCGAGCACCTACTGAGGCCTGGTGCTGGCTATGTTGGTGGGAAGGCTCAGAACTGGGCCTTCCTTAGAGAACTGAGGGGAAAAGTCAGTGGCGGTTAGGATTCTGGTAGGGATGGAGAAAGACAAAGCCCAGGAGCTATAGGGACTCACAAGGGGCACTCCAACCAAGTGAGGAGAGCAGGTTCCATCTCCCAAAGGACCACAGGGTCTGGGTGTTCTGGAATTTCCCCAGATTAGCCAGAGTCAGGGAAGCCTTTCTATTAGGGGAAGCCATGCTCAGATTTATATTCTAGTAAGTTCTCCTTCTGCAGGGGAGAGGACAGACATGATAGATTGGTAAGCTTGGAGGAAGACCAGAGAGGATGCTGGCTGAAGGAGTGGAACACAGCAGGACCAGTGGGGCTGGTGGGCACAAGTATCCTTAGGGTGGGGAGTTGGAGGTCAGACAGCCTGTGGGGAGGGGGTAAAGCCCTTTTAGGTGCCAGGGAAGGGACAGGAAGCTGGGACAGGGTTGGGGGGGGGGCAAGTAGGTGATGGTGGTCAGCACAAAGTCATGTATTAGAAACAAGGGAGAGGACCAAGATATGCTGTAGGGCAGGAAGTGGGCTTGAGAGGAGCAGAGAGCTGGAATGGAACCCTGAGAAGGTTTCCGAGGAATGGGGATATAGAGGGAAAGTCAGCCATGCGGGTCCTCAGACTGGGATGGCTGCGTTTCCCTCAACTCACCCATGTGTCCCCAGAGGGAGGCATAATGAATGTCAAGTCATGGGTGGCAGGTGGGCCCTGAGGGGCAAGGAAGGCAGAGCCCTAGCTCACAGCCCTAAGAAGGGGAGGCTGCAGTAGAAGGGAAGGTGCTTGGGAATGGAGTAAAATATTTGCATGCGTAACAGGGCTGGGTGAGGAGAGGAAATTACCATACATCAGGATCTTGTTATTCAACCTAATTTTCAAAGGGGCACAGCTGTCGCGATGAGATAATCTGTTAATTATAACAGCCATTGTGCTTTGGCAATGGGAGAGAAACCGAGGCTGGGTACAGGCTGAGGCTGGGGTGGGAAATGGCCTTTGAGGGCCCAGGACCTCAGAGAGGGAGCAGGGAAAGAGGCAGAGAGGGCTGTTGGGCTCTTGGAACCAGAGAGAAGAGCAGGGCAGGGGCCAGGTTGCAGCCTCTGCACAGCCACTGTGAGCATGGAGGTGATAAGGCCTACCTCTTGCCAGCTGGCGCTGTGCTCCTGGAGCCAGTCACCAGAACCTTCTAGAGTAGTTAACTTTATTGAGCAGTTACTATGTGCCATACCCTGTTCCCTCTAGCTGTTACCTATAGCCAGGGCCCTTCCTGGTTTTTTTTTTTTTTTTTTGTTTTTTTTTTTGTTTTGTTCTGTTTTGTTTGTTCCAGAAGGGGAAACACCCAGGAAGGTAGCTGGCAGAGCCCCATGTGACCTGACTATGGCTCTGAACTTCCAGGATAGCTTGAGAGACAGGACCCACTGAGTGGGGTAGACACAGGAGCTTCCATGGTTTAAGGCATGTCATCACCTCGGTCACGGGTGGCCCTCCCCCGGTGGTGTTTCCGGGGCCCTGGGTGCTGACAGAGCCTCCTTGTTCTCTGGGCTGCAGCTGCAGGCCCCCTGCAGCCTCCAAAGCAGCCTTCAGTCTGGTCCCCAACCCACAGAACAACTGCCCTCAGGGCCAGGAGAGGGCGTCGCACGCCATCTCGGGTGGCTCCCATGCTGGTCTTTTGGACCACCTGCTTGGAGGTAGGAAGGATATAGACAGCTGGCTCTGCTCTGGAAGGAATTCTTAGCCCAGCCTTGGCGAGGTGGGGGGTGGTGTATTAGGGACCTTGGGGGCTGGTGCCTGGGAGAGGCAGGTGGGAGTCAGGGAGTCATGGGACGGGCCCGTGAAGTCTGGTTGCCCAGGATCCCATATACATTTGGTTCATGCAACCTTGACTAGGAATTTGGCAGAGTCCAGCCAGCAGGGTAGGGGGCTTATTCTGAAAATTCAGCTGGAACTCCCAGTGTGACCCAGAGATCCAGGTAGCACTGTTGGAGGACAGGAGAGAAGTTGGGGATCCTCAGAGGGGCAGCAGGTATGGGAAACTATGAGGACTCCTTTGCTAAAAGCCAGGGGAGGCCTGGGCAGTTTAAAGTTCTGGAGAATGGATGGCTCTTAGCCCAGGCCCAGAAGCAGCAGACCGGTAGGACCAAAGAGCCCCAACTCCAGACTCATTGTTGGAGATTTCCAAACTGATAAACCCATGCTGCTAATGTCCTAGAGTTCTGAGACCCAGAACAACACTGTGAGGCAGGGTGGAGTGGGGTGGGGATGGAGGTAAGGGTCGAGTATGTGGGCCAGGAGCAGGCCAGTCCCTACGCTAACTGGCATAAGAGTCCCTGTCTTGTTTGCCTTGTAAGCTTCAGTACCCAGGGATCAGGGTGACTGTCAGGGAGGACAGTACCATGTCTACCCCATTGTCTGTGGGTGCTACTGGGTTCCAGAAACAGAAATTCTTTAAAGACAAAAGCTCCCAAGCTTTCCACATTGCCAGCTAGCTAAAAACAAAAAATTTAATTACTGTCCAGATGAAGCAGGGTCCCTTGGCATTGCATGAGTCAGAGCCCTGGGCCGAGGAGGAGAAAAGGCACTGCATAGCGGTTGGAGGCCTAGTCCCTTCCTCTGTAGAGTAGTGATCAGAACAACACTGGCTCAGAGGCTGCTTCCCAGGACTTCTGCCCGTGTATTCCCAGCAGGCCAGGCTCTCCAGTGGGCTGCATGCTCCAACCTGGAACCTCCGTTTCTCCCCAGAGGTCCCCTGACATACTGCCCTGCCTTGGGATGACCCTAAGGATATTGGAAGGCAGGAAAATGCTCACCCTTGGGACCCTGGAGGAGGAGCAGGCTGTGCAGGCAGAACCAAGAGGGTGGGCCTAGCCGGTGCCTGGTACATAGTAGGTATTCCATAAATGTTTATTGAATGAATGAATGGAGGCCATGCAGGCAGAGGCAGCGTGCACGCGCAGCAGGCACTGTGCAAGAGCGGGTCCAGTGGAGACCGGTGAGTAGTGCCCAGGGGCTGCCGCTGAGCCACGTGGGGGAGGAGAGACCAGGCAGGAGAGGGCAGGGGCAGCATGGGTGGAGAGGCCAGGTGGGGAGAGGGCAGAGTAATAGGGGGAAGAGACCAGGTGGGGAGAGAGGAGAAGTCAGGTAGAGAAAGGGCAGGGCCAGGTCAGGGGAGGAGAGACTGGGTGGGGAGAGGGTAGGGCACAGGGGTGGGGGATAGAGTCAGTACTAGAGGTGGGTACCAGGGGAGGAGAGAACCTGTGAGGAGGGGAAAGAAGAAAGACAGTTCTGTAAGAGTCAGTAATGCTAGGATGGACTTCCCTTCAGAGCCTCCTTGAAGTGGACCCCCTAAGGGCCCCTGTGCCTGGCACCTTAGGTTGGTTGGGGCTGGGGTGGGCAAGAGCTGGTACAGGCCAGGTATTCAGAACTGCTTACAAATCAGGGCAGGCTTCGGGCAGTAGCCAAGTCCAAGGCCTTATAGAGGGCCTTGACTTCCTGTGTGGATGTGGTTGTGGTTAGTGCTGGGTGCCTCGGTGACGAGCTGGGAAGGTGACACAGTGGGCAGAGTCCAAGAGACCCATGCACACCACTGTTCTCTGAACCCAGGAGGAATTGAGGCCAGAGACAAAAGGCCCCGGATTTCAGGGCTTGCACCAGGAACCAACCCACCAGGCCTCATTGCCCTTGGCATTGTTCCATGCCAGGGCTCTGCCTATGGCAGGCCCTTCTTGGCTATATATCTCTGGCCAAGAATTCCAGGCTTCATTTGTGTGGGGGTCATTTTAGGCTCTGGGGCCCCACCAAAGCTCAGAGACAGCAAGCTGTGTCTACCGTGGCAGAACAGTTACAAGAGAAGCCCCTGTAGGGTGCTGGAGGTATGGTACCTGAGTGTGGCAGAGGGGTGTGTGTGTGTCCCTCCTCCCTGTAATATGGCGCAGCCATGACTGCTCCCAGCATGGTGTAACATAGAGTGAATGCCGAGGCAGAGGGCAGAGGCCAGCTCCCTGGGGATGCACAGCAGCTGGCATGTGGACTGAGATTAATGAGACGTGATTGAATGGGGTGGATGAAACCCAGCACCTCAAGTGAGACAGAGACAGAATGGCCCTCAGCGGTCCTGGACGTTCTGAGGGTGTTGGGCAATGTGCACAGGGGCCCCAGGGCCCTGGGTGACTACTAGGACAAGGTGAGGTCAGCACTGACATGCGTTCCTGCTGCACTGGCAGAAGAAAGAAGCCAAGCATGGTGGAAGTGATGGCTCAGATGACATTGGTCTGGATGCTGGGTTCCACGTAGCTCTAGGAGTGACCTGGAGTGCCTGAACTGAGGACAGGAAGGGGCTGACACCATGGTTCAGGGAGAGATGGACACAGCAGCAGCCACCTACTGAGAGTCCTGTGGTAGACCCATGCAGGCTTGGGAGCAGTACCTGCAGAGACACTAGCAAGCACTCAGGCTGGCCTAGATTTCTGGCTGTGTGACCTTGGGCAGAGTGCTGTGCCTCCCTGAGCTTCTGAAATGATGGAGTTATGAGGCTAGGAGGTTCAGGGCATTTCCCTGCCATCTCTCCCACACAGCAACCCCAGCACCTGGTATGTCTGAGTCTGCAGCAAGCATGGAGGTTACATCAGAGAACAAGATAGAGCCCCACTGTGCTGTGTGGTGGAGTGAGGGAGTGTGGGTGGTGGGAGAGTCAGGGGTTATGGTTGGGCACAGTGAGGGGACAAAAGCTACATTGGGTAACAAGGGGGTTCTCTCAGATTTTGGGGCAAAACAGGGGTGAGGGTGAGAAAAAGTTTAGGAGGGTCCTAAGTTGAGGCTGTGGATGTGCTGAGTAAGTATGTGGCAGGCAGAATCATGGGCAAAGGCCCTGGGGTTGAGGGGCATGATTTCTTAACAGATTAAGTTAGCTGGGGGTTAGAGACAGCTCTTTCTGTCAGGTGGAGGTCTACTGAGGACAGGAAACTCACAAGATGGTTATCATGTGTGAGTGTCCCACTGCCATGAGTCCAGCCCTCCAGTCTTGTCATTTGTTAACTGAGTCATTAGCCACCCAGGGCTGAGGAGAGGCGACTGGAGCCCAGGGAGGGTGGCGAGTGTGCCTGTGTCACACAGCTCTGTTGGATCCCAGAACTTTTATTTCCACTGCCTGCAGTTTTATCTCCCTCCATTGGGCCGGCCCATCATCCTTAAAACCCAGGTGACTTATCAACTTACCAGGTAGTCCAGCGATGGTGACACAATGTCCCACCTCGTAGAGGAGCGGAGGAGTCCCAGGGCCCTAGTGTCCAGCCCAAGCCTTGGCCGCAGAAGGTAGCCAGCTTTGTCCCTGAGGGTGAAAGGATGGATAGTGGCCCAGTAGCCCCGTGCTAGCTTCTAGAAAGGAACAGTGACATTGCTGTGAGGATTGAGAGCTCTGGCTGGGCCTGAGTGATCCTGTCTTCCTAATCTAGGGTAATGGCATGGACATGAGTGGTTGTGATGGTACTGGGGGACGCTTGACCAGCCTGGTTCTAGAGGAGTCATCTGCCAGGGCTAAGCTGCTGCAAGCAATGGTTCCCTGTTGATTTCCTCATCTATCATGGTGGTCAAGGCCAGACACTTATTTCTAGGCCCTGTCCCTGTCCCTTGAGCAGAGCACAGTCAACATGGGGATGGAAGCCTGGGTCAGCACAGCTGAGACACTCTTTGCTCTGTACAGGACTGGTATGCTCCACTGTGTCCTGGAGGTTCCTGGGAGCCCTGGGCACTAGTCATCTTGTCACATAAGAGGGGAAACGGAGGCTCAGAGAAGACACTCACCAAGCGTCTCAGAGTGGGCTATTCTCATCCAGACCACCACATACTGATGTCATGATAGAAGCCACACCAACCACACTGCTAGGCCTGGGCTCCCCTCTGTGGGAACCTGCTATTGCCCCAGCCATGCCTATGAGGTGCATCCATTCAGCTTCATGTGTGGGGGCACAGGCCTTGGGCCAATGGCTGCCAAGAGCAGTGCTTTATACCCTGGGTCCTGAGTCAGACCTGCTCCAGGTCTGCTGAGGACCAGGACTGTGTCCCCTCTTTTGTCCTGGCCCCAGTTTCCCTCATAGGAAGACTGGAATCCAGCTGACCCTGGGTTTGTCTTTTCATTTTGGAGATGCCAAGTTTCTGAGTCCATGAAGGGCAGAGGCACAACCCCAGCCGAGTCAACCTGTCCACTGAAGCTAAAGCCTGAAGAAAAAGATTGCCCACATGGCTCAGACAGTCTCTCTCCAGCTCTGATCTACTGCCTCTACTCCCCAGTAACCTCTGCCCACTGGTGCTGCTGGCTCTTCTCCTTCCTTTCTGTCCAAGGATTCATGGGAAGGACCGTCACACAGCCTGCAGCCTGCAGCCTGCTAGACTGCTTGTTGCCAATGCGGCACAGATCTGGAATGTGTTCCCTGCCTGTGCTGTCTTGCCTGTGTTGCTGCATGGCTCCCAAACTGCCCCAGGGCTCAGCACCATCATGATCTCAAGCTCTGGGAAGCTGCCTTCATGCTTCCGTCCTCCCTAACACACCCTAGGATGTGTTTTGGGTCCTTGGTTGAGTTCAGTCTCCTTGATCCTTGGGGGTAGGCAGCAGGTAACTGTGCCACACTGTCACACCCAAGCTTGTCCCCTCCCTGTGGTCAATCCTCTGGTGGAGGTGCTCTCCATTTGTCTCCCTGCTCACCATCCTAGCTGCTCTGAGTGTTTGAGGAGCACCCTCATGAGAGCAGGGGAGGATGGTTTTGTCTATATGACCCCTGACACCCTCATGCCCAACCACTGCACACCTGCACCTTGATAGGGTGAACATCTGGGCAGGGGGCCAAGTGCTACTGTCAGCATCTTTATGGCCTTGTCCTCCTCCCTGCCAGTATTAGGCCTCACGGATGGTGGGCAGACAGCCCAGCATGAGGACAGGGCAACTGACGCATTCAGGACATGGTGATGGGTGCCTCC
Source organism: Phodopus roborovskii (assembly GCF_943737965.1). Classification (NCBI taxonomy): domain Eukaryota; kingdom Metazoa; phylum Chordata; class Mammalia; order Rodentia; family Cricetidae; genus Phodopus; species Phodopus roborovskii. The sequence continues at coordinate 3,321,792 of NW_026126459.1, read as the reverse complement.
TCCCCACTATGAATGAGTCACATTGAGAGTAGGAGCTGGGCGTCAGCCTAAGCCATCCTGGGGAGCAGAGCACTAGGACAGGGCCACTGCAGGGTTACCCTGTGGGTTTGGGGGACTTATGGGGCCTCTGTCTACCCTGGCCTGTCTTGGAAGGGCAGGGAGGGCAGGGTAAGGTGGGACTAGCACCTCTCCAAACAAGGGCCCCTCTCAACCCCTCCCTCGGCCTCTTCTTGTCCCCTGCCTGTCTTCCACAGCTCCGTCTGGCCTGGTCTTAGCTAAGGTGATATTAGTTTAGCTTGGGTCTGAGCAGGGGGTTAGGGGTTAGGGTGGGGAGGATGAAGACTCTGTGTGGCTGCTTTTATATCTTTTATATGCATGCACACACACATGTGAGCAGCACATGTTTAAGTGGCATAGAGGGGGTGGGTAATCGCCATCTTTTCCAAGGTCCCAAGCATGCATGCCTGCTACCCCTCTGCACACGAGCATGGGTCTCTTTGACTGACCATAGCTGCACATGTCCTGTGCACACACATAGTCATGCTTATTATGTGCCAGCCTTCACACTGTCTCAGTGTGCCTATCCTTGCCCTTGTGTCTGTGCACTGAGCCAGCCACATACCTGTGTGTGCACCTGCATACCAATGTGGTCCCCAGACTGAGGGGGTCTGTGTTACAGACTGAGGGTTCTCGGACATGCTGGTTCCTACTTCTCAAGACACCAAGTGGAAGAACTTTACTCCTCTGGGACAATCTGTCTACGCCAGTGGGAGGGGAAACTAAGGCTATGTGTCATAGGATCCAAACTCCAGCCCTGACAGCTTTGTGTGGTACAGGTGTAGACGGATGAGCTAGCTGTCAGTTGTCCAGGCAGCCTTGTGACACCCACACTGGACCTGCAGCGGGGAGAACGGTGTGTCAGGCTGGCCTCAAAGGTCCCCATCGTGCTACAGAGCCAGCCTTTGACTCAGGCTGTACCTCATCTCCTGGTACCTCAGCACGCACTACCAGGACTCCCTCCTGGTGTCCCCTCCCCCTCTTCTCTGCTGGGTTCACTTTAACACAAAGTCTGGACATTGTTTTCCCTCGAAGGGCTCTTTCCTGGAATCTCCCCGGGGGAAGCAAAGGTGGAGGGGGCTCTTGTGGACATTGTTCTGGCTTTTTTGTTTTTGTACTTATTGTCCTTATTGGGACACAACTGTCTAGGACCCTTGCAGTTTCTGGAGTCTGGAGCACAGGGTATGAGCTGGAGCCAGGTCTGGCGGCTTGCAGGAGACCCAGCCAAATCTCCTCAGGACAAACTTTGGGACTCACTTTCTTCCTGGGAAAGTGAAGGATGAATCGGATGGACTCTGGGCTATGACCCCTGTCACTGTCCTGTCCTCTGTCTCAGGGTGAACAGCCAAGTCACCTTGCTGCTTCCCATTAAATGGCCCAGGAAAGGATTGGGTTCCCTCACACTGTACAGAGGTGCAGCAGCTAAGAGACTGTGATTTAACCAGATCAGGCTCTGAGGGCAGGGCCGCTTGACTCCTGACTCCATGGGGACTCATGTCTCAGGAGCCTTGGGGGAAAAGCCCTGTCTGGGCCTCTGGTTCTGGAAGGGGATATAAGGATTCAACCATGTTTGTCCCAAGTCCTGAGCCTCCTTTGGGATCAGCATGGTCTCCTTGGGAGAACTCTATAAGGAATGTGTTTAGAGTCCCTGACTCTTGGCTCTTCTCCTTTAGCCTAGTTATGCCCATAGGACCAGCCTCCTTCTGCAGAGACCCTGGTCCTTGCACCCCACCACAAGGGATGCCAACTGCCAGCATGTTCTGCTCCCCTCCCCCATGGAAGCTGAGACAAGGGAATTATTTTTGGAACAAGAGCGGTTACACAACAAATGAATTATTTATCTTTGGGCATGGAGAATGAGGCGTTTTGCTGGGCTTCTTAATTCTCATCTGGATTTTGGGGTACACACTTGGATGCGTGGACATGTCTATCATGTACACAGATGTTAGGGTGTGCGCGTGTATGTTCCCCTCCCATGTGCATCCCATGGAGCTTTGATTTTGTAGGCTTTGTGCAGGCCAGCAGTTGCATGTGGGCACACTGTGCTGGGTGTGCCCTGAGGGTGTCGTGTACTTGTGTCCACCCATTCCTCTCAGTGCTCAGACTACCCCGTCCCCCGCTGTAACTCTTCCCTGATTCTCTCTTCCCTGGCTTGCCACCCCCAGCCCTCCCTTGCTTTAAGGAAGCAGGGATCATGGGGTACTTGATGGTGCAGAGTCCCTTGTTCTAAAGGGGTGTACAAGAGGGTTAGGAGCCTACACTGGATCTGAAGGGGTGAGTCTGGGCCCTCACACTGATCTGTCATTCTCTTTTGATGCCACCTTTTAGGAACTAGGTGACAGATGGACTTCTTCCTTCCTGTCTCCAACTCGCTCACTGTTCCTCCTCAGTGTTGTACTCCTGGCTCTTGTGGGATCTGCTTGAAGTTCTGAGCCCAGAACCCAAGGGGAAGGAGGAGGAAGAGCAAGAAGAAGTTGAAGCCTGGGAACCTGCATTCCCAGCAGGAACCTAGAGCTGCAGCAACGCCTAGTGCCTGCTTGTAGCCCTTCAGAGCAGCAGGTGCCAGCTGTGTTCATCGTGCCCAGGGCCCCTTGCTGGAGGTCACCCCCAAGATGGTGGCGGCTCCAGGGAGGACTGTGCTACCAGCCCCATCCTCTGGCTGCTAGGTCCCTCTGTTCTCTGGCCCTTCAGGGGCCGAAGCCTGGGGCCATGCTGCGCCTGGGGCTATGTGCGGCAGCACTGCTGTGCATGTGCCAACCTGGCGCTGTGCATGCTGACTGCTGGCTCATCGAGGGGGACAAGGGCTATGTGTGGCTGGCCATCTGCAGCCAGAACCAGCCACCATATGAGACCATCCCCCAGCACATCAACAGCACTGTGCATGACCTGCGGCTCAATGAGAACAAGCTCAAGGCTGTACTGTACTCCTCACTCAATCGCTTCGGGAACCTCACGGACCTCAACCTCACCAAGAACGAGATTTCCTACATTGAGGATGGTGCCTTTCTGGGCCAGACAAGTTTGCAAGTCCTTCAGCTGGGCTACAACCGGCTCAGCAACCTGACTGAGGGCATGCTGCGTGGCATGAGCCGCCTGCAGTTCCTTTTTGTCCAGCACAATCTCATCGAGGTGGTGACACCCACTGCCTTCTCCGAGTGCCCCAGCCTCATCAGCATTGACCTGTCCTCCAACCGCCTCAGCCGTCTTGATGGAGCCACCTTTGCCAGCCTTGCCAGTCTGATGGTATGTGAGCTGGCCGGAAACCCCTTCAACTGTGAGTGTGACCTCTTTGGCTTCCTAGCCTGGCTCGTGGTATTCAACAATGTCACCAAGAACTATGACCGCCTGCAGTGTGAGTCGCCAAGGGAGTTTGCTGGTTACCCATTGCTTGTGCCCCGACCTTACCATAGCCTCAATGCCATAACAGTCCTGCAGGCCAAGTGCCGCAATGGCTCAATGCTTGCCCGGCCTGTGAGTCACCCCACACCCTACTCCACGGATTCCCAGAGGGAGCCAGATGAGAATTCAGGCTTCAACCCTGATGAGATCCTCTCGGTGGAACCACCAGCCTCATCTACCACAGATGCATCTGCGGGACCTGCCATCAAGCTGCACCAAGTCACCTTCACCTCGGCCACCCTGGTTGTCATCATCCCACACCCTTACAGCAAGATGTACGTGCTGGTCCAGTACAACAACAGCTACTTTTCTGATGTCATGACACTCAAGAACAAGAAAGAGATTGTGACGCTGGACAAGTTGCGGGCACACACTGAATACACCTTTTGTGTCACCTCACTGCGAAACAGCCGCCGCTTCAACCACACCTGTCTGACCTTCACCACTCGGGACCCTGTGCCTGGGGACCTGGCCCCCAGCACCTCCACCACCACACACTACATCATGACCATCCTGGGCTGTCTGTTTGGCATGGTCATTGTGCTGGGGGCTGTCTACTACTGCCTGCGCAAGCGGCGCATGCAAGAGGAGAAGCAGAAGTCTGTCAACGTTAAGAAGACTATCTTGGAGATGCGCTATGGCGCTGATGTGGATACCGGTTCTATTGTGCATGCTGCCCAGAAGCTAGGCGAGCCACCTGTGCTGCCTGTGGCCCGCATGTCCTCTATTCCCTCCATAATTGGGGAGAAGCTGCCCACCTCCAAGGGGCTAGAGGCTGGGCTAGACACACCCAAGGTGGCTACCAAAGGCAACTATATTGAGGTGCGCACAGGTGCTGCAGGGGACAGTGTGGCCCGGCCTGAGGATGATCTCCCAGACATTGAAAATGGCCAGGGCTCAGCTGCTGAGATCTCTACCATTGCCAAGGAAGTTGACAAGGTTAACCAGATCATTAACAATTGTATCGATGCCCTCAAGCTGGACTCGGCCTCTTTCCTAGGGGGTGGAAGTGGCGGTGGGGACTCTGATCTGGCCTTCGAGTGCCAGTCCCTCCCTGCAGCTACTGCTGCCTCCTCAGCTGCCACCTCTGGGGCTCTAGAGCGGCCCAGCTTCCTGTCACCCCCCTACAAGGAGAGCTCCCATCACCCACTGCAGCGCCAGCTGAGCGCTGATGCTGCAGTGACCCGCAAGACCTGCAGTGTGTCATCCAGTGGCTCCATCAAGAGCGCCAAGGTTTTCAGCCTGGATGTGCCAGACCATCCAAGCACCACTGGGCTGGCCAAGAGCGACTCCAAGTACATAGAGAAAGGCAGCCCCCTCAACAGCCCTCTAGACCGGCTTCCACTGGTGCCCACAAGCAGCAGCGGTAGCAGTGGTGGGGGTGGTGGCATTCACCACCTGGAGGTGAAACCGGCCTACCACTGCAGCGAGCACCGGCACAGCTTCCCAGCTCTCTACTATGAGGAGGGCACCGACAGCTTGAGCCAGCGAGTGTCCTTCCTCAAGCCACTGACCCGTTCCAAGCGTGACTCCGCCTATTCCCAGCTCTCCCCCAGACATTACTACTCAGGGTATTCCTCCAGCCCCGAGTACTCATCCGAGAGCACACATAAGATCTGGGAGCGCTTCCGGCCCTACAAGAAGCACCACCGTGAGGAGGTGTACATGGCTGCTGGCCATGCCCTGCGCAAGAAGGTCCAGTTCGCCAAGGATGAGGACCTGCATGACATCCTTGATTACTGGAAGGGGGTCTCAGCCCAGCAGAAGCTGTGACCCTCTCCTCCCCCACCGGTGAGGTGAGGGGGAGGGCAGGGGCACTCGGGGGATGGGCCCCGCCAGGGTGGCCGGGAGGCAGGGGACAGGCCAAGGGGTCCGGGCCAAGGGGCCCGGGCCTAGGAGTGGACGTACATGCACACCCGCACACACACACCCACACACACACTTGACCACCACCTGACTGTGAAGCAACCAACACCCAACAATAATGGACAGGAAAACAAACATTTTCCTTAAAGTTTACAACCTGCTACTGAAACCAGTTGTCTCTACTGTGCTGCCCAAAGGGACTCACTGGGCTGGGGAAAGAGGTCAGAGAGGGTGTGGGGCCCCGGGACTTAGGAAGGTTTGGTGGAAAAAGAGTTTGGGGTAGAAGCAAACCATAGCCCTCTTGTTCAGGGAGGGTACCCTCCCCAAGCTGGGGGACATGTCCTTTGGAGGTTGGCAGCATGTGGACATTGGGCATCCTCTCCTCCCACTTTATGGATGGTCCAGAGAGAGGAAAAGAAGGTCCAGGGGTCTCACCTAATAGGTTACAGCTTCCTGGCCCAGTGCTGGCCCCTCCTCTAGCTGCTCTTCTGGGCCCTGCCCCCCTCCACTCTCTACCCCCTTCCAAAGCTGTGGTCTCAGGGGTTTAGGGACTGAGGCAGGCAGGTGCTTTTCTTCTCTAGAAAGTCCATAGGCATCCACAAGGTGAAAGGCTCTAGTCCCTAGCCCTGGGTGGTCAAGAGCAAGGAATGTCCTTCTGACTAGAGAGAAGCAGAGAGAAAGGGTGCCACCAAGCCGCTTCAAGTGTCTTCCAAGTAGCCCTGGGGAGCTGCCTGGGGGTGGGGTGGTGGGTATACCTGCTTCCCACTGGTTTCTCAGGTACAGGCCCCCCCATGCCACAGCCCCTAGTTTCTCTGGATCTCTGGGATTCCTACCCACTACAGAGAGGCAACAGTGAATGGTAAGGCCGGGGCCAGTGTGGGGTTATGGAACGGGGGGGGGGGATTTCTCCCTGCACCCTGTACCCACACTTGCTTGGTCCCTGCTGTGTGCAGCATTTTGGCCTGCCCAGGAGGGCGTCTGCCCCCCCCACCCTGTCTCACTCCCTGGCTAGAGGGGCTCCATGTTTCTGTGGAAATGGCCACAGTCCTCCTTCTGACCCACTCCCAACACCAATCAAAGCACAAACAGTGAGGGGCCCCCTACTGCCCCGTCAGGGAGCAGGCCACGTTCCCGGCCCCTCCCCTTTTCTAGCTAGTCTGTTGCCATGGCAACCCAGTGCCTGGCAGTTGGTGCCCAGAACAACCAACTGACCAACGGTTGGTCTCTGGAGTTCTCTTAGTGTGGGTCGCAGCAGAGGGTGGTAAAGGAGGCCTGGACTGGCGGCAGCTCTCTCCAGAGCCAGGAGCTTCCAGGGACAAGCTCTGGAGGCTGCTCTGGAGTCCCGAGACTAGGCCAAGGCATTGTTTTTGCCTTTGAGTAGGCAGTGGACCTGTGGGGCATGGGGGCAGCTGTACTGGCCAGTTGTGTCCCCTGCCTGTGTGCCCTTTGGCTTGCCATTGAGATAGGGAGGGGCCTTCTCAGCTCTACCCCAACCCTTCCAGAGACTCCTCACCCCTGAGATGGGAGAGTATGACTGTGGAGTGAGGGGAGTAGGGGTGTCATGGCACTTGACCTGTGAAGGCTCTGGCCAGGAGAGCGAGGGCTATCCTTGGGGGTGGGGTACGGGGAAAGACTGGAGTGGGGAGACTTGACTGAACACATCGACTTTGCGGTGGGCCGAGCCCAGGGCTCACTCAGGGGTGACATTTGCAAAAAAAAAAATAATAATAAATAAAATAAAATAAAAAAGACTGTTCTCCTGGGGAGAGGAGGGGACTGGCCAGCCTGGATGTGAAGAGCAGAGCTCCCCCAGCCACAAACTGTCCTCACCCCACCCACTACCCACCACCCTGAGAACAGCAGGCAGGCCTAGAGGCCAGGGGTATGAGCAAGCAGACCCCTGTTATCTTTGCATGACGATTTTACTGTATTTTTTTGAGCAAACATCTGTCGTGTATGTGCCAGTTTGTCCAGACTCCCCTCCTCACCCCCATTTCCCTCCATGTGATCCGAGCAGCTCTTGAAACCCAGGGAGGACCAGTTCTGCAGATGACCCAAAACAGGTGCCACCAACATAGCCCAGCCTGCCCAGCCTTCTTTCATCTTTCTGGGCCCACAAGCGCTGCCTGCTCTCTAGCTTCACGACCACCCCTTCCTGTCTGTGTCCCATTCCGTCCTTGCTAGTCCTTTCCCTCCTCTCCACCAAGGAAGGCAGTCTCAAGGGGCTGTGTGAGGATCCTTGTCAACCTGTTCCCATTTGGAGATGAAGCTGGGGACCTCTGAAGGACCTTGTCTGGCAGCTCAGGCAGCCACACAGGATGGGGAGGGCTGTCAGCCATACTGAGTACAGGAGGCCAAGAGCCTGGAGCTTCATGGAGAGGTTTGGGGCCCTGCAGGAGGGGAGTGGGCCTTGTCATGCCCAGGGAGGACCCCCACAGTGGACTGGGCTCTGTCCCCTTTATTTGGCCATCATTCCTGGATGAAGATAACTTATAAAATCTCAGATGCCACTCAGAGGATCCATTTCAACAGTGGGGCCCATACCACAGAGATCTTTGAAAACATCAAAGGCATAGGCACTTCTGCCCCACTCTCCAGCTGCCCTGGCCAGTCCTCTGGCATGTTCTGTGTACTATCTAGGATGGCTTGTCCCTGGGCAGAAGTGAAAATCAGAAAAGACAAATGCATACTTACTCCTTGGGTCCAAGCTAAGCCCCTGGCTTTGTAATAGCCACGAGGTCTGGGTTGAGGCTTAAAGGCAGGCCATGGTTAGATTAGGGGCACAGGAAGAGGAGGAATTCAGGGGTTTCATGGAGTCATTTGGGGGACACGTGGGTTGGAAGTCACAACTGGGCTTCTCTGTCCTGGTAGAGAACCACCCATGAAGCCATCTTTGTTAGATTGTGTGGCCGTCTAGAAATAAAAAAACTTAGTCTTAGCGGGTTCAGGGAGCCTTTATCAGCTTGATGCTTCCTAGGAAAGGGCTCTGCTGTCACAAATCACCCTATGACTTTGTACTCCCTCAAGCACAAAGAAGGAAGCTCTGGGGTAACCCATGCAGGGCCAGAGGGACTATTGAGGATGGTGGCTAGGGTAAGCCCTTGGCCACCTTAGGAAGACTTGGGCAGCACAGGGGAGCCAGCTAGTGATGGCAGTGACATTTGGGGCTGGCCATGGCCTTCCATGTTCCTGATTAGAAGTCACCTGTGCCCACAATCCAGACAATGTAAGTCGTTGAAGGGGGCATAAGCACAGGGGAAGGGGAACTTCTAGATAGGTCCAGGAAGATGGGACAGATAGGGACAGAAGCAGCAACCCTCCCAACCTCCCAGTTAATGAGGGGATGAAACTGGAGGGTAGAAGATGCAGTCCCCTGAAGAGAAAGAAGGGATGGGGTGAGCGGGGCTAAGTGGTCTCATCCCTCCAAGGAGATGACAGGCAACAGAGAGGAGGAGCCAATGTTTTGAAAATGAACTAGGAGAGAGAGGTGTTGGACCTGCAGGCTGTCCCCAAGCCTCTTATCTGGTCATCCTATCACTCTGCCTCAGCAGGTTCTAACATGGCTGGGGGCCTTTTCTCCAAGGTGTGGGTGGGTTGGAAAAGGTATAGGGGGTTATGGGGTGTCTAATTACCCGTAGGATGACCTCACCTCCTTGATGTTTGTTCATCTTGACAAGGCTTGCTCTCTGGGATCCACCCTCCCCCAGCCCCAGGAGAGGGTATCTCCCAGTCCCCCTGCTCATGTCACATGGCTGATACCTTCCATGACCTACATCCACCTCTAAGAACCAGTATCTCCCCCTACTTGCCTCAGTGCCCCTAGATGCCAGCTGCCCCCTGCTGGACAGCAGGGTGAATAGAGGTACCCACAGGGGTATCCTCTTTTCCTCCTACTTCTGCCAGGCACGCACAGGGCTATGGTGGAAGTCCAGGCAATGATGGCCCCTCTCCTTCCTGCTTCCCATCCCCACCTTCCTCAGGAGCTGTCAGCCCCGAGGGGCATGGCAGCCTGGCACCTGGTTTGAGCCCTGCGGAGCTGGGCACAGGGCCCTGGACTCTGAACCTGTGACCCCTTGCTGTGTACGGAACTTGCCTCCTCCTGGGGGCCTTGGACCCTCTCCTTTTCTTCTTTTAGGGGGTAACTTCATTTATTTCTCCTCCTTCCATTTGCCTCTCCCACCAATTTTCCTGTTTTAAACCGAATGGCACGAAATCGTTTTCCTCACCTTGGAGATTCCTGTATGGAGAGAATCAATTTCTATATTTGCAATAAATTTCTTATTTAAAACAACAGGGTGGAGGTTTGCATCGAGTGCACTCAAGTTCATGGTGTCCCTTTCTCATGTCTTTTCCTGGCTAACAGAGCTGAGTAGATAGTGTCATCATGGAGGGCTTAGCAGGGAATTTTGGGTTTCCCTTCATTTCCACTACCCTACCCTGCCACAAGAACTGAGAAGTCACTCAGCATGGTGCCTTATCTGTGGTGCTGGCCTCTCTCATGCACATCCCTGGGGAGGCACATAGTCAGCAGAAGGAAAATTGCCCTAGATTAATCACGGAGCCCCGTTTGTTCCAGACCACTTTCCCCCTCCTGCCCAGATGGAACCCTAGGCTGCCTTTGGACCTGGACTGGGCACCTATCCCTGGACCCTGATCACTCCTCTGCTGTGCCCTTTACCATCTGCCATCTTTTCCTAATAGCTGTGGGCCATCCCCACGGGTTCCTGTGACCAGACAATGTGGGTTACCATGCCAGGTGGGGTCTCAGGCTTAACTGTCAAACCTTTGGGGCCAGAGTAACCACTGTTCAGCCCCTCCCTCCCAGAGGCACGTCCCTTCCCTCAGGCTTCTTTTCCTCCAGCTGCTTCACACTCCCCTGGTCAGAAGTGTGCCCCATCCCACTTGGGCTGGATCACTGAAGACCTTTTCTAAGTGGGCTCCCAGGACACAGGCTCCCCTATGAGGGATGACACATAGTACTGTTGTGAGTGCTGATTATAAATGCTAGGGATGTGGCTCAGTTGGTAGAGTGCTTGCCTAGCACACAGGAAGCCAGCCCCAGGTTCCATCCCTAGCACCAAGCGTGACAGTGATGCCTGTAATCCCAGCACTCTGTAGGTAGAGGCTTTGGCTATATGGGGAGTTCCAAGCCGGCTTGAGATAGATGAGATATTGTCTCAAAAGAAAAGAAGGAAAAAGGTTTTAGAATAAATTTAAGCATGGACATTGAGTGACAGAGTCCAGAAAAGGACTGTACATACATTCTGGACAAGAGTCCCACTTCAAGTCTTAATAATAACCATGAACACGGTCTGGGTGAGTTCTGGAGTTACTTTGTTCCAGGTGTTTCTAAGGACCTTTCTTCTCTTAGTAAATGAGGTCCTCTGGTGGTTTTTGAGGGACACTGTATAGGATAGCGGGCTGATACAGTGAAGCCATAGGTCACAAGGGTCAAAGGAACCCTTACTATTCCAGTTACATGAAAGCGTAGACTCGGGCTCCATAATGTTGTCTGTGTGAGTCTCAAGCCATCCGCAGAGTAGGGACTGGAGTGAGGGGACTCAGTCCTTAAGCCTGGTTTGTTGCTGTTTTAGTGTCCTTTTGTGTATGGATGTTTGCCTGCATATATGTCTGTGCACCACGTGCCTGCCTGTCTTAGTGTTTTTATTTGAAGTATATGTAAGTGATATGAGTCATCTTCACAGTAAATTTTATTGTGTCAAATTCCTCTGTCATCTGGAGAGGGGCTTCCACCAGAGGGTGAGGGGCTCCTTTCTCTTTTGAGTATCCATCTCACCTTTCTCTCCTGCCTCAGGGCCCTGAGCCTGGCTGGCTCAGATCCCCTTCTAAGCAACTTCCCACAGCCAGGGGAAGCCATCCTTAGGCAGTTATGGTAGATCTTGGTCTGACCATCTCTGCTTCCTGGCCCTCAAGTTGCTGGGGTTCTGCCAAAGTCCATAGAGCTGGGGATTCCCCCAGGCTCTTCTCCAGCTGCAAGCTGCCCTGCCCTATTGGATGCCTTCTAGCTCCACTTCCTTGGGGTTCTCCTCCCATCCATGAGCAGGGGCCCAAAGGTCTTCTCCTTTAGGAAAGGGCCTAACATTTTGTTCCTCCACAGTGGCTTTGTGGGTGGCCTGCTAGTTCACATTTTCTTCAAATCCTTCCTCATCGTGGGGTCTGGCTCTCTCCGGGCTTCTTCTATAATGTTAGCTGGGAATCCCAGGCCCTGCTTCCCTCCCCTCCTTCCTTGTCTGCAGCTCCCAAGGCCTACTCTTGGAGGTATCACCTGGCTCCTCATGGTCCCTTTACCCACAGGAAGGTGACCTTTGCCCAGATGAGGAAGGGTATGGACTCCCACTCCTGCCCTTGTGGATGGGCTGCCCTCTTATCCCCTCCACCAACTCTGGGCTCACTCCCACTCAGGTGTCCTTGGACCTTGCATTTCAGAAGAGGACACTACTTATTTTATTTTGCCTTGCTAACCCCTACATAATGCCTGAGGGACTCAGGCTTGTTCCTATTGTCTAATTGCCAAGAGAGGCCTGGGCTAGGGGCTCTGAATAGTTCCTGAGGCCCAAGCAACAGCCTGGGTGGGACACCAGAGGTGGTCTCCTGAGCAACAAATTGGCCAGCCCACATTCTGCTCAGATGCAGCCACGTCCCCTATCTTGGGCTCCTGTAAAACAGACTCTGGTGGACTGTCTTTGGTCCTCAGGGACCTTGCCACACTCACATGAGGATGTTTAACAGTGACAGCAAGCACAGAGCCACCCAGGATGCTGTAGCTTGTCAGTGGTCTCCTCTTGACCTCTTCCCCAGGCCCTTCTGTTAGGAAGGCACCCCTACTCCCCCCTTTCATTTGTATTTGCATATAGGGTTTACAGCCTGCCCCCTGTCCTAGCTGGACACAACAGTGGCACCTGCCCCTGATGTGTGGCAGACAGCAAACTTCTCTAAGTGATTTGGCATGCATAGGTAGTAGAGGGAGGCACACATGGCTGGGCTGCAGTAGATACTACTGTTCTGTAGTCCCCCCTGAAGCCCCCAACTGATATCCCCAGGGTCATGGCTGCCACAGATTCCTGTGCAAGGGTGTGACTACAATGTAGGTCTTTCTCTTTTCCTTTTTCTTTTCCCCCTCCCTCCTAGTCATCCCTTAGATTTCCCCTCTTCCCCCAAATCCACTGCTCCTCCATTTCTCATAAAAAAACAGCAGACCTCCCAGGGATACCAACTGAACACGGCATAACAAGACAATGAACAAATTCATATCAAAGTTGGACAAGGCAACCCAGCAGGAAGAAAAGGGTTCCATGAGTAGCAAAAGTCAGAGACACCCCCCACTCCTATGTTTGGAGTCCAACAACCATAGCATGTATGCATAGGGCCTAGTGCAGATGCATGCAGGCTTCGTGGTCACCTCTCCAGTCTCTGGGAGCCCCTATGAGCCCCTTTTAGTTAATTCTGTGTGGGTCATGTTTTTCTGTCTTGCCTGCAAGGTGTGCTGAAACAAATAAATAAACAAATAAATAAATAAACAGGAAAAAACCAAAAACAAAAAAGAAAACAAGCAAACAAAAAAAAAACAGATTCTGATCTTGAATTGGAAAATTTAGTAATGATATATATATTTTAAAAATGTGCTGGGACAATGGTGGCTCACAATTTGTAGGAGTAGACAACCAATGACTGGTTTAACTTGAGGCCCAAACTCTAGAGGGAGCCCATGCCTCACACTGCCTGGATGGCCAGGATCTGGAAGCTAGATGGCTTAGAGACCTAGGGTAGAACCCACAGTGCAGGTCTTTCAAAGGCCACCTGACTGATTTACAGCTAAGAAATCCCAACCATGGCCCTAGGAGGAATGTGTCAGGTTTGGTCAAGCTTTGTGGACCTCTGTGGTCCCAGAGGCCCTTGCAGGATAGAGGCAATGTCTCCTGCCCTTCGGCTCTCTGTGCCCCGAGAGGGTGAGGGGAGCCAACACAAGGTCAGAGGTTGCATCCTTGAGCTAGGCCACCTCATCCACTCCCAAGGCTTTTCTTGTTCTTCTATATAATTTCTTTCTGACATTCCTTCAGTGAGGATGGCCTTACAGAATGCCTCAGTCTGGAGGCCAACAAGTTGAGGAGTGCTAATCTGTGACAGCCCTGGGTCTTGGATTCTGCACCTTGATTCAAGCTGCTTAGAATTCTTCTAAGATTAAATTCTTAGGATAAAGTCTTCATTCAAAGACGAAAAAAATGAGACACAAAGCTAGGGGTTGGGAGGGTCACCTTGGGTTCTAGAAAGTACCACAAGGAGGTAGGTGGCGTCTTGGTTGTTCTCGTTGTGTCCAAATGTGACACCTTGATCCTGAGATGGAGGTAGCATCGGGTCTCTTGGGTCAAGCATGGCCCTCACCCAGGCTGTGTACACAAGAAGGGATTGCATGGGCCCAATCCCACCCCAGCTCCTCACCACAGCACCGACATGCGTGTTCTCAGAGCCTCCACATTTGACCATTCTTGAAAGACCTGGGATGCCAAGATGGTCTCTCAGTTGGCCTCAGACCCACATCCAGGGTCTATCCTGAGGATGGACTCTGCCCACCTGTGTGGCTGTCTTCTGTGGTTGCAACGGCCCAGGGAAAGCTGCACAGAGAGCTGCAGACAGAACTTAGCTGGGCTGGGTATGTGTGTGCAAACACTTGTCTTGTCCCCTAAGTTGTAGGATATGCTGGGAGAGCAGAAAAGGGGTATGCTACAGGCTAAGGAACCGGGCTTACCTTTCCCTGGCCACTACATCAGGGAGTCTGCTGATTTGAACTTGAAGCCTGCAAGACACTGCTGAGGTGTATTTGTCAAGAAAGAGTTGGGGGGAGCTATAACAGGTTGTTAGCTTGATTTCTGACTTCTCAATATTTACTACCATGATATGCAGCCACCTTGGGGCTAGACTTGGGGTGAGGAGACTCCAGTGGGATGATGTGGGTGGTCCACACATTGGAAGAGGATATGGCCATAGGCTGGGAGCCCCTTTTGCATTTAGGTGTCTGGTCAGGAGCAGATGACTTTGAAGGCCACACCTCAGATGGAGGTGGAAGAGAGTGGGTCCCAGCAGAGTGGATAGTACTAGGACCCATGAGCTGAATGGGACCAGCCTGTGAGTGTGTGGGTGGAGAGTGGTGAGACAGTGGGAAGCCCGGGTAGGCAGTCCCTTGGCCTGTGGGACTGCCTTTCCCAGTGGAATAAAGGGTGTGGCTGCCTGCTGTGGTGAGGCAGTTACACAGTTCAGAGGCTCCTTGGCTTTCTAAGAGGAGACTGAACCTTGTTCTGTATGGTCTCCAGGCATCCATCTTAGCCGACCCCTGAAATGGAGAAGCCTAGAGGAAGCAGGCAGGACCAGAATAGCTTTTGTGTGGCTACCTCTGACTGAGCTCTTTGTCATGCCCTCACACACACTTGAAGACAGGTGCTTGGAGCCAGAGCCCCAGCAGGAAGCAGGGCTTCTTATGGCCCAGACTCTGCTGAGAATGCTGTGGGGAGGAGCACGCAGTCCAGTCTCCTGGAACCATAAGGGATGGGTGTTGTCGGTCATTTTGTTGTAGGAAATCTGGGTTAGAGTGGGGTTCAGGGAATCTTTCGGCCTAGACCCTTTATTCTACTCTCCGTTCCCCACACCCAGCCCGCCACCCCAGTCTCCACCCACTGTCACCCTGGTCTCCCATCCTCTGTGGTCTAAGGACCACAGAGCTTTTCCACTCAGGCCTGATGCTGAGGGCTCGGTTTACAGTGGAGCTCCTGAAGCTGGGGCCTGTGCTGGCAGCCATCAGGCTCCCAGCAGTGTCTTGAGGGCACTGTACCCTTTGGTTCTTCCACAGGGACCCTGGGCTTAGCCATGCTGGCTAATGGTCCAAGCAGAATGCTAGGTTTCCTGACTTCTACCACCCTAGACCTCCCCAGGCCTGACCACTCCTCCTGTACCCGCCCACATAGACAGATGGAGCCACCCACTAGGCTACGAACCAAGGGTTTGGCTGACCCACCAGGATGACCTGCAAAGGGAAATATGGGGGTTGGGATTACCCATCTGAGCTTCAGAGCCTCTGTTTGCACATCTGTGAAATGGAGCCAGCTAGTCCTCTGGCCAAGTTGTAATGTGGAGCTGAAGACATCAGAGCTGAGGTGCCTGTGCCTAGGCACAGCTCACCAGGCAGCTCCAGAAATCTGACTGAGGGCACTGCCGATATGAGGGTTATGCTAGCTTGTCAAAAAGAAAAAATGAGTACAAAAAAAAAAAAATTGGGGAGATGGGGAGGAGGCTCGGCCGCCTGATCAGGGAGATGTCCTGGAAGGACATCCCTGTCCCAGCCTGTCCTCTGAGCTCTGAACCCCAGGGAATCCTCTTCCCCTTCCAGTGTGGCTTAGGCCTGGGGCTTCCAGTGCCTCTGCAGCAGCTTGGTGCAGCTGGTATTGGGATGCCTGCAGCAGTTAGAGAAATGCACAGGGCACTCAGCTGCCACACCCTTTGGCTTTCTAGTTCTTAAGTCCCTGGGCTCTAAATACCATGCCTAGGCTGACAGCTCTCAGGTCGCTAGTCCAGAGTGGCTTTCAGCCTCCTAGTGTTACCTATCAGAAGTTCCAGCAGCTGCTGGGGGTCACCTTTGTCTCTGTTTTTGGTCCCCAAATCTTATGCTGCTGCACTTCCCAGGAAATTCTTCCAGAAGAGCAACCCCTGGCCCCAGGGTACAAGTCACATTACCTTTCCCTAAGTGGCTATGGCAGCCCCCAACTGTCTTCTGGACCGTCCCAAACACTAAGTCAGTCTTCCATGGCCAATGGGCATGACACCCCTGTCCTCTTCATCGGGTTGTCTTAGTAGCCTTTGGGTACTTGCTATTCTCCCAGGGGATTCCCTGAGCTTGTGCTTCTCCCTGTACATTCCAGCAACACACTGTTGGGGCATTTGTGGCATCTGAATTTGGTCAAGCCCCAGGTGGTGGCTCCATCCCACCTTGCTAGTGATTGGTTTAGGAATGGCTGTATGGCCCAGGTACCATCAAAGTATGGAAGCGTTAATGAGGGGAGAGGGGCCAGGGCTTCCCCTGGATGCCCTTGTATGTCCTTGAGATGCAGGAACTCCTCCAGCCTTGGCTGTAGTACTCTTTGGGACCGTCTGATCTTCTTGGAGGCTAAGGGGAAATAAAACAAAGTGAGGATAATCCTGGCATCATCTCTTAGAACCCAGTGGGTTTCGTTCATGTGACTTACAGCCATGTTCCAACACTACACCATCTGCATGTCACTCTCACTCCTGAAGACAGTGGAAGACTGGGGATCAATGTGGTGTCCCAGAGTGTTAGCCCTGTTTGTATGTCTGTTGTAGCCACAGGCCACATCAATAGAAGAATAGGATTCAGGTGGGGGAGTTGAGGTGTCTGGGCCCTTCTGAGATGTTCAGACTCCACCTAGGAAGGCTGGGGTCCACATGGATCAATATCCCAGGAGGGAAGTTGCTCCTGGAGAGCAATACCCTTTTAAAAGACTGGAAAACCCTGGTGCACAGAGGACTCATGAAGAATATGAGAGCTGTTTGGCCTGGCTTAGAGGAGACTCAAGGAGATCTCATTAGTCTTTGAAGTTACATGTGGGGCGGCTGAAAGGAGAAATGAATGGCCATCTGTGACACTCTGTTTGGAAGAAGGTGGGTGACAGGATAGAGACAGCATGCTGACCAAGGAGGATGAGGGTATGACCCAGCAAACCTGTTTTTCCTAAAGGTACTTAGCTGGAGCACAGAGGCTTTTCTTTTGGCCTTGGCCAGCCATGAAATAAAAATGAATCCGAGCTCTCATTGCCCAAAAGGGTCTCATGCATGCCAGGGGAAGTTAGCCCCTGACTGAGGCTACACAAGGCACACTCAAGTCCTAATCTGAGCTGCCTCTGTATGCTCACTTACCTAACACAGACACGTAGTGCAATCTCGAAGGTTGCTGAGGGGGTAGAGGGTCCTCCTTGAGCATGTTTGAAACACAGAAGACACGTGTGAGAGGAAGAGGGAAGATGGGTGAGAAAATTCTTAGGCAAAGATAAAAATGACCAAGAAATCCATGCAAACATTCACCTACATTGGAGCAGAGGGTGTCACATGTGTCCCTCCAAAATCTACTTCCTTTTCAACCTAGGAAAACAATGTCTGATTTTTGCTGGCCAATTGGTCACCTAGAATAAAGTTTTCCAGCCTCTATTGTAGTTGGTTGTGCCCAAGTTCTCTGATCAGTGAGAAGATTCCAGAAACTTTCCTTAATGGTTGGTAGGTATTATGTTTTCTTTTCTTTATCCCTTCTTCCCTCCCATGACTAGGAGATAAGGTGTGATGGTTGGTTTCTCAGTAGCTGCATTGGATGGAGGAGGCAGGAACAGAGCTGACTCACAGCAAAGCAAGTCTTGGTGACTGACAATGAAGCCTGCTCTGAATGTCATCCCCAGCTTTTCCTTGAGAGAGTACTTTTCTGATTAGGCATAGAGGCTCAGGCCTGTGATCCCAGTACTCTAGAGGCTGAGGCAGGCAGATTGCTGAGAGTTTGAGGAGAGAGAGAGAGAGGAACGTATCTGTATCAGTTACTTTCCCCATAGATGTGACTCAATAGCTGGAGGCAATTTAAGAAATGAAGGGCTCTGGTGCAGTTTGAGGATAGAGTCTGATACTGTGGAGAGTGTGGCAGCAGGAAGGTGAGGCACTTCTCTGGTCACATTGTATCCACGGCCAGGAAGCAGAGAGCCCTGAATGGTTACTGTTTAGTTTTCTCGTTTCTATGCAGCCCGGACCCAGCCCACACATTTAGGGCTCCACGCTTGTAATCTCAGGCTCATCAGGAAGTGTTCTCATAGACATGCCCAGAGGGTTTTTGGACCCCTATTGTAATTCTAAGTCCCATCAAAATTGACAAGATTAGCCTTCACAAATCCACCCCTTGTCAACTTGACACCCAAAACAGGTCACATTTAAGCTACAACCTTCCATCCCCTGTCTCTACAAGGCTCATGGTCATTGCTGAATTCAAGATTCATTCAGTAAAATGGTACACAGCTTTTTAACAGTTCCAACATTGTTTAAAATATCAAAGGCCGGGTTGCATCTAGAGCTCAAGGCAATCTTTTAATTATGAGATTTATAAAATACAAGTTACATGTATCTAATATAGGATGGCACAGAATGCACATTCCAATTCCAAAAGGGATGAATAGCGCACAGCAAGGAATAATTAGATAAAAGCAAGACTAAAACTCAGCAGGGAAAACATCAGATTTTGCAGCTCCATATCCATATCTGGGACTCACAATGGAATCATCTGGGGGGCAAAGGGCTTAAGTAGCCCCACCCCTTCAACTCTGATGCTTAAGCAAACATGGCTTCAGTTTCCCCTCAGTGGATGTCTCATGTGTGGTCCTGTTGTTTTCCCAACATCCTGCAGCCCTCATTATCACTCCGACTTCACCTTCACAGCTTCATGCAGTGGTCTCTCAGGGTTTCTATGCCACACGTTGTCTGAGTGACTCTCTGGAACTGTGGTACAAGACTCCATGACCCCCTCAATCTTGTATTCTTCATGCCAGCAAAACAGGTATCACGTGGACTGTACTGCCACATTCTAATGGCAGTTTGGGACAGAGGCTGGTTCCTTAAGACTAGCATGTTTAGGCCATCCCCTGCTTACTGACCCTCAGGGAAGCATTCCCCTTGCTGTTGAGATGCAGGACATTCTCCAGCTGTGTTCTCAGTTCAGGCTTTTTTTTTTTTTTTTAAATTTTCATTTTCAAGACAGAATCTTTGATGGGTGCAGGTTTGCCCTTAGGGCACCTTTCCTGTTACCCAGTGCAGAGCACCAGCACCAGGCTTTTAATGACCTTAACCTCTTTAATTATTATAGAGACTGACATTTGCAATCCCCTTGTTGGAACTGTAAATTTGGGTTCCCATCTTTCCTCACCAACTCTTTTCTCTGTCACTGCGAACCTGGATGAGAACAGTGAGCAAAATCCATGTTGAAGCCTGTGTGACGATCTCCTGACATTACCTATACCAAATGAGTCTACTACCCACCAGCCCTGCCTAAGATAGGGACAACGGTGTTTTTTTAGACTATGTAGAGAAGAATTGACTCTGGAAATGAGCTTTGGACATCCAGCCATTCCAGGTAGATGCTACAGAAGTTCAAACTGGAGAGACAGAGGGAGCAAGTACTGGTCTGAAGAATCTCTGTCCCAAGGAAGGGAGACTGTAATACTTGGTCAGTTCTGTACATTGTCGTGATGGCCTGACCTCTCCTGCCAGTGGGCTGAGTACTGCAGATGCTTATGAATCAGGTCTACTTAAAGAACACAGATAGTGAAATTTCCTTGGGACAGCAAAGCTTGGCTTTAAAGTTCACTAGAGGTTTCCTCACTCCACTTGTAAAATACTGCAATTTCCTGGACAGAGACACTATCACTGCCATTGTTAGGCAAGGCAACAGATATGAGTGAAACTTGGAGGTTACGACACTGGAGAGTGCTCACTTGACAGCCTGATGAGTATGTTAAGGTAGATGCTCACAGTGAGGGAGAAGTACCTGGGCCCCAAAGCCTCAAGGGCTTTACCACAATGTAAACCTTTGAAGAAATGCCTGTTGAGTCCACTAGCTTTAAATGCAACTCCAAGGGTTGCAGACACAGCTCGGCAGTTGAGGGCATGTTCTACTCTTGCAGAGGACCCAAATTTAGTTCCCAGCAGCCTCACTGGGTGGCTCACAATCTCTTGTAGCTCAAGTTCCATGGGATCTGACTCCTCTGGCCTCTGTGGGCATTCCCTACAAACACACACACACACACACACACACACACACACACACACACACACACAGAGTAAATACAAATGTTTAATTTCCACTTCATTTGGAGTTTCAGGACATGAGTAGAATGCTCATTTGAGTTCTGGATGAAGGCTTGTCCCGTCTGAAACCTCATGAACCAGGTCTCCATTGCCTACATTTCTTTTGGCATTCTAGTTTCCCCAGCTCCCCCAGAGCTCTGCTTACAGCATTTCTAGCCCAAACTTCCAAACTCTTCCACATAACTCCCATAAACTAGTTCCAAAAGTCTAAGAGCCACAATTATTTATCCTAGCAGTCCCACCTT
Source organism: Phodopus roborovskii (assembly GCF_943737965.1). NCBI lineage: Eukaryota > Metazoa > Chordata > Mammalia > Rodentia > Cricetidae > Phodopus > Phodopus roborovskii. The sequence continues at coordinate 3,301,315 of NW_026126459.1, read as the reverse complement.
GTATTAATTATCTTTCTGTTGCTGTGATAAAATGCCATAACCAAAGGCAGCCTAATGAAGGGTGAGTTTATTTTGCCTTACCGTTCCAGAGGGATAAGGATCCATGGTGTTAATGGTAGCAGGCAGCAATCAGGGTGGCGGGAGGAGGAAGCTCAGAGACTGGGTCTCAACCGCTGCATGAAGCAAGAGAGAAAACTGAACATAGCTGAGGCTTTTTAGGTCCAAAGCCTGTCCCTAGCGACATACTTCCTTCAGTAAGGCCACATCGCCTAAACTTTTCCTAACAGTGCCACCAACTACTCAAAAGCTGGGACCAAGTACTCAAAAGCTGGAGACTATGGGGACATTATTTAAAAAGTGCATCAGTGTTTTACCTGCAGGTATGTATATGTACTACACGCATCTCTGATACCCAGATGGTTATGAGAGCTACCATGTAGGTTCTGGAAACCAAACTCAGGTCCTCTGCAAGAGCAGTAAGTGGTGTTTTGTTTTGGTTTTGGTTTCTGGTTTCTTGGTTTGTGGTTTTCAGAGACAGGGTTTCTCTGTGTAGCCCTGGCTGTCTTGGAGCTCATTCTGTAGACAAGGCTGGCCTCAAACTCAGAGATTCGCCTGCCTCTGCCTTCTAAGTGCTGGGACTAAAGGTGTGTGCCACTGCGCCTAGTGCAGTAAGTTCTCTTAACCGTCCAGCTAGCTCTTCTTCCCGGGGACATTCCAACCACCAGGCACCCCTTGGAACCAATCTTCTGTGACACATTTCTCACTACTGTGATGGGAAGCCTGATGAGAGATACAAGAGGGAAGAAAGGGTTTGCTTCACAGCTTGAGGGGCTGCATTCCACCATGGCGGAGAGGTGAGGGTGGGAAGAGAGTAAGAAATCTGGTTGCTTTAATATGCAGTCAGGGAGCAGGGAGTGGGATGTGCCCTCTGCTAAGAATGATTTTTATTCAGTTTGGGACTTTGGCCCTTGGGATGGGATGGTGTGTTGCCTACCTGTAGGGTGGGTCTCCTCACCCCAATTAACCTCTTCCAGAAGCTCATTTCAGAACTAAGTTCAGTCTGGTCCTAAATCCCAGCAAGCTGGCAATCAAGATCAGAGCAACAGAACACCTTTCCCAGTCAGGGGTGAGGTACATATGCCCAGGTCTTATCTTGACCGACAGAGGACTTCAAAAGACCACAAGCTGTCACTTAAACTCATGAGACTGGCAAAAATTAAAAAGACTGTCTGGAGACAGTGTGTTGGGGTGATTACTGCCTTACCTTTGCCCTAGAGTGTGTGGAGTCCAAAAGATGAAGTCGCCCAGAGTCACCATGAAACACAGAGCTAAGGTGGCCCAGAGCAGACCAGGTGCCTATCACTGGGTGCCTATCACTCTTGCGGATGTGGCCAGGACATGGTCCCCGTGGGTCTGCTATTTCTGAGAGCTCAGGCTGGCTCCCCTAGAGTGTTTGTGGCAGTAATTGCACCCCGGGACCTGCAGTCAGTCCTCAGGGAATGAGAACTGTCGCTGGTGCATGTGTACTCATGGTCACTCTCCCACTCTGAGGTGCTGCAGCAGACGCCATGGCTGCTTCCTGTGTGGCCTCACTTTTCCTGCTGCTGTGACAAAGTATTCTGACAAAAGCAACACAGGAGAAAGGGCTCATTTTAGTTCACAGTTCCTTGTGGGGGTGATCAAGGCAGCAGGACCGTTGTGTCTGCAGTCCAAGGAGAACAGCAAACGCTGTCTTGTCTGGGAAATTGTCTACTCACAATTAGCACAGTCAGTCAGTGTAGTCCCGCAGAGGCCTGTCTTCCCTCAAGCTTTCCCAGACCCTGGTGACATCCAGGTGCAGGTGACACAAAAAAGGATTGTGTGTGTTTGTGTGTGTGTGTGTGCGCGCGTGCGTGTGTGTGTGTGTGTGTGTGTGTGTGTGTGTGTGTATTTATATTATCACAAATGCTTTACATTGTTTCTATATATGCCTGTGGGCATGTATATGCCATGGCACATCTGTGGGGGTCAGAGAACAACTTGTGGGAGTCTTTCCTCCTTCTACAATGTAGGTCTTGGATATCAAAGGTCATCACGCTTGGCAGTGAGAAGCTTACCTGTTGAGCCCAGAAGGGCTGTGCACCTGAAAAGTGAACACTCTTTGCATAAAGAACAGCCCAAAACAAAACAAAACAAAACAATCAAAAACAAAAACAAAACAAAACTGGAAGGTGGACTGTAACTCTCTGAGACAGACTGGTGAGGGTGTCTGCCCTTCCTGTTTCTTCCCAAGCTCCACCCCTTCCCAAGCCCTGCCTCTCATAGAACCCAACCTGGTCTCTCGAGTTTCATCCTGCCTTTCCCAAAACCCAGCCTCACTCTTCCCAAATTCCACCCCTCACAGAACCATTCCCTTTCTCATCATCCCTTTCCCAACCTGGTCAGTCTCAAAACTCCCCACAGCTGAGAAGAACCAACAGCCTTGTCCATCCCTACCTCACACCCTATCCTAGCACTGCTATACCCTCAAGCTGGCAGCAAGAGCATCAAGGTGATTGAAGACGGGACCTGTGGCCCAGGCATAGTGGTGCATGCCTTTAATGCCATCACCTGGAAGGGTGAGTTCGAGCCCAGCCTGGTCTATGTAGTGAGATCCAGGACAGCCAGAGCTACATAGTGAGACCCTGTCTTGAAAAAAAAAACACACAAAAGACCCCCCCAAAAAACCCAACCAAACAAAAATGGGACCTGTGGTCCCAGTAGGAGGCTGAGATTGCTGACAGGAAGGTCCATCCTGCACTCTACAGCGAGGACCTCCTCAGAAGAGAAAACACACACACACATACCAAAAAACAAAACAAACACCCCAAAACTCCTACCATAATCCCAGCACTAGTAAAGCTGATGATGCAGGACTACTATGAGCTCAAGGTCAGCCTGGGTTACATGGTGACACTATGAAATGAGACCTCATGGACCCTCAGAGCAGGTCCCCCTACCCTTGGCAGTGGTCAGCACCTCTCAGGAAGCTCACATGGAAGCAGCTTGGAGGAGTGGCCCAGCCACTAGGGTCATCTGTCTCTTAAAACAACCATAGGTTTTCCAGCCTGTGGTAGTTTGAATGTAATTGGACCCCATAAACTCAGGGAGTGGCTCTACTGGGAAGTGTGGCCTTGTTGGAGGTGACTGGATGACACCTTAAATCCAGACCTTGAGACTGGAAGACACCTTTAATCTGGGCTACACCTTCTGTTGGCAGTGTGCCTCTGTGAGAGCAGGCTTTGAGGTCTTTTTCTCAAGCTGCATTCAGCATGACAGTAGACTTCCTGTTGCCTGCACTCTTAACTCCAGCACCACATCCACCTGCATGCTGCCCTTCATGATCATAATGGACTGAACCTCTGAAACTGTAAGGAGCCACCCCAATGAAATGTTTTCCTTTATAAGAGTTGTTGAGGCCATGGTGTGTCTTCACAGTAATAGAAACCCTAAGACACAGCCTCTGGCAGCCACTGGGCTTGTATGTGTCCTCTCATATGGCCAGCTCAGGACCCTTGAAGTGGGACTAGGTGGCCCCAGGCTTGGCTAGACAGGGCAGTTTTCCCTCTCTGGGGATGGGAACTAGGCAGTCCAGGACATTGTGGGAGGGATACTGGCCTGGGGACCCATAAGACCCAATGACACTGTGTGGCCATCTACTCAGAGTAAAGCTACCCAAGGCCCTTGGCTGATTGATTTTGTCTGTTTTGTTTTTGTCAACACAGGCTAGAGTCTAGGAAGATGGAAGGAACCACAACTGGAGAATTCTCTCGATCACACTGGCTCATAGGGAAGTTATTTGCTTGATTAGTGATTTCTATGAGAGGGCCCAGCTCACTGTAGACAGTGCCAGTCCTGGTCACGTGGTCCTGGGTTCTATAAGAAAACAGGCTGAAGGAGCTATGAGGAGCAAGCCAGTAAGCAGCACTCCTTCATGGCCTTTGCATCAGCTCCTGCTTCCAGGTTCCTGCCTCGAGTTCATGCCCTGACTTCCCTCAGTGATGGAGTATGATCAAGACATGGAAGCCAAACAAATCATCTACTCCTCAATTTCCTTTTGGTCTTTGTGTTTATCACAGCAATAGAAAGAAAACTAAGATGCCCCAAGAGTAGACTTTGGCCATGGAGCAGATGAACAAAGGAGTGGCTGGTCCTGCCCAGAAGGAAGGAAGGAAGGAGAGAGGGAGAGAGGGAGGGTCTGCAGATGAGACCAGCAGACCTGAAGATAGTCAAGTGTGGCCAGGCAACAGAACAGGGCTGGAAGGGCCAAGCAGCCAATGAGACCCACAGAAGGAGCCTGGCTGAAGGGCTCAAGGAAGAGATGAGGGGTTGGGGTGGGCAGGATTTGTCCCTAGGCAGGGTGGGGGTAGAAGATAGGGGGTGTCAGCATCAGCATCCAGTTTGTCTCCGAGAGAAACCTGGGTTCAGCCGGCAGGGTAGAGCATTAGTATTCCTGACTGCTGCCGACACCCAATTTTCCAGCTGGGTGATCTAGCTGGTTTTCAGCTTCTGCTGCCAGAGCCAGCTAATTGACAAGGAGAGGAGACTGCTGGAGTTGGGACAGAGGCAGAAGAAGGTAGGAAGAGGGGAGAGCTGGAGGAGAGAGTGAGGATGTAAGGGAGAAGAGAGAGTGAGAGGAGAGAGGACTGGAAGAAAAGGGAAGGGAAGTGCAGGAAGGAAGGGAAAGGAGAGGGGGAGGGGAGGAGATGGGGAGGACAGTGGTGGCCAAGATGGGAAGGCTGGAAGGGGACCAAGAAAAGCCACTCCTCCTTTAGGTAAGAACACAGGCCCAGGGAGATGAAGTGGTTTGTTTGGGGGACACACAGCCCAGGGAGGAAGGCAGGAGGAGAAGGAAGAGCTGTTCCTCTCATGAGAGCATGAGAGCAAAGGGCAAAAGAAAGGTGTCCTGGTTGTGAACAGGTACTAGGAGCCACCTTGCTCCATTCTGTGCCCACAGGAGCCAGAGCAGGGGCAACTGGCATTCCTACTAATGTGTGGGTGTGTGCATGTGTAGGAAGGCAGGAGGAGAAGGAAGAGCTGTTCCTCTCATTAGAGCATGAGAGCAAAGGGCAAAAGAAAGGTGTCCTGGTTGTGAACAGGTACTAGGAGCCACCTTGCTCCATTCTGTGCCCACAGGAGCCAGAGCAGGGGCAACTGGCATTCCTACTAATGTGTGGGTGTGTGCATGTGTATGTACTTATGGAGGTCAGAGGTGGAAATCGGATGTTTCCCTGTTTTTATTATTATTATTGTTTTATTTTAAAATAGGCTAGAGAGGTGGCTTAGTTGGTTAAGAGTACACACTGCTCTTGCAGAGGACCTGAGTTTAGTTCCCAACACCTGTGTCTGGCTGCTCACAATTGTCTATAACATCTCTAGGGTACTGGATGTTCTCTTCTGGCCTCTGAGGGCACCTGCATATTTGTGCACATGTCCACACTATAAGTAAAGTAAGTGCTGGGGAGTTGGCGCTTGTTACCCTTGCAGAGCATCCTGGTGTGGCTCCCAGCACCCACATGGCAGCTCACAGCCATTTGTAACTCCAGTTCTAGCGGTTCTCATGCCTGGCCTCCACAGGCACCAGACTCATGTGGTGCACATACATTCACATGGGCAAAACATCATACACGTTTAAAAATACAAACATTTTTTGAAAAAGTAAAATGATATCTGTTTATTTGCTTATTGTGTATATGTGTGTATCTGTGTGTACACACAAGTGAAGGTGCCCAAGGAGGCCAGAAGAGGGTGTCAGACCCCCCTGGGACTGGGCTTACAGCTATCAATGAGGCACCCAACATAGGTTCTGGGAACCAAGCTCAGGTCCTCTACAAGAGCAATACGTATTCTCAGCGCTCTCTTGACCATATCTCCACCCTCCCTCACTGTTTGTTTGTTTGTTGAGCTATGGTCTCTCACTGAATCTGAAGCCCACTAATTGGGTAGACTGGCTGGCCGATCCTCCTGGGGATCCTCCTGTCTCTGTGTCCCCACTCTGGGCTAACAGGCACTGGGTGTTATGCTCCTAATAACTCAGATGCTCACACAACAAGTGCTGTAGTGACTGAACCAGCCCCTCAGCTGTATCTGCCATTTCTGATAGTGTCTGTACGGCTGGGGTGGGCCACGTGTCACCTATACGCACCCACTCACTCACCTACCTGTGGTGTTGACTGGAGTCATTAGCAGAAATGATAGGATTGGGGGCTGGTTATACACTCTCAGCCCTACTGGGTTCAGGGCCCAGGAGGTGGGAAGGGGCTGGCAGGTAGCCCAGGGAGGGAGCCAAGGTGAAGTGGAAGGGAGGAAGGAGGTGGGGTGGGGAGTGGGGGTATGCTGGCTCTGCTCAAGATTCTCCATGGAGGTATACCTCTCAGTGCCCAGGCCTCAGAATTCACCTAGGCCACTGTATCCCTTGTAGCCACTGGACACGGTAAAGTGTGCTTTAAGATGAGATGGACCTTATCCAGACTGGAAACTCAGGTGGTAGAGATGTAACCAATGCCAAGGAACTGAGCCTTATAGACTTAGTCCTGCTTTTGTTCACATAGAGATATTACTGTCACTTTGGGTCTCCTTCTGCTACTGTCCCCAAGGCCTGTTTCTACCAGCTGGAGTTTGGGTATCCCTTCACTAGTAAGGGTACCTCTAGATGCAGCATCTGTCCCAAGAGCAGCTCCATCAGTCCAGAGCCCAGGTAGCTTTCACTTGTCCTCTTGACTCACCAGGTACTGCCTGCAGGCCTCTGATGGGCACTGTCTTGGAGCTCAAGGACTCTTCGGTGTCTCCCAGGGCTCCAGAGAAGCACCCACCAAACCTGCTGTTCTCAGGAAATTCATAGCCCTGTGGCAGCTTTCTAGCTAATTTTTAAGTACCCTGCCCCTAACAGGGTCTTGCCATGTAGCTCAGATTAGCTCAATACTCATGATCCTCCTGCCTCAGCATCCTAAGTGCTGAGATTAAAGCTGCACTCTCTGATTAGAGGTTTGAATGAGTGTTGTAGCATGGTTGTATGATGCCTCAGCCCTCTGGAGGGTTGAGGCCGGAGGATTTCTGTGAGTTCAAGGCCAGCCCAAAATCCTAAGATACAGCGTGAGACACTGTTCTTGCCCCTCTCACATCTCCCAGTTAACAAAAGAAAGGGCGGAGGAGACAAAAGCATCAAGATCTGGACTTCTATTGGGAGTGTGGCTCAGCGGCTGAGCAGTGGCCTAGCGGTTCTTCCTCCCCATTGAAACAAAATTCTCAAGAGCTGGGCTTAGTAGTATGTGCCTGTAAGCCCAGCCTTCAGGAGACAGAAGCAAGAAGAGCATGGGAAGTAAGTTCAAAGCCAGCCTGGCCTATTGAGGAGACTGTTTGAAACAGACAGATAAGACTCCACCTCCCTGGCCATTGCTGGACCTCTGTGCTCTTGTAGGTTTCCATCCTTGATACCATGGGTCTGCATGCCTCTGAAAGGGAGCAGGGTCCTGTGCTAAACTTATCCTGTGCCAAGCTGATGACCTTTGTGTGAGTTCAGTGTGTCGTGGAGGCTAAATGTGGCAGAGGGCAAGGCCTGGGACCGCCCAGGATTCTCCAGGCCTCCTGGAGAAGTAGGCTGAATTTGGTCCTGCCAATGCAGTGGCCCTAAACTGGGGCAGGAGCAAGGAATCTGGGCCGAGGACCTGACTGGTCCCTGGGGTAACACCACGTGTTCCAGCATCTTCTTTCCACCTACCCCCGGGGGAGAGTTGGGAAGGCCAGAGGTTCACCACTGCCAGTCTGTCTTGAGCCTCATAACACACAGCCCTTTACTGGATTCTGGCTGAAGAGCAAAGAGCCGGGCTGGGGTCTGTGCCCAGCCTCCCTGATTAGAGGTGAGCCTCTTCCTTGTATGTGGAAGCTGCAGGGCCAGAACAGCTCGAGGACTCCAAGGTGCCAGGATGTGACTCTTCCAGCTCAGGCCACGTGCCTGGAAGAAGAAAAGAGGTAGCCGAGAGTAACCCCTGTTCCCCCCACACCCACCCCCCCCAAGACAGGGTTTCTCTGTAGCTTTGGAGCCTGTCCTAGAACTCACTCTGTAGACCAGGCTAGCCTCAAACTCACAGAGATCCACCTGCTTCTGCCTCCCAAGTGCTGGGATTAAAGGTGTGCACCATCACTGCATGGCTCATGACCCCTGTCTTTAGGAGCCATGTCAGTGACCTCCTGGCCTCTCCTGCCCCTCAGGGTTGCACTTCATACTCTACATCCTGATACCACCTCACCAAGAAAATGTGGTCCTGTCCCATGTCTGCTAGTCCTGGGCCCTTCTGCTCACAGGTTGCCCTGGAGGTGGAATTCAGTCAACCACCATTTTCCTCCTGCTCCTGCCCAGGACCTGAGCCACAGCTTTCATCTGGGACCTAGGACATCATTTTTGCTGTGGCAGTGTCTTGCTCTTTTGGACTTCACCCATTGAACAAATCCTAGGCTCACCACTTTGGAGACACTCAGGGCTGGGCTCATGCATCCACTTCTCCACCCTTAACACACAGCTCTGTCCTCCCCTCCGGTTACCACACCCATCTACCCATCTCCCCGAGATTCCCTGAGCTCCGAAAGACATCCGTAGAAGGGACTATGGTGCCAGAATCCTTTGTCTGAGGCTACATGTCTCATGTCTGCAGCTTATCAAACCTGACTGGGATGGGGAAGTAGCTTGACAGGACTTGTGAGTCTAAGAGTGTCTGGCAGAGGGCTCTCAGGTCATGACCTCGGTGCAGAAGCAGCCCTGGAGCCAGAGCTTCACTAGAGAGTGACTCCAATTTCATAAGAGAACAGATAGGCAGGCAGAGGTGAGCCCCTAGCATTGGGGTGTGCAAGTGCTGGCTAGAGGTTGCACTGAATGGGGTTTAGGGCTTCTTGAGACTCCATCCATGATCCAGGAATGCTGGGTTCCTGTCTTAGAGTCTGATTTTCCCAGGGGGATGTAGCTTCATATGAACACCTGTAATCTTCTAGATGCTAAAGAATAGGCTAGCAATGGGTGGAGGTGGTGTGTGTGTGCACATGTGTGCACGGGTTACTGTGGCTATGTTGTGTTTGTAATCAAATCATTGGTTAGCCAGCCATAGGAAGCCTATGAATTTTTTTGTTTGTTTTTGTCTTTGTTTTTATAATTTTGAGACAAGGTTTCTTTGTGTAACAGCCTTGGCTGTTCTGGAACTCACTTTGTGAACCAGGCTGGCCTTGAACGCACAAGAGATCTATCTGCCTGCCTCTGGCTCCCCAGTGCTGGGATTAAAGGTGGGTACTACTACATCTGGCCCATGAATGTTCTTAAGCAACAATGCTGGGTTCTTGCAGTGTCAGATCTGTAAGGATTCAGGCATTTTGCTGGCCTGCCCCTGTCACCTGGCAGAATACACTCAGGAAGTACTCTGGTCAGCCCAGGGTTCCATGGATGCTTAGTCTGCACACAGGTGCAAAAGACCCCATTAAAAGAAAGACCCCCACCCACTCTTTTTCCCCACCGTTTGTCTGGAGGGCAGAAAGGACCTTTCCTGTTTCCCTACCCCCTTCTCTTCTGTCTTCTCTCAGTCTCGGTGCCTCTTTACCTTATTTTCTTTCCTCCCCCCTCAATAAAACTTTCAATATGAGTCATGTCTACAGGTCTGTTTCCCCATCCACACACTGTCCATCACCCGCCCCAGGAAGTGCCAAACTGGGGACCCACCACCAGTGATCCCAACCCATTATTCTTTATTCCTAACAAGATCTACAAAAGACCCTTGGGATGATGGGCCTAGAAGCAATGAGGATTGGCTCAAGAGCAAGACTGAATGGAGATGAGAGGGAGAGTCAACTAGAGGATGCAGATAGCTTTTTTACAGCCCCCTCTCTGGACTATTGAGGGGAGGGTCTGGCAAAGGGTGTTGTGCTGAGTAAGGGCTGTGCATGCACATGTGTGTGCATACTTGCATTTATGTGTATATGTATGTGGGTATGTGTGGTATACACATGTATGGATATGTGTGTAGATATGTGTTGTAGTTGTGGAAGTGCATGGATGTACACATGTGGCACATTTGTGAGCATATATGACACATTTGTCATTGTTCAAATATGTAGGTATGCACACATATGTATATGCGTATGTGTGAGTGTCATGTGTGCATGTGTGGTTGTAAGAGCATGACTGCATACATATGTATATATGCACGTAGTTATATGTGGTTGTCAGCATGGGTAGATGTATGGTATGTATATATTTGTAGCTGTATGAGTATACAGTGTGCCTGTTTGTATCACGTGTTGACAATGGTCTGGCATACCTGTGTTCTGTCATAGCAAGAGATGCCTGCCACCACCATTCTGGATGGGGGCAGAGGATCCCTTATTTCCCAAGCCTTCTACGGTGATTAAGTCTCCAAACTTTTCCTTAACCATCATATCTTCAAAATGAAAAACCAAATTGCATCTCCTAGAGCTTGGAAATCGATTTCTTTCAAAATGAACTTTTAGTGAAGCAATTCTAAAGAGAAATGAGAGGAGGAAGGGACAGAGGGCCTCGTGGGGGCAGGGCAGTACTGATCTTTCCTGGGTGGTGGGGAGGCATCAGGAGTCCTCTGGAAAGAGTCACAGTGGGTGCAGGGGCAATCAAGGACTCAGGGACACAAGGGCTGTTGGAAGTGAGCTCGCAGGAAGGACTTCCATCACTGTCTGCTTTCAACATCTCACGGGTGTGTGTGTGTGTGTTGGATGTAGGGCAGCTGACCCAGTGTAGGAAGGTGTCTGTCTTAGAAGGGTGTCATTCAGGGTGGGGGGGGCAGGACTGTGCAGGGGTTGACCTTGCCACTGCTGTGTTGCAGGAGTTGAATGTAACTCTCAGCCCTGTCAGGAGGGAGGTCCATTCTGCTGGCCCCTCCCTCACTGTCCGATTCTGAGGTGCTCCTGTTGCTGCTTCCTCTACTAGACAACCCAAGAAAGGTTGGAGAGGGAAAGGCCAGAGCAGATTGGGGAAGATTTGGAGGCTAGGGCAATGGGAGTGGGGGAGTAGAAGGGACCTGGTCTGGAGAGGGTCACCATGGGGGAGATGGGAGGCTGGGTGGGCTGTTGAACCAGGGGGAGCAGTTGTGGAGGTCCCTCCTCCTGCTCCCTGTCTGGCTCAGCTCTGGCTGGCAGCCATGGGTGTTGAATATTGCTCAGCTGAGCACTGAGCACTGGGGAGGAAGCGAGACAGCTCGACGGGAAGGCAGTGCAGTGGTGGCAGCAGGGGGTGGTAGGGAAAGTTGGCCAAGGTGGGGGCGGATGGGGAGGCTTTGGAAACAGGGCCTCAGGGGCCCAGCTGAGAGAGAGAGGCGGAACAGCTTACTGAAGTTGGCCTGGAGCAGGGATAGGCAGCACACCTCTCCTCTGTGAAGGCCATCCTCATAGCACACCAAGAAATATGCTGGCAGACCGTCCACCCATGTGGGGAAACTGAGGCTCCAGAGAGCAGGCTGTCCAGAAGCCAGCTAGAAAGAGCTGGGATTCCAGAGCCCAGCCTTGGAAGAGGGCAGCAGGGGGTATGACAGATCCTTAGGGCTGGGGACCCCATCTGCCCCACCCCAGAGAATCCTTGGACACGCACGAAGGGGAGATACCTGAGGAACAGAAGATCAAGCGTAGCCTCACCTGCCTCAGGCCTCAGTCTGCTTCTTGGTGAAATGGAGACAGCTTTAGGCTACCTGACATTGCTTTTATCTTTTGTGATGAACCCCGACAGTCCAGTGCTCAGAGGGAATGAAGGGACCCCAGGTGAACAGCCTCAGCTTTTGGACCTTGGTTACTCTCAAGCAGCCCGTGCCTCAGTCTCCCTCCTGCACGTAGCTGGGTGCTGTGCCCCTCCCCTCCCTGTACTTTGTGTTGTGCCCTCCCTTGCAGAACCCTGGGCTGCTATGATGTGAGGTTCATTTTCCTTTTATTGTGCAGGTGACAGACCCTGCTGCCAATAATCTCCTGTGACAAATGAACACTGAAGTCCAGTGGCTCCCTGGCCTTGGAGGAATCCAAGTAGATCAAAGTGGAAAAAACCCACTGGGCCTGGAGGGACTGCCACACTCAGCAGGTGCACCAGGAGGGGCCCGCCTTCTCTATCACCCTCTTGGTCTATCTGGAAATCCCTTCCTTCCTCATCCTTCAGGATGCTCTGAGGATGTAGGGTGACAGGTCTGTTTGGAGTGCCAGGAAGAGGGGCCTATCCTGAAGGGGACCCTGAAATGCCTGGGAGGGAAGGGATTATCTGCTGGATGACAGGAAGCCATGGAAAGCTTGTGAGCTGAGGGCAGATGGGAGGAAATACAATTTCCCTCCTTGTCTCTCTGTCTCCACAGCATAGGACTTTTGGGGTAGGTCTGGCCAGCCTCTGGGGTTCCAAACCCTCACCCCATAGCTAAGGGGGGGATCTCATGGATGTTTGGTGGAGCCCAAGCCTGGTAGGAGCTCTGGCCTGTGTGGAGGAGGGGTGGGGGGGTAAGGGTGGGCAGAATTTCCCCTAATGGTCTCATTTATGCCTCTTCGGTATTCTAAGGGAGGGGAATCTGTCTGCATAGATTCATTTATCAGATGAGGACACCACCAAGGAAATCACCATCCCTGGCCTGAGTCAGTGCTGCACCCGGTGCAGCGAAGGGATGGGGTGAGTTGTTAGCATTTTCCTGGCTAAACAACCCCAGGATCCTCTCCAGGCTAGGTTACTCTCATTAAAACCCTCAGAGATAGAAACATCCACTTTGGAAATGCAGCTTAGGTGTGACCAAGGCTACATGGCTGCACAACTTTAAGTGTCTGTACCAAATCCTTGGACTTTTTTCACTTAGTTGGGGTCCAGTGGATGCGGGGTATGAGAAGAACAAAGAATGCCCAACTGGGCTCAAGTCTCCCTGACTTCATGGCTTCATGGCAGGACTCAGACAAGGGACAGAAGCTCAGTACTGTAGCAACCTGTCACTGCCCTGAACAGCAATACAAACCGGTATCAGTGGGGCAGAAAGGGCTGAGCCCCTTTAAGCTCTTGGGGCTTCCCCTGCCCAACTGAGCAAACAGAGCATCCATGAGGACCTAAGCTTCCAAGGCCTCAGCTCCCAGCCTCTCCAGTCATCTGCTCCCTAGTGCCCTGTTTTTATCAGCGTTGCTATCCAGCATGGCTGCCGGCCTCTCCCTGCCATCTCCCTCTTCCGTGGCTCTCTCTTTGTGTGTCTCTCTGGTCCTCCCTGTGGACTAGCTTCACACTGATATCTCCAAATACCTGCTCCCCTGCAGTCTCTTTTCAGCCTGGTGACCTTGTCCATGACTACTTGTCATACCCCAGTTGGGTTCACACCCATGGTTCTGATCCTCAGGGTCTTGTGTACTTGCTGAGAGCCTGTAGGTAGTCACACCTTCCAAACAGGTGACAATCCTGGGACCCCGGGCACTCTTCACCCTGGCACCACCCTGACTCTGCCTTCTGCTGGCTGACAGGCTCAGCCACCTTTCTGCCACTGCTATTCTCCTGCTTGAGCTCCCCAGGGTAAGAGTATCTCAACAGGACTTCTGGCTTTTTAGAAGTCATCTTTCTTGGCTGTGACAGAGAGGGACAGAGGAATATTCTAGTGGAAGACACCTAGGGATGGGGCAAGGTGCTTTCCAGGGCCGTTCCAGAGGCCAAGTGGCTCAATTCCTCCATGCGGTGGTCATGTGACCACAGGACTTCATTGAGAGCAGACTCCTGAGGGAGAGGAGGGACTCTGCTGGGAGGAGGTATGGGGAGGGAGTGGAGGGGCAAGGGCTTCCAATACTCATACCGTGTTTGTACCACACTGGGTCCTGGTTCCTCCTTAACACCCCACCTGAACCTAGGCATTTGGCAAGGAAGGTCAAGGTTAAGAGGCCTTTGTACTCCAGCCAGCCCTCAAGCTCCATGCATTCTTCCCCGATGTGACAAGCAAAGTGTGTGTGTGTGTGTGTGTGTGTGTGTGTGTGTGTGTGTGAGAGAGAGAGAGAGAGAGAGAGAGAGAGAGAGAGAGCTACATAAAAGTCACCCTCTGACAACATGCAATCACTGTATTGGGTAGCTGCTGTTGTAACATTTCTGGAGACCCCCCCCCCACTACCAGCCAAGCTCTGTACTCATCAAAGACAACACTCCTCTCCCACAACCCCACCCCCAAAGTAGAATGACTGTCCTTCAGTGAATGTTCCAATGACCTCTGTTAACAGATGGGTAAACTGAGGCACAGAGAGGCGCTGGTGCTTCCCTAAGCTGCTTGTCCTTACTGTACCCTTTCTTCCCCTCCCTTGGTGCATGCCATGCCCCCTCTTGCTGAGAAAAGAGATGGAAGCTGGGGTGGGGTGGGGGTGTGGGAGCCCCAGCTGAGACTCTAGATACTGGAGGAGTCGCTGGCCCTGCTCGCCAGGTGCAGTGTGACAGGTGCCAGGATGGTCATGCCTCTTTGCTGGCCCAGTGTCTATTTCCCTGAGGCTGACCCTGTGGGTTGCTCCAGGCTATGCTGACATCACTTCTCCTGGGCTGTGTGGTTAAGGGAGGGGGACACATTGGTAGTCAGCAACATGACCCGAGGGGAAACCTCAGGCAAAAAAGAGTCTGATATGGCCCTGGCCTCTATGTGACCTCCATTGCCTGACACTCCCAACCCCCACTCCTATGTGTTGGCCTCTGAGGTTCAGAGAGTGTGTGTGCACACGTGTCTCTCTCTCTCTTTGTGTGTGTGTGTGTGTGTGTGTGTGTAGGGGGTTGGAACCATTTAGGACATGAGAAAGTGTTCACTGTGCCAGCAGTGTGAGCCAAGGGACCTAACATGTCAGGACTCTGACCAGGGAAGAAGGGAAAGATTTCTTCCTGGGGCCTTACTCTCCTGTCATTTGACACAGAAGTGTGTGTGTGTGTGTGTGTGTGTGTGTGTGTGTGTGTGTGCACGCATGCGTGCACCTGTCTGTCTGTCTGTCTACTCACAAACAGGTCCCACCATCAGCTTAGTGACACCTCTGCAGATCTGTCCTTCCAGTGGGGACTGACTAAAGGCCAAGGAGAGCTGTACCCAGGGACAGTGCTGGACACAGATGCCAAGCTGCAAGGACAACTCCTCCAGCTGCTCTTTCTGGGATTCCACACAGTCCTGTGTGCGGAGTGGCAGACTGAGTGTGCCAGCCACACCTAGGGCTCTCTGAGTGTCTGAACGTCACTGCTTGGAGAGGGCTCTCAAGGGGACTGTCTTAGGAAGCCACAGATGAGAAGTGTGGACAGAGCCATCACATTGTGCTTCGGGAAGACCCTCCTCCACAGGAGCAGCATATGGTGTCACACCAGGAGACAGACCTACGGATGAAGCTGAGGGAGGTAATAATACAGCAGAGTTAGGAGACAGAAGGAGACTAGCTGAGGTCCTGGGAAGTGGCAAGTGGCATTACTGTAGTTTAAACCATGGGATCTGATGGTGTAATTGGTAGGAGCAATAGCAGAGTTGGGCCAAGCTTCATCTGGGACAATTACATGGGAGATTCCAAGCTCCCCTCAAAAGCCCATTCCAGGGCCTCCTGCTTGCCCCTCACACCAACCCCACCATTGACATCTTCAGCTGCTAGGCAGATCAGTCATGCCAGCCTCACGCTGCCAAGGACAACACAAGGGCTGTTGTTCTCTGCTGGATGCTGCTGCCTACAGCTCTGAGTGTGGCCTGGCCTTGCAAGGCCCTCTTTAGCCTGAGGTTTGACTGTTTACTTTTCAGAGATCTCTGTGGCCTCCAGGTCCCAACTGTGGTTGAATTGGGTTTGCAGACTTCATAGACTCTTCCAAAGGCTTGGCACTCAGCCCTAGCAGGGAGAGGAGAATAGGCATGGGTGAGGTTGGACTTTCAAGAACCTTCCAAGCAGTGGGAAGGTTCTAAGAGCTGTTTGGGCACAGAATCTTGTAGACAGAATTGTGCACAGTGCAAGGATGCCCACCAGGGCCAAGTAATAGGCCTGAGTGTCACCCTAAGCCTGTGACTTGAAACTTAAGGCTTTGAGGTTTTTTTTGTTTGTTTGTTTGTTTGTTTTTGTTTTGTTTTTAATTTTATGTGTGTATATATGTGAATGGGGTCATCCATGGGGATTAGAAGTGCTATCTCCTGTCTCCTGGAACTGGAGTTACAGGTGGGAGTGAGCCCTCTGGCATGGGTGCTGGGAATTGAACTCAGGCCCTCTGGGAGGGCAGTGTTCACTCTTTTAACTGCTAACCATCTCTCCAGACGGAGGCGGATGGTTCCTGAGAATAAAAGGCCAGGCCCAAAAGCACTGGAGAACTTGCATCAGACACAGAGGCCTGGACTGAGGGCTGGAGGTGCTGGGCTCCCAGTCAGCCCTATCCATTGGTCAGGCTTTCTGGGGTCCCTGAAGTGCCTCCATGCCCACCTCAAAACTCCCTATGCAGAGTCCTAGATGCATAAGGCAAGGGCTTGTCTGCCCTGCCTGCCACTTTCAGGCCCGTGGCCAGCACTGGGTTCTGAGGACATTCCAGACACCCAGAAAGGAGAGCTAGAGGGAGGGCCACTGAGATGAGGGAAGGAGCAGCCCACGACTGTGTGGGAGCCCCTTGGTCATTGCAGTGATATTGGGACAGACAGTGTGTACACCAGCGATCTGTTGGGTTATGGAGGGTTCTGGGGTCCTCCGGGGGTAGTACGTGCAGATCCCGGAAACTGGACTGGGAACCCCTTCTCTAGTCCTGGGGCCAGTGGCAGGATCAACTGCTCCCTGTAATAGAGCCTGCCACCCTCCAAGGAAGCGGCAGGTATGGCACCCTAGGGTGGGGCGCAGGGAGCAGGAGGGGTGTGGTGAGGGCCAGCCTCCATGTCACTGATATCGTCTCACAGGACACCTTTACCTGGCTTCATCCTCCGTTACTGTGCTATTTTTAAAGTTTGGTTTTGTAAACGTTTGTGCTTTATTTGTTTATTCTCTGAAATTACCGGTGCATTTATGCATTCAATATTTAAAAGGTAAGTGTGTGCCATACGGAGGCACCCGTCCCCTCCCCCAGGGACCAGACTTCCCTCCCCAGAGGCAGCCTGCTTTCCAAGACTTCCCCTCCAAGGTGTCTGCATAAAGAAACAAACACAGGCACAGAAAAGCAAACAGGACCTTATGTTTCCCCCTTTAACTCAGAGAGCAGCCTTCTATCACTGGGGGGCTTCCATGGCAGCTCCCTACCAGCATTTAGGTACTAGCCAAGAATGTTACTAAAGGTCCAGAGAGGTTAAGACATTGGTCTGGAGTCAACACAGCTTGGTGGCAGCATGTCCAGCCATCATTGCACACCTATGGTGTGGGCTAGCAGAGTCAGGATAATTTTCCAGAAAGAGGCAAGGGATGGAAAAAAAACCCAAGAGGAAAGGCTGAGGATGGGGTGGGGTGGTGGGTGGGCGGGCAGTGGTTCAGGGTGGGCTCTCAACTCCTCCCTCCTGGGAGTAGGGTGCCAGGCTGACCACACCTCCCACCCTGCCCTGCCCCATCCCTGCTCAAGTTCCCCTGCAGACCACTGGAGCTGGCATGTGCCATCTGGAAATTGGGCAGGCACATAGTAGACACAGGCAGTATCAGGGTATGAAGTGGAGAGGTGGCGTCACCCCCTCCCCTGTGAATGCTCTGTCCTTCCCTGCGGAGGCCCCAGGAACCAGATAGCAGTCCAACGTCACTGAAGCTTAAGGCCATAGCTTTTGAGTGCTGGGCCCTGGGTGGACCCACTCTGGGTCCCAACTGGGGCTTGGGCTAGCCCACCTTGGGTCCTGGTATGTGGTCTGGCAGAGTCACTGCAGGCTTGGATCCCAGCAGGGATGTTTTCCGCTGTTGTGAGCTGGGCAGGGGCAGGAGAACCTGGTTAGGACAGAGGTGAAGGGTCTGGGAGGAAGTGATCTTGAACAATGGTAGCCCAGACCAGCTCCTGGCCTTACCAAGGGTCCAATGGGTGGCTGCTGTGGTTGGTGTTGGAGACTCTGGAGCCTGTGTAGACCCTTGGAGAACTCCCAGCTCCCTCTTGATTTCATGATGCCCACACTATATAAAATCAGGGTTCCTGAACTCCTGCCTCCAGGGATCCTCCTGCCTCATCCTCTGCAATAGCTGGGATTGGGCACGTGCCATTGTGCCTGGTCATTCCTTCTGATCCCAATTTCTCTGAAATTGTCCAGACAAGGAAGAGACCCTCTGATTTGCTATGTGACCTTGGGATCTATATTCATCCTCTCTGAGTCCACATTTACTCACACCTGTGGCCCAACTTAGTAGTTTTCAAATCCTAGTTGCAGGCCAGTGCCTGCCGGTTTCTGGCCGTCCTCACACCTAATGTGAGTGAGAACACTTGCTCCCCAGAGAGAATCTGCAGACCCAGAAACTTCCTGTGGAGTGCAGACCAAAGGACCTCTGGATACTGACTCAGGTCCAGCTTTGGCCCTGACAGATGAAGACTCTGGGCACAGGCCTCTCCATTCTGCTGGGACACTTGCCCAGCTTTGCTCTCAGAGGCTGAGGTGATATTTTTGTCTATGTAGCCCAGGTCTCCTGCATCCTCCCTCCTGAATGCTGGGGTAACTGGTATGTGCTACCTCAGATAGCTCTCCCATCTCTCAAGTGTTCCTCCCACACTCCAAGTGCCCAGGAGGGGTGGGGTATGTGAGGGAAGGGAATGCCATGCTCTCTCTCTCTCTCTCTCTCTCTCTCTCTCTCTCTCTCTCTCTGTGTGTGTGTGTGTGTGTGTGTGTGTGTGTGTGTGTGTGGTGCGTGTGGTAGGAGGTGGGAGAGCTGTTTCCTCCTTGGTCTCCAGGGGCTTGTGTTCCACCCTGGCTCCCAAGGAAGAATGGTTTGGGAGAGGAACTGATTGAAATGTACTTTTCGTTTCGGGGGAAAATTAAAGTCTTCAATTTGAGAGCGTGGCAGCAATTAGTGTTTAATCACAAGAGGTTCTAGAATGTGGGAAAGTGCCCTGGCTGGGGAGGGCACCTGGCCCTGGGGCTGATTACAGACCTGCTTCCTGCCAGAGTGCCCATCAGCACCCCCCCACACACAGACTAAAGTATAATTGGTGCATCCATGTTTTCTGAAGGAAGAAGTGGGGTGTGGAGGGAGGGTAGCAGGGCCCTGTTTCTCCACCCTGCTCCATGGGAGCTGTGGGGCAGAGTAGGGGGAGTGAATCCCCAAGAGGGACAGCCACCACCTCTCACACCTCGGTCCAAACCCTACCTGCACAATTTATTCACCAGCTACATGACCATGAGACATCCACAGGTCTACATGCCAGCCTGGTGTCTAACAAGAGGACAACCCATCTCGAGGCCCACAATGAGGGTGACAGGAAGGGGGAGTCAGCTAGGGTGGAGCTGGGCCCATGTGTCCTGCTGAGCAGGGCTAGGCAGGCCGAAATGGCAGATGGCTCTCTGGGCCACACACTCTGGATGACAGCAGATGGCTGGGGTCAGGGAATGTGGATTCTAGGCAGACAGCACCAGCCCACTCCTGGGTGGCAGGGCACCTCTGAAGTTCTCAGAGTCTCCTTCCTCAGCACCCGGCATCCACTCAACCCTCCTGCCACTTGTGACACAGCTCAGCCTTCACAGCAATCAGGCAGACTTGGGGTGGCACCAGATCCCTTGCTAGCTGTGCCTGGAGTCTTGTTGGGGCATCTCTACATGGCAACTGCAATTACCTTTGCCCCTGGCTGGTTGTGAGTACTGGTAGTGTTCATCTACTTGCCACTCCAGCAAGGTGGGTGCCTTGGGGAGGGTCTGCTCCCAGGGATAGTTTTGGATTCTGAGTGGGTGAGTTGGCCTTATGCTCATGTGTGCGGAGTACAAATGACATACTAGATACTGTGTTAAGTTTCTCTGCCTTTGGGCTGGCTTCTCATTACTGTTGGGTGAGACAGAGGCAATCCCTCCCATTTTCCAAACTGAGAATTTAGGCTTCTCCCAGTGAGAAGCCTAGTGATGGGTTTGGTTGGGTTGACGTGGAGCCAAGGCTCTGTCCGGTTCTGGCCGCTGTGCTGGAGTCAGAGGCTGCAGCTGCGTGGGTGGGCAGGAGGGGTAGGCCCACAGGCTTGGCTAATGGCTCTTGGTAGGACTGTCCTGAATGGGAACAGGAAGGACTAAGTTCAAGTTCTGTCCCCTCCTCCTTTTCTGCCTTCATCTCTCAGGCTGGGGAGGACAGACTGGGAGGTGGGTTTCAGGAAGAAGGCTTAGAACTACATTGCCAGGGACTCCCAGGCTGTGCCTCATCTTTCCCTTCTGCTCAATCGGCCCATGACCCCTCCCCTCAAGTCTTGCTCTAAGTACCAAGGGGTAAAGCTATGATGCAGTGGTTTTTATACAGTTCCTCATGTTGTGGTGGCCCCCCAACTATAAAATTATCGTTGCTACTTCATAACTGTAATTTTGCTATGAATCATAATGTAAATATCTGGCATGCAGATAGCCTGAAGTGACTCCTGTGACAGGATCATTCGACACCCCCTACAACCCACAGGTTGAGCACTACTGCTATAATGTAAAGGGTGAGCCTTGCGAAAATCTGAGGAAGGGTCAGTTCCCCCAAGATACCACCTAGTCAGTGGAGGCCTCAGAGACTGGGGGTGCAGACTGATGTTCCAAGTCATATCAGAGCCTCCCTCCCCCCTTTCTGTTCGCTCCCCAACAGTTCTAAGTGAGGGACCTTTACAGCCAGGCCTGAGTGGGTGCCTGCCTCTGATTCGTGGCTGGTCTCCATGGCAACCGATTGATTGCCCCAGCTGCAGACTCAAGGAGAATGAGCTTCCTCCCAAGCTGGGCTGCCTGGGAGGCCACCAACAGCGGTGGCACCTATGCCTCCCCAGTGGAGTCACCTTAGCTCAAGAGCCATCATCAGCACCTGTTATGTGCACATGTGGTGATGTAGCAGGAGGAGAGCCCTAGCATATATGAAGCACCTACTACGTGCAATTGAAATCCTAGGGCCTTGAACTAACCCTGGTCCAGGCACACTCCAAGCCTGGGAGCTTAAGCAGAAAGCTTCTCTGTGGCACTTCAAGGACTTAGAGCAGTTAGTGGGAGCATGGTACTCTGAGGGCTGGAGAGGGAATCTGCTGAGGGAGACCAGGCTGGAGTGCTGGATGGATGAGTCAGGGTACATCTTGGCTGAGAGAGTGGTAGGGTGGGAGGTAAAGGGGGTCAGGCAGGGGGGGTCAGGCAGGGCACCATGGTAGGCAAAGGCAGAGTGAGTGACCAGCGGGACTCTGGGCAGAGATCGGCCCTTGAGCTGTGATGAGGTCACCAGCAAGCGTGGCAGACTGGTGGCGTCTTTCTGATTTGCCAGCTCTGGCCACACCTGCTTTCTTAACTGCTCTGCCCTCCAGCCTGTTTCCTCCAGGTCTGGGTTTCCTTTGCCTAGGGCTGGAGAATTTCTAGTTTCCCTAACCACAAGCAAAGAAGCCTGGAGTGCCAGGCACTGGTGGCAGTTCCTCTCTGTCATGTGCCCTTGCATCCTTCTGTCTCCCCAACCCCTAAAGAGGCTCCTCTTCTCTGTTCTGGCACAGCCCGCTCTCCCGGTCTCCTTTCTTGTCCTTGAGGGCAGTTTTACAGTGAGCCTGGCCCCAGTGCCAACCTGGTTCCTGCCCCAGCCCTGCCCTCCACTACTTCACCCGCTTCATTGCACACCTCTGTCTGGTCTCTGGTCCCCAGATGGGCTCTTTAGGCCTGGCCTCATTGGCATTCTACCCACAGCAGGCTTAGTCCCTTGCTAGCTGCAGGAGCTATTGGGGGGGGGGAAGGAGCAAGGCAGCAAGGTCGGGCTAGGGCTGGGAGAGGACTGGGGGGGGGTGCTCTGGAGTGGCTGTCTGAGCCTCAGTCTGGGATCTGAGCAGGACAGTTTAGGCCAGATCTTGGACAGCAAATCATATTTTCCACTGAGCACTGCGAACCTGGAACTTGAAACCTCAACTTGTTAAGCCTAGCAGCTAGGGAGGCCTTTTGGTCTTCTTTGGGAGGTGAGGCCCATCCCCAGTAGAACAGCTGGCAGAATTCACCAAGCTTGATGTCCTGATATCAGGGTTTCAGCTGCCTGTACTCTGATGCTCCTGGATTCCTGAAGTCCTGTGAAGCCTCCAAGGAGAGCCAGAGCCCCCACAGGTACAAATGCGGGGGGGGGGGGAAGGAGGAAGATAAGCAGAGAGAGGACCCATGCTCTTTCACAGAGAGCTCGAAGCCTTCAGAGCAGGAAACAGGAGCTTCTGAAGGTTGCTGAGCAAAAGAGGGGAGTGGGAATCCTAGCTGTATTAATTGTTTGTTTTTCCTTTTTGAGACAGGGTGCAGGCCACCTGTCTTGACAGTATGGGATGAAAAAGAAGGTGGCTGGAGTTAGTGCTTGCCTTGCTTCTGTAGCCCAGGTTGGTCCACACTTTTCCCGTGGAACTGAAGATTCAGAAATACCAATCCAAGTCTTGGTGCTCTCTGGGCTAACATCAGCAACAGGAGATGCTCATGAATATTCATAAGGGAAACAGGAGATGCGTATGCATATTCATAACAGCAAAGATCTCATGGGGCAGCCTGCAAGCAGGTAGGGGGCATATCCATAGAGGTGTCCTAGACTTGGTGTTTGCTATGACATTTGGGGGAACAAGCAGAGGATGTGAGTCCACACTGGACAACGGATAAGGAAGACAATTCCAGGACAAAGACTCATCCACCTGTGCAGGAAGAGCAGCATGTAGTGAAAGGCAACGTTTTCACATTTAGGTACTGACTGAGGACACTGTCTCCAGAGGTAGGGCAGTGAGGAGCCAGAGAAGTGCAGGCCACCTATCTTGTGAGTATGGGATGAAAAGGAAAGTGGCTGGAGATACAGCTCAGTTGGTAGAGTGCTTGCCTAGATTGCTTTAGGCCATGGGTTCAATTCTCAGTACCACATAAACAAGATGTGGTGGTAAATTCCTGTAATTCCAACTCGGGGCAGGTGGAGGCAGGAGGCTGAGAGTTCAAAGTTGTCATTGGCTACACAGGGAGTTTGAGGCCAGCCAACAGGGTTACGTGGGACCCTGCCTTTTGCACCAAAGTAATAACAGCAAAATAGTGTCAACCAACCACTGCCAACACAAGATAGACACAGAAGAGAAGAGCAGAGAAAAGGGCGGGCAGCCAGCCAGGCCTCTCACAACCCCAACCTCCAGGAAATGCACACTCTGGATGCTGAAGATGAAGTCAGCTAGGCTTGGACAGAGACTGAGTATACCACAATGGAGGCTCGTCTAGGGAGCAGAGATCCAGAGAAGATGTGGGGCGCTTTGCTCCCAAGGATATTCACCCCATGCAGTGGTCAGGAGTGAGGGCCACCCATTACAACACAGGTGTTTTGAAGGGAGGTTCAGAAAGGGCACACAGGGCACTTTCCCAGACTTTGCATTTAACCCTCATTGACCCATTCCCATTCGTTTAAATGAGAAACGGAGGCTGGAAACGTGCCTTTGTCCCATTGGTAAGGGATGGCAGCCAGGTTCTGGAAAGGACTGAATAATTTTTATTTTTGGTTTTAGAGTTATACCTTGTGGGCAAAACTACCTAGCTTGGCTATTGTCATGGGAATACCACCACCAAATGGGTGGTGTTTAAACACAGCTGTGGAGTAGAGGAAAAGCTCAGTGGGCAGTGCTGGCCCAGTGCCACAGAGGCCCTGAACCTTGTCCTCTGCACTACAAAACAATTACTCTGGATACGAACATGGACACAGAAAGTCCAATCTCATACAAATTTCACAAGGCAGGAAATGTTCATTTTTCTTTCACTTTACAAATGTTGGGGCTGAAATAACATTGCATGCCTGTAATCCCAACACAGAAAGGCTGAGGCAGGAGAATTATCCAGAAATAGAGGCTAGCCTGGGCTACATAGTGAGATCTGGTCTAAAAAGAAAATGGGAAAGAAAAAAAAAAAAAAAAAGACAGTAAAGCATGGCCTTGGGTTGTGACATCCCCTCCAAATAAATGCAATAAAAATGAAAGAAACAACTTGGGAGGCTGAGGCAATAGGAGATTGCTTTGAAGCTGAGGCCAGGCTAGGCTATGTAGTGAGTTCAGGATCAGCCTGAGCTATATCGTGACACCCTGTCTCAAAACAAACAAATGAACAAATAAATATATCATCTTAAAAGAAAAAAAATAAAAAGCATGGTTTGTTTTTGCTTTTTCCAGACAGGGTTCCCTGGCTATCCCAGAACTCAGGAGACCAGGCTGGCCTCAAACTCACAGATCCTCCTGCCTCCGTCTCCTAAGTGCTGGGATCAAAGGTGTGTGTCACCCTTCAACATCCAGCTTTAAAAAGCATGATTGTTCAATGGTTATCTCAAAGCAACTGGCAGCAGGACTGGGGCTCCTTGGGTGATGGTCTGCAAGTATCCTTAGCTTCCAGAGCAGACATGTCCTAAGTGCTGCCCATGGCTGAGTGTCCTTCCATCAAGCTTGTCTGTCCTGGCTACTCCTTTCTCCCACCTTGAGATGCATGCACAGTGAACCTACTTGCAGGACACCCAGCTCTGTTAGGAGTCAGTGTGAGGGTCTTTTCCCAGCCACTCCCTGGTGGGGAAACCTGAGATCTCCAAGGCTCCTCCACCTGCAGAGCCATTGTGAGGTCTCACCAGGGTGTGCCTGGGAAAGTGCCTGGTTCCCAAGTGGCCTGGTCCCCATCTTTTCATTTGCCTTCCCTAATGTCTAAAGAATGTCATCCTACCATCTCTGTAGCCCCAGGGTGGTGTCTCAAATGCTTTTAAACACAGGACTTCCTCAGTGGCAGAATGGCAGCCCTGTAGGAGCTTGTCATTATCAGTTCAAATAGAGGAAAAGGCCATCACCTTGGGAACAGAACTGGTCAGAACAGCAAGACCCACTTAGCTGCTGTGGTAGCTGTGGTAGCTGTGGATCTATTTAATTCCTCCTGCTATCTTGGGCATTGTATTATTTTATTTTATGTGTACAGGTGATTTGCCTATATGTTTATCTGCCTGGTGCCTGCAAAGGCCAGAGTGTATTGGATCCCATTCCTTGGAACTGGAATTACAATTGGTTGTGAGATGTCACATGGGTGCTGGGAATCGGACCTGTGTCCTCTGGAAGAGCATCCAGTAATTTTAACCACTGAGCCATCTATCTCTTCAGCCTCTTGGACATAGTATATATAAGAGAACAGGACTGTGGAGAGCCAAGGTTCAGCTAATTCAACTGGCTTGTCTAGACCTGGGGCCATTCTTCTTTGTTCTGAGATAAGGCTTTTTCTAGACCAGGCTGGCCTGGAACTTGATATGTAGCTAAGTATGACTTTGAACTTCTGATTCTCCTCCATCTCCTGATTGCTGGGATTACAGGAGTGTGGCACCATACTGGGTTATGAGACCAGTTGTCTTTTTGTTTGTTTGTTTGTTTTGAGACAGAGTCTCACAGAGTATCCTGGTTGGTCTGGAACTTACTATGTCAACCAGAACTCCCAGAGGTCTGCCTGCCTTCACCTTCTGAGTGTGGGGCCCGTTCTTAAAGCCCATGCCCCTGCTTCCAGCTGGTAGTGGGCAATGTAAACTCCCAGGAACCTTTCTGGAAGGAACCTGCCAGTGGGGAGAGATAGGATATGGCAGCATATGGCAAAGCCTACATTGGGGGGTGGGTGAGACCCCAGTTCTGACTTTGTCTTCTATCACAACCAGATAGTTTGCAGTGAGCCAGGAGGGTTCTCCCTTCCCCCTTGCAGCCATCATGAGGCAGGAAGTCCCATCCTTCAAACCTACTTTCTCTCTGTCTCATTCTAAACCAAGTCATCCACTAAGCTTGCCCTTGACAGGGGAATAAACCCTAAAACAGAGGGAGAGGATTTGGCTTCCTGAACTGTGCACATCTTCTTGGCAAGCAGAAAAGCTGTGGGTGTGGGTTGTCTGCTCTGCATGAAGCAGGTGGGGAAGGGCAGGGGCTCTGTGGATAAAGGGCAAAAGGCAGGAATTGGTGATTCACAAGAAAGAGGAAACACATGCGCTTAGCCACGGCACAGAGATAATTCGTTCCCACTCAGCTCTGAAAGCCATGGAAATTTTAATAAATGCAATTCCATTCAAATGAACAAATATTTTAAAACATGAAGTTATTTAATCTACCACTGCAGAACACTCACTGTCTTCAACAGCTCGTCACAAGCTTGAGCCTCCCCTCAAAGCCTGCCATGTGGGTACTTCATAGATGGGCCCCAACTCACAGGCGAGGAAACTGAGAAGGGATGAGTCACTTCAGTCAGCTGTCAGGTGACAAGGAGGTGGAATATAATGGCTAAGTTGGTAGGATCTCAAAAGTGTGGTCTCAGACCCAGAACCATCAATATGGATTAGGAACATGCTGGAAACCTCGGTGGTAAGTTCCTTTCAAGACTAAGTGGAAACCCTGGGGACCATACATCTATGTGTTCAAGCTCTCATCAGGATGGTTCTGGGTGAGTGTGTTGTGTAACAGGAGGTAAGCAATGCCCATCTGATTACTTTAGTTCCCTTTCTCCTGAAGGCTCCTTGACCAGCTGAGCCATCTCTGCAACCTGGCACTGGGCTTAGAAACGTGTAAAACGGGAAGCAACCTAAGTCTCTGGCCATGAGCGCTATGGGGCTGTGCAGTATGGCTGCCGTGCAGTAAAATGGTGGCTTGTGAAGGATGTATGGTATGGCACAGTGAGTTTCAGTTCTGCCCAAGACTTTCCCCATGGTTAGCACTAGACATCCTTATTCTAGAACCACCTCAGCCCTGAGCAAATGGGGACACATGGCCACCTGAGGTGTAACTGATGTTAATACTGGGCCGGGGGGGGGGTGTGTAGCATGGTACTTCACTCCTCCTGAAGCTAGGTGACCATATGACTTTTAGTTGCCAGTGACAAAGTCAGAGGAAATGATTGTCCTTCCCAGACAATGCTCCTAGTGGTCTGTGCCAGGATGACACCTAGTGTCAGAGTCCTGTGACAAAGACCCTTATCCAACTCCTTACAAGGTAGCATTAAATAAGCCCTTCATTTACAAGTGTTGTGTGATGCTATTCCTGGGAAGATGTGGATAAAGGTTTACTTATCCCAGATAGGGAACCAATGACAGATCAAAGAATGAATACCACCAAGTCTAGTTTAGTTGGTGAGCCAATGAGTTTATTGGACTTTTTTTTTTTTTTTTTTTTTTTTTTTTGCAGGATTGTAGGTGAAGAGTTACTTATAGAGACAGAAATTACTCAAAGACAGCTGCATCACCAAGCCCATCCCAACATTGGTGGTAGCTCACAAAAGCTGGCAACGTGGAGCACATTGCATAGCCTGTAGGCAGCTGGGCGGGCTCAAGTGTGTCCTTCCCAGGTAGCTTGGTTGGTCTAAGCCTCTTCCAGTCACTTACCTGGGCTCGGCCTCTTTTAGGCAATTCAGCTTGGAGGGCAGTCCTTACTGCTAATATATGCTGAAGGAGGGGCCTAGAGAATCTGGTCAGTTTCAGGAACTTCCTGGAGCTTTTGAGTGGTCCTTGAAGCTCTTGAGTAGTTTACTTCTGAACTTAAGGGGGCTTCCTGGCAGCATGGAACCTTCGCCTCCCTTTAGAGCAACCTATGTCTTGAGGAGCTTCCTTCCCAGATGGAATATTTCATCTCACAGGAAAATGCTGCAAACGGCAAGGAGATTGGGCTTGTTCCTGCAGGGTGCCCTCACTTGCTCTGACTGGTTAGTTCTGTGGGACATGGGGATTCCACAGGACTAAGGCAGACACAGACCACCAAATTGGATCCACCATATCACTCTGGAGACCTAATTCATTACATGTGCAGGCATGCTGGACAGGTTGGGAAATGCTGGCAATGCTGGCATACTAAGGAAGTCTCATGAATTCTATTTTCTTCTCTATTACATTATCCAATTTTCTACATGAAAAATGTCTTATTTTTTGGATGGTGGATGTTTTATTAAAAAAATAATTCCTCTGGAGCAGAGATGGGTATCTCTAGGCCTTTATTTACTCATATTTACTCTATGGCAGTTGTTCTCAACCTGTGGGCCATGACCCCTGTGGGGGTCTGAACAACCCTTTCAGGGTTGCCTAAGACCATGGGAAAACACAAAATGTACATTATGATTCATCACAGTTATGAAGCAGCAATAAAATAGTTTTATGGTTGGGGGTCACCACCACATGAGGGACTATACTAAAGTGTCACAGTATTAGGAAGGTGAGAACCATTGCTTTAGGGATATGGGATGGATAGACTTTAGCCTCAGAGGATGGATAGGCTGTGGATCCGACCCTTAGCTTCCTCCCTGCCCGTAATTTGCTGGCATCATTGTAATAAGCAATCCATTCCTGACACTCATCCATTGGATGGGAATGGTTTTGTTTCCCTGTGGGCTTCTGGGAGGAAGCGATATGTTCAGAAGATGGAGAAATCTTCTGCT
Source organism: Phodopus roborovskii (assembly GCF_943737965.1). NCBI lineage: Eukaryota > Metazoa > Chordata > Mammalia > Rodentia > Cricetidae > Phodopus > Phodopus roborovskii. Next base: position 3,272,864 of record NW_026126459.1, on the reverse strand, counting down.
TTGGCTTCCTCAAGGGGGGGGCCTGTGTGTTGGTGCCTTAACAACAGTGAACTTTTGTGTCCTCAGGAGGGGAGGGAGGGAGAGAGGGAGGGATGGAGGGAACTAAGGAGGAAGGGAAAGGGGAGGGACAGAGGGAGGAAGGGAGGGGGGAGGAAGAGAGGAAGGGGGAAGGGAGAAAGGGAGGGAGAGAGAGGAAGGGAGGGAGGAAGAGGGGGGAAAGGATGGGAGGGAGAAAGGGAGGGGGAGGGAAGGAGAGAGGGAGGGGGATGAAGGGAGGGGAAGGGAGGGGAGGGAAGGAGAGAGGGAGAGGGAGAGAGAGGAAGGGAGGGGAGGGAAGGAGAGAGGGAGAGGGAGAGAGAGGGAGGGAGGAGGAGGGGGAAAGGAAGGGTGGAAGGGGGAGGGAGGGAGGAAAGAAGGGAAGGAGGAAGGGAGGGAGGGGGACAAAGGAAGGGGGAGGGAGGGAGGGAGGAAGGAAGGAGGGACAGAGGGAGGGGGAGGGAGGGGAAGGAAAGGAGGAGAGGGAGGGAGGCTGTTGTTACTGGATAAAGCACCCTTGGATGAGGATGTGGGTAAACAGCAGATGGGATGGAGTCTTGGAGTCACTGCACAGCACTTCCCTCCTTGAGGGAAACCCTAGACCTCCACAGCTGCACCAGAAGCTGAGCTGTGACCACATAATTGTGTCGGAGAAAGACTGCAGTCACTGGGAAGAGATGGCTGGTACTGTGTGGCACAGGGTGACTCCCGCATTGGAGAACGCAGGAGGAGGAACAAGACATCCTGGCAGAGGACCTGGCAGAGTGACTGGTATGTGCTTGGCATCTTGGACTGTGGCAGTGCTGGCTAAGGTGGCATGGGTTGGGCTGTCTATGCCTCATGTGGAGCCCTGGGTCTTCTAGAAATGAAGGGCAGGCTGAGCAAGGAGGTTCAAGCTAGGAACCCTAGAATTTCAGAGGCTGAAAAGGGGGTCACCATGAGTTGAGTCCAGCCTGAGTTACAGAGTGAGACCCTGTTTCAGAAAGCTGTAATCCTAGTTTTCAAGAAGCTGATGCAGGAGGACTGCCCATGGGTTCTAGGGCACTGTCTCAAACAACCAAAACCACAAAACAATTCTCATAAGAATTAGTGGCAGGGTTGTTAAGGCTACTCCATTGCAGAAAAGCCAGTGCGCTTGGGAGGGGCCAGAGGCTTCTGAGACTCACAGAAATTCTACTTCTTCCTGGGAACTGTCCTGAGCCAGCAGGACAGCTGCAGACTCTGGGAAACCCCAGCTTCCAGTGGCAGGAGATGAGTTGACATGGCCCAGAGCCACATGGCCATTGGGAAGCCAGGATTTGAACCCAGCTATGCAATTACCTACAATATGCCATTGGGCCAGGGCAGGGTGATCAAGAAAGGGAGATAGGACAGGATCAGGAGACTAGTGGGAGGGTATAGCTGATGATGAGGGTGGCTTCCTGTCTCCCTAGGTGGCAGTCCCTTCCGCTGACTGTGCCTGTTTATCTTGAGCTTGCCCCTGTGCCAGGCTGCTGGAGGAGACTGGGGGCCCTGACAGTCAGGCTACTGCTGCCCAGCCACCATCTTCCTTACATACCTGTCAGCCCCCTTCTCCTAAGGCTTCCTCAACCCATCCTGATGGAGTATCCCCAGAAAGACACAGTGTAAGGTCATACACACCTGGCTAGACAGACCTCCCTGCTGATTTCCTCGGTTCTAAGGTAGGTCTCTGCTGCCCACCAATCTGCTCCCTACTTCTTGGGGGAATTGGGGAATTCCCACACCTCCTAGAGCACTCCTGCAGGCTGGGATGTCCCGGCCACTCCCTGCCCCCTTCTTGCTCCACCATCTTTGTGACCCATAGCTTGCACACAGTTCTTCCTGGGTCCTAGTGCCAGGCCTGCAACTTGCCATTGAAAGCTGCCCCCCCCCCTTCCCAGGCTCTGTGGAGTCTGACTTCTCTCCTGGATAGCAGTTGGGAGCTTTTCTGGTAAAGGAAGCATCCCTCAGCATCTGGGAGAAGCCAATGGGATGAGAGGAGATGGGGCCTGGTCCATTGTGGAGTGCTTTCCAGTGGGTACAGAGAAGGTCAGTCACTGAACCAAGATCACACAGCAGTTTGGAGAAAACACAGGGTTGGACCTAACTGTCTCTCTCTGAGGGGTCTTTCTTCAGCCATTCTGGGTGAGGTCAGCTGGTGTCTGGGACCAGCGTGGCTGTTTCCTATTGCTTGGGGGGAGGGACTTGGCTGTGCCCTGGTAGGAGGAGGCTTGCCTTTGGTTCTTTGATGCTCATTCTCTCGAACCCCTGGGGAACGCCTGAGTCATCACCGGCAAACATATTTAGCTTCTTTCATCGTCCCTAGTAAATCAACTTCTCCAGGTCTCACATACTGCCTCCAACTCCAGGCTGCCTGCCCCATCTCTTGTTGCCTGACATCTGGGCACTACAGAGACTTCCGGCCCCAGGTTCCTGGCAGTGGTCCCCTTGCTGTTTCCTCTCTCTCCTCAGGCATTCGGGGCCAGGCGAGGCCTCCTCTTGCTGGGTTGGCCTGCATTCAACAGCTATGTTCCTTCACAGCTTCCTGCAGCTAGGAGCTTCCTGGCATAGATACAGGGGTTAGCAACATCCACCACAGCTCAGCCCTGATCCTGGTCATCACTCCAGCACCCTCTCAGCCCATGGGGGCTTGTGTAGTGGTCCAGGGAAGTTCCCCAAACACCTTGCCTTATCTTGTCTCTTATAGGTCAGGTTGGCTGGAGGACCCCAGGCCTTTATTGGGCTTGTATTTCACGGCACCTGTCCCAGGAAGCCTCCTGATTGCCTCCTCTCCCCCTTGTCTCTCTGTGGCAGCATGTAGATAGTGTGCCTTGTGAGGATAATGTAATAAACAGCATGAATATAACCCCAAGGAGCTGCACACCATCTTCAGCTTTCTGTGTATGTATGTGTGCGTGTGTATGTGAATGTGTGTATGTGTGTGCACACATACACAAGTGTGTGTAGAGTGCATAAGTGTGTGTGCTCTCATATATATGCATGTATGTGTGTCTCAGCATATACACAGGGGTCAGAGGACAACTTTCAGGAGTTGGTCTGTCCTTCTATAGTGTGGGTCCCTGGGATCTAACTCAGATCCTCAGGCTCAGTGGCAAGTGCTTTTATCCAGTAAATCATACTGCTGGCCCCACTGGTCTAAGCATTTTATATATACTTAATTATTCCCGTTTTACAGGTGGGCAGTTCAAGGCTCCGAATCCTGAAGAAAGCTCTTGAGACATGGAGAGAACCAGCCCATGAACCCAGGTTTCCTGAGTGGCATCGGAGACCTGCTGTCACCTGCTCCCACCACTCCAGACTAGGGTAGGAGCCCCACCAGGCCCATGCCTGGGACCCCCTTGCCTGTAGACATCTCCACTAAATGGTAGTGCCATTAAATGTGTCCTCAGGGAGGAAAATCTAATCCAAAGAGGCAGCAGCCTGTTCTGAGGTGCACAGCCAGGAAGACACTGGGAGAGCAGGAGCGTGTGGTCCCTGTGAGGGAGGAAGCCCTTTTAGGGCAGCTGAAGGCTGTATTGGTCAGGGGTTCAGGCTGTCGCTACATCTGCAGAGGAAGGAGCTTATCAGTGTGTGGTGAGCGCTCTCTGCTGGCCAGATTTAGTAGTACAGAGAAGCAGAAAGGTGAAAGCCACCCACCCCTGGGAGGTCAGAGGGACCTCCCAATGTAGCGGAGTGACGTGGTCCTGGGCCCTCTCCTGTCCCTCAAAACATCTGTCTTCTTAGTCTTACAGTCTCAGAGGTAGCCATACCCTGAGACCTATTGATGCTGAAGCCCAGAGTTTTGTGCTGGTTGTTTTTGTTTTTAATCAGGCAACTTAACAATTATTATGAACTGCAAGTGCACAATCAGACTGCTCAGTCAGACACCCACGGACCTCACAGTGTGGAGGGTGTGGTGACTCTGCCATACAGGCCTGACCACCTAGCCTAGGCACCCTCCTCCCAAATTGTCCATCAGTTGTGCACTGTCCCCTGCACATGCCAGTCTGGGCTGGTCTCTCATCTGTCTCCCATTAAAATGGAGGGTTTGTTTATTTTCTGTTATTGAGACAGGGTTTCTCTGTGTAGCTTTGGAGCCTGTCCTGGAACTAGCTGTGTACACCAGGCTGTCTCCACAGAGCCTCCCAAGTGCTGGAATTAAAGGTGCATGCCACCACCACCCGGCAAAGGGGAGGTGGGATGTGTGTGTGTGTGTGTGTGTGTGTGTGTGTGTATGTATGTGTGTGTGTGTGTGTGTGTGTGTGTGTGTGTGTGTGTAACATATTCTCACTATGTAGTTCTGGATGGACTGAAACTTGTTATGTAGAACAGGTTGGTCTTGAGCTCACAGAAATCCACTTGTCTCTGTCTCCCTGGTGCTGAGTTGAAACGTGTGCAACACTATACTCAGCATGCTATTTTTAAAAACTTGATATGTATGCGCGTGCATGTGCACATGCAGGCATGTCTTGTGTATGTGTGTGTTTACTGTGTACCTGTAGAGGTCAGAAGAAGAGGTTGGGTCCCCTGAGTTACGTGTGGTGTGAGCCACCTGAAGTGGGTGTTAGGAACCAGTCTTGGGTCCTCTGGGAAGAGCACCTTGTGCTCTTAACTGCTGAGCTATCTCTCCAGCCCTAAGACTTGAACTTGTTTTGAGGGCAAGGATGTGACCATGGTCACAGGGCTCTTTGGACCCCTGGCTCTGTTACAGAGATATTGGCATACAGTAAGTACTCAGTATATGGGCCAAAAGAAGGTAAGTATAGGCAAGCTGAGCTAGGTCAGCCACAAGGATCTTCAAGAAAGACCCTAATGGTGCAATTATTGGCAGGGGGCTGGGCGAAGGAGGCAGGAAGTGGCCATAGGTCTCAGGAGCACTGGACCATGAGCCCAGGTGGCAGGGATTATGGCTTGGCCTGCCAGTGCCTGCAATAGGGCCTGGCACAGCAGGGACACTTTATAAACATCTGTGGGAAGACAGCAAAGGTTACACAATCCTGCCACACTGGTCCCTGTGGGCTTGCTTCCCTCCAGAGGCGGGGGATCCCTACCTATCTTCCAGGTCAGTGGTTCTATCTGAAGACAGTCCTTCCTTCTGCAAAATTCTGTTTTTCCCTGGCTGTAGCAGAATCAATTTAGCCTAGCCCCTACTCTGGCCCCAAAGAAGCCCAGAGAAAACCTCAATTCCTGGGGAACTTCTGTCCAGCACAGCACCTCCTCCAGCATCCCGAAGATAAGGTTCAGGGACCACTGAGTGCTCACACTTCCTGGATTACAGATGAGGGCCAGGGAAGGTCAGGGATGGCAGACACAATTACAGGACAGCTTTCTGTCCACAAGTTGGATCATGAGCTCTAGTCTTGCTTCTAAGTGTCAGAACAGGAAATAAGCTGACGCCTGCCCCACCTTGGTGCTGGGGAAAAAGCTGAGGACCAGAAAGGGCTGGAGACAAAAGTCCCACAGCCTCTGTGTGTGCACACACATGCCAAAGGCAGAAGGGACACTTTAGGGTCCTTTAACCCCTAAATGGGGGCAGCCGAGGCAGGCTCAGTTCAACTCCCCAGGAATCCAGCAAGGGCTCTGTTGGTACCCAGACCCCAGGTGTTCATCTGTCCAGAGATAGGAGTCTTACCCTCCTACCACACTTCTCTTCCTGCCCCTGTGGGAAGTGTGTACATACGGGCTCCTGAGGAGGGGGAGGTACCTGCTGCTCCCGCTCAGGGTCCAGGCTGGCTAGGACATAAGAAGCTGCCCTGCTGCCCTGCTGAGTTTTCCCCTGTGGTGGGGGGCACCTCAGGCAGGAGAGGAGGTGCCTGGGGAAGAAGAAGCTTCCTCCAGGTGGGCCTGTTGTGTATGGGAAGCTGGCTTTGTTCTGGCTGGAGGCAGAAACAACGATCCATTCTGCAGCCCCTCACTACCCTAGCTTTGCTGGTGAGGCATCTAGTAGTGGCACTATGGGCCAGAGTCTGTCCAAGCATGAGTCCTATGCTACCAGCTGTCTTTCTGTGGCCTCCAGGCAGCCCTCTTGGTGGGCATAGCTTGCAGCATTTCCTCCTCTTGTGTCTCTCAGCTGTAACTCAGATCTGTCGGCCACAGATGCTGCCACTTACTTGAGGGCTTCCCCTGAGCCTCTTCTCATGTTAAAGTCCCCGAGAATGGTGCCAGCAGTGTCCTCAGAACCTCCCAGAACAGTTTGTCTAGTTCAGTCACCTGGTGTCCTAGCTCCTCCCAACACCAAGCTGACTGAAGGCAGCTGGGCCAAGATGTTTCCTATCCATACCCTGCATTTTTGTAAGACTCAGAGAAGGGTTGTGATTCAGTGGAGGGGCATGTCTGAAGCTTCAGGCTTGGAGCTGGGTGTATGCTGGTACCTGGTGCTGGCAGGGAGGGCCAGGCCCAATCTGAGGGGACAGGATGCCTTTGAACTGAAACTCCCAGGGAATCCATGGTTCTCCTGCCGGGGAGGGAGAGGGTGGGACACACTGGAAGTGGGCTCTGGGCTGGCTTGTCTTCCCACCCTCACCCTCGACTGCAGCAGTTCGGCGTGGAGCCTCATGGGTTCTTCCTGGCACACAGCACTGGAGCTCTTTGCTCTCCAAGGTACCACATCCCTCATAGCCAGTTCCAGTGATGGGGACGAGTAAGTTTGTGGCAGGAACAGGTGCAGTGGCTGAGAGGTGTGTGTCCAGGTTCCACAGGTTTTACAAGGTTGCCAGAGCCATGTCCCAGAAGCTCACTGCTTGCTGGCAATCTTCTTTTTCCGAGCAGACAACAGATCATAGAAAGGGACACGGGTGATGCTGGCCCTAGGGGTGTGGGAGGAAATGAAACTTCAGGGCTTGCTGGAGAGTAGGACTTCTGGACTTGTGATTTGGGGTGTGTGATTTCCAGGGAGGTGCTGGCTCCCTGGCAAGGGAAAGGCCAGGGACGGGTGTAGGGAAATCCTACTCTGATAGCCTTGTCCCATAGGCAGGCCCAGCAAGGACAAGATCTCAGGTTAGGGGGTGGAGCCAAACAGAGAGACCCTGCCCCCAGATTTCTTTATCAGCCCTGTTAGAGAAACAGAGAGCCAGTGGTGGAACCGGCCAGGCCCCTCACTGTTGTGTGGCTCTACTCAAGGCTCTGCCATCTCTGGGCCTCTCTCATACTTCGAGTTCTAGGACATGGTCCTTGTCCAGCGGCCACACATGCCTTCTAGCTGACAGGTCTTCCAGTGGCCCATGTGCCTCTCTTCTGGCTGAACTCCTTGCAAGTACCAAGTGCCTGCCCCCCCCCACTTCACCCGTGAAGTTGGTTTCTTCCGTATTCCCTAGGCTTGACATGGTGCCTGCCTGCCAAAGGGTACCAATAGAAGGCAGACCTGGAGTCCGCTCCTTTATAGACAAGGAAAGAAGACCCCAAAGAAATTGGAAGGTGACCGGAGGTGTCCAGTGTTCCGGCTGCCCTCACCTGATGGCCTCGATCCACTGGTCGCGCTCCTCGGCACTGGCAGCTGAGATGCGGTAAGACTCATGTTTCCCTTCCACCACTTTGCCATCCCCATCAGTCTTGCACGCCTTTATTTTCTGGCCCCGGCATCCAGGGTTGTATAGCTCCAGGCAGAACTGTGGGAGGTGCCAGGTGAGGGGAAGGTCAGGGGACAGGTTAGGCCACCTCTGGGGTAGGGAGGGGGGGTCACAGAGGCCCTTCCCCAACAGCTCACGGGGGAGATGACACCAGGCACCTACCATGTACCAGGATCCCCAATATCCCATGTAACAGATGGAGGAACCAAGGCTCAGAAAGAGCTGTGACTTAGAAGTCCCCCAATCAGCCAAGCTCCACAAGACAACTGAGTCTTGCTCCTTCAATGACACTGACCATCCTGGGCCCATAGCTCCTAGAGAGACCCTATGGAGGACCCCATGCAGGCACCTTCCCTCAGTGGGAATCCCTAGCTGGACTCTCACCGGCTTCTTGGGGTCATCCACTTTCTGCACGGACAGGTTCTCCAGAGGGATGATCCCCCGAGGCTCCTTGTCCTAAGGAAGCAAAGTCAAGGACAGGAAATGTGAGCTCATGGCCTCCCCAGACCATTTGTCCAGACAGCCTAGACACAGACTGACACAGCACTAGCACCCTATTTGGGATCTGGGAGACCCGATTAAACTTTTTTTTTCTCTTTCATTTTTACTGTATGTGTATGGGTGTTTAGCCTGAATGCATGAAGTGCATCACATGTATGTAATGCCCACAATGACCAGAAGAGGACGACAGGTTTCTCCAGCACTAGAATTATAGACAGTTGTGAGCTGCCATGTAGGTGCTGAGAATTGAACCCAGGTCCTCTGGATAAGTAGTCAGTCCTCTTAACTCCTGAGTCATGTCTCCAGTCTACTATCTATCTATCTATCTATCTATCTATCTATCTATCTATCTATCTATCTATCTCCTGAAAAAGGGTCTTATTGTGTAGCTCAGGTTGGCCTTAAACATATTAGGACCCTCTTACCTCTGCCATCTCAATGCTGGGATTATGGGTATGAGGCCCCCAAGCCTAGCCCTTAGGTGATCCAGCCATCTTTGAACATTTTTTTCCCTAGCTTTGGCAATTGACCAGGGCCTCATACCCAGGCCCACACTCTAACCCTGATCTACAGCCCCAGCCCAGGAAACCCAACTCGAAGTCTGTGTTTCTCCTTGCCCCACCCCTCCTCCTCTTTGCCCCCCAATCCTCATCTGTGAAATGGGAGCAGAGGGGAACTGAGCACTCTGAAAGGGCCTGACGCTTTCAGGTGGTGGCAGCAGATGGAGGGGCTGGTTATGGCTGGTTGTATTCTGTCCCTCATCCCCACACACTCACAGTGGTGAACTCAAAGTAGTAGAGGCAGTTGTCGGTGAGGATGAACCAGCGTCGCTTCCACGTCTTCACACGGCCCCCTGCAGGAAGCCAGCAGCATGGCAGGCCAACCTTCCTCCTCCTGGGCCACCATGCTCCTCAGGCCTCCAGATCCATCCTTTCTATACTCCAAAAGTTTCAATTCCCACCACCCCATGTCCTTGCATTTGGGTTCCCAGAAATTGGGTAAGAGGGGACAGTGGCACTGTTTCCTGTCTTCCAGGCCTCTGTCACATGATCCCACCCGTGCCCACTGAGACCCATGCTTGCTTTATGTATTGATTGGTTAGTATTGACTGTCACATTGACAGGATCTAGAGTCATCTGGAAACAAGCCTTGGGGCATGTCTGGGAGGAAGTTTCTAGACTAAGTCAGCTGAGGTGGGCAGTACCCTTCCAGGTGAAAACCGAGGAAGTGAGCTGAGCAGCAGCCTCCATTGCTCTTTGCTACCTGACTGTGGATACCATGAGACCAGCCATCCACAGCTCCTGCCATGAGGAGCTCTACCCTTAGAGCCAAACACATCTTCCCTTCCTGAACTTGCTTTTGTACAGTATTTTGTTGCAGCATTGAGAACAGTAGCTAACACAGCTTTCTAGCCTTGATTTATCAGGCCTGGGAAAAAACAAGGAAGTGAATCCCTGTGGCCATCCAGGAGGAGGAGGGCCACTGGCAACCCCATTTTATAGACAAGGAAACCAAGGTTGGGCAAAGCTAGGCTGTGTGTTCATGGTCCTGTGCATTCAAACTCCAGTGTCCTTGCCCTGGAGCCCAAGCTCCCAGCCATGTTGCTATGTGGCTAGTACTCTCTGGGTCAGTGTCACCACAGTCCAGCTGCAGAAACTGGTGCTGAAGGATGGGTTGTGAGCTCTCCCATGAGGCTCTGATGCTTCTCTGCTGTCTGGATTTGTGACTTGGAGATGCTCTGGGGGCTGGGAGCCGGTGTCTGGGGCAGTCTGGGAGGCACAGAGGGCTGTACGAGGAGAGGCTGCAGTGTGGTGATACACAGAAGGCTTGGTGGGCATCTAGGATACAGGTGAGGCGGCCATAGACTAGGTACACAGTAAGTGATGGAGGCTGCCTGGCTGAGACTCCTCCTCCAAGATGAGGTATTTTCTCCTTACCTACCTTGGAAGATCACAGTCCCTGGCTGGCTGGTCCTGCTGGGGAGGCTCAGGAGTGTTCCTGGAGGGGGCAAGGCTGGCTGCTTCCCTTAACCACTGGAACACCCACTACCTCACTCCCCATGGCTCTTTGAGCTACATTCTCTCTTTCCCTCCTCCTGCTTCAGGAACATCCAGCCCTCTGCTGCCCTAAATATGACACTTGCTGACTGTGTGGCCTTGAGAAGTTGCCCTAACTTTATTGAGTCTTGGATTCCTGAAAACAGCCAGTCAAAGATTGGGCTGCTCAAGGACCAGCCCCTCATGTTCAGTGGTCCTGAACAGAGGGACTCTGCTAGTCTCTTCTCTACATCCCTCTGGGAGAGAAACAGAACTGTCCATGGAGCCTGTCTTCCACTGTCACCTGCACCCCCAAGACAGACAGATGAGTAGAAGGGTAGGTGTTTCCATGTATGTATGGGAGGATGGATATATGGGTGGATGGGTAGATGGGTGAATGGATGATGGGCAGGTGGGAGGATGGATGGGTATATATAGTATGTGGATAAATAGATGGGTAGGTGGGTAGGTGAAGGGGTGGATGGATGAGTGAGTGGAGGGGTGGATGGATGGATAGATGAATGGATGGATAAGTGGATAGGTGAGAGATGATGAGATGGGTGGGTAAACAGATGAGTGGTTAGGTAAATGAATGATTAGTCAGATGAATGGATGGGTAGGGCAATGGGTGGGTAGATGGATGGCTGGGAGGGTGAGTAAGAAGGATAGAAAGGGTAAGTAGATTGCTGGCCCAGGGGTCAGGTGACCTAGTGCTGTGCAGGTCCACACTGAGCTGTGTGTGTGTGTGTGTGTGTGTGTGTGTGTGTGTGTGTGTGAGCCAGCCACATGTGTGTGGTGAGCTTATCAGAGTGTGTACACAGAGGTCTTACCCAGCTTGAGTAGCCAGCCTTCACGGTCAGGATTGAAGAAAGTATGGGTGAGGTCACCACCATCATCCTCGGGGATGGAGAAGGGTTCACTTTTGATGCTGTCAAAGAGGTTCTGTCCAAAAGAGGATGGAAAAGATGGGTTCAATCAACTGAGTTTGGGGCCTGGACCACCTGGCCTGGGTGGCCTTGGGCAGGTCCTGTCTCCTTAGGGGACTGGTGCTGTCCTTTGCACTGGCCACGCCCATACCCTAGTGTTCCTTCCCCTCTGTTGCCTCAGGGAAGAGTGAGCAGGGTGGGTGCCTTAGGCTCATACAAGGAGACACAGACACACATACCCACCCTCCACAGGCACAGGGGGGTTGGAGTCCTTACTGCTTCAGTCTGTGCTCATGATGGAAGATGCCCCTCTTCTACTTAGGTAGACAGTAGAACCTTCTAGATAACATGCTGGGTGAGGATAGAGGAGGTCCAGGAGAGGAAGCAATTGACTGCTTCAGGCTCAGAGCCTTAGCAGAAGGAGAGGTCCCAGTGGGGCTCTGACTATTCAGGATGGGCTCTGATTATAGGGATTGGGATATGGAGGGCTCCAAGAGGTGACTTCAGTCCTCCATGGGTGGCTTTCTGGTAAAAAGGTGCTTAAATATACAAGGAGTGACCCTGGAGGGATGAAAGGTATGAAAACCAGAGAGGGTGTTTTGAATCTTCTTGGGGGCACTGGGCTTCCCCAGCACTGGGATCCTAACTTGTTCCTGATTGTTAAAGCTGGAAGGCAGCATGCAGCTGTTACCTATCGGGCATTTGCAGTGATAGTTCCCAGTATTGTAATGGAGATTTCACACCTTTACGTATATATGGCTGGGTGGGTATATATATATATATATGGGTGGGTTGGGTAGATGAATGAATGCCTGATTCCCCTATTTACTGCTATCCTGTCCTTTGTTCAGGGGTTCCCATAGGGTGCAGGCCTAAAGCTGGTTTTCCTGAGTCTATGGAGGCGGAGCTGGAGCACCCTCCAGCCAAGCCTTCAGTGTCCCTCTCAACCTCACTGTGGTGTGAGGGTGAGAGAAAAGTGGAGGCCAGCTTCTTTTTGGCTGGGGTGGAGGTGGGGGTGCATGGAAGTGGGGGTGGCGGGCTTTACCATGGGAATCCCCAGGTGGCCTGGCTGGTGGAATAAGTGTTTGAGACAGGAAGGCCCTAGCAGTAGCCGAGCTGTCATCTCAGACAAGTATTAGGGAGGCCCGAGGAGGCTTTGGGGTGGCAGACAGAGTCTCAGCCCTGCTAAACCCACAGGAGTACCTGGAAGTTTCTGTGGTCACAGTATCATTGTTCATATTCTGCCTCACAGAAAAAGCAGCACACCCACACTTCCTGTGTCTCGAAAACACCCTGAAGTCCCTGTCACTGAAGAAACCGCCACATAGAGACCTCTCAGGGCCCTGGGTGTACAACATGGCCTGTCTTTCTTTGGGTCTCTGGAGCCTTCTCCTCTCTTTTCTGTCTCGGTTGTTCAGTGAGGTAGGCACCCTCCTCCATCCCAGGTTCCAGGAAGGGATAGTGGCTCACTCCCCTTTGGCTGTTCAGAGCCTTGCAACCTATGCGCTATAGGGACTAGTTTAGATAGAGACACATAACCCCAGACAGTCACTAGGGCTTAATTCTAGGGGTTTAGTTTTGAGGGAAGAAGCTGGCAGCCTGGACATACTTGGGCGTCTTTGCAATAGCCAGGATCTAAGAGACAGCCAGTGTGTAGGGTGGGCTTGTTGTGACGTGTATTCCCCTCAGGCCACCAACGAAGCCACACCTGAATATAGCCACACCTGAAGCCAACAGTCTGAAGGTGAAGAGAGCCCTATTCTTTTTAGTGATATTTGTCCTGCCAGTGTGGCAGGACAGAGAGGCATAAAGAGACATCAAAATGTACATATGATGATGGGCCACCTAGGTGGGTCAGTGAACACCCATATACTGTGGCAACACCAAGGGACAGAACACATAGGAGAAGAACCTCCATCTCCAGATGCTGGACCTCAAAGGACTGGTCGCCTGCAGTCCTGCCCTGTCCAAACCCTCTAGCCCACCTGCATTCTCAGAAATGCTTTCTTCCTCCCCTTAAACGTTATTTCTATCACTATCCATGTGTCCCTGGCCCAGTTATTTGCGCTAGGACACAAGAGCCTAGAAACCTCAGTGGATATGCCTTCTGGATACTCATCTGTGACAGGGGTGGTGGCATGCTCGGGGGCCCTCTGCCCTCAAGATTGCACCTTCTAGTCTCTGCAGGGGGTGGAGCTCCAGAATTAGACATAGCTCAAGCTGGGACTCTCTAATTATGAACAGGAAGCCTCAGGTTAGCTTCCTCCAGTAGCACCCTGTGACCTTAGCTGGACCCTGGAAACAGGGGGCACACAATGACAACATGCCTGCACTGACAGAGTCCAAGAATGGCCCACAGAGGAGTTGGGACTCACCCCCGTCCCTGTGCCCAGCTCCTAACTCTGAACCTAGACTCTTTTAATTGCTGTGTCCTGGCCTGCCTGTCGTCTATAGCCACATACATTTCTCATAGTCTTTCTTACAAGCTCACCCTCCAGGGCTGTGTGACCTTGGGGTGACCTGTCTTGGGGCATCAGTCTGTGTAAATTTACTTCTGTCTCATGGTGTTCTTTAAAGCCTTTTGGGGCTTCCTGTGTAGTTGAGCAACAGTGGTTCATGGAGAACTCACTTCTGCAAAGAGATAGTGTGACACTGGGCTATGCTTTAAAAATATTAAGATGAAGTCATGGAGAAGGTGAGAACATCCTGGGTCCATGTGGCTGCCTGTGAAAAACCTGGGGTGGCTCCCAGGGTAGGCCCCGGGCACTCTGTGACACATCTGGGGAAGAGCCATGCCCACCAGCCACTCCCTGTCACCTCTGCTAACTCCAGCAAGGGGTTCCACAGGCCAGCTGTGGGCTAAAAGACAGGCAGCTGGCTGAGGCTCTGCTTGGCTCTGCTCTTTGCCTGGCTCCATGCTGTTGACCAGGGTGGAAGCTACATAGAAATGACAGGTCACCTACAAGAAAGTGCCAGCTTAGGGGCATGAGGAGAGGACGATGCAGAGGAAGGCTCTCTGGGTGGAAGGCAGGAATGGTTAGTCAAGGGGAGGTCTTGCACATTCGGGACACCTGTGGGAGGCATGCTGGTTCTATCCCCAAGGGTGCCTGTGTGCTCCAGCCTGCTCTGAGGTTGGTTGTTTGAGCTTCTTTTTTACTTGTTTGTTTTGAGATGTCATCTTCTGTAGCCCAGGCTAACCTCAAACTTGCTATGTAGCCACGGAAACCTTTGGACTCCTGATCCTCCTGTCTCCATCTTCTGAGGGCTGGGATGATGTGTGTGTTTTACAATGCCTGGTTTATACTGGGGACTGAACTCGGGGCCTTGCATGCTTGGCAAGCACATCCCCAGCACATTCTTAATTATTCTTTCTGACGACACAAGCTGACTTTAAGCCTGGGTTGGGAGCCCTTAATGTTAAAAAAAAAATGACTACTCACAGCCACCATAATTCAGGCTGATCCACCCCAGTCTAGGAGGGAGTGGTGGACTAAACCCTAAGGAGCCAGCCAAGGTCACTCAGCAAGTGTGTAAGGGAGATGGGGCTGACCAGAACTCCAGGAGGCTCTGGAGCCTTCCTTATAGGTAGAGTGACTCCAGCAGGACCCATGTCCTGTGGGCTAAGGGGATGCAGTGCTCAACTCTGAGGGGCCAGGCTCTGATTTGGGGCCCATGTGCTTGCTCACCTCTCTGATGACTTTAATCATGGCAAGACTTTGGTGCTGTGAGTACCGATATTCATCGTTGAACAGTATGACTGTTGCTCACCAAGCAAAGCATCTGCTCTTTTCAGCCATCTGAGTCTGTGTGCTCCTGAGGTTGGCCTTCAGCACTCAGACACCCTGCTCATATCTACCTCATCTCAGGGCATCACACTGGATACTAACTCCTTCCCAGCTTTCTCTTTCCAGAATGCCCCTGCCCTGCTTTCTTCAGGAAAACTCTGTACTGGCTGGTTGTGTGTCAACTTGACCCACGCTAGAGTCATCAGAGAGGAAGGAGCCTCCATGAGATCCAGCTTTAAGGCATTTTCTTAATTGTTGATCAGTGGGGGAGGGCCCAGCCCATGGTGGGTGATGTCATCCCTGGGCTGCTGGTCCTGGGTTCTATAAGAAAGCAGGCTGAGCAAGCCAGGGGGAGCAAGCCAGTAAGCAGCACCCCTTCATGGCCTCTGCATCAGCTCCTGCCTCTAGGTTCCTGCCCTGCTTGAGTTCCTGTCCTGACTTCCTTTGGTGATAAACAGAAATGTGGAAGTGTAAGCTAAATAAATCCTTTACCCCAAAACTTGCTTTTTGGTTATGGTATTCAGTTGCAGCAATAGAAACCCTTAGACAAATCTTATCCAGCTGTCAAAGCCCATATGGAAGTCATCTGCCCCGGCCAGGCTTCTGGGATGACACCTTAGTTGTCCCCCAAGACAGCAACAGTATATCTCTCTGTAGTAAAGCTCCCACAGTCAGTATAGGTGACATCAGTGAGCTTTGGGGGTTGATTGTGGGATGTGTAGATCCCTTTCTACTAGATCTTGGACTTGGTCTAGGCAGATCGGCATGGAGTCATTCCTGGGTCCCTGTACCCAGAACAGGGTTTGGTATAGTGCAGTGTGGATGGGATGTTGGGATAAGGGGACAAGTAGCTTGGGACTAGCCTTCCTGTAGAGTTAGTGGGGACTTGTTGGGGGACTGTCTTTCTCCCTCTGAGGACCCCATCCAAGCATCTTTTCCTCCTGACTTGCAGAGAAACTGGGGTCCTGAGCTTAGGAGGCATTGTCCCCTTTTATTGGGGGACTCAGGATGGATCCTATGGTCTGTGGATGCCTTTGACCCACACTCCCAGTCTGAAGTGTTATTTGGGGGAGGTGTGAGTAATGACTATCCAGGTTTCCAAAAATCTAGTTCTGAAGGACTGCTAGCGTCTGCCTTCAGTCAGCCTTGTTGAGACGAGACCATGTTGAGGAGACCCACCTCACAGCTAGCCTGCTGGGCCCTTGTGCCTCTGCCCTTGCGTTAACTCAGGGGGTGGGGCTCCCAGAGGACCAATAAGATGCAGCGTTCTCACCCTCAGCTGTCCCTCGGGCAGGTCACTGCCATTGTTGATGCCACGATTCATGGACACAAAGCGCTCGAAGGGTGGTCTGTCCCGGACGTTGGGGTTGTGTAGGCCAGTGTTGAGCATGATGACGGAGAAGGACAGCACATAGCAGGTGTCTGTGGAACCTGGCACTAGTCACAGTCCTGGACCAGGTCACTTTCACCCACCTCTGTCCCAGTCTGGGCAAGGCCCTGAAGATCCACCCTGCCCCTGGCTCAGCTTGGCAGGCATCCAAGGCCCAGCGTCCCTTCCCACTGTTGCAAACTTCAGTTGCAGCTTCTGAGACTCTGCCCCTGTCCCCTGCCTCTGTGCCCTCCTTCCCTTTCAGATCCTGCTTGCCATCAGCTGCAGCCTCCCAGGCCCTCCCACTCTGTTCTCTGCCTCCTGGGAATGGGAGCTCATTTTTAGCCGCCCCATTAGTTAGTAGCTTGTTCTAAGCTGCCTGGTGGGTCATGCTGCCAGCAGCCTGCTGCATTGTGCAGACCTGTGTATGCAGGCTTGGGGTGTGGCTGCTGTTCTGGGTTTTCTGAGGATCCAGAACCTGAGGGAGGCAGTTCCAAACACTTGACCTTCAGCCTGCCCACATGACTGTAGAAAGTGGATGCTTTGGGATTGGTGTTCTCCCTCCCACAGCAGTGGCCCCCACCTATGTTCAGCCTCCCCAGGCCTATCCTGGGTGACAGGTGTAGCTACACCTCCATCTTAAAGATGAGACACTGAGGCTGAATCACATGCTCCTGGGTCACACAGTGACAAACTGATTGGCTGATTGAAATGCCTTCCATTCCACCTAGCCTGATATCCTGATTGACTGGATTGACTGACACAGGTCTCACTTGAAACTCAGGCTGGCCTTGAATTGGCAGAGATCCTCCTGTCTCAGCCTCCCTAGCGCTGATATTATAGATGTATGCTACCACCCCTGGAAGTCACAGGTGACCAAGTGTGTGAATCCTGGAGGCAAGCAAATGCCAGCTCTTGGGTCATGGCCAAGTGTAGCAGAAGCTCCAGCGGCTTCTGTCTTCCACGCAGCAGGAAGGGAGCAGTCTGCTCTGGGACAAGTGGCTTCCTGTCTGATTCTGGCTCTTGCTTCATCAGGGACAATCTGCTGCTGAGCTTAGAGAGTAACACTGAGTTTTGATGACCCTGACAAGAGGGTCCCAAGGCCCTGTGCACTTAGAGACAAAGGTCCTGTGTGTATAAAGCTCTGGGAACACAGGAACCCCATCACAAACTTGGCTCTAGAACCAAAAGAAGA
The DNA here is from genome assembly GCF_943737965.1 of Phodopus roborovskii. NCBI lineage: Eukaryota > Metazoa > Chordata > Mammalia > Rodentia > Cricetidae > Phodopus > Phodopus roborovskii. Next base: position 3,255,451 of record NW_026126459.1, on the reverse strand, counting down.
GGCCATGGCCAGTTGGCTGTGTTGGCCCCTCCCTCCTCCTGTCCTGATCTTGGAGATGGCGGTATGGGTGACTGAGCCTGTTGGTCACCTGCTGTGCCCTTTGCCCCTTATCTGCTTTTCCAAGGATTCACTTGAGACATTTAAAGCATTTCCCCTTATAAATTTCTAGAGAACTCCTAGTTACCCTTTAAAATCTCACCCAGACCACACTTCCTCTGAGAAGCCTTCCTGTACTGTACTCCACACTGCCTGTCTCTCCCTGTCCCTCTCCCCAGAACCATGCTCCAGACTGGCATGGAGTCAGTGCTCAGTGAGGGTTCAACAGAGGCCTGAACAGTTGAAGCATTCGGGGGATATGAGGAGCTTGTCACCTGTAGACCGGAAGACATCTGGGTTACAGAGGCAGTAGCGAGCTGCGAAGGCTTCCATCATGCGGTCAATCTTTTGGGCCTCGCCAGGCAGCCGGAAGCTCCACAGAAACTGCCTAGGAGGACAGGGCCGTGGTCAGTGAAGCGGGTGGGGCTCTCAGTGACACTACATAGTGCTCAGCCTCTGTCTCCGTGAATGGGAACCTTGGCCTCCTCTAGGTCCCAACATGGGTGGTTGGGTTCGGATGTGAAGGTGCCCACAGCACGGGAAGAGGTGGACTCACATATCTTACAGAGATTTGGTGTGGAGCTACAGGCTCTGGCTGTGGGGCCCTGGGCAGTGCAGCTCCTGGATAGGCCTCCCTGTCCTGGGACCCAAGCTTACACCCAGCTCTTGATGTCAGTTAAGCTTTCTTGTCTCCATAGGTCCCTTAAAATCTGCCCAGCAAAAGCTAATCAAATGAATGAATGAATGAGATAAGTGATTTCTAAACTTTTCTTTCAGGAAGACCATACTCGTTGTATGGATGGTAGTCCTTCTTTGCCTCACAAACTCCTACTGATCCTGCAAAGCACAGATCAAATGCTTCTCTTGGGAACAGACTACTAGGCTTTCCCAGCACCATCGTTAAGATTCCCTGGGTGATGTGAAATTTTACTAAGACATAGAGCTGACACATGGAAGTGACTAGCTCTGGCTGGTTATAAGTCCTTCCTCATTTAGTTATTCTGCCCCATGGATTGGTACTGACTTGCCTCAGGCAACTTTCCTTCCTTCCTTCCTTCCTTCCTTCCTTCCTTCCTTCCTTCCTTCCTTCCTTTTCTTCCTTCCTTCCTTCCTTTCTTTCTTTCTTTCTTTCTTTCTTTCTTTCTTTCTTTCTTTCTTTTAAGAGAGGGTATCCTGGGTTAGCCTGGAACCCACTGTGTAGCCCAAGCTGGTCTGGAGCTCACGGCAATCTTCCTGCCTAAGACTTCCAAGCGCTATGATTACAGGTATAAAGCGCCAAGCCCAGCTGTGAAATTTCTTATTTGTACCTTGCCTTGGGTCACATGGGGAGTGAATGGCAAAGCTGGGTTTTGAAAGGACATTATGGTTTGTGGACAAATGCTGCTAACTTGGGCACCACACTGTGCCCATGGATGTGAAAACAAATAGTGATGAGTATTGGAATTAGGTAGTCAGAAGCCATAGCAACCATGTTCTACACAGAGCCGGATGCAGGGATAAAGTACACATGTGCTAGAACATAGCACTGGGGTCCCCAGATGGCCCAGAGGGAGGGTGTTTGCAAATATCTCAGGCCTCAATAATGGTGGCGTGGCAATAAGAGTCAGCTGCAGGCTTCTAAGCTTGAGAGTCTCCTGCTTTAGCTCTTCAGGGCTGTGTTCCCTAGACTTAAGCTTCCTCCTCTCCATGCAGCCCTGGGTTGGATTCTCCACTCCACCCCCACCACATCTCCTGCCTGAACCACTCACCTGAGGGCCTGAACAAGGTTGAGGTTGGCAAACTCGTGGCAGTCCACGAAGGCCTGTAGGACCTGCAAGTTGATGGGGTCTCTGGAGAGGGACAGACAAAGGGGGAACACTTGACAACTTGCACACACACACACACACACACACACACACACACACACACACACACCCACCCACCTCTGGGAGGTAAGCTCTGGGTTTAGACCTTTAGGGCCCCTGGGTCAAGTTCTCTCTTGGTCACTTCCTGCCTGGTGGCCCTACTCAAGCCCCTGAACATCCTCACACCCCAGTTTCCTCATCAGATGCGTCTTCCCTCTCCCAAGCTCTTAGGTCAGGAGCCTGTGTGCCATCTCACTCAGAAAATGTGGAAGAAGAGCTGGGGACTTCCTGAGGCTTCTCCACGATGGCAGACACTTCTACCAGGCAGACACTTCTGTCTAGAGCCTCCATGGATCCTCCTCCCTCCCTCCCCCTCCTTCCCCCTCTCTCCCTCCTCCCACCCCCCTCTCTCCCTCCCTCACTCCTTCCTCCCTCCTCCCTCACTCCCTTCTCCCTCCCTTCCTCCTCCCTCCCTCCCTCCTTTCCTCTAGATCCTTCATTCTACCTTGGGGCCTTTGCATTAACTGTTCTCACTGCCTGGAACCCTCCAGTGTGCACCCCCCCACTGCCTCCTGGACTGAAACGGGGGCTCCAGCTCAGAGCCCTCCACTCTTTGGCCTCCTTTCTGCTTTCTGTGTACCCAACAGAGCTCATTTCTGTCCTTCTCCCATGCAGAAAGCACTGGACCCTGAAGACAGGAGTTTGACCATCTCTGTCTTCTGTAGCTAACATTCAAAAAGAGAGCTCAGACCACAGTAGACACAAACAACATATTGATAGAATGGATGACTATGTCAGCCGGGGAATCAGTACTCATCTGAAGCCCTAAGCATGAGGGCTCTCCAAGTACCCCACACCCTCAATTACCACTCCTTGTCTGGGGTCTTCTTACTTTTCCCCCAAGTAGGTGCCAATGGCTGTCTTGTTGAGGCCGTCACCCTTGTACAGGAACTGGGCAATGTCCTGGACATTGGAGGTCAGCAGCTTGTGTTCAATGAGATACTGGATACCCTGGAGGTGACACAGAGCCTGTGTACAGCCCCTATAGCATAGGCTCTTGGTGGAGGGGGCCTGGTATTTGGACTGTACACAGCCTGTTCTGGGACAGTGCCCTCCAGCTGCCTTTGGGAAGTGGTGAGCTCCGCATCTCTGGTGGTTTACTAAGAAGTATAGTCATGCCAGGTCCCTCCAGCCTGGCATGCCTAGAATACACCCTCCTGTGGCTGCTAGGAGTCACAATGCTAAGACTCTGTGATTCAGCCTCCCCTTTTGTTCTTTCCAAACTCTTTTTATTTCAAATAGTTTCATTTCATCACACTAGCAATCTGTGCCCATTGTGTAAAAGTCACACAAACCAGCTAAATCAAAAGGGAGGAGACTGTACAGACCCCACTGGGAAGCAGCCAGCTTCCATTGGCAATGACCTTCACTCCCCTTCTCTAGAAGATGGGAGGGCATACCCAGCCTCCTGTCACCTTGAAGCCAGCTTTGCCAGGTGGGCTCATGGCCCCCTCATTGCTATCCAGGCACAAAGAGTCATCCTCTGATTTTGGAGGTTAGGGACTGGTCTCTGGTGTTATGGTATCTTGTGTCCCTGCTGCTCCTAGGTGGAAAGCTGAGGATGTTGTGCACCCTGTGGCCAGAGCTGGGAACATATGTGCATGTTTATGAGGGCAGGTAAGTGGAGTGGTGGTCCAGGGCCTGTGGCTGTGACCAGGGAATCCATGCCACCAAGGCAGCCACAGCTGTGGCTTTCTGGACCCTTGCAGTGTGTGGCTTCCTCCTGTGCCCCTGCTGGAGAGGAAGCCCATGGCTACCTGGCAGAGTGAAGGGCTACAGGCTGGCTCTGAGGTCATGGGCAACCAAGCTTCAGAATGGGTTTCTGCAGCCTGAACTTGGAAGACATGCTAAGGGCCTCACTGCCTCAACCCTGTTCCAGAGGAGGTGTAGGACCAGGGGAGAAAGGGAATAGGTCCTGGAGGGGGACTTCACAGCTCCCATCTTTGGAATGCAGTGCTATGGAGTGGACAGAGGCCAGCCCCAGCTGGGGACCGAAGGCTTGGCCCTGAGGGGGGGTCTCAGCTCTCTCCTCTGCTTGGTTGTGGGATCAGCTGCAAAGGTACCCAGAAGGCAGCCTCCTCCCTTAGCTCAGCTGTACACCTTGGTGAGATCCACGTCCTTTCCCCCGGATATGTACCTTGGCAGGGTCCATATTGAATTTCTTCCGCCCAATACACATCTCCTTCTCTTTCTGCGCCATCCGGCTGTGAACAAGGGAAGATCAAAATGGTGGCTCCAGATGCCACTGCCCCCACAAGCCCTAAGGGGGTCTTCCTCAGGAGAAGAACTTCATGTATATCCCTAGCCCCTGTGTCTGGACCACCAGAGAGAGCAAGAACAGGGTGAGAGGTGTCGAGGGGTGGGGCTGCAAGCTGAGCCCTGAACTCTGAGTCCCCCAGGAGCCCAGCAGAGCTGGGGAGGATGCAGAAAGCTGGGGCATGATGGGGCCAGCAGGAACATGGGCCCCAGAGGCTGCTCCTGAGATTAAGTCTTGCTATACTCTTGGACCAGGCCACTATAGGTGAGTCCCGTCATCCCTCAGTTTCCTTCTGTGCAGGAACTGCCTGATGCCCTCCCCCAGGGCATGTGTATGTTCACATGCATACATGGCTGTGCATGCCCATGAGATGCTGGAGAGGCAGAGGTCTTGGATGCAGGGCAGGGGACCAGCAAACCATGTGTAGTTCTATAGTTCAATGCCCTAGAATGCATGCAGACATGTCCAGCCTACTGGCTGCACGTGGCTGCATTTGGCTCAAGAGAACTATGAACGCCATCCACACAAAGGTAAACTTACTGAAAACATTGGGTTCTTGGTTTTTTTTTGTTTTCTTTTACAGTTTGTAGCTGAAATGTCATTTTGTTAATTTTATAGTGTCAAGAGGTCATGATCTAGGAGATTATGTGAAAACCTAACCTTTTCTTTATACAAATGGGGAAACTGAGGCCTAGAGAGAAGGCCCTGTTCTAGGACAAAGAGCCAGCAGGAGCCTTCCTGTGTGAGGAATGATGGACATGAGGTGAGCTGGGTCAGTGGACTTCTGGTCCCCACATACCAGAGTTTCTTCACCCTTGCCTAGGGGATATTTCTTTGCTCGTTAGCTTCCAGCTGTTCCTGATGAATAATATGCAGGGTGGTTGTGTGGGGAGGTGGGGTGGAGAGGGAGAGGGTGGGGGTCTCTTGAGAGTCAGAGGGAGTGGTCCAGACAGTCTGGATGGGGCTGTGGCATCTCTTTGGGTCCTACCCCCATCCATGGCACCCGGGGAATGAGATGTACCCAGGACTCATCCTCCCGCTGCCTGGGCTCCTCACCTCTCCTCAGTGCTCTCAAAGCAGTCGATTTGGGCAAACACATCTGCAATTTCATCCTTCAGCTTCTGTGGACACACATGCAGACCTGACGAGGTTAGGGTGTCCCCACAGCCCCCATGCCGCCTGTAGTCCAGGCCCCTCACTGCACACTTCCTTGGGCCTTCTCATTGCCTCCCCATGCCCGTTCTCCCTCAGAGCGGCTCAATGCCTCTGTGTGCCCTTGTCCCTCCACTCGTCCTCACCTCAGGGGTGGGAGTCCCTATGCCCACACATGACCCTATTTCCAGCTTGCTCTCTCTTCCCATGCAGCCAGCTACTGTTCTCTGTTTCCACCAACAAGCCCTCACTTGACATGGCTGGCAGCTTCCCACAGCAGCATGGCGCTGCTCTTCTCCACTCAGAACCCCCCATGGCTCTCTCTGGCCACCTAGGGAACAGACCACACCTCCTGTCTGGCATCACTTCTCTGTCACTTGTTAGTAAGTGCCTGTCACATGCCAGGTACCCTAGGGCCTCTCAGAAGCTATACAGTTCAGCGGAACAGAGGGAAGATGAAACAGCCATGGCCGGCGAGGCAATCACATGTCTACAGTGCCAATTCCAGGCCTGTGCTGCTCTCCATCCCACCCCAGGCTGCCTCAGCCTGACTCCAGGATGGCCCAGTGCAGACAAAGTCCCCATCTTGCCCACCAACCACATTTGCTGGACTGCTTGGGGGAAGATGTCCCGGTACTCCCTGCAATCAGCAGATGAACAGGGCAAGAGGCCCAAGAGGCACCCACCCTCTCCCCAAGACGAGGTGTGCTGGGAGGGATGTGGGACTGCTGGGTTGTTTCTGGAAATCAGGACTGGTGCAACACCCCTTGCTCTGAGGTCATACAGATCCTGTTCCCAGGGATCTTGGCTGGGCTTTCACCTACAGGTATAATGGGGCACCTTGCAAGTGTAGCTATGGGGCTGGGGCCCAGTGGTGAGCAAGGCCCAGCCTCTGCTTTCATGAAGTTAGAGTCTGGGGATGTTGGGATCATGGGTGGCTATGGGGCGAAGAAAGTAACTATGCAATGACCACAGCAATAGTAGAGAAAGAGCCTGACACATGTATATGCTCAATAGAATACTAGCAGAGTGGGGGCTTTTCAGTGGAAGCAAGTATGCATGTGTGTCTAGGTGGCAGGCAGCCTGGAGGAAGAGGTATGTTCTAACCTTGTCTGGGAAGAAGGAACAGGAAATGTGAGAACAGAGTAGCCTCAGGTAGAAGCAAGCGTGTAGGCAAAGGTTGGACTGAGCAAGGCACGATGGAGGAACCTGAAGGTCACTGACTATCATGGCCGTGTTCATCTCAGAAACTGGTGAACTGCCCAGGGCTGGGCCCAGCGTGAGCGTGGCCTTGTTCAAAGGGTGCTTTAGGGGAGAGGTGAGGGCCTGTGCCTGCTCTGCACTGGGCTGGGCTGCTCAGTCCCTGGCAGTTTCGGCCCACTTTCTGTTTCTGAGATGGAAGTAAGGCTGGGGTCTGGAGCTAGGGTGAGGGACTCTGGGATGTGGGGTTGGGAGGAAAGGATCAGTGGCCTGGAACTGGTGATCAAGGGGGTTGATGCCTGGATCTGGGAGTGGGAGGGGTTGGTGCCTGGGCCTTTGGGGAGGAGAAGACAAGGTTGGCTGGCTTTCTGAGCATTTGGCCTGGAGAGTGGGAGCTATGATAGTGTAGTGCTGGCTTGTAAGTGTGTGTGTGTGTGTGTGTGTGTGTGTGTGTGTGTGTGAACATGTACAGGTCTATGAGTGTGAATATATGGGTCTGAGTGTGAACATGTATGAGCCTGGTGAGTGTGTGTATGTGGGTCTTTGAATGTGAACATGTGTGCACACACCTGGATGTCCTCCAGTAGTTGCTTCCGGTGCCATTTGATCTGCTGCAGCTCCTTGGCCTCCCCACTACTGAGCTCAGCTAGATCTGGAGAGAGAGAGAGAAGAGGACTTCTTGATTCTGTATTCCAGGGCTCTTCTTGGGGAGACTCCTGGAACAAAGTGAGGCCCATGGTGCTAGAGCTAGTTGTAACTTGCTGTTACCACTGGTAACTGAGAGGCATTCTTGGACATCCCTGTCCAGAGTGGTCCCACTTCTCCATTAAGAAACATTTCCCGTAGCCATTGTGGGGTCACCTGGACACACCTAGCTGCAAGGGAGACTGGCAAATGAGCGTTACTAAGATTATCCTGTTGTCTTGACTTTGTAATAAGGGAAAACAGAATGGGAGGGGGACAGTTAGCCCCTGCTCTCAAACACTGTGGCTTGGAAAAGAAAAACAAACTGGCTAAGGTTGCACAGGGTGCCAGAGGCTGGCACCCTGGATTGGACAGGCTTCCAACTTTATGCCATCCCATTGGCTCCCCAAACAAAGTGAGGCCAATGGTGTTAGAGCAAGTGTGACTTTGACTTCCCGACCAGGACAATGCTCACTTATTTCAACTACTACACTCTAGTCAGAACCTCCACAGAACCAGGCATGGCAGCTCACACTTGTAATCATAACATTTAGGAGGCTGAGGCAGGAGGATTGCAAGTTGGAGGCCAGCCTGGGTTAGGGTTATAGGGTTTAAAAAAAAAAAAAAAAAAAAAAGCAAACACCAAACTATGGCCAACAATGTGGGCAGCTAACGAACTTCAGGCCTTCCCAGAAATACTCATTTGGAGTACCTGGCTTACCACTTCCTGTGGTTCAGGAAGAGAGGGTGTCTCTGAGTTCCTAGAAGCAGCTGAGGCCAAGGCCAAAAGAAAAGACAGTAGAAAGATGGGGGGTACAGGTTGGGAGGAGACATTTATGGAGGAGGGTGGTGGGCACAGAGTTACAGGGGTCATCTGTATGGGCAGGCAGGTATGCAAGAAGGGCAGGATAACACACCACTAATGGCCTGGTCAGCTGATTCACCCGCCTCCTACTGGGGAACCTTGGCTCTGGTACAAGCAAAAGAAGTAGCCACATGGCGTGGCAAGAAGCTGGACTCTTTCCTGAGTCCCTTGACTGCCACCCATCAATGCCCAACCAGCCAGCTGCAGATATTGGCACTGAGCCATGATTTCTCTGGAAGGTCCATGGACTTGAACATTTGCTTTAGCAAAGACTAGCCAGTGTTTTATTTATTTTTACTTTTATTTTTGCATTGCTAAGGATAGAATGAAAAGCTTTGAACATTGCAAACAGATTTTCCACCACTGAGCCCCATCCTGGTCCAGCTATTCATGTTGGCTGGAGTCCACAGAAGTTCAGGTAGACAAGGATAGCTTCACTCTTTTACCCAAGGGCTTTCACAAACCGTGGGAGAACGGGAAACCAAACAGGCTCTTTCCCAGCAAAGGCTGTGTGCAGTGGGAACTGCTTATCTCCACACTTGCCACACTTGCCCAAGGCCTGACAGAGAATGGAGCAGCCTTGCGTTGGTGCAGTGGAGAAGTTTCCTACTTGGATGGTCCCTCCAGGACACTCATTGCCCGCCCCCATCACACACACAGCTGCTTGCAGGGCTCCTTTAGCAGGAATGCTGTTCTGATGGCTGGATGGGACTTTCTTTTTGTCCCTGTGAGGCTAGAGGCCTTGTTCAAGGTGGGCCAGAGAGGAGTGTGATGCAAGTCTCACTGAAGTCCAAGCTCCCAAACACCCGAGGAAATCAAGTCATTCAGTCCTTGTGAATTTTTTATACAGGCTAATTTTTAGTTTTAGACACAGGGACTCGGACTGAAGATAGCTCAGCCATTAAAGGCCCAAAAATATAAGACGCAGGGACTCAAGAAAGTGAGGTGACATATCCCAGGTCACACAGCTGGGAAGAGGCAGTGTGGGATTCCAGCATGGTTATGGATACAAGGCTTTGCCCAGGCAAGGCAAGTGTGTGCGTTGTGTGTGTGTACATGTGTACATGTGTACATGTGCACATCTGTGTTGGGGGGGAGAGGGAAGAATGAGCATGTGTGTTCATCTGCACAGAGGCCAGAGGCTGACACCATGTGTGTTCTTCAATCACTTTCTGTCTTCCTTCTTTGAGACAGCATCAAATCCAGACTGGCTAGCCAGCAAGCTCCACCTGGGTCCCAAACAACCCAGGATTCCCCTCCTCTCAACCTCTTCCAGAGCTCTAGGGGTACACCTCCACCCCAAGCACCTCCATGTCATCCCCCTCTGGCTCTTGAGCTCCCCCAGTCACCAGGCCCTGTCAGTTTTCAGTTTTAATGGCCCCTAACATCATCTGACTACCAAGGTGGAAGCTGGGTTTTCCAATGCCACCCTGCCTCCTCTGTGTGCCAGCCCTGAGTGCTCCCAATGCCTCCTTCTGAACTGAGAACACACTGTGTGCCCTTCTCCTTCTGTCTCTCAAGCCCCACTGCTCTGAAGAAGGGTTTCCTAACTTCCTCTCCTATGTGATACTCTTGGAGTTCAGAGAGGTTCAATGACCTCTCTCAGCCAGCACAGCTGGATGGTGGTGGAGTTGGGACTCACACACCATCCACCTGGGACCAGAGTGTATAACCCTTCTGTGACCGCGTGGAACCCACAGGCCTGGGTGTTCTGACCCTGTGCCAACCACGACATTTTGTGAAATGACGAAGATGCAGGAAGGTGCCTGCAGCAGGATCTCCTTTGACCCTCCGAGTCAATGGACATCTGGGGAAACTGAGGCACGGGAGTGGTTGGAAACAGATACAAGGAAATGGGATTCCTAGTGGAGTGGACAGTGCAGGGTTAGTGAGATGTGGCCTGAACCTTCCACTCTCAACACTTAGGCTCTGTGGTGGCAAAGTCTTCAGGACACTCTGAGGACACTGTCCCCTTCTACCTCTACCCAAGCCCTGTCCCTAGTGGGTTTCAGCTGTCCAAGTGCATCTGAACCCATGAGACAGCAGGCCATAATCTCTGGCCTGCTGCCCCAACACAGGTCATGTGGCCCACAAGGACCCTCTGACTTTTCATCAGACTGTTTTTCAAAAAGTAGAGGTTTTCACCATTCTGGATCCAAGGACCTGAGATCAGAGGGCGATGTAGACACTGCCAGACAGGGGCTACTCAGATGTGCCCGTGGGTGCTCCAGGCATTGGTGAGAGTCCGGGGAGGAGCTGTGTTGAAGCACTATAAACACTGGAAGCATGCACACACCACCATAGCATGAGCAGCCCATCCTCTCTTAGTGCTCTCTGGATCCTGCCACCCTCCACCCCTGCTCTGCTTTGTGTGCTCCAGTCTCTCATCACCCTTCACCCTTGCCTTCTGTGCTCCAGTCTCAGGCCAGTGGGTGCCCAGCGCCCTAAAGCCACCACCCCTGCCCTCACACTTCCCCCTCGCCCTTCCTCTTTCCCCTCTTATTTTTAGTGCCTGCAGCCCTGCTCCCAGGACAGCTGGCCTACTTCCCCTTTCTCAGGGGAGGGGATAGCACTGGGGCACACAGGGGTGCTCCTGAGGGGCGTTAAGCAGGGGGATCAAGTGGGGGTGCAGCTTCCTCTCCCTGGGAAGCCTCTGGTTTTAGCCCACCTGCCCTCCTTCTGTCCACCCCTGCTTCATCAGGCAGGGTTTCCATGTGCTCAGGGCTCACCTTCAGAGGGGCTTGACCCACATTAGAGTGGTAGAAGTGGGAGTGGGGTGGGCAGCTTGGGAGAGTCTCTATCACCATCCCCACCCATAAACATCCCAAGGAAACTGAGGCCTGCCGAAGGAAGAGGCCAGCCTGGCACTTGCCAGCAGACTTCCATATTCTCAGAAGCAGGCCAGGAGGATAAAGGGCCAGCCCTTCATAGACAATGTATCTGAGAGGCATTCCCTGACACCACGGACTTCTGTGGGACCTGCTCTGACCTCCTCCTTCCCAGCTCCCTCCTTCAGAAAGCTGCAAGTCCCTTCTCTCATTCTCTCCATTTGTGCCAAAAGTGGGTGTGGTCAGGTATGGGTCAGGGTCCCCTTTCCCTCCAGCCAACACCCTGGAATGTTAGTTCACGTTCAGTCCTTGTGTTTTGAAGCACATTACAGGGATGCTTGTAAAATGAACGAATAAATGAATGAACAAAAATACAAGCCAGTCCATGGAGACCCCAAATCTTCCACAGATTGGCCCTTTGCACCCATCTATCCTAGGCTGGCCTGAAGTGCATCCCAGCCTTCTGCAGCTCGTGCCTAAGGTGGGCCCTGCTTTTAGGCTCTTCTTGCTGGGTTGTTTTATTGCCTTATGACCTGAGCCTAGCCAGTCCTCATTCCCTCTGGGAGCCTCAGGTTCCTTATTTGCACCAAGTGTGGACTGTCCTGTAACCCTATACTGTCAGGAACCAATGAGTCAAGGATCCTGTCTTTGCCTTGTGCCTCTGAGTGACCTGGGATGGGGCCTGCCTATCACCTGGCTTCCTTTTGCTTTCTCAGTGTCCCCTGAGCCCCGCCCCTCAGCCTCAGCCTAGTCTCTCAGTCTCTGAAGGACAGAACTCACCCTCCTCTCCCCCCACAGAACCCCAGAGAGACGAGAGAGACTAGGTGGCCAGAGCCACTGCCTCCACTTAAATCACATTCCCTCACAGCCTCCTGTGTCCAGACCATCAATGAATGGCTGTCGAAAGATCCTGATGGGTTTCTGTGTCTGTGAGATCCAGAGCACTACATAGCTTCTGTGGATGCTCTGTACCTGTGGTTGGGGCCAGTTTGCTCAGGAGTAGGCTTCATTTGGAGACGGGCATCAGTCAGGACCAGCTCAGAGTCACATAAAGTAGGAGATTCAGAAAGCTGCCGATGTCCCTCAGAGCCTAGAGTTCCAGGGGAACTTTCTGAGTCTCAGGGTACAGGGACCTGGCTTCTTCCATAGTTCTGCTCTCTGCCCCTCAAGAACCACACTATCTTGTCCCTCCTGTATTAACTTGGCAGCCTCCTTCTTTTCTGTACCTCAGACCCACCACCCTGGCATCAAGTGATTAAGGCCTACAGCATCAGGGTCTCACTGAACATGTTACTCCTTCAGGCAATGTCCCCAGCCTCCATCAAAAGCCACCAGACCCAAGAGTAGAAAAAGTGCTGTAGGGCCCTTGCACCATCCAGACGCATGCCACCACCAACAGTATCCACATTCATCAGAAGCCGTTCTTTGCAGCTGCCTCTGGGCTCTTGCCGAGGCTCTTCCCTCTGCCTGAATACTCTTGCTCAGAATCCTCTCTGGGCTCAAGCTGTGTCCCCTTGAGGCTTCCCAATCCCTTCTTCCCTAGTCTGTGTCTGCCTGTCTTGTTACATCACCATCCATCCTGTGGCTGACCCAGGAGGTCAGCCAATACTTGGATTCCTGTGGGACCCCGGGACCAATAGCCCAGCCTGGTGCCTGCCTTTGCACACAGAGTCTGATGTTTGGGACATGTTAAAACCAGTTTTTCCTCTGTATCCTCCAGGGCCCTCCTCACAAGGCTACCACTGCTCTGTTCTACAGGAGGAAATGCTGAGGCCCATGGCTGGCCCATGGCCCGTTCACTTACCTGCGTGACACAGGTCCATTCTGAAACCCTGGGGGAAGGTGGTCCAGCTGTTTGTCTTGTTAGCTCAGCTGCTGCTCTGGTGGGTGGCTGACAGGGACAGTCACCACACCTTCCTGCCCACCCCGCCCAGACCCTGTGGGAGGAAGTCAGCCCTGGCCACAGGGTCTGTGCGCAGGCTCCTGACACAGCACACACTTCCTAAAGACAGTTGTGTGTCACCAGCTAGCCTGGATCCTGGCAAATGAGTATTAGGAGGGTGGGAAATGGAAGAAAGGGGGGGATCTGGTAAAGAAAGACACATACATACACACATGCACACACACATGCATACACACACACATGCGCACATATACGCATGTACACACACATTCAGTCACTGGGGAAGAAGGTACTGAGAACAGGCCCTCTCTGGGGGTGTGTAGGACTTTACTCAGCAACCTCCTTATATACAAGCCAAGGGAGTTTCTGCTTCTAGGGTCCTCTCTGAGCTCTTCTTCAATTCTCACTAGAGGAAAGACACATTCATTCAGTGATGGGCAGGGCTTACTCCCTTCAAAGAAACTTGCCTAATTTCCCTTCCTCCTCAGGCTGCTGGAAAACTCACCATCAAATCTGTTCAATTATTCCGTGTGACTTTGCAGCCAGATTAGGTTGTTTGACTCTCAGCTCTTCCATTCAGGACTCATGTGACTTTGGGCTTAGTTACACATTTGTACTGAGTCGCACTTTGGCTGCCTGTGAAAGGAGGGAACATAGAAAGGACAGTGTGAGACTCTTGGAACATAGTAGGTACTCAAGAAATGTTTTTCTTTTTGGCTTTAGTTCCCCCCACCTCATGGTTGGTTGAAATTCACAGCCTCATAGCTTAGGTCTTTTCTGGCATATTCATTCAAATCCTATAGGGAAAGGGGGAGGGCACAAGGAAACATCCAATCAGACAAAGGCTTACTCCTTGGAAATCAGTCCACATCTTGGTTTACTGATCTGAGGGCCAGGTCACCTTTGTATCCTATGATGTCTTAAAATGTGAGGACAATGGGAGTGCTCAAGTGAGGATGAATGAATGAATGAATGAATGATGAATGAATGAATGAATGAATGAATGAATGAACCATCAGAGGGGTGGTCGCTGGAGCTAGGACCACAGGCAGCAGGAAGCTGGGAACTAAGAGCAGGTGCTGGGAGGTGGGGTAACTCAGGAGCTGCAGGAGGAGCAGGGATCAGAGGTCAAAGGTCCCACTGTTGTGTCTAAGTTAACTCTTAGGAATTGCTCCTGCCCCTGAGACTCCTCCTAGCATCACTGACCTAAAGCAGAGGGCTCAAGTGGGGAGATATCACTGGGCCTGGGTTATGGTGGGAGGGACCCCATGTTGGGTTCAGCCCAGGGCAGGCAGAACAGAAGAATGCCAGGCATAAGATGGGCTTTGGGAGTCCCACTGCATGTGAGAATTGATGCCAGAGTTACTTCCGGGGAGACAGAAACATGTACCCCCTTCTTTTACAGTCCCAAGATCAAACCAAAATATGGTTCCCTTGAAGTTCATCCTGGAGAACCAGTGTATCTTTAGGCTTACTTTTAGACCCTGGGTGAGGGGCCGTTGCAGGAGTGGGAGTGGCCCAATGCATCTATCCTGAATGTCTTCATCCAGCAAGGATGATGGCAGCCCTATAACTGCAGCCCTCACTACCGCCTCCATTGACTCCAGGGCCATGTGCAATCTGGGCAGGATTACCCTCAAGTGGCTGGGAGGAGTAGCTGGAAGGAACTTCAGGTGAGGGTAGAGCGACCAATCTCATGCCTTCTTCCGTGATGGAATGTCAGTCAACAAGCTTGGTTTCAATGGTGCTATACCGCTTGGAACACAGCTCTTTACCAGTGTCTTTCGTGCATCTGAAAGACAGAACGAAGATGCCTCCTTCAGGTGACACGGTGACTATACTGGGTTTACCATGTCCCTGACAGTAGGACAGATCTGCATACAGTAGGAGGTCAACACTTGCTTTTGGGAAGGAGGAAGCTCAGGTTGTTTGGGGAGGGTCAAGAATGTGGTGGCTGGTGGGGAAGGACGAATACGGTGTCAGCTGCAACTCATGGGACCCTGAGGACTTTCTAGGCTCCAGCTTCAGTGTCCCTGCTCCTGAGCCATTGTGACTACTGTCAGACCCAGCATCCCTCTCTCTAAAGTGGGACACAGAGTATCTCATTGGAGCTTGGGGGTGAGGGAGAGGTGATAACATGATGCTGGTCTGTTGTCTCTACTGTGCCCTTCTTGGGCTCCCAGGATCCTCCAGGCCTGGGCTCAGGTAGGGCCTTGCTTGTCCTTGCTGGGATTTAGGAAAGTTGCTCAGGGCAGAGGACTCCTCACAGCTACAGTCATATCCCTTGGGGACTCTGTGAAGGTGGTCTGAGGCCCCTTCACCATTGTGCTAGGATGCTTGGGACTCAAGTAACAAAATGTCCTCTTATCAGTGTGGAGATGTCAATGCACACTCTGGGCTGTAGCCTTCAGAAGTAAAATTACTGGAATACATAAGGAAGCTGTATCTGTGCCGTGTTAGAGGCATGACATCACCAAGTGCCACATACACCAGGACTTTCTTGCAGCATGCTGTCTGGGAAATCAGCTTCACCAGGGCTCTGGCATGCTTCTCCTTTTGCAACGAGGAGAACTGAGTCACTCGCTCAGTTCTCTTTTTGCCTCAGCTGCCAGGAAGCTCGGGAAAATCTGGAGGTCAGCTGCAGCATCCCATAGTTGGGCATAGCTCCCTCCAAATTTCCTGTTACTGGCTTCTGTGGATGTGGGAGGTGTGGTCATAGGGAAAGGCAGATTCTGGGAATCAAAAGAAAGGAAAGAGGAAGAAAAAAGGGGCTAGATGAGGTATGGTGGCAATGGCATTGGAGGAAAGACCTAAAGTTCTAGGCATCACCATGCTGTGTGTTCTTGGGCCCTGTGAGTATTCAACACATATCTATGAAGTCAAGGGGCAGGGCACATTTACTCAAGAGCTCCAGAAAATGAGACCAAAAGAGTCTGATTCCCTGAGCAAAGAGCATCCAACAAGGCTTGGGTCTGCTGAAGGTTCTCTTGAGGATGAAGGAGGTGCTGGAGACACTGGACAGCAGATCTGAGAAGATCTAATATTCAGGGCCAGTATCTTTTTTTGTCCTTAAGCTGGAGTGTCCTTGAGATGCTATGGACTCTCGACTCCTAGGCCAGTCTGCTAGAGCTCTCCAGATCCATACACCATCTCCCTGCAAAGAACATCATCTGCTCTTAATTAAGGAACAAGATCAGGGAGCCTTTGGGCCACACTTCAATGTCATCTGGATACTATCAGATGAACTGGGCTGTAAGAAGTGCAGGGGCAGATGGCCTACAGAGCGGCTCAGAGCAGAGCTCCTCACTCAGCTACGTACCTTGTAATTAGCAGTTCCAGCACTTAGCGTCTTGGTTGTTTAGATATTTCTGCTCAGAATTTACGACACAGGGCAAAGAGAAAACAACAAGAGAAAGGTTAAGCATGAAAGGGCAATGTGCACAGAATGCGTTGGCAGTAGTGTGACCACACACCGGAGCAGTAACTCAGTAGTTAAGAGCACTGGCTGTTTTTCCAGAGGACCTCAGTTTGATTCCCAAACCCACATGGCAGCTCACAGTCATTTGAAACTCCAGCTTTGGAGGACATGATGCCCTCTTCTGGTCCCTGCAGGCACTGCATACACATTTCCGTAGCCACACAAATACACATAAATAAAAATGAACCTTAAACAAAAATAAAATTGAGTAGTCTAGACACAATTTGACTGCCATTACTACTGTCCCACCTCTGAGGGCCATTGTCACTTTCCCAGATGTGATGGTCCCTGGCAGCCCTTTGGTTCCTAGCCTTGCCCCACCCCCTACTATGCCCCTCCCTTAATAGTATCTGAAGTGGTTGTCTAAAACTCAATTCTGGTTAGTTAGACTTGAAACCACAGTAGGACTCTAATAGTTATTTGGCCATAGATGTTAACAGTAGCCAGAAGGTGGAGTCAAACATCCACAGATAGGTGGTATGCACACATGCAATTCACCCCTCAAACGGAAAGCATCCTGTCATGGGTTACAGTATGGATCAGTCATGAGGGCACTAAGCTGAGGAAGTAAGGCAGCCACAGAACACAGAGCTGCAGGATTCCACTACAGGAGTTTCCCTAGGACATCAGATCCAGAGACAGAGGGACTCATGGTTGCCAGGGTCAGGGGAGGAGGGGGAGTTGTTATTTAATGAATGTAATTCCAGTTTTGAAAGATGGAGAATGTTCTAGAGAGGGCTGGAAATAGTGATTGCCTATTATGAACACACTTCAAACTGGCAAAACCAATAAATTTTATGCCTATTTTGCCACAATTTAAACAAACACAGCTCTATTACATTTTAAATTATTCTTGTGCAATGTGTTAAGGAACATGTGGGTGTCTGGTCATGTATGGGATAGTCAGAGGACAACTGCAAGAGTTAGCTCTCTCCTTCTATCCTGTGGGTCCTGAGGGTGAAACTCAGGCCATCCGGGTTGGCAGCAAGCACCCTTACCTGCTGAGGCTGACCCTAAACAAACAAAACTCCAACAATCTTCCTCAAAGGAAACAGAACAAAATCCCTTCAGTGACTTCCATACCCTGCAAGACTCTCTGCCCTCTGCATTGAGACTTTCTGGCTAGCTCATTGCATGTGGTATGTGGAGTGTCTATTGGATGAGTCAATGGCTCTGCCACAGCTGCCACACTCCATCCAGGCAAAAGGCAAGGGGTGACTTCCAAAGGTTGGGATCTCCTCCCTCCTCTCATGGGGGGTGGTGACACTCCCTTCTAACACTGGGCTGCACTGAGAGCTAAGCCACAGGTTTCACACTGCCTGGTGTGAGGTAGGGTTCTATGCCTTGCTGGGTGGAGGAAGTCCCTCTCCAGGGTGGGAGGAAGGTAGCTCATGATAGTTCAGATCTGTGTTCAGCTTGAGCTCTAGAGTCATATGGGAGATGGCCATTGTGTGTGCCTGTAGGAGACTACCTTGATTGGGTTAATGAAAGTGAGAAGGCCTGCTCACTGTGGGTAGCGCCATTCCCAGGCTTGGGATCCTGGACTGTAGAAAAAGGAGACTACAAGCAGGGTGCAACATTAATTGCTCTCTATCCTTGACTGTGCATGCTACGTGGATGACACACCAAGCTCCAGTCACTGAGTCCTCTGCAACAGTGGACTGCACTCTCAAACTGGGATCTAGCTGCTTTTGTGTTTTATTACAGCAGCAGGAAGATAGCCAAGGCGATGTGATGGTAGTGAGTTTGCAGTCCTCTACAGCCAGGACAGGCCACAGGAGGAGTACCGACAGTGGCCCAAGTGTCTCCTCTATAATTAGAGAAGAGGAAACAAAATGCAGGGCCTCTGGCCAGCCCTGCAAGTCCTGGTCAGGTTTCACTTCCTCCTCTGTGGCCCCGGGCTCTGTGTGACCCTTGCCCTTTGTCCCTGTGCCTGCCAGACTGTCAGAATGCTGAGGACCACAGCTACCTGATTCTTCTTGTCACCCTAGGCCAGTGGGTCTTAACCTTCCTGGTGCTGCCACCCTTTAATACAGTTCTGCATGTTGTGGTGACTCACAACCATAAAATTATTTCAATGCTACTTCGGAACTGTAATTTTGCCACTGTTATGAATTGTGATGTAAATATCTGGTATGTAAACTCCAAAGACGGGGGGGGGGGGGGGAGAGGGAGAATGGAGTTGTCATATGTGGAGATGATCTCTCATTTATCCCCCACACAGGTTCGGGGTGCTCTGTAGTCTTGGGGTGGGGTCGGGGTGCTATGGAAGCTGTGGGCCTCTGGGCTGGAAAGCTAGCTCTTCTCTTGCTTGCTCCAGCTTCTGAGGACAGGCACCAGCTTCCTGTTCTGTGAGAACGACTGACAGCAGCCCTGCAAGGGGAGCTGGGTATTGTAACAAGGGGAGTTTGGAGGGATCTTGTGAACAATGTTCATGGAATACAGTGATCAGATAGTCAACTACAGCCAGCTGCAGAGGAAGGGCTGGGCCTGGGCCCTGTGGGCACATATGAGCCTGGGCCACTGGAAAAAACCAGGGAAACAAAGCAAGTCAACACTGAGCACAGCTGGCTCCCTGGCGCCCTGGTGTGGCTGAAGTGGGCACCATACTCAGAAATACTGGGTTCCAGGTCAATGCTAACTTCTGAGGGTCCTTCAACCTCTTCACCCAAGGGACCCTGGGGATGGGCCCATCTCTGTCTTGCGCTCTCTATGCCTACTCCCTGACTCTCCATTGCTGGTCTCAGAGTGAAGGGTGTAGGACATTGGGGCCAAGAGCAGTGTGGAGTCAGGAGCTGTAGGGGTGTAGAGAAACTCCGCCTACAGGGTAGGAGGGCGGGTCTGACTGGATCAGATGATGTAAGCCTTTGATGTTCTGGGTCAGATTCTATCTCTACTCAGAATTTTATTCATCCTGACTTTCTCCCCCATTGCTTCTGATGGTTAATGATATGGTGTGGGCACTATTTATTTCTGTCTGTGAGTTTTTAGCTTCCCCTTAGGGTCACTCACACCCCTCCCCAACACCCCATAGAGGGGGTATGGAATGGTGGGAGTAGTCAAAACGCAAAGTTCTCACAGGGAGCCCTGTTGTGCTGCTCACCCTGTCTCCACTCCTCCCTCCCTCCACCATCCTCCCATCTCCTGCACTGCCCTCCCTCCTTCTAGCCACCTTCCTTTATCCCGCTATCTTCTCTCAAGCTTCCCTCCCTCATCTCTGATCATGCCCTCAACCCTCCATCATTCCCTTTCTGTCAGTCTGTCCACAGTCCACGGTGGTTCTAGGCTTGTCCTCTGTGGCCAACTGCCCTTACTTCACTTGTGAGAGCACGCCCCATCCGGGGTACAAGTCACTTGTACAACATCCCTGTGCTCCGCTCCTGGACCGCTCTCCCTCTCTAGTCCTCACACATGTCTCCAGCCAGGGAACAATCTTTCTGTTCAGGTTCTGCAGGCAACAAGTGACTCTGATCTGAGTCACATGGGAGGCAGTGTCCCGCCTCCCCACCCTGGGAGCAGGCAGGTCTTGGGTTGTCCCACCACCACAGGGGACAGTATCAGGGACAGCAGTGGGTTCTCACTTAGGAGGGGGCTGTGGGCTAGAGGGGTCTGAGGGCCTCCTTGGGAGGGGGAAGAGCAGGTGGGATCAACCTGTGCGAGCTTTGTGGCGTAGCTATCACTTCACCTGTGTGTATGCCAGCTTAAGGGGGTGGGGGGGGAAAGAGTCTCAAAAGGAAGTGGGCTGAGAGGCCAGGCACTAGGACCCATTTCCACCTCCTGTTTCCCCTGCCAGTCAAAGAAAATCTCTTAGGCCAGGTCCTCAGAGGGGAACAGGCCTTCACACCTTTGTCTCTAGTGTTCTTCCAAAGCTCTTCCCTTTGAGACCCTACAGGAACCCCATCCAGCCCTGTGAGTGGGCCCGAGCCTGAAAGAGGTTCTGTGATTCTCCCTGAATCACAGTCAGGGAGTGTTGTGGGGGCTGGGGGGGACCCTGACTTGTGTGGCCAGGGCCCTGATAGACAGTCACAATGCTGTGTCCTGGATCCATTGTAGTTATGGCTCTCAGTAGATTGTGCTGTACACAGGGGTGCTCTGGCTGCTCTTGGTGGCAGCTGCTGGCCAGTGGGTCTGTGAGTGTAGAAAAGAGATGACAGTAGGTGGCAGTACTGGACAATGTGTCACATGCTTTCTGAGGGATGAGTGACAGAAACAGTGATGGTGGCAGTGTCCAGCCTCTGGGTGGAATCTGTACTGGTGGCCTGACCATGGCTCCTTCCCTTCCTGGTTGTGTCTTGGCAGTAGTTCTTTGTCTAATCCTATGGTTTTCTGGAAGCTTTCCTGGGGGCCTGCCCCAGATCACTCCCCTAAGTGTATTGTGTATGTGAGCGTTTCTGTGTGTGTGCAGGTGTATCACAGTGCACATATGGAAATTAATGGTCAGACAACTTTTGGGAGTCGGTTTTCTTCTTCTGCCATGTAGAGATTGAATGCAGATCATCAGGCTTGGTGGCAGTCACCTAACCCACTAAGTCATCTCACTGGTCCTCGATTGTTGTGGCTTACAGCAGTTTTCCCCCTGGGTCTTCAGATGCTTACAGCTTGGTCTCTTTGTCTCTCTATCCCCCACCTCCAAGATAAGCCTCATGTACCTAGACTGACCTGCCTATGTAGCTATGACTGGCCTTACCTCGGGATCCTCTCCCTCTATATCCTGAGTGCTGGGTTGACAGGGACGGGCCACCATGGCCAAATCTCATGGACATTTCTCTCTGTGCTCAAGTGCTAGGATTATAGGCCTGCATCTCATCATGCCCAGAAGAAGCAACCCTGAGCATCAAGAATTGGAGACTTCACAATATCTGATTTCAAAACACTACAAAGCTATTGTAGTCAAAGCAGCATGGTGCTGGCTCAAAAGCAGACATACAAACTAACAAGACACAGCAGCGAGCCCAGAAATCAGTGTGCACATGCCTAGAGCCAACCAGCTTTCAGGAACATGTGAGTAGGCTGGGATAGTCTCTTGACCAGATAATACTGGGAACACTTGATGTTCTCATGCACAGAGTAGGGGCTGGAGAGATGGCTTAGTGGGCAAGAGCACTGACTGCTCTTCCTGAGGAATCAGGTTCAATTCCCAGCACCCACATGGCAGCTCACAACTGTCTGTGACTTAATTCCAGTCCCAGGGGATGTGACAACCCTCACACAGGCACAGATACAGGCAAAACACCAATTCACATATAATAATACAGAGTAGAAATGAACCTATATTTCACACATTTCATCATGGACTCAAAATGGATAAAGGTCATGAATGTGGGACTGTAGATGAGTTAGCAGGAAAGGGGAGAGAGTTCTTGGCTTCATCTTGGCATACATCTTGTGATGTTTTAAAATATGGTTCTGAAAAGACAGAGAACAATGGCAAGAAAGACATACAGGATGCATCAAATCGAAAGGTGTCAGAACCAGCCATCGACTGAATGGAGAGAATGCACACAGCCAGATCAATTCACAAGGCACACATCTGTCAGATGGCTGCTATCCAGAATATATAAAGAGTAAGCCCAACTCAATAGCAGGAGGACAATCTGATCTTAAAGCTGGCAAAGGCTCGAGCATGCATGTCTCAAAACATGACAAGAACGGTCCCAGACATGTGAACACAAAACTCATCTTCATAAGTCACCAGGGAAATGCACATGAAAGCTGCAGGAAGACCCCACTTCCCTTTCAGAAGGGAGGGCGGCCGTAAGTCCAGGAAGGCAGCCCATGTAAGATCTGCCGTGGAGGATGAGAGAAAGCTTGCCTTGAAGTGCTGGTGAGAATGCAAATGAGCAGCTATTGTGGAAAACAGCCCCAGGCTTCCTCAAACTTAAAAATGGAACTCTGTGATCCAGCAGTATTCACTTCTTCATAAGCTTGCAATGGACACAAAGACAGCTGGTCACCCATCCCCAGTCGCCACAACACCATTCACTGCAGTCAAGGCAGCGCTGAGAGCTGGGAACAGGTGCGCAGGGTGAGTGGGACCTTTGAAGTGGAAGAGTACTCTGCAGCATGCAGAGCTGAAGTGTTCTCACTCCCTGCAAACAAAGCAACCATGTGCGTGATGGACACATTCATTAGTCTGATTTCATCATGTCACAATGTGTACATAAACCCCAACAGGTTGGGTCAATGTCTCTGATTCTTATTTGTTGGTCTCACCTTATTATAACTGTGTGTGTTAAAGTAAACCCAGAGTAATATACCAGTCAATCAATCAATCACACAATCATGCAATCAATCAATCAATCAATCATCCTGTCAGCTAAAGAGCCAATCAGTCTTTTTTTTTTTTTTTTTTTTTTTTTTTTTTTTTTGGTCTCTAGGACAAAGTGCTGCAGACTGAATGACTTGTAAAACAATAGAAACTCTTATTGTGTTTCTGGAGGCTGGAAGTCCAGGCTCTGCCAGGTCAGCATCTGGGGAGGGTTGCTTCCTGGCTCATGGCGACCACCCTCCTGCTGTGTCCCCATGTGATGGAGGGGACTGTACCAATAAAGATCTACTTCCACCCATGAGGACACCACCCTTGAAACCTAGCCACCATCATGTCACACAGGGCTCAGGTTCAGGACATGATTTCAGGTCCTTACACTCAGCCCCTACAAAATGGCAAGGGGTGGATCCATGCTGCATCTCTGGGTTGGATTTCTCCTTCTCCAGACTTATCTGACAGGTTTCTCAGCTGAAATGTCCAGGACAGAAGATCTCTTCTGGGGTCCAACCCTCCCCTTCCGGTTATCATCTAAGAGTTAAGTGACGCCATACCTGCACCTGCCACATTGTTAAGGATGATGAGCCTGGCATTAAAAATTTTATACTACATTTTAAATTTCATTTATTTATTTATTTGTGGTGTGTGTGTGTGTGTGTGTGTGTGTGTGTGTGTGTGTGTGTGTGTGTGTACATGTGCAGGAGTCAGCTTCTTCCACTGTGTGAGTCCTGGACATGGATAGGTAGTCAAGCTTGGCAGCAAGCACCTTTACCCAGCCAGAGCCCGACATTTTGGACACCAGATAGGAGAGTCTACACTACCAAGTCCCACAGTCTCTATAATACATATTACCAGTCTTTCCACCTGTCCTACACATCTCTTTCTTGGTTGCAGCTCATCTCCACCCATCCTGTAGCAGTCCTGGCCTTTTTCTTGATTTCTTCCCCACCCGCCTGGGCCTATTCCCACCTATGACCACCAGAGGGAGCCAGTGGAATTCAAATCCTGTGGGTGTTTTGGTTTTTTGCTTGTTTTTAACTTTGTGCCCCCTTCCCCAAATACAAAGAAGCATCAAATATGTGCCTCTGGGACATGGTACTGTGCATCCCATGCTATTCATTCCAGCCCCACCACAACCTTGGTGAACTTAAGAGATACCCCAAAACCTCCAAGTGAATCCCCACTTCCCTTTGCTATCCCCCATCTCCCTTTCCCAGTGAGGTTCATTAGCTTGACCTACTGTAATATCTGTCTGTCTCTCAGGGAGCTCCCTGGGACAGAGATGTCACTTTGTCCAAATGGACCCTGGGTGAGCCTGTTTAAATATGTAGCAGAAGACGCAGCATGTTAGATCTGTAGTGCACATAGGATTTGCTGGCAGGGTGCCAATCCATGCTCTCCTTTCAGGCCCCTTCCCCTCCATCTTTCTGAGCCCCTCCTCTGCCCCCAGGGAGGGACACAGGGACCTCAAGCCTTGCAGGGAAGGAGGAGGTACACTGGAGACTATGCAGGCACCAGGCAGATCCAGAGGGTTCCTGGGTTCAGTGTGTTCCTGCAGTTCTTGTGTGGGCTTCCAGGTGGCTAGATGGACTGGGGGTGGGGCTGTGCCCCCTGGCACCTTCTGGGCTGAGGCTGGAGTAAAATGAGAGGTGAGCAAATGCCTCTGAAGCGTTCTTAGAGCAGTAAGCAGGAAGTAGGGACATGGTTGCTGGAAAGGCCCAGACACTGGGGAAGCGCTGGTCCCAGGGTCTGACTAGAGGTCAGGAGAGAGGAACTGGCTTGCTGCAGCCAGAGTAGGGCAGCCCTCAATCTGGATGGCAGCCTTCACAGGGAGGCTCACCACCCAGCACTAAGCCCTCTCCACATTCCTCTAAGAGAAGCTTCATTCCCAATTAAAGGGGTAATTTCTTTGTTGATCTTAAATAGTATGCTTGTGTGTGGGTGTGTGCATGTGTATGAAGGTATCTGTGGCAGTCAGAAGAGGGTACTGAATCCCCCAGAGAGGGAGTTAAGATGATTGTAAGTCACCTGATGTGAATCCTCTGCAACAGCAGTACTTGCTCTTAATTGACGACACCTGCCCTGTCCCGCCCCCACATTTTGAGAGGCACAGTGAGAGGAGAGATTTCCCAAAAACTATTTATATCCAGGTATGGTGGTACACATCTGTAACCCCAACACTTGGGATACTGAATAGGAGATTCATGAGTTTGGGGCTAGCCTGGGCTTCGTGGGGACACCTTGTTCCCCACCCTCACTCCACCCCCCAAAGAAAGGAAACATTTAAGAAGAGTCTCTTTAAGGGCCTCCAGAGTCCTGGGTGCTGAAACACCGAGGGAAAAGTGTGAAGAAAGATAGCCCAGGCCAGCCTGACTTTAAATGTGGTTTAGTGGGAGGCAAGGAAAGCGTCTTTGTGGAGACATACATTACCAGGCTAAGCGACTGGCTAATGGGTGGCCATCTGGAAAAACAGGAAGGAGGATGCACTCCACACGGATGGATGATATGAGCTGTCCTAGGCAAGCGAGTGTGAAATGTTAAACCAGGAACCTGAGAGAAGCAATCACAGAAGGATGCTTCTAAAACATGGCCCAGAATGGTAGAAGCCTTTCGGGGAAGATCCTGCCCAGAAGCTTTAAGGAAGAGATAGGTTAACTAGCCCATACACCATGAAGCTAGAACTGTGCCTGTCTCTCGAGATAGAATAGTGAATTTCCCTAGTAAGGCAATCAGTGGGAAAGATCAACGTAAAGACTATAAAGGGCAAAACAAAAGAAGACACTGTGTTGGGGGAGAATGGAAACTGGGTGAGCTCCAAGCCGGCTGGAAAGATGCTAGCTGAGAGGAAGCCGAATGCAAATCACTATCAACCCACTCGTATTTTTCTTTCTTTTTTGCCTGCCTGACTGTTAAAAACAGTCATGGCTGCTGGACCTCTGAGTTGGTGAAAAGGAAGAGGAGGGGGTGGCTAAGTCACTGCCTGTGGGAACCTGAATGAGTCTTAGAGTGCAGTTTAGAACAAGGGCCTAGACCCCATCCAGTGACCCAGAAGATAGGGGAAAGCCACCTCCAGGAGTGCCTGCCAGAATGCATGTGCTCTGCTTCTGAGAGAGCCTGGGATCCACTTCTTCGCCCAGTGGGAACCCTTAAGATATTGCCACGCTGGTACTTGGGGCTTGGAAGAGAGGAACTATTCACAAATAGGGAACAAAGTTCAGGGTGAATGATTAATGGAAACCAAGGAGGTGCAGAGAACAACATGGGGAGGAAGTAAAGAACGCTTTATTCTCCTGGATTAGTTTGGACCGGACAGGAGGAATCAGCTCTGGGGGGTCCCTGGTAGTGGAACCCAGAGAGCAGGGACAGTAGCTGGAGGCCTTCTCTTGAAAAGATTTTATTTTGTTTTTAAATTATGTGTATGTGGGGCAGAGTATGCATACATGAATGTACTTCCCTGGAGGCCAGAAGGGGGCGACATCCCCTGCAGCTGGAGTTACAGGTGATTGTGAGTCACTTGGGGGCACTGGAAACTTCTGCAGGAGCAGTATTCCCTCTTAACCCCCAAGCCTTCTCTCCAGCTCTCAGAAGGCATTCCTCACACAAGCCCTTTAAGTACTTTTGAGTTTGGACTGTGTGAACATATTTCCCACTCAAGTGTCATAAGAAAATATCAGAGTGTTACCTAAAGCTTTGAAAGCTTTAGACATGCTGCTTAGGAATGACTAGGGTACTGGAGTGATGGTGTCTTTACCGGGATGGATGAGTGAAGGCTAGTGTGGAAGGTCAATTAGTTGCCTAAGGTTGAGTGAGGAGAGGTCTCAGAGCCCCACACTGAACCAGTCTCAGAGAGTGTGAAAATCCGGGGACCTCGAGAGCCCCAGATACAGCCAATAGGACGGGAATGTACCTGGGAGAAGGGGAGCTCATTTACCTGTCCATCTGCCTGTCTGCCATCCATCCATGCATCCATCCATCCATCCATCCATGCATGCATTCATCCACATCTCTGTGTATCCACCCATCCATTCATCCATCCATCTATCCATTCATCCATCTCTGTCCATTCATCCATGAATGAATGAATCCATCCATCCATTCATCCATACTCACAAACATACACATCCATATGTGCATCCATCTATCGATCCATCTATGCATCTAGATATCCAGCTAACCATCCATGCATCCATCCACACATCCATTCATCTGTACATCAGTCTATCCATGTATTCATTCATTCATCTATGCATCATCCATCTGATCCATCGTGTATGCAGGCATCCATCCATCTGTCCATCTATTTCACAATGCAGCCTATCCATCTGTACATCAATCTATCCATTCATCCATGCATCTATGTATCTATCTACCTATGTACCTATCATCTATCTACCTACATACCTATCATCTATCTACCTATGTACCTACCTATTATCTACCTATCTATCTACCTAACTATGTACCTACTTATTATCTATCTATCTACCTATCTGTGTACCTATTAGTCCATTCATGACCATCCACTGGAGGTGGGTTAGGGAAGCTAACTACCAAGAGGGCCCTGAGACCAGTATATCAGATCCTGGCTCTGTTATATGTCTAGCTTTCTGGTCAGGAAAGTCCCTGATGAACAGAAAGGCCTGCATTCTTCTAGGGGGATCTCCTGGGAGAAAGTCCCCTTACTGAGCCCTGGTTGTTCCTAGTGGAGCCTCCTAGATAGGGTCTGTTCCTCAGCTGTGGAGGAAAAGAGAGATTGAAATGGCAGTCTGGTTGAGGGAGGGCTGCAAGGCTGTAGAGGGAGAGGAGTAACCGCTCGGACACTCTGGGGAAGATCCTGCCAGGCTAGTGCTACCTTGAGCTGCCCAACCTCTTTTTTTGAGCCTCTGGATTGATCATTCATGGTAGAGAGGACTCTAATACATATACTGCCCAGTCCTAACTCCATCACACACCCATCAGGGTTAGGGATATTAGGTACGTAGGTTAGCTTTCCATTTTTTTAAGTTTATTTGTTTTTTGTTTGTTTGTTTTAAGAAATGGTTTCTCTGTGTAGCTCTAGATGTCCTAGAACTCACTCTGTAGACCAGGTTGGGCTTGAACTCAGAGATTCACCTGCCTCCTGAGTGCTGGGATTAAAGGCATGCACCACCACTGCCTAGATATCTTTTTTTTTTTTAATTATCACATTTGAGATGGTTTATTTGATTTATTTATTTGTGGGCTTGAAAAGATGGTTCAGTGGTTAAGAGTATTGGCTGCTCTTCCAGAGGATCAGGGATCAACTCCCATCACCCACATGGCAGCTCACAAGTGTCCAGTTCCAGGGAATCCAACAGTCTTACACAGACATACATGTAGGCAAAACCACCAATGTACATAAAAATAGAAAAATTAAAATCATTTATCTGTTCTGTATATATGTGCCCGTGTAACCCATGTACAAATTTGGAGGTCAGAGAACAACTTTTGGTGGGGAGGGTTGAGACAGGCTTTCTTTGTGCAGCCTCAGCTGTCCTGGAACTTGCTCTGTAGACCAGGCTGACCTCGAACTCACAGAGATCTGCCTGCCTCTGCCTCCCAAGTGCTTGTATTAAAGGTGTGCGGCACCACTGCCCTGCCTCAGAAAACAACTTTTGGGAGTCACTTTTTTTCTTCCACTATGTATGGGTTCTGGGACTTGATCTCAGATCATCAGGCTCACCTTCACCCACTGAGCCATCTTGCTAGTCCTATTTATTATTTTTTAATCTTTGTGTGTGTGTGTGTATCCTGTATGTGTGTGGGGGTAGGTGCCCATGCCAAGGTCAGAAGGCAAGCTCAGGAGTCAGTCTTCATCTCCCCCCCTGTTTTGAGGCAGAATCTGTCTACTGCTCCTGTGCCAGAGTAGATTGGAAGCGAGCTTCTGTGGTCCATTTCTCATCTCACAGCAGGAACATCTGTATTGCAAAATCACCTTACTCTGCTTGACTTTTACATGGGTTCTGAGGATTTGAGTTCAGGTCCTCATGCTGTGTGACAATGATTCTTCACACTGAGTTATCACCTCTGCCCCAAGTGATGTTTTAAACCTCTTATTTCCACAATTTAAGCATGAGCTCTGGCCAGATGTGGGGTAAAGACTTCAGCTGGCTGTTTAAGGGAGCTATGACAGCTGTAAAGGTGTGTGTGCTTGATGATACAGCCTCTGGGTTTAGAAGCAAAAACTGAGCAGGGGCTCATGAAGAGCTTCTGTCAAAGCAGGGATTCCAGCCCTGGCCTTTACATCGAGTTCTTGCCAGTCTTCTTTGTGCCATTACAAAAGACCAGACAGGCTTGGCAAGCATCCTTAATGGTAGACGGTATGGAGCCAACTCACATCTATTTATTAAAATCCCACATGCCAGGCCCTCCAGCCTGTTGCCCCAAAAGGAGTCAGCAGGAAGTTTATTGTAAGAAAAGTATCACAGTGAGGCAGCAGCCTTCCTGGACATGTGGACATGAATGACACGTTATAAAAAAGAAAGTCACATGCATGTGACACTATCAAAATTGGTAAATTTATGTGTGTGTGCACATGCGTCTGTGTGTACATGCATGAGTGTGTGTGTATGTGTGTGCTTATGTGTGTTTGTATATACGTGTGTGAGTGCATGCACATGTGAGCATATGTGCACATGTGACTGCATATACACTTGTGTGTATGCTTACATGTGTGAGTGTGCATGTGTGTCCACATGCATGTACATACAAGTGTGGTGTGTGTATATATGTATGTGCATGCAGGTGAGAGTGTGCATGTAACCCCTGTGAGCACAAGTGAATGTGAGGCAAGAGTGTTACATGAACTGGGGATAGTGTGCAGACTGTCAAGACTGATTAACCAGGGTGCCAGGACATCAGAAAAGACATCCCTGTCACCTTAACATCTCGTTCATGTGGAAAAGTGCTCAGAAAAATTAAATAGAATGAAACCCAAAGCCATTGTTTTTTAAAACAGCAGTGAATGTCTTTAATGGGCAACAAACAGGTCCCTTGTGTTTCACATGAAGACATCAAAAGCGTCTTGCTCAAGGTGGGACTGAGGACCCCCACCTGGCTCTGTGGGCTTATTCAGCCTTTCTACCAAGAGCCCATATGAACCAAGGAATGAAGATTATAAAACTGGGAGGAAGAAAAACACTGTCACTCTTCTACTATTGATAAACTTTCTGTAAATCACTGTCAGCCTTTTTAGCAAGTCTCACA
Organism: Phodopus roborovskii; assembly: GCF_943737965.1. Lineage (NCBI taxonomy): Eukaryota > Metazoa > Chordata > Mammalia > Rodentia > Cricetidae > Phodopus > Phodopus roborovskii. The sequence continues at coordinate 3,225,595 of NW_026126459.1, read as the reverse complement.
TGAAGCTGTAATAAGGCTCTGGTGAGAGAGTTCAGAGAGTAAAGGGGTTTTCTAACAAGCCTGATAACCTGAGTTAGATTCCCAGGTTCTCACATGGTGGAAAGAGAGAACCTACTCCCACACATTGTCCTCTGACCTCACAGATGCAGCCTGGCAGGTGATTTTTAAAACATTCAAAAAGCTGTCATGAGACTTTGGTCCAGGTTTCCACATGCATAAATCCAGTATGCAAAGGCTGACATTTTCCTTACATACAGGGAGCAGATAGGAAATTCAATTTGAAAATTATTAGCTACAATAATGCTGAGAGTAATAAGGATTCAGGAAATAAATCTTGAAAAATGTGCATGACCTTTCTGAGAGGAAATGGCAAAACTCTATTGAAAAATATTAAAGAGAAAGAGAGGGTACTGTAGTGGGCAGGCAGATTGAGTGTTACAAAGATGTCAACCCCACTTGTTGTAGGTTGAATGCAGCATTGCCCGGGATTCTGATGCTATTGGCTTAAGCTTATTCCACAATGTAGATGGAAGAGCAGAGGTTTATCAACAGCTAGAACAATACTGAGGGTTCCCATGTTGCATATGAAGGCTTAGAGCTGGGGTAACAGAAGCAAGCTTTTGCTTTTTGCTGGCTCCCGGGAGGGCATGTAGACCAGTAAATGGAGAGGCCAGGGCTGGCTTTCAGATGATAGTCTTGGCACATGAGACAACTTGACTGCCACTCACTGAGAAAAGATAGGTGGAATTTGTGATGGTCAGCATTAACTGTCAATATGGTAGAATCTAGAACCACATGGGAGAAGGGCCTCTGGACATGGTTACTGAAGTTTGATTGCGTTTGATTGAGGAAAGTTCAGCCCACTGTGGGTGACACTGTCCAGTGTGCAGGGGTCCTGGACTGTGATCATGGAGAGAAGGGTCTGAGCTGCAGTATGTTCACTGTTTCCTGATTGTGGGTGACCAGATGTTTCGAGCTCCTACAGCTTTGGCTTGTCCTCCGTGGTGAGTTATAACCTTGAACCATGAACCTTATGTTGCTTTGGTCAGAGCATGTCTCACAGGGATAGGAAAAGAAACATCCCACAAAAACTACAAGCAGTCCTTGATCTGCTCCATGTGTAAAGGCCACCTTCTGTGACAGAAACCTTACATACTTTACAGAATACCTTTATAAAATTGGATAGAAATGCTTACGGAAGACTTAAAGAGTAAAGTTGTTAGGGAAGAAGATTTAAATTTCACCACATACAAATTATAAAAACATCTACAAATAGCATAGCTTAAACAAAATAATCCCAAAACTGGAAATGAGCTAGGCAACGTTCACAGTAATCCACACTTGAAAATCAAGCACTGAATTTCTCCAAATAATTATAAGGGGGGGTGGAATCTCAACAGAGAAATGGTCAAAGATGTAAATAGGCAACTTATGCAATAGAGAACTCAAAAGTTCAATAAACAATTACAAACACAAATGCCCAACAGAACACCTCAACACAAATGCCCAACAACACGGCAAATGTCTCAGTATCCCTAGCAGTTGGTTGATACAATCAAAATGGCAAGAAGCCTACATCAGTTTGTAGGTAAGGTTTTTGGTTTGGGATAGTTTTCCAGCTAGGATCTTGTTATACAGCTCTGGCTGACGTGGAGCACACTCTGTATCCTGGACTTAAGCTCACAGCAACCCTGCTGTTTCAGCTTCTTTGGATTGAAGGTGTGAGCCACCATATTGTGAGTAGGTTTTGTCAGATGGCTTGCCTAGTGTCTATGCGCTTGCTCTACTGCATCTGACCCCTCCTCCTCTCCTTTCTCCTTCCCCCATCCGATTCTTCTTCCTCTCCCATCTCTCCCTCCTCCCCTTTTCCTGCTCCTCTTTTTCATCCCCCCTTCCCTCTCTTCTCTTCCTCCTTCCTTCTCTTTCCCTCTCCCCCTCCTTTGCCTTTTGTCCTCACACTGGCCCCTGCTCAGGCACCCCTCCCCTCCCCACACACACACCAAGCATTATCTGTTGGACATCCCATTTTACAGTCACCAGCTCTCCCTGCTGGTGACTCTGAGGTCACTCTCTCATGGCTCCTGTCTCTTCCTGCCTTGCTCATGATACCTGTGATGGGTTTCTCTGTAGACTAGGAAAGCCAGGACAGCCTGATTTCCTGCATTTTAGAGTCACCAGCTTCCAACACATAGTAGGCACACATTAAATTCTTACACTTGGATTTAGGTCAACTGACTTCTGGGAGGATGCAGATTCTCAGAGATCAACTCTGGTCCTGCTCTAGGTCAGGAAGTGACTCCAAGCCCAGAGGGTGTCCTGGTTCCCACTGGAACTTGGGTCTGGTGCCCATGAGTGGCCCAGACCCAGCTTAGCACCTGAGGGGCCCCAGGTCCTCTGCAGACCGCATGCTCCACCCCCTCAAGGCTGTGGGGCAGCAGCTTGGGTAAGTTCCTCTTCCGTTTCCTCCTGCCTCCTGAGCTTGGGTGTTGCTCCTCACTGCAGGACACCTCCCAGCCAGTTCATACCGCTGGTGTCCACAGCAACGCTCCTGGTCCCCAAGTGTCATCACTGGCTGCTGCGTCTCGAATGAAATGCAGGCCATCAAGTGTGTGGTGGTGGGTGATGGGTAAGTGCTTGGATGAGTTGTCTCCCACCCTTACCAGGATGTCGCCTAGACCCTCCCTGGCATACTCACAGGTTCAGGGCTCCCAGGAGATTCTGGGAATAGTCACTTCCTCTCCTAGAGCTCACAAGAAACATTTGGGGTGGACCTGGACTGCTCTTCTGCTCTCAGCCCACCCCCACTCCGGAAGCCACCTGGGTGGAGGGCTTAGGGCTGTGGGTGGGGTGCTGCTCCTTGCCTGTACCCTGAGAGCTGGGGCCGGGCTTCTGTGGGGGCCTAGAATCATGTTTGCATTCAGGGTGCAGGTGTGAAGTGGGGAAACTGAGAGACTTGACCTTTGGACCTTTGTTCTCCAGGCTGACCTGGGCTCTAGTCACTGACTTGCTGCTGCTGGGGGACTCCTGAGGATTTCCACTCTTTCTGACTCTTATCCAGCCATCTGAGCCAAGGCCTCTCTGCCTGCAGAGAGGGCTGGGTTCCTGGCTGTCCTACCTGCAGTGTGGTGGGGAGGACGGGGAGATTTCAGCGAGTTTTGAGGGGCACTGAGGCCAGTGTAAGGGAAGGAGGAAGGTGAAGGGGGTTGTGGGGACTTTTAGGGGGCAGGCTGGCTGCACCCCAGCTGAGGGCACAATGCCATTGTCAGATCTTGGGACCACAGGCTGTCATGGCCCCAGGACTCAATCTGATGTGCAATCAGTGGGTCAGTTTCTGAGGTATTCCAGCATGTTAGGGTGCAGTCCTCAGCTACATCTTGGGGTCCCAATAGGTCCATCCTGGTATGTTCTTTAACTCAAAAGGTGGAGGCCTGGAGACCTCTCCTGGCTTGGGTCCCAAGGCCACGCTGGGGCTGCGGCTCTCTGAGCCTCAGCTGACTTTGTCACTCTTGCTGCTGCTGCTGGAGGGGGGCCAGCCAGCCGTTATCTGCTGCAGCTCACTTCTGCTTTGTATCTGCTCAAGTGGGGGAGAGGAGAGAAGGGGTGGCCGGAAGTCAATGGTTCTACTCATTCAAAGTTACCTTGGTGGCAGCCTGGGGCTTGAGGGCAGACATGTGGGGGGAGGGAAGGCAGGCCAGGCTCCTAGAGTGGGAAGTGACTTAACAGAATAGAGCTGGGGAAGGCCCAGAGCTGCCCCTCTGGCCTCTCTGCTTCCTGGTGAATGATCTGGGCAGCCTCCTAGATTGGCAGGGAGACAGCCTAAATGGTGGTCATCTCTATTTGTCCCATTTCTCTGTCACTTACTGTGTGGGGTCACTGGGTCATGGCCCTCTATCTAATTTAGCTTCCCACTAACCCTACCTACCATCCAGAGTTCATTTTACTGGTGGGAAGACTGAAGCTCAGAGAAGTTAAGAAACCTCCCTTAGAGTGCAGAGGATTTGAACCCAGGTCCCTCCGATAAAAAGCTCCATACTCTATAAGGCTGCAGGCATTCCAGTTGTTGTGGTGCCTGGTGTGGGTTCAGTCTAGTCTTAGGAGTATCACTTTATTCCCTGGGAAGATGAACTTGTCCTTGTTGTCTAGATGGGGAAACTGAGGTACAAGGAGCTTAGGTGACTTGCCAAAGTTGTGTAGATGGTGGATCTGAGCCAGGATCTGAGCCCATGCATGTGACAGCTTTGTGCAGGTCTCCAGGGTCCTCTCCTCTGCTCCATGGCTGTCTGTGTCTATCACCTGCACCTAGAACGTTGGGACTTGTACAGCTCCTCAGTTCTCCCCAGATGCATGGCCTAGACCCACAGCCAGGACTGAAGTCAGGGTGTTTATGGCTACTGTGGGGAGGTTGAGAGCATGGGCATGGGGTGTCCCAGAGATGGGAGCCTGGGTAGAGGGCTTGGGTCTCCCCTTGTCTCAGGCCTAGCCAGTGACCTTGGTCTGTTCTGCTTCTTGTTTCTTGTCTTTCAGGGCTGTGGGCAAGACATGCCTTCTCATCAGCTACACCACCAATGCCTTCCCTGGAGAGTACATCCCCACTGTGTAAGTTCTGCCTGCTCCTGGCACTTCTTGGAGCTCTGTTCTTCGGCACCTGAGGTCAGGCAGGCTATTAAAGCTAGAGAGACTCCATCTTGAGGAAACTGACCTGTGATCCAGCTAGCAATGCAGCAACGTAAGATAGAGAGGAGGACGCTCCAGAAGGAAGAGGGACTATGGATGGACTGGCCAGGAGAAGAGAGTGGGGGTGGAGATGGAGTGTGGAGGTGAGGGAGGAGGAGAACTCCAGGCACTAGAGAGCAGCAAAGTCCGGGGAACAAATTGCCGGGGTGGGGCAGTGCCAGCTGCGAACTGTGAGGTCTTTTTTCTCGTATAGGATATAGCCACCAGCTGCCACAAACTACAAAGGGAGGAGTGCCCAGGTTTCAGAAGGGGCTCTGGGCACCGCACCACTCACAGGGAAGCTCCCCAGTGCATTGCAGAGATTTAAGGCTCCTCGGCTCTCCCTCAGTCTCCCCCTCCTGGGGATGTTATCTACTGTTTTGTTTTTTAGATCAACACTCTTTAGGCAAACCTGCTGCAGGGCCTTTGCGCCAGCTCTTCCCATGCCTGTGGCGATTTCCTGTCTCATCCTCATGCCTACACCCTCCAGGCCCATCCTTGGTGCCCTCCTGGAAGCCTTTGATCAGGCCTAAAGGACTGCCAACCCCCAGAGGAGTTTGTCATATCTCTCCCTAGATCTGTGGGGGACAGGGAGCCATGTGTTTTTCCCAGGCCTTCCTCACCTTCTCTACATGGCGGTTGACACACAGTGTAATATAAACATGAGGTCTTATATATGACAGATGTGTTTTGAGGTGACAAGGCCCAGGGGAACCATCACACTAGTTAAAAGGCCTTCAGTTTGGTGGCCCCGTACAGGATGCCACACTTGTGATTGTGTTGCGTCCTCAAGGAAAGAGGGTCTTAAAGTATCCTGATGGCTTCAGAGTCTCACTGGGGCCCTTATTTTTATCTTCACTGGATCCCTTCCTGGAGCATAAAGAGTATACAGAGGGACAGTGCCCAGGACCCAAAGCTTCCCCTACAAGCCATCAGAGGAGCCGCCAAACCCACTAATGCCAAGCCAAGCCTCTACTCCAAGTCCTCCATGTCCCTGTATGGGCCTCTTTTTCGGGGGCAGAGATTCATCTGTCTCTGATACCTGGCTTAGCTGGGAGGACCCAACAAAGGACAGCCAGAGGGGCTGGATATGTGTGAAAACTGGAAACTGCCTTGCTGCCCAAAGTGGGGATGACTCTTGCCATCAGGTTTCTAAGTCAGAGAGGGCTGGGGCTAGACATGAGCAAGAACAGGAACAAAGGGGACTCTGGTTGAAGGCACTGTCCCCAGGGTGTGTTGACACTGCCTTTGCCCCTGAGTCAAGGCCCTATCCTGTCTTTACTTGCCCAGGCTATTGTGGAGGAACCACCTGCTCAAGGATTTCAAAGCAATCACTCCCCCTCTGAGCCCATGAGCTTCAATTTCCCTTTCTACAAGAGACAGGCCCTGGACTGGGAGATCTGAGCTTCCCTGTGAGGAGGTGGAGATGAAGGTGGAGGGCTTCACTGCTGGCCAGCTGGTCAGGTGCTGAGGGCCCCCAGGTTTGCCTCTGCTTAATCCCCCTGTGCTGCTGTGGAGGCGGCAGCTGCTGCCAACTGCTGCCGGGATTTGCTCCTCTGAGATGAACCTGTGGCCAACAAGGCTGGCACGAGTAGCCTTAAATGATGACACCTGCCCGAGAATGGTTCTGTGCCGAGTGCTAGGGCGGTTCCTTCAGGCATGGTGACAAGACTACCTCTTGACTCCGTCAAATGAAACCCTGCATAAACTTTGACTTTTTTTCATTTTTGTGGTAGGGTATATAGCCCTGACTGACCTAGAATTTACTGTGTAGCTCAGGTTGGCCTCTGGCTTATAGCTGTCCTCCTGTCTGTCTCCTCAACAGTCACATCCCAGGTAAATTTTCTGGGGTTCTTTTTGTTTGTTTATTTGTTCTGTAGTCTAGGCTGTCTAGTCTAAACTCATTTTGTGGATGAAGATGACCTTGAACTCCCGATCCCCTGCCTCTACCTCTGGAGTGCTGGGATACACCATCACATCTGGTTTTATGTGGTGCCGAGCTTACCAGTCACTAGGCAAAACTTTTCATTATAATTTTTTTCCCTAGATGAACTTTCAAAAGTACAATTTAGGCAGAGCCACAGCCTGGCCCAAGTCCCTTGGGTGGATTCCCTTTATGCTTAAAACCCAATAGAAGGGGGCATCCAAACTTCCCACGGTCCACCTCACCTGTCCCATCCCGTCCAGATGTTCAGTCATTGATCCCTGAGCCCTGGACTCCATGCTGTCCCTCGGGGGGACTCTGGGCATGCCTCCCTTCGTGACAGCAGTCCTGCCCTGCAGTAGCCTGCCCCTTCCTCATCTTTCTCTCAGTTTATGTCCTACCTATTGAGAACTCTTCAGGTGTGGGGCAGAGCTATGCAGGGCCAGGGGCCTGGTGTGGCTAGCTCACTCCTGACTCTAGAACAGAGTGCCAGCTTTTAGAATATCACATTGCTGCTGCTGGCAGTGGGCAGAGCACCGTGGTTGATGGGTGCCTGAGCTCTGCAGGACTCAGCTCCATAGGGAAGAGCTTACCGTGAGGTAAGGTTAAATGGGACTTAATCGATGCTTTCCATGGTGACCCTGGCTCTCATGACTCAGTAGGATCAATTGGCCTTCCCTCTGCTGCCCTGACAGCAGGCCTTCAAGACCCAAACCATTTCTGGGCCCTCACCCTGCCTACCTGGCCAGTCCTCCCATGTCCCCCAAGACACCAGCCATGGAACCATGGGCTCTTATCTTAGTTCCTTGAATGTGCCATCCATCCTCCTTGAGCAGTGGCCAGGCCGTAGGTGTGTAGCCCCTTCCATATCCCTACTCCATTTTAGGGGTGGGGCTGGCCTGTAGTCAGAGGCCAGGCTACAGAGCACCAGGTTAGGTAAAAATTATCTCTGCCATCCTCACCATCTCATAACATGCCCAGCAGCTATGCTCACCACAGGGGCTTTTCCAAACCAGGTAACAAGTCCGCATGCCTAGCTCTGCCATCTACCAGCTGGGGACATCTTGGGTGTAAATCCACTCCTGCCTAGGAGCCTACTTCTCGTGTCTAGAAAAAGGGGTTAGGGCAGCCACAGTGATGTATATGAAAGGCTTCTGAGGCCCCTGGCCATTTCTTGGACTCAGCAGCTTGTCTGTCCTCCAGAGAGAGGCTGGGTGGGGAGCAATTGGAGAATTTGACAGTAAGCCTAGATGCTCAGTGTCTCCCAGTGGGATGATCTGAATGTTTCTCACCTCCTTGAAGCTCAATAATGACCCCAGCAATGGGGAAGAGAGTGAAGCTCAGAGAAGTTAGGTGAGTGTCCCTGAGCCACACAGCCAGGGCAGGGCACACCCTGCCCTTCTTGAAGTTTAAGCATCTGTCCTGGACTGAAGCAACCCTCCTGCTTCTTGGCCCTAATGGATGTCATAGGAAGAGCAGTGCATGAAGCCACTTCCTGTGCTTATGTGATGATTGACCTTGGTAAAGACGTTTGACTCAGTTTCCGTACCTGTCTCCTGGGTCATGTTGGACTTCAAGGCCTAATATACATAGGACTTCCCTTCTAACTTGTCCTGGCCATTCTTCACCTCCTCCTGATGCCCTGAGTGTCCAGAGGACTCCAAAAGACAGATGTGTTTGCTGCAAGGCATCTTGGGAATATAGAAGGTCCTGATGTATCTAGTTTGTCAGTACCCCCAATAACCCAGACACATGCCTTCCTACGTTGGCCAGCATTGCCCCCCCAAAGGCTCTTCTGAGACTCACAGGGGTGGGTCCCACAATAGTCACACAGCAGACCTACTGTGTGCCAGCCATCTATTCTGGACTGGCCTCAGGGCACAAAGGAACAAGGTGGGTCCTCCTTCCCCCAAGGAGTGTTGTTAGTAGGGCTGCCTGGCTTGGGCAGAAAAACATCGTTGCAGTGTTCCAGAGAGTGACACAGAGTCCTGGAGAAAGTGGGAGGCAATTTAGGATCGGTGGGACTACTTGGACAAGCTGAGGTAAGGAGGGGCATTTCCCCAGATGTCCCAGTTGTCAACAAGCTCAGGAGGCAGGAAGTATGAGCCTACCTTGCGAGTGAAGAGCAGATGAGGAAGCTAGGAGCTCGAGGTCCCAGTGGGCCATGTCTTGAGACAAGGAGTGTGTGCATGTTTGAGCTCAGGAGGCTCCCACAGACAAGCGATGAAGGCATCCCCAGAGGCACAGCTGTGGCAGGGTGCAGCGAGCCTACTGGACACAACTTCTCCCTTTGGTTGGTCACTCACTGGCTGTGTCATGGGTCATGATAACCCTCTGATCCTTGTCCTGTTCCCCAACTGATGAATCTGTTTCTTTCCTCTAGGGGTGTGAATAGTGGGATTTTACTTCCTAAAGCCCCCTCCACTCAGTGTGCAGTCCCTGGGCTTCAAAGTGTTCCCTGTCCCAACACTTGCTCAATGGGTCCAGTGTCTGGCCCACTTCAGTGCTTGCCCAGGCAGATGTTGCCACAGGCTCACAATTGATGTTTGTCTATCTGTCCTCTAGATGTGGTTCCTGCACAGCCACTCGTCATGGGAAGGGATGTCTGGTCCAGGAAGCTCATGACATGGTCCCCTCACCCTGGCAGGGCATCAGCAGCTCATTAGCGCCTGCATTGGCTGTTATCATTTCTTGTCTCTTACCTGTTTCCCTCTGACAGCTCCCTGGAGTTACTTCCCGAACGCACCCCTCAATGCCTCCTTTACTCAAGGTTTGCCTTAGGGGGACCCAGCTTAAATGAGGGATAAGTAGTCCCTCAATAGACACTGTGATGAGCTAGGCATCCAGCATAGGAGGAAGGTAAAATTCACTCTCATCAACCTGGTTGGGGGGGTAATCACACGATCCAGCTGACACCTTTCCTAAGGACAAGTGGAGGCAGAAAAATGATCAGGACACTTTTTCCTCTTTGTTTACTTGTATTCCAGATGTTTTTTTTTTAACAGTCCCCATAAGTTATTAGAATAGCCTGCTGCACAGGGCTGTGTGACTTTGGGCTAGTCTTATCACTCTGAGGAGAACAACATTGGCCTGTGCTGCAAGTCCCGGCTGGGCTCTGGCTAACCTTGTCCTTCCTGCTTCCCACAGGTTTGACAACTATTCGGCCAATGTGATGGTGGACAGTAAGCCTGTGAACCTGGGGCTATGGGACACCGCAGGCCAGGAGGACTATGACCGCCTCCGGCCACTCTCCTACCCGCAGACGGTGAGCAGCCCCATGCCTCTTTGTGGTACAGGTCCTGATCCTGTTCCATCTGCTGTTGATGACCTCCAGGCCAGCTGTGCCTGCTCAACCCCGAGTCTCCCTTGAAGGCCTGTGGGACAGAACTAGGGTGCTCCTCAAACTGTGCTCCCTCGGCCCTCCTGTCCCTCGTATCCATGCCCTGAGGTGCCAGCCTTTCTCAGTGCACAGTATGCAGACACTGTCGGGGCATGCGAGCAGCCAGGCCTGTGTGCCTGGTCTGGTTTGGGCAGGGGACCTGCTGCAGGTGGCTCTGTGGCTTCTGGGTCCCCAGATCTGGTGTCCCTATCCACAAAGGCATAGAGAGTGAGTGTCAGATCACCAGATAGATGGTTACACAGTGGGAGGCAGGAGCTGGGGATGGGGATGGTATGAGAGGGGTGGCGCAGACAGGACTCTCTGGCCTCCCTCTTGTCAACCTTGCTCCGCTCTGTCTCCAGGATGTATTCCTCATCTGCTTCTCACTCGTCAGCCCGGCCTCCTATGAGAACGTCCGAGCCAAGGTGAGCCTCAAGTAGGCTGGGGGGGGGGCACATATCATCTTGGATTAGGAGAATCCAGGGTAGAAGATTACTAGTGTCATACAGGCCCAATGAGGGGAGAGACTCCCTGGGTTCCCCGCCCTGCTTCTGTTCCCTGTCCCTCTCCTCCTGCCCAATCTTGAGTCCCCTCTTATCAACACACAACCTCTCTTGACTCTTATCTCAAAATAAAAAAAAAAAAAAAACAAGAAAAAACAAAAATCAAAAAACCAAAACCAAAACCAAAAAACAAAAGCAAAAAAAACCAAAACAAAACAAAAACAAAAACAAACACCACCACCATCCCCCCCCCCCGCCACGGGCTTAGATTCTGCTATACCTTGTGCGCCTGCTCTGAGTCTTCCTCCCTTTGCCTGCCGCTGTGGGCATCTGTGTCCCGCTCCCCTCTCCTCCTGTAGTGGTTCCCTGAGGTACGACACCACTGCCCCAGCACTCCTATCATCCTGGTTGGTACCAAGCTGGACCTGCGGGATGACAAGGACACCATTGAGAAGTTGAAGGACAAGAAGCTGGCTCCCATCACCTACCCACAGGGCCTGGCACTGGCAAAGGATATTGGTATGGGGCTTGAACTCAGAGAGGGGGAGGTGGGGGGGGGCTGGGGTGCCTGGATAGAGCCTTATCCTAGGGTTTATGCTGTCTGAGCAAACTCTGGCTGTGCTCCAAACCACTGTACCAGCTGTGTGACCTTGGGCTGGTCCATCTGCATTTCTGTGCTTGTGTTTCTGTCAGGAGGGTATGGCGGTAGTGATGGTTTTTTACCATGTTGGGTGTCTGAGTGAAATGACTTGGTTCCCAGGTTCCCTGAGCAGCATTACGCAGAGGGTTTTGTGTTAGCTGATTCAAAGGATTGCTGGAAATAGGTTGAAGCAGAGGTGGGAGGCACAGCCTATAGCTGCCTGGAGTACATGCAGCCAAGTCAAGTTGGGCTGTTTCTGAAGGCTTCCTGGAGAAGGTGTCCCTGCTGGGGACTTGATGGGTGACTCTTTCCCTGTGCCTGGCCCTCACCTCCCTTTCTCCACTCATCCTGACTCTCCACACCAGTCACTGCGTCCAAGGACCAGACAGAGGAGACTTGACCGTTCAAGGTCATCCAGCTGGGGAGGTGGGTGGCAGTAACTGACAGCATGGAAGCAGGTTGCCAGCTGGCTAAGCTCCCCATCCCCAGGAGGCCTAACTCTGGGTCTGGCCTTTTCATGGTGTCCTCCTGAGGCAGGACTACCAGCTAGGTCTGGTCTCCACCCAGCCCTGCACCTCTTCCTCTGCAGGAAACAGAGGGAGAGGCTCTTCACAGGAAGAGAGACCGCAGCCTTCCTGTGACTAGCTGGTTGTCATGGCTGTCTCCCCAGGGGCCTCTCTGCTGTTTTACCCTGAGTCCTTTGCTCTAGCTTATACATGTCAGATACATACTTCAGCTTTCTTTTCTTACGCAGCTTGTTCCCAAACTTGGGCGTGCATTAGAATTGCTCCCCCATCTCTCAAGAGGGGGGATGACATGGTTGCAGGAACCTGAGGCAGCTGTCACAACCCACAGCCAGCGAGCAGAGAGTCAGGATGCTGGTGCTCAGTTCACTTTCCTCTTTATATGGCCTTTAAAAATAGGATCTTTTATTTATTCTTAGACAATTTCATAATAGTAAACAATGTGTCATGATCATATCCACCCTGAGCTATTCATTTCCTCACTCTCCCCAGACACCTAACACACGTCCATCTTCCCTTCTTGTCCTGAGTATGTATGTGTGTGCATGCCTGTGTGTGTGTGTGCATGTGTGTGAGATGCATGCATGTGTGTGTACATGCGTGTGACATACACATGCACACTGAGTCCACTTAGGGCTGCCTGCTGGAGTGTTGACTGATCTTGGCTTTGACCTTGCACAGGTCTTTTGCTAGTAACCATAGCTGCTGTGAGTTCACAGGTACAATGACCACGTCATACCCAGAAGACAATATTTCACAGTACCCGACGTCACCCTGACTCTTCCTGCTTCGTCTTTCTCAGTGTTCCCTAAGCCTCAGGGTAGGATGTGGATTGATATAAGTGTCCCATGTAGTACTGAGCATTCAGTAGTCACTCTTTGTACACTGACTAATGTTTCTCTACATTGATTGCTGCCCACTACAGAGAAGCTTCTCTAGCCAGGGTTATCTGTCTCTCTCCCCTCCCCTCCCCTCCCCTCCCCTCCCCTCCCCTCCTCTCTTCTCTTTTCCCCTCCCCTCCTCTCCTCTCCTCTCCTCTCCCCTCCCCTCCCCTCCCCTCCTCTCCTCTCCCCTCCCCTCCTCTCTTCTCTTTTCCCCTCCCCTCCTCTCCCTCTCCCCTCCCCTCCTCTCCCCTCCTCTCTTCTCTTTTCCCCTCCCCTCCCCTCCCTTCCCCTCCTCTCCCCCCCCTCCTCTTTTCTCTTTTCTCCTCCCCTCCCCTCCTCTCCCCTCCCTCCCCTCCTCTCCTCTCCCCCTCCCTCCCCTCTCTCCCCTCCTCTCCCCTCCCCTCCCCTCTCTCCCCTCCCCTCCCCTCCTCTCCTCTCCCCTCCCCTCCCCTCTCTCCCTTCCCCTCCCCCTCCCCTCCCCTCCTTCTCCTCTCCTCTCCCCTCCCCTCCCCTCCCCTCCCCTCCTTCTCCTCTCCTTTCCCCCTCCCCTCCTCTCCTCTCTTTTCCCCTCCCCTCCCTTCCCCTCCTCCCCTCTCCTCTCCTGACTCTTCTTTCCCAACCCCTTGCTCATCTCACTGTGTAGCCTAGGCTAGCCTCCAATTTGTGGAAACCACCTGTCTCAGGCTTCCTGGTGCTGGATTTTCAGACCTGGTCAGTCACTCCTGGCCAAACTTCTTCCTTTTTGAGTGTGTGTTCTTCATGACAGAACTCTGTAGATAGGATCTGTTCCTGGCTGCATCACTGATTGATTGTGAGGTCTCAGACTTCCAGTTCCTGCTCTCTGAGCCTTAGTTTCCTAGTATGCATGTGAGTGTGCATTAGTGTGTGTGTGCATGTGTGTAGGTGGGTATGTGTGTGTGCTTGTATGTGTGTATTATGTATGTGTGTGTGCATTAGCATGTGTGTGTGTGTGTGTGTGTGTGTGTGTGTGTGTATGTGTGTCTTTCTGCCTGTGACTCCTCTACTCCCTGAGGGTATTTCATCCTCTGTGGGGAGCTGAGAACCCTCCCTTCCAGCTTCCATGAGAATGAGCAGGTGAACATCCCAGCCAAATCCCCAGGAACCTGAGTTCAGACTATCTCACAACTGGTCACAGGGATAGGGAGCTCCAAAGAGCAGAGGCCAGGAGTCCCTGCCCAGAGTCATCTCTGTAATAAATGGCCAGAGGCCAGGATGGGACCCTGGCTTCATCTTCTCAGTAGGAACAGAGTGCCTTGGGAACATTCCAGGGACAGGAAACATGCATGCTGTCTCCGTCCTTTCCTCAGGACTCTGAAATCCCACAGCCTCTCCGCTCAGAGCTCTGTCTGTGTTCAGGGTGCTGGGGATGGGAAGTCGTGCAGACTCATGGGGGGGGGGGGCTTGTCCTCTGAGGGCTCAGATGGGCTCTCTGTGTTCTTCCCCTCACCGAATAGCCTCTGTTAGTCTTGGTTTCCTCACAAGTTGGGGTGAAACTAAATGATAGCTGTACTGGGGTATCCTCAGACCTGCCCAGAGGTGTCAGCTCCATGAGGAATGCTGGGAGATTTGGTCATAGAAAATGGTCCTGTCCTTTCACAGGAAGGACTATAACCTGTCCACCTACCAAACAAAGGGCCTGTGTCCTAGAGAGCCTAGCCTGCCCTGGGGCCACCGAGTCCTACAGGAGGAAGGTGAGGAACAGAGAGGCAACTCCCTACTCAGGATGACACAGCTTCTCCATGACTCTCCTGCTGCCCCTCCTCAGATTCAGTGAAGTATCTGGAATGTTCTGCACTCACCCAGCGAGGCCTGAAGACCGTCTTCGATGAGGCCATCAGGGCTGTCCTGTGCCCACAGCCTACTCGACAGCAGAAGCGTCCCTGCAGCCTGCTCTAGAGGTACACACCTCTCCTCTGCTGCTAGAAGGACACCTTGCCCCTGGGCCTGGGTTGCGGGTCACTGAGAGTAACATTAGAGTAGGACAGAGGGCCATGGGTATCAGGTAGCCTCAGTTTCCCCTCTTCGTCATTGTCTGTGGAGCTTCTTCCCTGATAGATACAGCCCTAGGAAGCCAGAACCTGCCCAGTGACCCAAGCTGGGACACAGGGGCTTCTGGGCTCTCACCCAGCTCATCCTTGCCACAAAAACCTAATGGAACCTGAGAACCAACAGTACCCACAGCAGGGCATGTGGGGGAGGATCAGAGGGACCTGGGGAAGGCAGAGGTTGGAAGCAGCCACGGGCCTGGATGGCCCTGGGCTGGAGCTTCAGTTTGTCCTTGACACTGATCTTTTCCTATGTCCCTTTCAGGTCTCATTCCAGTCCTCCTGCCCTGATGGTCTTGACCCTCCAGGGTTCCTACCAAAGCCCAACGATGCGCTGATGGAGCATGCCATCCCCTCCTTGTGGTGTTTCTTCCCAGACAGCTGCAGAACTTGCCTATCTCCTCAGTGGAGATCCCCTGGGGATGGAGGATGTTGATAGGCCACATCCTATCTGGAATACTCCTGTGTTCCCAGGGACCAAAGGGAGCCCCAGGACTCAGCCAGCCATCCTTATATCATACAGTGCCATACACCCACCTTCTCCAGGCCTTCCTGACTCCCTCTTGAAGTTTCTAGTTCCCATGGCCTGCCACCATCATGTGTCTTCAGGGACAGGCTCTCTTGCTCCAATACCCCCAATTCACATTGTTGGAGTCATCTCTCTCCCAGAAACAAAGGGAGAGATGTGTGAGTCTGCTTCTCTGTTCTCCTTCTTCAGAAAAAAACACAGAACAAATCCATTTCTGTACATTTCTTGTCTGCCCAGCCAAGTGAGGGGTCCAGCCTACCCCTACCATCTTTCAAGACTTCCCACTTTATTCAAGGGGTCCTGAGCTGTATTTTCTTGACTGTCCACCTCACCCTGCCAGCCAGGAGCAGAACCACTGCAGATAGAAAATACAGCTCTCTTGCTTATGCAGAAAATAAATATATGGTTTGAGTTGGAACTGCTGTGACTTCCGGTATAGCTTGATCAAGGCATGGCGGAGGGGTCCAAATAATGTCACGGAGTTTGCATTCCTGCTCCTCTGGCTCTGCCTGCTTGCTGGCAGGCTCATTTTCAAGCAGTTGACTCTTGGGGCTTGATCCCTGAGGTTCAAGTTCAGGCAAAGGATCTGCCCCAGGGAAGGTCCTAAGGAAGGATTGCTTTGATTGGACCAGCTTGTCTTAGGTCCACCTTCAACCATCTGCCTGTGTCAGAGAGTAGCTGTGCTGTGGTTGGCCATGTGTTAAGTTAAAACCAGGGGTAGAGGTGACCCCAAAAAGCTGGAGTACAGGGTGGGTGTGGGGATGATGGGGTCTCGAGGAAAACCTTTCTAGAACCAGATGGGTGTCCAGAAGCCAGAGATCTCTATGGAAAATGTCCATCCCAGGGACAGTGCCTGCTCCAGCTGGTACTAAGAAAAACAGATTTTTTTTTCTTTTGTTTTTGAGGTAAGGTTTCATTTTTCAGCCTGGGCTGACCTCAGACTGGCTACCTCCTGCCTCAGCTTCCTAAGTGCTGAGATTACAAGTATACACCTCTATGCCTGGATAACGGTGAAATTCTTACTAGAGAGTTTAGGCTGCTGTGGAAACTGATGAGGTGCCCATATCAGGCACCCCAGGGCCTGGCCCTGAGACAGTCCCACTTTGAGTATGATACTGCTAGAAATTCCCAGGCCTTCCCCCAGCATACCTGTGTGTGTCAGGTGCTGCCATAGTCTCAGGGATTTTGTGACACACAAGTTCCCACCCCCAGGGCCTGAGACTCTGAGTGGCTGAGAGGAGAAGGCTCACCCTGGAAGATCAGCTCCAGCCAAGGAGTGCCCAGCCTTTCTGTTTTCTGTCTCCTAGAGTTCCAACCCACCCCTCCCCCCACAGCTCCACAGCACCCCCTCTCCTTAAGGGACTGCACCTCTGGAGGGGCTGGGTGCAGCAGGGGAAGCCACTGTTCCTAGGTTGGCTTGTGTGAGGTCAATCTTTCAAGTTATTTCTCTTGACACAGAAAGAAAGATTTGAAACATACACTTGCTGGGAGTTCCAGCATAGTTGAGAGGTCCTGTACTCCAAACAGGCTGGCATGCTAAAGGCCTGAGTGTCCCCTGCAGTCAGCCCAAGTCTGAGGGTGCCTCTTTTAGCTCCCTGCTCCTTTCTGTGTGATACCGAGCAATGACTTACATGATTCAAATCATCAAAATGCAGAACTGAGTGGTCCAACCCCTCCTCCCTGCAGACCACATAAAAGCACCCAGGGCTCTAATCTGGAGCATTGGAGTGTACTGTCACTCACACAACCTGCCACCCTCAGCCTTCTTCTTTCTGATCTCCACTTTCACTTTGCTCCAAGTAAAGTCCCTGTTCCTTCTGCGATCTCTGTAAGCCTTTATTTCAGTTCCTTGCACACAAGACCAAGAGCCTAAAAAAAAACTGCCCACCAGAAACACTGCCATGACCTTTCTTCTCCTCTGTTGCTGATCTGCCCACCATCTTGGGCCCTGTCTTGTGTTCCTTAAACACCCCTGTGTGCTGGGGTGGGACCCTGCTATGGGTGTTCAGCCTCCCAGCTGCCCGGAGGCCCTGGTTTTTACACCAATGATATGAGACACAACTGGGCCCCACCCAGGCACATAATCTCAGTCCCCCATCTTGTCTTTTGGGGTGCCTGTAGCCATTGCAAAGGAAGAAACCGGCCCTGGGAAGCCTAGCAACCAGTGCTCAGATGGAAAAAGCAGCTTGGCCCTCCCCCACCCCTCCCTCCCACCATGTTACTCTCCTTGCCTACAGAATGCCAGCATGGGACAGGGCAGCAGTGTACTTAGTGTGAGACAAAACACTTATTTTCAGGGGCTGGAGAGATGGATGGCTCAGCAACTAAGAGCTCTTTGCTGCTCTTTCAGAGGAGCCAAGTTTTGTCCCTGACTCCAGCTCCAGGGGCATCTGATGTCCTCCTTTGGCTTCTGTAGGGGCGCGCGCGCGTGTGCGTGCGCGCACACACCATTAAAAAAATGTTTTTTTCAGGACAGGTAGCCCTGGTAGCCCTGGCTGCCTGGGTGTCCTAGAACTCGCTCTGTAGACCAGACCACCTGCCTCTGCCTCCTGAGTGCTGAGATTAAAGGTGTGCACCACCACCACCTGGCCACCATTAAAAATTGCAAAATAAATATACATTTTTTTCTCAACCTTTGGGCCTCTGAGGTCACAGTATTTTGTCCAACCACACACAAGGAGAGTCAGTCAGAGAAGTGGCTTCTTGGGGGAAAGAGAGCAGCACTGGTACACACTGCTGTCTGTGCTATCCCTCTCTGTGCTCTGAACACTGCTGGGCTATCTTCAGCAGCCACTGCCATCTTGTGAGCTTGAAGCCACAGCGTACAGAGGGGAACCAGCTCAGAATAAAGACAGGGTAAATTGAGGCTGGTGCCTGAGAGCCTCAGTCAGCCTTGTTCTGGGATGGATGACGAAGGCCATGGTTGAGGGTATTTTCTGCTGGTGTTTGCTGCTGGCTGAGGCCATAGACCCTGAGCACAGTGGCTGAGGCTCAGAGGCCTCCTGAACAGAAAACAGCGACTGTGAGCAGCTGAAAAGAACATGTTTTGAAACAGGAAGAAGTGCTGGGTAGAGGCAGGAGTGAGGCTCGCTCCAGCAGCCTCTCGGGTGTGTGGCCTGGGAGGGGCCGGGGCCAGGACTCTATGCTCAGTGCTCTCACCCAAGACATCATGGCGGGGAGCTAAGGCAAGCACTTGTTGGACCAGACCTCCTCCTCTGAAGGTCCCTCCCTCAACACCCGGCTGTTTCTTGCTCCTTCTTCCAAAGCAGGGACCTTCTAGCCCCATCGTCTCACAAGGGGGGGGGGGGCACTCGCTGGTCAGGCCTGGACACTGCCCCTCCCTCCTGTGCTGGGCAGCAGTGACACCCTTCCCAGGCCTCTACTCTAACTCAGGCCATGTAGGAAGCTCCCAAGTCAGCAGAGAACAGGGAAGTGGCTCCTCTGTGTGGGTGTCCCCTGTGTTCTCAGCCCCATTTTTCCCTTCTGCACATGCCGGACATCTCTCATCCCTCCCTCCACTGCTAATGTCCTCACCAGTCTCACTCCCAGGAGCCTCTTGTCACAGTCAGTGCTGCTACATAACAAGTCAGACTCCTCCAGGTGCGGCCTTACTGTCCAGGTCTACTCCATGTATTTCTCTTTAGACAGCAGAACCCAGCACTGGATCAGAGATGGTCACAAGTGACATCCACATGTTAATCCCCCATATGCTGTTTTCTTGTCTCCATGTGTGGCTGTGGTTTATCCCCTCAGAGCCAACAGGATGATTGTTTCATGTACAAATGGACCCAGCTCCTCCTCAGTCTGCCCGCTCCTGCCCTCAGCTCTGTGAGTTACAAACTTTCCTGGCTGTGGCACACACAGCAGAGATAACCCACTGAAGAAAGACTTCTTTGGGATCACAGTTTCAGGGGAGTTCAGCCTAGCATGGTGGGGAGGCACAGTGAAGACGCTCAGTTTGTGGCAGTGGGAGTATGTGGAGAGCTGTATACATCATGGTAACCACCACACAGATGTGGGGATGCTGGTACTTGGTCAGTTTTCTCCCTTCTCCTCTTTTATTTAATTCAGATCCTAGCCTGTGGGATGCTCCCCCTCACCGTTCAGACTGGGTTTCCTCCAACTGTTAATCCTCCAGAAAACCCCCAGAGACATGCTCAGAGATGCACCTCAACCCCTAGGTCTGTAGTTCTGAACCTTTCATTTGAAGGGGAGTGGCCCATAGGAGTGGCACAATTAGGAGGTGTGGCCTTGTTGGAGAAAGTGTGTTACTGTGTGGGGCAGGCTTTGAGGTCTCCCATGGTCAAGCTGCTCCCAGTGTGGCTCACAGACTCCTGCTGCTGCCTGCAGATGTAGAACTCCCAGCTCCTTCTCCAGCTCCATGTCTGCCTGCATGGCGCCATGCTTCCCACCATGACAATAATGGAATAAACCTCTGAAACTGTAAGCCAGTCCCCATGAAATGTTTTCCTTTATAGGAGCTGCCATGCTCATGGTGTCTCTTCACAGCAATAGAAACCCTAACTAAGACACTAGCACTGTGACCCCTTAATTCCGTTCCTCATGTTGTAGGGACACCAACCATAAAATTACTTTGTTTCTACTTCCTAACTGTGATTTTGCTACTGTCAGGGATTGTAATGTAAATGCCTGTGCTTTCCGGTGGTCTTAGATGGCCCCCCTGACAGGGTCCTTTGACCCTGTCACAACCCACAGGTGGACAAGTGCTGCTGTGGGTGACTCATCCAGACAGGCTGGTAGTGAAGCAGAGCCACCACAGGCATGGACCCTGATCTCACCTGCAGGCTCTGCAGACGCCCACAGGACCACGGGCAGCGGCAGGCTTCCCTGCCAGGGCATCTGTCTTTCTTCCCACCCTGGGCTCTCAGGCCAAGCTGCTCCTCCTCCCACAGAGCTTGGCACGGCCCTCTGAGCCCCAGTCTTCTACTTGTCCCTGCCTCAGTCATTATTGCTGTGTTTATGAATAGTGCTTTGCCAGGGAGCTTCCCCTAGACAGGAAGGGACCAGGCTTTCTTATTCTGTGTTTACCACCAAGGTCCTAGCTAGAGCTGGGCACCTAGGCACAAAGCGTGACGTGATTTATGCACACGAGGGAATGGATTATGTTTAGATGAGATAGAGAGGACCAGCCATGTCCATAACCTGCTTCCACTGCCCACAAAGGGGCAGCCATGCATGTGAGCCATCTTGTGTGCATCATGTCAGCTGAGCGCCCCCCTCTCCCCTAGTTATCCCATCTACTAGCATGTGAAAGAGAAGAGCTGCCTGGGTGAGTCCTGTCACCCCGAAATGGTGAGGGAGAGTAGCATGTTTGCCTCTCTGTACACCTGGGTCCCGAGAGTCTTGGCTAACTGCCTTTTTTATCTCTGCCTCCCCACTCCCTGACTCTACACAAGCTTCATGGGGTGTTGGGAAGGGCGTAATGGGCCCTGTGGAGGGAGAGGCAGAATTGGGAGGTGTTCTGAAAAGGCCCCGAGGAAGGCTGAGGAAGGCAAAGAGGTCACTAGGCATAAAGTAATACTGATTTCTATTCACTTTCTGTGTCCCCCACCTGGCTACGCTAACCCTGGACACACAGAGAGGGACGAGGCCCAGCCTTTAATCAAGAGGGGCTGTGAGGTCAAGGAGAGACAGATACATGAATACTCCTGCCCTTGTGTTTTGATCCACATCTCAGAATCTTCTGTCCAAGGGTTAGTACATACACCCTTAAGTCCATATGCCCTGGCCCTGTGGAAAGGCAGCCATGAATCAGGGGCAGAAAAAATAGAAACGAAAACATCTGTTTTCAGAGAAACTGGGAGACATCTATCATCCCAAACCCTGGTGGGCAAGCTACAGAGAAGGAGGACAGTGAAAGGCAGGCCTCAGAGCCTGCTGGGGGCATTGTAGATGAAAATGACACCTTCTGGAACTCCAGGGAAAGAATGATGACTGGATCAAACATAGGCTGTGTCAGTGACTGTGGTGCTGTGGGACTGAAATCATGGGTGGCTGAGGAGCCCGAGGAAGGAGCAGTTGGTCTTCTGAGTTCATGCCTTGTGCCATGCAGGCACCCACCCTTGACCTGGGTAGGGAAAATTGAACCAGGGAGCTCTGGCCCCAGGAGTGCCTGCTGCAGGCAGCCAGGGTGTGGGCCCACACTGGGTTTGGGAGGTGTGGATTTGATTCCACTTAGCAAATAAAGATACCTGAGATACACAATGTTAAGGAGGCAAGATTTGTTTTGGCTTGTGGTTTCAAAGGCTTCAGTGGGTGGTTGATCTATTCCTCCTTTTTAGGCCTGCAATAATGCTGGAACACCATTGAGGAAGAACTTGGTAGAATGCATCTTGCTCATTTCAGCAGCCAGCAAGCAAAGAGATACACAGTAAGGAGCCTAGACCAAAATACACCCTTCTGAAACATGGTCTCAGAGACCCACTTCTTCCAATTAAGCCCACAATCCCACTCCCTAAAAGAAGACTGAAAGTAAACCCTCAGTGGATTAAATCAGTGGTTAGGTCAGGGTCTCCATCATCTAATCATTTCTGGAAATGGTCACAGACATCCAGGGTGTTCTTTACTAATTCCCTAGGTATCTCTCAGTTCAATCAAGTTGACAACAATCAAGATTAACCTCTGCAATCCTACCCCCATGTCAGTGTGACACCCTAACATACTTCCTTACACCACACTTAATCTCCTAATGAAGACAGTTGCAAGATGATCCTTTGACTCAACACAGCTGCCCTGTACATACCCAGCACCACACTGAGGTTTTCTCCAAAAGCCTCAACAATTTCAACATTGATCAAAAGTACAAACTGAAGCTGAGAGCAATCAATCAATCAATCAATCACATCACATCACACAGTAAACACACTCATTCTTTTGGGATGATCAGGAGATTAGAAAGGAGGTGTGAGGCCAAAGACCCCACAGGGCCAGATCAAACCCTGCAGACCCATGTTTTGCATCCAGGGCACATGGTGACCTGATGTGAGTTTCGTGGCACGTGCCGGCCACTCTGGCCTTGCTGGCTGTAGTGCTCATGGTCTCTTTCCTAGGTTGGCTCTGCTCACTAGGTTGGCAGTCGTTCCATGTCTCTGGAATCTTCAGCTCCCCATGGTCTCTACTGTATCTTCAGTTTCCTCCCCAGTTCCACACATTGCCTTCTTAGGGACTGACCTGGTCACACCACACCTGGCCTCCTTGGCTTTCTTTTGAAATCTGGGTGGAGCCTCCATGACCTTACAACTCTTTCATTCTACATGCCTGCAAAACCAGTGCCATATGAATGACACAAGGTCTACAATCATCTCAAGAAATAACTGGAACTCTCTTTGTAAACCAGGTTGGTCTTGAACTCACAGAGATCCCCTGCCTGTGGCTCCCAGTTCCTTTTAATAGTGTGAACCTCTTTAGCAATCTATTCCTCACTTAGGGCCAACTTTAATCACTTCTTTACTGAGCAACTTGCAAGTTTTTCAAAACCTCCCAATTCTCAATGTCAACATGGCTAAAAGCAGCTAGCAACAACCATGCTGTAGTCTAAATGCTGAAATGCCTTAAAATTTCCTCTGCCAGATTAATTAGTCCATCACCTTTAGGCTTAGCCTCACAAAATCTCAGGCAGGGCATGGGAGAAACAGTGATGAAACACCATGACCAAAATCAACCTGGGGAGGACAGTGTTTGTTCACTCGTAGTTCCGTATAACAGTTCATCATGAAAAGCAGTGAGGGCAGGAACTCAAGTAGGGCAGGAACCTGGAGGCAGGAGCTGATGCAGAGGTCTGGGGGAGTTCTGCTTACTGGTTTGTTCCTCATGGCTTGCTCACCCTGATTTCTTATAGAAATTCAGGGGTGGCATCACCCAAAATGGACTGGGGCCCTCTCCCAATAGTCACTAAAATGAACTAAAATGTCCTACAGCTGGATTTTATAGAGGTATTAACTGAAGTTCTCTCCTTGTGTTAAGTTGATATAAAACACAATTGACCTCTTGTTAACTTGATACATAAACACATCACTGTTAAATCATAACCCTTTATTGTTCTTCCCCAAGATCACATATGACTATTAATATCACAATATAAACATTCTACTACCCAGCCTTACTTAACTCTTGCCACAACATTCAGGAGCTTCACCAGCCCACATCTCCAGATTTTTCCAAATTCCTCTCACAAACCAGTTCCTCCAAAGCCTTCTGGACCACACGGCTAAGAATTGTCACAGAAGCCGGGTGTTGGTGGTGCACGCCTTTAATCCCAGCACTCGTGAGGTAGAGGCAGGTGGATCTCTGTGAGTTCAAGGCCAGCCTGATCTACAGAGCAAGTTCCAGGTCAGGCTCCAAAGCCACAGAGAATCCCTGTCTCGAAAAACCAAAAACCAACCAAGCAAGCAAACAAACAAAAGAATTGTCATAGAAATTAATTATCTCCCTTCTCAACACCAAACTTGTGATAGCAATGGAATGTCTGAAGCAAATAGCCTAGGGTCTGAAGGGTGTGTTTTGACTTGGGTTTTAGAGGCTTCAACCCATAATCAACTGGCTCTATTGCATGGAGAAAAGGGCATAGTGGAAGAAAGCTGCTTGCCTCATAACAGCCAGAGACAGAGGAATAAGGGGAAAGGCCACGTGTAACATACGTATGTGCTGTTGCCTGGGAATAGGTGCAGTGCAGAAGCCAGAGACCACAGGGAGCTGGCATCCACGAGCCAAGCTGAAGTGACTGTCAGTCTCAGAGGCAACACCCACCCTGGCTGTCTGTGAATGGAAGGCATTGTCTGTTCCAGGAATGCACACCTTCCACAGGCTACACTCTGAAGCATAAATCTAATTAACCTCATGAGTAAAAACCAGGAGTCAGATATCAGAGTAAAAACCTGAAATATCAGAGAAGCAGGAAGCAGCCAACATTTGCCCCCACCCTCTTCCATGCTTCTGTCCAAAAGGGCCTAGATCCTCTTTCTGCAGGCCTCATCACTTCCTGTGACCTCTCTGTACAGACCTCCAGACCTCTATGGTTAACTAGTGGCTAGTTCTGCCCTCTGACTCCAAGCAAGCTTTATTTGTCAGAACACAAACAACATGTCAAACAATAACACTCCTACTAAATCATGAGAGAGGAATCCAGGGGCTCCAGAATACAGACAGAATCTGGGAAAAAGCTGAAGTAACCCATTCTCTGAAAACATGGTCCCAGGGTGTCAACCCAGGGGACACATGGCACTGAGCAAAGCAACGTGGTGGTTTCTAAGAAAATTCTCACTATAACTGGACTCGGGGTTCTGCTGCACAGCTTTTGTGGCACTCTAGGGTCATGTGGAAATGCTAAGCTCCAGAAAAGTAAAGGTTTTGGTTTTTTAAGTAAGCAAGTGAAAGAGTGAGTTATCCAGGGAGGGTGGGAAGCAAGAATAAGAGTAAGAGATCAAGATCTCTGCTGCATAGCAGGCTGGAGAGATGGCTCAGCTGTTAGGAGTAATTGCTGCTCTGTCAGAGGTCTGGGGTTTGGTTCCCAACACACACACACACACACACACACACACACACACATACACACACACACCTGGTGTTCTCCTCTGCCCCCCTCTGGCACCATCATGCACATGGTACACAGACATATTCAGGCAAAAACTCATACACCTTACATATATTTTTAAAAATCCCTGTTGTGTGAGGTGGCCCACGCTTAGGAGCCCCAAACTTGAAAGGTTGAGACAGGAGTATGCAATGTTAATCTGGGCTCCATAGTAAGACCCTATCTCAAAAATACAACATGAGCAGAATGATGCTTAGGACTGGCGGGTGTATAAACACAGCTAAAGGTCAGTGCTGCCTCTGAGACAACTGGGAAGGGGTAGGAGGGCCATTGGAGGATGGCTATATTTTATCATTTAAAACCTTTTAGCACAACAGGATTCAGAAACATGTTTGCAAATAATGCTTGAAGAACACAAGAGCAAATTAGAAATGAAAAATAATTGCATTATTACAGATGAAAGGGAGTCTCAGGGGAGGAAGCATGCTGCAGAGCAGGTGATGTTTAAGTAAAAGAAGGGGAGACATGGGCATGGCCTGGGCAAAGGGTCCAGGGCCCTGATGAGGCTCAGGCTGCATTGATGGGGTGCTAATAACAACAGGAGGGGGAAGTGGAAGTATAGGTCAGTAGAGGCAGGTTAACACTAAACAGGGTGGCAGGGACTTATTCAGCCAGTGACAGGTGACCTTGAGTATGGAGGAGTCACACTGTGACTCAGCATTTTAACAGATTCATTGTTCCTCCCAAGCAGGCTGATTTCAATCTGTTGTCTAAGGGTCTCTGGCCTTGCCAAGAAAGAAATGGACATAGGACAGACTAATGGAAGGAAAGCATGGGAATTGTATCAGTGTGCACAGTGTAGGAGCGTCCCCCCTCACTTCTCCCACGGGAAACAAAGTTCAAGTTCAAGTGCTCATAGGTTGGGTAGAGAGCATGGCAGCTGTCACATGGGAAGATGAGGGTTAAATGGAAGGTGTGCTCTATAGACCCTCCCCTCCCCTTCCCAGCCTTGCCTGGGAACTAGCAGGTCACAGCCCTCCTGGTGCTGGGAGGTGCTTCTCAAGGCCTTCAGCCTCTGCTTTCAAAGGCAGAAGGGAAGGTCACAGTGTCCTTCTCGATGTTCAAGTACTTTTAGTTAGAAAAAGAAAGTCAGTGTGTAAAAGCAGCCCCGAGGAGGGGTGGCACTCTTAGAACCCCACAGAGGCTGGTGAGTCAGTCAGGTGAGAGAGAGACAGAGCAGACAGAGAAAGGAGAAAAAGACAAAGAGGAGAGAGGCAAAGAGAGCTCAGATGAAGCTCGTGTGGGTGGAGAGGGGCAGGGGAGGGAGGCTATTCCATGAGCCTTTCCTCTGTCTCTAGTTCAGATCCCCTGAAGCCAGGCGGTGAGGTGGTCTTACTGCAGGAGAACACAAAGTTCCAAAGTTTTGCAGTCATGTAACTAGGACAGAGCTGGGACTGAAACCTGCTCTGTAGTGTCATGGTCCTAGGGTCGGCCCCTCATGTGCAGAAGTGACTGGTTCCCAAAAGTGCTATAGTCTTGGGGGTGGATCATCCAGTTATCAGCATAACGCTAGGATGTAGGAGTTGAAGATGAGTCACAGGGATGTTTGGTCACGTGTTTGAGGTCACATGTTCAGTACCTAGCAAAGCTGAGAAGGAGCCAGCAGGGCGTGACAAACCCAAACACACCCTTGATGGGGACCTTAGTGAGAATGTTCCAGAACAGCAAGTCATCTTATGTTATAGAAGATGGGCCTGTTTTTGTAGCTAGGTATCTCTCTGGCCCCAGGCCAGCTCCTTGCCTAGGCCCATCTGGGAGGAGAGGGGAAGATTTTCTCTGACTACCAGGGAGGGAAGGAGCCTGTGTCTGTGCCCCTCTTGTCTGATGGCAGAGGCACTATTGCTGGCCATGGGAGCCCTCTAGTGTGAGGGTGCAGACACCACCATAGCTTTTGCCAAGGCCAAGATCACATGGGGTTGTCCTTTCTATGGGGAAGCCAGCCAGGTAGCCTCCACAGCCTGACAGCCTTGGGAGTCAGGTCCAGCCTGGGATCAGGGATTTGGGACTTTGAGCCACAAGCTTTTATAACCTCAACCCCTAAGGGCAGGACCATCTCTCTGGGTGTCCCTCTGGGCCCTTAGTGCCCCCTTCCCTCAGAATTTTCCTCTCAGAATTTCTTTGCTTGGCTTATCAGAGAAAGGACTCAACAGAAGCCCAGGTCACTTTTGCTGGCAGAGGTCTCCTAGAGAAGGGTTGGCCCCAGTCTGCTATGTAGGAAACCTTCCACTCCTTCTTGTACTTCCAGCATGGACTCAGGAAACAGGTGTCCCTTCTGCTACTCACTCTCTATTCATCCCTCCACACTCACCCACCCGTGAACTCCGTGAGTCCGTCCGTCCGTCCATCCATCCATCCATCCATCCATCCATTCATGCATCTATCCATTTATCCATGTGTCCATGAATGCATACATAAGCCTAAAGTGGTATAGCCACTAACACAGATTCATTAGCAAAGTGAGATGCCACTACAATCCCTCTTTTTTAGTCTAAAGCAGGTTTTAAGCCTGATGCAAAAACTATATACAATAATGTTCTAGGAAAAGGAAAGTATATTCTAGGAAAAAGAAATGTAAAAACACAAATTAAAACCAGCAAGAGCAACACCAAGCAATAGACACTTGTCTGTGACTTCCCTGCCTAGATCCTTGGTTAGTGAGAAGCCAGCTCCTCATCCACCCTCATGGTTCCTAGCCCTGTCTTGACCCCGTTTCCTCTTAGTCCTAGCCAAGGTTGGAAGGTTGGACTTTATCTTTAATGATGGGGTGTGGATATCTGCTCAGAGCTAGTGTTAGTATTCAGGCATTTGTACCCACCTGTCCTTGGGGTCCTGACAGGATATGCCCCTTCAGCTGCAGCCACTAAGAGCACCACCTGTGCACATTCACTACATTCCTTTTGAAAGGGGCCCTGCCCACCCCCCATCTTTCTCTCTTTGTCTCTCTATCCCTCTCTCCCTCTCTTTCTTTTCCATCTTGTCCCCAGGGACTGGTCTCTGTCTCCCTCTCTGCCCCCTTTTCTGCCTCTTCTCACTCCTCTTCCAATAAATATCCTATGTGAATCCTGTTGTATGGTGTGACTTCTCTTTGAGGCATTTAAAAAATTACAACAGCTAGCCTTATCCCTTTCCTCTCTAGAGACTGGAACAAGGCTGGAGGCATCAGTGTCTGATGATGAATGGCCAAGTAAATGAATGAATGTTGATAAATTCAGAGCTTAGGGAGTCAAAGGGAAGTTGTAGGTAGCAGGTAACAGGGGAGTAGGCTGTGGTGACTGTACTAAAGAGCCATGGAAGACTGTGAACAGAGACAGGCAGCTTCTGGGACTGGAAAGGTGGCTGAGCAGTTAAAAGCACTGAGTTCAATTCCCAGCAACCAAATGGTGGCTCACAACCTTCTAAAGTGGGATCACATGCCCTCTTCAGGCAAAAAGTCATAATGCAGATAGAGCACTTGTATACACAAAACACATAAATAAATCTTAAAAAAGAAAAACAGCTTCAAGGAGCCCCACCCCGGACTCAGGACACACTCAGATCTGCTCAGAACCTGTGTGCACTTTAGACCAGCATTGGCCACAGATGGCCACCATTTACAATTTGGGTCTGTGCAGCTCACCAGTAAGGAATGACTGGCTTATGTAGGTGGGCACCTGTGAACAACCTGATGCCGGGGACCACCGCCTTTATGCGCCAACAAAGCCAAATAGTCCCCTCCAGGGAACTCATTAGTCGATGTGTTATGAATAATTGCCTTCAAATGCAGTTGTTATATTTCAAATTGCATCAGTTCGAAGAGTGGGAATTTGTTTTCTCACTGTATATCTTTGACTTTTGCTTATTGGTTCTCAAAACACCAAATCCCTGCTTCCTCTCTCATCTCTCTGCTCCTCTGTCCAGATCCACCTGACTCCAGGATCACAGTCCCACTCTGCCTTCTCCTGGACCTGTCCTGCTGCCCTTCAGATTGTCAACACAAGAGATGTGGGCTCGGAGCCTGCATCTCGGTGCCCATCCAGCCTTCTCCCTCCTCATCCCGCTGTGCAGCCCCCTCCCCCACAGAGAAGTATGTCCCGGGGATCTGGAGCTGCCCTGCCTCTGGAAGGCAGCTCCCCCTCTCCGCTGCTCCCCTATTTTTTCTAAGTCCCTGCGGGAGCCAAGGCCAGCGTGGGTGGCTGAAATCTCCTCGGTAACGGGATCTGCCTCTCCCTCTCCTGGCCTCCTCCCCTAACCTGCTGCCCCTCAGTCTGGCACCTACTGTCCGGCCCTCGGCCCCTCCTCCCGGCCCCTCCTGGCCCCTCCCGCACCCTCCTGCTCTCCCCCCTCCCCCTGCTGGCTCTCCATGTCACCATCTGTGGCAATCCTTCTCTGTCACTGTCCCTACCACCCCCTCTTTCTCCTTCCTCCTGCCTCCCTCTGTCCCTGCCTTTTTCTGCATTTCTCCCTGCTCCATCCATTCTCTCCTCTCCTCTTTCCTCCTCTGTCCCTTCTCCTTGCCAGGCATCTCTCCTTACGCCCCCTCATTCTGCCTTTCCACCCACACACTGCCTCCTCTCCCTTTCCTCTCTATCTCCACCTCTGACCCCCCCTTCCTTACTTTCTGTTGGCTTCTTATGTCCCCTGTTCTCTTCACATTCCTGTCACCTTGGGAAGTGACTCCTGCCATCTCTCACTGGGTGCCACTTGAAGACCCCATTCTGTGTCCTGCACCTTCTGCGAGTCCTGGAGATGGGGGATGACGTAGGAGGTGCAGGTGGGAAGTCAGGGCTGGGGACCAGGTGGGAGAGGCAAGGTGGGCTGATGTGGCCGCTGAGGACCTAGGAAGGACCCAGGAAGGGCCTGAGCTCATGAGCGCTGGAGGAGTGGGCACTGTGTGGGACCCCAGCTGGTTGTACGATAGTGGTGTGTTGGCTGCAGAATGTTATCTAGCTTGGTGACTACAAAGGGAGCTCTTGCCCTGTGGGCAGGTAAGGAGGCTTGGGTTATGGGGATCTTGGATGGTGGGGTACCTGGGCCCTTTCTCTGACCAGGTTGAATGTAGGGCTGAGCCTAGGGCTGACAGAATGTGGAGAGTTTCAGAAAGCAAGTAGAGAGAGGCTTTTTGGTGAACTCTGTGTGGGTTGTAAGGTGGGAAGGGCTATTAATCTCAGCATCTTGTGCCGTTATTCCAGAATCTTGGAGCGTCCATACAGCAGAATGTCAGAACTGGACCAAGCCAGATGCATGCAGCTGTCAGTGCCTGCATGGTGGTGCTTGTGAGCACCCATCATGCTGAGGGTGGTGTATCTGACATGCCCCTTTCACCTCTGCAGCAACTCTGGGAGGTGGGTAAGCATGTCTCCATTGTCGGAGGAGGAGACTAGAATCAGAGAGAAGTGACTTGTCCAAGGTCACATAGCAGTTTGCCATCAGCAGAGCCTAAGTCCTCAGCTCAGGGCTTGAGGGGGTGGTGTTCCTGGGAGTCAGGACCCAGGCCTAGGGCTCCTGTAGGTCACTGTTGACTAACAAAACCCCAGTCTCTTTGGAGGAAGGTCTAGGGGTGCAGAGGACAGGTGGATAGCAGAGCCAGCCCGGGATTCTAAGCCTGCATTGACGTTTGACAATTCCAAGCCTGAGGCCTTTAAGGAAGCCAGCATGGTCCAGCAGACAAACAGGATTTGACTTTGATTTCTCTCTCACCAGTTGGGTAAGCTTGTGGAAGTCACTTAACCTCTCTGAGCTTCAACTTCCTCATCCCTCTTTTTAGGCTCTGCTAGGGTCTCAGGGTGTGAATCTGAAGCCTTGGCCCAGGAACACCCTTGCACTTTTGAGTTCTACTTTGTAACATGCTTGTTTCTATTTGTTCTGTTAGTTACTTAGTACTGTGTGAAAGCACTTTGCAGGGGGTAGGAGTTGAATGGGAGGCAAATAAGAGCAACTGGAGTGTCTGGCATGCCTGAGGGGCCATCCTTAGTTGCTGTGGGGCTTGAGAGCAGTAACTCACCCTCTCTGTGTGTCTCTGCTCCTGAACAGTCCCCTGAGGAGATTCCACCCCCAGTTTTCAGGCAAGCTTGTGCCAAAGATAAATCAGACAGGGAGACAAAGTACCTCCCTCCCTTCTAAGGAGGAATTAGATCAGGCATAGGATCCTAGATCCTTAAAGAAAAGACAGCATGGAAATTGCAGGTCTGTCTTCTCCGGGTGAAAAGATGTGATTTCTCTGTTCTGGCACCTGCAACTTTGACAGCGAGGAGGGTGTCTTGGAGGGAAGCCAGGGTACACTACCCCCCTGAATCTGAGGAGGGTCTGGCTGAGTAGTTGTGTTCCTGTGTGTGTGTGTGTGTGTGTAGGTGTATGTATGTGCACGCGTGCACGCGCATGCGTGCACATGCACACATGAACTTCTGCAGGCTCATGAATGTGCTTGTGTGGGGCTAGAGGGGCCATCCTTGGAGCACACCCTGGGCTTCCCTGAGGGCATCTGTACCTGAAGCCTGGAAATGAGGTTTGCTTGGCTCTCAGCTCTGCTGATATTCCTGGCACAACTCCTTTCTCCTGCAGCCCTGAGCATCTTTGATTGGCCATACTGAGGGAAAGCTAGAAAGAGGCACTTGGAGAAGCAAGTGGGCAGGGTGCCCCACCTCCACTCTGAGAGCAGAAATGTAAGGTCCTAGATCCCACAGTTCCTGACCTGGACAGTTTGACTCCAGCTTTCTGGAGTTGTGACATTCTCTGATTAAAAGTCACCGGGCCTGAAAACCTGACTCTGTGACTCTGTGTTCCAGGAATTTAAATTCCCATCTCTAGGCTCCTATGGTCTGAGGCTTTGGGCCCACGGTCCAGGTTAAAGAGCACAAACACCAGCAAGGCCAGCTCTGCCTAGGCCAGCAGGATAGTAAGGCCAGCATGGTACTACTGAGGCCTGTGCTAGCCTGGCCCCAGTCTGCCAGCCTGTAAGGTAGGGTGACAGATCACAGGCTGTGGCCAGAGTCTTGAAAGTCCCCTTAGCTCCTGGCCAGTTGGTGAGGATGGCAGGATCGCTTTGTGCTCTGGCATAGGGGTGGTGTCAGTTCTGAGATGCCAGCTTGTCCTGAAGTCTTCTGGGGTTAGGGCTCAGCAAGGGAACAGCCAGCTCTATGAAGACACTACAGGACCTCACAGCTCACTGCCCAGGTTCACCAGACCCAGCTCAAGAGAGCCGAGGGTACAGCAGGGAGAGAACCACTGAGGTAGGTTGGAGGCTGCTGGAAGCCTAGCCAGTCTGGAGTGTAGCAGGGAAGAGCCTTGGCACTATGCCAGGGGTGCTTTGCAGTCCTTGGCATCACCAGCTGGCACTTAGAGCTGTTGCATGGGCTCCCTACTCAGGAGCATGCTGGGAGCTGGGTGCTTCCCCTTCCCAGGAGCCTCCTACTTTCAGAGTTTCATCAGGATACCCAAGCACTCTCAGTTTCTAGTGGGAGTTCCAGACCCAGAGTGATCAACACAGAATTGAGAAGGATAGCTTCTAAGCTTAGAGACTTCACTACACGATGCAGGCTGGAGTTGGAAGCACTCAGGATCCAGGATCCAAGGGAACTGGTAGAGGCAGACAGAGAGGTTCATTGGCTGGAAAGGGATGGGCAAAGGGTCAGGCCAATACGGAATTCCCTTCCCCCTGGTCCCTACTCTGCAGCCCACTCCTTGACAAAACTTCCCACTCTGGGTTCCTCTGACTCATCTGATGCCTCACTCACTGGTGCAGGACATGATAGTGTGAAGTGAGAGGTGGGGAATAGTGGAAATGGTCCAGGGTTGGATGAATCTCAGTGATGCAGGAGATTTGGGTCCAGCAGAGGAGCCCCAGCAGAGTTCCTGAGGCCCAGGCAGAGTCTGGATAAAAGGACCTCACCAAGTACCTGGGAATATCCACTTGTGCCAGCTAATGCCCCTCCCTCCCCCTCCCCCCCCTCGCGCTCAGCCCAGTACCCACAGTCCTGCAGCCAGGGGATTTAGTTTCCAGATGCCTTGCAGATTTCTCATCACCAGTTTGTCTGGGAGGAGAAGGGGTCCAGGCACCCACTCTCACATTCTCAGTCATCCCTCCAGGCAGGGCTTTAGGTAGGGGATCTCATGAGATGGCTGGGGTTAGGAAAGTGGTAAGGGCTCTGACTCCCAGGTGAGGAGACGGCATCAGCTCATTGCAATCCTGTTTGGAATTAGAAATCTGAGGAAAGTTCTGCATTCTGCTAGAAAAGACACACCTATATCAACTTTCATCTGGAGTTTGGAGGACGTGAGGTTTCATTTGAGAACTAAGAATAGCATTCCTTGCCCTACTGGGCTGAGCAGAGTGCACAAGATGCTCATCAAGCTGTGAGCTGGCACACAGTAAGTCTCCAGGTTCAAGGTAGTGGTGGTGGAGTGGCACACAGAAAGGATTTTCCGACATAACTAAGCCATATTCTCCCTCCTATAGGCCAGGACTAGTTGATTGCTGAACAGCCTTTCCTTGGCCATGGCCACTGCTGCCTACCCTTCATCGGTGCCCACAACCTTGGACCCTGGGAACACATCCTCAGCCTGGCCTCTGGATACTACCCTGGGGAATTCATCTGCTGGCGCTAGCCTGGCAGGCCTGGCTGTCAGTGGCATCTTGATCTCTCTAGTGTACCTGGTGGTATGCGTGGTGGGTCTGCTGGGCAACTCGCTGGTGATCTATGTGGTACTGCGGCACACAGCCAGTCCATCAGTGACCAGTGTCTATATCCTCAACCTGGCACTGGCTGATGAACTCTTTATGCTAGGGCTACCCTTCCTGGCTGCTCAGAATGCCTTGTCCTACTGGCCCTTCGGCTCTCTCATGTGCCGTCTGGTCATGGCTGTGGATGGCATCAACCAGTTCACCAGCATCTTCTGCCTCACCGTTATGAGTGTGGACCGCTACCTGGCTGTGGTGCACCCCACACGCTCTGCCCGATGGCGCACGGCACCTGTGGCCCGCACAGTCAGTGCAGCCGTCTGGGTGGCCTCCGCTGTGGTGGTGCTGCCTGTGGTTGTGTTCTCAGGAGTGCCCCAGGGCATGAGCACGTGCCACATGCAGTGGCCAGAGCCAGCAGCTGCTTGGCGAGCGGCCTTCATCATCTATACAGCTGCACTGGGCTTCTTTGGGCCCCTGCTGATCATCTGCTTATGCTACCTGCTCATTGTGGTGAAGGTGCGGTCGACCACACGGCGTGTACGGGCACCTTCCTGCCAGTGGGTACAGGCACCTTCCTGCCAGCGGCGGCGGCGTTCTGAGCGCAGGGTTACACGCATGGTGGTGGCCGTGGTGGCTCTCTTCGTCCTCTGTTGGATGCCCTTCTATTTGCTCAACATCATTAATGTGGTATGCCCACTGCCCGAGGAGCCTGCCTTCTTCGGCCTCTACTTCCTGGTGGTGGCACTGCCTTATGCCAACAGCTGTGCCAATCCCATCCTCTACGGCTTCCTCTCCTACCGCTTCAAGCAGGGCTTCCGCAGGATCCTGCTGAGACCATCGCGCCGGGTACGGAGCCAGGAGCC
Organism: Phodopus roborovskii; assembly: GCF_943737965.1. Lineage (NCBI taxonomy): Eukaryota > Metazoa > Chordata > Mammalia > Rodentia > Cricetidae > Phodopus > Phodopus roborovskii. The sequence goes on along the minus strand of NW_026126459.1, from coordinate 3,191,307 downwards.
AGGGTCTGGCCCTCCGGAGAAGACCGAGGAGGAGGAGGATGAAGAGGAAGAAGAGAGAGGGGAAGAGGAGGAGCGAAGGGCTCAGAGGAGGAAGGAGATGAATGGAAGGGCCAGTAAGATTGCACAGCCTCGCACCAGTGGCCAGGAGCCCAGCACAGGGACTGCCAAGGACCAGCAGTTTCTACCCCAGGAGGCCACAGCTGGGGACAAGCCTAGTACTCTGAGCCACCTGTAAGGACGTCAAAGGAACAGCATGGCCCAGAAAAGGACAGAGGCTGTGCCTGGTGTAGGGACATGAGTACTAGCCACATGCAGTGGTCTGAGAAAGCAGCAGCTGAAGTGATTTCATTTATACAGCTGTCCTGTCTTTGGGCCACCGAGGTACCAAGGTTCAATGACAAAATGTTCAGAGGCCTGGGTTCTGTCCCACTGTGCTAAGACTTGCTGTGTGTTCTTTGGCAGGTCATTTGCCCTCTCTGAGCCTTGCTTTCTTCTTTTGACTCAGGGATGAGTATAATATGGCCTGGATGGGCCCTGTCATAAGAGGAGTCTGGAGGGTAAAATTACTGGAGGGGGAGGGGCTTTTCTGAGCAGGGCCCAAGTTGAGGTGATTTGGGCAGGCTGATGAAGAAACAAGGCATCTTGGGGATTAGTCTGTATCTTGGCCCTCAGGGAGATTGATCAGGGCTTAGAGAATCAGGGATGAGGGTAAGCTTGAGGCTTGGCTGGAGTCCAAAGGAAGTATAAGATGGTAGGATGGTATGGCACTGCTTAGGGCCCAGGTCAGCCCTTCCCATGCTGCTGTGTGGCCTTGGCCGTTCCGCTCCTGCCTAGGCTTCCTACCTCTTCTGCTGGAGAGCCCAATGTCCTCCAGGCCCTCATCCCAGTGTCTCAGTGCTGGGCCCCCTGTGCTCCTGGATGTGAGGGGAAGAAATTTTCAGAAGGCAGAATGAAGCCAAGTTTCAGGGGTTATCACTGCTTGGGCCCCTCTGGGGCCTACATCTGACTTATACTTCTAATTTTGTATTCCTTTTTGTTGGGGGGGGAGGGACCACACATGGCACAAGCTCAGGCCACCCACAGCCTGACTCACCCTATTTAGGTCAGGTACCTGGTCCCCAGGGCAGAGACTATGTGGCAGCCTAAGGGGAGCAGAGATAGAAAAAGGATGACCAAGATGAAGGAGAGGGAGTCCAGGTAGTAGGAAGGGGAGGGGGGAGAGGAGTTAGGAAGAACAGAATTATGCTATGATTTTGAGCCAACCTTTGCCCCTTGGGCTAAGCTCAGTTGCAGCACTGGTGGTGCTCAGGAAGAGTCCACAGCAAGGGGCCCCTGGAGGATCTGTGGTGCTGGTGAGAGGTGCACAGGCCACGATGGAGATCCTGGGAGTGGGCCTGGCTCCTCAGGATGATAGGGAGGGTGCTAAGCCCCTGGTGGGGGTCAGACCGCCTCATCTTCTGTGTTCCCGGGACTCCAGATGATGTAAAGAGTCTGAAGGGCTGCCATGGGGAGTAGCCACTGTCCCAGGCTGGGCCAGGACTCTACCCTCTGCCTTCCAAAGATGGCCCTTTTTTGGTTCTAACAAAGACGGCCCTGGAGAGGTTGGAGTTTCTACCTAAACCCTTACCCTACTCTGCAAAGGTAGGGTCCTCAGGGAACCCACAAACCCAGAAGCTGAGAAACCTGGATCTTCTATTCGCCTCAAGCCACTTGGCAGGTTCCCCCTCTCTGAGCCTTAGCACCCTCACCACGGTGTGCATGTGGGTCCCCAGATCACCAGTCTGCTGGAATCCTGGAGGGAACTGAGTAAGGCTGGGTAATCCACTGCTCACCAAAATGGGGCTACCTACGGGATACAAAGTGGAGGTACCCCCAACTCAGGCTCAGCCCACATCCTGCCCCCTCAGTGAGTGGTCTGTGTGTCGGCTTCCGGGTTGAAGGTATTCATGAGAAATGGGGCGCAGAAGATCAGAGGTCAAGGGTCAGAGAGAATGCAGGCCACCCCAGGAGGAGGAAGTTTGCAAACTCAGGCATGTGTGGAGCCTGAGGCCCAGTCCTAGGGTTCCTCTGAGGAGGAAGTCAGCAGTCCAATCTTCCTGGGTGGCAAAGGGGAGCTGTGTCTTGTTGAGGTGGGTGGCCCACTGGGAAATCCTTCGCTGCTTCTGACCCTAGCTCCTGTCAATAAAGATAGTGACTGAGCCATTTCCTCTGTATGTCCTAATGATGAGTGTACAGTTGTATGGTTTCTTTTCATATGGCTTCGTAGTCCTTCAAGGATCATACAGATGCCCTTAAAAGTTTGAGCCTATACCTTTGAAGATCAACACCTGAAACAATAGACACCCCTTCTTACTATTATCCAAACAGCAAATCTCAAAGCAGTAAGGTGACTGGCTGCAACTAAGTTTCAGGATGGTCTCCTGGGCCAATAAAAAAAGGCGAGACCATTGGGATGATGATTGGTCAATGTCTGTCTTTCCATCAGACGGAAATGAGGCAGTGTAATGGACAATACAGTCTGGCCAGTGGGGTAGAGAGAGGGTCAGAGACCTGGGAGGAAGGGCCAGTTAGCAGCAGTCAGTTGAGTGTGCAGCTCTCTGTGGCTACTATGTTTAGGTACAATCATACAGGTGTGTGTGTGTGTGTGTGTGTTCACGTGCACACATGCACACATGTATAACTTTGTTCAGTTCATGGTAGCATGTAGTAGGTGCTCAAACCATAAATACTTGCCTAAGTATTCTATCAGACAGGTGTTTGCAGATACAAGCAATGGGCCAGCCAGTGCCTGTGTGTTACCTAGAAGTGTCCACATGGGCTGGGGGTTCTCTTTTGTTTCCTTGACTCTGAACTTTCCAACATTGGAAGCCACTGCTGGGGTGCGCTCAAGGGCATGGGCATGTGTCCACATGGACCTAAAAACCTTGATCTTACAGGGCTAGGGTGATGCAGCTCCAGGGCCTGGCAGGACAGCTATGGCCTTTCCCATGAGTCTCTGGGATGACTACACGAACAGGGCCATTGGGGCCACATTCACACATCAAGAGCCTGCTTTGAAGCTGTACTGGGAATCAATAAGGGTGTGAGTGGCAAGCAAGGGAAACTGAAGGAGCTTGTTGTGGGTTGGGGACTATGATTTAGTCCTAAACAGAGAAAGAAAAAGAGACAGTGACAATCAAGCCTCTATCCTCCTCTTCAGCAACAGAAGTCGCTGACTCACCTTTATCTTGTTGCTCAGAGACGGTTGCCAGGCAACAGCCCATGGCCACCAGTGTCTGGATAGGACTTTGTGTATTAGTGACAGTACCATGGGAGAAGAGCTTGGAGTCTGCAGAACCTGAGGCTGGAGAGGACAAGGCTATGGACCCCCTTTATCTGAAGATGATGTAGGCCACTGTCCCAAAGGGAGGTGACAACTGGGTCCCACGGAACCTCAGACATAGACAAGTCTTGAGTAGGGGGAACCCAGGCTGTGTTGCAAGGAACCTCTTAGAGGTGAGCAAAGTGTGGTCCTGACAAAGCCTCAGGGCTCTTCTTGCTGCTGGTCACTGTTGAGTTCTTGGGGGAGTCCACTGTAAAGCTGTGTGTGGGGGGGTGGCTCAGAGGTTAAGAAGAGTGCATGCTTCTTTTCCAGAGGACTGGAACCCATGATGGGCAGCTCACAGACATACCTAGCCAATCCCCAGGGATCTGACACCATCTTACAACCTCCAAGGGTAGGTGGAGGGAACTGACTTTTAATTGTCCTAAGGCCTCCTCATGTGTGCCATAGCACACACACACGCACACGCACACACACGCACACACGCACATGCACACGCACGCACACACGCACTGGACATTCCCAGGTGGCCACTTGTGAATTGCTACCCTTTGGGCGCTGTGGACAAGGAGAGTTTATGTGTGACCTAGGAGAGCATAGTGAGTGTGCATGGAGGCCAGTGTGGAGTCTGAGTGTGCCAGACAGAGGAGATAGTGTGTGTTGAGGCTCTACAGTTAGGCAATGCAGCCAGCAAGGTCTAGGGAGGGAAGAATCCCATGCTGAGGCAGAGGGTAAAGGTGTGGTGTTCTGGAGAGTTAGCTCTCATTTGGGGCTGTCCCTCCCAGGCCCTGCATTGAAATTTTATTCTGTTTCCTTTCTTTTGGAAACAAGGTCATTGTAACTGGGGAGGGAAGTAAGGTGGACTCAGTACAACGTGTGTCCCTAGGAAAGGAGTTGTGGATACAGACACACACACCAGCTCAGAGGTAAAGATTAGGGTGAAGGGGTAGGATGACATACACCTGTCACCCCAGCGTTTGGGAGGCTGAGCATACCTTGAGTTCAAAGCCAGTTTTTACTACATAGTAAGGCCCTGACTTAAAAACCCAGCCCCCCTACAAAGACCAGGGGGATACTTCTCCAAGCCCAGGATACTGCAAGTACCACCAAACTCCCCAAACCAAGTGGAGGCTTGGAACAGACTTAGTCCCCAGAAGAGCTACCAGGCTGATGCCTTGGGCCCGGACTTTTGGACTGAACTCCAGAACTCAGTCACAATAAACTCATGTAAGTGTGTGTGTGTGTGTGTGTGTGTGTGTGTGAGAGAGAGAGAGAGAGAGAGAGAGAGAGAGAGAGAGAGAGAGAAAGAGAGAGCATGTGTATGCTCACACACTTGTAGGTCCAAGGCCATGTTAGGTGTCTTCCCCAATCTCTCCCTGTTTATCTTTTGAGTCAGGGTTTCACTGGACCCAGTGCTAAGGTTACAAGTAAATGTGACTATGAGCTGCTTTTTAATGTAGGACTCAGGTCCTAACACTTACTTGCAAAGTGGACCCTTTGTGAGCTAAGTCATCTCTTCAGCTCTTGTTTTCTCTGTTTACAAGGCTAAGTTTTCTCTTTTTTTTCCAAGTCTGGCCTGGACAGCATGGCAATCCCAAGTACTCCTGCCAAACAATCTTTTGTTTCTGAAGCTCCCTGCTCTGGCCCATTTGCATATACTGTTAGTGGCCTCTTCCCTCCTGGGTTCCCTGTCAAAACAAGCTCATCCATCAAGCAACACATGGTAAGTGGGCACTGTCCACTGCTAAAGGCTCAGCCCAGAGGTCAGATGGTTTGTCTAGGAGCCAAAGAAGGGACAGCAGTGAGTGTCAGTGTGTAGACGCTGTGGACTCAGATCATCCATTCACTAGCTGCTGACCTTGAGACAGTAAATTAACCTTTCTTTGTCTCGGTTTCTTCCTCACCGGGTGAGGGGGTCACTTGGGTTGTTAAGCAGAGCCTTGAACAGTGCCTGGCTCCCACAGATACTGCACAAGCATTTTCAGAAGTGTCCACAGGATAGATGTGCAAGACTTCTGGTGAGGTCTAGGATGCCATAGCTGTTGCCCAGTGTCTCAACCAGGAAGAAGGGCAAGAACATTGCTTTCTAAGCTCTGGTCCAGGGCCCTCCTCCTGCCTCAGCTTCCCTAGTAATAAGTGGATAAAGTGATGCTGGGTGTTGGGGGGCCGTGAGACTACCTGTGCCAGCTTCCTGGTTACACACAATGCCACTGGGAAGTGTATATCGCAGAGGAGATACCCAGGCCACACAGGGCCTCAGTTGCCTTTCAGAGGCCCAGCACCCCAAATCCTGCAACCTTGGGCAGGCACTCCAGAGTGCTGTAGCATGGGGGTAAATCGGGCATATGTACATGTGTACAAACAGCTTTTATCTATCATCAGCTCTAGGGAGGGCCTCATTCTCCATAGGGGTCAGATACCTGGGGTTCTGGTCACACCCTCTGCTATTATCTTGTTAGGGTAGGGAAACTGAGGCCTAGAGTGGGGGAAGGAAGGATGTTTCAGAGCTTTGCAGAGAAGGGACAGAATGTCCTCTTTCAGTCTGGCTTTCTGCTTTAATGCCCAGGAAATGTGTCAATATTTGCTCATGGGAACTGCCGCCCCACCGCCCTTGGTCAACCCCTCCGGAACCGGCTTGGTGTCTCCATCTGTGAGACTATGGTTGTGTCTGAGCTCTGCTAGCTCTCCACAAGGGAGGTCTCTGTAAGCTCTGGCTGCAATAAATGGGCAAACACGGGATTTATATGTGGTTGTAAGTGACAGGGGTGTTCTTGGCCACACACAATCAAGGGAACTCCAGATCCTTCACTTCCTAGCTCAAAGTGCCTGTGAGCCAGCTCCGGGTTCGGGTGGAGCCTCAGTTTCTTTATTCCTGAAGTGCACCCGACAACCCCATTTTACAGGACTGTAAGGTGACCGGATGACTCATGCTCAGATCAGCCCAGTGCTTTCTGTGTCCGCCAGGGGGCGCCGCTGGACCTTAGAGCACCCTATTTTCCTCTTCGCTCAGATTCGGCTTTATTCGCCCACTCTCGGATCCCACCCGGCTCTGTTCGTTTTGACTCGGGAAAAATCGACTCTGTTCGGCTCTACTCGGCCATACTCGGCTGGGATTCAGCTTTGCCAGGCCTTGTTCGGCTGGACGGCTCTGTTCGTCCCTTTTCGGATATGCTCGGCTCCTCTCCGGACTAGGCTTCCACGTTGTAGGCCCTGGGAAACTTGAACCCTTCTTCTCCCCCTAGTTGTCCCTTTTGCCTGGTCCTGGAGGGTCTAGCCTGGATCACTCAATAGAGGGGGACTCCATAAAGCCAGAGCTGTCTGCATGGGACTGTATGTCAGAGAAACCCTGCCCACTTTCTGGGGTGCACTGGCTCTCTCCAGGAAGTGGCACCCTCCTCTTCATTAGTTCAGACTTTAATTTGGTAGTGATCTTGAACTCCCAACTGTGAATTACCATTCAGGATTTACACAGGTGACTTCTGGCGTCAGCAAGTCACTGTCCTGGCTCCTGGAAGTCAGAAAGGGCCGAGTGAGCAGAGAAACAGGCTCACACCGTGGGGCTCTGGCCTTGGTGACATGGCTGGGGTTGTTTGTGCCTGGGTGCACTTTTGCTGATAGAGTATGGAGGGCCTCATGGGCCTTGGGGGTACCCACTGGCAGGTGTGTTGAGAAAAGTGGGTACAAGCCTCAGCATGCAAGGTTTAACCTTTTTAACCGAATTGGCCAGGAGGAAGCACCCTTTGACAGGCTATGCCCAGACACTCATACAGCCCAGACTCAGAGAAGTGCCAGGAGGTGGTGGTTCAGGCCTTTGATCCCAGCACTCAGGAGGCCCAGTCAGTCAGATCTCTGTGAGTTCAAGACTAGTGTGGTCTACATACAATGTGAGTTCGAGGCCAGCCTGGGCTACACAGTGAAACCCTGTCTTGCAAAACAAAACAAACAAAATACTCAGAGACGTAAGGAAACTAACCCAGCATCACGCAGCTAGAAGGATACGCAATAGAGCCATAATCCAAGTCTATCTGTCTACTACAGGACTGGAGCTCTGTCTCAAATCTGGCTGGCCAGCCTGGGACATCCTCACGACTGAGGTCAGTGGCTTGGAGCTTCCTTAATTGTTAAGGTAGAGTGAGCAGCCAGGCCCTGCAAGAGGGGTGCTGAGCATAGTGGCGTACACAATGCTAGGCACACAGCTGGCCTTCAACAAGACCATGCATTTCTCCTGCTCCATCTATCTTTCCTTTTGGATGTTTTTTCCAGTTTCTTATACCAGAGAACTCAGACTGCCTGGTGCTGTCCCCACCGCCAGGGTTGCTGACTCAGCCCTTTGCTCTGGTAGCAGCAGCTTGAAGTGGGCAGCCTCTTTGCAGGCCTGGCTCAGTGCCCCAGGAATGCTGCTCAGCCAGGGACACACAGAGACCATGCCAGTGTGGGCTGGTGGTGGTCCCTATATGGTCATTGTTTCTTTGCTTTCTTCTGCCCCCCCCCCCCCCCCCGGTAATCCTGACTGGCCCTGAGGACTCCATGTCATTTTGGGAGGCTGCAGCAGACTAGAAGAGTCTGATGTCCTCCCAGCTTGGACTCCACTCTGCTATGAGATCTTGCACCAAAGTCTTGACCATCCTGGGCCACAATATCCCTGATTAAGGGATGGGGATAGGTCATCTCTGGGGTTCCTTCCAGGCCTGATATGCTTTGGATTGTCTGCTTAAACACACAGGAAGCCTGGGCCCAGAGACAGCCCTGTCAAGGATCCAAAGCATGAGGGATGATCTACTTTGAGCTGCTAGTGGATTGGGAAGTCCCAGACCTAAATCTGTCACATAAGTGGTGGACTGCAGAGCAGCACCACTGCCGAGCCTTGCTTGCTCTCCCTGGGCTGGAGAGTGACTCTGGAGAAATAGTGGGTCTAAACACTTTTTGAGGCCCAAGGTCTCCAAGAGAGAGAGAGTTAAGCCTGGCTCAAGCAATAGACACTCAGTAAAACTAAAATGGAAAGGCAGCCATAGGTGAGGGACTTTGACATTGACTGCACAAGGTTTCTGGCCCCAGGAAGCCAGGGCTAGGAGCCAGGTCTGTGGCTCTTGCTAAAAATCCCATAGCCTGCCTAGGGAGAACTGAAGTAGGTCCCAGTGCACTGTGGACTTCTTGGGGTTGAATCAATAAAGGCAGGGACCCAGGTGAGGGGGTGGGCAAGTCATTTGTGCAGGAGGCAGGATCCTAGACCACCTTGGATGGGAGAGGCAGCACTTAGCCACGTTACGGGCTACTGGGTGTTAGGATGACCAGAGTTTATGCCTACGGAGGACGGGACCAGTGCCCTCACTCCTCCCTCCCTGTCTCTGTAGTTCTTGCAGATGGCTCTTGACTAAACCTGGGCTGCAGGAGTTCCCAGTGCTGCCTCACTTTTCCTGAATAATGGAGAGCCCTGCCCCCTCTCTCGATGACTCTGATTTCCATGCCAAGTATTTCTAGGCCCTTGACTCTCACCCGTCTGCCTAAACTCTCAGGCCATTTGATTCAAACAAGGGTCCCATGGCTGGGCTGAGCTACAGGTACCAAAGGAAGTTAAAGATCCAAAAAGTCTTCCAGTATCTCTGAGGCAGAGCCCCAGGCTGAAGGGGCGGGAGCGGGAGGTGGGGATTGGAAAGCCAGCTCAGCATGCTCCCTCCTCCCTCCCTCCATCCCTCCGCCCTCTCGGCTCAGTCGTAAGCCTTGGGGGTCGGGCCAGCAACAAGCTATTATCACAGACATGGGCCAAGGAATCCGAGGCCGCCCAGGGTCTGTGAGTTGAGCTTGAGGCTGCAGGACCAGGGTGAGTGGCTGGCAGCCTCTCTGCTTCTGTCTGGGCAGGGGGCTGGGGTCAATCTGAGATTCCTCTGTCCCCCTTCTTCTGGCAAGCACACAGCTCTTTCCCTCTGGCTTAGCCAGCTCCTTGAAGGCTCTCTTCTCTTCCACCCTGCACTGCTCCTGGCTTTTATCTGCCCCTGCAGTGGCTTCCCCTCCCCTAGCCACCTAGCCCAACCCTGCCAGGCTGGAGGATGGCAATGGTAGCCCAGTCACCTCTAAGAGGCTCTGACTTTTTAGCAGAGGCAGTGGGGACCCTCGAGACCACTGTGCAGCTGGTGTGATTCCCTACACTTAAATCCTTGCCTGGCCCCTTCCAGGAGCTAGCCAGTGATCCTAGCAGCATTTAGGGCCACTTAGTGCCACTTCCAGGGAGATGGCCCTGCTTCCTGCTTCCTGCTTCCTGCTCCTAAGCCCCCACCGCCATCCCGCCCCATTCCATGTCTCTGAGCCTCCGAGACTCCCTAGGGGCCAGACCAATAGGAAATAGAAATGTCTCCAAACCATGCTGACCTGCCAGAAGTTGTTCTGGACCTTGTAAGCCATAGATACCAGGATGAGGTCTATACCAGGCAGAAGAAGGAATGGACTCTTTCAGGTGTGTGACAAGCTAGGCAGCTCCCCTGAATGTAAGTCATCCATATAACCTGGCAAGGAAGACATATTGGTATTTTGTGTGAATAAGGGAGCATGAAGACCGGAAAGGTTAAGCTACAAGCCTAGGTCATGTTGTTTGTGTTATTCAGATTTCCCCCACAGGGTGAGACACATCTCTGACTGGGGGTTTGCTGCAACCTGGAGTTGGTCTCTGAGGGGTTTGCCTGCCCAGTGGAGCAGAACCAGCAAGACCCAGCAATATGGACAGGATCATTCCAGAATCGGGGTGTCTCTGAAGATGCTTCTTGATATCACCCTGACCCCTGGGAAGAAGACCCAAGAGCTTCTGTCCCTTTAACTTCATAGACTTTCTAAAAGAATCATTTTACCTTCCCAGCCTATATTAACCACAGAAAAAAATATTTTTGAATTGTACTAAATGTTAGAGAGGAACAGAAAGGAAATAAACAAAGTGACGCCAGAGGTGTAAAAACCAGTCTGGTTTCAATAGCAGTTTCTGATCTGTGACAATCGGGTGGTGCCAGTCCTTGAGCCTGTCACCACCTCAAAGGTCAGCTGCGGGCTTCCTGCCCACCCGACCAGGCTCCTCTGTAGTGTTCAGCCTACTTCCTCCCTGCTTCCTCCCTACTCTGGACCTCTTCATGTTCAAGGCCAATGGTGGTGCCTTTGAGTTTCCAGGGCTTTTGGTTCCCCCACTCCTGAATTTCAATTTACCACCCTAGTGGCCGATTGGTAGGCCTGTCATGATCAATGCAACCATCTTCAATGATTGAACTCTGGGCTTTCTCTGTGGAGCTCCTATGTAAAGATGGGTGCAAAGATACTAGAAGGGTGAACTCTGCTAAGCTGCAGATCCTCAACCTTGTTTTGTTCCAAAAGGGACATCCCATTTCCTGACTTGTTCTTCAAGAGGGGACCTCCTGCTTCTGCACAGAAGAGGCCTGTGGGATTCAATACCTTGGTTCTCAGGGACCCAAGCTCCTGCCATTTCCTGTGGTGTCTGCAGGTGGTGTTGGCAGCCATGCTCTTTAGAGGCGAAGGGACCAAACAAACATTCTCCATAGCGGCTTCATTCTTCCCAGGCCATGAGGCAGTAGCTACAATAGACAGATGCCAGGAGGCTCAGTGGCCAGTTAGTGCCCTCAGACTTGCTTCCCAGATGGTCCCAGACTTGCCTATTACAGGGGATCACCTGCTCTCCCTAGTAACACTGGGTCTGCCCTGGCTACAGCAGACAGTGTTACTCCTGGGCATTGACGTGCCAGATGTGCTGAGTCACAGGTGTCCATCTCTTCTTCCAGGTCATCATGGGGACAGACAGCTTGGGCTCCCTCTGGGTAGTACTTCTGCTTCCTCTTGTGTTTGGAGTCCCCACAGAGGAGCCCACTTTGGAGGAATCTGTGGCCCCCCATCTCACCAAAGGCTGTCACCGATGCTGTGACCCTGAGGGACCACTGTCCTCTGCTGAAGCTGTCAATGCTCCTGCTTCCCCTTCCGTCCCCTATGTCCTGCCTGAGGTCAGGCCCTACATCAACATTACCATCCTGAAAGGTGAGTTCTCACACTGGGCGAGTCGTGGGCAGAATTGGTATGGGTTAGGGAGGGACAAAAGAAAGCAGGGCAGGCTTTGCTAGGCCCTGCCTGCCTTGGGTCTACATATACATAGCACCTAGAATGTGCAAGGACTATCCTGAGTTCAGAGTGAAGGAATAGGTGGTGGGCAGGTGCTGTGCAATGAACAGATTTCCCAAGCTAATGAAGCAGGTGGTGGGAAAGGCCCCGGGACCCAAAATGTGGGCAGAGGGGTGCTGGGGTGAAGCGTGGGGCACAGGCAGTAAGAACGAGTATGGCAGGCACGCAGGGCCCCTAGCCAGGTGAAGTGTAAGCCTCAGGTCACAGGGTAAGGGGCTGCTCAGCAGGGCTGTGAAAGGAGGTGGCACAGGGAGACGTGGGCCCACACGGTCACCAGCTACCATCAGGGTATAGGCTTCTTTTCTGGGGGTCAGGGGACGTTGAGCATAAACAGGACTTGGCCTCCACAGGTGCCGTGTGGGGCACATGGCAGGAACAGAGGTGAAAGCGCCAAGTCCAGGGATCTCTGTGGCGGAGGTGGGGCCGTGGCTGTGTGGGATAGGGTTTCAGATGTAGGGGCTCTGTGGCGGAGGTGGGGCCGTGGCTGTCTGGGGTAGGGTTTCAGATGTAGGGGGATTAGTTCCACTACAGCCATGGAACCCATGACTGCAATGGCTGCACCACTGAGATCCACCTTTGCTCGCCACCCATTGTGAGGATATGACTGGGCCATCCCTCCCACCATGCAGATAGGGAAACATAGTATCCAGTAGGGGCTTTCCTGGGGTCACTTTGATGTCATGGACAGAGCAGGGCACTCTCCTCAGATAGCCAGCCCTCATCCAAGACTCTGCCCATTCTATTTACCTGGTCTCCTTGCCTCCTGGCCTGACTCAGTGCAACTTCAGGCAGCTTAGCCTCTGGTGGTGGAGGGGCTCAGGCCTGGTGACACTTTGCTCTGTACTCAGTGAGGTGCTTTTGCTGGGAGGTGACATTTGTAGACTCAGCCCCTAGCCATGGACAACCCCACTCCACTTTCCTTTGGTCAAGGACCTATGCCTTCCTTTCTGTCTCTACCTTCCACTGTCTTCACCACCATCATGGTCCAGGGGACCTGAGGAAGTACACAGACTCACCAGGAAAATATGGAGTCAGGTCTCTTCATTACACAATAATGTGTTTTGGGGTTGGGGGTGTCTTGTCTATGATCAGAGTCAGCCTGGAGCCAGGGATGAAAAAGTAAGTGACTTGGTTGGAGGTCACCATTGCCAGGGAGGGTGGAGATGGGCTGGGCCATGTTGAGTGGATGTCCTGCCCTCTCCCTGTCAAGTAAGGACTCGTGTATCTCATTGCCCTAGACACCCAAGACTCCCCAAGTCCCCTGGCCAAGATCTCCCAAATCCCTCTCTAACAAGAGGTGAAAAGTGTGTCTTTCCTTGTCCTACCTCCCTGCTGGCCTCAAGGGGAGGCCTCCTGGAAGCCTGCCTTGCCCTCCTTGCCAGGACAGAAAACAGCCTGGGTCTTGGAAATGGCGCCAGTTTCACTTCTGCAGAGCTATGTTTGAGATGGTAAATGTCCAGCAGACAATAGGTGCTCAATAAACACCAGGCTTCTTTTGTGGACCCGGGCAAAAGCAATGGCTTCCAAAAATGAGGGCTTAGTATAAGCCAGGGTGCTTGTCCTAACTTCTCCCCTTCATGTCCTCACAGGTGACAAAGGGGACAGAGGTCCTCTAGGAACACCAGGGAAGCCAGGCAAGGATGGTACCCGAGGGGACCGTGGCTCTCAGGGTGTCAAAGGTGACAAGGGGCAGGCAGGCAATCCTGGCAGCTCGTGCCAGATGCACTACTCGGCCTTTTCTGTGGGTCGCAAGACAGCCTTGCACAGCAGCGAGGACTTCCTCCCATTGCTGTTCGACAGAGTCTTCGTGAACACCGACAGCCACTTCGACATGACCACTGGCCACTTCATGGCTCCGCTACGCGGCCTGTACTTCTTCAGCCTCAATGTGCACAGCTGGAATTACAAGGAGACCTATGTGCACATCGTCCACAATGAGCAGGCAGCTGTGATCCTGTATGCACAGCCCAGTGAGCGCAGCATCATGCAGAGTCAGAGTGTGATGCTGCCGCTGGAGCCCGGCGACCGCGTGTGGGTGCGGCTCTTCAAGCGGGAGCGGGAGAATGCCATCTATAGCGATGATGTGGACACCTACATCACCTTTAGTGGCCACCTGATCAAGGCAGAGGACTGAACTTCTCTGGCCAGCTTCACAACCAAGCAGCTTGGGGGAGAGCTGGTGGCTAGGGCAAGTCCTGTGGGCTCCCCAGGGCTGGATCTGCTGAGCTTCCTTCTTTATTATCATCGCTTTGTAGTCTGTCTTCACCCCCTACTCCCATCCCCTTCATTTTCAGAGACTTTGGCTTTAAGTATTCCAGAACTTTCTCAGCCTCTAGAGTGGCCCTCCTCACACACCACTGTGCTGTTCATCCCTGGGGACTTTCTTGTATGGTAGATCCTGGCTTGGCATTTAGGAGTATGCCCAGGATTCTGTATTTCTAGCATTTTCCCCAGTAATGCCGATGCCACTGGTCTATGTACCATGCTTGAGGGATTAGGCTTTCTACAATATCCCTGGCATTCTAGGACTTTCCAAACATTCTGGAATTCCCCCCAAACTCTAGCATCCTTCCTGCATCCTCAGGTTTTTCTCTTCATCCCGGGCCCACCCCCACCTCTGCCCTTCCCACCCCTCCCCATCACTTGGTCCCAGGCCTGAGGAAAGCCTCGACGAATCAATCAGACCTAGGTCCTGTCCCTCCCCTGGACATGGGTTGGGGCATAGTCAAGTGGGTACAAAGACTTGAGCATGTACTGGGTGCTCCTCTAGACTGGGTGGTTAGGCACTGAGGGCCATTCTTCACTGCTCCCGTGGTGGCACAGGTTCTGGAGGTAGGGATGATGCTCCTTCCCCATTCTCTACCTTTTTGCCTGATGCCCAGCATTAAAACAAACCCTAGGTATAGTCTTGGCTAGGAAAGACTCAAAAATTTGGAGGCACCTGGAGTGATAAGGGACCTGGGAGTGAATTGGAGCCTATTATCCTCCCTGACCTTTGAAGAGTCCTCCTGCCCTACTTTCCTCACTCCCCAGAACTTTAGCCATGGTCAGACCATGCACTAGGTGCTCTCTGATCCTCCTGGCCCCTCCAAAGCCCAGTGTCACACAGGGCTTAAGGTGCTAAGGACACCCAGGAGGTGGCTCGCATTCAGAGCTTCACCTGCCCATGTTGCCCTTGCAGACATCACAGGGAGTCAGGCAGGACAGAGATGGAAGGTTTCAGCCCAAAGCAGGTCTAGGGACTGAAGCCAGTTGACATTCAGGTTATATGGGGATCTTCTCTGAGTCATGTTGCCAAGACAGGCCCTGGAGAAAGTCATGGAGGAGCAGGGACACCGAGACCTCCATGCTGTTCCCAGGGTGTATGGCCTGGTGACCCTCTAGCCTTCCCCTCTTCCACTGCAGGCTGCCCAAGCTTCTAAGGGGAAGGTAGCCTCCGTCCATTGGTGCTTCTGCAGACCCAGGGCAGGGCTGGCTCTGGGCGGACATCTCTGGTGCTTACAGCCAAGGGAACCATGGCAGGGTGACAGGGACAAGGCCTGCCACGTGCTGTGAAGACTGGTTATACAAAACCACCCTCAGCCTGACTGTCCTTGCCTGCTTGGCCAGTGTGAATAAAATTCCTGGATTCTCTTGGCAATTCAGCCTGGTAAATTTTGCCCTATGCCCTTTCTCTGCCTTGGAAGACAGTCACTCTGGCCCTGCTGAGGGCAGATACAGGGCTCCACAGAAACAAAGCCTTGCTCGGTGTTTCACTCTGTATGTTCTCCACCTGCAGAGAAATCAGCTGCAGCCAGTGGCTCACACATCTGGAGTTCTGGAGTTAGTGGCACTCCCTGAGAGTCAGCTGGAATCCAGGTAAGTCCCCACATCTCTGAGCCTCGATTTCACTGCCTGCAAAGTGGAGGTGGCAATGGTTTACTTTACAGGTGGCTTCAGGACTAAATGGCATGTTGCTTGGCAAGTGCCATGGTCCTTCTTGGACAACATCTGTTGGTCACCTGCAGTGGCATACTAATCATTTCCTTAGAGAGAGACCATTCAGAGACTCATGTTCCAGCCAGGAACTCCAAAGTCCACACCAATTGTACTAGCTACTGTCTTGTGACAGAGCAACTCAAGGAAGAAAGGGTTCATTGTGGCTTGAGGGTACAGTCTACCATGGCTGGTCACATCTGCAGTCAGGAAGCAGGGAGAGGGAGCCTGCTGCTCACTGTCCTGGCCCCCAACCATGCAATGGTGCCATCCACAGGGAAGGACCATCATCATAGTCTAGAAAGAGCCTCATAGGCATTCCCAGACACTCGGCTTAGGTGATTCTAGATCCTATCGCATAGAAAATATTCACCACATACCAACCACAGTACTTCATTCGTGTGAGGGACCTCAGAGTCCTGTACCTCTGTCTCATGCTTATAAAGAGAACAACTGGAAAAACTCATGCCTCATAGAGGATATTCTGTTGGGGGCGGCTCAGTCCCTTGCCTATACTGTTAAAGTAACCCTGGCCACCCCTCTCCTTGGCTGCTGCTGTGGGTGGAAGGTCAGGAGTTTGTGCCCCGCTCTCTGTAATCATCACTGTTGGTAGCTCCTGTGTGCCTTGTGGAAGATGGGCACTGCAAAGAACACACCATCTGTACCTGCTTGGAACCCAAGCCCACTCAGGACTCCAAAGGGAGGCTTCTCAGTGACCTGCAAAGAACAGACCTCACAGTGTGCTCTGGCCAAGCTCTTGCTTGTTTAATATACTCTCGACACAAAGAAGGCCTGGATCTGCTGCCTTGTGTGTCAGCAGGATTTGTGGTCAGCTTACTGAAGTTTTGGAACACCTGTAGAATTTGCACACTGAAGCCAAAGCCACAGATAATTCCAGGCAGTGCTAAACCAGCATCCCGCCTCACCCTTCTGTTCTACTACCCAATGCACTTCCTCCCAGCCTCAGTTCAGAAGTGGCCATGAGATTGTCTCCAACAGTACTTGTGCTCCATATTCCTGACTCAGTGGCATGGTCCCAGGAGCTTCTGATCTTGGTGACGGGCAGGCATGGTGGGGCTAGGGGAGAGGCTCCAAAACTTGGAGACTGTCCAAGCCAGGACTGTGGAGAAATCTGTGTTTGTAAAAGCAGAGAGATCTGGGCATGGTGGTGCATGCCTTTGAGTCCAGCACTTGGCAGAGGCAGGAGGATATCTGTGGTTGGAAGCTAGCCTGGTCTATATAGAAAGTTCCAGGCTAGCCAGGGCTACATAGACACAGAGAGATAGACAGACAGAGACAGAGAACCAGTGAACAGGACAGGATTAGACAGGAGAGATAACATGTGTGAGCTTGGTCTGGGGTTGTCATTGGTGCTGGAGCCTTTAGGAGGCAGCTCACAGGGCCAAGTGGTGCAGAGATACCCACACCAGAAGGATCTCTGTGGTCCATGGTGGATGTGAGCCCCAGAAATTGGGAGGATGCCATGAGAGGAAGTTCCCACGGGACTTTGAAGAAGGTGGGAAGTTTGGAAGCCCAGCCCAGGCAAGGTCCCTGCCCACTAGGCTCCCCAATTCCTAAACACTTTTGTCTAAGAGGCCTGCTGTCTGTCTGTCTGTCCTGGCTTTGCACAGGACAGTCTTTTGTTTGGCTGAAGGGATGGAGGGTGCTAGATAATTTGTTTATCCTTTTGGACCCGACATTGCCTTTCTAACATCTGATCCCAAGTCTTCTTGCCCTACTGAGGACTTTGGCTCAAGGAACCCATGGGAATGGTGGCAGAAGCCCACTTCAGAACTTAGGAGTATGCACAATGGGGGATAATGAAGTAAGGACTTATTTTTCCAGAAAATACAAAGCACGTGTGAGACATTGGGAGCACAGGTCCCAGCTCCTGTGGGCTCTGGAGCCAGACTGGGGGCTCTGAGGAGGCTACTTCCCCTTTAGGTCCACCCTGTGAGAGCCCATCTCCTCAGTGTTCCCTGTGTTCTTCTTTGTGTGAGCTCCCCTTGTGTCCACATGATAGTGGGGGGGGGGGCGGGGACTCTGCTCTGGTTGAAGAACACATGCCTGTTGGATGAATGACTGCTGAGTGTGCTTCTCCTGACCCGTCCTACAGATCCCTCAGTGTGGGCCACATGCTGCCACGTGTGCAGCTGCAAGGCAGGGAGAGAGCCAGAGACACTCACCAGGAACAGAAGCAGATGGGGAGGACATTATGGGTGGGGCACGTGGAGGGATTCCAGGACAAGTCAAGAGTTCATAGGGCTGGGCAGGCCTGGCCTCTGAGCACAGGAGGACCACTGGCAGGAAGGCCTTAGGTGGAGATCGCAGTCACCCTGAGGAAGAAGTTGACCCTCAGGTGGGTCAGAGGTAGGATGAGTTAGGGACAGATGCAGGGCCCTGTGTCCTGGCAGGTGTCTGACCTCTTCCCAGGGACTGCTAGTCAGTCCAGGGGAAGAAGTGACACCTTGAATTCCGACACAAACGGAGCAGGGCTTGAGTTCTTTGACCTTCATTTCAAGGACAGCTTTCATCACTGGAACTGAAGAAGGGTGATGTAGTTCACTCTGGCCTCCTGCTTGCCACTGCCTCTCCCTGAAGCAGCTTTAGTGTCCCAGTGTCATCTGCGAGATATGTCTGTGCATTGCTCAGTGTCCAGTGTGGGCTCCAGATGCAGTCACTCCATCACCCACCAAACAGCTGCCTCCAGGTTCTGGTCATCATCTCTCAAGAAACACCTAGGTCTTCTCTGTACCTTGAAGGGCAGTCAGAACCAGGCCTCCCCAGCCTGCCCACTGAATCTTAGAAGTAAGGCCTCTCTCTCAATCTCTCTCTCTCTGTCTCTCTGTTTCTGTGTGTGTGTCCCCAGGCTCAGCCTGGGCAGAGAGGACAAGATCACTTGGGCAGGTGTCTCACCCAGGTGTGACAAGGGGACAGAGCAAGAGGTGCATGACTGTTGGGACAGCAGCAGCTCCTCACTTGTCATTGGCTAGAACTGGTCACATGACTTAATCCAAGGGGCTAGGCTGGACATCCACAACAAAATCAGTCTCACCAAGGGTGGAGGCATGAGAGAGCCACCCTAGTCTAGCTTTAGTAGCAGCACTGTCCCAGCTTCAGAGCTCCTGACCCTTCCTAGGAGAGCTGAGCATCGATGAAATTAGCCCACCCACCCCCAACACACACACACACACACACACACACACACACACACCCCTATGGTTAAGATGAAGCTCTTGAGGTTTTGCCAGGGTCTAAGTCTGAGCACTTGATAGCATCTCCTGAGCTTGTGCCTCAGTTTCCCTACCTGTACAACAGAATCTACAGAAGAAACTGGTGCAGGGTTAAAGTCTAGCACAGAACCTGGGGAGGTCCTCTGTGGAACCTGATTCTAAGGCAGATGTGTCATTGTCATTTTACAAAGAAGCCACCATGAAGCCACAGACTGGTCCATGGCATCCTCCAGAAGCACGCGGTCCACTGAGTTTGCAGTCTACACTGGTCAGAGGGTCCCACTGTGATGTCACAGGGGCTGGCAGTGTGCAAAACCCAATGTATCTCCTCTGGCGGTCTGTGGTTTGCAGCAGAGGAAGATGAGGGTAGAAGCCAGTGTGGAGGGCTAGCAGGAGCAAGGAGCTCACAAAGGCTTGAGTCAGGCAAGGGAAACAACTGCTAACTTCCAGGGCATTCAGGGTCAAGATGAGGGTGGAGGACTTGGAAGGACTCTGCTGGAAGAAGGAGTGTGGTTGGCACTGTTGGGGTCTGATTCTCAGCTGGCCCCACAGGTCGAATTTTACAGTCTTGTTCCCCAGATTGATGTGCTGTTCTTCAAGGCTTTGGGGACTCTAGGAGGGAGGGCAAGCTGGCAGATGTGGGTCATTAAGGGTGGGCCTTTGATGGTGATACAAGACCCGTGTTTCTGGTCATGTTTTTTGCTTTCCTGGTCTTCTGTGAAGTAACCAGCATCTGCCATGTACTCCTGCCACTGTGCCCTGAGCCCCTCCACCATGTCCTGAGACCCTCCACCATGACCTGAGACCCTCCACCATGACCTGAGACCCTCCACCATGACCTGAAGACCCTCCACCATGACCTGAGACCCTCCACCAAGACCTGAGCCCCTCCACCAAGACCTGAGCCCCTCCACCAAGACCTGAGCCCCTCCACCAAGACCTGAGCCCCTCCACCATGACCTGAGCCCCTCCACCATGACCTGAGACCCTCCACCATGACCTGAGACCCTCCACCATGTCCTGAGACCCTCCACCATGTCCTGAGCCCCTCCACCATGTCCTGAGCCCCTCCACCAAGACCTGAGCCCCTCCACCATGACCTGAGCCCCTCCACCAAGACCTGAGCCCCTCCACCATGACCTGAGCCCCTCCACCATGACCTGAGCCCCTCCACCATGTCCTGAGACCCTCCACCATGACCTGAGCCCCTCCACCATGACCTGAGACCCTCCGCCATGACCTGAGCCCCTCCACCATGACCTGAGACCCTCCACCATGTCCTGAGACCCTCCACCATGACCTGAGCCCCTCCACCATGTCCTGAGACCCTCCACCATGAACAGAGACCCTCCACCATGTCCTGAGACCCTCCACCATGACCTGAGACCCTCCACTGAGGCTTTCCCACCGTGATGGACCAAAGTCTTCTGCAACCATCACCTGAAAGAAGCCCCACTTTCTTTAAATTGCATATAGCAGCACCAGGGCCCATTAGAGGGATTTTAGGCTGATGGGAAGAGGCACACAGCAGGGCCTCTCCCTCAAGCCTCTCAGGATCTGAGCTGTCCTTCCTTGGAGGACAGCTGGATGATGTGACTAGCAGGGAACAGGGAAAGTCCGGTGCTTCTTTATAATGGAGACCTCAAGGCTAACAGGGCCATCTGGAACCCTGCTCCTGGCACCTAGCAGGCTGACCGCAAGGACTGATGGCTCGAGCTGTGGGCAGGAAGCATGGCCAGTAGCTGCCACTCATGCAAAGGCCCTGGGGCTGCCCCTTTGGTCCCATTTCCAACAAGACTGTTTTTTGTTGTTTTGTTTTGTTTTTGTTTTTTCTCTCCTCCTGAGCTAATGGGAGTTGACTGCTCTCACTCACAGCTGAAATAGCACTAATTAATA
Source organism: Phodopus roborovskii (assembly GCF_943737965.1). Classification (NCBI taxonomy): domain Eukaryota; kingdom Metazoa; phylum Chordata; class Mammalia; order Rodentia; family Cricetidae; genus Phodopus; species Phodopus roborovskii. The sequence goes on along the minus strand of NW_026126459.1, from coordinate 3,170,721 downwards.
CACTGTAGTCTTTTCCCTTCACCACAGCAAATGTAAGCCACTTACCTAACAGGAGGCATTGAAAGGACAATAGGTCATTTCAATTCTGTTACCATTAGCCAGGAATCTCCCAGAAGAGACTTTGGGTATCCCAAGACACCTGGGGTGGGTCAGACCTCACTGAGAGCTTCGGGTCTAGGGGAAGGTGCTGGGACTGTCAAGTGTGTGAGGCATGAGGGGTGGGTTGCTAAAGGTGGGAGCAACCAATCTGCTCTGGTGTATTTGGGTCTGGAAGGGTGAGTAGGAACTTTTTGGAAGGAAGGGTAGGAAGCAAGTTCGAGTAGAACACTACATGATTAAAGAATCCTGTAAATGCTTTTGAGGGTCCCTTTTGTGGGTGGCAGGATGGGCTGGGAGACAGGAGGCTCACTCAGAGAGCTAGAAATGGGTTTGCACATTCACAAGGCCCTCCTCCCCCCAACACACACACCTTCGTCCTCCCTCCCGTTCCCCTGGGCCCCTGTCCTTCCCTCACTGTCCCATTAAGTCCATGCTGAGCACCTGCACACTTGTGCGTCCCACGTCCCACTCACAAGCATTCTTTCCCTTCTCCATTGCATCAATCTTCTCTTGGCATCCTTCAAGTCACACTCAGATTCCATATCTGGTATCTTCCTTCCTTTCTCATCTCTACCAAACCGTATGCCCTGCAAAGGCAGGTGTCTGTCTGGCCCACAGTCCCTTCCTTCCTCCCCTCCTTCCTCTTTCCCTTTCTTCCTCTTTCTCTTTCATGGGGCCGGGGATCAAACTCAGGACCTCATTCATGCTAGTTTTAACCATCAACTTGACAACAGCCTTAATGACTAGAGAAAGATCCCCAATGGAGGAATTATCTAGACCTGGTTGACCCATTGGCATGTCTCTGGGGGACTGTCTTGATGGCTGAAACTTGATGGTTGAGGTGGGAAGATACACCATGAATGTGGGCAGCACCATCGCATGAGCTGTGCCCTGAACCATACAAGGGTGAAGAAACTGAGATGAGCAGAAGCAGTCACAGGCAAGCAGGTAGCATGTGCCATCCATTTCTTTCTGCCCTTGACTGTAGAGGTGATATGGCGGCAGCTTTGAGTTCTGCCCTGATGTTCCTAAATGATGTGTAATGTGGAACTGTAAGTCAAACACTTTTCTAAATTGTTGTTGGGTTGTCTTGTCACAGCAACAGAAATGAAATTAGACCCTGAGGCAAGCATTCTACCACTGAGCTACAACCCAGCCTTGTTCATTCTATAACTTTAGTCCCCATTAGTAGCCATTTAGCAGTCACTTTTGTGTCTGACCCTGTAACTGTCAGATAAAGCTGTAAAAGACCACTGGCTTCCACCAACCCCGAAGCTCATAGCATCCGATGATATTTACAGCCTCTAGTACAGTGCCCGCCCTACCCCCTTTGCCGTAACTTGCTGCCTTGATACCCCCAATCAGGACATGTTCTAACTGTTTTCATTTATGACTTTTCTTCATTCCGTGACTATCAAAGTTCATGTACCCAAATGGAACATGTAATTTGGGACAAAGAGACTTAATGTCCTAGGGCTTTGTCCATTCATACTTGGTTCAGAATATACCCCCTTTTCCCTTTGGGAACTATTTTTGCTTAACAGTAGTAAATACTTGCTGAACAACCCAGGAGAAGTCTTAGGATTGGAGCAGGAAGGAGGAGGAAATGTACATAATCCATTCCAGCCACAGATAACCCCTGAGATTATGTACATACAAGTTATACTATATTTACTAAGCAAATTGTATTTATGTATTCCGGTGTGTGTGTGTGTGTGTGTGTGTGTGTGTGTGTGTGTGTGTGTGTGTAACAATAAAGAAACCCCAGCAATAGCCATCCAGGCCACATGCTTGGCTTCTGACACACAGGAAGGAGCTTCGAGAACTTTGCAGGACTTCCTTGGGTAAGGTGTGTTCCTGTGACCACTTCCTTTCCAAGAAGACCAGCAGTGAAGTCTGAAAATCCACAGGCATCTATGCAGAGGGTCAGGGTGTATGTCCCAGCCTGTGGTGGGAGTGGAAGACAGCGACCCTTTGAAAGAGAAGATGAGGGGTAGGACCCATATGTGACCCCCCAGAGTAGCTATACCCATGAAATCTCATCAACATGTCTGCTTAAGCATGGCCTGAACAGAGACACAACAGTGGACATGCTAACATGAAAAGGGAAAAGGGAAAAGCTGGCAGGCCCTCAACCCCAGACAAAGAGCTATGGGCAACTAGGCAGTGCTGAGGGTGAGAGGCATGAGCTTCCCCAGGGAAGCGTCCCGTCCCCTTCAGTTGTTTATCCAATACCATGTGGTCAGCCCTGATAGCCTGTACACACAGGTTACATTATACAGACTCATCAGATTGTATTCATGTATTTAGGAATATATGTGTCTGTGTGTAACAACAACTAAGGAAAAACAGGCCATGAATTTGAGAGAGAGAGCAAGGTGCATGGAAGGGGTTGGAAGGAGGAAAGGGAAGGCAAGAAAAAAATAAATATTATTATTATTATTTTTAAAAACCCAAACTAGTTTTCTTGTTAATGGCTCTAATTTTCTTAACCAGTACCCCTTCCTTGTCTGAACTTTAAATGCCCCCCTTTTCTGACCAGATGGCATTTTTTTTTTTTTTTTGTTTTTTCTTAAACTTTCTACTCTGCTCTTTGTCCCCAGGTTTCATACATTGAAACAGCTAAAACCAGCCACCAATATCTGCACCACAGTGTAAATGCCAACTGCCTTGAATTTCTTCCACCAAATTAATTAGCCCATTCCTTTTGAATTCAGCTTCACTTTGGGTCTCAGGACATTGTGAGCATGCAATGGATGAATTCTTTCTCACTGTGACATGAATAGCTTCAGTCTAGTCCCCAACAGAGCTCATGTGACAGACAGGCAGCACTGTCCATGCTCCTGCCTGCATACTGAGCTCCCACTGCAATTCCCTATTATACTCTTCTTCCAGCTGCTCCTGGACTTTTCAGCTTTCTAAATTCTTCCCATCTCTTCCTGCAAAGCAGTCAAAAACCACAGTCGAGGTTGGTCACAACATTAGCTCTTTCTGGTGCCAACCCCTCTGGTTACTTGTTCGTTGCTGTGACAAAACAGACTTGACAGACACTTGCAGGTTGGGGATCAATCCTGGTTTCTTGGTTCCATGTAATTAGGCAAGACATCATGGCAGCGGGTGTGTGGCTGAGCTTCTTTACCTCATAGTGGATAGGAAGTGGGGGTGATGGAGAGGAGTAACACACACACACACACCCGCACACACACCGATGGGGAGAAGAGAGATACAGAGACAGACAGGAGGGCTTGGGACAAGACACATCTCGGAAGACACGCCTCAGTGACTGACGTACTTCCTCCAGCTAGGCCCACCTCCTACAGGTTTCAGTTCCCTGGCTAGGGACAGAACAGCTAACACAAGGGAAAGTTTCCTAGTGTGCTTATTCTAAAAGGCTAAAAAGTGACACCGTCACAGGGAAGTCTCCTGTTCATCACCATCATGCCTTCTGTGTGTCAGCCTTTGTGGGCAGGCTGCTCCATCTCTGCACAAAAAACAGGGATTATCCCCATGTTTCAGATATGGAAACTGAGGCTCAGAGAGACAACGGAGTTTACCAAAGATCACACAGCTAGGAGGTGGCAAAGTTGGGGTTGAAGCCCACATCAGCTGACTTTGCCTGTTGCACTGAATTAAGGCACTGGAGGTCATGACACCGTGTGTGTGTGTGTGTGTGTGTGTGTGTGTGTGTGTGTGTGTCTGGCCTGTTTGCTCCAACTGAGGCAGGCTCTGGTGTATTTTTTTGACCTTTGCATACATTTCAATCTAGGCATGCTCCAGGTGATTTATACATATAGTGGCCACATTTTTCTAAGGACCGAATTGTATATGTGGACTAAAAATGACTCCCCCCATCAGTTTAGCTTATTTAAAGTCTTGAAAGGTTTAGAGTCAAATCATATGGATTTAATATTTCTTACTACTAGGGTTGTCACAAAAATCTAGGTCAAGAGACATAGCACTGACATTGCTGTCATTATAATTTCCATATGTTCTCCCCTATCGCTAAGAGAGTTCCTTGGTGAGTCAGACTGCACCCACCAGCACCTAATAAACTACGTTCTGGGGTAAAAGGCAAGTGAAACCAATCAGGGAGCTGTTCGTGTTTTTAGGACCAGGAAGAGCTCAGGGCTGGGATGGGGGTTGGTGCAGGGGTAGACAGGGAGGTTTGATGGATAGGGTACTTGGAAGGTCAGAGATCACACCTTGCCCTGCTGTGTGAACTAAGAATGATGGCTGCCCTCTCTGGGCTCAGGCCTATTATCTAGCCCCTGAGATTCCCCACAGACTTTCTGGTCTTAGTGTTCTGGTGCTGCTTGGAAACTAGGGTGGAGCCTACACTGCCCTCTGGTGGCAACTACAGGTACCACCCTGTTTGTGTTTTATCTCAGTTTAATTCAGTTTGTAGTGTCCAAAGTCTTCAGGCAGACGTGTCACAGATGTGCATTTGGGGTAATAAGGGGCAACAAAATGTAGAGGGTGTGTGTTAGCTTTACTGCCCAGGCTGAAGCACAGGACCAGTGTATAACACACAAGGCCAGGCCCACTGCATATGCCTGGGACACACTACAGCCTTCCACACAATAGGGGCAGTCAGGAGTTAGGAGACTGCTTCTAATTCACAATATGGGAGGATCCTTCAGCAGCAGTGGCAGCATTCCAAGAATCCAGGACTCCAGGAATCTGAGAATATGGGAACCATCTGCCTCCACAGCAGTCCTCTGCAGGCTGGGTATATGTATTGACTCATTTGTGCAAAAGAGGCCCCCAGCCTTTTATACACAAAGAAAACACACACGCGCACATGGTGTCATGACCTCCTTACCACAGGGGGAACTCACAGCAGTATGGTTCTTCGTGGAAGCTTGGCCTGGGGAAAGAGGGGAACTCTAGGCATCAGCCAGACAAGCTTTCCTGCCGTGTCACTCTGTCTCTTTCCCAGCAGGCTGGTCTCCCTGACTCTCCATGAGCCAGGCTCCCCCTTGGGGGACATCCAAACTCCAAGTATGGTATTAGTTGATATATCTGTTGTCTATTCCCACAAGTGGATTTAGGACTCCTAAATGGTCGATGGCCTGGACCTCTTCTGTGACCACCTATACCATCAGTCCCGGAGCATAATGAATGGTTCCTCACTGAAGGGAGGCAGGTTTTCCTTTAGTGCCCAGGAAAAATATAATTCACTATGGCAATTCAATATTATGAAAATATCTCTTAAATACTAAGAGACTAGAACTTTCATTTATGGATATTAGTTGGTAAACAGTGATGTTTGCAGTAGTGTTTGTTGTCTGGGTCAGTTGGAGCCAGTGACTTAGTGCCTTGTAAAACTGTTAAAGGTTTCTGTAGAGTGTCTCATTCCTTCCCTTCATGGTGTTTTCTGTGCTGTTCAGTAAAGCACTTTTGAGGGAAGACACACAGACAGAACACATGGACGACACAGTCACACATGACAGACACACATAGATGCACAGACACAGTTACACACATGACACACATAGACACAGTCACACATGACAGATGCACAGGAACAAACAGATTCATGAGACAGCCTTCAGGCAGGCAAAGGTTCAGAGCCAGACAATGAACAGACAGGATGGAAGACTCAGGAAGCATGAAGCAGGGAGCTCAAACCTAAACTTGATTTGGTTAATCAACTATGAGGTGAAGTGCATGTCTTTCTTTCTTTAATGTGATGCATTACTGGTAACTCAGAACTAATCACTAATGCATATGATCTGTGCAATTAGACTCTCCCTTGATAAGTGGGAGCCAGAGAAACAGTCAGAAGGCCACAGAGAGGCTTGCAAGGCCAGGACAGAGCCTTGCCAGACCCAGCATGGCCAGTGATACCTCAAACATCCATTGGCTTTCTCATTCCAAAGGTCCAAAGGCCAAGCAGAGGGGAACATGTGTTCTGAAGCCAGACAGCCCTGGTTCTAATCCCAGCCTTGACACTTCCCACCTATGGGACTTTGCCACCTCTGTGCCTCAGTTTCCTCATCCAAGGAGCATCATGAGAAGCACTATGTGAAAAGTTGTTGTCAGCACTAAATGACTGAATTTCTGTGTGTATCTGGATCACTTGGAGTCTCACTAAATAATGGATTTTATCCCAGCATGTCTGGGTGCTTCTGAGATTCTGACCACTCTGGGCATGAAAGCTTGGCACAATTAGGATTTAATGTCAAAGCTGGAAAGAACATTAGTTTCTTTTACCTGGGGAGGCTATGGCTTCTAGAACATTCTGCATGTGGACATTCTGTTTTTACATCTGTCACAGTCTCTGCTTGGTTCAGCAATACTGCTGTCTCTGTGTTTTTGGGGTGGCTGTTCTGAGACCCTGGGTTAGTCTATGCTCTAGGCCTTGAGGAGCAACAGGCATTGGGCAGAAGAGAGCTGAGAGACCCGAAGAGGGTCTGGTGGTGCAGGCCCATAGAACACCTCATCAAATGACCACACTAGCTTGATGAGCCTTCACAGTCCAAACCACAGCTCTCCACCCCCGCCCACGCCCCTACCCCTTGCACCTGCCGCCCCCTGCTTCCTGCGAAAAAGGCGCAGGTGGCTTCAGCCAGGCTGCCGGACTGAAACCACAGGCCCAAAGCCTCTCCACATCCTCCCCAAGAGAGCACCCAAGGCCAGTTTACTCTGTCCTCTCTTTTGGCCCCGGGTGCATGGGCCAGGCCCAGCTTAGTCTCTGACCCTGACTTTTATTAGATAGAGGGGCTGGAGCTTCAGAAAGAGTACACTATGCAAGAGTGTGTGGGGCTCAGTGCATTTCAGCTCTGTCCATGTGAGCTACAGCTCGGTTCACAGCCTTGTTTGCAACACAGGTGATAAGTCATGGCTGTTGCAGGTATCTCTGGGAGAAAACCAGAGTCTGGGCTGTTGTTTGAAGTTTTACTATTTTGGCTTTTTGAGGAGCAGAGTTCCCAAACAAATCAGACACCAGAGTCTTATTATTACTTAAGCATTCTAGTCCTTAGCTTGGCTCTTTTCTTGTCAGCTTTTCTTAATCTAAATTATCCCATCTATCTTTTCTCTCTGGGCTTTTATCTTTCTTCCTTCTGTATATCTTTTACTCTTACTCCATGGTTGGCTGGGTGACTGGGTGACTGGGTGTCTGGGTGACTGGGTGTCTGGGTGTCTGGGTGTCTGGGAGGCTGGGAGGCTGGGTGGCTGGGAGGCTGGGTGGCTGGGTGGCTGGGTGTCTGGGTGTCTGGGTGTCTAGGAGGCTGGGAGGCTGGGTGGCTGGGTGGCTGGGTGGCTGGGTGTCTGGGAGGCTGGGAGGCTGGGTGGCTGGGAGGCTGGGTGGCTGGGTGGCTGGGAGGCTGGGTGGCTGGGTGGCTGGGTGGCTGACCCCTAGTGTCTTCCTCTCCTTGTTCTCTCCTTGTTCTTCCTCTTTTCCTCAGTTTTCCTTCTTTTTATCCTTTGCCTGCCAGCCCGCCTGTCCTTGCTCCTGCCTTGCTATTGACTGTTCAGCTCTTCGTTAGGACCATCAGGTGTTTTAGACAAGCAAAGAATCACAACTTCACAGAGTTAAACAAATGCAGCATAAACAAAAGTCACACACCTTAAAATAATATGCTACCATGCTAGGGGCCAGGGTTCCTGGCTCATACTGTCTCATGGTACTTGAGTTCAGAAGATGTCTTTCTCCAGGATCATCCCCAGCACCTTGAGTGGGATGGCTGTAGCAAGCTTGATGAACAAGAGGGTTACAAGTAGCCTGGAACTCGCTAGCACTCTACTGTGTCCTGTCAATCATGAGCTCTGGCAGGTCCCTGGGATCAAGGTCATGGGTTATCAGGGTCAAGCCCTACATGTGAAGATGAGCTTCTACACAGCCCTTATCGTGCTTGGCTTTTTCCTAGAGGGGTTCAGTGAGTGGGGTACAAGCACATTGAGTCCCTGTCAGTGTTTGAGAGAAGCCCCATCTCCCTTGAATGTTGCACAAAGCCTAGGTGGTGCCCTTCCTGGGAAAGGACTCAGGATAAGCCAATCTGAACTGGCCCCCTCTAAGAGATGGGGAAGAAGGGAAGCAGGAACAGTGCCTTGAGCTCTGGCTCATGGGGCCCTGGCCTCTGCCAGTGGCTATTTCTTTTTGGGAATCTTTCCTGCATCTTGGGATTTGTGGAAGAGCTGATTGAAGAAGTTCTCCTGTTCCACCCAGGAAGTGATACGGGATTAAGTCACTAACTCTGGGATCTAGGCCAGGGAGTGGATTTCAGCATGTGTGGCTCTTCTTCAGCTGTTGTAGAGTGTGCATCTGAGGTCCGGATCTCTGCCCACCACAGCCTGTGTGCCATTCTGCATCCATCAGCCACAACCTGTCCTTGGGGTCTGCAGCTTCACAATGTAATTGTCCCAGGAAAGGGATGGGGGCTTAGTGAGATGAGGGACCTGAGGGGCCTGGGCTTAGTGAGTTGGTGGTCCTGCCAGGACCCAGCTCTGACCTGGCCAGTGGTGGAGCTGATGAGACAAGGACACTGGGAGGGGCTGCCTTATCTAGCCTGCCTGTGTTGGGTTGGAGGTGTTGGTGGTTTGGCTGCTGGGCAGAGCAAGGAGGAAATGGGATATATAGAGTCAGCCAGTGAGACAGTTTTGGCCCTCATGGTCCTCAGCACCCCTCAGCACCCCTCAGCAACCTGGCTTGGTATAGTCTAGAGCAGAAGTATGGTATGGAGGTGAGGAATATGCCTCCCAACCCCAGGAGGGATGTGTAAACAGTCTACAAGGGATCAGCCTTGTCCTTCTGTGCACTATGGGGCTCTCAGGATGCCTTTCAGTCAGTCTGAAAGTGAAACCAGCCACCCACTGAACACAGGACCTCTCCCTCTGAGAGCTCTGTGGCCTATCTCTACTAGCCAGTTGCCCAGAGCAGCAAGCACTTGGAGGACTAGTCCCCTGAGTGTGCAGAGGACTCATAAGTAGTCTGCCAGGAAGATGCTAGCCTTGAGCACAGGGGGCCCTTCTTTTCCCATCACCAGGCCTGCTGGGGAGCCAAGCAGAATGAAGCTGGTACCTTAGACACCCTTGAGCACCAGGGCATGTCACGTGATGATGCCAACCTGACTCTAAGACCCTGGGAAAGAGAAAGCTTGGGGTGGGCATGCTCCTGGCTGCCCCCTCACAGGATACTGGCCTTACCCTCACCACAATCCTTCAATCTGTGCTCAGTAGGTACTCTCTCAGCTTGGCAGAGGCACCTACACCAGCCAGGAACTCCAGGTACAAAGCATAAAAGCTAAGCCAGCTTTTGCCAACTGCACAAGAGAGACTGGAGGCCTCTGGGATTCAGGCTCAGAGGCTCAGAGAACTAGCATGGGAAGAGGGCTTTCTGCAAACACCCCCATCAGCCTTCCGGGCTCCTCTTCCCTTCTCTACATCACTTCCAAACAGAGAGAGTTTGGTCACATGGTCACGCAGGGGTCTGAGTCAAGGTCTGTGATTAGAGAAGTCTGGTCACATGTCACTCCACAAACAAGGTTTAGAATAGAACTTTCTGGAACATTTATTCCCTTTTTATGAAAGTGTTGCTGGTTCTAGAATCAAAGATGAGGCTAAAGTGGGTGTGGTGGCACACATCTTTAATACCAGCACTCAGGAGGCAGAAGTAGGTGGATTCTGTAAATTTGAGGCCAGCCTGGTGTACACGGCAAGTTCCATGATAACCAAGGCTACCAAGAGAAACCCTGTCTGAAAAAACAAACAAACATCGCCCCCCCCCCCCGAAGAAAAGGCTAACATGCATCCTTAAACTAAATTGTTGTGACTTGGTTCCATCACTAAGTCATAGTCGCAAATAAGCTTGTGAAGTAAACATCACCCAGGGGATAAGAGTCTGCTTAATAAGCTGGCCTGGTGGCACATGCCTTAAATTCCAGACTCAGGAGGAGGCAGAAGCAGGTGGATCTCTGTGAGTTCAAGGCCAGTTTTGTCTTCACATTGAGTTACAGCAGGTCAATCAAGGGTACACAGTAAGATACTGTCAGAGAGAGGGGAGAGAGGAGAGAGAAGAGAGAGAGGGGAGAGAGGGGAGAGAGGGGAGAGAGGGGAGAGGGGGGAGAGGGGGGAGAGGGGGGAGAGGGGGGAGAGAGAGGAGAGAGAGAGAGAGAGAGAGAGAGAGAGAGAGAGAGAGAGAGAGAGAGACTGTTTTGGGCTACTATGATGGCTCAGTGGGTAAGAGGGCTTGCTGACAAACTTGAGTGTATCTCAGAGACCTATGTGGTGGAAAAAGACCTCCGCATGTGTGCTGTGATGCCCTCATGCTCCCCTCTCAGAATAAGTAAACAAACAAATGTACAGAGACCCAAAAAAGAATCTTCGCTCTTCAGCGACATGACTGAGCTCCAACCTCAGCTTTAACACTTTGGAATCGTGAGGTGGGTCAAGTGTTTCTGGGCTCAGTTTCCTCTCATTCGAGACTGACGTATTAGGATAATTCTCACTAAGTACATGGGGTGTTAAGATTAAATGATATGATTCTCACTAAGCACTTAAATTGGGGCCAGTGGAAAACAATCAGTGCTAATGGTGGGCAGAGGAAATCATTTTAATTCCTTCCCGTGCATCTTTAAGGTTTCCTCATGTGAACCTCAATTGGCTTCATGTGATAGGAACATCAGCCTGCCAGTCTTTGCTGCTGTGCTTGGGAGAGCTGTCAGCTCTCTCCTCCTTCGGGATCTGGAATTGTTCTAAAAGGTCCCTAGTCCCATATGGCTTGTACCCTGAAGGTCCTGAAACACTGGCCTGGGATAGATACATTCTAGCCATTTCTGGAAGCAGCTGTATCAGTCACCCATTTGTTACTGTAACAAATACCGAGATAGTCAAGATATAAAGAGGAAAGGTTTTGAAGGTTCCAGTCCATGAAGCATGAAGCCTGGTCCTGTTGTTTTGGGCCTGTGCCTACATTTCCTGATGACAATATGCAGCTAAGCCACACCCCTCATGGCCAGGAAGAGTGAGAGAGAATGATGAATGGCCCAGGGATCTTTTTTTGTAACCCCCCCCCCCCGTACCCTCATGGAGACAGAATATTTTCTCTATGGGCTTTGGAAGGACATTTTAGAGCCAAACCTTAGCAGCAGGGAATATTGTCACACACCACTTGTACTTTAGATGGGTCAGTCTAGCCACTGCCAGTGGATAAGTCTGAGACCTGGGTTCATGGAGAGCTGTTGGGGAGCCATGCTAATTCAAACTGGAAACATTGATGGGACTGAATTCAAATTCTGAAGGGGCAGAAGGGAGGTGAAGCAAGAGAGATTTACAAGGTGGAACCAGGCATGTATGTTGACATGATGCTGGAGAGCAGGTGTGAGGGTATCATGGCCAGAGTAGGACCAGCAGGAGCTGCTTCCTAGAACAGAGATGCTAAGATGTTAGTGGGTACCAGAATCTGTTAGAGGACTCACAAAATAGATGTCACTGAGCCCCGAGATGAGAGCACCAGTCACCCAAGCTGCAGTGGGGTCTGTGAGTTTGCACTCCTTTTTTTTTTTTTTAAGGTTGGATTATTATTTGTGTGTGGGGGGACTGCGTGAGTGTGCATGGGAATGTCTGTATATTTGTGGAGGTCAGCATCAGATTCCTCAGTGTTGGAGTCATGATGCTGAGCTCACCAAGCAAGGACCACTCAGCAAGCATTCTTAGTTACTGAGTAATTCCTCAAGCCCCAGTGCATTCCTAGGAAATCCCGGGCTACACTTGGAAGACTGCTCTCCCTTGAGATTGGTGTAGTTAGGTTTGCTGTAGCTTCTGGGTTAGGTTTAGCTAAGTCTGCCTGAGGAGGCAGAAGACAGCACTTAAGGAGAGCAACAAGGAGAGACTGTGAACACTTGTGCAAGGTGGAGTGACTGTCTTATGGCCTCTTCTTTCTGCCATATTCTCCCTGCTTAAGAATGCCAGCAGCTAACAGGTCATGGATGGACACATGTCTTACACTTATGGTGTGAGCTCTTCCAGATGAAGACAGTGAAAGGTGTTATAGCCATTCTTAGAGGAGCAGGCAATGCTGCGTGTGGCAGCCCACACCTGTAATTCTAGTACTGGGTATGCTGAGGTAAGACATCAGGCTACAAAACAAGTTTAAGGCCACCCTGGGATACATGAGAGTTTGTTTCCCCTCACCTCTAGCCCACACCTCTCTCCCCCCAATTTAAAAAAAAAAAGGACTGGGGGTATATCTCAGTTGGGAAAGTGCTTGGCTAGAATGCACAAAGTCCTAAGTTCTGTTCCCAACACTGCATAAATCGAGTGTGGTGGCGAATAAACCCAGCACTTAAGAGGTAGAGACAAAGAACATCTGGAGTTCAAGACCATCCTCTCTTGCACAGCAAGTTCAAGGCCAGCTCAGGTGACATAGAAACCTGTTTTTTGTTTGTCTGTTTGGTTTTTTTAATGAAAGAAATATTACAGACACTTAGGAGAGAGGGAGTTATTTAGGAGGGAGAGCTGGGTAGTTTGCAAGCCACAGGGAAGCTGGAAGCTCTGTGGGGAATCACACTTAGAAATTGTCCCCACTGAGACTGGTGTGGGAAGGGAGCTGTACAGCTCTTAGACGTCATCCTTACTGAGTGCCAGCTACCCAACAGGTGAGGTGTTCATTCCTTGGAAGAGGAACATTTGTCTCTAGAAAGGGCAGGGAGGGAGTGCTTTCTGATTGGGAAACCTGGTCACAGGTCTCTTTACCTAGCTGCAAGAGAGGCGGGAAGTGAAATTGTGGCTTTGGGTTGGAGTTCTGTTCTGGTTTGCTTTCTGTTGCTGTAACCAAAAGCAAGTTGGGGAGAAAGTTGCTTTATTTGGCCCATACGTCCAGGTCAAAATCCATCACTGAGGGACATCAGGGCAAGGACTCAGAGCAGAAATCACAGAGGACCTTTTTCTGCTTCATTCTCAAGCTCATGCTGACATAGCTTTCTTATACAGCCTAGACACAGGAGAATAGGAATGGTGCCACCCACAGTGGGCTGGACCTTGTGATATCATTCATCAGTCAAAATAACTACTCTCAGATACAGCCACAGGCAATTTTATCTGGGCAGTTGAGGCTCACTATTCCAGGTTCATCTAGTTGACACTAAGATCTAACCAGTATAGGGCCCAAGACACATAAAGAAGTAGACACCTCCAACCAGTGAGACACCCTAACCCAGGAGACACCCCTAACTCAGGAAACACCTTAAACCCAGGACACACCCCAAACACAGGAGATACCTCCAGCTGAGAAGATACCACAAACCCAGGAGACACCCCAACACAGGAGACACCTCCAGCCCAGGAGACAACCCCAACCCAGGACACCCCACCCACCCAGGAGGCACCTCAACCTAGGAGACAACCTAAACTCAGGAAACACCTTCAACCCAGGAGACACCCCAAACACAGGAGACACCTCTAACCCATGAGACATCCTTAACCCAGGAGACACCCCAAGCCCAGGACACCCCCCAACCCAGGAGACATCCTAAACCCAGGAGACACCACAAACCCAGGAGACACCCCAACCCAGGAGTCACCCGCAATCCAGGAGACACTTCTGACCTAGGAGACATCCCCAACCAGGAGACACCTCCAATCTAGGAGACACCCTCAACCAGGAGACACCTCCAACCCAGAAGACATCCCCAACCCAGGAGACACCTCCAACCAAGGAGATACCACAACCCAGGAGATATCCCCAACCCAGGAGATATCCCCAACCCAGGAGATACCTACAATCTAGGAGATACCATAACCCAGGAGACACCCCAAACCCAGGAGACTACCCCAACTATGAGACACCCCAATCCAGGGAAGGTATACAAAGCTGCCACGTGAACAGCAAGTATGATGACATCAGATAAAAGCTGGGGGACAGCGGCTGGGAAGAAAGACCCTCACTAGAGGGTCCCACGTCATCTCCCCCTTCCCTTAGAATGCACCCACTTCACATAGCAGTGGCACCCAGCAGTGTGCTCTCTGTGGTGGGTGAGCTGACAGTGGTTGATTATGCATTAAGTCAGAACCAATGGCTAATCTTTTAGGTGGGAGGATTTCAAACTCCTCTAAATCCATATTTCCAGGCTAGGGTGATGGCTCAACCTGCAGTCCCATCACATGGGAGGCTGAGACAGTAGGATTGCTCCAAGCTCAAGATGAACCTAGACTACAGAGTGAAGCCTTGACTTAACTCCCTCTCCCCCACCCCAGTTAAATATATAAAAATACTCCACTTTCAGCTGTTCTTGCAAATTCTGAGTTTGTTGGCAGCATTGAACCAGCATTCCCCACCAGCATGCCACATTCTCCAACACCCCCCACACCCTGTCCATCTGAAGGACCCTGTCTAGACACACCAGGAGAGATACCAGGCAGCCTTCTTCTCGTGGTACCCAGTATCAGTGTCACCTTTCCATGAGCTCCGGCACCTGCTCAGAACAAGAACCTTCCGTCTTAAATGGGATACCTCAGTCCTGAAGCTGTCATTCCTTTATCCCCCTCAGGGAACAACTGTCATGCAGCCATCCAGGACCTAGGCCACCTGGACTCATAGTTCTACTGTCTGTGAACCTGAAGAGACCTTGATATTGGGAGGTCAAGAGGCTGGGACCACATTTTAGCTAATTGCTGTTTGTCTCCAAGTGCCACTAGTTTTATCATGTGTTTACAATGAGGCTGGGGTGGCCCTTGGAGTGTTCCTACACACCTGTAGTAATGGCAAGAGCCTCTTGTCTGGTTGCTATGCGGGCCCAGTGTGGAAATACTGGGAGATTCAGGTGGCGAATGCTCAGCCGGGGCAGAAGGTCCCATGTCCAGCACTTTTTGTGAATCTTCATCAGTGGCCTAGTGCCTTCTGGGGACTTTCTATCAGCCCAGGCCTCCTGCTCCCTCCCTGCCCCTCTTCCTCCAGTAGCCCAGCTTATCCCTGTGATTCTGGGGAATTAGTCTGGATACCTCACTGATATCCTGTTGATATTCTGTTGATATGTGGATACCCTGTTAATGTCTGGATATCCCAATAATATCTGGTACCTTGTTGATATCTGGATGCTTTGTTGATATCTGGTACGCGGTTGTGCATATGGCCAGAGCTGGGGAGACACTCTGCCTGTCTCCTCTCAGTCCACTCTTATTTAGATTCTTAAAGTAGCACTGAGGCAGATGTGACCAGGTAGCAGAGGCAGGGGCAGTGGGGGGGGACTACCCTGCTCTCTGTATATGTTGTAGGGCCAGGCTCAGCTTTGTTTATGCCCACTGTTCCACTTAGCATCTCTGCTGCTCAGGCCACAAAGGATCCCCTGTTCTTCAGAGTCTCTAGTCACTGGCTCTGGAGCTGCAACTCACAGGATTGGGGGAGAGGGGTGTACTATCTCAAGGGTTTCTAATCTTGCTTCTCCTAAGCAGACATTTAGGCTGCCCTAGAGACAGCGAGGCAAAGCCTTCACAAATGGACATTTAAACCTTCAGTTCTTTAATAAAAACACTGAAACAACACAGACCAAAACATCAGGGAAGCAGGGCTGCTAGAAAGTTTCTCACAGGTGCTCTGCAAACATCACACCTCCTTTCCTCGAGGTGACACCTAGCCTGTCTTCTGAGAAAGATCAGAGATCTTGGCAAAAACCGATTTCGAAAAGAGCAAACAGAACATTTCAGAAAAGGTCAAGCAGAGAATCTTGCCCTGTGTGTTTCCCATGGAGGGGAGGAGCAGGGAGTGGGCATTGAATATTGTCACAGGCTCTGCACAACCCTCCTGGCTGTCCCTAAAGGGACATTCTGGCAAGGCAGTGAGGAGACCCGTTAGGTCACCTTGCCACTGACCACATTGTAATTATGGACAAAATGCTTTGTTCCCTGGCCTCTGAGCACAGAGAGGAAGATGGCCAGGAGCTCCTATGGGCCACATGGCTTGGGGTATGCTCGACAGGGTTAGAGAGATCATGGTTGATAGGAGGCCACACAAAGGGGACCTTACCTTAAATTGGGGTTTTAGTTCCAGTTTATTTCCAGAAGAAAATGCTGTGGTCCAAAGGAACAGGGCTCCTAGCTGCCCTTCCTAGAGGCAATGGTGGATATTATAGTTCAAATCTATCCTAGGTACTGACTAGTTTACACACTTGGAGCTGTCTAGTGCAAGGACCCACTAGTTCACAGCGTGTATGTGCAATGTGTATGTGTCTTGGGGTGGCCCCAGGTCAGGGAATAGGGGTGGCTTCCTACCCTTCCCAGCCACCCTTCTTTCCTCTTTCCTCTTTAGCAGTCTCCCGGGGATGGCTATTTCACTGCCTCTTGTCTCATGGTGTCATGACCACATTGTCAGTCTTCACACATTTCCCGTGTGGATCCTTGTTGGAGACATGTTAGGTGTGATTTCTGGACCACATCTGGAGATGTCAATACACATCAGACTGCCTGCCAGAGAAGTGGGGCCACTTTAAGCACACAAGGCTGTGACTTACACTTAGAACCACCTTGGGCAGCAAACTACATGAGACTTCAAGTATGGATTGTTCCCACCATGATCCGTGTTTTGTCTCCCTCTCAGGTGCTGCTCAGGGTGGGGGTTCCTTCATTCTGAGAGATGCATGTTGAGTTAGGAAGTATCTTCATTGCACTGTCACCACAGAAGGGTACTTACACAAATGGAGATAGCTGCAAGGTCAGCAAGCCATGGCATCTTGTACAATCTCTGTGGCATAGATGGTCGATCATTAATGGAAATGCCATCATACCCACTGTATACAACTGTATCTGCAACTGCCAGGGGTTTTAGAAATTTGGAGTCTCCTGTCCATTTCTTTCCCTTCCTCCTCCCTTCCCTAGAAATGCTCTTGTGAAGGTCAGGTCATTTTCAGGCTCTGACAGGCTGCATGAATCCCGTTGTTTCTGTTTGTAGCAAAGTTATGATCTGGGGCATGAGCCCTAGCATATATCCCAAATCTGGACTGGCTTCAGTCCAGGAACTAAGTTGGTGTGGGGATGAGTGGAGTGGGGACAAGGTGACTGGCTCTGTCCCCATCTTAGCTTTGAGAAATCACAGCCTGAGATGGTTGTAGAGAGGATCTGGATGTGACCCATATGGAACTGTGTTGGATGCTGTTGGTGGTGTCTGTGGTGGTGCTGAAATGGCCATGGGAGCATGTGGCTCCCAGAGCATCATGGGAGAACACATGTCTGCAAATCAGGGGACTGGGGAGGAAGTGAGGACTATGGCAATGTGGACACGACAAAGGGGGATGATCTGGAAGTAGGGGTAGAAAGGAGTCACAGTTTTGGTTTTGGCAGGTGGGGTGTCCCTAGTGAAGAGTAGCTGTTAGTAGAGCATCCCTGCCCAGTAACTAGCCACTAGATCATTCCTTGTCCTTTTCTTAGGTTCCTCTGAGGTCCCTTACTACCCTTTGCCATTCATCAGTTGGGAGGGGCAGCCCTCCATCCTGTAGTGACTTGTCTTGGAGTCAGTACCTGTCAAACTCTTACGCAATGATAAGACTGAAATCTGGGCCACCAGTGAGGCTGATCCAAGGGCATGGGGCTTTTTCTTCAGCTCCCTGGATGAATAGCAGAAGGTAGGTCTTAGTGTTAGTAAGGAAGTGGTCTCTAGGTGGTCTTACCTGGGTCAGTGATGCCATCCAAGCTGCCCTTGAAGAGTGGGGCTGTGTGTGGGGCGAGGTGCAGGTGGGGACAGAGGGGCAGTTGGCTCAGTAGATGCTGGGATCTTTACAATGGTAAAGGATGGATTATGGCAGAGGTAGAAATGGTGCCTGGATTGTCCCAGACCTCTGTTTATAGCTATGAACTTCCCCAATTGCTGCTATGCTATCATGTGACCTAGAGCTGTGCAAGCCTGAGGACCTGAGTTTAATCCCAGATCTATGAGGCAAAGATAGGAGGATTTCAGGGACTCACTGGATAGCCAGTCTAGCAAACTAGTGAGCTCCAGGTTCTGGGACTCTTCTGTAAATGTAAGATAGAGGGCTGGGAGGTGGCTAAATGAGTAGGATCACTTACTGCCACACAGGAAGGGCTGAGTTCTAACCCCCAGAAACCACATAAAAACCTGGACCTGGCTGCACACGCAATTGTAATTCCTGGTAAGGGGGATCACTGGGGCTTGCTGGATGCTGACTTGGCTCCAAGTCCAGTGAGAGACTCTGTCTTTTTTTGTTTGTTTGTTTGAGACAGGGTTTCACTGTGTAACAACCTTGGCTGTCCTGGAACTTGGGCTTGCAGACCAGGCTGGCCTTGAACTCACAGAGATCTGCCTGCCTCTGCCTTCCAAGTACTGGAGTTAAAAGCATGTGACACCACTACCTGGCTGAGAGACCCTGTTTTAAGGAGACAAATCAGAGAGTGATGAGTAGGGAACCTGACATCTTTCTCTGGCTTGCACAGAGTACTTCTACACATGCACATGCACATGCACACACACATGTACCACACATGTGTACACACCAAATGAAAGAAGAAATAGTCACGTGATTTTAGGGAGGGGTCCTAAACAGCTAACAACATGCACTTTGCTTCCTTCTCTGCCTTGTAGCTGCAGGAACAAGGGTGTGATGGGTAGCACCTGAACAGTTCTTTTGGTCTGTGAGGAGGCAGCAGAATGATTGTTGAGGATGTCCTGGGAAGAAGACCTGGCTCTGGATCCTGATCTTGCAAAGTCACCTGCCACCTCTGAACCTCTTTTTATGTTTGTGAGAGAAATCAGTCCTACCTTATTTTAAGTGGACATTTTCATCTTTCCTGATGATGCAACACAGCTAAATGGTGGAAAGAGGTGGGAGGCAGTTGGTGGGGTCTGGGCTGGAACAGCACAGTGATGATAAGATGCAGGTGTGGTACTGATCCAGGGGATTGGGCCTGTGGGGAGGAGTTGGTACAGAAACTTGGGGGACTTCAGCATACTCTGATGACCCCCCCCAGAAGCTTGACTGATGAGGGTTGTTGGAACATGTCTTAATCAGGGTTTCTACAGCTCTGACGGAGCACCAGGAGCTGATGCAGAGACCATGGAAGGGTGCTGCTTACTGGCTTGTTCCCCATTGACTTTCTCAGCCTACTTTCCTATAGAACACAGGATCACCAGCCCAGGGATGGCACCACCCACTATGGATTGGGTCCTTCCTCACCAACCACTAATTAAGGAAATGTTTTACAGGCTTGCCTACAACCTGATCTTATGAAATCGTTTTCTCAATTGAAGCTCCCTCCTCTCATACGACTTTAGCTTGTGTCAAGTTGACATACTATCGACTACAGAGTCACAAACCTAGATTTCAGGATGCAGAGAAGAGGGGGTACAGTCTGGCTTGGTCTCCAGCAGGAGCAATGCTATGGTCGGCGAGGTGGAAAGTCATAGTTGAGAAGGGACATTGGGGCTAGGAAACCCAAATGCAGACATCTTGAAGGCCCTATGAAAATGGGGTCCTTGGGTAGGTGAACTGAGAGCTGTGCCTGTTAACATGGAAGATGCAGGTAAGTTTGTTCAGTGGAACCCCATGAAGATGCAGAAGGAAACAGGAGTGCAAGGGGCCCAGGTGTAGCATGGATGCTGGAAGGAAAGATAACCACTAAGGGGACTTGTCCAAACACAGTAACTCCCAACAAGAGATCTGGAGTGACTGGGTGGGTACTATTAGGCTTCTGGCATCCGAGAAGCTTCCAGAGTTTTCCTCAGGACACTATGTGGGAAATGCTGGTGTCTCCAGGACAGAAGGTCAGGGGCCTAAGGGACTCCATCATCTTCTGCTAGGATTGTCTGTGACTACTGGAGTCTTGCCTGTAACACGGTGTGCCGGGATCCTGAATTTGAATGTCCCAAAGCTTGTAACAGGATGGGCAGCTGATACCAGTAGGAGTACAGGATCTGGAGGAAGCGGGGGGGGGGGGGTTGGCCCTTGAGACTGGAAGGCCTGGTGACTCCTGTGGGCTTTCAGACTAAACTTCCAAGCTTGGCATGTGTGACAAGTATTCTAGAAACTCTGGGGAGAAAGGGATGAGATGACCTGGATTAGGGCTGATGAAAGATCATCATGGCTACCCTTTCTGGCTACTGAAAAGGAAACCAAGGCTTGGCCAGAAGCTCCTATGGCCTTAAGAATGGGAAGAGAGCAGGCACATTGCCCTGTACCTGGGTGGTGTCGAGGCCTTTGGATCCTGCTAGGGCTAGTCCTGGGAAGCAGCATAGATAGATGAGGGTGAAGTTCGTGCCTCAGTTGCCTTACAGACCAGAAGTCTTAGCAAGTAACAGAGGGTCAGGAGATGAGGAGGGAGGGAAGGAGGGAGGGAGGGAAAGAGGGAGAGAGAGAGAGAGAGAGAGAGAGAGAAGGATAGATAGAAAAACAGAGACAGATGGATTAAAAGCGGGGATTTAAAAAGGGGGGCCTGGATGTAGACTAAAACCACTCATCTCCCACCCCACTGGCAACACTGGGTCCTGGGCTCCACTTCCCCACAAGGGTGGCTGGGAAATGGAGTCTATCACATGCTGAGGAGACCCCATGGCGTTTGGGAGCATGCGCCCACCTTTTCCCTCATACTTCTACATGACCTGCAGCTTACAGGTCAGAGGCTCTGAATAGGGAGTGTGGTTGCCTCAGCCATGACCTGGCTTGGCAGGGCCTTTGAGGCATTTTGGATGCTTAGTGAGTGTTTGCTGACTGAAGGGAGGGCGAGGGAAAGATGGAGGAGAAGAGGGAGGCTTGGACAGCACCAGGTAGGCCAGCCAATGTTATTACCATAGACAAAAAGCTATGATGACACTGGGTCATTCAAAACTGGGTCTGTGGTTTCTGATTTTTGCCCAGGGATAATTATTTCTTCTGAGTTTGTATGTGCTTTAAATTCTCTTAACTGATTATATTTATCTGGAGGGAGGAGCTAAGTCCAAGGTTTGCAAGCAAAGTGAACCACCACTCTTCTCCTGTCCCTACTAGGAGAGCCAGTGGTCATGGCTCCCTAAGAAGCTTCCAGAAGTATTCTGTGCTTAAGAACCCTGGCTGTCAGTTTCCCTGTAACTGTGGTTATGCTTCTTACTCTCTTCTGGCCAGAAGCACTTCTAGGGAAGAGGGAAGTGGGGTGAGAGGGACTCCTCAGTCATTTTCTGTGACTATAACTCAATCATGACAGAGAATCAACACTTGTTGGGCTCGTAGCTGTGGGCATTCAAGAGCATGACAGTAGCAGTGAGTAAACCCTTCCTGGTGCCCCATGGCATACAAAAGACAGCACATGGCTGAACAGAGCAGCATGCTGGCTCTTGTCTCCTTTCCACATCAAGTCACTTCAGTCATCATGTGGAGCCACCTGCATGACCACATCCCACCCTAATGGCCTCTGAAGTTTCTGCCTCCACAATCATTGTATGAATTTGGGGGTTGAATTTCTAGTTTATGAGCATTTGGAGTGCATTCACACCCCATCAGAACTAGCCTTACTTCATGCCTTCTGTAGGTCCTGGATTCCTGTGTGTCAGTCGTCACCACATGTGCAGGCAGAAACAGATAAAAGTCTATTACAGTTTGTCTGTGAGGTGCCCCAGAAAGCTCTTGTGAAGAGCCTGGTACCCTGATGTTGCTAGTAGGAAGATATGGGACCATGAGATGCAATCTTTGGGCTGTTCCATGGATAAAGGTATAGCTGGATGGGCTGTTAGGAGGTGGTAAACGGTTGGAGGAAGCAGGTCCCTAGGAACATGCCTTAGGCAGGTGTGTCCTGTCTCCAGAGGCCCTTCTCCCTTCTTTCCCTTCTTCCTGGTTGACAAGTCAGAGTACCTTGGTGTTCCACTGTGACAGATTCTCAAACACCAGGGACTAGCCGACCAAGGATGGAACCTGAGAGCCAAAAGAAATCTTTCCTTTGTTAGTGTGATCTTTCCCATGGGTTTTGGTCATGGCTGTGGAACTAAAATAGCACCCCATTTCACAGATATGGGAACTGAAGCTCAGACACAGGCACAGGGCACACAGCCAGCAATGCCACCCCACATGTCTCCTTCTATGGTGCAGTTCTGAGCTCCACGGAAGGGCCTTGTACTTGGTTTTCTTTTTAGGGTCTTTGATTTCACTGTCTGGCATCTGTGGAGTGAACCATCTTCTGGGCTGTACTTGCAAATTCTCCTACCCACTCCCTCCCTTCTGCTGCATGAACATGTTCTGGGGAAGATGCAAACAAAAATCTGCTCCTCATACCCCAGACAAGCACCAAGGACAGATGGTGTCCAGGATGGTGAACTAGAGAGTTTATTGGGCTTATTTATGGAGCACGGGAGATCCCAAAGCAACTGTATCACTGGAAAGTCTCACCCATGCATGAATGGTAACTTCCCCAAAGCTGTAGATGGAGTCCCTTCTTCGATTAACCTTCTACATTTTATAGCAAGTAGCATCCCTGAGTCCAGTTATATATAGCTGGTTGGTGGGGAAGGCTGGACCTCAAGTGAGGGTCTGATGACATTCTCCTCCCCTTCTGTGAGGGGATGGATGTCAGCAGCTCTGATCCCGAGGATACCTGCTGTGTTCAGAGAACTTAATTCTGCAGTGCTACCCTTTCTTCTGCCAAGAAGCAGCAGTTTGCTGTATTCCCCAAGTAGGGCATTAAAACCAGGATGAAGGGGGAAACAAACTACGTGGGGAGGGGACTGAACTCCTCCAGCTCATGGTCCCATGGTACTACGTGTAAATGGTCATTCATTTAAAGAGAAATGCATGGCTCCTCACCATTAAAAATAAAGGTGGGAACTGAATCCCACCATCCATCTCACCAAGTAAGCAAGAATTAGAACCTATGACTTTGAAAGAAGGTTCTAGAAGGTCCATCAAATTGCTTATCAAGCCCCGAAAATCAGTCACCCCTGAATGCTAGCCTGAGTGAAGGGTATCTCAGAAGGGTAAGGTAACAGGAGTCAATGGCAGATAGGAATGTAGCAGGGGCTAGTACAGGAACCAGCTAAGAGGACACTTAGGGATGTGTTTGTGAGTGGCGTGTGTGTGTGTGTGTGTGTGTGTGTGTGTGTGTGTGTGTGTGTGTATGTGTGTGTGTGAGACAAGAAGACAGCGAGGCTTGGGTGGCATGTGTGAGATGCAGTGGGGGTGGTGTGGGCAAAGAAGGGTGTGTCCCCTCAGGTTCTGTCAGGTTCTGTATATAGCTAGGTCCCTGCGCCACAGCTACTGTGTGAGAGTGTGCCTCCACATGTGGTGGCTGCCCCTAGGCGTAGGAGGAGATCTTATCAGTGCTAGGTGTGTGTGGAGTTTCAGACTACCTCATCACCCCCAATCTCTCCACCTCCCATTGGGCCTTGCCCCTCATCCTCCGTACAGGAAGTGGGCTCGCCCTGGGTTTCAGTCTGTTGCTGGCCTAGCTGCTGTCTGCTACCTAATCTGCGGAGCAGGAGATGGCCGTGGACCCAGTCTCCAGGCAGCCTGCAGGGAGCATACCACTTCAATTTCATGTCGCAGCCAGGTGATGTCTCTGTGTTGCCCCCCCACCCCCAGAGCTCAAGGTACCCAACTACCTCTTGTTGGTCTTCCCAAGGGGCAGGGGCCTGGGAAGACAGTCATCTCTGACTCAGTTCCCCTTGTAGTTTCTGTCTGGGCTTTTATGCTCAACCTTGTCTTAGGATCCCCTGGGGATGGGGTAGCTTGGCTGTTAGTGTTTCTCCTTTAAGAATAAGTCCCTTCCAATGTCAGGCCACAATAGCTTCTTCACAGCTCATACTATGGGGGGTTGTGAGCCACTTTGCCATGAGGGCCTTCCCACATGGTGCTGTCTTAGCCCAGAGGGGAAGAGGAGGTGGGTAGGTAGCTAGACTCAGTGTGTCTAGGAAAAATGGGTTCCACCGCTGCCTTCTGTGGAGTAGGGCTCAGCCTGAGGGATGCTCTTTAGGCAGCTAGGGAGGGAGAGAGGGAAGGGAGCTGGCTATGCTGACCGACAGGTATTAGAGGGTCCTAGGCTGAGGGCCAGAAGTAGGGCTCTAGCTGAGATGCGTCTCTTAGTTTGCTGAGTGGCTAGAGAGGTCAGACACTGGGCTCAATCTCTGCGACTACCTGAGGTAGGAGCTTCCCACTGTTAGCTGTGTTTGTAACAATTCAGAGCCAAAGTGGGTAGCTGAGGGGGGGCAGAGCTACACTTGAAGACTCTCTTCCAGAAGATGTCCTTAGTTGAGCGGCAAAAGTGAGCTCTGTGTGTGTGTGTGTGTGTGTGTGTGTGTGTGTGTGTGAATGTATGTCTTTGGGGAAGTGGGCAGAGAAGGGACATCTGAGGTCAAAGGTCAGCAGGTCAGCTAGACAATGTCCTGCTTGTCATCCTCCCTCAGCTGACCCTGGATAGACCTGTAGAGGAGCTCCTTCTATTCGGAGAAACAGGCTGCTTTGTGCCCATGTAGAAAGAGCCATCCCAGAGCCTGCTTGTGTTCTGTGAGACCATGCTATGACATGTGTGGGTCAGCCAGGGATTATGACTGTCAGTACTGATCCTACTCTGTCACCATCGTCACCGTACTGGAAATCAGGTGACCCAGTTAGAACAGCCTGGGCCTGTGGGATGATAGGCCCTGTGGAGGCCTCAGTGGAGACATATGAGTCAGGGGTGAGAACGTCTGGGAGTTGTGAAGGGCATGTGTGGGTGAGCCTCGGGGGGGGGGGGGGGACACAGTGCCTGGAACTAGGAGTTCTTGAGCTGAGCCTGCTCTACCCTAGGCTAGCCTCATGTTATGTGGTTTTGAGTGGCTTCCTTAGTTTCCCAGAGACTCCATTTCCTTCTTGCAGAAGAAGAGTACCATTGCCATGACTTCATGAAGCTACCTCATCCCCAGCCAGACCCTTCCAGAACCTTCCATATTTTCTTCTATCTAATACTGTCCATGATGAATGGATGCCCCTGTGCCTCTCCAGCCAGGGCTGGGGGATTTTTCCTAGGTCTGCTGGCTTTGGGCTGTGTGCTTGTGGTCTGGCCTTGACTTGCCTATGTTCTCCCCCCTTTCATCCCTCTTCCTCTCCCCCAAGGCTAACGGCACAGGTTTCTTCTAGCTTGAGGCTATTCAAATGTCTGGGCCTAACCTGGGTCACTCCCTCATCAAAACTGATAGTACTTCAGCTCATGTTAGGCCCCTGAGGGGCTGTGGGGACCCCTTGTTTAGGCTCTTCAGGGACCCATAAGGGCTACCTCCTTACCATAGTACCTGCAGGGAGCTGATCCTTCAGGACAGGGAGGTCCTAGGTGGAACCCCAGGTCTGTAGACTTGACCCTGGAAGCCTCGGTCTCCTTGTCTATACATCAAGGACATAGAACAGCTGCTGAGCTGCCAGGCTGGAAGTCTGAAGGCCTTGGCATATGGCCTGAGCAGAGCTCATTGAACATACCTGGAAAGTACTGTCACCAGGCCATCCAGCATCACTTACTGCCCTGCAGGTCCCTGAGCATCTGATTCCTTCAGTGCATGACCTACATTAAGCACCTCCTGTGTAACAAGCTCAGCAATTTGGAGTGCACACTCTACCTTGCCAGTCTGGCAACTGTCATGCTGGAGGAATGGATAGCAACTCAGGGCAGGACGTCCTTCCTTTATGGGGGAAACAGGATGAGCACCACAGAACTAGGAGAAAGGGAGATTTGAAATGGGCCTTAGAAGACAGCAGGAAACTTGGGAACAAAAGGGAAAGGAAAACTCCAGAGAGGCTCTTAGAGGACAGACCAGAGCCCCCCAGCTTGGGTGACTGCAAGAGCCACCTTGTGCAGGGCACAGCTTTGCTTTGCAGGCTCTTCAGGGTTGAAGTGGTTGGTGGCTCTTGGTAGCTATGTGTATTCTTCTCTGAGCCTACCTTTCAGCTTTAATCCCATTGTTTAAGTTCACTTCATGAAAGGTGAGCATCCAGGGCAGAACATCCAGGGTACCTCTGGAGCCCCATGCATGGCTGGCCAGGAGCTGTCTGCTATATGACAGGCACTACACTGGTAATCAGACACCCAGGAATGAATGAAATCCAAATGTACCTTGTCCTCATGGACTGGCTATGACTTGTGTGCATGGGTATGCAAATGTGTGTGTGTGTGCGTGTGTGTGTGTGTGTGTGCTTGTGTAAGCATGAAAAAAATGGATAAACATGGTATTCCCCTTGTTTTCTCCTGCAGTTCTTATGGTTTTAGTTACCTCCATTAATTAAACAGAAAATATTAAACAGAAAATTCCAGAACTAAGCAATTCATGCATTTTAGATTGAATGCTGTTCTTAATCATGTGCTAAAGCCTTGAGCTATATCCCTCTCTATCCTGCATGGGACCTGAGGGATTTCTTTGCCCAGAATATCCATAATGTAGATGCTTCCCATCCATCAGTCACCTAGAGGGCTTTATTGTCCAATCACCTGTGCAGAGCTCACAGTGCTATGATGAGTGCCCTGTCACCCACCTCACCTGGTTATACTGGTTGGGCACCTGTTGGAAGATACTCTTGAGTAGAAGATGCCACCATGCTCGGGAGAGCCGGTGGCTGTCCATAGGAATCTTCCTGCATCGCTAGCACTGTCCTCAACTTCTCATGATGGGTTTGTAACTTACAGGAAAAACATAGTATGTGTAAGGATTGGTTTGGTTCCATGTTTCAGGTATCCCGGGAGGTTTTAGAACATATCCTCTATGGGACATACGTACTTACTACTGTACAAAAACAGACAATGCTGATGCAAAATGGAGTGAAGTATGGTAAGGAGGTGGTACATGATTAGGATTGGGAAGGAAGGGAGTGAGATCCTGTGGGACACAGGACCTAGGGCTGGGCTGCACTGGCTCTCGTTGGGTGGAGAGCTAAGTGGGGTTGGGTCTTGACTTGTTCTCACTTGGATCTCTGGTGTCCCCCACTTAGGGCTTGTGTCCTCAGCTCTGCAGCTTGGATGTGATGGCTGCCACAGCTCTGTCCTGGTGTCTGTCCCTTTACATCCTCCTCCTGCCCTTGGCTACACCTTGGGTGTCTGCATCAGTTAACGGTGAGGACCCAACATTTTAATGTTTGTGCTTTCCCTGGCAGGAGGCCACATCCCAGACTCCTGCTTCCAAGAGGAGATTCAGCAACAGCAGGAGGCAGGGGAGGAGGGATGAGATGATGGGACCAGAGGGCAGGTGTTCACAGGCTTTTTCCAGGCACACATACAGGCTGCTGACTGTCCCTGTTTGAGCATGGATAGGCCACGGGTCCCTTCTATCTCTGAAACTTAGTTTCCTTCCTTTGAAGTGTGTTTGAAATGGGGGGGGGGTGACAAGTGGCTTGGTGGGTAAAGTGCCTGTCATGCAAGCATGAGAACCTGAGTTCACCTTCGCAACACCCACATAAAAACTATCCAGGGATGGGCTGGCAAGGTGTCCCAGTGCTTGCCCCACAAACCTGACAATCTGAGTTCAATTTCCCAGATTCATGGAAGGAGACAGTCAATTCCAAAAAGTTGTCCTCAGGCCTCTATACATATGCCATGGCATCTGTGCCATGTGTGCCTGTGTACATGTGCACACACACACATTACAAAACAAACAAACCACCAAACCAAAAAAAACAAAAACAAAAACAAAAACAGGGCATGGTGGGAAACACTTGTGATCCAGTGATGAGGTGGACACAGGAGGATCCCTGGGGCTTGCTCAACAGTCAGTCTGGCTAAACTGTCAAGCCAGGGTCTCAGTGAAAGACCCTATCAAAAATCAAAGGTGGATTGCGCCTGATGTTGTTCTCTGGTTTCTACACACACACACACACACACACACACACACACACACACAAGCATGTGAGCACACATGCAGATGCAACAATGAAATGAACTTGAGTCCCTTTTTTGCTTTTCTGAGTCACCTACCCCCTCTGTCTGGGAGCAGGGTAGTAGACATGCCCAGAGCCAGCCACTCACACCCTCTTTTGCCCACAGACTGTCCCCATCTCAAGTGCTTCTACAATTCTAGAGCCAATGTCTCCTGCATGTGGAGCCCAGAAGAGGCCATTCAGGGTACGTCCTGCATCATCCGTGCCAAGTCAGACAATCGGTGAGTATGGCCTGGTCACAGAGCAGAACTTCAGGACTGTGGGAACTCTAAGATGTAGAATCCTGACCCTGAGATTTACAGAGGTTAGCACCAGGCTCAGCCACTCAGTCATCTGTGCTCCTGAAAGTGGGTGGGATCCAGGCTCTAGCTGAGAGCTGCAGAGGTCCTGGGTCAGGTAGTTTGGGGACAGTCACTGTGAACCTTTGATGCCAGGGCATGTCAGAGGCAAGCAGGGTGGGTATTCAGTGCTTCCTAAGTTTTTTGAGTAATTTGGTATTTTGGGAAAACCTGCAGGCAGCTGCGGGGCCAGGGACCATTGCCTGGGGGGGTATGTGATGCTGTCCTGTGGGGACAGAAAGTATCTGGCAAGTCACAGGCTTCTTTAGGCTTCATGGAGCTTGGGGGGCTCTGGAGTGGGAGTGAGGCCTGAACAGATTTGTGTTCCTTGGTCACCCTGGCTGCTGGCAGGCCAGGATGGGGCCTGGGGTAGTGAGGGTGTGAAAGGTATTCTGGAGGGGAAGAACCCCAGGAGCATGGGAGGCATTTGGCTCCTTGCCCACTGTGCAAGTCCCTAGCATTGGGGGTTGGGGGAGCACTGAGAGGCCTCTGGGTAGCTCTTTAGTCCTGCCTTGCTTTCTAAGGTGTCTTTTCTGTTCTGCAAGGAAGTGGAACAAAACCTGTAATCTATATCTCGTGAGGCAGGCATCCTGGGCTTGCGATCTGATCCTTGGGGAACCAGATGTAAGTAATTGTGTGTGTGTGTGTGTGTGTGTGTGTGTGTGTGTGTGTGTGTGTGTGTGACAGAGAGAGAGAGAGAGAGAAAGAGAGAGAGAGAGAGAGAGAGAGAGAGAGAGAGAGAGAGAAGTCCTTCCAGCTGTGGGCTGAGGCCTCAGGGTGGTCCTGGAGCTCTGCAAACATCAGCCTGGTGAGGTCCAGCAGTAGAGCAGGCTGCCTGCCCTGGGAAGGAAGGAGCTGGGGTATTGGGCCTGCACCCTTGCTGCCCCTGCACAGATGCTTGGTTCCCCACTGTCTGCTGTGGGTCATGCCACTCTTTTGTATCCCAGTAACAATGACAATCATACCAAACTGTTAGGGAGAGTGGCGTGCTAGAGTTGGGCATCCCAGCTCTGGTGCTGCTCACAACAGCTCAGTGACTCTGTGCAGCTTCAATGCCTTAGTGTCCCCTCTCATAAAATAGGGATGAAAATGGAAGCTCCCTCAAAGGGTTGTTCTGGGACAGAGGAGATACTGAGCGCCATAACTGACCCCCATCTAAGGATGAGAGATGTAGTGTCTGCAGAAGGTCACCCAACCACAAACAGCTGAGCTGGGATGGACCCTAGGCCTGGAGGTTCCTGGTGGCTTTTCCATATTGCCCAGTTGCCTCTTGTAGGACATCTCCAAGGCAAGGGGCAAGGCAGGGGTAGGGATTTGCCCTGAGGGGCCCAGGCTGTGTTGTCCAGCCTTTGGCATGTCTCACACATTCTCAAAGAAAGAAAGGGAAGGATGGCATACAGCATAGCTGGTGAATCTCCAGCTGTGCCAATGTGGGGGCTTTGCAGGGACCTGCCTTCCATCCTGGTCCCATTATTTCCTAGCTGTGTGACCTTAGGCAAGTCCCTAACCCTCTCTGTGTTTCAGCCTTGCGATCTATTGATGGGAATGTTGATAGTACATGTCTGTCTCAGAAGGTAGTGAGAGAATCCAATGAGGTAACTTATGCAAAGAGGGGACAGGAGTCCCCAGCAGCCTGGTACTGGCAATGCCTTCAGGACAACCACAGCAATACTAACCAAGTCATGTTATCAAGTGGGTGAACTGGAACTGGTAGCAGCTGTGAAAGATGAAGACAGTGCCCTCAATGAAAGGGTTGGAAGTGGTACCTGGTTGGTCAGGGAACTCTGATGGACACGTTCAAAGTTTGGATAGGTCAGAGGGGTTAGGCCTCAAGGTTTGGACTGCAAACCACCACCCAGTCCCAGAACATAGGTCCTACCATGGCCTGCCTCTGGGCCTCCTCCTACAACCTACTATCTATATAGAAGCCTATGGCATTGCCTGCTTGGGGGGACTATGTCACTCATTCTCTGTGTTCTGGTCATTCTGGGAAGCTGTGCTTACAAAAGCCTCATGAGAACCCACTTCCTGCTGTCTACCTGGGTAGTCTCAGCCTTCTAAAGCAACATGGGGAGGGACCACTGTGTTCATCTAAAAGATGTGAGCAGTGGCTGTCTGGGGTATACTTAGTACCTAGCCATTTCCTTTGCAAGAGTCAAGGGGTAAGACTATTCAATAGGCCCAGTTCTGCCTTCTCTGTGGATGACCTTCTTGGGGGCTTAGCCATTTGCATATCTCTTGTGACAGGGAACTTTCTGTCTCTTGTGACAGGGAACTCAACTCTGGTGGCCTACTTCTATTTATATCAGGGATTAGTGAATGCCAAACCCAGAGGCTGCCTGTGTTTGCAAATAAAGTTTTATTGGAATGTGGCCCTGATATAGGTTCATTTCCTGTCTGTAGTTCTTTTAAGACAATAGCAGAATTGAGCTGTGACAGAGGCCATGTGGCCTATGCAGCTGAAACTGTTCACAACCTGGCTGGCTGCAGACAGTGTTTGCTGCCCCCTGCCTTAGATGGCTGGGAGAGGCACAGCATGCCCTTGGTCCCTTCTCAATGGGGTCTGGCAGCTACAACTCTGCCTTTCCTCTCTTATAGTCTCAGTCCCTGACCTCTGCAGACCTCCTCAACATGAGCATGATGTGCCAGGAAGGGAAGGACTGGCACAGGGTGAAGACCTGTAACTTCCATCCCTTTCAGAACCGTGAGTATGGAGTCTGGGTTTGTGGGTCCCATCTTGCCTGGTAGTCATCAGTCTCTGAGCACTTCTCAAATCTGTCCCACCTGAAAACCTCTGGCCTCCAACCCTCTCCTCTCCACCCCACCCCCACCCCTGCCTGGAGGATTCCCACTCACCCTTCAGCTCTTACCTAGTTGTGGGTCTATCTCCTTTGTTGGGCTGGGAACTCCCAGAGGGCAATCTCTGCTGGCCCTGCAGATTCTCTCTGAGTGCTCAACTCCAAGCCTGAGCAGGCAGTGCTTGTGGAAGGCTCGTTGACTGACCTTGGAGGTCACTTCTAGAGGAGAGAAGGGGTAGAGGAGAGATCCAGGCAGAATTCAAATCAGAGCCCCACCTTAACTCCGTCTGTCTGGAAGGTCATTGAACATGTTGGGGCCTTTATTTTCTTCTCTGTAAAGTGGGGGGAATTGAGGTGCTCATGAATGATAGGAAGGGACGTGAACTGGGATGCATAAACTCCTTAGCATCTAGGCACAGGAAAAAACTTGCGTTTTATGGGTGGACAAACTCTCAGGGTTATAGATTTAGAGCAGGTTAGTTCAGGGAAAATGAAGTAAATATTACACTTAAAATCCACACAGGCTGGGCATGTGGCTACAACACTTGTCAAGCTTGAACCAACATACTCTCTCAATATTAATAGACAAATATATTGAATAAATATGTACATGTAGTATAATTGAGAAATTAATCATAGACATGTTCATGATTTATATGTACATTTAATAAGTATAATTGTGGAATACACAAATATAAATTTAAATTACATGCTATGTAATTATAGTTATGTTTATAATTATTTAAATTTATGTTTTATACTATATAAATGTATTCATATGAATACAAACACACCAATAATAAAGATACCTGGATAAAATAAAGTACATGAGCTGATCCCTGTCAGATCAGTATTCAAGCAGGGCAAGGCTGCTTGCCAATTACTCAATAGCTAGTTAGTCATCCTGGAGAGTGCCTCAGGTACCAAAAGCTCAGCAGACATCTCAGTCCCTGACTCAGGCATCCCAGGAGGAGGTGCACACAAAAGGAAGATTCCCAAATAGAATCACTCTGTCGGGTGTAGGTGGAATAACAAGAGCAGAAGTGCAGGACTGAGGAGGAGCAGGTGCAGAGGAGAAGAAGCAGGTGCAGAGAAGCAGGTGCAGAGGAAGAGCAGATGCAGAGGAGGAGAAGCAAGTGCAGAGAAGAAGCAGGTGCAGAGGAGGAGAAGCAGGTGCAGAGGAGGAGAAGCAGGTGCAGAGGAGGAAGAACAGATGTAGAGAAGGACAGGTGCAGAGGAGGAGAAGCAGGTGCAGAGGAGGAAGAACAGATGTAGAGAAGGACAGGTGCAGAGGAGGAAGAACAGATGTAGAGAAAGAGCAGGTGCAGAGGTGGAGCAGGTGCAGAGGAGGAGAAGCAGGTGCAGAGTAGGAAGAACAGATGTAGAGAAAGAGCAGGTGCAGAGGTGGAGCAAGTGCAGAGGAGGAGAAGCAGGTGCAGAGGAGGAGAAGCAGGTGCAGAGGAGGAAGAACAGATGTAGAGAAGGACAGGTGCAGAGGAGGAAGAACAGATGTAGAGAAGGACAGGTGCAGAGGAGGAGCAGGTGCAGAGGATGAGCAGGTGCAGAGGAGGAGAAGCAGGTGCAGAGTAGGAAGAACAGATGTAGAGAAAGAGCAGGTGCAGAGGTGGAGCAAGTGCAGAGGAGGAGAAGCAGGTGCAGAGGAGGAGCAGGTGCAGAGGAGAAAGTACAGCAAGTGCAGGGGAGGAGTCAGGGCAGTTGCTGAGGAGGAGTTGGTGTAGGGGATGCTGTGTTGTGGAAAATAGGCTGAATATTCTTGGAATCTTGCTGATTTATCTCTGATATCTGTTCCCTCATCTGTCGGAAGTTCGCCTGATGGCCCCTCATTCACTCCAAGTCCTCCACATTGAAACCCAGAGATGCAACATAAGCTGGGAGGTTTCTCAGGTCTCTCACTACATTGATAGCGAATTGGAATTTGAGGTCCGCAAACGTTCCCTGGGCCATAGCTGGAAGGTGAGGACACAGCTAATCCTCTGCTTCTGCTGCACTGTCCTGTTCTGGTGCATGCCTTTGTCCATTTCTGCCTGCTAATGTGCAGCTGTTTCATCCTGGTCTTCCTACATTGCTTGGCACTGCCTGCTCCTCTCATGCTCTTATAGCCTGGAGATGCATCTGAGTCCACATCTATGTAGATCTCAGGGCAAGGAAGCCTGTGAGGCTCAGCAGCTGCTTTTCCACACTCCAAATCTAGCACATTTCCTGGTTTCAGGGGGCGGGGAGGCAGTAAACTGGGACTCATCATCCATACACTTATTCCTATACTCACCTGGGGACCCTAGCAGCTGGGGGAACAGGGAGCTTTGGGGGGGAGGCTAGGGAGAGGTTGCTTGCTTAGCCTCTTGACCTAGTTATGGGAGGTTGAGTTGACAGTGGAGTCCTTGCTGAGAGGGCACCCATCTCTGCTTAGGATGCACCCCTGCTAAACCTCAAGCAGCGACAGCAATGGATCCACCTGGAGATGCTTACTCCTGACACCTCATATGAGCTCCAGGTTCGGGTCTTGGCCCAACGAGGTAATGACAGTACTTGGAGCCCCTGGAGCCAGCCCCTGACCTTTCGGACAAGGTCAACAGGTACAGTAGGCAGCATGGAGGGATCTGGGCAGGGCCAGGGTGCTCTGGGAGCTGCAAAGATGGGTCTTCTTACCTCATCTACCTGCGCCTCCCATAGACTCACCAGAGACAGGGCTACTGAGGGGATCAGCCATGGCCCATGAGTGGTAGGAAATCTAGTGTTCACTCTCAAGGCTGAGGGCTACTTTTCCCCAGCTTTATATGTGGGACAGGTGCTGTGGGGTGAGGTAGCTCTGCCACAAACAAGATAGGCATAGCCTCTTATCCTGGATATTGTGGGGCTGCCATGCTGGTGGGGGACCCTTGGGGGCCTGTCCCTCATCATATCACTTGCTGAGTTCAAGGGACACAGATGCTCTAGGTGTGGTGATCAGGGGTCAGTCAGTACAGCAGTGGGTTCTTCTCGGGATGCCATTACTTTCAAGCACAGTCTGCCTTTCTGGGCAGTGGGCTTAAGCAGGACTGAGGACCGAGTCCCAGTAGAAGCAAACCTGGCTAGACACTGATACCTGTCGGGTGTGACTTGGAGGGTGGATCTGGGCTTCAGATGACCTGCTGATAAGCCACCTTTCACCTTCCACTTCTTGCACCCTGGACAGGTCTACCCCTAGTGTGGCTTAGACACCTTCTCCTAAGCCTCGGTTGTGTTTTTGGCTTCTTGATCTGTGTCTACGTTTTGGTCAAGTGCCAGTACCTTGGCCCATGGTAAGGAAGTTCCTGACAGTATTCCCTTCCCACTCCATCTCTATCATGCACATCTTCCCAGGCTCAGATGGACTGACTCCTGCTCCCTCAACCTGACCTCCCCTGTCCCCTCCCTAACAGCTAACCTTTCCCTGTGGCCCCTCATCCCCAAAGATGGAAGCTGGACATTGCTCTTTGTCTGCTCCTATCCATTCCAACCATGCCACAGTCTTGTCTAACCCTCCTTAGAGATTTCCCACCACACCAGTAACATATTCTGACCCTTGAGGGCTTCCACTGGAAATGGTGCACCAATCAGAAAGTGGCTCCCCTTTCTCAGGTTAGATGCATTTAGATTCTGGGCAGCTTAGCGATTAGAACATGGGGTAGAATTCAGCTTCTATTCACTGTCCCCCTAAGGCCAGCTGCTGCTGTGCAAGTGCATGGCAGGCACCACCATCCATGGGAGTGTTCACTAGGAGACTGCCTCCCTCTCTAGTGTGTGGTCTCTCCCATGCAAGAGCCATCTACTGACAGAATGAGCGACCCTGTTACACATTTGATTCAGGTCTATCTTGTCAGTGTGTCATCTCCTGGGGAGCAGAGGCCTCCTCTGCTGTCCACTCTTGTGTCCCCAGTACCCTATGCAGTGTTCTCCCTGGTGAGTGTTCAGTCAACGTTGCTGAACAAATGAGTGGATGTGGGATGGGCCTGTCCCATGCTCTCAGGACTGGAGAGCTGGTGGTAGGATATCATGCTACCCCTCCCCAGCTTCACCCTTCACCTCTCCCCATCTTCCCTGGTCAGGCTGAAGACAGCTCTCAAGTGCCACATCCCAGACCCTTCTGAGTTCTTCTCCAAGCTGAGCTCCCAGCACGGAGGGGACCTTCAGGTAGGATCCAGGGGAGAGACAGAGGGAATGGTTGATGGGCAACCCAAGGACAGGCTGCAGGGCAAAGATGTGATCAGGTAATAATGGCTTTGCCCTCAGGGAGAGGACACAGGGTTCTAAAATAAATAGCCACTCTCATGGACACAGCTCTGTCCCTGCTCTGGCATGGTTCTATCCAAGCCACACAGCCTTGACTGAAATTCTGGCCCCACCACTGCTTGGCTGTGTAAGCTTGAGTAAGTTATAAATCCGCCCAGCACCTTAGTTTCCTTAGTACAACTGGGAAAAAATAAGCCTTACTGTGTGTATGGACCTGTGAGTATTGCTGGGCACAGTGTGGGTGCTAGAGAGCTGCAAGGGCTCCTCATGGCTTCTGTCCCTATGATCAGAGCAATTACTGGCAGTTCCAGTGACTTATCACAGTCACACAAGTCCTTTGGGTCACCCGGAATCACAAAACCTGGACTTGTTTTTGAAGTGTGACCCATACAGTTGCTACATCTCTCTCTAGTCTACCCAATAGAGGCTAGAAGTTTTGAGAAGCAAGGGGTAGGTAAAGGGTGGGGTGGAGTCTACTCTTACCACCTCCAGCCTGACTGGGTTCCTGTGATTGAGAAATATGTGGGAGGCAGAGGGGCCTGGGGAGCTGTGCTGAGACTGGGAAGGCCAGGCTGGGCTCTAGGCCTGCTGGGTTGGCCTCGTGAGCTCCATCAGGGCTGAGCAGGGCCCTTCTAGAATTTCTGAGAGACTCCCAGAACTGAGAATGTCTTAGAGTTTGTGCACATGTACACGTGTGTTGAGTTCATGTTTGAGTGTGTATATCCTGTGTGCATGTGTGTGTGTTGTGTGCATGTGTGAGTGTGTGTGCATCTGAGCATGTGTGTATGATGTGTGCATATGTGTGTATTGTATGTATGTGTGTGAGTGTGTGACTGTGAGTGTGTATATGTGTCAATGTGTGTGTATGTATGCTGTGTGCATGTGTGAGTGTGTGTATGTGTGTGTGAATGTGTGTATGTGTGTGTGCATGCTGCGTGCATGTGTGAGTGTGCGTGTGTATATTTGAGTGTGTGTGTGCGTGTGTATATGTGTGTATGTGTAGTGGGGTGAATAGCTCCTTAAACTGCTTTTTTTTCTTTTTCTGAAACCCTTTCTGCCCTGATTGTGGTAAGGTCCTGACCAATAGACAAATGCAAGTAAGCTTTGGCTGGCTGTGGGCCAGCAAGGACTCCTTTCTTGGCCTCCTTGTGTTGTGTCCAAGGTTCTTAGCCACTGGTGTCATGAATCTCACCCCACATACATGTAGGTTACAGCAAAGGGGTGCAGGCCATGATGGGGAGAGGAGAGTTGGGGAACCACCAGTTCTCTATCACTGTGGGCAAGACATCTGTTCTTGCAGAACCTGTGACTTGAGCAGGATGGGCCCTCAGAGACATTGACTGGCTGGTTAACTCCATACCAGACAGGGACTCTGTCCCTTCTGGGTCCTTACACCTAGTTTAGTCCAGTTATACAGTGGATGCTCAGGGGCCAGCTCCACTTGCTCCTAGCCAACACCCCCTGAACATCCATAAGGCAGCTCTGTGGCAGTGTTCATCTAGCATGTGGCTTAGGCTGGTAAGTTCAGATAGTCCATCAAGATGACAAGACGACAGGATGTGTCTAGGTTGGGGAGGAGTTGGATGATGCTGGAGGATGGAGAGCAGGAGGAAGGGAAGGAGGAAGAGGAGATGAGTTTAGTGGTACAGTAGGAGGTAGAGTGGCCCACTTATTCTCCTTATTTTCTCTGGCAGAAATGGCTCTCCTCGCCCTTCCCCTCATCCTCCTTCAGCCCCACCGGCCCTGCACCTGAGATCTCTCCCCTGGAGGTGCTGGTCCGAGACACCAAAGCCATGCAGCTGCTTCTGCTACAGCAGGACACAGCCCCCTCCCCCTCGCCCAGCGGTCACTCGCAGGCCAGCTGCTTCACCAACCAAGGCTATTTCTTCTTCCATCTGCCCAACGCCTTAGAGATTGAGCCCTGCCAGGTATACTTCACTTATGACCCCTGCATTGAAGAAGATGTGGAGGAGGATGGGCCAGGGCCACCCCAGCGATCTTCTCCCACATCTCTGTTCCCTCTGGCTGGGGAAGAGGATGAGTACTGTGAATTCCCACCCAGGGATGACCTGCTGGTCTTCTCACCCAGCCTGAGCTCCCCCAACACTGCCTTTGGGGGAGTTGTAGCCCCTGAAGAAAAGCCTCGCCTCTGCACTCAGGAGGAACATCCCCCCCTACCATCCCCTGACCTGATGGGCTTGCAGTGCCCTCTGGAGCTGGTGCTGAGAGGTGATGGAGAGAGGCTGTCTGCTCATAGCTCAGGGGAGCAGGTCGAAGATAGCCCTTGTGGGCAAGGTCAGGACAGGGCCCTGGCCTCTGTCCTGCCTCTCAACACGGATGCCTATCTGTCTCTACAAGAACTACAGGCCCGAGATCCAGCCCACCTGTTGTAGACAGGTGGTCAGGATTGGGAGCCAGCTGCCTAGGTCAGGTCAGGCTTGAGGGGGACCAATTGAGGACAGTCCCTGGTCATCTGTACCCTGACACTTAGCCATCCACTTCTGAGCTTCACTTGCTGTTCCCTGGTCAGGCCAGGATCTGGGGTGGGGAGGAGTAGTCAGCCCCATCACCCTGTTTAGCCATGAGGTCAATAGTTTCCTGGACCTGCCTTACTCCCTACTGCTCACTATTTACAGGGCAGCCGGTACCTCCTTCCCCAAGTACCAAAGTGCCCATGATGCTCTTCTACCACAGAGCTTGCTGTGGCTCCGTACAGCCCTCTGTACCATTTCCTGTCCCAACTTTAGTCCCACAAGCACTGCTGAGGGACCGCTGTCCTCAGAGTGATGTGGCTGCTAATGTCTTAATCAGAGCAGCTGTGTCTACCCAAACTGAGAGATCCTGATAAGACTAAATGCAGCCTGTTGACTGTTGACATTCCCCCATAGAAGGAGAGGATGGGAAGGGTCATCAGACTTTCACCAGAGATTGCAGTTACTCTCCTGCACACATTCCCAGCTATGTGTAATTCTGCACCCAGTGCGTGTGTTCCTGGAAGATGCTGGTATATGCAGAAAGGGGAGGATTGATTGAAGTGAGGGCTCCATCTGTGTAGCTATGGGGACACCATCACCTATTCTGGGGTGGGGCTTTCTGTGATACAGCTGTTTTGGAGTCACCTATACTCCTGTAAATGAGCCTAGACGACTCAAAGTTTCATCAAACTGGACTTGAGTGGATCTGTGCCTTTGATGCCATATATGGGGAGAAGTAGATATCTGTTCACGTAACCCCTCCTCACAAAAGGCTTATAAAGCAAGTGTCAGAACTGTGCTTTGTAGAGCCCTTACAAGGATCCCAGGGGGTCTCCTGGATCCTTGACTAATGCCTACTCAGGCTCTATTGGTTGTGCCTTACCTAGACAATAAACATCTCTCATCCTCTCTTGTAAGCCCTGCTTCTAAGGGTGGTGCTGCTTCCTTAATGCATCCCAGTGTCTACAGCCCATACAGGAGATGATGGGGACAGCTCCTGACCCATCTTCCTTCTTTGGAGCTACCTCCTGACTTCACAATGATAGGTTTGGTGTGGACACAAATACTTCATGCAGCAGTGGCTGCTGGATGTACCTTCGCCCACCTCACCAATTCATGAGGGAACCTACTGGAATGTGAGCCCAGAGCTCCAGGAGCCCAGGCAGATATGACATGCCTGGGTACCATCTCACCCACAGAAGAGAGCATTGATCTTGACAGGCAGCTCCTCCATCACAGAGCCTTGGTGTCTGTCACGGTCCCAGGGTTGATGGCATCGCAGTGATGGATCCCACATCCTAAGGGAAGCAGAAACTCAGAACTAGCTAATGGATGCCCTACACACAGTGCCTGCCTTGTCGTTCCTGCTCACTACTCATTGGCTGTCTGGACAGACCACAGGCCCACAGGCTGCCAGGCCAGCAGGTAGCCTGGGGATAGGTCTGTCACAGAGGCTGGTCCTGATCTAACAATCAGATTTTCTCTCAACCAGATGTCCCAAGAGCAGGTGCTTGGAGCAAGGCCCCTAGGCTTAGCAAGAGGAGATGAGCCAATACAGAGGGTATTCAGGTCCCATGCAAGAGTTTTCCTGCCTGGCAGGGGTAAAGAAGGCTCCTCCTGCCACACGTGATGCTGTCTGTGGCCATCCTCCTTTGACTCAACCAGGACCAGACCTGAATTATTCACCCATACTCTAGATTGTGTACCCTGGGCAAATGTAAAACTTTGAAATTCTCTTGCCTTAGTTCCCAAGCAGAAACTGAACCTATTTTCACTGTCTGAAGAGGTCTGGGGAGGATTTGGTTTTCTCTCTTTTAAAGGTATGTGCCTGCCATCTTTGTAATTATCTCCTGAGAAGTTTTAAAACTGATTCTTTTTTTTCCTAAATATACTTATTTAAAGATTTTTAATCATATGGCTTCTGTGGCTGAAAACCCCAATCTTTCTATAAATAAAACACGATTGTAAAAAGCAGGCACAATGAAACTATGTAATGTGTGGCTCTGATCTGGGGATGGAGCCTAGCAGCAGAGCCCTGCCTAGCTGGTTCCATCCCTGACACTGCAAGAGAGTAAAGTTGGATAGTGTTCATTTCATTGCTGTTGGAAGTCTGTCATCTCAGTCTAGAAGGGTGATGCTGCTGGAGATCGAGGGGCATTTCCTCCATGAACAAAGCATGGCTGTTGAGAACATCTTAGTCATTTAAAGGAATCAGGTTTCTGTGCACTGATATGCTCCAGCCTCTCTTGTATCTCCACATCCAGGCTTGTGTAAGTGTTCCAATGGATGGTAGATCATGGATCAATCTATCATTCATCTCTCTCTCTCTCTCTCTCTCTCTCTCTCTCTCTCTCTCTCTCTCTGTGTGTGTGTGTGTGTGTGTGTATGTGTGTGTGTCTTAATGATAACTTTTCAACTATTAGGATTTTTCCAGTGTCTTTGAGAAACAATAGTCAGCAGTCTCTAGCATTCAATGAAGCTGCACATGTGGCAGACATTGCTAATTGATTATATTTATTCATGGCAGACATTGCTAATCAATTGTACTTATACATGGCAGACACTGCTAACCAATTGTGCCTGTGCATGAAATACATTAATTACAGTCTTCCTTCCACAAAAGGCTGGATGCAGCTTTTAGATTCTGCAGTACTGTTTCTGAGGTGACCCCAACTGATAAAATCTGGCACCTAGTGATGTATCCAGGTCACATTGCCTCTCTTCTTCCTTCCTCAAAATGAGCTCTTTGCTTTCCCTGGCTAATTCTCTGGGCAGGGAGAGCAGATGCTGAGATGGTGCAGCCTGGAAACCCGAGAGGGAAAAGAGTATGGGGCTCAGAAGCCCAGCTGTTCCCCATGTCTGGTGAAAGACCTAAGCTGGCACTGGGTAGAGAAAGGGGCCACCATATGCCAGGTGGAGGTAGAACCATAAGCCAGCATCCTAGAGAGATCTTGGGAGAGGGGCCAGGAGGGAGCAGCTGGCAGAATGTACAGGGAAGGGGTGCCAGGGTTCCCAGGGTCAGATTTCAGGGGAAAGGCACCAGCTGGAGAGCAAGCACAACTCGGGCTCTGGAGAGACTCAGAAGCAGAGTGAGGAGCAGGAAGTAGCTGGGAGGGCCAAGGGGTTCAAGGAAGGGGAGGCGGGGAGGAGCTTCAGGCCTCTCCTGTGTCCTTGTTAGCCAGGCCTATACCTTCATTCCCCAGGTCGCATTTCTGCTCTAAGCAACTTCCAGAGCCCAGGTCTTCAGGTGAATTATAGTAGAAATAGTTTGTTCAAGCTGAAGACAAAAATCCATCCCTGCCTTACTGGCTGTGATGGCATTGTGATGGTCAACAGATGACCCTCCCCCCCCCCCGCCCGGGAGAGTGAAAGTATAACAGGGAAGCACACTGGAGGCAGATACTATGGCTCAATCCTGAACCCCAGCATGGGCAGGGGGTCTAAGGGAGGGGATCTCAGGTTTGAAGGTAGCCTGGTTCATATGGTGAGTTCCAGGTCAGTATGGACTACATGACAAGCCCCTGTTCCAAAATAAACAAATAAATTTAAACAAAGAAATAAACTTGGATTAAATATATTTGAATAAATAAATAAATAAATTTGAATGAATAAACAAGTAAATAAATCAGCCAACTCCCTCTACTAGCCTCCCCCCCAGAAAAAAGTATATCACCTCTCATGGCCTTGAGAGGCAGGCGTTTGCTTCCCACTTTGCAGATGAAGAAACCGAGGCTCGAGATAGTTGTGAAGAATAACCACTAGTGGGCAAGGCTTAGATTTTAAGCTTCAAGCTCCCCGGTCCCTGGACCTTTCTGAGCACATACCTGCCAAGAGACACCTACCAAACGCAGAAAACCAGGAAGCTCTGTCTCAGCCTCCTGGTAGCCAACCTCAAAGAAAAAAGATGAAATGCCCACCACACTGTGACACGAAGAAAAGCGCTTTTCACTGCTCCACAGGGGGATGGGGGCTGAGAACATGGTTGACAGTCAGGTGAGGTGACTAGAGCCCTGCTGTGTCCACTGCCTCCCTTCTGACACTCCAGCATCTCACAGGCCAGGCACCAGCTGCCTCCTCCCTGCTCAGCCTCCTCCATAGCCCATCTGTTTCTTGACATTGCAACATGATGCCATCTGCAAATCCCACATTTAAGAGCCACACAATTCCCCGTGGGAATCCAGCATGGGACTGAATCAGACCCCTTGACCATGGGTCTCAGTTAGAAGGACTGGGCAGTCTAAGGGACCTCTGACAGTGGAACCAGAATGTATCCCTGATGCACAAAAGGACTTTGGGAGCACATTCCCCATGGAGGGATACTCCCTTAGCCTAGAGGCAGGAGGGAGGCCTTGTCCCTACTCCAAATGACTTGACAGATTTTGATGACCCCTCCTATAAGGCATCATCTTCCCTGTGGAGTGGGGGGGGGGGAATGGGAGGGGACCAGGGGGCATGGGAGGGAGGGAGAGGGAACTGGGATCAATATGTAAAACAAGAAAAATTTATATATATATATATATATATATATATATATATATATATATCCACAGCCACACAATTTATTTAAAAGAGAAAAATTGCAAAATTTTGTTTTGTTATGCTTTACTTTAAACAGCTGTATTGGGTAACACTCATAGCTGTCCCTGCATGTAGCTTTGGGGTGCAAGTTGGGAACAAAATATTCCACCTTGGACTCTCCCAGGATAGTCTCACTCACAGCCACATGTGGCCACACCACATCCTGGTTTGACGCTGGAGACACCCTATTGTCATCAGGTAAGGCTGGGCTTTTCATTGTCAGTGCCCTTGACTTGGTGACCCTGGGGGGCTCCCCTCAGCTCCATGCCCCTGTGCCTATTGGTGCACTGGCTACTTTTAGACTGCTTTTAATATTTCCTCAGTGCTCAGTTTGCAGCTCTAGGTACCACTTGAAAGGTGGCATGAGGCTGGGGCCTTGTGTGTCCCTTCCAGAGTTGCAGGCTGGGGTTGGGGGATGGCTGCGAAGAGAAACTAGAAATAACTGGTTTCCATTGCCACATGCTGATCTCTAAGGTTGAAAAAGTCCTATACTTAAGCCATGTACTCACAGACTCCTAAAGACCCCACAGAACCCCATTCAAGAAGTCTGGTTTCTGGGAGGCCCCTGAGCTCCTTCCCGTGAGTTGAGGCAATTCTTCTAGTGGCCCTCTACACTAAGTGTTGCATTATTAATGCACGGAGGCTTCACATACATGCCCTGTGGTGTTGCTTTTTTGTTTTGTTTGTTTTCATTCCATTTTACAGATGAGATTTGAACTCAGAGTGATTTGATGGCTCGCTCCAGGTCACACAGATGGAACACTGCAGAGAAAGGATGTGAGCTAGGTGATCTGTGATGTCACTAGCCCAGGTTGTCAACACTCTTTCAGGCATGTTCCAACAAGTATCTCAGACCATCTGACAAGAACCTACTAAGGCAAGAGCGACAGACCTAAGAGGATGCTGTCACATGCCCTGCCACCATGAGTTTAGTGCAGAGGGAAGGGTGTTGATGAAACTTAAGCTCACCAGAAGCTCTGAGCCTGACCCCCCCCCCCCATGTCAGCCTAGGGACAGCCCCTCTGCTGACATTTTCCGACACCAGGGATGGGACACACCCACTGGGGGCCTTGAGAAAGCAAAGCAGGAAGCACGCCCGCTTGAGACCTGGGGTGCAGGATGCCAGGAGGCACCCTTGATTCCAGGAAACCAGGGTGCTGAGGGGAGAGAGCAGCTGGTGGAGAGACCAGCTTCCCCGCCCCTCTGCGCCTCTGACCTCACATGGCATGCATGCAGGCACACAGGTATGCAATAGGTTCTGGCCCTGGGGCTGGAGTGTATGCAGAAGTCTCAGCCTCATGGGGAAGGAGTGACCATGGAGGGTACAAACAAGTAGTCAACACTCTCAAGACTGTCTCCATACCTTCCTCAAGACCTCATCAAGGAAGCAGACTGCTCAACCAGGAGGGAAGATGTTGGAGGGGTCTTTGAGGGTGCTCAGCTCGTTAGAGACTTAGAAGCACTTGATGGAGAGAAATAACAAATTCATTCATTTGTTCATTCAACACTCCTTTTTGAAGGGTGGTGATGTGCAAGGTAGACGCAGGCTGACCAAGGAAAGGAAGGCTGCTGCCATCCACCCCTGTAACCCTCAATGGCTGGAGCAGGGATAGACAGTGGTCCCAGCCTTCTGGAGCTGGGCAGCCTGCGTGATGTTCTGGCTCTGCTGCCTCCCCCACTCCTCCCTTCTCAACATTCTATGTCTAGGGGGATTAGAGACAATGGCTGTGTTTGGGAGCCCGCCTGAGGCCAACTTGCCATGCAGTTATTTATCATTGGGGCCACTGAGCTCCTGCCATGAGCACTTGACCTTTAGATGGAAGAGATTCAAAGGCACTGGGATGCCATGAGACACTCCTGGTGATCAACTCCAGTGACTGGGTGGGTGTCCCTGCCTGCTGGCTTCTGACACCTGCTCCAGCTTGGGATAGAGTGAGCCTTCAGGAGCAGGGCCAGCTGGCTGGCAGGAAAACTCTCTCACTGTGATAATGATGATTGTGGATGCTGACAGAGACTGGGGAGAGGGGACAACAACACCAGGGCTCAGGATGATGACAGTGATGCACAACAGCCACTTAGAA
This sequence comes from Phodopus roborovskii, assembly GCF_943737965.1. Taxonomy (NCBI): domain Eukaryota; kingdom Metazoa; phylum Chordata; class Mammalia; order Rodentia; family Cricetidae; genus Phodopus; species Phodopus roborovskii. Next base: position 3,126,296 of record NW_026126459.1, on the reverse strand, counting down.
GGTGCTGGCACTGTTCCCAGGTCTCCCATCACCATCGGGCTTCAGGTTATTGTGCCTCTTCTATGGAGGAAACAGTAGCAGGAATAGAAAAGAGGTTGTGTGGCTAATAGAAGGTGGAGCTCCTTGGAGAATATGAGTGTTGATGACCTTGGCCAGGCCACCTAGAGAAAGGAGGCAAGCCTGGAGCTGAACTGTCTCTAGCATGGCTCTGGCTACAGATTTTATTCATTCATACATACATGTATTATTTATTTATTTATTATGTGTGTGTGTGTTTTCTTTTTGTTTTTGTTTGTTTGATTTTTTAAGATAGGGTTTCTCTGGGTAGCCCTGACCATCCTAGAATTCCCTCTGTAGACCATCCTGGCCTCAAACTCAAAGATCCGTCTGCCTCTGCCTCTCAAGTGCTGGGATTAAAGGGGTATGTGCTACCACCACCAAGGCCTTGGCTGTAGCTTTTAAAGATCAAAAACAACAAAATTGTTGACCTTTGAACCCTGATATCTTGGACATTATGAACTCTCTGCCTGAGGCTTGTGTGCCGAGCTCTGCCAGCAGCCACCAGAGCCAGGAGGGATACAATACACTCCTACACTGGGCCTGCAATGGCTCTGCATGTTTGGCCTTTAGAGCTGAGTTAGAACATAATACTGTTTTCTAAGCCATTTTTTCACAGCCCTATGTCTCAGACATGTATCTAGAGAGCACCTAGCCAGAGCCCTGAATTCCTCTCCTACCTTCACCACATAGGGTTCTAGAGAGGCTCAGCTCATTGCGAAGTCTTTTCCCTGCCCACTTCAGAGTATGGGGATGTCTAGCAGCCCAAAATATGGAGATGTCTGCCAACAGAGTTTGCCTATGCAGAACCTGTGAATGAGATCCTATTAGGAAATGTAGGTACATGTAAGTGAAGATGTCACCCATCACCTGGCTCTACCCAGAGAGGAATCATGGTTAGTGCTGGCTGTTTTGGGCCCTGAAATGCTCAACACTTACAGACTAGACTGATAAACTTAGAGGCTTATGGTTGTTGGACCCTGAGTGCCAGGGACCTATGGCTCTAGACTTTGGGAACACTACACTCAGGTTTGATATTTATTGCTTTGGCCTTTAACCTCCCTGGTACTTGGCAGCTACTGTAACCCTTAGCTTTAAACAACACTGAAAGACATCAGTACATAGCAGCAGAAAGCAGCTGGGGGGGGTACTGCCTTCTGTTACTGCTCTTCAGCAGGCCTTGGGCAGGCGCTGGGACCTTCCACCATGTAGCAATGAGGTTATAGGCCCAGAGAGTGGGACTTCAGCCATGACAATTGTCCTGCAGTGAGAAGGACATTTGGTCTGTGTACTGGGCAGCTCTCTTGAACTTCTCTGGTGATCAGGACATGAGTTTCTCATTTTCAGCGCTTTACATCTTCCATGGACTCTATACCTTGTCCCCTATCATTTCTACTCCAGCCATTCTCTACAACTCCTCAGCTGCTCTCTGGCTGTTCTTGCCATGGTTGTTGCTGGCTGCCGCTGTCCCCAGCTGCTGTCTTTGTGACTTCTGCTGTCCCATTTCCTTTTCATGTTCCCAGTCATTCTATTAATGATAAGGATCAAAAATAGACAAAAAGGGACTACCCAAGAAAAGTTTCCTATTGAACTAAATGTTACAAAACCGGGCCACACAGGAAGATGTCTCAAGGCCAGCTAGGAGATTGAGCTGAACACTCTCACTTATAGAGACAGTAAGGGGGTATAGGGCTGATATTTGCACCAATCATGGCAAACATCTATGCAAACAAAGGACTTTCTTTGTACTGATCACAGTCTTTCTGCTGCATGAAAGTGTTAGCCCTCTGGCCTGGGTGAAAATGCAGGGTCATCTGGAGTTCACCAAGTCCAGCACAAACTGTTCGAAACAGTCATAGCTGGGGTTGGCATTATTCTTTGTTAACAAGCAGCTGTGGTTGCCAGGTAGCTTCCTCAAGGTGACCAGGAGTGTTTAAATTGCTGGCATGAGGATGGTCCAGCTGGCTGCTTACCTGGTAATCCTTTGCTCAAGATGGCCAGAGCATCACAGAAGCATCCAACACTTGTCAATTTGAGAATTAAATTGACTTGTACCCCCAAATCATAGCTTACTTAACGGGAAAAAAGCATGACAGAGGATACTTTCTATGGAACCTTATCATCAACAGTGTCAACAATAATTCAGGGCTCTTCCTCCTCTGCAGTACCCCAGGGAAGTGTGGGAAGTGTGGGCCCCACTGATCTGTCTCAACAAGACCAGCTCTCCTACTTCCTGCGGCGTCCTTGAGAGACTGTCCCAGCTTACATCATTCAATTGCAGGAAGGCTCCTGATTTAAAAAAAAAAAAAAAAAAAAAAAAGCTATCTCAGCTCTTCTCTCTTTTATAGACAGTAATTCCAACCTGATACATATATGCGCTGCCATGTGTGGCCCCAGGGAGGGGACATTCTGGCACAATCAGACCGTGGAGGGGAACCCCTATTATATGTGGAGGGGACCAATAGCATATGGGCCCTTGGAGGGGACATCATACTTCACATAGGCCATAGGAGGAGGCACCCTGCAGCATATGGGTCTGGAAAGGGACACCTGCCACACGTGTGCGCTGGGAAGGGGCTGAATATCTATTTGATCAAGTGCACAGCATATGCCTAACCCTGATATGTTAAGTCTGGGTGAGTCTGCTGAGGTTGTTGAGATAACACAGGTTCGTGGCCTTGGAGAGATGTGCCTTGCAAGTTAATCAGGCTGCAAGCCAGTGGGTTGCTGCCTCTGGAGCTAGAGGAGAATCTATTCTAGGCCTTTCCCCAGAATACAGTAGTTGCTGATCCATGGTGTCCTTGCCTATAGAGGCCCCATCTGACCCTGTCTCCACCTTCACTTGCTCTGTGTGTGTGTGTGTGTGTGTGTGTGTGTGCATGTATGTATGTATGTATGTGTGGGTAAGTGTGTCTCCAAGCCCCCTTTTTATAAGAACACTAGTCATTTTGCATTAAAGGACACCTCACATCTTTCTGCCCTCAACAACTCAGCTTTGTCAAGTGTAAGATGGAAGTCTGGGGAGGTGACACGTATTGACAACAGAATGTGGGACTTGGATTTGACTTCCCAACTACTAGACTGATTTTTGTCACCTGAATATGTTGGGCCTACATCTGCCCTTCTGTGTACCCCTAGCTTTCAAGCCATAACATCCAGGCCTCTCTGACTCTAGGGGTCCAGTAGTGCTATGACAAACACATGCCTAAGAGCAGTAAGACCTTCGTGGCATGTATGTGTCCCTATTTTCCCTGCTGTAGGAATGAGCAGAGAAAAGCAGAAGACAAGGCCCAAACATCTCAGCCATAGAGCCAGGCTCAGAGATGTTGGGGATCTGAGGCCCTTGCCCTCCTTGGCCCAGCCCCTCCCCTCGGCTGGGTGGATCAATAGCTGTGGTCACTGGGTACAGAGGCCACCAGTTGTGTAAGATCTTTCTTAGATCTCCCAGCTGCCATCCCGCCTGGGTCAGGGCCCAGGCCACTTGGCATTTCAGAGGGCAGGATATGGCACAGGAGAGGGGCTCAGAGTGGCTGTGTCCTAGTAGTATGTGGACCCTGTTCCCATCCTAGTTCTTGTTACTTAGAAACATTACAGGAGACTCTGGTGAGAGGAAGAATGAGCTGGGCTGGGAATGAGTGGCTAGGCAAGAGTGGAGTCAAGGGTCAGACCCATAAGTGGGGGCAGGAACCCAAACAGCCGGGGATCAGTAAGAAGAGCTACCTCCCTCTGAATAATAACCAGCCATGCCTCTCCACAAACACAACACTGGGCTTTCACATGCCAGCTATTTTTCCTGTTGGCCCAGGAAGGGCTAATGGCTGCAGTTAATCACACAGGGGTCATAATTCAGGGCCAAGGACATGCCCTGGTTCCTCTATGACAAAAGGAACCATGTCTACTGAACATGAAGCTAGCACTGCAGAATAGTTATATGTTCACACTGTCCACACCCGTTTTACACTCCACAGCTTCCCACACCACACCCTCCTGCCCTATAGCCTTGCATGCTATACACCTCACATCACATGCACATGTCTTGTACATGTGCCTCACAGCTTCACACATACCTCACAGACTGTGTCCGTCACACAGTGAATATGCACATGCCTACTTACACTCTCTCCCATGCTCCACAGCCTGCTTTACACATACCCACTCCACCCTACAGACGTGTCTTTCATGCATATATTTTTCACATGCTTTCATACACACATCATCTACCCACACATGCATTCCATGGCACACAAATCTTCTCTACATCACACACACACACACACCGGGAACCACATGTCCACAGCACACTGGACCTCAGATACACATACAACTCTCTGTAGGAAGCCTGGCTTGTATCACACGATTTGAGGATTGTTCCAGTGAGACCCACCCCTTCTGCTGTAGCACTCTTCTGTAGAATTCTAATATGAGCTTTGGTTTCCTAGGTGGCGCATCAAAATGCAAAGAAGCAGGTGGGATTCATTATTGCTCGTTTCATCTAACCCAAGAGAGCAGCCAAGCGAACATTTCAGTCCACAAACATTATCCAAACCAAATGATCAACGAGCTAACTGATTTTTTTTTTTTTTTTGCTTAGGATCTGGGAAATCTGGGGTGTATATTACTTATGAGCCCATCTCAGCTTATACTGACTCAATTTTATGTTCAAGGGTCACATGTGGCCTGTGGACACTGTTCTGGGCAACGGGGCTTTGTAGAATACAGTTGTTAATTCCTAGATCAATGGAAGAGGGTGTCAACCCCCCCCCACACTTCTCTTCTGTCTCCAGAAGGCACGAACCCAGGCTTTTCTGGCTAGTATGGGATGTGTGAGTCCCTGTTCTCACCTGAGTAGGCCTTTGAAATCCCCCAGCAGAATCTGCTCTTGGGGGAGCAGGGGCTGTAACAAGGCAGGAATGTCACCCAGCAACAGGCCCCGGGGGAGAGCTCAGGTCTCCTGCTTCTGCCGGCCCCTGGGTACCCATGGGGCAGGGCGGGGCTGGGTAGGCGGGCATTGCTTGCCTCCTGCCTCCTGCCTGTTTACCTGTGTTCAGTTACATTGTCGCTCTGGACCTGACAGGAGTCCCATGGAGCTTGGGGCCACAGGCCACAGGGGACAAGGGCCAGACACCCCAGCCATGGCTCCAAGCCATTGATCCAGCCTAGGCTGGCCAGTTTGGGGGTGGAGAGACCTTGGCCTGGATAAACAGAGGCTTCCAGGCCTGTGTGCAGGCCCTACACCTACCTTCCACTCTTGAAGGTAAGCAGGGGCCTCTGGGATAGGGGACGAGGATGTCTGAGTGGCCTGGTGAAATAACTCCTCTCAGAGTCAGGCCTGGCTCCCTGGAGCTCTAAGGGGCCTGTGTCATTCTGAGTTAGGCTGTCAGGGCCTCCTTGGCCAGGGTGTCCTGGAGCTAAAGCCATGGAATGCACCACACAGCAATTGGAGAATTGTAGGTGGAGTGAATCTAGCTGCGTGTAAGATGTGGGGTGCCAGAGGGCTTCTAGGTGGGTGGCCTGGGGTTCAGGTGTCCCAAGACAGGAGAGGCCTAGTTTGTGTGACTAGTCAACTTATTTCTCATTCTACATACAGTTTCACACCGTGGGTTTTCTGGAGAGCAAGACAGACCCAGAGCTCCACTCTGCACCCATGTGTGATTTACACACGGGACCCCTAACTCATAGTCTGAAACTGGTGTGTGTGTGTGTGTGTGTGTGTGTGTGTGTGTGTGTGTGTGTGTGTTTGCCAGTACATGGGAAGCCAGGGTATACACCCAGGGGGCCTGTGTAATGAACAGATGACCATGCATTCCTCAATGTATCTCAGTCTCCACACATCCGGGGGTAGGTATGTGTGGATGTATGTGTGTGGCTGAAGCTCCCAACAGTCTCCTCCCCATGTCTCACACTCAGGCCCTTATCTTCAGCCGTCCACATCAGGGCTTCCTCCAGGGGCCAACCATGTCCCAGCTGCCTCCTTCTGCTCAGTCCTAGGGAGTTCATCTTCCGGTACTTCTGATCCCACTAAACAGAGACTGTAAAACAAACAGCTGAGGCCGCTGGGGGTGGGATGGGGCCTGTGTGTCTCCATCCAGTCCTGGCTGGAGTGGACTTCTCATACTGTGGTTGAGTCCAGATCTATACTGTGCTACCTAGCAGGCCTGCCCCAGTGAACTCAGCCAGAAGAGGGTGGACAAGGACACTCCACTGTCAGGAGGGTGAGAGCAGGTACAGAGCAGGGGCTGGGCCTTTTGGATGCTCTGCCAAGGGAGAAGATTGCCCCCTTCCAGGGTCTCTGCATCATGGGTCAGATAGAGAGCACACCTACCTGGTCCATTGCATTGATGGGGCCACCACTCCTCCACGGGCACTCTGAGAATGCTTCTAGAAGGAGGTTTCTGAACCCAATGAGTGTAGAGGTTACATCAGAGCTTGAGCATCAGGAAGGAGCTCAGCATAGGAGGGACACTAGGGAAGGAGACACTTGCTTGCTGGTTGAATGAGAATTCACAGAGCTTACAATCCAACCAACACCATGCCCAGGCTGGTGGCTGGCACTTTGTCCACAAGGTTTACTATTGTCCCTGTTGTTCAAGTTTATGACCAAGAGAAGACCCATGTCAAGAAGCAAGAGAGAAAGTGGTGAAGAGGAGAGAGATGGATCAGCCACTGGGGAGTGTGGCACTTTTGGGCTAGGTGGGAAGGGCCTGGGATCTTACATTCATTCATGGGACAGCAAGTGAAGGCTCAGTCCACACCAGGCTCTGCATGGGGGCAGGATACACAGAGATGATGGAGAAAGCCTTGTGTTTGTGCAGTTGTAGAGCTAACCGCAGACTCATAGGCATATCATGGCCTCCAGAAATGCCATAAAGAAAATGCTATCAGGGAAAGGGGCAGAAAGGCTCGAAGGAGATATATGGGCCATAAGGCAAACCGAAGGAAAAAATGTTCCTGGCAGGGGAGGTGGCAAGTGCAAAGGCCCTGAGGTGGGAGGTAGCAGTCTAGCAAATAGTGTGTTTTTAGTCAAAGGAGGAAGAGCAGAGGAAGACACGTGGGGCTTCTTTGGGACTGTGCTGTAATGTGTGGCTTGCAAGCTGAGAACATGGTGATGACATCTTGGCAGTTGTGTGGGAATTCGCTGATGGCCATTAAAGTGATAGTGGGCCTTGCAGAGGCAGATGAAGCAGCCGAGATGATGGTAGAGTACAGAGAGGAGCTTAGATGAGCCAAGGAGATGCCAGAAAAGGATGGGGAGAGCTGGCTGGAGGCCACACTTCTGTAATCCCAGCACTCAGAAGAGAAAGCAGAAGAACTCTAAGTTCAAGGCTGTGGGTTCTTAGTGTAGTGGGAAGGTAGAGCCACATATTTTATGATGGACTGGACCTCAGAACAAAGAGAGAGCCATTGTCTAATAGTAAAAGTAGTGGTTTGGCCATCTGCATGGTGGGTACAGAAGATGGAGCCAGGGGCTCTCTGTTCACTGCAAACCACAGCCCATGCCCAGCATAGATTTTGGCTCTAAGTGAGAGGTATAACAAAAAAGGATGACTTAACTGTCACCCGACTGGGAGGGGGGAGTTGTGGCAGACTCCTTGCTGGATCTAAGCCATCCAGGTTCTACTTCCCATAGGCAATGAGATGAGGAGGGGATACTGTGCCTGGAGACAGGGCTGCTTCCTTGCTCCACCCCAGCACCCATTATTCATTTGAAGGAAACACCCTGAGCTGGGCTCCCAGAGGAGCCCAGAGGTGAACAAGACAGAAGGCTGCCTGCTTTTGCTGGCTGGCTGGATGGCTTGTTTAGGACAAGTAAACGGAGAGTGGTCTGGAACAAGTGATCCTCCAGTCTCAGACTCAGACTCCTAAGGCCTAGGATTGTGGATGTGCACATGGCTCTGATTTTTTGTTCGTTTGTTTTGCTTTTGTGTGTATTTTCTTTGTGTATGAATGAATGCAATGCATGCATGCCACAACATACGTGCGATGATTAAAGGAAAGGTCCTCACCTCCTACCTTCTCTGGGGCAGGATCTTGTTGGTGTTATCTGGCTCCCAAGCTTTTGGGGGCTCACGTGTCTCCACAACCCATCTTGTTGCAGGTGTGCTGTGACTACGGATGCCCACTATTGCTCCTGTTTTTATGTAGGTTCTGGGCCCTCGCACTTGCCCAGCAAGCATCTCACTCAGCGAGTCATCTCCCCAGCCCCAGCTCTCATTTAAAAGGGGAGCCTGGAGAGAAACAAGGCCCAGAGCCAGGCATGTTGATTTTAACCAAGGTGGTCCAGGGTGCAAGGAGATGAGTGGATTAATTAACCAAGGACCCTGAACTCTTGAATCCACTACCAGACAGTGCATAGGAAGCAACCCCATACTCCAACCAACCCCAGTGCGGTCACAGCCACACTTGGGTAAGGTCTCACAGGCTTGAATGACGTGATATGTATGACAAGAGAAAGTGAGCAGGCTTGGATGCCCTAGTACAGTTGTTGGGAGTCATGGAAGAATTCAAGCAGGGATAGGGGCAGGGGGCAGGAGACTTTTCTGGTGACAATGTGGAGGATGGGACACAGGAGGTGGACAAGAAGCAGGCAGCTCAGCTAGGAGGCTGTTCCAAGAATCCAGGTGAATCCTCCTACCAACACATGTTCTAGGGTGCACTTTAGGGTCACAGTGACATCCATAGGTGACACAGGAGAGAAAGTGATATCCCAGTGAACTGGAATCCTTGCTGTGGTGTGTGTGTGTGTGTGTTGTATGTTTGTGTGTGGGGGGGATGTCCTTCCATGTCCAAAGTTTGCTTAGCAGTATCTAAGGTGGAGCAGCAGAAGGAACCTCCCATTGTCATTTGACTATGACTTGTTAATTATAGGAGATAGCCAGATTAGGAGTTAAAATCGGACACTCAGCTCCTGCTGTGTGACCTTAACTTGGGGCTCAGACTCCCTGAGCCTCAACTGGTTTTCGTTTATTTAAATCCTGGGCATTCAAATACACCAGGAAAGTGGGGTTAGGCAAATCCTAACCTGAGCTATTTCCAGGACACCCTGAGTCTCACTTTCTTCATCTGTCCAATGGGTGCAACTTCCCAAGAGGCTTACATGGAGCACCTGCACAGGGAGGACTGGGGAAGAATACATGGCCACAGTGGTCCATATCCTGGGCAGCCTGTGGATTCAATAAAGTGATGTGTAAAATGTCTCCCAAAGGAATGAAATGATCGTGAACTTTATGTGGCCTTCCAGGAGATTTTGAGATGAGTAGAGCAAAGGCCAGTGACGTTTGCAGCGAAACAGTCTGGGCCCAGGACAGGGATGGCTCAGGGTGTCTGGGGCTGGAATGACTGTGTTGGATACCCCAACACACGGAAGGGAAGCCACTGGGAAAGTGGCAGAATTCTGTGTTAATGGCTTCCATCTGTTTGTGGGCATTGCCTCAGGACTCACAGTCCAGTCCTTCTAGGATGCTCCCCTGAGGCTACCTCTGCTGCCTGTGAGCTGCTCGACAGCCACCCTCAGTCCCCTTCCCTTCCATGCAGAAGGCAGGGGGCTGCCTTGCTCCTGGGCATCTCTAGGTCTCAGCAAAGGTTTCCCTTGCAGATGCCAAGATGTTTCCATCTCCCCTGTTCTACCAGGATGCCCACTGCTGAGGTTCCCCAAGTATGTGGGCAAGGTGATGCAGGTGATGGAGAAGAAGCTGCTGATCCAGAGGGAATGTTCAACACCTCCAAAAACAGCAAGAGAAAAGCCCGGGACTATACCCGCTTCACACCACTATTGCTGGTCTTGGCTGTTTTGGCCTCGGCAGGAGTCATGCTTTGGTATTTCCTAGGTAATGGAAAATGAGGGCCCAATTGGAGTGGCACCCTGGGAAGGTTCAGTGTAGATGTAGGGAAGACTGTCGTGGCTGTAGGGGCAGTACTGTAGGATGGACCAGTATTCCAGGTTCTAAAGTGCTTTTCTACTCCATGTTCTACCTCTTGAGTCACCTTCCCTCATGTCCTTCCAGACATGGGTACATTGCTGAATCTTTGCTGAGTTCCATGGCTTGGTCTGTCTGTTCCCTGATTCCTTCAGCTGGGGAGGGAGGACTCTTTAGCATCCAATTCTTAGGTCTGCATAAGCCAGGGTGTGTGAATGCTTTCCTTTGCCCACAGATCTCCTGGGCTATCCCTTGGGCTCAAAACCATGTACTTGGCTGCAGGAGGCCCAATGGCACCCACAGGACCTGGTACCAATTAGTGCCTCTGCTCATTTGAGCCCCAGGTGTTACTCTGGAGAGGACTACAGCTTCGTCATCTGTGTCTCCAGGGCTCCAGCATGGAGAATCAAGGGGACAACTAGACAGTACCCAGGCTTGGAAACCTCTTCCTTATATCTGACTTTGCCTCTGTGTTCCTGATACCATGGCCCTCAAGCAATTCATGGAGCCCCATGAACAATCCATCTACCATCATCCATCTGTCAACCATCCACTTATCTATTTATCCATCCAGTCATTCATCCATCTATTCATTGTCCATTCAACCATCCATTCATCAACCATCAATCTATCCATCATCACTCATTGACATAATATCAATCCATCATCTACCCATCCATCTATCTGTCTGCCATCCACCCATCAATCCATCTATCTGTTATCCATCCACCCATCCAGTGCCAGGCATCAGCCCTCCCATTAGGAAGGTTCTGCCTCCCACCCTCCCCAAGAGCCATCTAAAGCCGGATTCCAAGCCCACTCATCTCACTCACACAATGGGACTCCTTTCTTCCTCCACATCCCTTGGAGCTTCTTCTCTCACTGCAGCATTCCTAGAAGGTGTTGTATAGTGTGGAGACCCCCCATTGAACATCTACTCTCATACACCCTGTGGAGCCAGGCTCTGCTCCGCTCCAGCCCCAACTCTTTTAGCCTCTATCACGTTCATCATCGAATCTTGGACCTGGGTGTCCTTCATTGTATTGGGCCAGAAGCACTCAGTCTTCCTTGCCATGACCATGCCCTTGCCTTCAACCTCTGCTCTCACTTTCCTCAGCATCCTCTTCTAAGAAAGATTCTCCTTTTTGTCTCCACCCACTTTTCTTTGGCATCCTTAGTGATCAAATGTCCTTTATCCCTGGATCCCTGGTGACTTCCACATTTGCATGTCTACCTCAAGTCTGTTGCTGTCTCTCTACTTGGATGTCCAAGGACCCCCTCAAACCCCAAGTGTGCAGAACACAGCTCTCCCCAGTCCCTACAACCCCACTTCCCCATGTTCATGTGCCTGCAGGCATCCCTTTTGGCCATGCAGCTCCCTCCTCTACTTACCTCTCTCCCTGCTTCCAGTCTTCCCAACACAGTGGATACTTAGCATGTGCTTTGATGATCCCTGTTAACTTGGTAGATGGGGAATGGGGAAGAGTGCCAACAGTGTTGCCTTGGAGGCACAAGACTCTAGGGATCTGCTGAGGGTTGGGGTGACAGGTGAGAAAAGCAAGAGTCCTTTGGACATGTTTCTTTGGTAACCCAGTCCTTTCTGACCAGGTTACAAGACAGAAGTGACTGTTAGCCAGGTGTACTCTGGCAGCCTCCGGGTGGTCAACCGCCATTTCTCTCAAGACCTGGCCCGACGAGAATCCAGTGCTTTCCGCAGTGAAACTTCCAAAGCCCAGAAGATGGTAGGGAGGGACAGGAAGGCAGGAGGGGGGAATGTGGGAGGGTGAGAGGGCTCCTGTGGAGAAGTCTTTGCAGGAAGTGCTTACTGGGGTAGACTCTGCCCTGGCTACCGTGGGAAGGGGTTGTGCTGCAGGCGGCAGAGTCATGCACAGGATCCAACTGACTAGACATAAATCTTTCTCTTGCCACTTGCCAGGAGTGCAGCAGGGAAATTGAAACTGTGAAGCTCATATTGTCAGGGCCCTGTCCCTCTCATACAGTGCAATGGCCATTGCACTAGGGACAGTGGGCTGTTAGCCCCTTCCACTCTCACCAGGCACAGGACTATTATTCAGGGGACAGGTAGAAATGCTGGAGGCACCCCTCAGCCATGAGAGAGGGGACAGCTCGAGTGCTGCATACGGTGTCCCAGGTGTGCCCTCTTGAGAGCATTTCCATTGCCCTCAGCTGTAACTTGCTCAGTAACAACAGGCCAGCTGAACTCCCAGAGGGGGTTGGCCATACCAGAAGTCACTGGGAGAAGGAAAGAAAGAGGAACCCAAAAGTGGATGGGGCTTTGCAGGGTGTGGATAAGACTGTGGGGTGGGGGACAAGGTGTGAGGTCTGTGACAGTGGCAAGCCCTCCCCCAGGGCTCCCATGTCAGGCTAGATGGTGGCTGGGAAGCCTGTATCCATGCCACCATGGAGGGTAACCAGGGCCTTGTCTCCCCTCTCACAGCTCAAAGAGCTGATTGCCAGCACCCGCCTAGGTGCTTACTACAACTCCAGTTCCATCTACTCCCTTGGGTGAGTTGTTCCAGCCCAAATGAACCCTGGTGAGAGCCTCAGCTCTAAGGGCAGGAGGGGCTGGGCCCTATCGGCTTCTGACACAATACTCTAATCATACTACTTCTCAAACTCCAAAATCAAGAAAACCAAGAACATGGGGAAACTGAGGCACAGAGCAGGAACTTAGCCTCCTGCATGTGGTCTTGTCATCTACAGCTGGTAGTGTGTCGTGACAGGGTTCATGCCACACCAGGATCGGGGATGTCTGATGTAGGTGGGTCCAGGTTGGGAGTGTCCTTGGAAGCATGTGAACCAAGACCCAGTTAAGGACTTGGCTCGCCTGGTCATATCTGGTTCTGCCACTTACCAAATGGCCTATGACTTCCTGTGACTCAGTCTCTCCTCCTATGAGCGAGAATGGGAAGAGTACATAGCAGGTACCCAGGGGGTCTGAGTCTCAGTCGTTTCCCTTGAGTAGAGGGCTACATAGGGACCGGCTGCAGGTCCCTTTCACTTCTGTCTGCATAGGGAGGGATCCGTCACCTGCTTCTTCTGGTTTATCCTTGACATCCCTGAGTACCAGCGGCTGACACTGAACCCTGAAATGGTGCGGGAGCTCCTGGTGGGTGAGCTGCTGTCCAATAGTTCGACCCTGGCTTCCTATAGGACAGAATATGAGGTGGACCCGGAAAGCCTGGTGATCCTAGGTCAGTACTGGGAGGGGAACCCTGGTACGTTAGACCAGCTGGGCTGGGAGAGGCTATCCTTCCCTGGGGGGCGGGATGCTCAGGTGACCCCCTGTGACCCTGGAGCCAGGACAGAGGGTGGGGGCAGGGAGCGTGGGGGGCTGCCCTCAGATAAGTCTGGCTGTGCTCCTCTTCCTTGTTTTTATTTCAGTGTTCTATTTGTTTGGTTTTGCCATTGTTTACTTGTTTGTTCATTTCCTTTTGACAGAAGCCAGCGTGAATGACATAGTCGTACTGAATTCCACGCTGGGTACGCCGCTGTGTCCTTGCTTTGGCCTTTTTCCTTTTGAATCCCGGGTCTTCTTGTCTGGTCCATTGTTGGGGTCCCGAGGCTTCCACTGTGGGGACAGGGAGCCCTGACCCAGGGACACTGAGGGATGTCACAGAGGGCCCTGGGTGAGGGCTCTGAGCAAGGCTGAGGGGTGGGGTTCCAGTTAGAGGTGTGTTTGCATGCCTGTGTCTTGGATATGAGTGTGAGGGGAGCTATTATATGGAAACCTCCTCCTGCAGCCTGTCACTCAACTCAGTCTTCCCACTCACCCTTTTTCCTACTGAAGGTAGAAGCAGTCTTGCCAATCCATGCTTGGTCCCTTGGTCACTCAGCATTTAAACTGGTCTGTTGGAAGGGATGGTTCTAGCATATTCAAGAACTCTCTCTTTATTCTTCCCTCCTCAGCTGGGCTAACCTGCCCCCCTTTCTCTGCCTGATACCATACTGTTAAAATCACTTTGCTTTTCTTCCAGAGGCCCAACTCTGAGAAGCCAGGTGTCAGCTGAAACATACTGTTTTGCAAGGTTAAGGGTACCATGCAGGCTGTCGTCTATGGACTGGTGACTCTTGGGGTTGTGCAGTGTGCTATCTAGGCTAATGTACACTGTGACTCTGAACACACAAGCCTTTAGGGCTCAGATTTCTCTTAGACAAGCTGGAGCAATGTTTCTCAACCTGTGGGTCACGACCCCCTTGGGTCACACAGGATTGCTTATCAGATATACTGTATATCAAATATTTGCATTACCATTCATAACAGTAGTAAAATTACAGTTATGAAGTAGCAACAAAGATAATTTCATGGTTGGGGTCACCACAACATGAGGACCTGTATTAAAGGGTCACAGCTTTAGGAAGGTTGAGAACAAGTTTCCACCCAGAGCTAAAGTAGGGGTGAGCTCCTCAACCCCTTTCAGGGAGGAAGATGGCTTAAAATCCCAGTTGCTCCTGTTCTGACTCCCTTTCTCCCGTCCTGCTGGCCAGTCATTACATTGGTGGATGGAAGCCCTGACCTCAAAGCACAGTTTCAAAAGCTAAAGCCATGATTCTTAATCAGAGTTATGCTGAGCAGGTTCAAATATACCTAACTTGATGACGGATGTTGTGGAGGGCAAGAACACAGATCCTCTTTCCATCACTTCTGTCTGTCTGTCTGTCAATCTATCAATCATCTGTCTATTGTCTAGTTATCTATCATGTCTATCATCTGCCCTCATCTGTGTACTTATTCTCTGTGTTCTATCATCTGTGTATATAATCTATCTTCTATCTGTGCATCATCTATTCATCCATCTATCTGTTACCTGTGGCAAGTCAACCTGCAATGACACTGCAGAGTTAGATACAAACTGGCTTCTGCCTTACCAAGCAGTGACACTCTGACCATGGGGTGACTTTTCCAGTGAGCCAAGATCACTTATGGCTTAGCAGCCTCTTCATTAACACGAAGCCCTCAAGAGCCTGTCCTCAGAAGTCACAATGAGTCTGGGCAAGCCCTCACTCCCACTTGATAGATGTGGCTTGGGGACAGGTGTGTGAGCTGGAATTACAACCTGCTCTGCTATGTGCCAGCTGGCTCTTGAGGGGCTGTGAGCTAACGATAATTTCACACTTTAAAAATGATGAAAAAAATCTCTTGTGCAAATGTGTTTTCTTTCTTGTTCTAGAAGCTCCCCCATAGCAGCCCCAATTTTGCCTCTTAATTTAAAAAACCTTTGACATTCCTATCTAGCCCTTTTCTGTCTGACCTAAGGCAATGCCCTCAGGACTCCTTGATCCCCTAGGAGTTGCTGAGAACCTTGAAGAACTTGTTCCTATGAGCTGTAGGCATATTTACCAATTAAAACCAAAGTATCAAGAAGTCATCTATTGATCCATCAAACATTAAAACTTTTTACATTTTATTTTTATTATTATACATTTTTTGAATCAAGGTCTCTCTACAGAGTTCTGAATATCCTGGAACTTGCTAGGTAGACCAGGTTGTCCTTGAACTCACAGAGACCCTCTTGCTTTTGCCTCCTGAATGCTGGATTAAAGGAGTGTGCCACTGTGCAGGCTTAAATTTTATTTTTAAGAAAATGATTCTCTGTGTAGCTCAGGTAGGCCCCAAGCTCTCAATCCTGTTGCCCTAGTCTTCTGGGCTGGGTGCTGGGATTTCAGGTGTGGGCCACCACACTGAACTCTATTTTACCAACAAGTCCATTCATAAAAACATTTTTTATAAGAAATGGAAGTTTCCCCTAAAACCAATTTGCTTTGAAGAATGGTATTGTGACCTGTCCATTGGTGTCGCTAATGGCTGAGCTTGTGGGTGTCTGTATTTGGTCTGCTGTGACATCATGAGTCACAGGGCTAAGGAACATTCTGCTATGCTCTTCTGGAGACAAAAGAAACAAGGGTCTTAGTGTTAATATGAAAAAAAGAGTCTGACCTTGACCCCTCAGGACCCAGGGATGCCACAGTAATAATTCCGTGTGTGGTCAGAAAGGATCTTGGCACAACCCCCTTCCTGTTTATTTTCACCTTTGGTGGTTTTATTTCTCATCACAGGAAACTGCTTTAGAAGCATCACACAGCTGAGTGGGGTGGCACATGTGTTGATCCCAGAACTTGGGAGATGGAGGCAGGGTCATAGGAATTTTAAGATTAGCCTGAGCTACAGTAGTGAGACCCTGTCAAAACAACAATACTCCAAATAAGCCACCACCCTCCTCTTAACTGCTTTATGGGGGCTCCTTTGAAAGGTCATGTCAGCAAGGTATCAGTGTCACCCTGAGTGCCCAAGGATAGACAATGCTGGACCTCAGCAGCAATTCCTAGCCATAGCTAGCCTCCGGAGCCAGTTTTGTGGCAATCATCTGTGTCCACATGCAGGCCATGGTCTATGCCATGTCTGCTCTGATGTAAACCTTGCATTTCTGGTGGTGGGGCTGTGCTTTTTGCTTGTGGGGGTGCCCAGTAGAACTCCTGCCTTCCAGGACACAGAGGCCAACAGGTGGATGAGAACTTGAACCCTCTCTCTCTCTCTCTCTCTCTCTCTCTCTCTCTCTCTCTCTCTCTCTCTCTCTCTCTCTCTTTTAAGCCAGGATTGAACCCAGTGACCATGCAAGCCAGTCTTATGGTCAGGACCACACCCAACCTGCTGGACCCCTTCAAGTAGACTGAATTCCCATGCCAGGCTTCTACTTGCACTGTGGCCACCTGGGTGACTGGGGAGCTCTGATCCCCACAGGGAGACAGACAGACACAGAACATCATCATAAGCTAGGTACCAGTGCCAGAACAGACAGGCTATGAGGGATAGAATGGGTCTGTGCAGGGGATGAAGGTGGACTGGGCTTCAAGGCAGCAAAAGGAGCCAGATGAAGAAATCCAGGGAGGAAGGAGGCAGCAGCTCTGATCCAGCATCCAAAGCCTTCCTAGAGGCTGGGTGTCAGGCACAGGCCAGGTGTTGGATGTGAGCCCTGGGGAGCTGGGAGTTCCTTAGGTCTAGAGGGGAAGAACACCTTGGCTAGAGGAGACATGATTTCTCAGGCCATGAGCAAACACCTACAAGAAGCCAGATAGCAAAGAGGTCTCTCCCTTTCCCAGGTAAAATGCCTTGGTAGCCCCTGTGCTCAGGAGGTCTGCATCCCACTGGAATCTAGGTGGGCAGGCAGGAGAGGGAGCTGAGTGACAGGTTGTAGTCTCAGACCCTTTCATGGTCCCTGTGAGGCCAGGGATTATGGCTATTTCTGCATGCCAGAACTCAGAGTCACACAGTTGAGGCAAGTTGGTGCCAGGGGATACTTCATGGACACCCGACTGCCTCTCCCATCTCAGGTTCAGTCCTAGATTCCCCATGCCTGCTGGCAGAGTGCCTGAGCTCCTTGCTTCATGAAGCTTAGAGCCAGGCTTATTGGGTACTCCGGAGACACAGCTTTGCTAGCTCTGGCTTGGCATAAGAGCTTGTGGATTAAATGAGCTTTAAGTAAATTACATTTTCTAAGTGCATTTAATTTATTATACTCAATAAGGAAATGGAATGTATTCAATTAGGCTAAATTTAATGGGAAGGATATCCTGGGGTGTGGGTCTGTGGGATGAGATGCAAGAGGAGGTGTGAAGTAAGGGTGGCAGTGAGGTTGGCTGGGGCTGAGTCTCCAATGGGGACAACTTTGGGGTGACAAGCCACAGAGCTTTCTCCTCTACCTTTCTCTCCTCATGGCCACAAGAACAATCACTGTTTTTATTCATCGCTTACAGCATTTGTGGCTCTGTGTTGAGGACCCTGGTGTGTGCTGTCCTCAGCCTGTGGCAGCCCTGTGAGTGTGGGCCACTGTCCTCAGTGTACAGTCTCCTCACTGTCATTCCAGGCAGTATAGCCTCACCCTGTTTAACTTTCTATGGCTCCCTATGGCCCAGGACAAAGCAATGCTGCTTTTGATGTGATCCAGTCCTGCCTGTGTCTACCTTGTTCTCTTGTAATGCCTGCTCTGTGATCAGATTTTACAAAGCTCCCTCAGGCTTCTCTGTTCAAGTTGTGACCCTCCTTGCCATCCATGCGTCTTGATCTGAGTCCAAGGCCTGCATCTCCTGTGCTGTTTGTATCTGGAGTTCATCTAGGCACACAGGGCTCAGTGAGTTCGTTGAATGAATGAGTAAGCGCATGAGCCAGGTTGGACAGGGAAGCTACAGGGGGAAAAAAGGTGGGTGCCCAAGCCTAGCACAGCCCCTCTCCTCCTTATTCTCCACCATGGCTGGAGGAGACTCTGTGGTCATTTCCAGTCTCTCTTCCTGGCTCTATCCTTCTCCACCTCAGGCTGTTACCGCTACAGCTATGTGAAGCCAGGCCAGGTCCTCCAGTTGAGGGGCCCCGACCAGCAGACTTCTAGCTGCCTGTGGCACCTGCAGGGGCCTGAGGACATCATGCTCAAAGTGAGGCTCGAGTGGACCCAGGTTGACTGCAGAGACCGGGTGGCGATGTATGACGCAGCTGGGCCCCTGGAGAAGAGACTCATCACTTCGTGAGTCCCTGAAGGGCCAAGGGAGACCCAGGGTCAAAGTCACATTCTATGTACTGGGACCAGGCCCTGCAGCTTCAAGCCTATAAGACTGCTGTGGAGAACAATGGAAGAGGAGGCTAGAAGGTTCTGTGCCAACCAGCAGTCTCCAGTCCCTTCTTAGAGCCCCAGTCTCCCTAACTGGGTGTAACTATTCAGTTGTTGCAAGTGATCTCTAAGGCCCACTCTGGGAAGGTACTGGCTTATTAGAACATTCTAGAATCTGGCAGGAGCCTGGTATTCCAACCACCACTCCACTGCACCCTAGCTGTATGCCTTAAGACAGGGAGTTTGACCTTTTGAACTTCAGTTTCTCTTATCTGCTCACCATTTGGTGAGATTGTGAGACTCCAAATCTCACCATCTGTGCAAGATAGAAATGAGGCCCCAGGAATGAGGCCGTTGTGACTTCTCTCCTCCAAGGTGGGCAGAAGGTTGCTGGACTTGGCAAGAGTCTTCAGGAAGTGGGGCAGGCAACGCTGAGTTGTGTCGTTGTGACTTACTTTGTGCTGGGGGACAAAGTGGCATCATTTCTATGTCTATTGGGTCACACCATCTTGCATTCTTCTCTGCCCTATCAGGCTCTATGGGTGCAGCCGCCAGGAACCTGTGATGGAGGTGCTGGCATCTGGCTCTGTCATGGCAGTGGTGTGGAAGAAGGGTCTGCACAGCTACTATGACCCCTTCATGCTCTCAGTGAAGTCTGTGGCCTTCCAGGGTGAGGGTTCCCAAGGATGAGGGGGTGTCATGGGAATGAGTCCTGGTCTCTGGTGGCATGCCCTTCCTTATTGGTGACCGAAAGGGTCTGGGAGCCTTCACTGTGTGACATTCCCCCTTCTCTCCTTTAGTACCTAGCTCCCCATTTCTCCTTCACACTACCCCCAAGACCATCCCGATTTTTAGCAAGTTTGAAAATGTAGGGACTTGGCCCTGGCAGCCTCCAGCAAAGGTGTCCTGGCTGGGCACCCCAGGGGTCTCCCTTGGCTCCTCTGTAACAGCCTCAACCACCCTCTTCCCACCTCTCCTCATCCCATCCCGCTGGGTTAACAGAACTAAACTTGAGGGCCCCATCTAAGCTAGGGTGGTGGGGGGCTCTTTAGGGCCCCTTCCCCGTCTTCTCACTGTCCTGGATCAAGCCTGGACTCTCCAGATGGCCCTGCAGAGTGTGATAACTAGTGTTCTCTTACACTATAGTATACAGGAAAACCAAGGGGCTTGGGGCTTTTGGCCCCAGGGAGAGGTGACCAGAGAACCCAAGGTCACTGCTGCTTCTACCCTCTGAGCCTCTGAGTGACTTGGCCAACCCTTCCTCCTCTTGTCTAAATTCCATTAGTGGTGTGTGTGTGTGTGCCTGTGTGTGTGCCTATGTGTGTGGTGCTGGGATGGAATCCAGGCCCTTGACACATTTTAAGCAGATGCTCTACCCATGTTAAGCAAATGTTCTAGCATGGAGTAATGCCCTCACTCTCCAAACCTCCTCTTTGCAGAGGATGCAGCCTTTATTCCACAGCTGCACTGTGAGGTCTGCTGTGAGCATATTTTGCATGCTGTTTAAGTGCAGTGTTCAAGTGGCTCAGCAAGGGCCATTGCATCTGCTCACCACTGGGTGAGCATTCTTCTCCCCATTTTGTAGATGAGGAAACTGAGGCACATTTATATGGTCATGTTTAGCCCCACGTTTTGATGTTGGAGGTAGTGGAGTGCAGTGAGGCACTGTGGGAGGGCCAAGGGACCCAGCCTAATAGTTGTTCTTGGACCCAGACTGCCAGGTGAACCTGACACTGGAGGGCCGGCTGGACCTACAGGGCTTCCTCAGCACACCCTATTACCCCAGCTACTACTCACCCAGAACCCACTGCTCCTGGCATCTCACGGTGAGTTCCCCCCTCCTGCAGCCTGCCCTTTGCCCAGAACAATACTTAGGGCTTCAGCACCTGGGATAGGACATGGTGACATCCTGACTTGTCCAAGTGCTCATATGCTTAGTACAAAGCCTCCTGGGAGGGTGAGGGCTGTAGCTTGTTTATCTGAGGGCTAGGTGCCCCACTTTGGCCATACTCTCTGAGACACTTGATTACTTGCCCTCCTTTCCCAGGTACCCTCTCTGGACTATGGCTTGGCACTCTGGTTTGATGCCTATGCACTAAGGAGGCAGAAGTACAACCTGTTGTGTACTCAAGGCCAGTGGATGATCCAGAACAGGAGGTAGCCTTTCCCCCTCTCCCTCCCTCACAAGGACCTCAAGCCCCACCTCCCCGCCTGGCCTGGGAGATAGCAAATTGATAGATAGGTAGGTAGGTAGGTAGGTAGATAGACAGACAGATAGGTAGATATTAGAGAGATAGGGAGATAATGAGCACAGGCTGAGGCTGGCAAAGCCTGTTTTGACCACCCTGAGGACCTGGATCCAATCCCTAAGACTAACATGGTAGAAGGAAAAACCTGACTCCTAGAAGTCGTCCTTTAGCTTCCACAGACTTGCTGTGACTAACAGGAGTGCCTTCTACCACACAGAAACAAACAAAACAAAGGGCATGAAGCAGACCTCCTCTGCTGAAGATTAAGTAAAATGGAGGGTGGAGAATATACCAACCATGAATGCTAACTGACTCTACTTTTTGTCAGGCAGGAATGGGAAAAGATTGTGTGTGCTGAGATCATGCCCCTACCTGTTTTGTGTGGCTATAACAAAATCCCCAAGGCAGAGTGGTTTATAAAGAATAAAGATTTGCTTGGCTCATGGGTATGAAGGCTGAAGTATCTGTTTGGCTTTCTGCTGAGTCATAAACCTGACAGAGGGGGTCATGTGGTGAGGCAGGGCCAAAATGGCTTCTGTGACCTCCACTCTTGAGACCACCCATTAATACTTCTTATCCCTTAATCTGCTAATTCATGAGTAGACCAATGTATTCACCAAGTGCAGCCCGTGACCAATCACTTTCCAAAATGTCCTTCCTCCAAACATGGTTTCCAACTGTGAATCTGGGACTTGCCCAGAGCCTGACAACAGCAGGGAGCCTGAGGCCCAGAGGCTGAGTCATTTGCCAAAAGCCCCTGTGGTTTGTGACATCATTACTGAGCTCCAGCGTCCCTGGGTGGGGGATGGGCAGTAGGACTGCCCAGCTGTCTGTCCATGTGTGTATAGTACATCTGTGAGAGTGTTCACTCTTGTGTGGTATCTCCCCACAAAGGCTCCAAGTGGCCTGTGATAACTGCTATCTCAGGAGAGTCATTCCCAGCCAGGGCACCGCCTGCTGGTGGGAGGCTATGCCAGCTCCTTTGCTCCCACCAGTGCCTCTGAGAGCATCTGGGAAAGTCCCACCTTACCTAGGCCCTCACTTGGGATGAAGGGTCCCCCCAGTGGAGACTGATCTCCTTGTCCCTGATGGAAGGCAAGGCATGGTGGGAGCAACTCAACGGAGGCCTGGGGCCAGTCTGGTTACTGTGGGCTGATAAAGATATGTCATTGCTGGGAAACTCTCTGAAGACTCTGTCTTGGAAAATCTGCTGAGAGGTGGAGGAGGGGAGAGGCCAGGTCCTTTGGGCCAGCCACTGAGAGGTACAGTTGAGAGGTGGCTGAAGTCTAGTGACAGGGCCCTCTCATCGGCTGCACACCCTTGGCCCCCACCCCATCCACCGTTTTCTCTCTGATGTCCTTATGCCCTTCAGTAGCCTGTGGGTGTTGCAGAATCTTGTCCTTTTGTAAGATCCGGCTGCTGGCTGCTGGGTTTCGCAGAGCCACCTTACTGTGTGCTACCGCAGTGACAGCTTCCCCCTTTCCAGGAATCTGCCCTCACTTCCTCTACTGTGATGTCACTCTCCTGTGACCTGCCTGACCCTTTCTGCTAGCTTCCAGCCAAGAGATAAGGTGGAACTAGCTCCAGAGGTCCATGGCAGCCTCTGTGGATTGGCCTGGCTCTAGGTGGCCCTTATGCATCCTGAGGTCCTGTGGCTAGTGCCACATGCTGTCACCTTGTGTTTGGTGCCACTTTCCCCCAAAACCATTTTTTCAGGTCCTCTCTGAAATGTCTGCAAGGAGGTAGGGGCAGATGGTTGTCACCCAACTACAGTGCCACCACCATATACACTGAGGCCTGAAGTTTGCTGCCTCCTAAGCCACACGGTTTGTTGGGTGGCAAAGTTAAGTGAAACTCTGCTCTGCAGTGCTAGTCAAATGCTCTGGCCACCACAGAGCAGGCCACTGTCCCTTCCTCAGTGCTGTCTCTCTGCCCTCCTTCCTTCAGATTGTCCTTAGAAGAAGCCATGTGTGATCTGAGGCCCGGCTCCCCCCTCCCCCTTTCTTCTTGCCCATGCTTCTGCCCATCCACTCAGCATCTCTCCAGCTCCTGTAGGGCACTCCCTCGGCATCTGGGTAAGCCCCAAGTGAAGATTCCCCCCAAAACTCAGAGGGCAGCCCACACAGGGTCCCAGCATCTTCTGACTCCAACACTTAGCTGCTGAGGTGAGAGGGCCTGGTGAAACAGGGATGGAGGGCCAGAAACTCAGAGGGCCATGCAGGGGAACAGTGCCCCCATATGCCTGAATCGTAAATTTGTTCAGAGGTGTTCCCAAAGCTTCCCTGTCTACTTACTGGGGACCTTTCCAAGGACAGCAGTCTATAATAACTGTTATTATAACTATAACACAAATATCACACACACACACACACACACACACACACACACACACACACATCCCCTCAAAGCACAATGGGGTTTCCCTTAGCTTGGAAGGAGCTGGGCTTGCCCCAGGACGGCCCCTGGTGGTATTCATCTCTGTTTGGTGTCTGGACTCTGGCTCTTCTCTCTGGACACCTCTTTACTCTGACACAGGCCAGAAATTCAGAAATGTGTGCTTCATTAGTTCTCTCTCAAATTACTCATGGTGATCTGTGATTGGAAAATAAGTGGAAAATTCGGGGAGCAAATCTGTTTCATGAGTTCTCTTTCTTTCAGAGCTTGATTTACAAAGACAGATTTAGTTTCAGTGTGTGTATAGTACAGGTAGTGTCATTCCCTGGAATTTCTGGTGTCCACGGGGGTCTGTGAATGTCTCCCCACGCATGAGGATGAACAAGTCCTTTAAAATGCACATTTTAATATAAATAAATTTTTTGAAAAATCACATTTCCCAAAGGTTCAGCCCACTTCCTGGGGCTGTTCTCTGAAAATAAAATCTAGGGTCTTATCTTTTTGTCCATAAAAACCAGTGTTTCCTTAGCTTGAAAAGGGGGTGGGGAGCACTAAGGGCCAGGCTTCTCGGAGTGCCCCCTGGTGGTGATACTTTCTATGATAAATAGCTGTGTTCTGGGGCTCTCAAAATGATCCTCTTCAGGACCCTTCCTTCACTTGCCTTGAAATGATGGAGCACCCAACATTTAGTGACACAAATGTGGGACCTACAATTTTTGAAGATATAGTAGCTGGCTTAATAGTCCAGGACTGGCACCCTCACACCCCTCTCTGCTGTCAGCTATGAGGTACCAAACATCTACCTGGAAAATTCTGCTGTGGTGGTGAGAGAGAATGCAGGAGGGAGGGTCAAATAACAGATAGAAGCTATAAAGGTGACTTTAAGGCCCCCAGGGGTCTCTGGACTAAACTCTGAGAATTACTATTGGGTGTAAGGTCACAGATGCACCTGAAGCCAGAGTCTGGCTAGGAACCCGTGAGTGACAAGTCAGGGGTCTGGGGAGCTTGTTCTCCAGAGCTCCTGTAGGGAGCTGTATTGGAAGGGTCTGGATTCCTGTTCCACTTTGCACTGATCCTCAGTTATCTCTGCCCATGGGCTGCCAACTGTTAGCAGCCAAGAAGGCCACATCCGTGTTTGGTGGTGGGGTGAGGGACAGCAGTATACACACAGTTGGCCGGCTGAGGACATCAGCCTCTGCAGACACATGGAAACCTTTTGTAGATCCAAGATCAGCAGGAAAGATAGTTCTCCTTCCTTATGGAACACGGAGGGAAAGTAAAACTCAAAGGAGGCCACTGGCTTGCTAGATTCTCAGAGCCTGTGGGTGACAGGGGCTAGAATCTGTACCCAATTTTATCCCACAGGCAATGGGGAGCCATTGTAGGTTTTTGAGCAGGGAAATGACATAAACAAGCTCCTTTCTTGAAGATGACTCTGGGGCTGAGGACCCAGCTACCCAGAGGAAAATCAAGACAGAGGGAGTGAGGGTGGGCCCATTGCTTCTGGTTGCCTGGTCTTTATCCTGTCTGTGCATAGAGACCTCAGCTGGGAAACCAGTCCATGTGTCTGAGCCATCCCTGTTCACTCCTAGGCTGTGTGGTTTCCGCACCCTCCAGCCATATGTGGAGAGGATCCCCATGGTGGCCTCTGCTGGGGTCACCATCAACTTCACCTCCCAGATCTCCCTTACAGGCCCTGGTGTGCAAGTGTACTACAGCCTATACAACCAGTCAGACCGTGAGTACAATGGGGGTGGGGGAGGGGAGGCTGAGGGGACTCTCCTGCCCCTCTGCTGTGTCCAGTTGTACACAAATATTTATGAGGCTAGAGGGTGCTGTTTGTATGTACATGTGCATGCATGTGCCGCAGGCAGTTCCATGTATCCCTTTGTGTGTGTCTTATGGGTGTGGTTTTGCATGGGCCATGGACACAGGCACTGGAGCACGTATATGGATGGGTACCCAATCACATACGTGTAAGGATATAAATTCATGTATTTCATGCCATGTGCCCTAATGGTGCCTTTCTGCTTCCATGGCTTCCTGTGGGTCCCCAGCCTGCCCTGGAGAGTTCCTCTGCTCTGTGAATGGACTGTGTGTCCCTGCCTGCGATGGGATCAAGGACTGTCCCAATGGCCTGGACGAGAGAAACTGTGGTGAGCAGTCTACCACCATCCCTCCTCTCTCTTCACTCTCTGCATTAATCTTAATCTACCCCATGCATGGCCCCCCTTGTGAGCACTCAAGAACTCAGGGTGCTTGTACTGTGTCAGGATGGCAAGATGGAGGCAGCTTGGGAAAGTGGCTTCCCCATAGCCCCCTGAGACAGTGTCTAGAACAAGCTATGATCCCCAGCTCAGATTTTTCCCTTCATCACAGGCAGTGATGCTCCAAACCCCATGGTCAGTTCTCAATCTGTGAGGAGAGAACCAGAGGAAGACATTTCATATTTGACCTGGATGTCTGGGGACCTCAGACACATCATTCATGTCTGTTCCCACCAATGAAATGGGGCTTGCCAGGATTGCTAGGAGAAGGGTTTGTGATGGTGGGCACATGATGCAGAGAGCATCTGCTGCCACTGTGAAGCCCCAGCCTGGTTCTCTGGCCCCATAACCACTGTCTTCTGTACCCACAGTCTGCAGAGCCACATTCCAGTGCCAAGAGGACAGCACGTGCATCTCACTGCCTAGAGTCTGTGACCGGCAGCCTGACTGTCTCAATGGCAGTGATGAAGAACAGTGCCAAGAAGGTAGGGGGACCCTTCCTAGGGTCTCCAAAGAGATCAAAAGGGGTCACGGCAAAACCTTCTACAACAAAGATCTCTGTCTTCTTGTTCAAATACCATCAATGTACTGTACCTATGTCAGCATGATCAGCTGTCCACTCAGAGAACTGTCTGTCTGTCCATCCACCCATCCATTCATTCATTCACCCAACTATCCAACATCCATCAGCCATCTACCCACCCATTTATCAAACCAACCATCCACTCACTTATCAGCCACCCTTCAAGGGTGTTACCCTTCAAGGGGTTACCTCTTAGGATATGACAGGTGAACAAAAGCTTTTGGGACACCATATGCAGTAGTGTGGGGAGGCTGGGGGCATGAGAAGCTTCTTAGAAGTAAGTTTTTAGCTGGGCCCTGCAGAGATCTGGAATTTAAACAGTCTGGAGGGAAGGAAGCAAGGACAGGTGCAGGGCGGGTGGCGTTGGGATGTCCATCACAACAAAGTACATATCGGGGTCTTCAACTGCTGAGGAAACTGCGCCCTGCTCTTGGGTCTCTAATCTGACAGAAGAATCATGGTTTTGCCTTCAGGGGCCTCCTCATGGGAGTGTGAGGCCAAACAGCTCTACTCTGAGAGAGGGAACCCAGCCTCCTGTCAATGGGGCCAAGCTCAATAGGGGTAGGAGGAGACCCTAGAGGAGACTTGGGGAACCCTTTGGTGTGATTGAGACCCCTCCGTAGTCTCTTGGCCTCTCCTGGTGCCATTTTTCCGGGTCTCACTTTGGAAGGCTCCCTCGGGGTTCAGAGACCCACCTCCGGTGGCCTGCCTGGTCCCCTCCATCCCAGGAGTGCCCTGTGGGACATTCACCTTCCAGTGTGAGGACCAGAGCTGTGTGAAGAAGCCCAACCCAGAGTGTGACGGCCAGTTGGACTGCAGTGATGGTTCAGATGAGAAACATTGCGGTGAGCCTGCCAGCCGTGCCTGAGCATGAAGACCTGACCCTGGGACTGGGGCTGGGGAGAGGGGGGGAGGAGGGGTAGGAACTCTCATGGGGACACAGCAGGGGAGTGTCACCGTGTGTCTGTTCTGTGCCTCTCTGTGTCTATCGCCTTTTCTGGGCCTATCTCTCCTTTTGAAACCCCCATGTCTCTCCTCTACCTTCCTTTGTTTTCTGCCTCCATTTCTCACTAGCCTTTCTCCCTCCCCTCCTTCTTCTCTGTTCACCTCTGCCCCCGGCCCTCTCACACCCCCAGACTGTGGCCTCCAGGGCCCCTCCAGCCGTATTGTGGGCGGGTCCATGTCCTCTGAGGGTGAGTGGCCATGGCAGGCCAGCCTCCAGATTCGGGGTCGACACATCTGTGGTGGGGCTCTCATCGCTGACCGTTGGGTCATAACGGCCGCCCACTGCTTCCAGGAGGACAGGTGAGGGGACAACACAGGGCCTGGAGGTGGGTGTAGGGAATGCCACAGGAGGTACTCAGGCAGAGGAAAGGTAGAGCAGAGCCGCCATGACAAATGGGATCTGATCTGGCTCCAACCTAAACATGCTGTGTGTTGCTAAGCTCGGTGTTCAACCTTTCTGTGCTTGCCTCTTGCTTTAAATTAATGCCACTATCATTTACCCATTCCATTAGCCCAATAATTGTGCCCCTCCTGCTTGCCAGGGGCTGTGCTGGACATTAGGGAGATAGTGGAGGAGTCCACTGCCCATGCTGGTCATAAGCCATAACCCCTGCCATAATTTGACCTGTGACAGGGGGCAGTGGGTGGGACCAGTGAAGCTCTCAGGGACATCTGCACTGGCCCCCAAACCTCTTTTCCTGGTGAGTCCAGTCCTAACCAGATCTGAGCCCCAAACCCCTTGAACTGCTCTCATAGGAGCCAACTCTCCTGAGCCCTCTATTGGCTTCTGGGAACCTTTTTATCTTCCCCAGGCACACTCTGCCCTGCCCACCTGCTCTTCTTACCTTACTGCCAGTTTCTTCATAGGAGTCATGCTGTTCCCCCTTCCCACCCTCACCCCAGGCTTCACTAGGGAAGGATGAGGTGGGGTTGCAGCCCAGGTGAGGGACCCAGCCAGCACTGTACACCAGTCAGGGGTTTGAGAGAAGGAAAGGCCGAGTAGAGGGAGACAGGGTCCCCACCCCAGTGGGAAAGCTGGCTGTTGCCAACTGGGTCTCTGGATAGGAGACTAAGTAAGCAACTGAGCTATGATGCCTTACCCTGCTTCCTACCCAGCATGGCCTCCCCGAGGCTATGGACTGTGTTCCTGGGCAAGATGCGGCAGAGCTCACGCTGGCCAGGCGAGGTGTCCTTCAAGGTGAGGCGCCTGTTCCTGCACCCGTATCACGAGGAGGACAGCCATGACTACGACGTGGCCTTGCTGCAGCTGGATCACCCTGTGGTATACTCCACCACTGTGCGCCCAGTCTGCCTGCCTGCGCGCTCTCATTTCTTCGAGCCAGGCCAACTCTGCTGGATCACCGGCTGGGGAGCCCTGCGAGAGGGTGGTGAGCAGGGGCAGGTGGCAGGGTCTGGGGACTGTCAGGGTCTCCCACCTCCAGGCCCTCCAGCTCTGGGATCAATGGTGCTGGGATTTGTAGGACAAAATCTGTAATATGGCCTGTGGGTCTTGCTAACTGCCCTCCTAGTTCCCCTGGAAGGCACTGGAGAACTTAAGCAGGGGGCCTAGGGGATATGCAAGGATGCCACGCTTGCTGTATGAACCTTGGGGGAAGGGTGGGGTCAGATGGGGCTCTTCATTACTGTAGACTGAACTGAGGGGGAAAATGTCATATAAGCCACTCAGCCTTAGGGGTGGGCACTATGGCCCCATTTTATTGATGAGAACACTGAGGCTGAGTCCCTTAGTTACTGAAAGCCACCCATTCAAAAGATACAGGCAGGGACTCAGATATAAGACTGGCTGCCCTCTCTCTAGGGCCTAGAGTTTTCTGTTCTGCTGCTAGAAAGGGCATTCTTTCCTCCAGGCCTTAACTGACAGAAGCTGCCATCTCTAGAGGCTATCCCTCAGTTCTGCAAACATAGGCTTGGCTGACTTAACTACAGATTAGACTGCAATCTTGGCACATGGTGATTTACCACCTAGAAGTATGAGCAGGTGTGGTGTGGTGTGGTGCTGGAGACTGGACAAGGACCTCACATGTGCCAAGACAAGTGCTCTACCACCCTGCCACACCCAACCTCTGCAGAGATAGCTTAAAGATGGGGACGCTGAGGCTCAGAAAGGTGGCTTGGGTAACGTGGCAGTGACAAAGCAAGGGCTCCTTGCTTGGCCACTCACTCAGCAACACACATACGAACACCTACTATGTGTCAAGCATTGAGGCAGACAAGGAGGGTAAAGGTGAGAACACTCTTGGGAAAGACAGACAATGATATGAGTTACCACGGACGGGAACAGAAAACAGCCTGGGGAAGGCACCTGCCGGCATGGCATCAGGAGGAAGAGTATACAGAGGCTGGAAAGACTACTGAGTATTTCCTGGGCACCAGGTGCTCATGGTGAAGGCTCAGGTGACAGGTAGAAGGACCTGAGAATGTTAGCAGCTGCCTGCTGGATGGGAGTCAGGGTAAGTGTGGCTAGGGGAGGGCTTTAGAGCAGGTGGGCCTTGAGGGCTCCCACAGGACTCGTGGGTGAGAAGTCCTCCCCACCCACATCTTAGAACCAAAGGGGCTTCAAAACCCCAATGTCTGGCCCTGCAGCAGACTGGAGGAATACTATGGCATAGTTCTGCAGGACAAGACCTGGGCTGGAGCAGCATCCGCTAAGGAGTTAAGAGTACAGTGAGGAGCCCGATGTGGTGGTGGCGCACACCTTTAATCCCAGCACTCAGGAGGCAGAGGCAGGTGGAGCTCTGTGAGTTTGAGGTCAGCCTGGTTTACAGATCAAGTTCCAGGACAGGCTCCAAAGCAATAGAGAAACCATGTCTCAAGTTAAGAGAGAGAGAGAGAGAGAGTACAGTGAGAGAGTGAGGACTTGCACATGTATTTGATAGCATCCCCCCTGGGGCTACAATAGAACAGAGGGAGAGCTGACCTCCAGAAAGCTCTGTCATCATGAGCCATGCAGAGGAGTCAGCAGTGACAGGGCAGAGTGGGAAGGGCTCCTGAGGATTAGGATGACCACAGTGGGGACAGATTCCTAGCCCCTTGTATTTGCTGCTGCCCTCCCTGCAGGTCCCAGTAGCAGCACCCTGCAGAAGGTGGATGTGCAGCTAGTCCCCCAAGACCTGTGCAGTGAAGCCTACCGCTACCAAGTGACCCCACGCATGCTCTGTGCTGGCTACCGCAAGGGCAAGAAGGATGCCTGCCAGGTAACTACCTGTGGAGTGTGGGCTGATGGGAAGATGACAATGCCCACTTTACAGATGGGGAGCCTGAGGCCTTCAGAGGCTGGGGGGGTTGGTTGCTCATGGCTGCAGAGGCACACAGCACACCTTGGGGTGGGAGGCTCCGCTCCTTGATATCCTGAGACTTTGAGCCTGGAGTCATATAAAGGAGGACTGAAGGAAGTCATGCATCTCCACTCCTCTTTTAGGGTGACTCTGGAGGTCCACTAGTTTGCAGGGAGCCCAGTGGTCGCTGGTTCCTGGCAGGGTTGGTTAGCTGGGGCCTGGGCTGTGGCCGACCCAACTTCTTCGGCGTCTACACTCGTGTCACACGTGTGATTACCTGGATCCAGCAGGTGCTGACCTGAGGGGCTGTTCTACAGAGCTGGACCTGCCTCCGGCCCAAGTTCAGGGCAACCACCCAGCCAGGGCACAAGTATTCTGGGGCAAGTGACCCTGAGGCCTGTTCCCTCTGGCCTACCCCAGTGACAGCACAGAGAAGGAATGCCAGCTGGTGGCCAGGGTGTCTCCTGAGACTCAGGGTCCAGCCTCATTCTAATTATCTCCTCTCTTCCCTCTTCTACCATTGTTTTGGGGTGGGGTCTGGTGGCAATGATACTGGTTCCCAGTTTCTGGAAGAAAGCCACTTGGAGGGAACTGGCTCAGAGAGCAGATTCCAACCTGTGAGGCCCCCTGTGTGCATTGGATGGGTGTGAGGAAGGTGTGTCTACCAAGGGAAACCCTCAGAGCCCTTGAGACTGCCAAGTGGACCACATTGTAAGCCAAACCATGGGGTAGCCCCAACTGCAGGTGCCTGCTGCAGCTCTGCCTGCTACAGGGCCCTCCCTGCCATTCACTGGAGGCCCGCCATCTGTTGTGAAAATAAAGCAGTTGACCAAGCCCTAATTGCTGGTATCTGAGTGTCCCCATACATCTTATGCTTTTACTGAACAGATGTGCTGCTGGCTTAGCCCTTGTGACATGTGAAGAGGCCACTGTGCAGAGCTGTGGGAGGTGGGATTTTCTGGAAGGAAGGAAAGAGCAAAGGGTATATTGCCCCAGATAGTGGGGCATACAAGGAACAGCAAGCTGGGTACAGCCAAGACAGAGGGGGCTGCAGGGAGGTGAGACCCAAGAATGAGCAGAGGACTGGGGACTATGGGAGCCATGGCAAGCTGCAAAGCAGTCACCTCACATTTTACAGCCAGCACCCACACCATGTTGGGGAAGCTGGAGGCAGGTGAAGGGAGATGAAGTCCAGAGAGGGGGCAGAGATGGTTGGAGCAAGAGATGGAGACTAGCTGGAAGATTTAGGACACAGGGGCATCCCCTGGAGACAGTGGTGACAAGTGTCATGTTGCACAGAGCTCTGGAACTGACAAGGAGTGCAGGGGAAAGGGGGAAGGCTGGTCAGGAAGCAGTGGGAGGGGCTGGATTCTGCTAGGAAGGGATGGGGCCAGGCAGGCAGGCAGGGCCTCCAGAGCTCGTGAGTAAGGCCCAGAAGGGCCACATGCCAGCCCTTCTTCAAATGCCTAGTCCTAGAGGGCTCTGCTAAAATAGGGGCCCCACCTATTCTGTATTAACCTTAAAACAGGTGGGGAAGGAGGGCCCCATCTTTTAACAAGCTGGCTCCCGAAAAGCTGGCTGGAAAAGTGAGCTCACCTTTAGGGAGTGCATGGCCTCAGGGTTGTAGTGATGTTTTCCAAGCTATGAGCTGGCACCAGGGACAGTGCTCTGACCCCTGACCTTAGTGCATCATTGCCAGGTGTGGGACACTCAGAAGCCAGCGGCTCAGCTTCACAAAGGTGGGACAAGAGGGTGAGGTAGCCCAGAGGAAGTGGAGGGGTAGCCCAGGGCTTTGGTGATAGCAGGGTTGTTGACAGGGCAAGTAGCCTGAACTCTGACTCCCAGGTACAGGACTTAGTCACACACCCAGGAGAGGACAACAGCAGGGGGCTTCAGGAAAAGCGGGTTTACCTCACCTGAGTTTAAGCCCTGTCCCCAAAAGGAGCCCAGAGAAAGAGGGAGGCAGCCAGGCCAGCCTGTTGGTTCAGGTTTATTTCATGGTAGGTGGGACACAACTGACAGATGTGTGCCCATCCCAGGGGTAAAGACATGGGAGGAGCAGCTTGCCCCTTTCACACCTGTCCCCTTCCATCACAAGTTCCTGGGCAGCCTCCTGACTCCCTAGCACATTCTGCTGCCTAACACATGGTGGCAAAGGGGAGAGCCAACCAGGGTGATGCCAATCCTGTACCTTGCTTCCTGCTTGGCTTAGTCCTTGAATTGTCCCCCACCAGTAGCTGAAGCCAGAGTGTCCCACCAGGGGGCTAGGCTAGAGTTCCCTCCCCAGAAAGGCAACATTGCAGCC
This sequence comes from Phodopus roborovskii, assembly GCF_943737965.1. NCBI lineage: Eukaryota > Metazoa > Chordata > Mammalia > Rodentia > Cricetidae > Phodopus > Phodopus roborovskii. The sequence goes on along the minus strand of NW_026126459.1, from coordinate 3,093,608 downwards.
CCAGACACTTAGGGCTCCGGGAACCCCATTCCTCCCTGACCCTCACCTGTGAGGTGGGAGGAGGGTTGCCATGGAGACAGAGGCTCAAGGAGGTGCTATGACTGGGCTGGGAGGGAGTGTATCCGCCATGCAGCAAGGGGACCCAGGCGAGGGGACAAAGGGGCCTGGGAGATACGGGTGGGCAGTGCCACACCTCGGCCATGGGCAGGTGACTCTGCCTGGAGACCCCAGGGCCAACCTCAGGCCTTCCAAGGTCCCAGAGGGCCCCAGGCCTGGGCCTGGAGGCAGGGTTGAGTCCCAGCCCGGCAGATGCAGGCAGCAGTGACTAGGGAGAGGGCAAGTCTTCCTCCTCGGGCCAGGGGCCCACCCCGTGGTACAAAAATAAAGGATTTCAGATCGGAACCCCAAGTCCCTGGAGGTGATCTGGGGGCTCACATCCGGGTGCCTCTGGCTTGTAATAGCTAGAAAATAAGAGAGGGGAGGGACAGAAGGAAGAGGAGAGGGGGTCGGGGGTTAGAAAACCAGGGTGGGGTAAGGACAGGGTGATGCCAGGAAAGTTGGGGGAGTGGGAGAGGGAGGGAGAGAGGGAGAGAGAAAGGCAAGTGAGTCCCAGGCTGGCTCTGGAGAAGGGGTGGGGCTGAGGCCCAAAGAAGGCGGAGTCAGGACCGAGGAGGGGAGAAACTGCCAGTCTTGGGCTGGTGGTGGCAGCCTGGTTGGGGAGGGGAGGGGTAGGAGGAGCAGATCGCTGCTTTCCCAGGCAGAAAGGGGCCACCGGAAGCAGCTATCCAACCCATCTTAGAATTCAGCTGTGGCCCAGAGAGAGGCAGTGACTTGCCCAAGGTCACACAGGGAGATCAGTCTGACTGGGGGCTATTGTCACCCCTATCAGAGACCGGGTCTTTTCCTGCCACGCTCCAATCCTTGGCAGGCTCTTGTCAACTCATTAGCAAAGGCTCACCACATGTGGCCTGGCACCCACTCCACAGAACTAGGGGACATAGTACCCACATGCAGTGGTGCACGAGCTTCTAGACATGCGTGATGGGGCGGAGGCACAAGACTAGTCCTCCCCTCCCCAGCCTGGCTCCTTACTACTACTACAGGCAGGCAGGCACAAGTCTCCACCTCTGGACTTTTTTTCAGTTCTCAGGGCCTCGCCCCAAGGCCCAGAGAAGTTGAGAGACTTTGGTGGGTGGTGAGAATCAGCCAAAAGCTCGGCTCAAGTCCAAGGACAAGATATGAGGACCCTCCTTGCTTCCGCCCCTCCCTCCAGCTCTGCCAGGCTACAAACCCGGGGCGGCAGCTCTGGGGGCGGGCGCGGGGCCGAGGAGCTCTCACAGCAAGCTCAGGCTTGGGTCTGGGAGGGTGCGGACAGGGACCTGCAAGGAGGAAACGTGAGGAGGCAAGCGGGAAGAGTGGGGCCTGTGGCCAAGGCCAGCCTCAGAGGTGCCCTGCTGGGTTGGAGGACACAGAGCAGATACGGCCACGCCCCTCCTCCCCAGGCCAGGAGGCAGAAGGGGCCGAAAGGGGCGCAGGAGGCGGCAGGCAGGATGCTTGGGGATGCAGGGCCAGGGGGCCCGGGGAGAGGGCACGGGAGACTGGGACTAGAGCAGCCCCAGGGTGGAGACGGGAGCAGGCGGAGAGGAAACCTGGGCAGGGGCAGAGAGGGAAGAGGCAGGGTGCAGATGAGATCCAGGAGGAAGAGGAGGTGGATGAAGATGAAGCAGGACCTCCAGCAGGAAGCGGAGGAGGAGGAGGCGGTGGTGGGAGGGAGAAAAGGTTAGCGGGATCCTGAGATGACAGGGCTGCAAGAGAAAGTGAGAGAGGGATGGTTATGGGCGAGGCGCCAGGCGCTGAGCTAACCCTGGTGGCCCGCCCCCGCAGTTCCCGGCGGCAGCTGCTCCAGCAGGGAGAGGGCGGGAGGCCCGGGCTGTCATTAGCAATCGTCCTCTTGGGGGCGGGCTGCACCTTTCTCCTGGGCATCCGCCTCCACCTGCACCTGGGCCACCTCCACCTCCTCCACCTCCTGCCGCCGCCGCTCCTCCAGCTGCTCGTCCGTGCTCTGCGAACCCGCCGCCGACCAGGGAAGAGAGAGTGGAGACGCTGACGAGGGGGCGGGGCTGCGGGCGGCTTGTCCGCAGGGACCCCCGACCTCAGGACAGAGGGGCAGGCGGGATGAAAGGGACCTCTGAGAAAGGGAAGGCTAGCTACAGCCAAAGCAGCTGGTGCGGCTTCCCTACTCCAGAGAGCTTGCTTAAAGACTAGCCAGGCTGCTGCTGCAGAGCCAGGCTACGGGGAGGGCTGAAAGAGAAGCCAGTGGGCTCCTGGAAAGGTCTTACTTTGGGAGGATGGATCCAGAGCAGGAAGTCAAAGTTGTCCCAGGGCAGTCACCAGCCAGATCTAGATGCCAGCAACAGTGTCTGGCAGGCTGGGCCAGGTTGGTGACAGAGGGAGGCAGAGCAGCAGGGTACCCTGCACTCTTGCAGGGAGGAGCCAGCCACTGGCATGGGGAGGGGGCGGGTGGCAAGGGGATCACAGCAGGCCTGGGTGGTGACACACAGGAAGCCAGAGTTCCTAAGACTCCTGCACATGGGCACAGCTCCCACCTTCCCAACCGGGATCATGCCTATTGTGTGGGCCCTATTGCAGGCCCAAGGGTACTGGACCTTACTCAATTCTTCCCCACAGGCTGGCTGCAAACTGAGCCCTTTGGAGCAAGCTGCCATGGCCAGAGCCCACAGGGCTCCTGATGCCATTGAGAGAGGCTACCCAAAAGGCCTGTGGGAGGGTAGGACTGTGGGATTTCCCCATCCTGACCTAGGCTGACACTAGACAGTCACTAACTAGTCCCTGGGAAATAAACCAACAGGCGGGAACCCAGGAATTCCAGCCTGGAATCTCCAAAGGGCTCAGGACCCAACTCTTCCTTCACAGAGAATTCAGCAAAGTTGTAAGAAGAGAGACTTGCCCAAGGTCATACAGAGCAGCATGCCACACTTTGGCCCCTAGTTCAGCGTGCTCTGCCTCATGCCTGTCCATGTGGCCTCGTGAATGAGACATCAAGCCTACCCTGTCTGTGCCCTTGGAATGGTGCTGCCTGACTGATCCCCAGCCTGGGCCAGTGGTGTGAGCTGACTGGACAGCAGAGGCATGGGATGGATGGCGTTGGCTGTGACCATGACCATGAACATTATGTGGGTGTAGCAGGAGGGAGGACGTGGCAGCAGAATGGGGGAGAGGTGCTGTCTTTACACAGGGCAGGGACTCACCTTGGTCTTACGGCTAGTCTCTGAGCTTAGGCCGTGTGGGGAGCTGTGGAGTTCCTTAGACACAACACACAGGAACTCGGCCTGGTCCTCGCTGCCGTAGTTGTAGGAGGAACCGATGTTCACCAGCTGGGGAAGGGTAGGACTCATCACCCTCCCTGCCAGCAGAGGGCAAGAGAGATGGTAGTCTACTGGAGGGCCCCTGCTGACAAGAGGCAGGCCAGGGACCAAGCCCAGGAGCCCTCCATATCCTCCCTGGGGTCCAACAAATTTGCTCACATCATTTCTAGGTTTTCTGAGACAGGGCCTCAAACTCACTATGCAGTTGAGGGTAAACTTGACTTCCTGCCTCTACCTCCTGAGTGTAGCTGTGGCTCTCCTAATAGTGGGTGTGGCACTGGCACTGATACATGGAGTCCTATCCAAAACTAGAACCTTGCCTGACAGCTCTTCTCAGTTTTACAAAGGCCTTGAGAAGGAGGTACTGCCAGCTCACATCCCAGGATGCAGAGGCTGGGAGAGGATGCTCAGGTAGTAGGAGTGACAGAGGGCAGGGCTGGAAGAGAGGGTGGCCTCCCATCCTAGCTGGCTGGTTGGTCTTCCTCACAATGGCTATCCTAGAATCTTAGCCTTCTCCTCCAGCTTCCCTGTGGGAAGGTGCATAGGAAAGTAGCTCAGTTCATCTCTTGTTCTCAGGGCAGATTGGACCTTGGGTTCATTTTGAGAGAAACCCAGCAGGCAGAGTGCGGCCTTGTGGCTGATAAGAGGAGTCTCCTGTGGTGAACCACATAAGGCCTGGAAGCATGTATGTATGGTCATACTCATACCCTGGGAAGCCGCCACTTGGGGCTTCCAGGAAAGGGGGATGCTTATGGCTGTGCAAGTCATGAGACCCTGGAGGTCAGGGCCAGGGTCTGGCAAGGATTCCACTCACCTCCGGTTCTGGTCTCCTACACCTGAGCTGTCCCTAAGGACAGAGACTGGCTGCTGTGCAGACCCTCAGTGACTAGGATGCCCAAGGGCAAGGGCTCCCTGCCTCTGTCTCAGTCCACCTGTGCCTAGCAGGCACTTTTCTAGTCTTGCTTAGTCCCATTCAAGAAGAGTCTGGGTTTGGGCTGGGGGAGGGACTGGAGGCTGAGACTGTGAAAAGGACAAACTTAGGGTGTCCCTTGTACCCAGCCCACCTGCTCGAAGCGCCAGCCGTCAGACATAGTGGAGACCATCTGTGTGAGCTCCTCCTCCTGGCACTGCAGTACACGGTACACATGTTTGGGCGGCACCTATGGGTGAAAGGGTCACATGGAGGGTACTTCTAAGGGTACCAGGCTCCCAGCTGCTTTATCCTGCATTGTATAACCCTAGATGGAGGGCGGGACAGTTAAAACAGGAAGGAGGGAGCCATGTTCAGAATACCTACTATGTGCCAGATGCTTCCCATTCAGGGTTCACTACTTCTGAGACCCTTGTGTCTTATGGAATCCTATACTGAGGCTCTCAGAGAGGCTCAGTTACTTGCTCAGGGTTATCAGCTCAAACGTACCAGAGCCATGTGTGGAATATGGGTGACACAAGAGGAAAGCAGGGTAAGGTTTGGGGAGACATTCTGGGTTATCAGTCAAGTTATGCCCTCACCTCTTTGGCCTCTGTGGCTAAGACTGGGGATGGAGCTCTGATATGCCAGTCCCAATAGCTCATATGTACCTACAAGGGGACTGCTTGAATCCATGAAGTAGACATTTACTCATCTTGCATGGCCTTGGACAGTGGTGGGTGGATGATTGTACTGCTACTGGCATCCTCTGTGAACAAGGGTAGCTAGGCAACTTTGAGCATCTCTACTTTCCACACAGGAAAACATAAGGGCATAAGAATCTTTGGTCAGTCAGGGGCAGAACCCTAGCTATATATCTCTGGGCTGGGGCTGTGCTAAGCAGCCTGGGAGGCCTCCCTCTTGCCCCTCACCATTCCCCCAATCCCTTCCCACCACTGGTCCTGCCTCCTTCTCCAAACCTGGGTCACTGTGTAGTCTTTCTCTTCCATCCTGTCTTTGATGATTCTGATCAGGGGACCAATGTTATAGAATTCAGCTTCTTCCAGGACTCCTAGAACACAGAGCAGCTTGTCATCTCTACTGTCTCCATGCCCCATTCTCCTTGTCACATTCCTAGATAGGGTCTATAAGTTCAGGGCCAAGAAAGAGGAAACATTTCAAGTCTAGGGATTTTCTCAGTTGGTACAGTGCTTACCTAGCATGCACAAAACCATGGGTTTGGTCCTCAGCACTGCACAAATTGGGTGATAATGAACACTAGTAATCCTAGCACTTGGGAGGTAGAGGCAGGAGGATCAGATGTTCAAGGACAGCCTTGGCAACATAACAAGTTTGAGCTAGACTAGGCTTTATGAGATCTGGTCCAATCCAAACAAAAGGGAACATTTTTCCTTGGTCCCCACATAGGAGGCTGAGATTCCACTCTTCAGCAAGTCCTGTCTCTTGTGTTTTGATGAGCATGTGACCCAAGACTACCTGGTGAACCTGGGGCTCATTGGGACTGTGCCCTAGAATATGACAAGGAGGGCCTAGGCTACCTACTGTGTGCCCCCATTTATCAAACACGGGCTAAGTACCAGGCCTGTGCTGGGAATATCCCACTGTCAGAACTAGAACTGAGCACTTTTATTATGTCCACTGAACAACTGGGGAAACTGAGGCCAAGAGAGAAACAGCTTATCCAAGATCACATGGTTGTAAGTCACAGAACCAAGGCAAGCTCCACCCTTAGAGCTCTGAACCCCTCACTAGAAGTAAGTAAGCTTTTGGATACCCCCAGCTACCACTCATAACTGTTAGTAAAGCTCTTGTGAGTCCATCAGAGGTCCTGGAACATGAGGGAAGCAGGTGTCACTGTCTGTTGTGTTACAGACACACAAGATCAAGTAGATCCACTTCCAGATCGAGTCAATCTCTCCTCCCACTTGCTGAAGTACAGAGAGCTCCCAAGAGTCTGGACTACAGAAGTCCCTGCAAGGCTGCTGAACTCTCTAGGGACAGGAACCATCACAGATTGAACCTTTGAAACCTCACTGCCATGTGACGGAGGGATTCTGACCAGTGGGAGGTGAAGAGCGATAAAGATGGAAACTTGAGGAAGTCCGACCTCTGAAAGAAGAGACTGGTGGCCAATGAATCCCTGAGGGCTGTCTGTGTGAAGTACACAGTGGATGTTGGCAGCAGGGAAAAGCGCAGGTCAATAGCCCCTAGGCTAACACACTGACCCCAATCCCAGCCTGCAGAGTGGGTGGGGTCAACGGCTGTTGTCATAGTCCCCTGGCCTCTGGTACTTCCTTACAGCAGTTGGATCCGTGACAGGGTCATTCTGATATCTGTTGGTGCTCAACCAATACATGCTGGAAGGAAGAGTCAGCAAGGACCACTGCCTGAGTGACAGAAATCTCCCAGGCCCTGGCTGAGAGAAACGGCGACAGCTATCCAACCCTAAGCTGCGTACCCCAGGCGAGGCCACTTCCTACTGTGGGAAACTTCCTTCTACATTCCCATTGCTTAGTGTGGTAGGTGCAACTGTCACTACTTCATAGACCCAGAGAGGTTAACCAACCTTTCTACTGTCACGTGGTAAACTTCCTCCTGAAATCCATCTCTCAGATATTTCTACACCCCGCCTGAAGATATGAGCAAGAGCACCAGAGCTCTGAAGAGCCAGAACTTGTAAACAGGTGTGTGCTGTGATGCAGCTGGAGTATGAGCCTCCCAGAGGGACCTGCTCCTGAGCCCAGGCCCCACCCACGTGATCGCTTCCCCTTGGACTGCCGGGCAGCCAGCTGTAGACCAGGCACAGTGAGCTACCTACAGTGAGCTCTGAGCGTGATGATCACCTGACCTTTGGAGGCTCTTCAGATCACTGCACCTGTTGGGGTCAGCCAGCAAAGATCACTTACTAGAACAAGGGCTGGGTGAAACACCACAGATCCACAGAACTCATCTACAGTCCCAACACATTCTTCCAAATGTGGGTCATGATGCCCATATTGTAGGCACCAGTGGAGACCAGAGAAGACTATCCGTCCAAGCTGGCCTGGCCTGATGCAGAGCTATACTCAAGTGTACAGAGGAGAGCTGGTTTGAGGATGTCTGTAGTCCCTGCCTCTGGCCTATTCTTCACACTGCTTCCATGTCAGTTTGGCCCAGATATGATCCTCCACAGGCCTGGGAAGAACAGCAGCCCTGCCAGGAACATCACCCTGCAGCCGGCTTTGGGAACTTCATGAATTGGCTGATGGCAAGCGTCTGCCTGGGAGGCACAGAATAAGGCAAAGAAGGACCCAGTTCTCCTCACATCCAGCCTGGAGCATCACAGGCTACATTAGGCCTTCCTGAAGGCCTGGGAGAAAGGTCATTCCCAAAAGGCAGAAGCCCCAGGGCCTCTTGACCCTCTTCCTGCTCCCATCTCACTTACCCAACAGCACTCAGTGACAGCTTGGGCCTGTCAGCTTGGCAGAGACCTGGAGAATGGGACCCCACTCCAGGGGAAAAATAATGAGGAAAAGTAGATACCACCCTGACTCCAAGAATGACTTTAGGAATCCCCAGATGGCTCTGGCCTGCTCCAGAGAGCCCCAGACCAGCCCAATGAACCCACTCACCCTCCTCAGCCATGTCCTTGTCCAGCACCAGTTTGCCATGCCTGAGGAAGTTCAATATGGGCCCGAAGTAGGTGGGGTCACGGTCAATGAGGTAGGCCCCGGTCTCATCCTGTGGAGATGACCACAAGATGTGAGAGGTGTGCAAGCCACCCCAAGTGTAGCCCCCACACATAAGCTCAACTGATCACAGGCTGGAAAAGGACAGCAGGGGGAAGAAGAGGGCGGAGATGCATCGATAAGGCGCTGGGCTCCAACCCTATGTTTTCCAGACTGTGTGACCTTGAGTCAATCACCTGGCCTCTTGAGCAAGTCTTCTTTCCCCCATAATCAGAGGATTAAGTGTGAGCATAGAGTGTGACCTTACTTCTGAGAGATCCCTAGTTCAACACAGGCCTCAATGCATTTCCCTCTTGGGAAAGTTTCCCTCTTGGAAGCTATTCCCCTGAGCCAAATATCCACCAGATGTTTGCAAGTTTCCAAAGGAGCTTTCTGATTGGACACTTGCAGCCTGCAGGGAGGACCCCCTGAAGAAGCAGAGGACTTGCCCAAGGACATAGTGTGAGAGGGCCACAGAATGCGGGCCAAGGGACTTTGACAAGCCAACTCCAGAGGCCTTGCACACGAGGAGGCCAAAGTCAGAGCAGGAGAATCCATCCCACTCCCCACTCCTCCCAGATCATTCTGGAAGTTGGCAGGAGAACAGTGAGCTCACAAGTGGTATCTGCTAGGCCAGGGCTCTTCCTTACATTAAGCCCATCTCCAAGGCATCCAGGCCTCCTCCACCCTGTTCCCTGCACCCCTCAGCTGCCCACACCTCAAGGGCGGGGAGAACCAGCAGCATCAACTCCAACCGCTGGAGTCAGCCAGGGCAACAAGGCAGGCCGGGCTTGTAGGTCCCTCAGCACCGCCCCACAAGCAAGGGAGCGTCCCGGATCCAGGGCAGCGCTCCAAGGCTCCAAATGGCCGCGGCCGGTGCTGTCCCGTTGCCACGGAAATGGGCACAGCGATACCTCTCAGCTTCCTCCCTCTCCTCCTGCCTGGGCTTCCCGCCTCGGGATTCAACGAATGCTGCGTCGCCCAGGTCGGAGGCCGAGGGACGCGCAGGCCGGACAGCCCCTTAGCACGGAACCCGGACGCCACTATCAGCGGGCTCACCCGGTCAGACTGCAGCTCTTCGCCTTGGCACAGGCGGCTGAGGAAGGACTTCTGCTCCCGGCACAGCGTCTGGCGGGTGGTCAGGAACACCGTGCCCCCCACGTTCAGCCGCACCCACTTGCCCCAGCCGCCCCCGGCGCGGCTGCCCGCCCCTGCCGGTGGCGCTGCCTCCCCGGCCTCCATCCTCATCGCCAGCTGCGGTGTCTGCATCCGCCCCTCCGCTCGCTGCGGGCGGGTACCAGGCGCGGGGTATGTCGGGAGCTGTAGTCTGGAGCCAGGGTTGGGATGCTCTGCGCCTGTCCTGGTGTGGCTGGGACAGCAGATCTCGCCCCACATTACCTTTCTTGCTGGACACCTCGTCTCTCCTTTTGGCCAGATTGCTTGATTTGCACAAGGCCTGGGCCCTGGGAAAATAGCGATCGTCTATCGGCTATTCTCCCCATTTGTTCTTTGTGCTGGGGGGTGGGGTGGGGGTGGGGACTCAGCTGAGGAATGCCTGACCTGAAAAGAACTTCCAGAGATTCCTATATTTACCTACACCTACTTTTTAATAGGTGCGTGTGAATGTATGTGTGTGCATATGCATGTGCGTGTGTTGCTGGGGATGGAACCCAGGATCTCTGGTATGCTAAACCACATCAGCAATATTTCTTTTTGCCCCATGTGTGGTGAGGATCACAGGGATGACAATGAGTCACCTCCATCTCCTAAATTGTTTGAGGACATCTAGTTGGATTTAGGGCTGTCTGAACATTTCTGTGTGACAGAAAGCTGTGTGGACATATATATTACTCATTTAGGCTCCTGGTAGCCCTGCCAGGTTGGTCCCACCAAGACAGTGGTACAAATGGGGCTACAAAAGTAAAGACACAGCGATACATTTCCATACAAGTCTGTTTCCTCTGTCCTTTCCAGGGTTGTCAAGGATCAGGTCAGGGCTCCCACACTAAGCCCAGGCCTCCTCCACCCAGCTCCCTGCACCTCTCAGCTGCCCACACCCCAAGGGCAAGCAGAAGCAGACATACCAACTTCTTTCTCAGTTGCAGTCAGCCTGGATAGCAGGGCTTAGGAGGTTGAGAGGGGGGTATGAAGGCAGCCCTGGTTTGTTGGGGCTTGTGGGGCTGATCACAATAACCACTGGTTTGCAGGGATGGAGAGAAGGGAGGAGTGGATCATGTGGGATTAAGAACAGAGATAAGTCTGCAGGGACAAGAGCCAGAGTGCTCTAGATGCGAGTCTTGGGCTACTCTGAAGGAAACAGAGTCTGCCTAAGGAGTGGACCTACAGGAGATGATGTTCAGATACTGGCTTCCCTGATGCTGCCTACTTCCATAAATATGATAGAACTTAATCATGGAGGTGAGGCACCTGGTAGCCTTCTCATGTCTGTTTGCAAGATAGGGAAAGGGAAGTTGTGGAATACCCCCATCCCCCTTCCCCAGATACCTTGCCCAGTACTTGAGGAGTATGGGCTGTGCAACAGGCCCGTTGAGCACCAAGAAGGAATGGCCTTGGGGTGATGTTTTGGGACCATCACTCTGGTATTGGTGTTCCAGAGGATTATTGAGATGGGAAAATGGATGGGAAGGCAAAAAGGTGGAGAAGCTGTTGTAGAGATGTGGTATCTGCTGCCTCCCACCCACACTGTTCAGCGGGCTCCCAAGGACAGGTGTCCCTTTTAGGACAACACAGCAGGTAGCCAAAGTACCAAACACTGGACATGACTCAGGGAATGGCCTGGTTTCACTTTCTGTTGCTGTGATACAGCATCCTGCCAAAAGCCAACTCAGGAGGAAAATGGTTTTTTTGGCTCACAATTCCAGGTCATAGCTCTTTGTTGCAGGCAAGTCAAGGAGGCAGAACTTGATGCAGCTCATCTAATCCTCAGTCAAGGACAGAGAGAAAATGAATGTGTGGATGCTCTGCTCACTTTCTCTACCCTTACACAGTCCAGGACCCAAACCCAGGGAATGGTACCACCCAGAGAGGGCTGGGTCTTCCCACATCAGTGAATGTAATAAGACAATCTCCTACAGACATGCTTAAAGGCCAACCTGATTTAGAAACATCTTCATTGACTGTCTTCATGGATTCTAGACAACTGAAACTCACCATCATCCCTGGGAAGGTGAGTGGAGCAAACCCCTTATAAGGTTGGGGATCAGGTCTTCCTCCTCTAGCCAGGGTCCTGTTATCAGTGCCTGACCATTGATACCAAAAGCATTTAGCAAAGTTCTCAGAACCATGCTCCAGGCATTCTCTCACAACAATAGTGATGACATCAGCCACAAGAGCAGCAGGTACTATTCACTGGAAGCTTTTCCTGGTTCAGGTGGTACCCACACATGGGCTAGCATCATTCTGGGGCTCAAGGACACAGATCCTACTTCTCTGTGCCTATCTTATGTCGGAAAATGAGGCCCAGAGGTCATGGGCTCTTCCCAGTCAGTGTTGGAAAAGGCTATAGAGAGCAGAGCCAGCCTCGGAGTTTTGTCTCACCAACTCAGAAACCATCCCACCCTTCTGCCTCCATGGATCCTATGTCAACCCTGAAGTGGCAGTCTTAAGGCCACACCACAGGTGAACAGACCACAGTCCACACAGCTGGTCCGAGCAGGCAACCTGAGCCCAGCATTATCCTCATCTGTCTCCAATTCTGGAGGTGTCAGGTGAGTCCCAAGAAAGAGAAAGGCTGGCCTCCAATTTTTCCTACTTCAGAGTTCCTATCTCTTTGGACACATAGAACCCCTTCAAACAGATACCTAAAGTTCTCTCCGTGAATCAATGTTTCATTACTGTGACAAAATAACCTGAGTAAAATAACTTAAAAGAAGAAAGTTGTTATGTTTTGTTCATATTTTCCAAGGTTTACTGACTTTTTAGGGTCATGGGCGGGTGCAGTACCAGGGATTGATACTAGGGTCTGCTCACCTCATGACAGTAAAGAAGAAGGGAGGATAAAGAAGAGAGAGTGAGAGAGAGAGAGAGAGAGAGGATACTACAGAAACTAAAGATAACATCTACTATTCCACTGGGTGTGGAGGCACACACCTTTAATCCCAGCACTCAGGAGGCAGAAATAGGTGGATCTCTGAGTTCAAGGCCAGCCTGGTATACAGAGTGAGTTCCAGGACAGTCAGGGTTACACAGAGAAACCCTATCTTGAAAAACAAGACAAAGAAAGATCTACTATTCCAAGGCACGACCTACTTCCTCCAACTAGGCCCTACCTCTGAAGAAACCATTCAGCTTGGAACTCATTAGTGGGTTAATCCATTGATAATGCTAGTGGCTTCATATGCTAATCACCTCCAATGGTGTCCCAGCTGAAGACTAAGTCTTCACATATGAACTGGGTGAAGTCACTTCATTTAAACCACAACTCATCTGAAGTGGTACCGTCGTCACCAGTGAGGGTCACAGCCAGAGCCAGGTAACAAGATCCAAGGCCCCTAAATGGCCCACGGCTGCCATTACATTCCTTCCTGTGTCTGGGCTTGTCTGGCCCTTTTTGGGTTGAAAAGCAAGGTGTACTAGGGGGATCTTCACCTGACTCTGGAAAGGCCCTTAGTCCTCTCCAAATGACACTCATGTGTCACTGGGTTTGTTGAGCACCTACTGTGTGCCAAGATTGAAACCTGGAGATGAAGATGTCAGAGGTAGACCCTGTCTTCCAGAAGGGCTTTCTTGGCTCCAGGAAAGTGGGTTTGAGGGGACTAGATAAAGCCCACAATCCAGGCAGCCTAACTGTAATTGTGCATAGTCATTTCTCTGTGGTTTATTTGCTTGGGGTTTTCTCATGCTTACCTCAACCTCCCTCAGAAGATAATTGGGAGACACCAAATACTTTCCAGGATGGTGACAAAGTATCAAGAGAGTTAAACCTTAATTGCTAGCTGGTTCCACTGTCCCTTGGCGGCCCTTCTGATGTTTTTCGGTAGGTCCTGATTTAGCTGAAAAGTGAGACAGGTAAGAGTAGAGGTGCAGGGGTTCAGGGGTGCAGACTTCTAAACAAGGATGCCAACCAGCAGCCCAGCTTTGAGGAAGACCTTGGAAAGGCCACACACTCCTCCCTTATTCTCCATCTTACTTACTTTGTGCATTGGCTTATGAGAAAGCAATCAGTATGCAAAGCCTAGAGGTGCATGCCCACCCTGCCACCTACACAGAGGCCAGAGAGTACAGACTTTTGTGAAGCCAGCCAGCTTGAGCCAAAGGCTACCTCACTAGCCGTGGATGAACCAGACTCCCACCCACTCCCTGCTGAGGCTGGAAAAGAAGACAGGAAGAGAGGCCACCCCTAGTCTCCAGGGCAGAGTGGCTGCCATTGTGTGCCAAGCCTCGTGGCCTAACGTGACTCTGAAGTTATTCTATGTTGGGACTCAGAATAGGCCGTGGGTTCTTGTCTGAGCACATCGTCCGTGGGTTGTCCTGTTTTTAATCATCTTCTTTTAGCAGTGCCTAGCATCTGAGTGGCTTGTGTCAGCTCTGCTGGCAGTTCTATGATGAGGATGTCATTCATTCCATTCTCCTTACCTCCAAGTTCAGAATGTCAGAACATCACAATTAGCTTCAAGCCCTTGTTTGGTTCCTCGAATCCATTCCGCCCCTGCCTTGGGGGCTGACTCTACTGCTTATCCTTGTGTGGGTGTACCTGGAAGTCAGCACCTGGTTAGTTCACCTGAGGACAGAATGGATGGAGTGGGTCAGAGAGCTCACATCTGGCTGCAGGAACTATTTCTGCTGAGCAATAGGCTTCAGAAATCTAGGGTCTGAATCTGCTCCACGGTCCCCTACTCATGACATCTGGTTAGCTAGGTCTGTGACCTCACCAAAACTCACTTTACACTATTTGCAATAATTAAGCCATGATGTTATTGCATTTTTCAGTGTCCTAATGGGTAGTAAATGTTGGCTCCCAGACTGAGCCTTGGCAGGGGCAACATCCTGGGTGTATGCATGTGTGTGTGTGTGTGTGTGTGTGTGTGCGCGCGCGCGCGTGCGCACGTGAGCGTGTGTGCGTATGTGTGGGTAGAACAGACCCACAGGCCTGAGTGTTCCTAACAATGGTGTCACCATAATTTTACCTAGAATGTTCTAGTATTTTAGTAGATGTTCACCAAGTCTGACTCAGGGGTGGGAATTTGGTTTCAGAGAAAGCCCAAGGTGGGGCACACATGTAATCCTACTACTTGGGAGGTGAGAGCAGGAAGGCTGCTGAAACCCTGTCTCAAAGTTAGATGTCTCAAAAAATAAACAGATGAATAGGTATGTAAGCAGGTAGGTAAGCAGATCAATAAAGTAGATGAGCTCTCCATGCTCCCCCTGAGTTCACAGAAAGGGCCTATAACTGTCTTCTACTCCATGGGGTACCTGCTCAACTCACTTAAATTGTGAAAGGGCAGTCTGAGGCCAGGCATAGTGGCACATGCCTTTAATCCCAGCATGCGGGAGGCAGAGGCAGGAGGAGAGTTCAGCAAAGGCTCCTAGCAGCAGGGCATTCCCCCATGACCACAGTATAGGATCAATCTAAGACCCAGAGGAGGTACTGGAACCTGTCTACAGACTTCCATCTAATGTCCTAACTAAAGATAACACATGCAAAGGGGGGGGGAGATTTGCATCTAAGCCACCTTATACTTGGTTGTCAGCTCTCTGCCTCTGCCCCCCACCCCCTACTGCGTAGCCCAGGCTGTCCTGGAACTCAAGAGCATCTTGCCTCAACCTTCCGGATGCTGAAATTTCAGGTCTTCACCATCACACTCAGCCTTGGCTCTCTGTTAGACTGCAGCAGTTTCTCTGCCTTCTGCTTTTGAAGCATGTGTGATCTGTGTAGCTCGCCCTCCACTGTGGCTCTGCTTGGTCCTCTGTCGCAGTGAGGTTTGCCGTATGTTGCTGGCTGGAGCTTCACAGACCGGGGCTGGGTTCTTCTGGGCACCCCATCACAGAGAGGTGGCATATGCAGGTTTCATCTGTGTGGTCACTCCTCCCTTTGGAATGAGTCATCCTCTGTTGAGGAGACAGGGGAGGACGTGTTGATTCCCTTCTCCTCCAGCTAATTTATCTCAGCATGAATTTCACTAGTCACTGATTATTCTTGTGTGAAATAATCAAGCATGGTGACTGCCAGGCTCTGATTTTGTAATCCTATTACTGCTCAGTATTCACTGGTGTTTGTCTATTGGACAGTCTTCTTCTGCTTCCTTAATTAATATCGATACAGGCTATTACAGTCTTTATTCTATGGGTTAAAATGTTACTACTGTTATTATTTTATACTAAAACTATCTAAGATTTGATTAATGGGAACCTCTTCCTGGCTTCTGTACTTTTCAAAATAAATTTTTTGAAGCTGCAAATGAGTCCAGTTGGTAGAGTGCTTGCCCAGTGTACACAAAGCCCTGGGTTCTATCTCAAGCACAGCATAAACCAGGCATGGTGCATGACTGTAATCCCAGCATTTGGGAGCTAGAGGCAGGAGGCTGAGAAGTTCAAAGTCGTACTCAGCTATATTGAGGGTCTGAGGCCAGTCTCTCTGAGAAACAAGCACACAAAAAGAAAAGAAAACTGTGCTGTGGTGCTGTGGTGGCATACAATTTTAATCCAATCCTATCACTTGGAAGGCAGAGGCAGGCAGATTTCTGTAAGTTCAAAATCAGCCTCGTCCATAAATTGAGTTCCAAGACAGCCAGGGTACAGAGGAACCCTGTCTTGAAAAATCAAAACCAATCTCCCCTCCCCCCAAAAAGGAGGGAGGGAAATATTAAGTGAACTAATTTTTAATCTCTTAAAAATTGTGGTACAACACACAAAACATGATACTAGATGACCAAGGAGGTTTTAAGGTCAGTGTCCAGTGGGGTGAAGACATACCTCTGAGTTCATCCCAAGCACAATCATCATTCCCCCATAGTGCCATTGCTATCTATCAATACCATCTCCGTCACTATCATCTCTGCCATCCTTACCATCCCCACCATCCTCCCTATCCCACCATCCCATCAATATCACTTATCCCTACTTTTCCCACTATCACCATCATCCTCATATTTAACACCATTAGCACTGTCTATTACAGAACTCTTACACCTCATAAATCTAGGACTTGGCATCTTTAAGTAACACCTCCACCTCCATCCTTTGGTCCCATCTCCATCACACCAGTCTGAAGTGTGTTTCAGTGAGAGACATATCTTTTCTTTCCTTTTCTTTCTCCCTTTCTTTCTTTTGTTCTTTCTTTCTTTCTTTTTGTTCCCTCACCCTCCAATCCTCCCCTATCACCCACACCAAACCCCAGCCCATCCCCTTTCTGCTCTCTAGCATGGGAAGTCTTCAAAGTCTGTCATATCGTTTGGGGCAGGGTCTAGGCCCTCTCCCATGTGTCTAGGCTGAGAGAGTACCCTTCTATGTGGAATGGGCTCTCAAAGTCTATTTGTATACTAGGGATAAATACTGATGCATTATTAGAGGCCCCGAGTCCTCCTAACTAACACCCACATTCAGGATGTCTGGGTCAGTCCTATGCTGGTTTCCCAGCTATCTGGGGTCCATGACCTCTCCCATGTTCAGGTCAGCTGTCTTTGTGGGTTTCTGTAGTCTGGTCTTGATCCCTTTGTTCGCCACTCCTTCCTCTCTGCAACTGGATTCCAGGAGTTCGGCTCAGTGTTTAGCTGTGGGCATCTGCTTCTGCTTCCATCAGCTACTAGATGAAGGTTCTAGGTTGGCATATAAGGTAATTATAAGTTTCATTATCAGGGAAGAGCATTAAAGGTAGCCTCTCCACTATTTGTTAAGCACATGCAGGACCCTTAGTTCCATCCTCAACACATCAATAGACTCACAACCTCCACTACCACCACATGAAAACAATAACACGTGAATGCCCAAATGGTCTCTGCCTGCTCTAGCAGCACCCAGGTCCATTTTGTAGATTATGAGTTAAGATGCATTCCTGGTCAATTGCTCACACATAGTACACAAGTTAGGAAGGAGACATGTGGATCTAGTCTCATGTGGCTGTGCGGGCGCGCACACACGTACAGAGGCAAGCACATATGTTTCTCCTTCTGCTCAGAACTCTGAGGTCATTGACACTTGAATTCTGACACAGCATGGTGAGCTTATCCTTCTTCTGCCTCATTTTCCTCTTTCTAGCAAAGAAAATGTTGATTCTCAGGTTTCTGAGTTTTCTCCTTTTGCCTTGTGTCTGAAGACTTGCAGTCCTTACAGTCACGATGGGCTGATGGCTGAGAGATCCAAGGGTTCATTCTCCTTAGTCTAAGTGGTCACCTTTGTCTGAATTACAGCTGGGTTAGCTTGCTGTGACAGTGCTGTGTTCTCTTTCCTTCATCACTGTTGATTGATTGATTGGGATGATGTTTGGTTTTGTATGTCAAAAAGCTACAAGCAGGAAAACGGGAAAAATACCACCCCCAGTGCTCTGTCTATTCTAATGTTTCTGCACATCCCCACTGGTGCCAACCTCATGCCTTTCTGATTCATACTTTGGCATGATGTTTTACAGGAATGAATAGGCCCATATCTCTTTCTGTACTCCTATTTTCTTATTCAATAGGCTCCACAATCAGTAGTGCACAAGTTCTCTTCTACTTTGTCTTTTCCCCTTAACACCTTGTCTTAGACATCATTTAAAGTTTAGATAGGCTTCATTCTTCTTTTTTCTTTAAAAATGTTCTCTGTTATTACTATTATGTGTCTGCCTGCCTGTCTGTCCAACTGTCTCAGGTTATCAGGCTTATGCAGCAAATATTTTTACCTGAAGAATCATCTCACTGCCCTTTCTTCCTTCCTTCCTTTCTTTCTCTCATTCTGTCTGTCTCTCTCTTTCTTTCTGTCTGTTTGCCTTGGAGCTAGAGAGACAGCTCAGCACTTAATAGTACTCTCGGCTCTACCAGGGGACCCCAGTTCATTTTCCCACCCCAGCCCCAGGGGATTCAACACCCTCTTCTGGCCTCTGAGGCATCTGCATGCATGTGGCACACACACACACACACACACACACACACACACACTAAATAAGGCATCTTTTAAAAAATAAATAAAACAAGGGTTTGCTATGTATGCCAGGCTGACTTTGAACCCCCAGTCTTCTTGCCTCAGCCTCCTAAGTGCTGGGGCTACAGAGTTTGCCACCAAGTCTACCACATCCACCATGCCCACCACACTAATACTGATTAATAAAAACTATTAAGGTTATTCTATTGACATTAAGAGTTTCTCTCCCTTATATTCTCTATTGTTAGAGTGTCTGTAGAATATCAATTTGCATGTGTTAATTTTATACAGTACAGAGTTATTGTTTAGGTAACTCTCATTATTCATTCTCAGTGGTATTTCAATAATACTGCCACTACTTGAAAAGAAGACAAAATGACAGTTTTTCTTTTGTCTTTCAAACTTTTAATGGTTTGTCCTAGGCTGGCCTGAGACTCATTATCCTCCTGCTTCAGTCATCAGAAACTCCAGCATGTGTCTCCATGCTCAACTGGGAATTAATATTTTAGAGGAGGTAGGACCTCTGGAGAATGTGTTGTGAGCTTCCTCACCAAATGCTCTGCTGGAATAAGGGACACAGTCCAGGGAATTCAAGCTTGGCACTGTTACCCTGTGTGTGAGTGAAGATGCCTCTCTCACCCAAAGCTGCCCTGCACCCTCTCTGTTCTCTGAGTCCAGTCTCTGATGCTCCTCAGTGCTGGATCACCAAGGTGTCTGTGTGGTCCCCCTTCCCAGAGAGCAATACACTTCTTAGGACTGTCCTCCTCCACTGTGTCACCAGTTCCTGGGAGTCGGGAAGGTTTCTAAGGATGTGCACTGGGCTGAATCAGGATGGATCTGGGACATGGGCTTGGTGATGGCAGTGGGGACAGAGGCAGGACTCTGCGGGTCTCCTGCTGGTGGGATATGGGTAAGGGAGATAGAATTTCAGAGAAGTCATTGCCAAGAGTGGTGTCCATGCACTGAGACCAAGATGACAAGTGAAGGGGAATGCAGATGAGGGATCCAGTAGGCTGGAGGCCACAGTGATCTAAGCCATTGCCTTGAGTGAAGGAGTGGACCCACTTAGTGGCAGGCAGGAGGAAGAGGGCTGAGAATCCAGCCACAGTCAGCAGGACCAATCAGCATTTCCATGTCCCCGGTGCTGCTAGGTACTAACCCTTTGGATCCTTTGGTTTGGGAGCAATCAGCATCTGAAGATAGCACCATGCACCAAAAACACCAAAGAAAGCCTTGGGAGTTGGGGTGCACCTTACCCAAGTCAGGGGAATGTGTGTCGAAGTTATTTTTCTTTCCTTTTTATGTGGGAGGGAGGGGTGTCGAGGTTCCTCTGTGTAGCCTTGGCTGTCCTGGAACTTACTCTGTAGGCTGGCCTTGAACTCAGAAATCTACCTGTCTCTGCTGCTTGAGTGCTGGGATTAAAGGTGCGAGCCGCCATTGCTGGCAAAAGATCTTTAAGCTTAAAATGAAGCTTCCAGTCACCTTGAGAGCCTGATCCTTTCCCCTGGTGAATGACTCCTTTCTCCCCTGTGCTAACTGGCTGAGAGGCTTCCAATGGGTGCCAAGTCCCCCTGTGCCCAGAAGGACTCCTGCTTCCATTTTTCAGAAGAAAGGCTGAGGCCCAGGAGGCGAGCTCCTGGGCAAAGCCAACTCCACAGGCCCGAAGCACTGTATTGATACAGGATTCAACCCTCTAATTGATGGTGCATTGGACCATGACTCTCAGTCGCAGTGGTCCAGAGAATTGGAACATTCTGATGCAGCCGGTTAGCCAGGTCAGAGAAAGGCCTCAGTGCTGTGAGGGTGCTCAGAAAATATTTGTCAATAGTCAAAACTCTGGTCATTGCTGGTATTGTAAGTTCCTTCCTGAGTGGGCAGGGTGAGGGGAGCGGGGTGCATGCAAGCTGATGTGGGCCCTGACAAGGGCAGTCATTTTGGTAGCTGTCAGGGCAGAGCTCAGAGAGGGCCCTGGGTCATTGCTGGAAGCCCTAGCTGAGTTCAGCTTTCCTCAGAATCTATTCCAATCATCATGGACTTCCCCAGGACAGAAAAGCCTCATCCGGGTCCGCCATTGTTTCTTTGCTGGAGTTTGGGTCTCTGGCTGATATCTGTCATTCAAACCTTCCCTAGAACCTCGGAAACACTTTATTGTGTTCCATGCATGTAACACATGTTTCGGTTCTCTTGATCTCCAAATCTGGAAAAAACACTGCAGGCAAGGTGCCCTGAAGTGATGTCTGCTCTGCATATTAAATCTCTAATTAGGCTTTGCATGCTTAGGCAGATCACTCCACCTCTCTGAGCTTGCCAGCCGCTCCCCCACCCGCTTTCATAAATGTAGCTTGTTATAGAGCAGATCATTTCACAGTGCTCTTTACTCTGGGGATGACAGACACCCTCCATTTGTCTTAGTTTGAAAGATCTTGAAGTAAAGATATAATTCTTATTTCATCATTTTCTCTCTACCAGTGCCTAAAATACTCTAAAAATAACAGCATTGAGGCTTGCAAGATAACTCACTGGATAAAAGTGCTTGTGGGCGAGTCAGGTGACCTGAGTAGAGTCCCAGGGGCCTGCATGATAGAAGAAGAGGGCCAAGTCCCAAAAGTTGTCCTTTGTTCTTAAGAGAATCTAGGGGGTGTGGAGGAGAGGAGTAAAGAGAGAGAGAGGGAGAGAGAGGGGTAAAGAGAGAGAGGGAGAGAGAGGAGTAAAGAGAGAGAGGGAGAGAGAGGAGTAAAGAGAGAGAGGGAGAGAGAGGAGTAAAGAGAGAGAGGGAGAGAGAGGAGTAAAGAGAGAGAGAGGGAGAGAGAGAAAAAATGGGGAAATAAAAAAACAAAAACAAAAACAAAAACAAAAATGTAACCCAAAACACTCATACTTGATCTTTATTGTGTCTAGTGCCAGGCCAAATTATTTCTGTGGATTATGTCAGTTTATTCCTCTTGTTGCTAAGGCACAGTGAGGCAATTTAAAAGATGAAGAAACCAAAGCCAAGAGAGTCTGTCCACAGTTTGTCAGTCAAGATGATCCTTTGGGGGAGCTGAGCAAGAGGGTAGGCATAGGGCCCAAGTCTCTTCTAGAACTGAGAAAGCAAGGTTTTCCATAGCCAGGCAGGAAGGGAGCTTTGGGGAGGACTGGGTATGAAGGTAGGGGGTGCTTCACATCAGTTGAGGGGCTGGGGGATGTCTCTGCCTATGCTGTTCCTGACTGCTGCTGTAAAATGTCCTTTGCTTGTGGGGTAATGTGTTCTCCTCAGAGTGTTGGGCATCAATTGGCATCCAGTGGGCAGAGGCCAAGATGTCACTGAGTGTTCTGTGGGCACAGAAGAGTTGTCCAGACTGAGGTGTCAGGTTGAGAAGTCTTAGACCAAGACTGTCATGGCTCTGGCCTGGGTTCCTGTTTGACCCTTCTCTTCTGAAATGAACTGGCTTCCTACTTTATAAAACAGGGCACAGAGGCCCCAGGGGCCCGGCTTCATACAGAGCTCTTGCTGGAGGTAGCAAAAGGCCATGCTGCTGGTTTCCTCTTGTCCTGTGGACTTAGGAGAATTGAAGGGAGAGGGAATTCGGAGTCAGGATGCCAGGCTTGAGTCCCAGCGCTGCTGGAAGCACATGGTTAGGTACTGTCGAGCTCTGGTTTATTCCCAGAAAATACAACAATGCCACTTCCACATCCTAGTAACAACTGACATGGTACTATCCAGTGCTCCAAGGAAAGAGCATTCAGCCAAAGATGGGACAAGAAGCTTGGCTCCAAGTTCAACTCCCTGAATTTCCAGAAGGGGAAAAAGTGAGGGAAGGGTGACCTGGATCCTGACAGACCAAGGGAATATTTCTTTATCCTTTACAAGAGGATAAACTCAGAAGTATCACATGAAACCCCTATTCTGGGACAGTGGTAAGGCAGGTTCCCTGGAGCAGGAAGGCTCGAAGCCCTGAGTCCACCCATAGCATGAGTTCCTTACATATTTATTAGTGTGTGTATATGGCATAACATCTACATGGATGTCAGAGGACTGTGTGTGTGTGTGTGTGTGTGTGTGCCACACATCCATATGGAAGTCAGAGGATCACTTTGCAGAGCCGTTTCTCTCCTTTCACCGAGTCCCAGGGATTAAATGCAGGTATCATTAGGTGTTGTGGCAACCCTTTATGCAGGCCTGTGGGATCCCAGACAAGTCACAGCTACCTTTACCTGATACCCAGAGGCAGGGCTGTGGAGACAGCTCAACCAGTGCAGTGCTCACAGGACTTTCGTTCAGTCCTCAGGACCCATATAAAACAAGCCAGGCATGGTAACGTGTGCTTGCCACTGTGGTGTGCACTCACCATGTCAGCATTGCAGGGGTGGGGTGAATTCTGGGAATTGCTGGCCAGTCAGTCTAGCCTTCTTGCCGAGTTCTCAACCAATGAGAGATCCTGTCTCAAAAACCAAGGTAGACAGTGTTTGAGGAACAGCAGATTTCCTCTGATTTCAACACATGTGCACAACCACACACACAAACTCACATGCATGCACACACAAATTAAATGAAAATGAAGAGCCCAGAAGCCAGGGGTGGGGTGTGCCTCCAGGATTATAATCAGATGACAGGGAACAGGGTCTCTGGGGCCCTAGCATCAAGTGTTCCTCCAGAACTCCAGAACAACATCTCCTGGGTGTTCAAGAATCGCGTTCCTCATGAAATTGAGACATTCTCACAGCCACAAAGGTTTTGTGCTTGGTGCTTTATTTCCCAACAGTGAAGCAAGCTAGAGGCCCCAGCTTAGCGCCATGCAGGCTATTCTGCTGCCTGGCCTCCCTCCCTCCCCTGGGCACACTCTCACTGCTACCGGCTTTGCTACCTTCAGTGGGTGCCCATAAGTCATTGGAACTCCTGGTTTCCTGGTTTCTTGGATGTCACTCCAGACATCTGAGTTGTCTGAGACCCTTGGCAAAGCAGAGTCAGAGCCAGCAGGCTGGCACCACGATGGTCAGATGTCACCTGAGCAGTACCGTGTCCTGCCTGGCCTCACTGGGTCTTCCCTTGGCCCTCGGAGATGACATGCTCAGGCTGGGCACGCATATACCACTCTACCCAGGAGCCATCGTAGACAGGCACATCGGGTTTGCCACAAAGGAAGGCCCCCAGGGCCACGTGGCAGGCTGTGACACCAGAGCCACAAGTGGCTACCAAGGGCTTGGACAGGTCCACATTCTTCTCCTGGAACAGGTGCCGGATCTCTTCTGGGTTCTTCTCGAGCCCCTCCTTGGTCAGGAACTCAGTGAACGGGATGTTTACTGAGCCAGGGATATGTCCAGATTCGATGCCTGCATAAAGCAACACATGAAAGGGCAGTAGGAGTGATGTCCAGTGTTGCTGGTATTTGTAGTATCAAGCCTCCCACCACAGCAGAGTGCCAAATGTGTCGCCAATGTCTGATCTTATTCTCCAACCACCAGTGCTGTGTACCCCCACTACACAGATGGCCAAACTAAGGCTAAGTAACATCCAAAGTTGATACACTCAGCTAATTGCCATTTGAATCCTGGAACTATATGCCACCAGAGCTACAGAAGATCCTGGGTTTCCTGACCTTGAACCTTGGGGGCAGCAAAGCCATGCACAAGACCTCTGTCCAGTTATGATTTGGGGCACCTGGAGGCTTAGAGGTGGTGTACATGGCAGACAGGCAATAACCAGATAGTAGGTAGTGTGACCAAAAAAAAAAAAAAAAAAAAAAAAAAAAAGCCCTGGGTCTATGGCATTCAGCTGACATGGCTGAATGTTTGCTTTGTGCCTGGACCCCCCCCCCCAGCATTTTCTCCTTTAGTGCCACCCCAAGTCTATGGGAAAGAAATGACTGTCACCCCTACCCTAAGAAAATAAGGCACAAAGAGTAGTGTGCTCTAGCTAGTGGTGGGTAGAAAGGGTGGTACCCACCCTGGGAGCCTGTGCTGCCCTGGAGCAGGCCTCAGTCAGTGCCTAGGGAGGGTGGAGCCTCCTCCCAAGATCTGCAGTGAGACTGAGAGCATGGAAGGCAGGAAGAACCCAGAAACCCTGGAATTAGGCACAAAACATCACAGCCACCAAGGCTCAGACAACAGGGAGGAATGCCTCAGTATGCCTGGAAGACTTTGGGCTCTGGTCTGGCCATAAGGGAAATCAGATTTTATTCTTAGAATTCAGTCTTGGTGCTGGGGATGTGGCTCAGCTAGTACAGTGCTCACCTAACATGCATGAAGCCTGGGTTTCACCCTCAGCACCTCAAAACCCAATTCTGGTGACACCTGTAATCCCAGCACTTGGGTAATGAATGCAGGAGGATCAGAAGTTTAAGTCATTCTAAGTTATACAGTGTGTTTGAAGCCAACCTGGGCTACATGAGACTCTGTCTCCCCCCAAATCCAAGATGAGGATCCCAGCAAAACCAGAGAAGTGTGATTAAATCGGAGTGTCACTTTACCCAGGCTCTGAAGCCCCAAGAGCTCCAATGCACATTTTGTGTCTTTCAGCCAGAAGTTACCAATGCCCCATTTCACAGGAGCTGATATGCCCATTAAAATGAAACCTCAAGGCTGGGCCATCTGGACTCTGAAATGAGGCTGTGAGAAACTTGTGCCTTGGTTTCCCTGTACAGGGAGGGACAGGTCTTTATGTGAGCTTCTGGTCCACATGGGTCTCTATCCTCAGGACAGTGGGAGGCAGCACTCTTGAGCTTAGAGAAGACTTAGGAGGTTGGTCATCCCCAATGAAGTGGGCCTGCTCAAAGTCATCCTAGGCAACCCTTCCCAAAGCCCTGCAAGGAGCAAGCTATCCAACTAGGATACAACAGGTAAATAAATCATGTCAGGGCTTCCTCATGCCTTCAGCTTTACCCAGGAAACATGCACCCTGCCCTGTTGGACAGAAAGAGAAAATTGCAGGTGTGCTTGACCAGGTCTGGGCTGTGGTGTAGAAATGGTGACACTTTAAATACAAACTAACAAGCCTTCCTGCCTGGCAGCCTGGAGTAGGCTAACTAGCCTGCTAGGTTCTCAGCATTCCCTCCCATTCACAGGTGAGTATGATGGTGGGGCACCCTAAACACCCCTGAAGGAGCCTGAGGTGGGGGCACAAGCTGATAATGTCACTCCCCACTGAGTGAGTGCAGTTCATCTGCATGTGTGAACACAGCTGGGCAATTTAGGTATATTTGCTCCATGACAGCACCCATTATGGTCCCTCCCACTTACTGCTCTCATCACACACATTCAAGGGCCACTACCCAGAGGCTAGGTAACCTGCCAGGTGCTACATAGAAAGTGCAAGCAGAGACAGGGCTCTGAACCCAAGCCTGTACCAGCAGATGCCTCGTGTTGCTCTTCCTTTGGGACTGAGTTTGGTGGCACCCTCACTAGGCTAGCCCATGGGAAATTGCTGAGTAGGTTCAAAACTGGTGGGGTATGTCCGAAGTCTCCAAGGGTTAGAGACACAGCAGTACTGCTCTGCAGGACTTCTGGTGGCAGGAGGTTCTGAAGTCACCAGATACCTCTGGGACAAAGTACTGAACTTTCAGGTTGCACTGAAGACCAGATACTTTAAAAGTACAGCAGAGAGGACATAGGAGAGCTTCCAGGGCTGTGGCTGGCTCCTGTGCCCTAGCAGGCTGGAGAGAAATGATGGGGGGATTGCTGGTTGCTTGCTGTGGTTAAGTATGCAGGGAGTCTGAATGCAGAGTGGCTCCTTCCTGAGACCTTGGACAAGGCAGCCATCCCAGGGCTATTTCCCTCACCCGCACAATGGCAATACATGCATTGCTTCATGGTTTCTGGAGAATTGGTGCCTGGACCCCCAGAACACCAAATCATATGAAATGGCATCCTGCCATGTAATCTACACATGCCCTTCTAACATTTAAGACATCTCTAGATTCTCCCCCACTCCTCTCTCTCCCTTTTAAATTTTGAGACAGGGTCTCATGTTGTAGTCCAGGGTGACCTGGATATAACTATGGAGCCCAGGCTGGTCTCAAACTCATGATTCACCTGCCTCAGCCTCCACATGCTGGGATTACAGCCAAGAGCTGCTGCACCCATCATCTCTAGATTACTTTCAATATCCATTTTATCACAGTGTTTGTAAAAACTATGTATCATTTAGGAATAATGACTGGGAAAGGAACCACACACTCTCAGTACAGACAAAAGAAAAATTATTTGCTGAAGTTGTTTAAATGCAGGGATGTGGTCTCTACAGCACTGAAGGCTGGCTGTACCTATGTCCTCAGAGTTCTGAAAGACTCACATTAGCATATAGCCCTGTCTGCTTTGTGGGGTCCCTTTCTACTTCACACAGGGCTTTTCCTGGAGAAGCCCAGGCTATAGGCAACCGGTTTGGGTCTTACCTGGGGCACCAACCACTCAGTTTGGGCAACATACCCTCTTTCCCTCTTGGAGTCTTTCAGCAATTCTGGTGGCGCTTGCAGACATCTTGGGGCTGCCTCAGGCTATTTTGTGGTGGCCCCACATAAGCACAATATTGCAGAGTTATTTGAGTTGTCAAGCTCATACAGGGCTGCCTTGGATTCTCAAGGTACTTAAGCAATCTCTGCCCAAAGTTTCAAAACCGTGAGATAGTGTTGTGGCCTCCACTATAAAAAGGAAGCAAGCTCAGGATGAGGCACCCAGAAACCAACCCTTCTGCCCTGCTCTGTGTGCTTTGAAAGACCAGCACAAGGCTAGACAGTATAGGGGCACTGTCCCCCACGCCCTGTTTCGCCATTTCCCCCACAATGTTACCATCTCGGGGTTCCGGCTCTGTGCCCCGGAACCGGCCAGCTGCGCGGGCGTCCACCACCTGGAAACGCCGGGCCTCCAGGTTCTCCAGGATGTCCTCGTGAGTCTTGATGAAGGAGGGATCTAACTGTGCGTGGAACTCCGCGGGCTCCGGGTGGCTCTTGCCAGAGCTGATTGGCAAGTTCTGGCTCAGCCAGTGGCGGAAGCCGCCATCCAGCAGTGACACTGAGCGGTGGCCAAAGGCACGGAACATCCACCAGACCCGGGGAGCAGAGTAGAGGCCCTGGTCGCTGCCATCGTAGATCACTACATGCGTGGCAGCGCCCACGCCCAGGCTTCCCGCGTAGTCGGCGAAGTGCTCGGCACTAGGCAGCATGTGGTCGTAGGGTGACATATGGTCGCTGCAATGGTCAATGTCAAAGAAGGTAGCGCCTGGGATGTGGCGCTCCTCGAACTCGCGCCGTGCGTTGCGGCCCAGCTTGGGTAGATACCAGGATGCATCTAGTAACTTCAGTGGCTGTGAGGTTCGCGGGGACTTCAGAGCCTCCGCCACCCACTGCGCAGATACCAGCGCTCGGAAAAGCTGCCCGGCGGCCATGGTCTCTGGGATGCTCGGATTGTGGACCTGCAAGATGGGGAAAATATCAGAATGGAGAGACTGGCCTGTTGTCAGGGGCTGTGGCTGGGGCATGTGTGCTAATCAGCAGAGGTGGAGCCTGAGCACCGGCAGAGCAGAGTCCAAGAATGCAGAAAGGCCTGGGGTGAAGCCAGCATCAGGCTTTATCATTCAGGGACTCACCCTGCCAGGCCTTAAATAACGCACAGCTCCAACTGACGTTATGACCATGGCACCAAGTGAGGGTGGTGTGAGCCCCTCACTCTCTACTCCTTGCCCAGCATGCAGGTGGGTAGGGTAGGGCCAGGGGCAGGCCCAAATGGCCTGTAAGTAAAGCAAATAAGGCCAAAGTTTCAGCCCTTCTCTAAGATGCAGCCCAGCTCAGCAACCAATCAAATTCACTCATTCATCGAGCAGTTCTAAGAGTCCAATAGGAGCAATAACCAGAATTCACCCTTAGCCCAGTGCCATTTAATCCTCATATATTACAACACTTGACACAGGAGCCTCTCCCAACCTGTTGGAGGAACAGCCCTTTAAGATTTTTGGTATGTCACCTTTTCCTGAAAGCCACTGAGGTTCCTAGATGTGCTTTGAGCCACCTAGTATAGCAGCTGCACCTCCTATAATACCAGTATTCAGGAGACTGAGGTAGGAGGACCAGAGTTCAGGGCCAGCCTAGTCTACATAATAAGTTCCAGACCAACCTGGGCTACTCAGCAAGACCATCTCAAAAGAGCAGAACAAAAAAGTAAAAAACACCCAATGTACTCAGTGGGGGAAGGTTTGTGTCACTGGCCTAGGCCCTGTGCTGGGGGCACTGAGGACCCTTTACTTTGGTAGGCACCAGAGCAGCTCAAGCAACCATGTGAGAGAGGAATTCTGGAGTTTAGTGTGAGCACCAGGGCCTCTACCTCAAGGGAGGTAGAGGGAGAAGATGGGAGGACTTTTAGAAGGCAGCAGAATCACATTTTGACTTAGGGATAGGAATAAGGAGGTAGACATATGCTCCAGATAAGGACTGATCCCTTAGGGACACCCATTAGCCTAGTCTCTCTGTCCCTTTTCCTGCCATCCAATTTGTGAAAACTGTCAATCAAACAGGGAGGCGGGGCCAGGTGTCCTCAGGCCTCTAAAGTCCTGATGCAACTAGATGTGTTAGTGGGGGTAGGGGTATGTGTGTACAGAGGGCAAAGAGGCCAAGGCTGGTGGGACAATCCTCTTGTGGACTACAGCAGCTCCTTTGAAGCTTCCAACTTCTCTCTCTCTCTCTCTCTCTCTCTCTCTGTGTGTGTGTGTGTGTGTGTGTGTGTGTGTGTGTGTGTGTGTTTGTGGGGGGCAGAGAACAATCTCAGAAGTCAGATGGGTCCTCAGGCATCAGTCATTTTACTTTATTTCATTCTGAGATGGGGGTCTTTCTATGGCCTGGGACTCACTTTGGCGGACTGGTCACTGAGCTCCAGGACTGTACCTGTCTTGTCTTCCCCAGTGCTGGGATTATAGGCATGTAACATGCCTTGTGCTGTTTATGTAGGCTCTGGTGCCTTGTGCTTGCAAGGCAAGCACTTAAATTGACCAGGCTATCTTCCCAGCACAATGCCTGCCCCCTCCAAGATCTCACTATATATCCTAAACTATCCTGGGACTTGAAATCAGCCCCCCTTCTGCCTCAGCTTCCAGAGTAAGGAAGACTCCAAAACTTCCTAATGAGATTTAAAGATGAATATAGAAGGGCTACCATATACCCTGTATAGTTTCTTTGGTTGATCATTTAGAACAGTGGAACGAAAAGTGTTATTTCCTCCTTTATTCTCATAAGTGGCTCTTGAATCTAAGTGGCAGAGGGTTGGACTTTAGAGGTCTGAGGACACCTGACCCTACTTCCCTGCTTGATTGACAATTTCCACAAACTGGATGGCAGAAAGAGGGACAGAGAGGCTAAGCTAATGGGTGTCCCTAAGGGGTAGAAACCAAACTAGGTTCCTTTGTGCTTGGTGGGCCAGGATCCCAGGGGAGAGTGGGTCTCTGGAGGACTGTCAGGACACATGGGATGGCCTCAGGTCATCCTAGGCTAGTGTAAGCCTGTATACTACATTCCTGGGGGGGCTGGGGAGGCTCAGGCAGTCTAGAGCATCCCCCCACCTGGACCCTCCTGGCATCTTCTCCTCCTCACTGTAAAGCTCAAGGCTCAGAGGATGCTGGGAAAATGATAAACAGTGTTTGAATATTTTCAACATGCTGTGACAGTATTTCAGGACAGGATCAATATTCAATAAAGTGGGAGGGAAGTCCAAGAGAAAAGCATCCCAGGGGAACAGAATAGCCTATTGTGGTGTTGTCCAGCCGTTTTGCAAGAAGAGCTATGCTCTATTTCCAGATATTCTGCCAATTGGCATTTACATGAATTTACAATGAAGTGGTAAAAACTGAAGCCTATAATAATTAATAAAAAAAAGAGCATAAAGCTTCAAAAACAGTCAGGTAAACCAAGGTAGCACCCACCACTGTGGGCTTCAAATCTGAAATGAATCGCTACTCCACTATGCACGCCCTGGCACCCCCTGGTTCTACCAGATTCTCAAGTTGGGAGAAGTTTCAGCCCTGCTCCACAGGGTCATTAAGGCCGCGTCACCGCAGGCGGGCCTGGTAAAAGTTGGTTTCATTTCATTCCAGGGTGTTCTGCTACTTTATCCTCTTGCTGGACACTGAATCTTCTCACCACAGCCCCTCTCGGGCCTTCCTACTTTGTCAGGAGGCACCGGGTCATCCCAAACCCCAGCCAGCCATGGCTACCTACCTGACTCTTACCCCACCCCAACCTACAGGCGGTCACAAGCAGCAGTGGACAGTCCCCCTTAAGGCAAATTAGGGGCGCCCTGGAAACTCTTCTCTCACAGACTGTGTCCCCTCCTCCACTCCCTCGTGATACCACCCACACTATGCACTCCCGAAAAGCACCTCCCTCACAGAAAAGCAAATGGGACGCGTTGGGCAGCAGATACCAGGGTTCCGAGCTCCCTTGTTCCCAGCCATGTCACCCCCTCCCCGCGCCCTCAAAGGTCCCCTCCTTCCGCCACCAACCTGCCGCCAGCCAAAGGGAGGAGACTTGGGCACGGCCCACTGCCTCGGCCACTCCGAGACGCAGCTGGAAGCACCTTCCATTCTACGGGTTGCGGGGGACGCACGCGCCATGCCGTCGGGTTATGTATTGCCCCAATGTGACCTCGAGGTTCCAATAGTCCCTATAGACGTGAGAAGCATTACATCAGGTAGGGCAAACAGAGTTCCCGTGCGAAAGCGCAGGGGCTGCTCGAAGTCCCAACTGTCTGCAAGAGAAGTCCTCCCCTATGGGAGGCGGCACAATGGTTCGGTCCAACTGGGGACACGCCCTGCTCCGGGTTTGAATCTGCCAACTTCTCGGGAACGCCAGGGCGAGTTCTTGCGCAGCTACCAGGGCGAATGGATGCATCGGGCCGCCCAGGATGCGGCCGCCAGTTGGGTCACTTGCGACCAAGGGGAGGGTACTGGTGGAGAAAGCAGGGCAGAGTGCTTAGGCCCTCTTCACCGGACTTAGGCATTCTAGAAGCCAGAGAACCCAGGCTGCAGAGATCGGAAACAGAATGGCTGGCGAATGGTCAATTCGCCCCGGAGAGGGGACTCGAAGCCCAAGGACCATCATCCCTACCTAGGACCTGTGTTCTCCCCATCTTTGCAGACAGGATCCTGAGCAGCTGCCTTAAGAGCGCTCAGAAGCTCTTTGCCACGCCCACCTGCATTCCCTGAAACCAGACTGGGCGGACGTTAGGGCAGTGGGAGGGGCAAAGCGAGTTTTCCCTAGGGAATGTGCAAACCTATCCCACAGTCACCCCAGTCAAGCTCTCGGTGTAGTTACCATTGCACGCTGGGAAAGCATAGTGGGGACAACAGCCCCGCCTCCCGGGCTCCGCCCACCGCTCTCAGTGCTTTCAGGACTTTTTCTTGGTTTCCACCGGCACCAGGTGACACACATAGCTAACACTATGGTCCATCAAGTGCTCTACCGGGCGCTGGTCTCCACCAAGTGGCTCGCGGAGTCGATTCGGTCTGGCAGCCTGGGGCCCGGCCTTCGGGTGTTGGACGCGTCTTGGTACTCTCCGGGAACCCGCCAGGCCCGCAAAGAGTACGAGGAGCGCCACGTGCCTGGTGCGTCCTTCTTTGATATAGAGGAATGCCGGGACACGGCTTCACCTTATGAGATGATGCTGCCCAGTGAGGCCCACTTTGGGGACTACGTGGGCAGTCTGGGAATCAGCAACGACACACACGTGGTGGTGTACGACGGAGACGACTTGGGCAGTTTCTATGCACCCCGAGTATGGTGGATGTTCCGTGTGTTTGGTCATCGCACTGTGTCAGTGCTTAATGGTGGCTTCCGGAACTGGCTGAAGGAAGGCCACCCGGTGACATCTGAGCCCTCACGTCCAGAGCCAGCCGTGTTCAAAGCCACACTGGACCGCTCCTTGCTCAAGACCTATGAGCAGGTCCTGGAGAACCTCCAGTCTAAAAGGTTCCAGCTGGTGGACTCCCGTGCCCAAGGACGGTACCTGGGCACAGAGCCAGAGCCGGATATCGTAGGTAGGTGTCCCTGTGGCCTTTGGGCAAGATTGTCAACAAGAGGACGAGGAATCAGAATAGCTGGGACCCTCAGCCCCTCCACGTAGACTTTTGTATTTGTGAAATGGAAGGGGACAGCCAACCTTGAAGGCTTTTGTAGCTCTGATATGTGAGGGCCCAGTGTATACTCATAGCCATGTACTAACAGGCTGCCCACATCAGTAGAGGTGACTGGTGTCCTGTCCATCCATATCCACTTCTAGGAAACAACTCTCCCACGTGCACTGGGATGGATCAAAGGGTGTCCTACCCACAAGCAATCATTTGCAGGACTGTACAGAGTTCTACAAACACATTCACACTCTCTAGATCCCGACACCTTTTCAAACATCAACAGGGACCTTCTGGGACCCCAGCTAGTGTTTTGAAAGGCAGCTCTATTCATATCTCAACAAGCAGATGAAGATCATCTGTGGAGCTGTTACAGTAGCTGCCAGATTGTGCCAGGGATGTTGATATGGTGTGAAATACCCCTAACTTACATGGGAAGATGAGCTGCCATGATATTGTTATTTGATCAGTTAAATGACAGAGCCAGGATTTGAACCCAGTACTAATTTGTTTTAAACCAGCGCTCTAAACTCATATATAAACCCATTCAGTCCTACCATCATTTTCTAGGGTTCAGGGAAGCCTCCTGTGCCAGGCATTCCCAGAGAGAGAGATGGCCCTTGAGTCCCCTCTTGTGTGTGTGTGTGTGGGGGGGGGGGGACTGCAGGAGTCTTCACAGCTTAGCAGTCACAAAAAGCCTCCGATAAGGAAATGCTGCCTTCTAGAGGCTTCTAACCAGAGGGGACTGCCAGGTCTTGCTTTTCCTGAGCAATGGACTAGTTGGTGGCCCCCAACCCCTAGGCTCTTAGTTTTTCTTAGTCCAGCAGGGCAGGACTTTACTAGGGGTAGCATTTTGCCTAACTTGTTGCAAAATGTCTCTTCCTTTTTACCAGATGATGTCTGCAACATTGTTTCTACAGTCTTAATACTAACCCTTCACTCCACTGGACAGAGGAAGGCTGAGTCACACAGGCAGGAGCAGGTGAAGGCCACACATCTAGTTGTGGGCACAGCGCCACAGTCCAACTCTCTCCAGGCCTTTGCTATCCCTGGCTGCTTAACTCTGGGAAGGTCAGAAGAGAGAGATTCATGCTCATTAGGCATTTCCCAGAGACCCAGGACAAGGAATGCCTGCAGCCCCTCTTGGTCTTGGCTGAGAGTGCTTTTTCTTTTTGAAACATATGCTGGGGGAAGGGAGAGGGAAGCTGGCTGAGGAATTTTCCCAGCAGGCTGAAAAGCAAACGGAGAAATGAGGGATAGAGGGCTCAGACAGGGATCCATTTTAGAGACTAGGCAAAACCAAGGCTTGGAGAGCAGAGAAGCCTGCCTGAGCTCCAAAGTGCCTCTTCTCTGTGTCACTTCCTACATCTTCTGATTGCCCAGGGTGCCAGGGAGCCTGGCTTCTCATTCCAGTGAGCCATTCTTATGTGGAGAATAATGAGCCCTGCTTGGTCTTACATTTCCCAGTCATAAACAAGCAGAGGTCCCCAGCCCTGCCACATGCACACAGCAAGACTGAAAAGGGATTCTTGGATGGGGAAGGCATTGAGCAAAGTCCAGGGCCATCTAGACAGGTAGGTGATGGGCCGCTTGCCCTAATCTATTAGAGGATTTGCTGGACACAAGTGCATACTGCTAAGGTCATGGTCTGCTGCCTGGGATGGGTTCAGCGAAGTTCCTGTGGGTTCGAAGTCCAGGTATAAAACATGGGGGGTGGAGAAGCCTTGACTCTGAGCGAAACAAAAAACAGGTCTTCAGAGACCCCATGTCTACTTCCTGTCTTCTGGTGTCAATCACCTTCCCCTTGGGCCTTCACACACCTTCCAGGGTCCCTAGTAAGAGTGAAGAATATAAGAATATTCAGGTGCACCTGTGTGTATCCACTGGAGAGAAAACTGTCCCTGTAAAGGAACACTAGCAAATAAGGACAGAAGTGGCCTATGTCCCTCAGATCCAGGGCTGAGTGCCCAGAGTAAGTAGGAAAACTCATGGAGAAGAGAGGGGCCTTAGAGTTCAGGGGTCTCTGGAGGCCTTGCCAATAGCAAGCTGTCATCCCTCTGCAAGCCTCAGTTTTCCTCATCTATAAAATGGGAATGCTACATTTGGGCCTGATATCACTCATTTCTCAGTTGCTTAGCCTGAGTACTTGTGCACCTGTGTTGTTGTTGTTTTTTTTTTGTTTGTTTGTTTGTTTTTTGTTTCCATCTCCCTGGTGGAGGGGTTGGTTGTGGATGAAGAGTGGGGAGGGTGTTAGTCCATGCTGAGCACTTTGATTTGTGGTCCCCTAGATAGAGTCACTTCTGGGATCCTCAGTAGCCTTGCTGAGGGCCTGGCCCCACTCCACTCAGGGCTGCAGGCACCAAAGTGAGGCTTGCCTGTGGCTGCTGTGGAGGGTGGGGTGAGAGCCATAGCAAACATGAGGGGGGCAAAGAAAGGTCCAAACAGGTTTTCCTGACCTCCAACATCCATGCCTGTCTGTGGTCTAAGGGATCTTAACATGCCTGCTGACTTTTTTCTCCTCAGCCAAAGCTGGAACACAAATTCCTAGACTTCTAGGCAGTTGAGGAACACAAGAAGTTACCTCAGTAATTCCCCTGCCTCGCTCAGCCTTCTTTTCCAGGGGAGCTCAGAGTGACAGAAAAAACAGAGGCTTTGGAGTCCCCGCTGACTTCACGTGCATTGGCTGTGTGTCCCTGAGGAAGCTATTGCTTCTCTTTAAGCCTGGGATTTCCATTAGAGCCAGGAGGAAATCTCTTCAGTTTTGTAAGGAATGAGGGAGATATCATTCTCTAAAGAACCCAATTTTGGGGTGCTGGTTGCCCGAAGCTGCCTGAACAGTGGCAGGCCCACTCTGTGAGGAAGGGAGGCCAGAAGCATATGACAGAGGTCTGCTTCTGGCTGCAAGCCCTTCCTCAGGTTGGCAGTGTTCCAGAGTTCTCTGGCTCTGCCCATGGGTTCCCTGGGCTCTCCCTCTGCACACAGGCTGTGACTTCTGTTCCTTTGAAGTCCCCAGGTAGAGGCTGGAAACATAGCTCAGTGAGCAAAGCCCTTGCCTTGGGATTGGCAGTACCTGGGTTAGATCTACTGAGCCCACCTTGAAGACCTATGCTGCTCCCAGCACTAGAGAGGCAGAGACAGGCAGATTTCTGGGGCTTACTTCATCTAGCCTGGCTAGAACAGCAAATTCCAGAGAGTGGGCCAGTGGGAATAATAGCCTAGGTGGTCCTCTCGCTTCCATGCATGGGTGCACTCTTCAAGCTGCCTCCTCCTCAACAAAAAGCAAACCAGATAGGCCCTAAGCCTTCCTGGCAGAGGTGGCCATAGCTACCTCCTGAGGCTGGAGCCAAGGTTTTCCAGCATCCCTGGCTTCATTTTTACTCGGACAAGGTCCCCTTTATAGATTCAAGAAAACAATAAAGCTGGTGTGTCATGGACAAGAAGAAAACAGCACTCAGCAAATGATCTTGCTCCCGTATGCCTGTGGGAAACTGCTGTAACCTGGCAGTTGATGTTCATAGGCCAGCGGCTCCTCACTGGAGGGTTACTCATAGCTGGTTTCAGGTCACAGCAAAAAGACATCTCTAGATGTCACCACCGTTTGCAAGCAGGGACATGTATTCTGTCAAAGGCCTGCTTATGCTAGTGAGTCTAAAATCTTCTTTGGGATGAGGGTTCCCACATTGCTGCATTGAACAACTGTGTGCCCATTGTGCTCTGGGGCTCACTGGGGCCTTTTTACCTACAGGAGGGTAGACTGAGGCCCTGAGAGTGAGCCTTTCTGTCTGTCAGATGCTGCTCAGTGCTGGGATGTGACTTGCTCATAGCAATCAAAGCCCTTTTCTCTCCTTCCCACCACGTCTACCATGGTGTCTCTGCCCCATGGTCCAAGTTTAAAAGTAGAGGGGATTTGGGGAACCTGAAGAGATGGAGGCTGCTCTGGCCTGGGCCTTAGTCTCAGTGTTGTCTGTGGAGGGGTGCAGGATGCACAAGGAAGAGAGAAATGGCTGAGCATGCAGGGACTGATAAGGCATGGGCCCTTTGGGTACTAACAGCTAGCCACTGCCCATCTATATTGTTTGCAAGTGCCCTCCCCCTTTTACTGGTTTGATGTTTTTCAAACAAGGTCTCAGTCTATAGCCTAGACTGACCTATAACTCACTATATAAACTAGACTGGCTTCAAACTATTCATCCTCCTGCCTCAGCCTCTAGCATGCAGGGACTGCAGATGCATGTTACCATTCATACCCATCACTCATGCTGGTTGTGTTCTAGAACAGACCCCAGCCTGCCCACCTCTACCTTGCCCTCGCTTAAGTTTTAGAGATGTGTGGAGGCGATGGCACAACCCTATACCTAGATGGAGCACAGCATTGGGAGTACGGCACGGGGGCAGGCATTGTTAGGTTCAATATTTGTCTTTTTGTTTGTGTTTCGAAACAGGATTTCTCTGTGTAACAGCCCTGGCTGTCCTGGAACTCGATTTGTAGACCACGTTGGCCTCAAACACACAGAGATCTGCCTGCCTTTACCTCCCGAGTGCTAGGATTAAAGGCATACACCACACCACCATGTCTGGCTCAATATTTGACTTTATGTCATTTATTCTCACCCAGGGGCATTCACTCCCCATAGAGAAACTGAGGTGCATAGAGGTGACAGGACTTAATTAATGTCACCAGTGTAGTAAGTGGCAGAGCTAGAATCTGAATACATGTTCAATACCAGGTCCCTTCTCTTTTCACAACTATGTGTCTCACAGAACACCAAGACTGGGTGTGGTCCTGGGTCTTCCTGTCTTTCATTGTGTCTTTAGGTGAGCCATTTCATGTCAATATGCCTCAGTGTTTTCACCTGTAAAATAGGTTTACAGGCAGATTTATTTAATAACCCACAAAGCTATCCAGCTTCTACTCTCCTGTAAACTGCTGTCCAGGAGGGTCCAGATAGTTTCTCACCACTTCTATGTGAGTTCATTCCATATGCTCTACCCAGTAATCCTGGGCAGCGATGGCATCCACCTTTAATCACAGAACTTGGGAGGTAGAGGCAGGCAGATCTCTGTGCATTTGAGGCCAACATGATCTACAAATAGAGTTCCAGTACAGCCAGGGCTATTACACAGAGCCCATTTCACAGGAGAAACCTGAGGTATAGAGAACAGAAGCAATTAGCAGAAGTTAGGGGGAGAATTAGGAGGGTATGCACTGAATGCAGATGTCACTTAGGGTGACTTGGGACATCCTTCCATCAAGACAATTCATGGGGCAGGAACTGCAGGCCCTTGCTCGGGCTCTTAAAGCTTGAGTATTGAAAATAAGCAAAACAGACAAGAAACTGAGTTCCCAAGAGAGCAAAGATATTATTTTTATTGGTGATGGCTCCAGGCCTTCCATTTCCCACTCCCATGTCTTCCCTAATCCATGTCCTCTATTGCTACTCAGGACTGGACTCAGGCCACATCCGTGGTTCAATCAACACACCCTTCATGAACTTCCTAACTGAAGATGGCTTTGAGAAGAGCCCAGAGGAGCTGCGTGCCATATTCCAGGACAAAAAGGTGGACCTCTCACAGCCCCTCATTGCCACATGCCGCAAGGGGGTCACTGCCTGCCATATTGCCCTGGCTGCCTACCTCTGCGGCAAGCCTGATGTGGCTGTTTATGATGGCTCGTGGTCGGAGTGGTTCCGAAGGGCACCCCCAGAGACCCGTGTGTCCCAGGGAAAGAGTGGGAAGGCCTGAGTGTGTGCAGCCTCCTCCTCTGCACACCAACTTCAGCTAGTTCCCTTCAGTGAGACCAGTGTGGCCTGCCAAGGGTTCACACCTCTTAGGCAATGAAGATTGACAGGATTTTAGAGTTGCTGTGAGTGCCTCCTTCCCACCATACTGAAATAAAGTGCCTTTTCTCAGAAGTGAGTGTCTCCTTGTACTGGGTTCTGACCCCTACCTTTGTTGACCTTTAGCGAAGATGGACATGCCGAGGACACTGTTGCTGTACTTGGTCTTGGTCAAGACAGCTGGTTGCCCTCTCTTGTATGGTGTGGCAGACTTTTCCTAAGAAGACATGACACACACATCTACCCATCCCAGAAAGGGAACCCACGACACACGAAAGCAACAATTGCACCAATGTCCAACTTGGTGAACCAAGGAGTTTTTACTGGGGTTACTCACAGGAGTGTGAGTGGGGGTTACTTAGAAGGGGTAACTCCGAATCAGCTGCATCACCAAAGCTCATCTTACCATGGATGACAGCTCACAGGGCTGCAGTCCTGGAGCCCTCTGCAGAGCTTGCAGACTGCAGCTCTGTTGCTGCGGATGCCCTCCCCCAGCAGTTCTGACTCCTTGATGTACTGCTGAGGAGGGAGCTCAGGAATCTTCCAAATTTTTATTATTCCAAATATGTGTCTTCTATTTACCTCTGGAGATCCCCACCACCACACACACCACTCCTGGAGGGAATGTTTCAATTCTGAGGAGATTGTCATA
This sequence comes from Phodopus roborovskii, assembly GCF_943737965.1. Taxonomy (NCBI): domain Eukaryota; kingdom Metazoa; phylum Chordata; class Mammalia; order Rodentia; family Cricetidae; genus Phodopus; species Phodopus roborovskii. The sequence continues at coordinate 3,054,944 of NW_026126459.1, read as the reverse complement.
CAACACTAATCAGGGATGCTCTGCCATAGCGGATGCTGGGACCTACCTCAAAGGGTGTACAAAGGTGAATGAAGAAGGCAGGGAGAGATGAAGCCAAGACTAGCCTCCTACCAAGCCCTCTCTGTAGGCCCCACTCCTGGAGATTGGGGAGGGAGAAAATAGCCTTCTCCACCTGCTCAGAATCTGGCAAAAAAAGGTGATCCTGGCCTTGACTCCCTTGCTGGCTCTGAATAGACCCTCTGGGGATTATGTGGGGGAGTAGCTCCACTAAAGGGCTCTGCAAGCCCAGCAAGTTGTAGCAGGAAGCCACCATAGGCGAGGGCTTCTTGAAGATGCAGAAGGACCATTGCTGATGCATTTTCAGTTTTCCAAAAATTAGCTTTGAGGCTGATGAGTAAAGTTCAGATCTCATCAACTGGAAATCTGGCTTTTTCCTTCCCAGTCCTTGAGAGCAAGAGGAGCCCTGGAGAGCCAGGACCATATTTGTTGGGGAGGAAGCCCAACCAGTGCTGGGGCAAGAAGGGTCCAAGAACTTCTGGGGAGGGGCTCTGAGCCATAGGCTAGGCCTCATCTCTGTCACCTTTCCCCTTCCCATGCCAGCTTACCCCTCTTGGAACCTGGAGGAACCCAAGCATCCCTGGGGACGGAAGACAAGTGGCCCTCTCCTGTTCTTCCCACCCCAACTGCTTTGTCAGCACAATTTCAAAGCAGCTCCCATAAATCTTGGAAGTGAGCAGGCCTCTTGCAGTGCGCCCTGAAAGAGGCTTTGAAAGGGCAGCTAAAACAAAGGGCTTGAGGCCACTGTGCTCAGCTAGGACCATGGTAGGGTGCATGGGCAGTGTGGAAAGGTCTGCAAGGGGAAAGAAACATGTCAGGTAGGGTTTTGCAGGTCAAGAGGAAGCCTTCAGTTTCTACTCCTGGAAGATCCTGATCAGAGGGGTGACATCATCTGGCATAGGTTTGAACAGGACCTATGGCTGTGGAGGCAAGTGAAGCCTTCAAGTGAATCTGACTCACAGAGTCTAGTGAGAGGCCTTCTGAGGTGTCTGTCTTCCTGTCCTGTGGGGCTCTCTTTGTGAATGTGTGAGTGCGTGCATGAGTGTGAGGGGGGAAGGGAGGGGAGAGAGAGAGAGAGAGAGAGAGAGAGAGAGAGAGAGAGAGAGAGAGAGAGAACTTGTTTATAGCCAACAAAGCAGGGCAAAATGGATGGGCAGCCGCTCCCAGGATGGCTCAGTATGAGACTGATGATGTCTGTTTTCGTCACAGATTTTGATGCAATGGTGTGTGGGGACTCACACAGTGAGGGGCAGAGAAAGCCAACAGGACCCTAAGCCTCTCTATCTAGTAGAACATAAAGTAGTGTCTCACCATCAGCCACGTGTGCCTACATAACTGTCCCCAAGGGAATCTTAGGATGAGCCTCATTGGCCCTGGCCAACCCCTCCCCTGTAGCCTTCCGAGATGCCGGGTAGCCATTCTTAGACCCTCTATTCCTGCAACTGTGGGCTAGTAATGCATGATAAACCAAAGGGTTTGTGGGTGGATGGGCTTTGTACCACAGTAGGATCCCTGAGGAGTGTGATGCAAGCTGCTTACACCTGTTATTCCAGCACACTGGAGGCCGAGGGCCAGCCTGGGCTTCATAACTGAAAGGAAAAAAAAATCTATTAAGTAGTGGGCCCCTAGGATGTCAGATTTACCTACCTGTCTCTGTCTCCTGGGGAGATCACATAATATGCACACCTCCACCGTGTGCCTGATGGGTGGTAGAGCTAGTGTCCACATCCATGGTTCTGCCCCTACATCACTATGTAGAAACCACAACTTTATTGAGCTCATCTGCAACCAGCCCTGTAGTTCACGGCAGAGAGGACCCTCATTGTTACACACATGCTTTAATTTTATTTCCCAGTCCCCCACTGAGAATTCCTTACTTTGAACCATGTTTATGCTCTTAAACACCTTCGTACCTCTCATGTTCTCTCTCTTAAACCAGAGAGATCCTATGCATATTTCAAGATCCAGCTCAAATGGCCCTTCCTTGAGCCCTTTCCCTAGACAGACTTGGTCATGTTGTCTACCATTCCCTTGCTCTTCCAAGAGCATCCTGTGTGCTTGGCCTGAGCCCTGTGAACCTTGCCTTGGTGGCTGTTCAAAGGACATTTCTGAAAGGATGTGTCAGAAAGTAACACATCAAAGTCTCTCCTGTGCTCTCAGCCTTAGCCCATGGTAGGGTGAGCCTATCACCCTCTGAGGTAACAAAGGCCAGTGTACAGTGTCACCATGGCAACTCCAATGAACAGTTTGGAAGTCTGCTCCTTAGTAACCCACTGGTCCCCTTGGGTATCAGTGTTACTCTGTCTGACCCTCCAGAGTGGTTCACCTGGGGAGGTGAGGCAGAGGGACCTGTGAGGGAGTTGGGGCTCTACCACCACCTAGAGTTCATTTTGCTTCTCCCCACTCAGAGCTGCTTGTGAGTACCAGGTGCCCAGGCTGCCACTGCACGTATCTTCCTCTCCTCCTTGGCCAGCACCTCTCAGGACCTTCCTTTCCAGGTCAGTGACTAGTTGTGAGCTCACCTTCTGTGTCAGCCAAGGATGGCTGCTCTGATTGGCTCTACCTATGGGGTAAGGGGTAGGTATGGGGGCATGTCAGGTCGTGATTGGGGATGGTGGACCAGCTACTATCAGAAAGCTAATCTGAAAGTACTAACTTGAACTTGACTTCAAGATAGATTCCAGGGCCCATCACATGCTAGACACTCCCTTTCCTATTTACTCTCACCTCTAATCCTACTTCCTCTCTGAACCCTGTCTTCTCCTTCATGACAGAGGGTAAGTTCAGATTCTAAACATCTCTGGATCCTTCTGAAGACACACTAATTTGCTAGTTATGCTAGTGTGTCTTTGACAATTTTCTTTTGCTATTAAAAGACACCATGACCATGGCAACTCTTATGAAGGAAAAGCATTGGGCTGGCTTACTGTTCAGAAGTTTAGTCTATTGTCATCATGGTGAGAAGCTTGACAGCATGCCAGCAGATATGTGCTGGAGCTGAGAGTTTTACATCCACATCCACAGGCAGCAGGGAGATATTGGAATCGACTTGAGCTTCTGAAATCCCAAAGCCCATCCCAGTGACATATTTTCTCCAACACCTTCTAATCCCTGTCAAGTAGAGCCACTCCCTAATGACCACACACCCAAACATAAGAGAATGGGGGGCCATTCCTACTCAAACCACCACATTCCATTCCTTGGCCCCCAAAGGCTTATAGCCAGAGCATGATGCAAAAAAATGCACTCAGTCCAACTTCAAAAGTCCCCATAGCCTATAACAGTCTCAACACAATTTGAAAGTCCTAAGTTCAAAGTCTCTTTGGAGACTCACGGCACTCCCTTAACTGTAATCCCCTGTAAAATCAAAACAAAAAAGCAGATCACATCCTTCGAAGATACAATGGCACAGGTTATACATTACCCTTCTAGAAGGGAGGAAAGGGAGCATGGTAAGTAAAGGCTGGGCCAAAGTAAGAACAAAAGCCACCCAGGCAAACTCCAAACTCTGCATTTCCATGTGTGATGTCAAGGCACTCTTCATATCTCCAACTCCGTTCTGCAACACTGTTGGGCTGTTCCCACTCCCAGTTAGCAGCTTTCCTTGGTAGGGATCCCACAGCTCTGACATCTCCAACATTTTGAGGTCTTCAAGGCAATCTAGGCTTCACATTTGCCACTTCATGAAATGGCTTTTCTGGGCTTCCATGCAGGGACACCCCTGACACATGCCTGGCCTCTGTGGTTTTCCACAGCCATGGAGGGAGATTTCTGCTACTTGCTGGGACTGGATCACGACTCACTCATTCAATTACATCTGTGTCACCTTTCTGTTTTTGATGGTTTTCTTAGCTGTCTGAGCTTGGCTGTCCTGGAATTCACTCTGTAGACCAGACTGGCCTCAAACTCAGAGATTTGCCTTTCTCTGCTTCCCAAGTGCTGGGATGAAAGGTTGTGCCATCATGCTTACCCCTACACTAATTTTCACAAGTTGGAAGCTTAGTTGGGTGGGGTCTTGCCGTGAGGTCATCACTTTCTTTATTCCATTTAGCACCAGGCTTTTCTTTTAATCTGTTTATGTCTTTGAACACAGGACTTAAGCTTCATTCCACTTCCTGATGCCTTTTTCTCCTTGATTTCTACATTATGTATTCTGCCTTGCTCAACTTGCTCCTTTTCCTTATAGAACTACATACGATTGGCCACTAATAATCATGACACACAGTCAAAACTGGACTGTTTTGAAATCTTTGCCAACAACATTAATCGAAAACACTACAACTTAGCCTCAGGCAGACTATCCAGACAAGGGCAATAAGCAGCCACATTCTTTGCCAAAATATCACAAGAACAATCTCTAGGCCATTTACTAATATTCTTTTCCTCTGAAACATCTTGAACTGTCATAATCTACTCAGTGCCACTGTCTTCAAATGCTCCTACTAACATTCAACTGCTTTTCTAGCCCAAAGTCCCAAAATCCACATTCCATGAACAAGCAGCAAGGTCAGGTCTTTTACAGCAACACCCCACTCCCTGGTACCAATTTGTCTTAGTCACTGATCTATTGCTGTGAAGAGACACCATGCTCATGGCAATTCTTATAAAGGAAAACATTTAATTGGGTGCTGGCTTACAGTTCACAGGCTTAACCCTTTGTCATCATGACAGGAAGCATGGCAGCTGGAGAGTAGCTGAAGGTTTTATACCTGGAGCCACAGTGAGAAGAGAGAGATTGAGAGAGGGGGGAGAAGGAGGGAAAGAGAGAGAGGAGAGAGAGGGAAGAGAGGAGAGAGAGGAGAGAAGAGAGAGGAGAGAGAGATTGGGTTTGGCTTAGGTTCCTGTGGGAACCGGTGTTTGTGGGGGGGGCTTCAATTGGATCCAGTCACCTTCACTGGTTCTTACCTGAGGGGAGAGTGTGGATTGAGGAAAGGCAGGTAAAATCAATAAGAAAAGACAGAGACACAGGAAGGCAATTCAGTGAATATTGAATGCCCCAAGTTTATTCTTCAGCATTCTTAAGTACTCCAACCAAAGTGGGGGAGCGCATGGCAGAAGACTTCTATTGTCATATGTAAGGAGCAAACAGACTTTCTTCCCTTAATCCTCCAAGCATTTGGTAACCATACCTGTTATACTTGAGGGTCAAGAGTAAACACACCTCAGTCCAAGTCTGTTGTTATTAAGACATTCACTACCAAGCCTTAGACCTTTAGGTTTTATGACTTACCAAGGACAGTTTTGAACTCTCTAACCTTGAGCCAAGATGTAGCAGAGCCATCTTTATGGGCCCCGACAGGTTTCTGAAACCCCAAAGCCCACCCAAGTGACACACTTCTTCAACAAGGTCATACCACCTAATCCCTGTCAAGTACAGCCATTCCCTAAGGATCAAGCATTCAGATACATGAACCTATGGGGGCCATTCCGATTCAAACCACCATTGGAGTGTTAATATAAGTTGTACCAGTCAGCTCTTGCTGTGTAACAAATCACCCCAGCATTTTGAACCTTACAATGATGGTGTTTGTAGCATTTCAAATTTTCAAAAGTCCCAGGTTTTTGTTGTTGTTTTGTTTTTGTTGTTGTTTTTAGGTGTTTTCAGAGGTCCAAAATTATGATTCCACAGTTTCTATGGCTACAAAGACTCAATCAGAAAGGTCTCATGTAGAAAAATTCATGTCCAAGAGATGTGTTGAAGAGAAAGAAGGTTGGCTCATTGAGTGACCTGGAAGAAGTCAGACATGGGATGTCTCGAGAAGCATCTCTCATGGCTTCTGGGGAGAGGACAGTGTTGGTATGAGGTCCAGTTCTTGCCTGCATTCTGAGAGCTTTGCCCAGGAGCCCCAGCCATACACCAGAAGCAGGGGACTATTCCTCAGTAATGGCATCCTCTTGTCTGAGGGCAGGATATTCCAGTCAGCCAGTTTTCTGGCTACTTCTTGAAATTAATTCTTCTGTATGCTGTAAATATATATTTCTTTTATTGATTGATGAATAAAGCTGGGTTGGCCAATGGACAGGGAAATCCAAACAGGGATAGAGAAAGATAGTAGGTGGAGTCAAGGAGACTGCTGAGGAAGCAAGATACCCAGGCATCACCGGTAAGCCAAGACTATGTGAAGATATATAGATTAGTAGAAATGGGTTAATAATTAAGAGAAAGCTAGCCAATAAGAAGCCTGAGCCATCAGTCAAACAGTTCATAATTAATAGAAGCCTCTGTGTGTTTATTTGGGACTGAATGGCTGAAGGACAGGGCAGACAGAAACTTTCATCTACACTCTGCTTCATCCACAGTCAGCTCCTGTGGATATAAAGTGTCACATAGACCTCATTTTCAGGATCAGTTGGAGGAGGGTCCACATTCAAGTTCTTCCAGGGACAGGGCTCACTTGGTTATTTGAGGATACTGGGTCCTGGGGGCTGTGCTCCTCATGAACTGCTGGCCAGGGACTGCCTCCGCCTCCTCTGCATGGTCAGCTTCACGCACAGCAGGTCAGAGCAAGCCAGCTGGAGAGAGAGCAAGGGAGAGTACCAGTAAGGCAAATGTCAGGTCAAACCCTGGAAATTCAGGATAGAAAGACACACTACTTCATTACATCATTGTGATCAAGAAACAAGTCACTAGGCCCAGTCCATACTCAAGTATTGACCAGTCTATGAACGTAGGGATAGGGTTCACTCACGAGGAGTCATATCAGAAAATACACAATTATCAAATGATGATTTTTATTTTGGGGTGCTAAAGCCTGACTCAGGGCCTCATGCATTCTAGGCAAGTGTTCTTAGTAGGGATTTTTGACTAACAACTTTTCAAGGTAGATAACACTGGTCTGGTTGCTACCAGATTTGAGGTTACTAATAAATTACCTTACTGAGTGACCTTAGACCAATTATGCACCTGTGTGTGCACACACGCATTCACACAGAACAGAGTGATAGAGAGAGAGACAGAGACGGTCTCTGTCTCTGTCTCAGCTTTAGCCCTCAGGGATCCTTTTGATGGTTAGTTTTGTCAACTTGGCATTATCTAGAGTCACCTGGGAAGAGGTTCTAGCCTTTGGGCATGTCTGTGGGAGGACTGATGTGGGAGGACCCAGCCCACTGTGGGTGGCATCGTTCTCTGGACTTGGGTCCTGGCTGGGTAACAGTGGAGAAAGTGAGCCAGCTGAGTAGTAAGCACACATGCATCCATTTCTCTCTGCTCTTAACTGTGGGTGGGGTGTGAGTAGCTGTTTTAAGTTCCTGCCGCCATGACTTTTTCCCCCCTGCTAGGATGGACTGAAACATCGAACTGACATAGAATTGTGGGCTAAAAGAAACCTCCTTTCTCCTAAGCTTTGACAAGGGTGTCTCGTCACAGCAATGGAAATGCTTTCATTCTGTCCCTCCCTTATTTTGGAGGGGCTGCCAGTCCAGGTTTCATTGTCCTGACATTATTGCTTTTGTGGAAACTTGGGGGATAACTTCTTATGTACTCAAAATAAAGGAATAGAAATAAGGAAAAGAAGATCCCTTAGGAGAAAAGAACACAGGTACAAAAAAAAAAAAAAAAAAAAATATAGACAGCACCGATGCTCTTGGGTCCTGGGTCCTTTTCCAAGATCTGCTAGTGAACTTCCCTCTCCTGCAGTGGACAACTCATGCACAAAATGGGCTTGGGGTGAGGTTTGAACAAGCATTCATGAGTCCCTGGTATTCATGCTCCCCTCACCCTAAGGGGCCATGCTTTAAGCCCCATGTGTAAGGAGCACAGTCAGTCAGGAGCACAGACCTTTCATCCAGGCATCCACGAAGAACCATGTGGCAGTATTAATGTAGAAATGGGTGCCTCTTCTGATGACAAATGTCAGAGTGGGGGCTGAGGCAGTAGTCCCACAGCCAGGGCCTCCTGGAGCTGCTGGAAGAGAGAAGGAAGAGATGGGAGATTAGGAGAGAGTAAGAGAATCCCAGTAATGTGGCTATGTGAGAAAGGCCATGTAAGTAAGCATTTGGTGAATGGCAGGTGGTTCTGGGGCCTGAACTGTGCTAGCTGCTGAGAGATCAGTGATGGCTGCAGCACAGGAAGCCTGGTCATGGCTCAGCTGGATCTCTGGGGCTTCCCTGATCAGGTCTCAGATGTCACCCTTTATGGAAACTGTCACCTGAAACCACTCAGTGTGTGCTGCTTTGTCTACAGGGCCGAGCTCAGAAATTTCGGGTCCCAGAGCCAGAGTCCATGGAGCTGGGCCACAGACCAGGTAGGATGGGAGACAGGCTTCTTGGGATGGGGTGGAGGACTCCCTTCCTCATCTCCCTCAGTCTTGCTAAGGTCTCCAGATGGAATGGTCTAACTGACCCCAGGATACTCTAAGTGCAGAAGAAAACTGGAGGGAAGGACCTTTGAGCTGTCCAGTTGCCAGGCCTGGGAGCTCTGACTGCATGAGGACTGGGTCTCCAGCTAGCTTCTCTGGGTTAAGATGAGGTTGTTGGAGAATTTGGCAGCCATTCCTATGCACACAAAGTACAGAGATGTGAGAATATGGGCCAGGGTTGAGGGCACATCAGGCCTGATTGAGCCCAGCCTAGGATGATGATGGTAGTGTAGAGGGTGTGCATCTATGCTCTAGGTACTGGGGACAAAATTGCCAGCCTGGAAGGGGAAAGGAATCTTATGCAGGTGTCACAGAGCCAGGTCAGCTCTGGGAACACTCCCCCAGGGTAGATGGAAATGGCAAGCACATGGGGAGAGAGTATCAGGAGCACCAGCTGCCTCAAACTTCTCAGTGACCCAAGTCAGTCCAGGAGCTATTTTACATCCATGGGTTCTGGACCTTTCCTGGGGCATTCTGACTAGGGAATCTGTATTTTTAGTGAGTGTGAAGGGGGTTTTGATAAAGAAGCCAGAGTTAAAAATTCTGTTCATGGTTCTTCCATGCTTATGGTGGTAAACAAAACAGGGTTTACTTACTCTGCCAAGATTTTAGGAAGGCCAAATGCAAACATCCATCCATCCATCCATCTATCCATCTATCCGCTAATCTGTCTATCCATTTACCCCATCTATCTTAGGATTTCTTATTGCTCTGAAGAGACATTATGACCACAGCAACTTTAAAAAAAATATTTTATGTGCATTGGTGTGAGGATGTCAGATACCCCTGGAACTGGAGTTACAAACAGTTGTGAGCTGCATGTGAGTTTGGGAATTGAACCTAGCTCCTCTGGAAGAACAGCCAGTGCTGTTAATTGCTGTGCTGTATCTCTAGCAGCTAAAGTTTTTTTTTTTATTTTATGATTGACTGCTCTATTTGCATGTGCACCTTTATGCCAAAAGAAAGATGGTATCAGATCTATTAGATAGTTGTGAGCCACCATGTGTTGCTGGGAATTGAGCTCAAGAATTCTGGAAGAGCAGCCAGTGCTTTTAACTGCTGAACCATCTCTCCAGCCCCATGGCAACTCTTACAAAGGAAAACATTTAATTGGTGTAGTGTACAGTGTCAGAGGTTTAGTCAGTTATTATCATGGTGAGACATGGCAGCATGCAGGCAAACACGGTGCTGGAGAAGGAGTCGAGAGCTCTACATCTTGATCCTTAGGCAACAGGAAGTGAACTATGTCAGTGGGTGTAGCTTGAACATAGGGGACCTCAAAGCCCACCACCACAGAAACACACTTCCTCCAACAAGGCCATACTGGCTTCAACAAAACCATTCCTCCTAATAGTGCTTATGTGCTTATGAAGGCCAATTACATTTAAACTACCACACTATCCCACCCCATCCATCCCATCCCATCCCATCCATCTGTTCATCCATTCATCCATCCATCCCACCCCACCCTACCCCATCCATCCACCCATCCATCCCATTCCATCCATCCATCCATCCATTTAACCATCCATCCATCCATCCATCCATCCATCCATCCATCCATCCATCCCATCTATCCTCCATCACATCCATCCAAAAACTCTGCTCTTAGAGCTCAGAAACTAGCTGGCTCTTTTCCTTTACTCTTGTCACTTTAGAGCCTGGTCCATTGCCAGACACATAGTGGGAAAGCACACAGTGGATAAATGGACATCTGCTGAGGACACACCCAGGCCTGAAGTGCTACCAACCCTGGAGCAGCAGAAGACTAGGCATTATTGTTACTTCATAATGACTCAGCAGATGAAGCAACCAAGAGGGCAGGCTGGGGACATGGGTCAGGAAGTGTGAGTCTGGAAGGGGTGTGGGTGGAGTTCACCCCTGCCCTGGCTCTGTCTTCTTAGAGGCAGGTGAAACTTCAGCTGACCAGGCAGGTGCTGTGAATTCTGTGTGTAATGCTGTGTACTCTCCCTCAGCTCCTACTCTTTCAGCCTTTGTTGTCCTGGGAGGCACCACTGCCTGGCTGCCCACTGCTTTGGGCAGAACCCAGAGTGGGAGGGAGGGCCATCTGGCTCTAGGAGACAGTTTCTCCCTTTGCCTTTTGTGGGTAATAAAGGAGTGGGGACAAGGAGTGGAGTAAGATGGACAGGAGGAAATGGGGAGGAAGGGGGAGAGAACCCAGTTTTCTCTGCTCTCTCTCCCTGGGGGAAAGGAGGAGTTGGTTCTCAATAGCGCAAGAAAGTCATAGTAAAGGCTGATGTTTGCATCAGTCTTTCATAAAAACCTGACTGGGGACCACCCAATAGCAGGGTAGCAGCCAGGGTCTGCAAAATAGGAAGGACTCTTAAACTCCTTCTCTGTGATGTGGACTGCATCCCTGGCATGCAGGGATGTTTTTTAAACAGCAACTTAGAATGCAGAATGAAGTTGGATTTCATTTATACACAAAAGCAAAACAAACTGTCTGTTGTAGGCTGGAAGACTCTTCTGGAATACTTAGGGGAAAGCTAACCAAACATTTCCAGCTGGCTCCTGGGGCTGAGGATAGGGACAGGCTGTGGGGGTGGATCAGGCTGTGAGAGTTGGGGCAGGCTGTAAGGGGCCTGAGGACTCAAGCACAGTGGATCTACTGGAAGGCACACCACCATATTACTAAGAGAAAACACTCCTGGTTAACTCCATTCAGGCCATCAATGGTTACACAGCCTGTAGTTAGAATGAGAGGAGATAGGTCTCTTGGCCTGGATGAGGTGTTGGTATCTCTCATGGGTCTGATGCTACAGCCAAGCCACTTGTCTTCTCCCTTACGTAAAAGGACTCATTCTGGGCACCTTGGGGATATTGTGGAAGGCCTGAGACTGGCCCCCTACAGGAATTTCGCCTGTGAGACCCTCTTTCCTTATCTAGGAGGAGAAAGGGGGCCTTGTGGGACTCACAGTGAGGTAGAAAGGAAAAACCAGGGCTGAGTATGGGCTGTGGACAGTGCCTGGGCCAGTGACAGGAGGTGTTTGTGTGTGTGTGTGTGTGTGTGTGTGTGTGTGTGTGTGTGTGTGTACTTGAAGGTTGAAGGAAGGGTCTGATATGACTTTCAAGAAAGGGGTGGTGGTAGGTGCTAGAAAGATGGCTCAGCAGTTAAGAGCCATAGCTGCTCAGTCAGAAGATCCAAGTTTGATTCCCAGCACTCACGTGGTTCACAACTGTCTGTGACTCCAGTACCTGGGAATCCAAAAACATTCTCTTCTTGCCTCTATGGGCATTGCATACATGTGTGTACATGTAGGCAGAATACCTATATGTGTAAAAATAAAGGTTAAAAAATTTTTTTTTCCAGACAGAGTTTCTCTGTGGCTTTGGAGCCTGTCCTGGAACTAGCTCTGTAAACCAGGCTAGCCTTGAACTCAGAGATCCGCCTGCCTCTAAGCAGGGGAAAGCCCCAGTGCTGGGATTAAAGGTGTGTGCCACTACCGCCTGGCAAAGGTTAAAAATTCTTTTAAAAAGGGCCTGACCCAACAGGCCCTGGGTGAGGCTGAGAGATGGGATATTTCAGGGTGTGCAGGGAGGAGTCAGCAGTCCCTTGAGGGAGCCGGGAATGATAGGAGTGGAGTCTTGGAGTGATGATGCAAGTGGGAATGAGAGGGAGCCATTAGTGGCTCTGAGGTCCTGGGAGGTGGCTGGGATGAAAAGATGGGACAGGGGCAAAGACCCAGGCTTATGCCCCATTCTAGCACTTTGCAGACTGGAATTTGGCCAAGAGTCATTTCTGCCACTCCCATGTCTATTGGATTCATATAATGCTTTGTTAGGATTCAAAGCCAGGAAGGGCCTTGTGGAGACAACCCTGTCCTGTGGAGGTCTGCACAGACTTCCCTCTGTTTCCCTCAACTCTCTTTTCTCACCTTGTCTTGGGACTCTGACTTCTCTGCTCCATGCCCTCTGGTTTTTGTCTGCTTTCCCTGTCACCGGCCCCTTTGTCACCTTTCCTGCTTCTCCACTGCTCTTGTGGCTTTCTATCTCTCTCCTCCCTCTTTCTCCCTGCTCAGGTACGACCACTTTGACAAGGATCCAATCCAACAACAAGGAAGGCCAGCAGGACATGGACTCCTGGAGGGCTGCCCATAGCAACGTGGACAGCTCCAAATTCAAGCACCATCCAGGGCTCTCTCAGAGCCCTCGAGGCAGCCCCCTGGGCCAGGGCCACCTGGAGATCCCACCTCCGCCACCGACTCCTGCCAGCAGGACTTCTCTGGCCATGGGCTCAAAGTCTGAGGACCTGAAGAAGGGGGCAACTAGATCCAGCTCGAGAGAAGCCAGGGAGACCCCAGAGCGGACAGTATCTCTGAGCCAGAAGGACAGTGTCATTCCTGAAAACATCCGCCACAAGTTTGGGAGCAAGGTGGTGGACCATCTGATCTCCGAAGAACAGGTGACAAAGCAGAGATGTGGGAGACTGAATGGAAGAGGGGTTGTCTTGGAGACTTAATGAGGGTTCAAAACCCATTCCTGGAAACCATCCCTATACTGTTAGAAGGTGGCAGTTACTAAGACCTGCTACACATTAGGCACTGTGTGCTGTCTGAAGCCTTTGTGCAAGGCAACTACGAGGAAAGAGGCATTGCCTCCATTTCACATGAAGTCCTAGGCAAGAGGGGCTAAGCAGTTTAACCACATCTACTCAGCCATGTGGAATGAGGCTCTAGAGTGGGTTCTAGAGTCTGCTACCAACTGCAATTGCAAGTCTTGTTTGCATTAGACATTTCAACCTGAGTGCATCTCCTAAAGGAGCACTGACTGAGTATCAGAGATCTGGGTTTGGGATGTGGCTCTATTTCAGCAGTGGCTTTTCCAGAAGCCCAAGTGACTCTCATTAAATTGCTTTCTGTCTCTGGCCTTCTGTCTCTAAATCTGCAAAATGAAGCACCCAAACCAAATCCATGGCATACATACCACAAGTCTAGCCTTATTCATGGCAGACATGACTAATCAATCCTGGCACTCTTTCCTACCTCTCTATTCTTCTAGACAGCCATTACTCATCAATTGGAAATTAAGACTATAATCACCTGTCATTTTTAGTCAAAGGATAAGCTCGCCTCATACTCTGGTATTCTGAGACATACTTTAGGGCTGCAATTTCAAACTTTGTAGTGACTTCAATGTGTGGTCAGCAGGGCAGAGGCTATGGTTTCCTTTTAAACAGGATAACTAGGACCAGGAGAGGTGGTGTGTGTGTGATCTCAGAGCCACAAGGCCATGTGATCCATGTAATAAAAGACTGCCAGCCCCTCCCCCTTGCCTTCATCTGTTATCTCAAGGTAAACAACCCCACCCATCAGACACTCGTGGGGGTGGGTCACAGTCTTAAATGTCCCTCCCTACTTGGAAGGACTTGTTCCGTTGGATATGGGTATGGTCACTCATGCAGCTCTTGGCCTTGGGAAGACACTGTATCTGTTTAGCCACAATCGGCCTCTGCAGCACAGTTACAGAGACACAGGTCTTGGGTGCTATTGAAATAGCAAGTGTCTGAGCTGAAAGCTACTTTCAGGCTATCAGATTTGTCTTAAACCCATGTTTTACAAACAGAGAAACTGAGGCCCAGAGAGGATCCAAGGCCTGCCAAAGTCAACAACTGCTCTATGTCAGAACTGGGGCTCATAATCAGGTTTCCTGATTCATGGGCCCAGACCTGTCCCTTAGAGCCTCAGTTTCCTTCTTGATATAAGGAAGAAGTTGGTCTTAGTGTAAACTAAGAAGTTAGGCTTGTGGGATGCCTTGATAGCAGCAAGTTACTCTGGGTTTCCCTAGCTGTGTTAACTGAGGGGAGCCTGGCCTTTCAAAGTTCTGTTTCCTCATTTCTAAAACGTTGGGGACAAGATCACCTTTTGAAGACCCTCTTCCTGAGTAAGAACTCAATGTTTGTAGAATCATTGCCCTGATGGTGCACACAGTAAGAGCTCACTGTGTGCAGAATCATTGCCATTACTTAAGACTTGGCTCTCTGGGAGGAGGAAATGAATGGGGAGGTGCAGAGCTTGCCCTGGGGGATTCAGCCTACAGTGGGGAAAGCAGGGTAGGGGAGAGGACATACCCTTACCTTCCCATCATTTGTCTCTTGTCCTTGCCTTCTTCATCAGGCTCGAAGGGCCATTGGTGAAATCTTTGAGGGCCAGAAGAGATCAAGCTCATGGCCCAGCAGGACCCAGAGCCCTGCACAAATGTCCTCCATCTTCGCAGACTACTATGACCTGGGCTACCACATGAGGTCCAACTTGTTTCAAGGTCAGGTTAAAAGGCAAGGGTGGGGCTGTGAGCATGTGTGGTCAAGAGAACATTGAACACAGAAGGCCTTTGGGGTGTCCACCCTACCTGGTCCTTAAGGCCCAAGTGCATAGCCCCACTGATACTCACTTTACAAGTACCCAAGACATCCCTAATGCTGGCATGTCCTATGAGAATGCCAGGACTGTCTAGCTAGTCCCTAGCAGGTGTCTTCACTGAGCAGGTGGTGTAGCCCACTGGGCAGTGAAGCCCCCACACTGGACACCTCTGGTTCCCTAACCTACAAAGTGGGAGGCCCAGTACCCCTTATCTGACTGACACCTTTGGTGACAGTGATAATATCCACTTTCTTGGGTTCAAAGGTCAGTTTGGCCACTCCCTAGCTGGGAATGATTATGAGTAAGGAGCCCTCATGTCTCTGGGCCTCAGCCCCCTCCTTGTGCAACCATGGTCAGGATTCCAGGCAGGGGTGGGGGAGGGGAGATGACATGCCACCCATTTACCTTCCCTGGAACCTGGTGGTGACATTAACTGGAGAAAAGATTGGAGGAGTACCATTTCTGGAAGGGTAATTTGGTCTGCCACAGCTGGGCTTGCAGCCAAGTGCTCAAGACCTGTTATGTGAAGAGAAATGGTCCTCACAATGATGGTCCCTAGGAGTAACAGGATTCCCAAGGCTTTTCTCAATTGCTGAGATGGGGTACATGGTGCACATGCAGGGGTTCCTCTCTCTATACCCTTTCAGCTCTGCTTCACTGTCAAGGGCACAATTTACTGGGTCCTCCTCTCTCCAGTTGTCTCCAGTGCTCCCAGGGTCTGGCAGACCACTTTTCCTTGGCTTAGATCCCTGTCACCCAAGGAACCAGACACACATTGGAAGCCTCTCTGGGTTTTTCTTTGAGCTTGAGGAAGAGGTATCTCAGGGGGTAGTGGGGAGAGAGGGGATGAAGGGGAGGGGTTTGGGGTGGGGAGGCTAGGTCAGAAGATCAGATCACATTGTCCTCTCTTTGGAGCCAGGATTCTGCCTTTTCTTTTTGACTGCTTCACCATAGACTTCTTATGTACAATGTTATAAAATGTGTACATGAGCATAAAAGAATACTGCTCTTAAGAATCCATGTCCCCATCACCCAGCTTAGGCTGAGGAAGTGTACCAAGGGTGAGCAGGAACCAGCTTCTGGCTCTCAAAGCTGGGTTCATAAGGGGCCATTGTTGGGCTTTCTGAAGTGACTGACATATAAATGGTTCCTTAAAACTAGGTGGGAGTAGCCTGTGCTTGGAGATTGGCACCAGAATGATGGCTTTGACTTGTAGCACTCTAAGCATGTGACGGTCAGTGCCCGTGTCAAGGTCCAACTATGGGGATTCACCTTGGCACCTGTGGTGAGGTTTGGCTGCACTGCTGCAAGGGAGAGAAGCCAGACAGGAAGCAGCCTGGGTCATGGATCTTAGAAAGTCTTTTCCAGGTAGCTTTTCTAAGCTAGTGTAGAAGACAGAGTAATGGGCTTGCTTAACTGGAATGAAGGGTTGCTCCAGTGTAGAAGGACACAGAGAGCTGTGGGACCAGATAGGACTGTAAACATCCAGGAGGGGTATGTACATTGTGGTGGCCTGCTATTTGCCTTGTTATTGCAATAGGGATGCCCAAAATAATCAACTTATTAAAAGGTTAACTAGGTGTGGTAGTACATGTCCGTAATCCCAACACTCAGGATGTAGAAGCAGGAGGATTACTGTGAATTTGAGGACAGCCCAGACTACCTAGTGAGTTCCAGGTTAGCCTTGGTGACAAGAATAAAACCTTTTTCAAACAAGCAAAAACAAGTCAAACCAAAAAGTAGAGAAAAGCTTTCTTGTGGCTTGTGCATTTAGAGGTCACTTAGGCTACTGTCAGTTGGCTTCTTGTCCTTTTGGGGCTGTGGTGAGGCACAGCATCATGTCAGGGAGTATGTGAGGGAGCAAAGCCTCATGACCCGAAGTCTCCCAGTAGGACCCTATTTTGGTTTCTGCCACTTCCCCATAGTGCCAAACTGGGCATTAAACATTTGACATTGGCCTTTGGAAGACATTTCAGGTCCAGTAGCTGAGCTGGTGCACTGCACATCTGGATTGCACTGTGTGCTACGTGGCAGCTCAGGAGGGCGCAGGTCATACAGCACAGGAGTCAGTATTTGTGTAAGGGTGGAACAGTGGAGTGCACAGAGCAGGCTCAGGAATGGACTTGGGTGTGAGCGGGATTAAGGCTGATTTCAAAGCAGTTGCCCCAAACTGCCTGAAGGAATAGCTGCCTGGCTGTGGAGTCAGAGCCTTTCAGGGGTGAGAAGGAGGGGAGTAGGAGGAGGGAGGGAGCAAGCTGAGTCACGGGCATGATCCTTTCCACTTTCTCAGGCTTGCTTTAAACCCTTAATACACTTCAAGTGTACTTGTGTCGACAGTCGCAAGGATTCCTTTCTAATCCCCAGGGCTGCAGCTGTCTGCCCTCAGGTGCCCACAAGTAAGAGGCTCCGGTGTAGAACTTTCTTTACCCTTTGGGGGACTACCGCCCTGCTTCAAATAAATACATGGAGACTTACTCTTACTCAAGGCAGCTTTTCTTAAATTATCCCATCTACCCTTAGCCTCTATTCTATACACCTTTCTTTCCTTCTTACTCTGACTGGCTATGTGGCAGGCAGCCGGACCCTGGCATCATTGTCCTCTCCTTTTCTTGCTCCTCCCTCTATTTATTCTCTCCGCCTGGCAGTCCCACCTCTTTTTCTCTCCTGCCTGGTTATTGGCTGAACAGCAATCAGGCGTTTCAGACAGGCAAAGTGACTCCGGGTGGCCCTCCTACCTCAGCTTCACAAATGCTTGGGGCATAAAAACCACCATCCCTATTATAGAAGATGTCTTTTTAAAATGGTGTTTCCTGGGGCTGGAGATGTAGCCAAGCAGCCAAGCATTTTCTCAGTGTGTTTGAGGCCCTGGGTTCAGTCTCCACAATTACTTTTGGTCTATGTAATAGCTGCTTTATTCATTTGCCTATTTACCTATTTGTAGTGCTGTGGTTCAAACCCAGCTAGGTAAATACTGTCCCACTGAACTATATTGCTGGCCCAATCTTTTTTTTTTCTGCATATTACCCATACCTAGAAGCTTGTGTATTAGTTCCAATAATTATAGATTCTTTGGGATCTTTTTGAATAATTATAGTTAGATGGCCACACATATTCATAAATATATCAATACATTTGTATCTTAAACATAAACGTTTGTTATTGGAGGTTGAGTAGTGGTTCCATGAATACTAGGTAAGTACTCAAGTACTCAATATGAGCCTTCTTTTTCCTTGGAGACAAAGCCCTGCTAAATTATTCAAACTGGCCTTGAATCCACTCTAGTCCAGGCGGGCCTTGGACTTTTATGATCCTTATACTCCAGTTTCCTGGGTAGCTGGGATTACCGATCTGGGCCTTCCATACTTGTAAGAGAATTTTGAAGATGCTTTTTACTGGGTTTAGGAGGCCCTTTTATTCCTAGTTTGTTTTCTCCCCTCTTAAATTCTGAATAGATGTTGAGTTTGTTAACTACCTGTGCTACCGACTTTTAGATGAGTCAGGGTCCTCTGCTCATTCGTTTATACATGTAATAAATTCCACGAACTGGTTTTTCTCATTATTAAACCAGTATTGTTTTCTTGCAAGTTCCTGGCCAGTGGGATACATTGTCTCAAAAAACCAAGGTGGGATGGTGTTGGGGGAATACCTCCAAGAATACACAAACACATGTGCAACATCCCCCCCATGCATACACACACAGACATGAATACACACTCTCTCTCTCTCTCTCTCTCTCTCTCTCTCTCTCTCTCTCTCTCTCTCTCTCTCTCTCTCTCTCTCTCTCTCTCTGGCTTTGGCTTGGACTGGCCATTGCTTCAGCCCTCAGGGCCAGGATTCATGAAGAGGAGGGTAGGCCCTGAAAGCAGTGAAATCACTGATTTGCTGCTTTGGGCTGAAGTGTGGCAGGGGTTGGAAACCAATAGTGGCATGTCCTGCTGCCACCTCACACTCCAACCCATGCTGTCTGATGTTTGGGATGTTCTTGGTGTTTCTCCTGTTGGTGCCTGTGCACCCACTCTCTGAAAGCCTAGGGATAAGACTCATCAGGGTCTTGGGGCTGCACCCCTTTCTACTGCCTGCTGCTGATTCATGGAAACATGGGGGTTCCCTGCACTGGAAGCACAGCTGGCCCACATGTGCTCTTACCGATCAGCTCAGGGTGAAGCCTTTTGTTATCTTGGCATCCTCCAGACTAAGGCAATGCACAAGTTCTTGAAGCAAGCCCTAATCCTATCTAATTAGATTTATTCTAGGAGGTGAGAAGCTGGTTTTATCTCTGCCTCAGGGAATCTAAAAATCCAAAGCAACCGTTTTAAACGATACTAGCCACCATATCCCTGAAATCCTACCATTTTGCAGCCTCACCAAGGGCCTGCTTTCAAATTCTGTCCAGAAACGTCCATGTTGTAGCTTTGATCCCCAATTGCCATCAGGACTGAGGGCTTCAACCAAACCTCTAACTCACCCTGTTATGTAAACCTGCGGTTGTAAACGCCAGACTTGAACATCTGCTTTTCACAGTGACTCCTAGCTTGGTGGCATTGTCCTCAGAGAATTTGGTCTGAGGATATTGCTGGGATGTTTGATGTTGCTGGGATTTGTCACAGACCAGCCCACAGCTGCTTTTGCAGGTGTCCTCATGAGCTTTCGGATCATGTTTTGGCTAGAGGTTTTGTGTTTGCTTTAATAGGAGAAGCCTGTTAATAGCTTCTGCACAAATCCTGCCATTTGTTATTAATATTCTTTGCTTGATCTATTAATTAGTGAAGATGCACTTCTAAATTCTTCCTGACGGTAGCATGCTCATCAATTTCTCTTTTGATCTTACTGTGTCTATTCAGATGCTTGATGAGGCAACCTCAGAAACATGGTGCTAGTTCAAAGGCATGCCTCTGCAGGTTAGAGGACAATTTGCAAGAGTCTTATCTCAGCTTTCACCATATGAGTCCCAGGGACTGAACTCAGGTCATGGACTTGGCAGTAAGCACCTTTACCTGCTGAGCTATAGTGCCAGTCCCCATGATCATTATTTTTCCTACTGCTGTTGACTTACAGGCTGTTTAGTCCGATGATGAGGGCAGCTGTGCTCAGCTAACACTTGGCTGATGCATCTTTTTCTAGCCCTTCATATATATACTCTCCTTGTGTCTTTTTTTTTCTTCTTCAGATGTATGCTTTAACTAGTATAGGTCTAGAAATTATTTACTCTGACAATCTGTTCTCTGTAATCAGTGAGTGAAGTCAGTTTTTATTTCTGTTGCTGATGTATTTGGGTTGATCCATGCTTTCTTTGTGTTTTCTATTTGTGTTTTTCTTAAAAACTTGCATGAGCTTTCTTATTTTCCAGAGTCAGATTTTGTGTGTGTGTGTCCTTTTCCACAGTTCTTCCTTATTTTCTAGTTATTTTTGACATTTCAGGCACACAGCAGACACGTCTTCATGGGGGGGGGGGCGTGAGGTGTCCTCGGGTCAATGGAGGATGTTTTCCCTCTGCCTCCTATTTCGGTGGGCATAAAATCCAAAGGCTGAACTCCCGGCAGAGCTCTTTAACTTTGCAGCTGTGTGGTTTTGCACACTCTGCCTCAGTCTGTGCCCCAGCAGTGAGCAGGGAACAATCATCTCAACTGCTTCCTAGGAGGACTGATTCAATGGGCGACTTCCTGGGAAGCAGCATCTGGAATTATCCTTAGCTCCTGGGAGATTGACACACACAGCAGGTTGGGGGTGTGGCTCAGTGTAGAACTCTGACCTAGTATGGTATTGTTCTTGACTGTCACATTGATTAGACTGGGATCTAGAAGATTAGTAAACAGGCACCTGGATAGTCTGGGAGGTAGTTTCCAGAGATACCAACTAAGTGTGTGTCAAAGTATAGGGGTAGGGTGGAGGGGTGTGGGGGCAGGGTGGAGGTGTGTGGGGCAGGGTGGAGGGGTTAGGGGGTAGGGTGGAGGGGTGTGGGAGCAGGGTGGAGGGGGTTGGGGTAGGGTGGAGGGGTGTGGGGGGCAGGGTGAAGGGGTGTGGGGGCAGGGTGGAGGTGTGTGGGGCAGGGTGGAGGGGTTAGGGGGTAGGGTGGAGGGGTGTGGGGGCAGGGTGGAGGGGGTGTGGGGGGCAGGGTGGAGGTGTGGGGGGCAGGGTGGAGGGGTTAGGAGGTAGGGTGGAGGGGTGTGGGGGCAGGGTGGAGGTGTGTGGGGCAGGGTGGAGGGGTTAGGGGGTAGGGTGGAGGGGTTAGGGGGTAGGGTGGAGGGGTGTGGGGGCAGGGTGAAGGGGTGTGGGGGCAGGGTGGAGGTGTGTGGGGCAGGGTGGAGGGGTGTGGGGGCAGGGTGGAGGTGTGTGGGGCAGGGTGGAGGGGTTAGGGGGGTAGGGTGGAGGGGTGTGGGGGCAGGGTGGAGGTGTGTGGGGCAGGGTGGAGGGGTTAGGGGGTAGGGTGGAGGGGTTAGGGGGTAGGGTGGAGGGGTTAGGGGGGTAGGGTGGAGGGGTGTGGGGGCAGGGTGAAGGGGTGTGGGGGCAGGGTGGAGGTGTGTGGGGCAGGGTGGAGGGGTGTGGGGGCAGGGTGGAGGTGTGTGGGGCAGGGTGGAGGGGTTAGGGGGTAGGGTGGAGGGGTGTGGGGGCAGGGTGGAGGGGTGTGGGGGCAGGGTGGAGGGGTGTGGGGCAGGGTGGAGGGGTTAGGGGGTAGGGTGGAGGGGTGTGGGGGCAGGGTGGAGGGGTGTGGGGGCAGGGTGGAGGGGTGTGGGGGCAGGGTGGAGGGGTGTGGGGGTAGGGTGGAGGTGTGTGGGGCAGGGTGGAGGGGTGTGGGGGCAGGGTGGAGGGGTGTGGGGGCAGGGTGGAGGGGTGTGGGGGTAGGGTGGAGGGGTTGGGTAGGCTGTAGGGGTGAGGGCAGGGTGGAGGGGTGAGGGCAGGGTTGAGGGGTTCGGGGGTAAGGTGGAGGGGTGTGGGGTAGGGAGGAGGTCTATCCTGGATATGTGTGGCATCTTCCATGTTTCCTGGCTACCATGATGTGAGCTTCTCTGCTTCCACACCCTTGAAATCTATGGAACCATGGGCCAAAATCCCTCTTTGCTCTCTTCAGTTGTTTGGCTCAGACATTTTGTCACAGTGATCAGAAACTGGTTGACACAATGACTGGTGCCAGAGATGTGAGCTCCTTGCTGTGACTAAATCTGAGCACCGGATTCTGAAACTAGTTTGTGGGAAGAATTTGGAAACATTTGGAGTTCTGAGCTAGAGAAATCCCAGAGAGCAACAACTCAACTAAAGGGCGGTTCTTGGGGGAGCTGAGGAACCACGCCACCAACAAAAAATGTGGACAGTGGACTGTTTTGGTGTGTCCAGATGGGAACAAGGAGTCTTCCAGGAACTGGGCTAAAGGCCATTTCATGCTAGAGTCTGACAAAGAATGTATCTACATTTGGTCCATTTCCTGAGACCTCGTGGGAAGCTGAGTTTAAAGATGGGATTAATTGGGCTGGAGAGATGGCTCAGTGGTTAAGAGCACTGACTGTTCTTCCAGAGGATCGGAGTTCAACTCTCTGCCCCCCAAAATGGCAGCTCACAACTGTAACACTAAAATCTGATACCCTCACACAGACTTACATATAGGCAAAACACCAAATGCACATAAAATAAAAATAAATTATTTAGAAAAGATGGGTTTTAATTTTCCCAAGGTTGAAAGAAGAACTTGTCCCCTCATGCAGGTAAATAACCTAAAGCTCAGAGGCCTAAATAACCTAAATACCGAGGCCATGCTAAGCCCTCTGACTCCCTCTCCTCCATGCCTACCACCCACAGAGCAAACTGGCACTGACATACAGCATAGGGTGCCATACCTTTAATGACTTGGGGATTTCTCCATGGTGTCTACAGGCCCACCCCAGGAGACAAAAAGCCTCATGAAGGCTTCCTACACACCAGAGGTGATTGAGAAATCCGTGAGGGATGTAGAACACTGGCATGGCAGGAAGACGGATGAGCTGGGTAGGTAGATGCTGGGCTGAGGGGGTGGCCCTCTCCTCCACAGGCAGGGTGGGTGGCTGCAAGGTGCAGAGCAGGAGGCAGGGTCCTGGGTTTGGACACTGGGGTCTGGACCTCCTTGAAGGTGCTAGCCCCTGTGATGGTTCTTCCCCTGCCCCCTGCAGGGCGGTGGCATCGGAAAAATGCTATGAATATGAACTTGCAGAAGGCGCTGGAAGAGAAGTATGGAGAAAAGAGCAGGTCCAAGGGCAAGTAGTTGAAAGGACATTGGAAGGAAGCTCAAGGAGAGTGGTGCCAATAAAGAAAGAAAGGCCCAGGCCTGAGCCCTGCCCCTGTGTGGTGCTCCTCTCAGTGCTGGGAAAGGGCCCATGTGTAGTGCTGGAGGAACATCTGAGGAAGACAGACAGATGCTCTGAGCATCTAGGGTTTCCAGACCCCTCTCTCCATGCTTTCTTCCATGACCTCAGGAAGAGTTGGGGGAATTGTGTCAATGTGCTCTAGGTGACAGGTCCTCTACTGGACACTTCTAGGTTATAACCTCATGTGGCCCCTGGCTGATTTCAACTGTTTCTGATGTTTATTCCTCTCACAGAAACCTAACAGACTTCAGAGGAATTGACCAGGTCATCCACCTCTTCCAACCTAGTAGTAGATCTGATGGGTCTCCCATTTGCACAAAGTGATTGGTTCAGAAATGGGTGCATGGCTCAGTTTGGGCCAGTGAGGTGGATGACAAAGTATAAGTGTGAGATGTTGCCTGGGTAAACACTTTTCTGAGCTGGGCTCGCAGAAGAGCACTGTTATTCTCTACATACTGAATGAAGAGTCGGGAAGCTGTGCAGAACACCTTGGCAGACATTAGAGAACCAGAGGAACTGTGGGCAGCTCAGCACAGTCTGAGTCTTTCTGGACCTTGCAGAAGCCACCCAGTTCTGGACCACAGCAGGGACGGGTACTACTTCTGGGTTGATTGTCACAGCTTGATGAGTATCACATCTGAGATGGTACCACAGTTGGGAAGGGTGTCACACCTGGAATAGATACTATGGATGAGAAGTGTACCAAAGATGGAAAGGATACTACAGATGGGATGGGTACCACATCTGGGATGCTATCACAATTAGGAAGAGTACCACAGATGAAAAGGATACTATGGATGGGATGGGCACCACATCTGGGATGGTACCACAATTAGGAAGGGTACCACAGATGGAGAGGATACTATGGATGGGATGTATACCGCATCTGGGATGGTACCACTGCTGGCATGAAACTATAGTGTTCTGCAGCTGAGATGAGCATTACAATTTGGTGAATACCAGTGCTGTGATGAATACCACAGATAGGATGGGTACCATGGTGGAATGAATACTACAATTGGGACTATGACCAAAGCTAAAATGGATATTACAGATGGTCTAGATCAGTGGTTCTTGACCTGTGGAGTGTGACCCCTTTGTGGGGGAGGTCAAATAACCCTTTCACAGGGTTGCCTAAGACAATTGGAAAAATACAGATATTTATATTAAAATTCATAACAGTAGCAAAATTATAATTAAGTAGCAATGAAAATGTTATGGTTGGGGGTCATCACAATATGTATTAAAGGGTCACAGCATTAGGAAGATTGAGAACCACTGCTCTAGATACTTGAGGTAGGTACCACAGGCAGTTCTGTCATCTCTCTGTGGGGACTCCATATTTACTTGGACTTGTCCATGGCAGAGTGACTGGTGTCTATAAAAGATTCAAGGGGGACAGACTTAGTGTACAAATGATTTGGTAAGTGTGACACTGGGTGGTTAATGTTTCCATAGTCTTGGTTTAAGAGCACATGGTCAAGATTGTGAGAAGAGACTCCATAGACACACATTATTGTACTACTTCAAGGGGACCTTGAAGACTGCCCACTTTGGAAAAACCAAAGCAAAAGGAAGCATCAAGATCACTGGCAGAAGGGGGCAGACTGTGGGCCTCCTCTCTCCCTGTCTCAGCTCCTCCAAACCAGGAAAGTGTTGTGAGGTTTCCTGGAAGGGGGTACAGTTCAGGGAAGCACACCCAGTGACTCCCCACATTTACTAAGCTAAGTGTGTGCAAGGAGGTTCAGCTCAACCTCTTCCTGGGGCACTTGGTTTCTGCAAGGTCTGTCTTTGGTGCTGGGAAAGCTGAACTCCATCTTTAAGGAGTAGCTACTAGGAACCCAGGACACAAGACTTCCACACACAGCCTCCCTTCTGTGAAGCCTGTCATCGGCTGTTATTCAAGAAAGTGTAGACAGGTCAAGAGGAAGGTGTAGAGAGGTCAAGGAAAATGCACAAGACTATACTGATACCTGGGACCAAACCAGCGTCTCAACTTCTTTCTTCTTCTCCTCCTCCCCCTCCTCCTCTTCCTCCTCTATCCTCCTTTTCTTCTCTCATTTTCTTCCTCTTTTTTCTTTCATTTCTTTTTCTCCTCCTCTTCCTTTCTTCTTTTCCTTCTCATTTTCTCCTCTCTTAGATAGGTTCTTGTGTCCCAGGCTGGCTTCAGACTGACTATGTAGCCAGGAGTACCTTGAGCCTCTGATCTTCCCTCTAACTCCTGGTGCTAGCATTGGAGGCAAGCAGCTTGTGCATTAAAGGCAAGCACTCTACCAACCAAAATATACCCTCATCTCCACCAGATGATCATACTGCAGCATCACCAAATGTGTCAAGCACTGTGGGCATACTCCTGTTAGGTTCCATATATGTAGACCTTATTCTCAGGGAATTATAGTTTGTCTGCAGAGAATTGATTTTGAAGTTCATTTGTTCACCTGGCCAAACTGGACTGAACATACATCCTGACCAATGAGCTGTGAATGCACAGGTAGGTAAGCCACAGCAGCTGTCTGGTGGGCAAAGAGATGAATCTGTAGTGCACACAGTGAGACCCATGTGGGGCTATGGAGGGGAATGTGGTAATGGCTGCAGAAGGAATGGGGTGGAGCCTGTGGTCATATGGGGGGCTGCATAGCAGAGGTTGAACCTTGGAACAAGTTTGGATGCACTGAGGTGGACCAGAAGTCGCATAGCATTCAGGATGTAATGCTGTGTATGAAACCCTAGCAAGAAATATTTTGGAAGATGGATATGGCTTCTGAAGCTTGGAGAAGAGCTCCATGAAAGAGAGGTAGGGACAGCAGACAGCCTACACCTGAAGGGGCTAGGTCCTAGAGTGCCATAGCAGTCAAGGCCAGTCCAGTCCAGCCCAGCCCCTCTCTCCAGGAGCTCATGATCTGGCAGAAACAATCAGGGTTCAATGATTGAAGAAACAACACAGGAAAGAAAACTGAAGGCATGTGCATGCTATTTACTCTGAGTCATCAGAGATGCAGATTAAAGCAATCAGCCCACTAAATGCAATGAATTAAACAAAACACCATGTTTATCTCCTAGCCTCAAAATTCTATTTCTCTATGGTCTAGAGAACCCCACACACAGAGGGAACCACCCCAAGTACATACTGTATGCTGATTCATAGGACCACAATCCAAATGTCCTTCAGTCAGAACAAATGAGCTAATTCAGGCCACACAATCATGGAGCCAGGTCACTGTGTGCAATGCCATCAAATGACAACAGAATGTGTTCCACAAGACTACACGCTCGTAAGGGTACAAAGGGAGAATTGAGAGCATCCACCTTCATGCTGCATTTAGCTCAGCACTTTCAGAGCCAACCTGGTGAGAGAAGCGGCTGGCAGAGAGGAAGGTGCCTGAAGGCAGTGTCCATGAGTTGATATAAAGCTAGTGGGTGATTTCCACTGTGGCCTAAGTGAACCGATGTGACACACACTCTAACAGTACCTCAGTGAAAGATGCTATTTCAAGACATGTGGAAGAGCTAGGTTTAATTAAACCTCTTCTGGAGAGAGCAAAACTAAAAATGTATGGCCTTTTGTTTTTAAACCTAAAGGAGGCCCTGACCTCACTGGTTTTGCTCTATCACTCCTGACTCTCTGTGTGAGATCCCTGTGTGTGGCATTCCCAGTGATTGGTAAGTGTCATGTGTCATGTACAGGGACCGGGTGGCAAGTGGCACTGATTAGCACTGTGAAAAGTTATTAAAAGTCGTTATAATTTGTGTCGTGTCCATGTGCCACCAAAAGAAGCCCTGGAGAATGTCCTGATAGAAGACACAGCTGGCTTGAATCCTGGATCTATCTCAGGACACTTCAGCCCATGCTGGTACATTCCCCTGGCCCTTCACCTTTCTGGTAATGGTACAGTTCCTCCTTCCATATATGTTGTGTTGTGACCCCTGTTAGATAGACATCACAGGAAGCCACTGTTGGGGACTAAACTCCTGCACTGGTCCCAGCAGTCACCCAAGCTAAAGTTTCAGCTACCAAACTGACAGCCATTTGTCTTTCTGTGGGAGATGTGAGAGACGAAAGTCAAGTTTCCCAGTAGTCACAGTCACTAAGTCCCCTGTGCCTCAAACCACCGCAAAGGCAACCTGGAATATCCTGATACTAACCAGGCATTTCCTTGCTATCCTGCTTTCCCATTCTCCCTTGCGAGAAAGACCTCGGGAGGACCACTTTACTTTTGATTTTGTTTCTGCCTCCTCAAAAAGCTGTTTGGGTCTATGAACCCAACTGGTTCTGTCTACTCATCAGAGCACTTGTTCTACTGGATGGAATGAAGTGTGATTAACTGGTGCTAAACAGCTTAAAGCTGGGTGTGGAGGTGTTTATAATCCCAGCACTTGGGGGCACAAGGGTCAAAAGTTCAAGGGTGGCCTGGGCTCAGATGGCCCTGTCATTACAAAAAAAAAAAAAAAAAAAAAAAAAAGAGAAGAAAGTAAATATGAAGCTCTTTAAGGTTTTAAAATTGAATGAGTGTAATTTTATCCTTTAACACACAATACACACTGGAGCTGGGATTCCAGCCAGGTAGCCTAACTTGAAGTCCATGCCTTGCTCCTCAAGCTACCTCATTCCACTGAAGTACAAATTGTGGTTTTCTCAGGAATTCAGGTTAGGCATGGAGGAGGCATCTAGAATGTTCGTACAGAGTGCACAGGAGGAAGTTCACATGGAGATTTTCTTGTTTGAATTCTTACCAATAAGGAAGTGCCAGAGATCCTTCCAAGCTGGTGACAGAGGAGACACTGCAGATGTACTTGGTGAGACTTGGGTCAGAGCCAAGCCAGGCCAGAAGAGAAATTACCCAGAGTGACAATTGCTAGGTGGCTAGGACTACAGGGCAGCACAGACTATGGTGGGAAAGTCATTCAGGGACAAAAGGGTAAAGTGTGGAAGTCTTAAGCAATACTTCATAAACAAATAGGGAAACCGAGGAACACTTATGGAGAGAAATGGATTGCTGAAGTCCAGAGACACAGAGGTAGGACAGAGGGGGACAGAGACTGGGGTGGAACCCAGGTCTCTGGATGTCCTCTTATGACTTCTTGGTGGCCTCTAAGCTTTTTCTAGCTATTGGAGAGTATGGAGTGGGCTGAATCAGGGCTGGGGCTCAGCTGACCTCAGCTGACAGTCAAGGGCTCACAGGAGCCCCCAGTACAGTGGCTGAGCAATGACCAATGGGAGCGGGTCATGGACAAGTGCACAGCAGCCTCTACATTTCCCACAGGCTATTGCTCTTGACCTCAAAGATGGGGGTGGGGTGCTTTCAGGAGAGCAGAGAGGCTGAGGGAAGAGGCGATGGACAACTATGGGGTCTGAAATTGCACCCCAGGGTGGCTATGAATAGAGCCTTGTCTTCAGCAGATACACTGTCTACTCCTGACTGACCTATGCTTCACCAGCCGGCTGAGCATGGAAGTGGTACATCACTGAGGCTGCCCGGGGAAGTGGGGGGTCAGCAATACCTTGTGTTCTACCCAGTGCCCTCCCTATGCTCCTGGACCGCTAGCATCCCACAGCTCTAAGGTAGGGTGGGATAACAAGGACAACTTCTGAAATGATGGCTTTTCATTCCTTCACCACTCTGCTACACTCAGACCTCTCCCCTCTAAGTTCACAAACTTGTCCCCTTGAAGTCTCTAAGTATGACAAGTGTCTTTACTCTGTGGGTTGCTGAGGGTCCACTGCCCCTCTCCACATACCACACATACAATGGTGGCCATTATCAGAGCACTTGGAACCTCCCTGAGCATATGTGCTCTGAGCCAGCATTCACAGCCTATTCTGTCCATATCAGAAAGAGGAATCAAACAGCATGGAAACAAACAGCCCTCTTTTCACATTCACATTAGCTTCTGGGGACAGAGCCAGCTGAGCCCAGCATCAGAGGAGTCTCCAAGGTGGGTCACTTCCAAGCTGACTCTGGGACCAGGGTTCCTATGAAGGCTGTACTCAGGAGCCATTTTTCAGGAGTTGCTGGTGGGGAGGGGAAAGGCAGAAGGAGGAAAGCTAATCAGATGTACTGTCTAGCAAAGTGTTTCCCTTCAGCTTCCCCAGTTTCCCAGATGGTCTCTGGGAAGCAGTCAGAACCTGCACACCTCCCAGCCACCCACTAGGAGGGCCGGATGGGAGCTGCTCTCAGGCGTAACCACTCTGATGCTGGGAGCTCTGCTCAGAGTCCTCATCGGGACAGTGTGCCGGCAGTGGGACTCTGGAATATGGAAGGCGAGAGGGTACCAAAGAGAAACAACTATGTGTGAGTTCTTAGGAAAGAGCAGATTTTACACAGTGACTACTGTCAGAGGGCAACAGGATTTAAATATGGTAATTGGCTTTATTACTACTTTTAATTCTAGAACCAGGTAGCATTGAGTTTCACAAAGTAGAATGGTTCCAGTGAGCCAATAGAGGGTTGCTTCCCAGACAGAAAGGGGCTAGAGAAAGGGACCTCCCTTGCAAGTGTAGACAGGGAGATAGAAGAGCATGAAAAGCCCTGGTTCCCTTAGATGACTTCAGGTACCTGTGATTTTGTTTTTTTTTGGGGGGGGGTAGACAGAAGGGAACCCCATCACCCTTCCAGATCACCTGGCCTGGTGATCCCCCAGCAGTGACATGGATCTGTCTCGGGCTGGCTAATGGGAGTTGAGCTTGCCTGGGGACACACCCCTATGCTGCTAGAGGCCATGCCGAAGTCTCATTTGCCTGAATGCAGACAAAGGCAGATCTGTGACTTGCCACCAGCTTTCATAATTAGAGATGTAGGACCTGCCTTCCAGAACCCTGAAGCCTGCTCTCTTCATCACATACACTATGCACCACATGTGGATGTACACACTGTCACCTAAGCGGTTAAATGGACAGTCACACACAAGCATTGCTAACCTGCACCCAAGTATGAGTGTGCAAGGAGGGACAGCTCTGTGGCTATGTCACTTACGTGGTCAGGAGGGGCCTCATGCGCAGAAGGGCCCACACCAGGCTTAGCTTAATTTAATTATTGTGTGTATATGTATCACACCATGGCACACCCGTTTTGCAATTCTTAGCAATGTTTGAACAAGAGGTCTGAATTTCCATTTGGTGCCTAGCTCTGCACAGATGTGTCCACAGTCAACTGGATTCATTCTGCCTTGATTACCCACCCCAGCCCTCAAACTCAAAGGCTTCAGAGAACTGTCAACTCTGCAGAGTTGAAGTAATGCATGGTACTGACCTCTAGGTGGCAGCACAACTCCGATCAAACCTCAGTGGGCTGCCTTGGTGAGTAAGATGGCCTTTGAGTTCTGGAGATAAGGTGAAAGTTTGGGATTTCCCAAAGGAACCATCTCTGAGAGGATTATCCAAACCATCCTGCTACCAATGCATTTTTAATAGCTTTCTTTAAAAAGAAACCTGATTACAAGCCACACAAGCTCATTCACATCTTTGACCCTAGCACTTGGGAGGCAAATAGGCCAGTCTGTGAGTTCAAGGCTAGCCAGGTCTACAGAGTGAGTGACAGAAAGCTATGGCAGTATAGTGAGACTCTGTTTTGAAAAAAAAAATCAATCAGGCAAACAAACAAAATCTGATTACAAACAACACATTTTATTTGTAGAAAACAGAACACATAGGCACACAAATGTAAAAACCATCTTAAGCTGATATTTAAAATACTTATTTTTATGGATGTGTACATGTGTGGATATGAATGTGGGTTTGTGCATGTGAGTGCTGGTGCCTCTAGAGGTCAAAAGAAGGTCAGAGCCCTTGGCGCTGGAGTTACAGGCATGTGGTATGGCTGCTGGGAACTAAACATAGGTTCCCTTCAAGAGCAGGAAGCACTCTTAACCCCCAACCCATCTCTCCAGGCCCACATGTGGCTTTTAAAATGCCTTTAAACTTTTCTGTCCTGTCTTTCTTCCCATCACATCTTTAGCTTTGGGTGACCATCTCTCCTATTTCAGAGTCCAAGTTAGAAACCAGGAGAAGGGTCCAAGTTCTTGAAGTCATTCGTTACCGTCCCCACTCCCCAAGCACTGGGAGGATGTGGTCTTTGGATATCTCCACAGGGAAACAGCTGTAAGACAGACCTCATCTCTGTACAGGCATGTCTGTCCCCTAGGAATCACCACCATTCCCTTCTGAGGCCTCCTCCAAGTGGCAGAGGTTTTCCCACACCCCTTTCCTTAGAGGCCTGGCTCATTCCTCAACGAGGTTGCTCTTGAGTCAGACTTAGCAGGCAGAAGAGAAGTAGTAGCCATTGTGTCAGAAAGCACCTGCAGTCAGTGTGTGGGCACAGGTAGGATCCCCCATCACTCTCTGGGGATATTGAAACCATCCTTGCCCTTTAGTAGGATAATGGTGTCAACATGGCTGGACTGGGGACTACCTAGGAAACTTCATTTTGGGTGTTCCTGAGGAGATTATCTTGTCAGTGGATAGAGTAGGGGGTGATACACCATTGTGGGTAGTCACAATCCAATTGGCTGGAGTCCCAGATAGAAGAAGGCAGATATCTTTCCCTGTACTGGAGCAGGGACATTCCTCCTGCTGCCCTGTGACACCAGAACTTTCCAAAAGACCCTTTGGCCCTGACTGCAGGGTTTATATGAATAGACCCCAATCCCACATGTAATTCTACACTGCATAGTACATGATGCTTTTGAACTTGTGTTGAGCCACAGTGTTTCCAGCTTGAAGAGAGCTCCTTGGGGTTTCCAGGGTCTATAATCACTAAAGCTAATCCTCCAATGCCCTTTCCTCCTCCTCTTTTTCTATTAGCTTGTCTCTCTAGAGCAGTGGTTCTCAACCTGTGGGTTGCTAGCCCTTTGGTCTTTGGATATCCCCTTCACAGCAGTCACTTAAGACCACTGGGAAATCACAGTTATGGAGTAGCAATGAAAATAATTTTACGGCTGGGGGTCACCACAACCTGAGGAGTGTCTTAAAGTGTGGCAGAATTAGGAAAGCTGAGGACCACTGCCCTAGAGAGCCCAAGCTAAGGAAGATGGCAACTCTCCCATACCAGTGGTGGTTGCCCCTGGCTTTAATTTTTCCTGCAAAGATCTCATGGCTCTTGAAGTGATACTGGCATCTTGGCGTCTGGATTTCTTCCTTATATCTAAAGACCAGAGTAGTTTTGCTGCTAGTAGAGATGGGACTCAAAGGAGTTTACAGCCCGTACTGTCAAATCCATCGTGGGTGGGCGCAGGGAACTGAACTTGGTTCCTCATCCAGAACAGTATGTGCTCGTAATTTCAGTGCTATCAGTCCAGCTCAGGTCTAATGATGTAGCCCAGACTGCTGCTTTGGCATGCAACACATTGGCTGGGGGATATTTCAGTAGATGTAAGAGTGTAAAGTGATCAAGCCTTTAATAAGTATACACACATGTAACATCTCCTTGTGTCAACACGTGAAAGATCATTTCTTTTAGCTCTGCTGACACATCTGATACATGATCGTAAATTGCAGTCGAATTGCAGTCACCTGTGCCGTGGACTGCTAGGACTTTTCCTCCTATTTAACAGTATTTTTTTTTTTTTTTACTTGACAGTCCCACTCTATGGGGGCCCTGTCCCTCCCTCTCCTAACATCAATTCTGGTCTCTTTTTGAGATAACATATTTAACTTCCACACGTGAAGGAAAGTGTGTGGGATGAACCTTCCTGCGCATGTTTAATTCATTGTCTAGAGTCCCAGGTTTAGAATGGTATCTGACTCTGTAGTCACTAATGTTTCAGAGCATCTGAGTGCCCATGCTTCATGAAGCATGGTTGAGTCATTTATGTTTGTTTCATGTAAATTCTGAGTCACCATCAGTTGGTATGAATTATGCAATAAAATCTGAGTGATATTTCACAAGAATTTGAAACAGCTGGATTACCCTGAGTCCTAATATGTGAAATGAAGAGCGAAAGAAGATGCTCATCTTTTCCCCAGGTGATCAGGTAGCTGGCTTTGAGACTTTGGTTCTGGCTGAGCTCCAAACTGCAAGCCTGCTTTGGAGCCCCAGCGAGCCTGCTTCTAGCCAAGAATGGACTGTTAGCACCTGCCATGCACAAGTCTTCTTCCTCAAGGAGAGCTTTTATGTACTGTCCCCAGTTTAGGGACCAGAGTGTGCGTCGCACACTTGAGCAAGTGTTCCTTGCCTCTTTGACCCTCCCTTGGGTATTATTAAATGATACAGAAATTATTTGTTCTAAAAACCACCTTGGCTGCCAAGCATTTGAACTTGAACTGAGCTTAGCTCTGGTAAACCATGGAAGCCTGAGGCATTGTACGTGGGTTTCTTTTAATGAGCTCTTCTGGTTAGTCCCCAGATTATAATATTTTGACTATTTTACTATTAGAAGGGGGACTCACTGAGTCACACTTGCTCAGCATGTGTAAGGCCCTGGATTTGTTCTCAAGCATCACATAAACAAATAAAGGAATAAATAAACAAACACATGCAGACATACTGGTTTCTGGAAATATCCTATGTCGCAGATGCCATTCACCTCTCAGGGCTGTGTATCCAAGGCCAGTAATGCTCTGGAATGAGGGACTGCCTCCACCTCTTTGGCATAGGATCAAATTGAGCATTGGATTAAAAACATTGAAAAGGTACTTGTTTATCTTCTATCTTTGAAATCTTGAAATTGATTTGATTTGATGCGTGTGGGTGCTTTGCCTGCATGCATGTCTGTGCTTTGTCCTTCTTACTCTAAATGGAAATTCCATTTTCAGGTGCTTAGAATAGACAGTTTAGGCTCACTCTTCTCTCATGTTGCTCTTGAACACCATTTCCGGTCCTTAGCTCACTGCACTGTCTCTTGTTTGAGCAGTTCCTACAACCAGCGGGTTTCATGGTCTGTTTCTGCTGACTCTGCTCTGCTTTGGCCCAACGGAAGATACCATATCCATCTGCATTTTGGCGATGCCTCATTGTTTTTCCCATCTTCCTTTTTCCCATGCTGTTTCTTCAGTTCCTGCACATTCAGCTCCTGAGTACAGCCTTCATAGGAACCCTGGTCCCAGAGTCAGCTTGGAAGTGACCCACCTTGGAGACTCCTCTGATGCTGGGCTCAGCTGGCTCTGTCCCCAGAAGCTAATGTGAATGTGAAAAGAGGGCTGTTTGTTTCCATGCTGTTTGATTCCTCTTTCTGATATGGACAGAATAGGCTGTGAATGCTGGCTCAGAGCACATATGCTCAGGGAGGTTCCAAGTGCTCTGATAATGGCCACCATTGTATGTGTGGTATGTGGAGAGGGGCAGTGGACCCTCAGCAACCCACAGAGTAAAGACACTTGTCATACTTAGAGACTTCAAGGGGACAAGTTTGTGAACTTAGAGGGGAGAGGTCTGAGTGTAGCAGAGTGGTGAAGGAATGAAAAGCCATCATTTCAGAAGTTGTCCCTGTTATCCCACCCTACCTTAGAGCTGTGGGATGCTAGCGGTCCAGGAGCATAGGGAGGGCACTGGGTAGAACACAAGGTATTGCTGACCCCCCACTTCCCCGGGCAGCCTCAGTGATGTACCACTTCCATGCTCAGCCGGCTGGTGAAGCATAGGTCAGTCAGGAGTAGACAGTGTATCTGCTGAAGACAAGGCTCTATTCATAGCCACCCTGGGGTGCAATTTCAGACCCCATAGTTGTCCATCGCCTCTTCCCTCAGCCTCTCTGCTCTCCTGAAAGCACCCCACCCCCATCTTTGAGGTCAAGAGCAATAGCCTGTGGGAAATGTAGAGGCTGCTGTGCACTTGTCCATGACCCGCTCCCATTGGTCATTGCTCGGCCACTGTACTGGGGGCTCCTGTGAGCCCTTGACTGTCAGCTGAGGTCAGCTGAGCCCCAGCCCTGATTCAGCCCACCCCATACTGCAAAGTCAAGATTGAAATTCATTCCCTGTTAAGAAAGTGGCATGAGATTGATGACAGCCTCTGTGGTACACTCACAGCAAGTACTCTACTGGGAACTAGTCTGACCCAAAACTAGTAGGTTGCCAAGAAAGACATGTTGTCACTGGGGTATGAGCAAAAAACCAAAGGATATTTTTGTCAACTTTACATGTCTGGAGTATCCTGGATAGGTGGGGATAATGGAAGCAACCATTTCACTTATGTGCTGTGTACTGAGTCAATGGGACATATCAATGATGTGTTAATTTTCTCAAACAATGAAATGTTCAAAGAAACAGTTACACAATGTGTGAAAAGATACTCATTTCTCTGAATTTCAAGGCAACATAGGATAACAGACACAGTGACCTGATAGAGGCCACCTGCTTTGTGTGGTTAGCCCCTGAGTACAGTGAAAGACTCCCTCTCATGGGTTCCCCATGAGTCCCACACACTGCCACTTGGTAAAGTTACTCCGGCATAGCTATTGCACAGGCAAAAGGATTTATTCAGCACGTAATTAAGCAAACCAAGGGTGTTCCATCACCCACTGTCCACCCCAAGGACCAAGGGTGTGCCATTATCTGCTGTCCGTGCCATGGACTGCATCAGTCACTTCCAGTCAGCCTATGAGTTTTCTTGACTTTCATTTTCAAGAAAATGTAAAACAAAACAAAACTTGCTGGTGCCAGAAAATCAGGCATCTGCCCTGTAATAGATTAAAAGCATGAGCTTTGAACATACTGATCTCCAGGAAAAGAATGATGAGGTTGGCAGGTGGTATTGAGCCTGCACCTGGCCAACTCTGTTCATCCTGAGCTGACTCCTGTCCCCTGCCAGGGGGTCACTCTCCTGACTGTCTGGCCTCCTCTTTTCTGCACTGGGAGAAGGGGAATGACCAGTGTGTCACTCATGGCTGACACTGCATCCATTGTATTTTTACACTCATTTGTTTTGTGTTTTACCATATTGTGTCAAAATATTACCGGCACTCAAATTATCACCCATTTCTATAATTTTTTGCTACTCCTTTAAATGTTGCCCCAAAGGAGTGGCTCACTAACTTCATCATAACCCACCAGAGTTGTTCATTTTTTTGTTCTTTTGTTTATTTCCTTCACACCCAGGCAAGAGGTGTGAGCCATGGATGGGTGCTGGGAAGGGAATGGAGCAGACTCTCACTTGCCCTGAGATGAAATGGGGGCAAGGTCACACTGGACTCTAGGGCACAGTCCAGAAAGCAAAGCAGACACCCCCCTCCCCCCAGGGATCTAGAATGCTTCTGCTGCTGAGGGGTGTGAACTTTGGTTTTCCACTACAATAGCTTTCCCTCAAAACCCTTCTGCTTCTCAAGTGCTTCCCAAGGCTTGAAGAGGCCACCTGTAGCTGATTTGCATAAGGCCACATGGTGAGCAGTGGTGCCCTTGGGTCCACCCTAGTTCTGCCTGGCTCCAGGCTCACAGTCAGCAGGGAGGTGGCTGCTGCCCACTGTGTCTGCTTCCTCCAGAGGGCTCAGGGGAGGTGGCATGGAGGGGCTCATTCCTGGGCTGAGACTTGAAGTGTACATGAGCTGCCCAGGAGGCAGAGGGTGCAAGGTTCCCTGGCAGAAATAATGTCGTGTGTATTATCAGAGACTCATGTCCGCAATTCTGAGAAACAGGCGAGCTGCTTGTGAAAGGGCACTGGTGCTTCCTCATTCTGCTGTCTGTTTCCTCCCGACGTGGCACAAATAAATAGGAAGCGCCTAGGGCTTGCTGCTACTTGGAGGCTCCCGAAGGAGGCTGCCTGTGCCCAATGCAGAGAGGTAAGGCTGCCTGCTACAGAGCTGAAGATGGGCTCAAGTAGGGGTGGTGCGGGTCTCCAGGAGAGAAAGGGACAGGAGGAGAAGGACCTGGGGTGGCAGTTTACTCCGGGGACCTAAGGAGTTAGACTAGGCATCCTTGCAAAGACTCGGTCCCCAACCCCAGGCAGTTTAAGGAGAGGGGGCACCCAGGAGTAACCAGCTGGGTCCACAGCCAGTGTTCTTGGAGGGTTAGAGTTAGGGTTGCTCTGGGGCTCTGTGAGGACCCAGATTGCTCACTGGAGGTCTGGTGGCAGGGAGGACTCCCTTGAAAGCTCTGCCTGGGGGTAAGCACACTGCTCCATCTTACTTCAAAGCTCATGTGATAAGTCTATTCTAGCCCCAAGCTTCCAGTCACACATCTGTGGGACAGGGTGAGTGGGAGACATAACCCCTGTGTTCTCAATTAGAAATGGAGGGAGACAGGAGAAGGAGAGAGACAGGGACAGAAACAGAGAGAGAGGTGGATGTTCGGGTATGTCTCTGGGTCCTTCCAAAATGAGATTGGAAGTTACACCTAGTACCAAAGGAGTCTATACTTCTCACCGACTGATCCTTGGTCCTGTAGATAAATTCTCTCTCTCTCTCTCTCTTTCTCTCTCTCTCCCTCTCCCTCTCTTTCCTCCCCTCTCCCTCTCCCCCTATCACACTGAGCTCTGACCACTACACGTGATTTGGGTTTGGGCACAGATGTGTGTGCTCTGTACCTAAGGTGCTGCTGGGAGATGTCTCATCACATAGCAGGGGATTTGTCCCTTCTGAATGAGGATACACTCAGCTCCCCTGCTGATCGGAGTCAGAGGCACCCTGACTACTGTCACATCTCATAGCTCACAACATAACCATATCATAACGTCTTGCTTGCAGTGTCTGGCAGGTCATACATGAACCATTGTTTGAGAGAATCTCGATACCTGTGACTCAAGAATTTGCTTGAGGCTCCCTGCCCCAGCTCAAACCAAGTACACAGTGCCTTTAAGCTAATCTGGCAATGAGAAGGGACCCTCACTTACTACTCCATGGTGCATTGCCACCCCTCTCCCTACCTCTGGCTGGATGGGCTGAAACGTCACTTCAGATGCTATCATGCCATCGGCTAGACTCTAACAAATCTTTTGCTGGG
Organism: Phodopus roborovskii; assembly: GCF_943737965.1. Classification (NCBI taxonomy): domain Eukaryota; kingdom Metazoa; phylum Chordata; class Mammalia; order Rodentia; family Cricetidae; genus Phodopus; species Phodopus roborovskii. The sequence continues at coordinate 3,016,960 of NW_026126459.1, read as the reverse complement.
ACCTGACATTGGTAATGGACCCTGGGGCGTCAGTGACATTGCCCTGTGAACTCATCCTCCTTTGCTGTTGCTCTCCCTGCATCTAACCTCAGACCTCCATCCTTCTCTGGTGAGGCCCTGGGGTCTCTAGGATCTTCTGTCTGTCTGTGCTGGGAATCTTAGTGCTAAGTCACAGGGTCCACGGGGCTTGAGTCTGTTCCATCACCCAGACCTGCTGATATAGACACACCTGCGCTCAGCCTCAATTTACTGCTGGTTGCCTGGCCACCCTTCAGGAAGGCATCTCCCTTGCATCCTTTTGTATTTCTAAGCCTGTGAGTCCCAGTCCCTTTGGGGTTTAATGGCTCTTTCACTAGGGTCACCTAAGACCATGGAAAAGCACAGATATTTCAGTTATCATTCATAACAGTAACAAAATTACAGTTACGAAGAAACAATAGGAATAATTTTACCATCGGGGTCACCGCAACATGCGGAACTGTATTAAAGGGTCCCAGGACTGGGAAGGTTGAGAACCACTGCTCTAGATCCTCTTGACTGGATTTTGGGATGGCCTCACTCAGTCTCACTCTCTTAAGGACTGGTCTCTCAGCTGCTGTCTGCAAGACCTCTACACACTTTACCCCAGGGAAGATGTTAAGCCTCAAATCCTGATTTCTTGAGCAACACTGACCACAGCACATGTAGCCTCTGATTTTCCTGGATTACATCACACAGTGCAAAGCAAGTGGCCTGAGACCCCTTGGGCATCCTTCCTCCTCCATATCTGACCCTCTGTCAATCTAGGAAACATTCCTAACTATGAAAGGATCCCATCAACCCCTAGAAACACAATTCTCTTTCTTTTTCTGTAAGAATTTGCTCACTGGGTCTCTGTCCACAGCAATTGCTCTTATTGAAACTCTCACAGCAAATATGACATAATTGTTTCATTCCAATGCTCTGTGCTTTCCCCACGACAGAGAGTGAGAGGGTGAGAGCCTGTGTGAAGGCTGGTAATTGTTTGTGTATGTGTGTGTGTGTGTGTGTGTGTGTGTGTGTGTGTGTGTGTGTGTATGTGTGTGTGTGTTCCTGTCCACTCAGGGGGATTGGCTTGTTGCCTCACTGACAGGTTTCTGTGCCTGGCTATAGGGTTTTCCCTCCTCAGAGGCTCTGCCAGAACATTTTTGCATATGCAGATTCTAACTTTATTAAATCATATCTCCCTTCTTTGTAGTTTCATAGTGAATAAACTCTCCTCACACTCCATTCATCATTGTGCCGAGAGTTATGTCCCAGTACTCTGAGAGGGCACGGGTTCATTAGTGTTTAATGTCAAAGTCACAGACACCTGATTTATTAAGGGTGAGGATAATCCAGAGTCACAGGTGTAACAACACATCACTGCATTTGTGTGACTATAGGTAGGTATTCGGAAGTGGCTGCTTTTAAATTATCCAGTCTGACCTGCATGAGGAAGCTCTGTGTCCTCTGCTAGATTTGAAAGGTTCTGGCTCAGCAAATCCCACCAAATCTGAACTCATTCTTTAGAATGGGAGGATCTTGGAAACATGGGCTTATCTCCATGGCTTTAGGTTAGTGACTGTCTATAAACAAAGCAAACACTGCTTACATAAGTGTTGTGTGTGCACACCACAAACACACAAAGCAAAACCCCGGAGTGGCCCTTTGACATGCCAGGTAAGTCAGTTCTAGTGAACGCCTAATGGGAAATGTCTCCAGCATTTAGACACAGGAGCAATGTAGAATACCAAACCCTTTTCACATGAAAAACCCAACATTTTCCCAAAGTAACCATACCATACCATTGGTACAAAAACGGAGCAAAACAATCAACATAAAATCCCAACAGTTTTCCTCACATCTCACAGCCCATGTCACATTCTCGCCTCCCATTAGCATACAGTTATTTTTCCACACTCATAATTCTAAACTAAGCTTCCATTAATATCTATAATATATATTATATAATTAAATCTATACAAGCAGGTGTTGAGCTGCAGCTCCCACACCTGGTGACCAGTTCACCTCTTTTCATAAGGAATGACAGGATGAGAGGACTCTTCTGGCCGGCCTCTTGGTCAGCACCACGCTCCCTTCTACAATCTCTCCATTAGTGAGACAGGTCAGCTCTCACTGCTGTGCCAGCCCATTGCTGGGCTAGGGGACCTCTGCAGAGCCTCTTGGCTCATCCCCCATTTTGTCCCCTTTCTTCTGTTGTCACCCTGTTGAGTGAAGCGTCCCTCTCTGGGTGCCATGTTCTCTTTCCAGCAGTGCGATTCAGAGATGACCTATCCCTCCAAACAGGCTGTCTTTCTGAGGTTCCTGAGCATCTGCCAGTCTAGCCTACTCCAGAATCTGTTTCCCTTTCTATACACAAACCTCAAACCTTTCCCACCACCCTTTCTCTAGGCTCTTTGCTCTCTGTCTTTGTCCTGGTTTTGTCACTTGATTCCTCCAACCCTGTTTTATCTCCCCAGCAGACAAGAACAACTTACACACTCTGGGTTATGAGTCTTGCAGTGTCTCTGGTTTTACTCATATCCCAGAGGCATGTTTAAAATATTAATAGCTATTGTGAAGTTGTCCCACTGAATATGCATCAGAAGTCTACACCCCCGCCAAAAGTCTCAGTGTGCAAGATGAAGTTTCCCTTTGTACTGCTTCATAATATTCAGCCACATGTTTGAGGGCCAAACCAGTTAGTCCATGTATCTGTACTTACTTACATGTGATGAAAATATAGTTCCGGGGCTATCTTTCTCTTTTTCCTTTGTCAGGGTTAAGATGTCTTCTGTCATAAAAAATGTTTCCATCATCTGTCACTGTGTTGCTTGCTGTGTGTGTGCATTCATGGATGCATGGGTGCATATATGTGTGTGTGTGTGTGCACGTGAAAGCCAGACAACAGCCTTGGGAGTCCTTCCTTAAGGCAATCCACCTCCTTTCAGAGACAGAGACTCTCACTGGCCTGGAACTAAGTGAGAAAGCCCTCTGAGCTCTGCCTTTCTCTGCCTCCCCAATGCTGGGATCAAAAGGAAATACTGCCACACTTAGCTTTTTTTTTTTCATGTGGCTTCTGGACCTCGAACTCAGGTCCTTGTCCTTGCAACGCAGGCCCTGTACTCACCAAACCACCTCTCCAGCCTTGCCAGCTGGTTTGGTGTCGTTTTGCTTTGTGGTTTCTGGTTTCAATGTTGTATTTTACCCCTATGATTAAAGATGTATTTTTAATGCTCTCAAAGTGTTAGTTTTGAGTTTCAGATGTTTAATCCCCATTATATTTTGAATGGAGGGTAGGATGTAAGGAAGCAACATAACTTAAGCATGGTACCTCATAGGCTAGAAGCCACCAGTCAGAAGTGTGCTGCCCCTCTCCCCCTCCTGGCTAGAGACTAAACTCGAGCTTCCTAAATTCTGATGCACTTGGTTATACTTTTATTTTATTTTATTTTATTTGCTTTATCTACACTTAATTTTATTTTCTTTGGAAATGCAACAGGCCTCTTCTCTCCCGTTTCCTGGAATATACAATGAGCCCACCCAGGGCATTAAACATCCTTCTAGAATCTTCATTTCTGTTGCACTGAACTTCAGGATTATTGTCAGCATGACTGACCCCTGGAGACAGAGGTGGGCCTTTATCCTATGTCTGCCTTGCCTAGGAGGGGCAGCCTACAAGTCCCTGTGGCTATGACGCTGGCCTGGGTTTCAGGCAGACAAACTCAGGTCATCAGAATGACTGGCAGGTTAGCCATTTTCATGGCCCTGTCAAGTAAACTGGTGCTTTTGCCTCTTGCTGGCGATGCACCGAGTAGACCTCTCCTTGGCTCTCCTTCCCTGGTCAAATGCTCTATTGTGGCCTCATGTGTGCTCCTTTAACAAATCTGTGTCCAATGGGCTTGTGAAATTGCTTTTGTCTGGGGTAAATTTCTGTTTGTTCCTTCTGTCCCAAATGTTCAATTTCTTTATAGGGTCAGGAATTAGGGCATTGAAACACTTCTGTTTTCTCCACAATCCTCCTGTATCTTCTCAAACCCTTCACCCTCAGTGACTTTTATCCCTTACTTGTTTTGTTTTGTTGAAGACAGATTCTCACTGTGTTGCCCAGGCTAGCCCCAAACTGCTAGTCTGCAATAATCCCACATCAGCCCCCCTGGTAGCTGGGATAGAAAGAACACCAGGGCCCTGCCCCAATCCTTATATGTCATCAGTGGCCCTCCTAATTTATATTCTATGCCAGCACTTGGGCTCATTGGCATGCTGTGCCCTCATCAAGGCAGTTTTCAGTTCTCCTCCAAGCCTGCCTCACCGCCACTGCCCACCTTAGTCATGTGAGCTTCTGCCTTGCCCTTGCACAGCTGTGTGCAAACTCGCTTTTGCCCCACACATGGCCTGTTCTTCCCTACTTAACTGGTTCCTCTGTTCCCATTGGCAGGCCCTCTTGCTTGCAAACTGTCTTTCCTTTAAAACAATGCTGGAATAACTCTTTTTCAGGAAATATCTGGAACTTCTTCATGCCTTTCCTGTAAGCAAACACTTTGGTTGACCAGGGAACAGAAAGGAGAATTTGGTCTTTTTAATTAGTATTATTTAGGGATTTATTATTGTTTCTGTGGGGCAGGGCACACATGTACCATAGCACATGTGAGGTAAGAGGGCAATTTTCTGGGTTCAGTTCTCTGTTATGAAATTCAGGACTTGAACTCACATCATTGGGTTTCTGCAAATGCTTTCACCTGCTACGTCTCCCTGTGTCCTCAGTGTGTGGTTAGGAACCAGGGTCCCTCCTGAGAACCTGGTTGTCCATATGACCTTTTGCCTTTTGGAATAGTCTGCTGTTCATTTTCTTCTGGAAGCTTCTCTAGGGTTATCCATTGTTCTTGATTGATGGAGTGTTCACATTAGCGTATAAGTGAATGCCATGTTTTCAGGGGGACTTGGAGATTTGTACTCGGTCTCTGCCCAGTACACAGCAGCCCCCTACTGAATCAAATCCCCCCCCCCCGTTTCTTGGTTAGGAGACAGCCATCTCCTTTAAATCCAGAGGGTTTTTCCAGGTGCATTTTAGTTGCATATAGGAACTCTCACACATAGCGAATAACACCACAGGTGTTTAGTTTCCCCTCACATAAAGAGGCAGAGTGGTTCTTGGGCTCTGCTAGTTACTCCAGAGTGACAAGAGGAAGCCTGATTCTCTTCCTGCTGCACCTTCCTTGCATGTGGCTTCCATCCCTACCTAAGCATCCAAAATGGCTGCTGGATTTCCAACCATCACTTCTGAGATATATGTTAGAGAAAGAAAGAAAAGAAGAAAGGAAAAATATCAGACGTGTACCCACACAAGTCCATGCCTTTTAAGTGGCATTTGGGAAAGATTCATATGGGGATTCCACTCACATGTCCTTCGACAGCATTTAGTTATGTGACCATGTCTTGTGGCTGGAGAGAGTGAGAAGTCCCTTTTATTCTGTACAAAATAAGCCAAGAAGGTATGGGACAGTTAGGCAGCTGGCACTTGGGGACACACGTGTCCCTAATTCTCTGGGCTCTTCTTGGTTTCTTTTTCAGAACCTACATGGTGCCCTGGACAGTGATCCTGCCTTGATTGTGCCCTAATCTTTGCACACCCACCTTGGTCAGGTGCGTCTCTGTAGTGTCCATTCTGTGTTTTGATTCATCATTGCATTGCTTTTTCCAGAATCCCAGGTGTCTAACTTCAGACATCATTTTGACAACAGCAGTCTGTGTCTGAAGGGCTCTTGGCTCTGCAACAACCAAGAGTGCAGGCACAGAGATTCAACTTTTCCTGTCCTTGTGCTCTGTGTAGTCAATGATAGCATTTCAGAGCAGTGTGCATTGGAGCAGACACAGGACATGTCCACCACCGACAACCAGGAAACACCACCTCTCAGGGAGGCATGGTTAGAGGGAGGAAGGGTCCAGAGCCAACCTGGACTCAGCCCTAGCCTCTCACAGCTATAGTATTGTGGACCTGTCACTCATCCCTATAGGGTTTCCTGTCTGTAAGGAGTCTAACACCCACCTTCACCAGGACATTATCAATTTTCATAAAGCTCTCTGCACATTTCCTGGCTGATGGCAGGCATTACACCTTAGTCAGTGCTGACATGATTCTGTGTTTGTTTAAATGCTCTGTTTGTGTGCTTTTTGACACAGCTCTGTTGTCATTTACAGTCGATGATGGTAACTTAAACTCCACGATTTAAAGTGTTAGGGACCGAATACCCATTTTTCCCAGAACTCTTATGTTGAGACTACACCCCCATGGGAGGTTAAATGAGATGGGGTCTTTGGGAGCTGATGGGGTCTCCGGAGGCGAGTCTTTATGAGGGGATCTGGGTCTATATATTAGATATCCCAGAAAGCTTCCTTGATGCTTCCCCTAAGCTGGTAGCAGTAAGAAGCCCATGAGTAAGAGGCCTCAATTTTGTGTTGCCTTGACCTTGGCTTTGCCATTTTCCAGAACTTCCAGAAATGTCTGTGATTTTTATGAACTAACCTCTCAGTGGTGTTCCATGAAAATAGTCCTCCCAGATTAAGACATTGGTATATATATATATATATTTCATGTTGTCCTTTGCTCGGCGACTCTGGTGGCCTTAAGGCAGAGGGTTGGGCTGCAAAACACTTTCATCACTCTTTGTTCAGAATCTTTGATTATTCCTAAGCTTAAACAGCTCAAGGGTGTAGTTGCAATGGTCTGGTGCGATTGCAGTCTTAGCATGTAACTTCTTGGTTCACCTCTGGTGGGGAGTGGTGTGAGACAGATGTTTGACGTTTGTTTTTCATTTTCATGTGTCAGTCATATTCTCACTTTCAAATGGAATATTCCATCATTTTACATTGTTTCCTGTTTCCTCTTCCATTTATACAGAGCATTCTGGGGTGAAATAACACTTGTTCCAGTCAAGATGTCCACTGACTATCTAGGTAAGAGATAGGCAAACATGATTGATAGATAGATAGATAGATAGATAGATAGATAGATAGATAGATAGATAGATATAGATAGATAGATATAGATAGGTAGGTAGGTAGGTAGGTAGATAGGTAGATAGATAGAATTGTCTATAGAAAGAAATATAGATGGATCTATAGATAGAAAGGTAGATAGATCTACAGATAGAAATATAGATAGATTGAGGTAGATAATACATGAATGGGTTGAAAGACATAGGTATGTGATACACACAGTGGATGGACAGAAAAATGGACATGTGTACATACATAGATGGAAGGATGGGTAGCTAGATGGAGAGTTTATAGATACATAGGGTGACAGATGCATAGATGGACAGAGGTGTGAGTGCTCTGTGAATGTTGATTAAAGTTTCAAATAACCTTGTAGGAGAAGGGACCACAGCCACTACTCTGCTCCTCTGGTACTTCCCAGGTGAACTTATGAAAAGGAGGAAATCCCCAGACTTCAGAGAAAGGGGAACTGGGAAGCAGAGGGGCCTGTGGGAGAACTGATGGTCAACGGAGCAGAGGTGGGGAGAGCACCAGGCTGTGATGTGCTAGTGAACAAGGGTGTGTGTGTGTGTGTGTGTGTGTGTGTGTGTGTGTGTGTGTGTGTGTAGACAGAGTTAAGACAGTGATCACAGCTGAGTCCATCAAAGGTGTGGGTCTCAGCTCCTCTGTGTGGCCTGGTTCAACTTAAGCATGTTGATCTCAGGTCACTGCTCTGGGGATTTAGGGGGACTTGCTGCCTCTGAGGCCATTAGTCCCATCTCTCCCATGGTCATGCTTTAGGCCAGTGAGGCTTAAGGGAAGGGAACAGTCATGGGATACCACAAATCAGGGTCTCTCATTGGGTTCTGACCACTGGACATCAGGAGTGTTCTGGGCACTCTCAGCCTACAGCTCCTTCTACAGTCGGAGAGGGTGCAGTCTATGAGGAAAGACTCATAAGACCTGTACACCAGTGTGATCCAATCCCCAGCCAGACAGCAACACAGAACCCCAGGACAATGAGGACAGCACCCTGCTCATAGCTGCAGCCCACCTGGGCAGCCACCTGAAGCACCAGAATGGACCGGCAGATGGCACTGACCTGGGGGCTGCTCTCCATGGCCCTGCTGGCTCTCTGCTGGGGACCTGATGTGACACAGGCACAAGGTAAGTCTGAAGTCCCCTTCTTTTTCATCCCTCTTTTTAACTGAGTCAGGCAAGAGCCATGCCCACTATATCCCCCGAAACTCCCAGACCCCCAGCATCTCCAGTCGCTGTATCCATCTCTGCCTTCCTTTCTCTACTGTAACCTTCTTTTTCTCCCTCAGGGCTCCCCTGGGTCCCTATCTGCCCTGTTATCCATCTTCCTGCTCATCCTTGCCTGGTCCTGGATCATCTAGCCCAACTCTGTCCCTTTGTACTCATATTGCTCAATGTAGCACCCATAGCCCCAAACTCCAATGAGCCAGGGTCTTCTCTGCCTCGCCCCCAGGCACTCTCCTCCCCTGAGAGCTTCAGGATCTCCTCCATCCTTGCTTCTGGGGGTCTGGCTTAAGGCCCTCTCCCCCAGAATGGCTCTAGCCCTCTCCCCTTCTCAGAGGTCCTGTTGGACAACCTAGAAGCCTCTGAGACTAGAAGACAGTCCTCAGTGCCCTTTAGACTTCCTCCATGACATGTGGGAGCCACATGCCCTTTACTAATTCCAGGTTCAGGGGCCAAGGCTCAGCAGATCAGGACCCTGGATGGGAATATGGCAGCACTGAGGGTCTATCCTGCCAAGTGACACCTCAGAAAGCAGGGCAAGCCTGAGCAATTCTCTTAGATAGTGAGGGCCTGTGCATCACAGCTGAGAATCCACTGGGATCTCAGGTTCCTGACAGAAGAGAAGAGGCCCCAGCACAGCCCTACCAGGTTCAGGCCCTCCATCTATTTGGTCACCAGAGTGCTGGACCTCAGCAGGAAGCTGGAGGTGTGGCTGATTAAAAGAGATGTGCGAACGGGGGCTTCATGGTGCAGGCCTTTAACGCCAGACTCAGAAGGCACAGGCAGGAGGGTCTCTGGGAGATGAAGGCCAGCCTGCTTTATATAGAAAGTTTCAGGCCAGCAGGGTCACAAGGTAATACCCTGTCTGAAAATTACAAAGCAAAACCAAACAAACAAATCCCAGAGTTGAAGGACAGGGGACAGCTGAGGGGAGATAGTGACTCCTGCCTCTCTTCTTCAGAAACGGTCCCTGTGCAGACTCTGCAGTGCTACAATGACTACACCCAACGAATCATCTGCAGCTGGGCGGACGTGGAAGATGCCCAGGGCCTCATTAACATGACCCTCTACCGCAAGCTAGAAAAGTGCGTACCACCGAGTCCATTGGTGTAGCAGCACAAGCACCTTGCTGGCTGGCACCAGCAGCCCTCCGCTCCCTGTATCACCAATGATGCCCAGCCACTGTCCCCAACACCTGCAGTGGTGCATCACCAGGCCTCTCCTGCCTGAGCACCCTGTCACCCTCTCCTTGATTCCTTACCACAGCCCATCTTTAAGGAGTCCACACTCCCTAAATGTCCTTCCGATATTTCTTGGCTGAAAACTCTCCCCCAGGATTTGGCTGCCTCCAAGGGAACCAAACTGCACCTGCCACTCAGAAGTACCCTAAGCCAAATGGCCAAGCCTGGGCATTCATGGCCCAACCCACCCAGGGTAACCTCCTGGTAGTTCTCCTTCATTTGAGTCCCAGCTTCCACACTCACTGAGGTCCCATCGTGTCTCTAACAACTGCTGTTCTCTTTGCCCCCCCTTCTCTTCTGTCTACTGTAGAGAGTGCGACCTCTAAACGTGACTCTAGCCTCCTATCTGTATGCAGTCTTTGGAGAACCCACTGTAGGCCATGGGCAGAGACTCTTGGGTGAATGACCATTTCTTGTCCAATGCCATAAGCCAAATTCTGCTCTTGCCTCCATCTCCACCCTTTGCTTCATTACCTGGGAGGAAATGGTAGCTTGATTAATGACCGGGATGGCTGCTCTAAAATGCCTTTTACCTCCGTTCCTCAGTGAACACTACTAAGTTTGTCTCCCAGTGAGATGTAGGTCTGCAACTCAGCCACCACCACCATCCAATCTATTTACAATCACCAGCATGGTGCCATGTCCCTAGTCCACCACCCTAAGTCTTTCCCTTACTCAGTGAAATTCTTTGAATCCTGCACAGAAACTAGTCCCCTTTCTTCCCTCAGTCAAAGTTCCTGACATGCTTTCTATTAACAAGCACACAACGGAGCCTACATTTCCTGCAGCAGAACTCAAGGCTGTTTGGCTTGCCGCATAAATTCCAATACTCAGGGACAAGATGTTAGGGTCAGAGAAAGGACTGACTGACAAGTACACAGTCTAAACAAGTTTCCAAGGAAGGAGTTGCCAGAGACCACCCTGCACTATTGTCATAAGTGTATGACTTCTGTAGGGACTTGGGGAGAAGGTCCTTTTGGTCTCGGGTAGGCTTTGAGGCAGTTATCACGCAGTCATATGTTTCAGTGTAATCTGGGTTTCATACACACATGCTACAATGATATGGTCATGGGGTCATTGGTGTCCTGTGTATTGTACATCTAGAGAGATAGTATTAATCTGTAAGATTGTTGTTGTTGTTGTTGGTGGTGGTGGTGTGTGTGTGAGAGAGAGAAAGTGTGTGTGTGTGTGTGCGTGTGTGTGTGTGTGTGTGTGTGTAAACAGGCTATGAGGCGGCAGAATGAACTATCTCTGAAGTTCTGAACCCATACCACCAATGCAGAAACATCTTTATTGACAGAAACACAAGTTATTCCTTGGGTAAAATAATCTCCCTGATCCGATCTAAGTCTGGTAAAGGAAGACATCACACCCATGATGTTTTGCTCCTCATTGTGTCTTTTTAGCAGTACTCAACAATGGCAGCAGGGCTGCCAGGACTGTCTTGTGATAAAGTCACGCAAAGGCTGTAAAGCTCCTTCTGAAAAACAGAAAACAGAGCTAACAGAAAACCGTCACTGTTCTTTATGGTCTAAGTACTTCTAGAAAACAACTACTTCTTTTGAATGTTTACCCTAGATCCAGTGACTCTGCTAGATTTCTTGTACTAACCTGCTAGTCTTCTGCTAGAGTCTCAAGAGCCTGTCTCTTTAGTTTATTTTCTCAGGGATAGTTGACTTTGCAGTTGGAGGTACAGAGAGGAGAGAGCAGAAGAACTTCAGCTAGAGATTGATATTGACAATGTTGTATGGTCTTGATCAGAGGTGCTGTGTACAGCAAAGCTCACGGTATACCAAGATTTACATACTGCTCTGCCCTATGACTGGCATATCAGCCATTTTCACAGTCACCTAAAAGCCTTTGAAGCCAGGGGCTTTTTAGGCTTCCCCTAGTTTGCACTCAGATTTCTTGTGAGCACTGCATGAGCCAGTTCATTAACTGGGACCTAGGCTGCACACACACTCCATCTGCATTCTAGTTATAGGACTGTTGGCAGCCCCAGGGACTTTGCATTTGCTGCAATCAGCCAGCTGCAGAAACTGCCTGCTTTTGCCCAAGACCTTGGAGATTCTGCCCATATTACACATGCAGTGAGTCCAACTGTTCTCACAGCCAAACCCCAACTTCTCATCCTTGTCTTTAGATCCTATTCAACATGTACTCATAACACTTATGTTAATGTGTAGTTTAATGTGTGCCTGTTTCCAAAAGGGTTCTCACTGCTTGCAAAGATATGTGTGCATGTATATGTTGTGTGCACGTCTGTGTGTCTGCGCTGTGTATGTGTGTTTGTGTCCTTGTGAATCTCTATTGTGTATATATGCATGTGTCTCTGTGTGGATGTCTTTGTGTGTATATCATTGTGTGTGTGTGTGTGTCTGTATTGTTCATGTTCTGTGTCAAGGTATACATGTGTTCTGTATATATGTGTATTTTAATAATTTTTATTTGTGTGTATGTGTCTCTGTGTGTGTTTCTGTGTCTCTATTTCTGTGTATATGTGTGTATTTGTGTGTGTGTGTGTGTGTTGTTCACTGTCTGACACTGACATTGGATAAAAGTAGGCATGTAGAAGGAGCTATAATGAAATAAATGTTCTTTGGCAGGGACTATCCAGTGTCCTGTGAACTCAGTGAAGGCCTATTGTGGTCAGATTGCCCGTCCCCACACCGCTGTGTGCCCAGAAGATGTGTCATCCCCTACACAAGTTTCAGCATTGCAGATGAAGACTTCTACTCATTCCAGCCAGATCGGGATGTGGGCATCCAGCTCCTGGTTCCATTGGCCCAGCATGGTGAGGAGCAGGGGTCCTGCCTCTGAAGAGGGTGCAGGAGTGGGCAGGCTACTGGAGGGGGCCTACCTAGAGTGAGTATCTCTGGGGTTTAGGAACCCTTTCCTGGGGTTTAGAATAGACGTGATGTGAGGCCTCTGCCTGATTTTCCTACTGTCCAAGCAGCTTCTGCCATCTACCATGGCCCCAAGCCTCCTCTAGGAGGGGCCGTGCCTGTGACTCTTGTAGGACTTTCCAAGTGACACAACTCTGGTCTCTGTTGTCTTGTCTCAAGGCTGCAAGACCTTGCCCTGTGGCTGAGGCACCAAAACAAACAGTAGTCCTAAGGCACCACTGTGGAGCAGGGAGGACCATGACAGGTCACATTGCCATGCATTTCCATGCTCCTCATTCAGATCCAGCCTTGTCTCCACCCTCCTCGGACCCCAGGGATGTGCAGCATGTCCACTGGGCTCATTGCAACAGCATGGCCTTAGGTGGAAGCAATGATCGTCTGTGAGGTTTTCTTGGGGACTATAGCAGAAATGTGCCCAGCATTACAGAGGAAGGAGAAACTAAAGGTTGTAATGTCACCCTAAGCCCAAGCATGTGCCAGGCTCTTAGACACCATGGGAACCATTTGTCGCCCAGCAATGCTAGGTAGAGAGCTGTTGTCTAGTGAATGCCTCTGGTGTCTGAGAGAGTCCCTACTCCTAGGGGCCTCAGAGCTTCAGGATGAAGGATTGGGAGACACAGGGAGCCAGCTGCCACATGCAGGGGACAGAAGTCAAAGGGCTCTGGCAATCAGGGAAAGTTTCCCAGGATGCATGGAGGAGTTTTGCCACTGAGTTCTTGCTTTGGAGGAGCTAAGAGTCAGAAGCAATTCTTGGCCAGGAAACCACAAGTGCAAGGGATGAGGGCAGAGGCAGGTCTGCAGAGAATGGGACACGCTGGGAAACCCTGACATGTTCATTGTCTACAAGAAGCTTCAAGTGCAAAAGCCTGGACAATGGCAGGGAAAACACGAGCTGCAGGCAGCTGCATGGCAAGCCTTCAAATGGGGAAGAGGGACAGAACAACTTACACTCACCCTGACGTGACAAGGCGGGGATGGGAGTTACAATGAGCTGTGGAGAAGCAAGAAGAGGAACATGAGGTTCCGCCTGAGGAGCTGAGTCCAAGAGCGTCACCAGGAGAGATAGCACTTCTTCTGGGCAATGACACCCCTAGGTACTGAGTTGTGGAGAGAATAGGTAGCAGAAGAGGGAGCAGGTATGGCTCTCTCGCCCTCTGCTGGAAGGAAGGCCACAGTGCACATCAGAGCAGGAGGAGGCCCCCTTGAATGGATTGTTCAGGCCCTATAAGGAAGAACTGCTGTCAAATGTGGTGCCCGGGTTTCCAGGTTCCAGCGGGAAGGTCCTGAGGTTCTTTTCCTTGGTCATAAGCTGATGGGGTCAGCATTGAACCTGGGCCCAGGTGGTGCCCAGAAAGCCAGGCAGCCCTCAGGTGCCCCAGCATGCAACTCTCACAACCCTTCTGCTCCCTCCTCCGTAGTGCGGCCCCCACCTCCCAAGGACATCAACATCAGCCCCTCTGGGGACCACTTCATGCTGAAGTGGAGCGTGCCCCTTAAGGATGCCCAGATCCCCTGGCTGTCACAAGAGGACTTACAGTTTGAGGTGTCTTACAAACGTCTTCAGGACTCCTGGGAGGTAGGACCCTGAACCATCCACGCCAGCCTTGTGGGATGACCTAGCAAGGTCCTCCTTCAGCCCCCCTGTCTCCACAGGATGCCCCCAGCCTTCACACCAGCAACTTGTGGGCCGCTCTGGAGCCAAAGCTGTTCCTACCCAGCAACATCTACGTGGCCCGTGTGCGCACTCGGCTGTCCCCAGGCTCAAGCTTTTCTGGAAGGCCCAGCACATGGAGCCCTGAGGTGCAGTGGGACTCCCAGCCAGGTAAAGGGGCTCCTAGGAAGTGCTCCGCTTCCAAGCCCAGACAGTGAAGACTTAGTCTACACCTGAGGCTGCATCATCTGCCCTACCCTGTCATCAGCACCTCCCAGCACGCCTGTGTCCCCACTACTCTATCTGGGCCACTCTATCTCACACACTCTTAGCTCTATGGCCCTAAGTATGTTCTGAGAATGACAGCGACAGTCATGACAGCAACAGCAGAAGCAAGTGCTGGTCAATGTGTAGGGTCACCTGTGTCCCTGTGTTCAACCCAACACTCAACATTTAGCCCTGGCTCCCTCTCCCAAGATGAGCCAGAGGTACCTGGGTCTTCCCAAGCTGGGGACACACAGCAGGTAGGATCAGAGCAGAGGTGGATGATATCCACAGCCTGGTTCTGCTGCTATAAACCCCTCTTCTTTGAGTCACCTAATGTCCCAACCCAGGAGAAGGTTCAGGGCAGACTGAGTGAGTGTCCTGTGTCCCCACAGGGGACCAGGCCAAGCCTCAGAACCTACAGTGCTTCTTCGATGGCACGCGGTTCCTCAACTGCTCCTGGGAGGTGAGGACCCAGATGGCTGGCTCTGTTTCCTTTGGGCTGTTCTACCGCTCCAGCCCAGCGGCACCGTGAGTGTCCCCTCTGTTGGCCCTGCTTCTTCTTATCCCCAGGGCTGATCCTCTCTGAGGTTCGGCCTGCTCTGACCCTGCTCTCAGCTCAGCTATGCTTCCCCAGGGAGAAGGAGTGCTCCCCAGTGGTGGAGGAGCTGCAGGATAGCCTCTGTACCCGCTACCACTGCAGTCTCCCCGTGTCCAACCCCAGTGCACACAGCCAGTACACAGTCTCTGTTCAGCCTCGGAAACAAGGGAAGTTCATCAAGAGCTCTAGACACAGTGAGTTTGCCCCGCCTCTCCCTGGGTTCCAAAGACTGTAGAGGCTCATTGTGTCACCCCAACAAACACAGGGATCTCTTTGGCATCTTTGTCATTTGCAAAGACTTTCAGAACAGTGACTCAAAGTGATAAAATAAGTATTCTGGGATTAGGAATGTGTCTCAATAGGTAAGAGTGATTGATGAAGTAGCATGAGGACCTGAGTTCGAATCCCAGCACCCACACAAAAGTGTGAGTATGCTCATATGTACCTGGTGAGACACAGGAGGGTTGATGGGACTTTCTGGCTACCAATCTGGGATCCAGGTTCAGTGAGACATCCTGTCTTAAGGGGCTAGGACACAGAGAATGGTCAGGAGACATGTTTCTGTTGTTTCTGCATGCCTATGTATAGGCACCCGCATCTCCGCATCTACATGCAGGCGTATGCAATGGAGAGAGGGAATGGCAGAGACAGAAAGAGGCAGAGAGATGGGGAAAGGGGAACCAGGGAAGGCACCTCCCCTCTCCCCCCCACCCCCGTCATTCACTCTGCTGCCGATCACACGTGCCACTCCTCAAGAGTGCCACTTGAAGCCTGTTTTCCTCCTTCCCTTCTGCTTCCTCTCAGTTGCACACTTGTCCCTCCTTTGACCACTAGCCTGTAACTGTCTTTTCCCTCTGAGGTTTCCAGCTTTATCCTCCAATAAATGTTCTCACTTCTCAAACTCTGCTCTATGCTTAACTTTTGCGCCAACAGATGGTTTCCTTACAGATCCATGTCACACCTCCTGGTACATGGCCAGGACCCTGAAAGAAGGGAGGCTTTCCATCCATCCAGTAATGTGTGCCACGTTTGGCAGCCAATCTCTTTGTCACCTGAGTTCACATGCAGCATTTTTCTTGGTGTCCTCCCTGTGGCAAAGGGTTTCCTATGATTCGGGAGAGTCCCTCTGTATATTACAGTCATCCACATTATGTCTGTAAAAAGCCCTCTAAAGTCCTCAAGTTATGAATCTTTTGTCTTGCCGCGGAGACAGAATCTCAGCGTGACTGGGCGACTTAATTTAAGTGTCCCGCCTCTCTCACAATAGACATCAGGTCTACATAAGAAATGCTGCACACGTGGCCACGTCCCAGCTGGTGGTCTGCTGCTCAAGTGGGCAGGACTGCCACCAAAGGTCTCCCATTTTCAGTTTGGCCACAGTGTGGTGGGCAGGTGTTCATCCAAGTCTATAGGAAGGCCTAACTCTGGAGGTGTGGGTGTTTGTGAGGAAGCTTTTAGAATAGCAAGGACGTACTAGCCCATCCTGGCTTCAGGCAACTCCCAGGGTCACTGAAGCAGCAGAGGGGAGCAACTGACACAGGACATTGGAGACACAAGCTCTCTACTGCTCACACCTTTTCTGTAGTTGGTCTGGGGTTCAGTTTTCTGTGTGTAAAAACGGGGAAGTCAGAGTACCTCACAAGGGAACGGGGAGAGCAGAGCAAAGGTATTCCCGCAAAGTGAGTGTGTTGCCCAGGGCCTGGAACAGTCTATGCACCTAGATAGGGAATCTTTTTATTGCTCCTGACATTCAACACTAGCAGAAGCACCAAGCTTTGGGCCACCTCACCATGGAGGCTTACCTCAACCACTCCTCCAGGGACCATCTAGGGAAACTGTGTTTTGGTAATTTGGGGGTTTGTCTTACTTTTCTATAGTGTGACCAGACAACTTCACCAGGGCAATTTGCAAAAGAGAGAGTTTACTTTGGGATTATAGTTTCATAGGGTCAAAGTTCATGTTGGCTGAGCAGGGGAAGCAATCAAAAGGGGCCTGAAGTTGGAGCAGCAGCTGGAATACCTCTGTTTTTGTTCTAATTCCTGGGAAGAAATACAGTCAGATCTCAGTGATACCGATGTCTTCATTCCAGGGTACCTCTGTACCCCACTCTGTCTCTGACCTCTCAGCTCAAGGACAGTGATTAACATGCGACTGTGTCATGTCACCTCCCTGAGCCTGAAGCCTTCATCAAGGAAGGGGACTGTCACCTGTTGACTCTGGGGGTCCATGGGAACAGGGGTTTTGCTATTTAGTCTTGGCTGTCCTAGAATTAGCTTTGTAGAGCATGCTGGCATCAAACTCACTGAAATATGCCTCTCTCTGCCTCCCAGGGGCTAGAACTAAGGGGATGATGCACCATCAGGCCCACAACTTGAACCCCAAGCCAGAGGCAGAGTACAACTTAAAGCCCGCCCCCAGTCATGTACCTCTTCCAAAAAGGGCCACACCTTCTAAATCTTCAGAAATAGTTCCACCAACTGAGAACAAGCATTCAAACATATGAGCCTATTGGGGCCATTCTCATTCAAACCCCCACAGAGTACTCAAGAGTCAGAGTGACTGGTGGGGGGCTGGGGGGAAGGTCCAGTGGGAGAGCACCTGGGTACAGCTTGGATAATGGGATACACTCTGCTGGAGGAAGGACCCCATGACATTTCCTCAAATCATCCCCCCTCCAGTCCAGATGGACCCTCCAGCTCTCAATGTGACCAAGGATGGAGACAGCTACAACCTACGTTGGGAAACTAAGAAAATGGCCTATCCTCACATTGAGCACAAATTCCAGGTCCAGTTCAAGAGGAAACCGGAGAGCTGGGAGGTGAGTTCCAGGAGCCAGGGTTAGTAGGGCACATGGAGAAAAAGAAAGAGAGAATAGCCACGGCAGTCTCATTCCCCAGAGCCTGACCCCTGTCCCCATGGACCCCCAGAGTCAACAGGTGACAGTCCCCTTCCTTGATGAAGGCTTCGGGCTCAGGGAGGTGACATGACACAGTCGCATGTTAATCACTGTCCTTGAGCTGAGAGGTCAGAGACAGAGTGGGGTACAGAGGTACCTGGAATGAAGACATCGGTATCACTGAGATCTGACTGTATTTCCTCCCAGGAATTAGATCTGGGCCAAGGGTGTCATTGCTAAGGTGTAAGCCACTGCTCAGGGCTGGTCCTGTCCAACACACATCTGGTTGCAGTGGCGTGGCACCGAGATGCAGGGCGGGGTTCTACAATTCCAAAGAAAGGCTGTTCAGAGAGGGAAAGAGGAAACTGAAGCCCAGGAGTGGGTCAAAGAGTCAGAGGAATTCAGTCATGACACCACCAGCCACACCCCAGCCACCCCCATCACCACCACCTCCACCACCTCCCACGACCACCAGCAACAGCTCCACCACCACATCTAAGGGCCTAGGACCAAGCAAAACAGTACGAGACAAATTTAGGCAGTGCTAGATCAGGCACAGTTTAGGGCACAGCAGCATACCGTATAAATCGGGAGATAAAAAGAGTCTGGGCTTGAGCCTAGGTGTGACAGTCAGTACTGGAATATGTGGCATCTGAAGCCACTACAGTGGTTGATCATAGTAGACTCCATACTGGGATCCTGGACAGGACTAGAACCTCAACACATCTGTTACTACAGGACATCAAGACAGAAAACCTAGATCGAGCCCACAGCATGGTCTTGCCACTGCTGTTGCCGTCCACCACATACGTGGCCAGGGTGAGGGTCAAGACCCTCCCTGACTACTATGGAATCTGGAGTGAGTGGAGCAAAGAGTGCACCTGGACCACCGATTGGGGTATGTCTCTTGGCCACCACTACACTCCTGGGACAGTCCCATTGGACAGAGCAAGGGAAGCTCTACATCCAATCTACCCTGTTCCCCCTCTCCTGTGTCTGTCCCTGGCAGATGGTATATATGACACCCACTGTAGTGGGTACTTGGGAGAAGAGAGGATCTCTCTCAATGTTGTTCCTACTATCAGCTGGGGCTTAGGCCTCTAATTATAGGGCACTTGATTTCACTGGACTTTGTGGCAGCCATTATTGATCACTCTGAGATTCCCGTTACCATCGCTGTAAAGCTATACTGGCTGTACACACACATGAGTGCCTGTGGTCGGGAGGTTGGTGGCATCCATTGGTCCTGCCCATTCCCCTTCCCTGCACCTTTGCATTCAGCTCTCATTTTCCCCGTGGCGACTACCTGAACACACTCTGCAAGGTACTGTCCGGGGAAGGTAAAAGAGAACATGGGAGGCAGGGAGTGATGAGAAGCAATCCACGTTGTAGACTTTGGGGAAGAGGGAGTCTCAGGGTGACAGCCGGCCAGGCAGAAGAAAGTCTGGAAACAAGGAGACGGGAAGGGGACCTACAGGACCAAGGCAAAGAAGGCTAGCATGCTGCCAGAAGAGACCCTCTGCTGGCCACTTTGGATCTCCTCTGACCCGGCCATGCTCCATGCCGCCTCCTCCAGGAAGTCTCCCCAGATACAAGGGCCAGTCAGTCCCCTCTGGGTAATTGCTGCTCCTGCCTAGGGCAGAACTTGCACACCCTGAGCGCTGGGTTCAGCCCCCAAAGCTCCTTCCCAGGGTATCTATCCAGCTTTCCTCACAGAGAGCCCAGGGGACCCTAGCCTCCTCCCTTAGCCTTTATCCTGACCCTCCCACCTAACGCACCTCTCCCTCTTGTTGAGCAAGTGATGCCCACATGGGGCATGGTCATCATCCTGGTCCTCCTCATCCTCATCTTGCTTCTGGCCTTCCGCTTTGGCTGTGTCTATGGGTACAGGTGAGTGCAGTCTGGGGACAGAGGCAAGTGGACACCGGGGCCCAGGGTCACAGGGATGACACAGCCCAGCACACTACCATTCCCGTTCCCGCTCTGCCACTCATCCTCTGGCTTCAGTTTTCCCTCTATACATGGACACATGATTGGCCGTGTGGGAGGTCCTTGGAACCTCTCATTCACAGGTCTTCCTGCTGTCTTCCAGGCTGTGCAGGAAGTGGAAAGAGAAAATCCCCAACCCCAGCAAGAGCCTCCTGTTCCAGGTAGGAAGCCAGGCCCTACTGCTGGCCCCCTGTCCCATCACTATCACAGTGGTGAAGGGCGGGAGATCCAAGAGGCAGGGCTAGCAGGGGTTGGGTCTCTGGAACTCCTTGGGTAGCCTAAGAAGCAGGAGTCCGACAGATTGATTGCCCTGAGTGCAGCCCGGGACCACACAGAGAACTTATCATTCCCTTGCAGAGGAAGGCTAAGGAGGGGCTGCTCCTGGAGGGTGCAGAGCAGGCTAAGGGCCTTGGGGAGAGGACTTGATTCTAGCAAAACATGTCTCTGAGCTGGTGGGAGAGCCGGCTGCTTCAAGGGTGCCCTCAGAGGTTCAGGTCCCGAGACAGGGGTGTCAAGATTAAAGAACGTGGCTGTCAGTGCCTCCTGAGACAATGGCCATGGGAAGACTCCAATGCCCTGGGGGAAGAAGCTCTAGGGAACAGAGTGCCCTGATCCTTCAGGAGCCGGAGAAGCTGATGAAAGTCAGCCCCTCGGAGGCCTCCTGCTCTCTGGAGTCAGGGTCCTGAGCAAGCCCCACCGAAGGGACATTCTTCCCATGTCTGGAGCTCACGGAAGACACCATAGACACATGCCATCCTCCACTGTCCCCTCCCTCCTGGGCGACATGTGTGCCACATTCACAGGCACTGATGTGCTTCCCCTTCCAGGACGGAGGTAAAGGACTCTGGTCTCACAGCAGCATGGCGACCTTTCCCACTAAGGACCGTACTCTCCAGGGGCCACAGAGCAACCTGTGAGTGAGTGGTTGGGTTCTGACCCTTGGGGAGCCTAGGGGAGGGCATGACTCCATTGTGCATGTCAGGGTAGCCTGTGGGCCTCTGAAGAGATCGTAGGAGATGACACCCACTGAAGCAAGTGGCACTCCAGGTAGACTTGAGGAAGAACTTCCTGATTCCCCAGGTTAGGGTGAGATAGACAAGGGACCAGAGTTAACATCCTGAAGTGGGAAACCTCTGCCTGCCAGGCTGCCTAGGTAAGCCACGCACTGCAGTGGCCTCATGGTGGCAGAGAGCGCATACCTGCAGGAGTTCAGCCTGTGTAGGCAGAGTTGAGCCCCATCTGTCAGGGAGAGGCTGTGGCCCCATGGGTAGAAGGATGTAAGGCACGGATGGTACCCAGGCAAATGTGAGCCCAGCCTTGGGGCTGCAAGGAGCAGAAAGAAGGTAAGGACAAAGCCTAGGATAGTGATGTGAACTGAGCTCTGGGTACATCATGTTGTGGGACACGGAACATACGCCTGTGTCATTGGAAGAGCCCCATCCCCACCGTGCCTCTGTGCTCACTGTGAGGTCTGGAGGGGTCAGGCCTTCCAGAGAGCCACACCTGCTCTGGGGGATGCATTAAGTTCCACATCTCGCATCTCTACCTCTATTGTCTCCACAGGGCGTCATGTGCACATTCGGGGGACAGTGAAGTGTCACCTCTCACCATAGAGGACCCTAAAATTGTCCGAGATCCACCTGACACAACTCCAGCCGCCTCATCCGCACCCATGGAGCAGACTTCCAACGCCCAGCGAGACCCACCAACCCCTTCAGGCAGACCTGAGACCCAGACACCCAGCTTTGACTTCAATGGTCCCTACCTGGGGCCTCTCCAGACCCACTCCCTGCCTGACCTTCCAGGCCAGCTGGTGCACCCCCAGATGGGTGGGAGCCCAAAGCCAGCACTGCCAGGCTCCCTGGAGTACCTGTGCCTGCCTCCTGGGGGACAAGTGCAGTTAGTTCCACTGTCCCAGGCCATGGGTCAGGGACAGAATGTGGATGTGGAGTGTGAGTCTAGCCTGGGGACCACAGAGAGCCCTTCCATGGAACCGAGGGACAGCCCTTCACTTGAGCTGAGTGTGGAGGAACAAGGGCCAAAGGACAATCCAGTGACTCTGCCCATAAGCTCTGGGGGCCCTGAGGACCCTGTGGTGGCCTCTGGTTATGTCACCCCTGCAGATCTGGTGCTCACCCTGCCCGCAGCGTCCCTGCCTGTCTCTCTGGGCTCCACTCTAGGGTTCCCCTCAGCTCAGGGCCCCGGTCTCTGTCTCAAGCTGCCTGGGGTCCCTCCTGGAAGCCCAGCTCTTCCAGCACCAGAAGCTGATGACTATGTGGAGCTCCCTCCAAGCATGAGCCAGCCCCGCAGGTCCCCTCTGGGCCATCCTGTCCCTCCTGTGCCAAGCAGCCTCACAGTGAGGCTAGGAGAGCAGAGGGAGGAGGTAGCCCCAGCATCCCCACACCCCGAAGGTCTCCTTGTTCTTCAGCAGGTGGGGGACTACTGCTTCCTCCCTGGCCTGGGGCCTGGCTCCCTCTCTCCACATAGCAAACCACCTTCTCCAGGCCTGTGTCCTGAGACTGTGGACCTAGACCAGGATCTGTCTGTCAAGAAGCCTCCTTGCCAGCCCATGCCCCAGGTGCCAGCCATTCAGTTTTTCAAGTCCCTGAAGCACCAGGACTATCTGTCACTGCCCCCTTGGGACACCAGCCAGCCTAGGAAGGTGTGCTGAGGTCACTCCCTGCCAGTCTCACCAGCAGCCCTGCATCTCAGCCTGTAGATCTCAGCCTGACATCGCCACTGGAGCCCAGAGGCTCCCTGGGTGAGATGCAGTCTTCTCTGCTCTCAGCCCTGACCTTCAGCAATACCTACCCCAACTCCAGTTTCCTGGCTGTGGTAGGATCTCACCTCCCTCCCTCTGACTTGTTGCGGTAGGGATGGGACCAGAGAGGCCTCCCGGGGTGAGACCTGCATGGTCTGTTTAGGGTTTAAGGGCTGCCATGGGCTGTTTGTCCCCCTCAGGCACCAATATATGGCACAGTTCTGGCTCAGTGCGGAGGTAGGAGGCTCTAGTGGATACCTTGGGGGCCAGACTTGGAGAACAGGTCAGCTCACGTCACCCCAAGAATGTGTGTGGTCCTCTATGACTGTCTGAAGCTCCTGGGTAGACCCGAGGGTCCTTTCAAGGAGACTGGGGCCCTCATTATGTAGAGAAGTCACAGATATGGGCAATGCTGGCTAGTGGCCATAGTTGTGGCCAGGCTGGAGGGGTGGAAAGCAATAGGGGAGGCTGGACTTCAAGACCTCATGGTGTCAACTGCAGAAAAGCCAGGGTATAAATCCCTCGAAGGACATGGGCATGGTGACCACACAGGACAGCCCATCCAAAGACTCAGTCTGTACATCAGGGCTGCTCTCCCCTCAGAATGCCTGTGCACCTGTGGCTCCCTCTGGCCTCTGGTGTGGGCCTGCTGTGGGATTGTGGTACTAGGGAATTACTACCCTGTTGACACTGCAGGCACAATGGCATTACATCATTCCATCTCACTTACATTATTTCCTCGAGGTCAGGTTTGCACATAACTTCTGTACACATCCCGAGTATGGGCTTTTTTGTGTTGTTGCTGGGGGAGGAGGGCTCGGGGGCTGAGCCCATGAACGATTTTGTCCCTCATAGTGTCATCGTTTTCAGATAAGCCTGCACAGCTGTCTCCACGTGGCCTTTTGTGGGGCACACACGTCTCCGTTCAATGTGCCCTCTCCTAGTTGTGTGCAGGAGGCACAATGGCACCTCAGCACTTACATGTCTGCATCGAGAGAGACCAGTTGCCGAGCTGAACCCCTCTTTGGGGCCACATGTGCCTTCGTTTACATTCTTTCTGGTTCTTTCCCCCCTCTTGAGCTCTCACGGGAGGTTTTAACGTCTCTAGCACACATGCTTACACTGTAGAGCTCTGTCTTTCTGTCTCCTGAGGACCTGGAGCCAGTGTCCACTGTGTCAGTTCTTCGCCCATGCTCTCCATCTGAATCTGAAAGGCCCTTTTGTGACCCACCAAGTCCTCAGATGGGCCTGGTCTGTCCCCGCATCCTACCTCATGGCCCCACTGCCTAGATGGCAGCACGTCTGTGTTCACCCTTGCTTTTGACCTGTGGCAGGCAGAGCGAGTGCTCCTTAGTCCCAGTTACTGCAGCAAAGAAAACCACTGACATCTTGAATATGTGTCAGTGGCAGAGTTTATAATAGCCTCTCAATACATTCTACCGTAGACTCTTCAGGGAATTAAGCAAGAACGACCTCCATGTGTTAAGACATTGACTCCAAAGTGCATTGAAATAAAGGAACACTGTAATAAAATATGTGTAACATATCACACAATGGTCTCTTTCTCTCTCTCTCTCTCTCTCTCTCTCTCTCTCTCTCTCTCTCTCTGTGTGTGTGTGTGTGTGTGTGTGTGTGTGTGTGTTGGAAGGTTAGGGCAGAGGATATTTGGACTCCTGAGTGCATTGTCATGAAGACAGGTTCCACTGTGCCATGGGGACAGGATGCTGAGAGAGATCCTGGCTGTGGGCCCCAGGTTGATAAGCAGTTGAGCTTATGAGAAAATCCAGGAGAGAATAAGAGGGAGGAGCAAAATGTGAGTGAAAGGGAGCTCTGATATGCTGGCACTTGAAAGTCATTTGTCACCTCAAACTTGGTTGAATGGAACGTCTCACATTTGCTTTATGCTTACAAGAATGCACAGCTAAGATTCTGCCTGTATTATTCATTAAACAGTTGAGAACAATATGGAATTGATTCTTAATAGATCCACTCAAGTGACTCCTGGAGTGACTCCCTCTGTCAAGCCTGTTTTTGTATTGGCTTGGGGAAGTTAGGGCGGGTGCTGTCTCAGGTGGTTTGTACAGGTATGAGACCAGACAAAGACTGCAATCTCAGGCAAGGGCAAGAAGGCAGAGGTTCTGAGAGTCCCTATCTGGGATATAGGAACATGATGTGGGGAATTGGAGTGGAAAACAGCTGGGGTGAGATGATGGTGACTTCACTGGGTACTGGTCAGAGGGTTGAGGGCTGGGGGCCATAACAGACATGGGCTGAAGATGGTAGATAAAGATTTAATGACCATAATAAGCAAAGAGTCACTATAAATCAGTAAGGTCACACAGAAAAATAAAAATACTGATCAAAAGTTTATCCTCACTAGTAACTAGCAATATGGGATTAAAATTCGATATATTTTTATTTTCCAGATTGGTTAATATTAGTGGAGAAAATCTTAACATTCAGAACTGGGAAAGGCATGAGATATAATATTTTTTATAATACCTTTTAAATGGAGTTTATTTTTTGTGGTTTTATGTTCATGGCAAATTTAGATCCATAGAGTACCCATGTTCCCCAAAACTGCCCCAACCTACAGGGCAGTCAATGACGAACTGGGAGACACTTAGGGGAATCGAGGGGTAAGGGACAAGAAGAATGACAGCAACTCCATATTCTGATCAAGCTCTCAAACTTTATTTTCTCAGGGGAGGCTTATATAGGACCATGGGCAGGATGTGAGCAGGGTTTGCAAGTGGGCAGGATGAAAGGGTCAGTAGAAGGAATGCCCTTAACTAATCTTTAACTGTCTGTAAAGCTACAACAGGAAGAATATCCTGAGTTATTCTTTAACTGGTTGTAAAACCGCAAGCCTGTATCTAGGAATGTTCTGCTGAACAGTCTGCTTACTTCTTAAGAGGCAGTAATTTTCTATCTCAGAGGCCTAAGGTAGTGAGTATGGTGATGGTCCCCAAAACACAACCACCCTAACACAAGGAGCTTGCATGGTGGTTATCTCGGTCCCTTTGAGCTACTATGACCAGGATTCTTGTGATTCTGGAGACTGGGAAACACACAATGAGAGTCCATTGGAGGCAGATGTGGTAGCAAGTGCATGCAATCTCAGTGCTCAGAAGGCTGGGGCAAGAGAATTGCCACAACTTTGAGGGGACATAGTGAATTCAAGACCAATTAGAGCTATGTAATGAGTTTCATGCAAGGCTGGACTATATATATATCAAGACCCTACCTCCAAAACCAAAGGCAGGCCCTTCCTACTGTTTCCTCTTGTGGTAGAAAGGGTTAGAGGGTCTCTTTGGTGAGAACCTCCTTTGTGAGAGTGCCAGTACTGGCTGACAGGGTTGAGACTAAATGACCTCATCACATCTGTCCAAGATCTCTTCTGAGCCACCAAAACTTTAGCAACAGAGTGCACTAGGAGGTCATAAATTCTCAGGCATGGCAACAGTGGCACATTTGATGAGTGTTTATGGACACACCACTGCCTCCTGGTGACAGAGGTTGACTTTTAGGTGCACATTTGGCATTTCACATTATGTAGAATTGGACAAATGCAATAAGGTCGATGCTCACCACTACAATGTCACACAGCTAGCTCACTGCAAGCAGGATCTGCTGTCTGCTAGTTCATTCCACCTTAATCTGCTCCACCTATTACTGTCCCCACAATCTGGCATCCTCAAAAGAGAAATAATAGGGATTTTTGAAAGTGTTATCCACACTAGAATCATCAGCATCAGTGGTGATGAAACACTAACTGCGGTGTCACAAAGACAAAAACTCCCTAGTCTATGGAATCTGTCTTCATGACAATGCACTCAGGAGTCCAAATATCTTCTGCCCTAACCTTCCAACACACACACACACACACATACACACACACACACACACACAGACACACACACACACACACACACACACACAAACACACACACACACACACAGAGAGAGAGAGAGAGAGAGAGAGAGAGAAAGAGACCATTGTGTGATATGTTACACATATTTTATTACAGTGTTCCTTTATTTCAATGCACTTTGGAGTCAATGTCTTAACACATGGAGGTCGTTCTTGCTTAATTCCCTGAAGAGTCTACGGTAGAATGTATTGAGAGGCTATTATAAACTCTGCCACTGACACATATTCAAGATGTCAGTGGTTTTCTTTGCTGCAGTAACTGGGACTAAGGAGCACTCGCTCTGCCTGCCACAGGTCAAAAGCAAGGGTGAACACAGACGTGCTGCCATCTAGGCAGTGGGGCCATGAGGTAGGATGCGGGGACAGACCAGGCCCATCTGAGGACTTGGTGGGTCACAAAAGGGCCTTTCAGATTCAGATGGAGAGCATGGGCGAAGAACTGACACAGTGGACACTGGCTCCAGGTCCTCAGGAGACAGAAAGACAGAGCTCTACAGTGTAAGCATGTGTGCTAGAGACGTTAAAACCTCCCGTGAGAGCTCAAGAGGGGGAAAGAACCAGAAAGAATGTAAACGAAGGCACATGTGGCCCCAAAGAGGGGTTCAGCTCGGCAACTGGTCTCTCTCGATGCAGACATGTAAGTGCTGAGGTGCCATTGTGCCTCCTGCACACAACTAGGAGAGGGCACATTGAACGGAGACGTGTGTGCCCCACAAAAGGCCACGTGGAGACAGCTGTGCAGGCTTATCTGAAAACGATGACACTATGAGGGACAAAATCGTTCATGGGCTCAGCCCCCGAGCCCTCCTCCCCAGCAACAACACAAAAAAGCCCATACTCGGGATGTGTACAGAAGTTATGTGCAAACCTGACCTCGAGGAAATAATGTAAGTGAGATGGAATGATGTAATGCCATTGTGCCTGCAGTGTCAACAGGGTAGTAATTCCCTAGTACCACAATCCCACAGCAGGCCCACACCAGAGGCCAGAGGGAGCCACAGGTGCACAGGCATTCTGAGGGGAGAGCAGCCCTGATGTACAGACTGAGTCTTTGGATGGGCTGTCCTGTGTGGTCACCATGCCCATGTCCTTCGAGGGATTTATACCCTGGCTTTTCTGCAGTTGACACCATGAGGTCTTGAAGTCCAGCCTCCCCTATTGCTTTCCACCCCTCCAGCCTGGCCACAACTATGGCCACTAGCCAGCATTGCCCATATCTGTGACTTCTCTACATAATGAGGGCCCCAGTCTCCTTGAAAGGACCCTCGGGTCTACCCAGGAGCTTCAGACAGTCATAGAGGACCACACACATTCTTGGGGTGACGTGAGCTGACCTGTTCTCCAAGTCTGGCCCCCAAGGTATCCACTAGAGCCTCCTACCTCCGCACTGAGCCAGAACTGTGCCATATATTGGTGCCTGAGGGGGACAAACAGCCCATGGCAGCCCTTAAACCCTAAACAGACCATGCAGGTCTCACCCCGGGAGGCCTCTCTGGTCCCATCCCTACCGCAACAAGTCAGAGGGAGGGAGGTGAGATCCTACCACAGCCAGGAAACTGGAGTTGGGGTAGGTATTGCTGAAGGTCAGGGCTGAGAGCAGAGAAGACTGCATCTCACCCAGGGAGCCTCTGGGCTCCAGTGGCGATGTCAGGCTGAGATCTACAGGCTGAGATGCAGGGCTGCTGGTGAGACTGGCAGGGAGTGACCTCAGCACACCTTCCTAGGCTGGCTGGTGTCCCAAGGGGGCAGTGACAGATAGTCCTGGTGCTTCAGGGACTTGAAAAACTGAATGGCTGGCACCTGGGGCATGGGCTGGCAAGGAGGCTTCTTGACAGACAGATCCTGGTCTAGGTCCACAGTCTCAGGACACAGGCCTGGAGAAGGTGGTTTGCTATGTGGAGAGAGGGAGCCAGGCCCCAGGCCAGGGAGGAAGCAGTAGTCCCCCACCTGCTGAAGAACAAGGAGACCTTCGGGGTGTGGGGATGCTGGGGCTACCTCCTCCCTCTGCTCTCCTAGCCTCACTGTGAGGCTGCTTGGCACAGGAGGGACAGGATGGCCCAGAGGGGACCTGCGGGGCTGGCTCATGCTTGGAGGGAGCTCCACATAGTCATCAGCTTCTGGTGCTGGAAGAGCTGGGCTTCCAGGAGGGACCCCAGGCAGCTTGAGACAGAGACCGGGGCCCTGAGCTGAGGGGAACCCTAGAGTGGAGCCCAGAGAGACAGGCAGGGACGCTGCGGGCAGGGTGAGCACCAGATCTGCAGGGGTGACATAACCAGAGGCCACCACAGGGTCCTCAGGGCCCCCAGAGCTTATGGGCAGAGTCACTGGATTGTCCTTTGGCCCTTGTTCCTCCACACTCAGCTCAAGTGAAGGGCTGTCCCTCGGTTCCATGGAAGGGCTCTCTGTGGTCCCCAGGCTAGACTCACACTCCACATCCACATTCTGTCCCTGACCCATGGCCTGGGACAGTGGAACCAACTGCACTTGTCCCCCAGGAGGCAGGCACAGGTACTCCAGGGAGCCTGGCAGTGCTGGCTTTGGGCTCCCACCCATCTGGGGGTGCACCAGCTGGCCTGGAAGGTCAGGCAGGGAGTGGGTCTGGAGAGGCCCCAGGTAGGGACCATTGAAGTCAAAGCTGGGTGTCTGGGTCTCAGGTCTGCCTGAAGGGGTTGGTGGGTCTCGCTGGGCGTTGGAAGTCTGCTCCATGGGTGCGGATGAGGCGGCTGGAGTTGTGTCAGGTGGATCTCGGACAATTTTAGGGTCCTCTATGGTGAGAGGTGACACTTCACTGTCCCCCGAATGTGCACATGACGCCCTGTGGAGACAATAGAGGTAGAGATGCGAGATGTGGAACTTAATGCATCCCCCAGAGCAGGTGTGGCTCTCTGGAAGGCCTGACCCCTCCAGACCTCACAGTGAGCACAGAGGCACGGTGGGGATGGGGCTCTTCCAATGACACAGGCGTATGTTCCGTGTCCCACAACATGATGTACCCAGAGCTCAGTTCACATCACTATCCTAGGCTTTGTCCTTACCTTCTTTCTGCTCCTTGCAGCCCCAAGGCTGGGCTCACATTTGCCTGGGTACCATCCGTGCCTTACATCCTTCTACCCATGGGGCCACAGCCTCTCCCTGACAGATGGGGCTCAACTCTGCCTACACAGGCTGAACTCCTGCAGGTATGCGCTCTCTGCCACCATGAGGCCACTGCAGTGCGTGGCTTACCTAGGCAGCCTGGCAGGCAGAGGTTTCCCACTTCAGGATGTTAACTCTGGTCCCTTGTCTATCTCACCCTAACCTGGGGAATCAGGAAGTTCTTCCTCAAGTCTACCTGGAGTGCCACTTGCTTCAGTGGGTGTCATCTCCTACGATCTCTTCAGAGGCCCACAGGCTACCCTGACATGCACAATGGAGTCATGCCCTCCCCTAGGCTCCCCAAGGGTCAGAACCCAACCACTCACTCACAGGTTGCTCTGTGGCCCCTGGAGAGTACGGTCCTTAGTGGGAAAGGTCGCCATGCTGCTGTGAGACCAGAGTCCTTTACCTCCGTCCTGGAAGGGGAAGCACATCAGTGCCTGTGAATGTGGCACACATGTCGCCCAGGAGGGAGGGGACAGTGGAGGATGGCATGTGTCTATGGTGTCTTCCGTGAGCTCCAGACATGGGAAGAATGTCCCTTCGGTGGGGCTTGCTCAGGACCCTGACTCCAGAGAGCAGGAGGCCTCCCGAGGGGCTGACTTTCATCAGCTTCTCCGGCTCCTGAAGGATCAGGGCACTCTGTTCCCTAGAGCTTCTTCCCCCAGGGCATTGGAGTCTTCCCATGGCCATTGTCTCAGGAGGCACTGACAGCCACGTTCTTTAATCTTGACACCCCTGTCTCGGGACCTGAACCTCTGAGGGCACCCTTGAAGCAGCCGGCTCTCCCACCAGCTCAGAGACATGTTTTGCTAGAATCAAGTCCTCTCCCCAAGGCCCTTAGCCTGCTCTGCACCCTCCAGGAGCAGCCCCTCCTTAGCCTTCCTCTGCAAGGGAATGATAAGTTCTCTGTGTGGTCCCGGGCTGCACTCAGGGCAATCAATCTGTCGGACTCCTGCTTCTTAGGCTACCCAAGGAGTTCCAGAGACCCAACCCCTGCTAGCCCTGCCTCTTGGATCTCCCGCCCTTCACCACTGTGATAGTGATGGGACAGGGGGCCAGCAGTAGGGCCTGGCTTCCTACCTGGAACAGGAGGCTCTTGCTGGGGTTGGGGATTTTCTCTTTCCACTTCCTGCACAGCCTGGAAGACAGCAGGAAGACCTGTGAATGAGAGGTTCCAAGGACCTCCCACACGGCCAATCATGTGTCCATGTATAGAGGGAAAACTGAAGCCAGAGGATGAGTGGCAGAGCGGGAACGGGAATGGTAGTGTGCTGGGCTGTGTCATCCCTGTGACCCTGGGCCCCGGTGTCCACTTGCCTCTGTCCCCAGACTGCACTCACCTGTACCCATAGACACAGCCAAAGCGGAAGGCCAGAAGCAAGATGAGGATGAGGAGGACCAGGATGATGACCATGCCCCATGTGGGCATCACTTGCTCAACAAGAGGGAGAGGTGCGTTAGGTGGGAGGGTCAGGATAAAGGCTAAGGGAGGAGGCTAGGGTCCCCTGGGCTCTCTGTGAGGAAAGCTGGATAGATACCCTGGGAAGGAGCTTTGGGGCTGAACCCAGCGCTCAGGGTGTGCAAGTTCTGCCCTAGGCAGGAGCAGCAATTACCCAGAGGGGACTGACTGGCCCTTGTATCTGGGGAGACTTCCTGGAGGAGGCGGCATGGAGCATGGCCGGGTCAGAGGAGATCCAAAGTGGCCAGCAGAGGGTCTCTTCTGGCAGCATGCTAGCCTTCTTTGCCTTGGTCCTGTAGGTCCCCTTCCCGTCTCCTTGTTTCCAGACTTTCTTCTGCCTGGCCGGCTGTCACCCTGAGACTCCCTCTTCCCCAAAGTCTACAACGTGGATTGCTTCTCATCACTCCCTGCCTCCCATGTTCTCTTTTACCTTCCCCGGACAGTACCTTGCAGAGTGTGTTCAGGTAGTCGCCACGGGGAAAATGAGAGCTGAATGCAAAGGTGCAGGGAAGGGGAATGGGCAGGACCAATGGATGCCACCAACCTCCCGACCACAGGCACTCATGTGTGTGTACAGCCAGTATAGCTTTACAGCGATGGTAACGGGAATCTCAGAGTGATCAATAATGGCTGCCACAAAGTCCAGTGAAATCAAGTGCCCTATAATTAGAGGCCTAAGCCCCAGCTGATAGTAGGAACAACATTGAGAGAGATCCTCTCTTCTCCCAAGTACCCACTACAGTGGGTGTCATATATACCATCTGCCAGGGACAGACACAGGAGAGGGGGAACAGGGTAGATTGGATGTAGAGCTTCCCTTGCTCTGTCCAATGGGACTGTCCCAGGAGTGTAGTGGTGGCCAAGAGACATACCCCAATCGGTGGTCCAGGTGCACTCTTTGCTCCACTCACTCCAGATTCCATAGTAGTCAGGGAGGGTCTTGACCCTCACCCTGGCCACGTATGTGGTGGACGGCAACAGCAGTGGCAAGACCATGCTGTGGGCTCGATCTAGGTTTTCTGTCTTGATGTCCTGTAGTAACAGATGTGTTGAGGTTCTAGTCCTGTCCAGGATCCCAGTATGGAGTCTACTATGATCAACCACTGTAGTGGCTTCAGATGCCACATATTCCAGTACTGACTGTCACACCTAGGCTCAAGCCCAGACTCTTTTTATCTCCCGATTTATACGGTATGCTGCTGTGCCCTAAACTGTGCCTGATCTAGCACTGCCTAAATTTGTCTCGTACTGTTTTGCTTGGTCCTAGGCCCTTAGATGTGGTGGTGGAGCTGTTGCTGGTGGTCGTGGGAGGTGGTGGAGGTGGTGGTGATGGGGGTGGCTGGGGTGTGGCTGGTGGTGTCATGACTGAATTCCTCTGACTCTTTGACCCACTCCTGGGCTTCAGTTTCCTCTTTCCCTCTCTGAACAGCCTTTCTTTGGAATTGTAGAACCCCCGCCCTGCATCTCGGTGCCACGCCACTGCAACCAGATGTGTGTTGGACAGGACCAGCCCTGAGCAGTGGCTTACACCTTAGCAATGACACCCTTGGCCCAGATCTAATTCCTGGGAGGAAATACAGTCAGATCTCAGTGATACCGATGTCTTCATTCCAGGTACCTCTGTACCCCACTCTGTCTCTGACCTCTCAGCTCAAGGACAGTGATTAACATGCGACTGTGTCATGTCACCTCCCTGAGCCCGAAGCCTTCATCAAGGAAGGGGACTGTCACCTGTTGACTCTGGGGGTCCATGGGGACAGGGGTCAGGCTCTGGGGAATGAGACTGCCGTGGCTATTCTCTCTTTCTTTTTCTCCATGTGCCCTACTAACCCTGGCTCCTGGAACTCACCTCCCAGCTCTCCGGTTTCCTCTTGAACTGGACCTGGAATTTGTGCTCAATGTGAGGATAGGCCATTTTCTTAGTTTCCCAACGTAGGTTGTAGCTGTCTCCATCCTTGGTCACATTGAGAGCTGGAGGGTCCATCTGGACTGGAGGGGGGATGATTTGAGGAAATGTCATGGGGTCCTTCCTCCAGCAGAGTGTATCCCATTATCCAAGCTGTACCCAGGTGCTCTCCCACTGGACCTTCCCCCCAGCCCCCACCAGTCACTCTGACTCTTGAGTACTCTGTGGGGGTTTGAATGAGAATGGCCCCAATAGGCTCATATGTTTGAATGCTTGTTCTCAGTTGGTGGAACTATTTCTGAAGATTTAGAAGGTGTGGCCCTTTTTGGAAGAGGTACATGACTGGGGGGCGGGCTTTAAGTTGTACTCTGCCTCTGGCTTGGGGTTCAAGTTGTGGGCCTGATGGTGCATCATCCCCTTAGTTCTAGCCCCTGGGAGGCAGAGAGAGGCATATTTCAGTGAGTTTGATGCCAGCATGCTCTACAAAGCTAATTCTAGGACAGCCAAGACTAAATAGCAAAACCCCTGTTCCCATGGACCCCCAGAGTCAACAGGTGACAGTCCCCTTCCTTGATGAAGGCTTCAGGCTCAGGGAGGTGACATGACACAGTCGCATGTTAATCACTGTCCTTGAGCTGAGAGGTCAGAGACAGAGTGGGGTACAGAGGTACCCTGGAATGAAGACATCGGTATCACTGAGATCTGACTGTATTTCCTCCCAGGAATTAGAACAAAAACAGAGGTATTCCAGCTGCTGCTCCAACTTCAGGCCCCTTTTGATTGCTTCCCCTGCTCAGCCAACATGAACTTTGACCCTATGAAACTATAATCCCAAAGTAAACTCTCTCTTTTGCAAATTGCCCTGGTGAAGTTGTCTGGTCACACTATAGAAAAGTAAGACAAACCCCCAAATTACCAAAACACAGTTTCCCTAGATGGTCCCTGGAGGAGTGGTTGAGGTAAGCCTCCATGGTGAGGTGGCCCAAAGCTTGGTGCTTCTGCTAGTGTTGAATGTCAGGAGCAATAAAAAGATTCCCTATCTAGGTGCATAGACTGTTCCAGGCCCTGGGCAACACACTCACTTTGTGGGAATACCTTTGCTCTGCTCTCCCCGTTCCCTTGTGAGGTACTCTGACTTCCCCGTTTTTACACACAGGAAAACTGAACCCCAGACCAACTACAGAAAAGGTGTGAGCAGTAGAGAGCTTGTGTCTCCAATGTCCTGTGTCAGTTGCTCCCCTCTGCTGCTTCAGTGACCCTGGGAGTTGCCTGAAGCCAGGATGGGCTAGTACGTCCTTGCTATTCTAAAAGCTTCCTCACAAACACCCACACCTCCAGAGTTAGGCCTTCCTATAGACTTGGATGAACACCTGCCCACCACACTGTGGCCAAACTGAAAATGGGAGACCTTTGGTGGCAGTCCTGCCCACTTGAGCAGCAGACCACCAGCTGGGACGTGGCCACGTGTGCAGCATTTCTTATGTAGACCTGATGTCTATTGTGAGAGAGGCGGGACACTTAAATTAAGTCGCCCAGTCACGCTGAGATTCTGTCTCCGCGGCAAGACAAAAGATTCATAACTTGAGGACTTTAGAGGGCTTTTTACAGACATAATGTGGATGACTGTAATATACAGAGGGACTCTCCCGAATCATAGGAAACCCTTTGCCACAGGGAGGACACCAAGAAAAATGCTGCATGTGAACTCAGGTGACAAAGAGATTGGCTGCCAAACGTGGCACACATTACTGGATGGATGGAAAGCCTCCTCTTCTCAGGGTCCTGGCCATGTACCAGGAGGTGTGACATGGATCTGTAAGGAAACCATCTGTTGGCGCAAAAGTTAAGCATAGAGCAGAGTTTGAGAAGTGAGAACATTTATTGGAGGATAAAGCTGGAAACCTCAGAGGGAAAAGACAGTTACAGGCTAGTGGTCAAAGGAGGGACAAGTGTGCAACTGAGAGGAAGCAGAAGGGAAGGAGGAAAACAGGCTTCAAGTGGCACTCTTGAGGAGTGGCACGTGTGATCGGCAGCAGAGTGAATGACGGGGGTGGGGGGGAGAGGGGGAGGTGCCTTCCCTGGTTCCCCTTTCCCCATCTCTCTGCCTCTTTCTGTCTCTGCCATTCCCTCTCTCCATTGCATACGCCTGCATGTAGATGCGGAGATGCGGGTGCCTATACATAGGCATGCAGAAACAACAGAAACATGTCTCCTGACCATTCTCTGTGTCCTAGTCCCTTAAGACAGGATGTCTCACTGAACCTGGATCCCAGATTGGTAGCCAGAAAGTCCCATCAACCCTCCTGTGTCTCACCAGGTACATATGAGCATACTCACACTTTTGTGTGGGTGCTGGGATTCGAACTCAGGTCCTCATGCTACTTCATCAATCACTCTTACCTATTGAGACACATTCCTAATCCCAGAATACTTATTTTATCACTTTGAGTCACTGTTCTGAAAGTCTTTGCAAATGACAAAGATGCCAAAGAGATCCCTGTGTTTGTTGGGGTGACACAATGAGCCTCTACAGTCTTTGGAACCCAGGGAGAGGCGGGGCAAACTCACTGTGTCTAGAGCTCTTGATGAACTTCCCTTGTTTCCGAGGCTGAACAGAGACTGTGTACTGGCTGTGTGCACTGGGGTTGGACACGGGGAGACTGCAGTGGTAGCGGGTACAGAGGCTATCCTGCAGCTCCTCCACCACTGGGGAGCACTCCTTCTCCCTGGGGAAGCATAGCTGAGCTGAGAGCAGGGTCAAAGCAGGCCGAACCTCAGAGAGGATCAGCCCTGGGGATAAGAAGAAGCAGGGCCAACAGAGGGGACACTCACGGTGCCGCTGGGCTGGAGCGGTAGAACAGCCCAAAGGAAACAGAGCCAGCCATCTGGGTCCTCACCTCCCAGGAGCAGTTGAGGAACCGCGTGCCATCGAAGAAGCACTGTAGGTTCTGAGGCTTGGCCTGGTCCCCTGTGGGGACACAGGACACTCACTCAGTCTGCCCTGAACCTTCTCCTGGGTTGGGACATTAGGTGACTCAAAGAAGAGGGGTTTATAGCAGCAGAACCAGGCTGTGGATATCATCCACCTCTGCTCTGATCCTACCTGCTGTGTGTCCCCAGCTTGGGAAGACCCAGGTACCTCTGGCTCATCTTGGGAGAGGGAGCCAGGGCTAAATGTTGAGTGTTGGGTTGAACACAGGGACACAGGTGACCCTACACATTGACCAGCACTTGCTTCTGCTGTTGCTGTCATGACTGTCGCTGTC
Organism: Phodopus roborovskii; assembly: GCF_943737965.1. Classification (NCBI taxonomy): domain Eukaryota; kingdom Metazoa; phylum Chordata; class Mammalia; order Rodentia; family Cricetidae; genus Phodopus; species Phodopus roborovskii. Next base: position 2,980,710 of record NW_026126459.1, on the reverse strand, counting down.
ATTCTCAGAACATACTTAGGGCCATAGAGCTAAGAGTGTGTGAGATAGAGTGGCCCAGATAGAGTAGTGGGGACACAGGCGTGCTGGGAGGTGCTGATGACAGGGTAGGGCAGATGATGCAGCCTCAGGTGTAGACTAAGTCTTCACTGTCTGGGCTTGGAAGCGGAGCACTTCCTAGGAGCCCCTTTACCTGGCTGGGAGTCCCACTGCACCTCAGGGCTCCATGTGCTGGGCCTTCCAGAAAAGCTTGAGCCTGGGGACAGCCGAGTGCGCACACGGGCCACGTAGATGTTGCTGGGTAGGAACAGCTTTGGCTCCAGAGCGGCCCACAAGTTGCTGGTGTGAAGGCTGGGGGCATCCTGTGGAGACAGGGGGGCTGAAGGAGGACCTTGCTAGGTCATCCCACAAGGCTGGCGTGGATGGTTCAGGGTCCTACCTCCCAGGAGTCCTGAAGACGTTTGTAAGACACCTCAAACTGTAAGTCCTCTTGTGACAGCCAGGGGATCTGGGCATCCTTAAGGGGCACGCTCCACTTCAGCATGAAGTGGTCCCCAGAGGGGCTGATGTTGATGTCCTTGGGAGGTGGGGGCCGCACTACGGAGGAGGGAGCAGAAGGGTTGTGAGAGTTGCATGCTGGGGCACCTGAGGGCTGCCTGGCTTTCTGGGCACCACCTGGGCCCAGGTTCAATGCTGACCCCATCAGCTTATGACCAAGGAAAAGAACCTCAGGACCTTCCCGCTGGAACCTGGAAACCCGGGCACCACATTTGACAGCAGTTCTTCCTTATAGGGCCTGAACAATCCATTCAAGGGGGCCTCCTCCTGCTCTGATGTGCACTGTGGCCTTCCTTCCAGCAGAGGGCGAGAGAGCCATACCTGCTCCCTCTTCTGCTACCTATTCTCTCCACAACTCAGTACCTAGGGGTGTCATTGCCCAGAAGAAGTGCTATCTCTCCTGGTGACGCTCTTGGACTCAGCTCCTCAGGCGGAACCTCATGTTCCTCTTCTTGCTTCTCCACAGCTCATTGTAACTCCCATCCCCGCCTTGTCACGTCAGGGTGAGTGTAAGTTGTTCTGTCCCTCTTCCCCATTTGAAGGCTTGCCATGCAGCTGCCTGCAGCTCGTGTTTTCCCTGCCATTGTCCAGGCTTTTGCACTTGAAGCTTCTTGTAGACAATGAACATGTCAGGGTTTCCCAGCGTGTCCCATTCTCTGCAGACCTGCCTCTGCCCTCATCCCTTGCACTTGTGGTTTCCTGGCCAAGAATTGCTTCTGACTCTTAGCTCCTCCAAAGCAAGAACTCAGTGGCAAAACTCCTCCATGCATCCTGGGAAACTTTCCCTGATTGCCAGAGCCCTTTGACTTCTGTCCCCTGCATGTGGCAGCTGGCTCCCTGTGTCTCCCAATCCTTCATCCTGAAGCTCTGAGGCCCCTAGGAGTAGGGACTCTCTCAGACACCAGAGGCATTCACTAGACAACAGCTCTCTACCTAGCATTGCTGGGCGACAAATGGTTCCCATGGTGTCTAAGAGCCTGGCACATGCTTGGGCTTAGGGTGACATTACAACCTTTAGTTTCTCCTTCCTCTGTAATGCTGGGCACATTTCTGCTATAGTCCCCAAGAAAACCTCACAGACGATCATTGCTTCCACCTAAGGCCATGCTGTTGCAATGAGCCCAGTGGACATGCTGCACATCCCTGGGGTCCGAGGAGGGTGGAGACAAGGCTGGATCTGAATGAGGAGCATGGAAATGCATGGCAATGTGACCTGTCATGGTCCTCCCTGCTCCACAGTGGTGCCTTAGGACTACTGTTTGTTTTGGTGCCTCAGCCACAGGGCAAGGTCTTGCAGCCTTGAGACAAGACAACAGAGACCAGAGTTGTGTCACTTGGAAAGTCCTACAAGAGTCACAGGCACGGCCCCTCCTAGAGGAGGCTTGGGGCCATGGTAGATGGCAGAAGCTGCTTGGACAGTAGGAAAATCAGGCAGAGGCCTCACATCACGTCTATTCTAAACCCCAGGAAAGGGTTCCTAAACCCCAGAGATACTCACTCTAGGTAGGCCCCCTCCAGTAGCCTGCCCACTCCTGCACCCTCTTCAGAGGCAGGACCCCTGCTCCTCACCATGCTGGGCCAATGGAACCAGGAGCTGGATGCCCACATCCCGATCTGGCTGGAATGAGTAGAAGTCTTCATCTGCAATGCTGAAACTTGTGTAGGGGATGACACATCTTCTGGGCACACAGCGGTGTGGGGACGGGCAATCTGACCACAATAGGCCTTCACTGAGTTCACAGGACACTGGATAGTCCCTGCCAAAGAACATTTATTTCATTATAGCTCCTTCTACATGCCTACTTTTATCCAATGTCAGTGTCAGACAGTGAACAACACACACACACACACACACACACACAAATACACACATATACACAGAAATAGAGACACAGAAACACACACAGAGACACATACACACAAATAAAAATTATTAAAATACACATATATACAGAACACATGTATACCTTGACACAGAACATGAATAATACAGACACACACACACACAATGATATACACACAAAGACATCCACACAGAGACACATGCATATATACACAATAGAGATTCACAAGGACACAAACACACATACACAGCGCAGACACACAGACGTGCACACAACATATACATGCACACATATCTTTGCAAGCAGTGAGAACCCTTTTGGAAACAGGCACACATTAAACTACACATTAACATAAGTGTTATGAGTACATGTTGAATAGGATCTAAAGACAAGGATGAGAAGTTGGGGTTTGGCTGTGAGAACAGTTGGACTCACTGCATGTGTAATATGGGCAGAATCTCCAAGGTCTTGGGCAAAAGCAGGCAGTTTCTGCAGCTGGCTGATTGCAGCAAATGCAAAGTCCCTGGGGCTGCCAACAGTCCTATAACTAGAATGCAGATGGAGTGTGTGTGCAGCCTAGGTCCCAGTTAATGAACTGGCTCATGCAGTGCTCACAAGAAATCTGAGTGCAAACTAGGGGAAGCCTAAAAAGCCCCTGGCTTCAAAGGCTTTTAGGTGACTGTGAAAATGGCTGATATGCCAGTCATAGGGCAGAGCAGTATGTAAATCTTGGTATACCGTGAGCTTTGCTGTACACAGCACCTCTGATCAAGACCATACAACATTGTCAATATCAATCTCTAGCTGAAGTTCTTCTGCTCTCTCCTCTCTGTACCTCCAACTGCAAAGTCAACTATCCCTGAGAAAATAAACTAAAGAGACAGGCTCTTGAGACTCTAGCAGAAGACTAGCAGGTTAGTACAAGAAATCTAGCAGAGTCACTGGATCTAGGGTAAACATTCAAAAGAAGTAGTTGTTTTCTAGAAGTACTTAGACCATAAAGAACAGTGACGGTTTTCTGTTAGCTCTGTTTTCTGTTTTTCAGAAGGAGCTTTACAGCCTTTGCGTGACTTTATCACAAGACAGTCCTGGCAGCCCTGCTGCCATTGTTGAGTACTGCTAAAAAGACACAATGAGGAGCAAAACGTCATGGGTGTGATGTCTTCCTTTACCAGACTTAGATCGGTTCAGGGAGATTATTTTACCCAAGGAATAACTTGTGTTTCTGTCAATAAAGATGTTTCTGCATTGGTGGTATGGGTTCAGAACTTCAGAGATAGTTCATTCTGCCGCCTCATAGCCTGTTTACACACACACACACACACACACACACACACACACACACACTTTCTCTCTCACACACACACACCACCACCACCACCACCACCAACAACAACAACAATCTTACAGATTAATACTATCTCTCTAGATGTACAATACACAGGACACCAATGACCCCATGACCATATCATTGTAGCATGTGTGTATGAAACCCAGATTACACTGAAACATATGACTGCGTGATAACTGCCTCAAAGCCTACCCGAGACCAAAAGGACCTTCTCCCCAAGTCCCTACAGAAGTCATACACTTATGACAATAGTGCAGGGTGGTCTCTGGCAACTCCTTCCTTGGAAACTTGTTTAGACTGTGTACTTGTCAGTCAGTCCTTTCTCTGACCCTAACATCTTGTCCCTGAGTATTGGAATTTATGCGGCAAGCCAAACAGCCTTGAGTTCTGCTGCAGGAAATGTAGGCTCCGTTGTGTGCTTGTTAATAGAAAGCATGTCAGGAACTTTGACTGAGGGAAGAAAGGGGACTAGTTTCTGTGCAGGATTCAAAGAATTTCACTGAGTAAGGGAAAGACTTAGGGTGGTGGACTAGGGACATGGCACCATGCTGGTGATTGTAAATAGATTGGATGGTGGTGGTGGCTGAGTTGCAGACCTACATCTCACTGGGAGACAAACTTAGTAGTGTTCACTGAGGAACGGAGGTAAAAGGCATTTTAGAGCAGCCATCCCGGTCATTAATCAAGCTACCATTTCCTCCCAGGTAATGAAGCAAAGGGTGGAGATGGAGGCAAGAGCAGAATTTGGCTTATGGCATTGGACAAGAAATGGTCATTCACCCAAGAGTCTCTGCCCATGGCCTACAGTGGGTTCTCCAAAGACTGTATACAGATAGGAGGCTAGGGTCACGTTTAGAGGTCGCACTCTCTACAGTAGACAGAAGAGAAGGGGGGGCAAAGAGAACAGCAGTTGTTAGAGACACGATGGGACCTCAGTGAGTGTGGAAGCTGAGACTCAAATGAAGGAGAACTACCAGGAGGTTACCCTGGGTGGGTTGGGCCATGAATGCCCAGGCTTGGCCATTTGGCTTAGGGTACTTCTGAGTGGCAGGTGCAGTTTGGTTCCCTTGGAGGCAGCCAAATCCTGGGGGAGAGTTTTCAGCCAAGAAATATCGGAAGGACATTTAGGGAGTGTGGACTCCTTAAAGATGGGCTGTGGTAAGGAACCAAGGAGAGGGTGACAGGGTGCTCAGGCAGGAGAGGCCTGGTGATGCACCACTGCAGGTGTTGGGGATAGTGGCTGGGCATCATTGGTGATACAGGGAGCGGAGGGCTGCTGGTGCCAGCCAGCAAGGTGCTTGTGCTGCTACACCAATGGACTCGGTGGTACGCACTTTTCTAGCTTGTGGTAGAGGGTCATGTTAATGAGGCCCTGGGCATCTTCCACGTCCGCCCAGCTGCAGATGATTCGTTGGGTGTAGTCATTGTAGCACTGCAGAGTCTGCACAGGGACCGTTTCTGAAGAAGAGAGGCAGGAGTCACTATCTCCCCTCAGCTGTCCCCTGTCCTTCAACTCTGGGATTTGTTTGTTTGGTTTTGCTTTGTAATTTTCAGACAGGGTATTACCTTGTGACCCTGCTGGCCTGAAACTTTCTATATAGAGCAGGCTGGCCTTCATCTCCCAGAGACCCTCCTGCCTGTGCCTTCTGAGTCTGGCGTTAAAGGCCTGCACCATGAAGCCCCCGTTCGCACATCTCTTTTAATCAGCCACACCTCCAGCTTCCTGCTGAGGTCCAGCACTCTGGTGACCAAATAGATGGAGGGCCTGAACCTGGTAGGGCTGTGCTGGGGCCTCTTCTCTTCTGTCAGGAACCTGAGATCCCAGTGGATTCTCAGCTGTGATGCACAGGCCCTCACTATCTAAGAGAATTGCTCAGGCTTGCCCTGCTTTCTGAGGTGTCACTTGGCAGGATAGACCCTCAGTGCTGCCATATTCCCATCCAGGGTCCTGATCTGCTGAGCCTTGGCCCCTGAACCTGGAATTAGTAAAGGGCATGTGGCTCCCACATGTCATGGAGGAAGTCTAAAGGGCACTGAGGACTGTCTTCTAGTCTCAGAGGCTTCTAGGTTGTCCAACAGGACCTCTGAGAAGGGGAGAGGGCTAGAGCCATTCTGGGGGAGAGGGCCTTAAGCCAGACCCCCAGAAGCAAGGATGGAGGAGATCCTGAAGCTCTCAGGGGAGGAGAGTGCCTGGGGGCGAGGCAGAGAAGACCCTGGCTCATTGGAGTTTGGGGCTATGGGTGCTACATTGAGCAATATGAGTACAAAGGGACAGAGTTGGGCTAGATGATCCAGGACCAGGCAAGGATGAGCAGGAAGATGGATAACAGGGCAGATAGGGACCCAGGGGAGCCCTGAGGGAGAAAAAGAAGGTTACAGTAGAGAAAGGAAGGCAGAGATGGATACAGCGACTGGAGATGCTGGGGGTCTGGGAGTTTCGGGGGGATATAGTGGGCATGGCTCTTGCCTGACTCAGTTAAAAAGAGGGATGAAAAAGAAGGGGACTTCAGACTTACCTTGTGCCTGTGTCACATCAGGTCCCCAGCAGAGAGCCAGCAGGGCCATGGAGAGCATCCCCCAGGTCAGTGCCATCTGCCGGTCCATTCTGGGGCTTCAGGTGGCTGCCCAGGTGGGCTGCAGCTATGAGCAGGGTGCTGTCCTCATTGTCCTGGGGTTCTGTGTTGCTGTCTGGCTGGGGATTGGATCACACTGGTGTACAGGTCTTATGAGTCTTTCCTCATAGACTGCACCCTCTCCGACTGTAGAAGGAGCTGTAGGCTGAGAGTGCCCAGAACACTCCTGATGTCCAGTGGTCAGAACCCAATGAGAGACCCTGATTTGTGGTATCCCATGACTGTTCCCTTCCCTTAAGCCTCACTGGCCTAAAGCATGACCATGGGAGAGATGGGACTAATGGCCTCAGAGGCAGCAGGTCCCCCTAAATCCCCAGAGCAGTGACCTGAGATCAACATGCTTAAGTTGAACCAGGCCACACAGAGGAGCTGAGACCCACACCTTTGATGGACTCAGCTGTGATCACTGTCTTAACTCTGTCTACACACACACACACACACACACACACACACACATCCACCCTTGTTCACTGGCACATCACAGCCTGGTGCTCTCCCCACCTCTGCTCCGTTGACCATCAGTTCTCCCACAGGCCCCTCTGCTTCCCAGTTCCCCTTTCTCTGAAGTCTGGGGATTTCCTCCTTTTCATAAGTTCACCTGGGAAGTACCAGAGGAGCAGAGTAGTGGCTGTGGTCCCTTCTCCTACAAGGTTATTTGAAACTTTAATCAACATTCACAGAGCACTCACACCTCTGTCCATCTATGCATCTGTCACCCTATGTATCTATAAACTCTCCATCTAGCTACCCATCCTTCCATCTATGTATGTACACATGTCCATTTTTCTGTCCATCCACTGTGTGTATCACATACCTATGTCTTTCAACCCATTCATGTATTATCTACCTCAATCTATCTATATTTCTATCTGTAGATCTATCTACCTTTCTATCTATAGATCCATCTATATTTCTTTCTATAGACAATTCTATCTATCTACCTATCTACCTACCTACCTACCTACCTATCTATATCTATCTATCTATATCTATCTATCTATCTATCTATCTATCTATCTATCTATCTATCTATCAATCATGTTTGCCTATCTCTTACCTAGATAGTCAGTGGACATCTTGACTGGAACAAGTGTTATTTCACCCCAGAATGCTCTGTATAAATGGAAGAGGAAACAGGAAACAATGTAAAATGATGGAATATTCCATTTGAAAGTGAGAATATGACTGACACATGAAAATGAAAAACAAACGTCAAACATCTGTCTCACACCACTCCCCACCAGAGGTGAACCAAGAAGTTACATGCTAAGACTGCAATCGCACCAGACCATTGCAACTACACCCTTGAGCTGTTTAAGCTTAGGAATAATCAAAGATTCTGAACAAAGAGTGATGAAAGTGTTTTGCAGCCCAACCCTCTGCCTTAAGGCCACCAGAGTCGCCGAGCAAAGGACAACATGAAATATATATATATATATACCAATGTCTTAATCTGGGAGGACTATTTTCATGGAACACCACTGAGAGGTTAGTTCATAAAAATCACAGACATTTCTGGAAGTTCTGGAAAATGGCAAAGCCAAGGTCAAGGCAACACAAAATTGAGGCCTCTTACTCATGGGCTTCTTACTGCTACCAGCTTAGGGGAAGCATCAAGGAAGCTTTCTGGGATATCTAATATATAGACCCAGATCCCCTCATAAAGACTCGCCTCCGGAGACCCCATCAGCTCCCAAAGACCCCATCTCATTTAACCTCCCATGGGGGTGTAGTCTCAACATAAGAGTTCTGGGAAAAATGGGTATTCGGTCCCTAACACTTTAAATCGTGGAGTTTAAGTTACCATCATCGACTGTAAATGACAACAGAGCTGTGTCAAAAAGCACACAAACAGAGCATTTAAACAAACACAGAATCATGTCAGCACTGACTAAGGTGTAATGCCTGCCATCAGCCAGGAAATGTGCAGAGAGCTTTATGAAAATTGATAATGTCCTGGTGAAGGTGGGTGTTAGACTCCTTACAGACAGGAAACCCTATAGGGATGAGTGACAGGTCCACAATACTATAGCTGTGAGAGGCTAGGGCTGAGTCCAGGTTGGCTCTGGACCCTTCCTCCCTCTAACCATGCCTCCCTGAGAGGTGGTGTTTCCTGGTTGTCGGTGGTGGACATGTCCTGTGTCTGCTCCAATGCACACTGCTCTGAAATGCTATCATTGACTACACAGAGCACAAGGACAGGAAAAGTTGAATCTCTGTGCCTGCACTCTTGGTTGTTGCAGAGCCAAGAGCCCTTCAGACACAGACTGCTGTTGTCAAAATGATGTCTGAAGTTAGACACCTGGGATTCTGGAAAAAGCAATGCAATGATGAATCAAAACACAGAATGGACACTACAGAGACGCACCTGACCAAGGTGGGTGTGCAAAGATTAGGGCACAATCAAGGCAGGATCACTGTCCAGGGCACCATGTAGGTTCTGAAAAAGAAACCAAGAAGAGCCCAGAGAATTAGGGACACGTGTGTCCCCAAGTGCCAGCTGCCTAACTGTCCCATACCTTCTTGGCTTATTTTGTACAGAATAAAAGGGACTTCTCACTCTCTCCAGCCACAAGACATGGTCACATAACTAAATGCTGTCGAAGGACATGTGAGTGGAATCCCCATATGAATCTTTCCCAAATGCCACTTAAAAGGCATGGACTTGTGTGGGTACACGTCTGATATTTTTCCTTTCTTCTTTTCTTTCTTTCTCTAACATATATCTCAGAAGTGATGGTTGGAAATCCAGCAGCCATTTTGGATGCTTAGGTAGGGATGGAAGCCACATGCAAGGAAGGTGCAGCAGGAAGAGAATCAGGCTTCCTCTTGTCACTCTGGAGTAACTAGCAGAGCCCAAGAACCACTCTGCCTCTTTATGTGAGGGGAAACTAAACACCTGTGGTGTTATTCGCTATGTGTGAGAGTTCCTATATGCAACTAAAATGCACCTGGAAAAACCCTCTGGATTTAAAGGAGATGGCTGTCTCCTAACCAAGAAACGGGGGGGGGGATTTGATTCAGTAGGGGGCTGCTGTGTACTGGGCAGAGACCGAGTACAAATCTCCAAGTCCCCCTGAAAACATGGCATTCACTTATACGCTAATGTGAACACTCCATCAATCAAGAACAATGGATAACCCTAGAGAAGCTTCCAGAAGAAAATGAACAGCAGACTATTCCAAAAGGCAAAAGGTCATATGGACAACCAGGTTCTCAGGAGGGACCCTGGTTCCTAACCACACACTGAGGACACAGGGAGACGTAGCAGGTGAAAGCATTTGCAGAAACCCAATGATGTGAGTTCAAGTCCTGAATTTCATAACAGAGAACTGAACCCAGAAAATTGCCCTCTTACCTCACATGTGCTATGGTACATGTGTGCCCTGCCCCACAGAAACAATAATAAATCCCTAAATAATACTAATTAAAAAGACCAAATTCTCCTTTCTGTTCCCTGGTCAACCAAAGTGTTTGCTTACAGGAAAGGCATGAAGAAGTTCCAGATATTTCCTGAAAAAGAGTTATTCCAGCATTGTTTTAAAGGAAAGACAGTTTGCAAGCAAGAGGGCCTGCCAATGGGAACAGAGGAACCAGTTAAGTAGGGAAGAACAGGCCATGTGTGGGGCAAAAGCGAGTTTGCACACAGCTGTGCAAGGGCAAGGCAGAAGCTCACATGACTAAGGTGGGCAGTGGCGGTGAGGCAGGCTTGGAGGAGAACTGAAAACTGCCTTGATGAGGGCACAGCATGCCAATGAGCCCAAGTGCTGGCATAGAATATAAATTAGGAGGGCCACTGATGACATATAAGGATTGGGGCAGGGCCCTGGTGTTCTTTCTATCCCAGCTACCAGGGGGGCTGATGTGGGATTATTGCAGACTAGCAGTTTGGGGCTAGCCTGGGCAACACAGTGAGAATCTGTCTTCAACAAAACAAAACAAGTAAGGGATAAAAGTCACTGAGGGTGAAGGGTTTGAGAAGATACAGGAGGATTGTGGAGAAAACAGAAGTGTTTCAATGCCCTAATTCCTGACCCTATAAAGAAATTGAACATTTGGGACAGAAGGAACAAACAGAAATTTACCCCAGACAAAAGCAATTTCACAAGCCCATTGGACACAGATTTGTTAAAGGAGCACACATGAGGCCACAATAGAGCATTTGACCAGGGAAGGAGAGCCAAGGAGAGGTCTACTCGGTGCATCGCCAGCAAGAGGCAAAAGCACCAGTTTACTTGACAGGGCCATGAAAATGGCTAACCTGCCAGTCATTCTGATGACCTGAGTTTGTCTGCCTGAAACCCAGGCCAGCGTCATAGCCACAGGGACTTGTAGGCTGCCCCTCCTAGGCAAGGCAGACATAGGATAAAGGCCCACCTCTGTCTCCAGGGGTCAGTCATGCTGACAATAATCCTGAAGTTCAGTGCAACAGAAATGAAGATTCTAGAAGGATGTTTAATGCCCTGGGTGGGCTCATTGTATATTCCAGGAAACGGGAGAGAAGAGGCCTGTTGCATTTCCAAAGAAAATAAAATTAAGTGTAGATAAAGCAAATAAAATAAAATAAAATAAAAGTATAACCAAGTGCATCAGAATTTAGGAAGCTCGAGTTTAGTCTCTAGCCAGGAGGGGGAGAGGGGCAGCACACTTCTGACTGGTGGCTTCTAGCCTATGAGGTACCATGCTTAAGTTATGTTGCTTCCTTACATCCTACCCTCCATTCAAAATATAATGGGGATTAAACATCTGAAACTCAAAACTAACACTTTGAGAGCATTAAAAATACATCTTTAATCATAGGGGTAAAATACAACATTGAAACCAGAAACCACAAAGCAAAACGACACCAAACCAGCTGGCAAGGCTGGAGAGGTGGTTTGGTGAGTACAGGGCCTGCGTTGCAAGGACAAGGACCTGAGTTCGAGGTCCAGAAGCCACATGAAAAAAAAAAAAGCTAAGTGTGGCAGTATTTCCTTTTGATCCCAGCATTGGGGAGGCAGAGAAAGGCAGAGCTCAGAGGGCTTTCTCACTTAGTTCCAGGCCAGTGAGAGTCTCTGTCTCTGAAAGGAGGTGGATTGCCTTAAGGAAGGACTCCCAAGGCTGTTGTCTGGCTTTCACGTGCACACACACACACACATATATGCACCCATGCATCCATGAATGCACACACACAGCAAGCAACACAGTGACAGATGATGGAAACATTTTTTATGACAGAAGACATCTTAACCCTGACAAAGGAAAAAGAGAAAGATAGCCCCGGAACTATATTTTCATCACATGTAAGTAAGTACAGATACATGGACTAACTGGTTTGGCCCTCAAACATGTGGCTGAATATTATGAAGCAGTACAAAGGGAAACTTCATCTTGCACACTGAGACTTTTGGCGGGGGTGTAGACTTCTGATGCATATTCAGTGGGACAACTTCACAATAGCTATTAATATTTTAAACATGCCTCTGGGATATGAGTAAAACCAGAGACACTGCAAGACTCATAACCCAGAGTGTGTAAGTTGTTCTTGTCTGCTGGGGAGATAAAACAGGGTTGGAGGAATCAAGTGACAAAACCAGGACAAAGACAGAGAGCAAAGAGCCTAGAGAAAGGGTGGTGGGAAAGGTTTGAGGTTTGTGTATAGAAAGGGAAACATATTCTGGAGTAGGCTAGACCGGCAGATGCTCAGGAACCTCAGAAAGACAGCCTGTTTGGAGGGATAGGTCATCTCTGAATCGCACTGCTGGAAAGAGAACATGGCACCCAGAGAGGGACGCTTCACTCAACAGGGTGACAGCAGAAGAAAGGGGACAAAATGGGGGATGAGCCAAGAGGCTCTGCAGAGGTCCCCTAGCCCAGCAATGGGCTGGCACAGCAGTGAGAGCCGACCTGTCTCACTAATGGAGAGATTGTAGAAGGGAGCGTGGTGCTGACCAAGAGGCCGGCCAGAAGAGTCCTCTCATCCTGTCATTCCTTATGAAAAGAGGTGAACTGGTCACCAGGTGTGGGAGCTGCAGCTCAACACCTGCTTGTATAGATTTAATTATATAATATATATTATAGATATTAATGGAAGCTTAGTTTAGAATTATGAGTGTGGAAAAATAACTGTATGCTAATGGGAGGCGAGAATGTGACATGGGCTATGAGATGTGAGGAAAACTGTTGGGATTTTATGTTGATTGTTTTGCTCCGTTTTTGTACCAATGGTATGGTATGGTTACTTTGGGAAAATGTTGGGTTTTTCATGTGAAAAGGGTTTGGTATTCTACATTGCTCCTGTGTCTAAATGCTGGAGACATTTCCCATTAGGCGTTCACTAGAACTGACTTACCTGGCATGTCAAAGGGCCACTCCGGGGTTTTGCTTTGTGTGTTTGTGGTGTGCACACACAACACTTATGTAAGCAGTGTTTGCTTTGTTTATAGACAGTCACTAACCTAAAGCCATGGAGATAAGCCCATGTTTCCAAGATCCTCCCATTCTAAAGAATGAGTTCAGATTTGGTGGGATTTGCTGAGCCAGAACCTTTCAAATCTAGCAGAGGACACAGAGCTTCCTCATGCAGGTCAGACTGGATAATTTAAAAGCAGCCACTTCCGAATACCTACCTATAATCACACAAATGCAGTGATGTGTTGTTACACCTGTGACTCTGGATTATCCTCACCCTTAATAAATCAGGTGTCTGTGACTTTGACATTAAACACTAATGAACCCGTGCCCTCTCAGAGTACTGGGACATAACTCTCGGCACAATGATGAATGGAGTGTGAGGAGAGTTTATTCACTATGAAACTACAAAGAAGGGAGATATGATTTAATAAAGTTAGAATCTGCATATGCAAAAATGTTCTGGCAGAGCCTCTGAGCAGGGAAAACCCTATAGCCAGGCACAGAAGCCTGTCAGTGAGGCAACAAGCCAATCCCCCTGAGTGGACAGGAACACACACACACACACACACACACACACACACACACACACACACACACACACAAACAATTACCAGCCTTCACACAGGCTCTCACCCTCTCACTCTCTGTCGTGGGGAAAGCACAGAGCATTGGAATGAAACAATTATGTCATATTTGCTGTGAGAGTTTCAATAAGAGCAATTGCTGTGGACAGAGACCCAGTGAGCAAATTCTTACAGAAAAAGAAAGAGAATTGTGTTTCTAGGGGTGGATGGGATCCTTTCATAGTTAGGAATGTTTCCTAGATTGACAGAGGGTCAGATATGGAGGAGGAAGGATGCCCAAGGGGTCTCAGGCCACTTGCTTTGCACTGTGTGATGTAATCCAGGAAAATCAGAGGCTACATGTGCTGTGGTCAGTGTTGCTCAAGAAATCAGGATTTGAGGCTTAACATCTTCCCTGGGGTAAAGTGTGTAGAGGTCTTGCAGACAGCAGCTGAGAGACCAGTCCTTAAGAGAGTGAGACTGAGTGAGGCCATCCCAAAATCCAGTCAAGAGGATCTAGAGCAGTGGTTCTCAACCTTCCCAGTCCTGGGACCCTTTAATACAGTTCCGCATGTTGCGGTGACCCCGATGGTAAAATTATTCCCATTGTTTCTTCGTAACTGTAATTTTGTTACTGTTATGAATGATAACTGAAATATCTGTGCTTTTCCATGGTCTTAGGTGACCCTAGTGAAAGAGCCATTAAACCCCAAAGGGACTGGGACTCACAGGCTTAGAAATACAAAAGGATGCAAGGGAGATGCCTTCCTGAAGGGTGGCCAGGCAACCGCAGTAAATTGAGGCTGAGCGCAGGTGTTTCTATATCAGCAGGTCTGGGTGATGGAACAGACTCAAGCCCCGTGGACCCTGTGACTTAGCACTAAGATTCCCAGCACAGACAGACAGAAGATCCTAGAGACCCCAGGGCCTCACCAGAGAAGGATGGAGGTCTGAGGTTAGATGCAGGGAGAGCAACAGCAAAGGAGGATGAGTTCACAGGGCAATGTCACTGACGCCCCAGGGTCCATTACCAATGTCAGGTCCCAGCAAAAGATTTGTTAGAGTCTAGCTGATGGCATGATAGCATCTGAAGTGACGTTTCAGCCCATCCAGCCAGAGGTAGGGAGAGGGGTGGCAATGCACCATGGAGTAGTAAGTGAGGGTCCCTTCTCATTGCCAGATTAGCTTAAAGGCACTGTGTACTTGGTTTGAGCTGGGGCAGGGAGCCTCAAGCAAATTCTTGAGTCACAGGTATCGAGATTCTCTCAAACAATGGTTCATGTATGACCTGCCAGACACTGCAAGCAAGACGTTATGATATGGTTATGTTGTGAGCTATGAGATGTGACAGTAGTCAGGGTGCCTCTGACTCCGGTCAGCAGGGGAGCTGAGTGTATCCTCATTCAGAAGGGACAAATCCCCTGCTATGTGATGAGACATCTCCCAGCAGCACCTTAGGTACAGAGCACACACATCTGTGCCCAAACCCAAATGATGTGTAGTGGTCAGAGCTCAGTGTGATAGGGGGAGAGGGAGAGGGGAGGAAAGAGAGAGAGGGAAAGGGAGAGAGAGAGAAAGAGAGAGAGAATTTATCTACAGGACCAAGGATCAGTCGGTGAGAAGTATAGACTCCTTTGGTACTAGGTGTAACTTCCAATCTCATTTTGGAAGGACCCAGAGACATACCCGAACATCCACCTCTCTCTCTGTTTCTGTCCCTGTCTCTCTCCTTCTCCTGTCTCCCTCCATTTCTAATTGAGAACACAGGGGTTATGTCTCCCACTCACCCTGTCCCACAGATGTGTGACTGGAAGCTTGGGGCTAGAATAGACTTATCACATGAGCTTTGAAGTAAGATGGAGCAGTGTGCTTACCCCCAGGCAGAGCTTTCAAGGGAGTCCTCCCTGCCACCAGACCTCCAGTGAGCAATCTGGGTCCTCACAGAGCCCCAGAGCAACCCTAACTCTAACCCTCCCAGAACACTGGCTGTGGACCCAGCTGGTTACTCCTGGGTGCCCCCTCTCCTTAAACTGCCTGGGGTTGGGGACCGAGTCTTTGCAAGGATGCCTAGTCTAACTCCTTAGGTCCCCGGAGTAAACTGCCACCCCAGGTCCTTCTCCTCCTGTCCCTTTCTCTCCTGGAGACCCGCACCACCCCTACTTGAGCCCATCTTCAGCTCTGTAGCAGGCAGCCTTACCTCTCTGCATTGGGCACAGGCAGCCTCCTTCGGGAGCCTCCAAGTAGCAGCAAGCCCTAGGCGCTTCCTATTTATTTGTGCCACGTCGGGAGGAAACAGACAGCAGAATGAGGAAGCACCAGTGCCCTTTCACAAGCAGCTCGCCTGTTTCTCAGAATTGCGGACATGAGTCTCTGATAATACACACGACATTATTTCTGCCAGGGAACCTTGCACCCTCTGCCTCCTGGGCAGCTCATGTACACTTCAAGTCTCAGCCCAGGAATGAGCCCCTCCATGCCACCTCCCCTGAGCCCTCTGGAGGAAGCAGACACAGTGGGCAGCAGCCACCTCCCTGCTGACTGTGAGCCTGGAGCCAGGCAGAACTAGGGTGGACCCAAGGGCACCACTGCTCACCATGTGGCCTTATGCAAATCAGCTACGGTAGCCTCTTCAAGCCTTGGGAAGCACTTGAGAAGCAGAAGGGTTTTGAGGGAAAGCTATTGTAGTGGAAAACCAAAGTTCACACCCCTCAGCAGCAGAAGCATTCTAGATCCCTGGGGGGAGGGGGGTGTCTGCTTTGCTTTCTGGACTGTGCCCTAGAGTCCAGTGTGACCTTCCCCCTACTTCATCCCAGGGCAAGTGAGAGTCTGCTCCATTCCCTTCCCAGCACCCATCCATGGCTCACACCTCTTGCCTGGGTGTGAAGGAAATAAACAAAAGAACAAAAGAATGAACAACTCTGGTGGGTTATGATGAGGTTAGTGAGCCACTCCTTTGGGGCAACATTTAAAGGAGTACCAAAAAATTATAGAAATGGGTGATAATTTGAGTGCAGGTAATATTTTGACACAATATGGTAAAACACAAAACAAATGAGTGTAAAAATACAATGGATGCAGTGTCAGCCATGAGTGACACACTGGTCATTCCCCTTCTCCCAGTGCAGAAAAGAGGAGGCCAGACAGTCAGGAGAGTGACCCCCTGGCAGGGGACAGGAGTCAGCTCAGGATGAACAGAGTTGGCCAGGTGCAGGCTCAATACCACCTGCCAACCTCATCATTCTTTTCCTGGAGATCAGTATGTTCAAAGCTCATGCTTTTAATCTATGACAGGGCAGATGCCTGATTTTCTGGCACCAGCAAGTTTTGTTTTGTTTTACATTTTCTTGAAAATGAAAGTCAAGAAAACTCATAGGCTGACTGGAAGTGACTGATGCAGTCCATGGCACGGACAGCAGATAATGGCACACCCTTGGTCCTTGGGGTGGACAGCAGGTGATGGAGCACCCTTAGTTTGCTTAATTACGTGCTGAATAAATCCTTTTGCCTGTGCAATAGCTATGCCGGAGTAACTTTACCAAGTGGCAGTGTGTGGGACTCATGGGGAACCCATGAGAGGGAGTCTTTCACTGTACTCAGGGGCTAACCACACAAAGCAGGTGGCCTCTATCAGGTCACTGTGTCTGTTATCCTATGTTGCCTTGAAATTCAGAGAGATGAGTATCTTTTCACACATTGTGTGTTTTTCCAAATATGTCAGTGCTTGAGAAAATTAACACATCATTTGGATGAGTCCAGTGTACAGTGCATAAATGAAATGGTCTTCTTTATTATCCCCCCTACCCAGGATACTCTAGACATGTAAGTTGACAAACAGTTCCTTGACTATTTGCTTGTACCCCAGTGACAACATGTCTTACTTGGCAATTGGAATAATATCCCAATAAGGCACAGTAAAGTCCTTGGTATTCTTGTACTATAGGGACTGTCTTTAATCTCCTGCCACCTGTTTGTGACACCCATCCCTTTCTTATCATGGAATGAATTTTAAGTCTTGAGTCAAAGTGAAAATGAATGCAGATGGCTAGTGGCAGAAAGAGTCCTCTTAGAAGGTCTTCACTCAAAATGACAACAGTGTGAAATGTCTAAGCCATCCAATAGGTATGCATGCCACTGTATTAAATTGAAAGTCTCTAGTATATTTATGCAATGTATCCTATGGTTTTCAGTTCAGAGTCTTGGAAACAGTGCCTTAGTCACAGAAAAAAAATACTTTTAATAATCTGCTGTAATTTTTAAGTCGTGTTTTTAAATGTTTCCATCTATTCACATCTATCCTAGTTAGTCCTAACCACCCTAGGGCCACTGGAGAACAGAGTCTCAAATGAAGACCTGTCCATGTCAGATTAACCTTGGGCAAGTCTTGGCTGGGATTGTCCTGACTGTTTCTGTGCTGGTGATGAAAAACCTGTACAACGTGGACCCTCACGCTCCGACTCAGGAAAAGCGACACCCCAAATAACTCATGAGAAGCTGTCTTGATGCAACAGCATGAGGTCTTTTATATTCCAAGTGTACTAGGGTCCACAGTCATACCCCAGGAGGGGTAGAGGACTGAGGACCTCAACTACAGGATTGAGACAGCTTTTATAGGGTTTACAACAAAGCCCAAGCATTGTAATCCAATCATCTCATAGCATCAAGAGCCCGTGCAATGCAGGCCAATCAATTTAAACCATCCAAGCCTGCGCTTTATAGACCAATCAGTTTTCCATAGCCCTGGAGGTCTGCATTTGTGTGGGGTCCTAGGTGGGGTGACAAATGGCAGTTAGGTTAGGTCACTGGGGCGGGGGGGTTTCACAAGCAGTTTACAAAGTCAGATAAGCAGCAAGAAGTGCGACCTTTTGCCTATTTACTGGCTTAGGATAGGGTCTGGAATATAAGGTATGTAGCATTTTTAAACTTCTAGCTTGCTGGGGTCATTGGAGAGTTAGTTTGTATTTTTTCATCCTTACAGTGACAGGATTTCACTATGCAGCTTGGCTGGCTTCAAACTCACAGAGATCTGCTTGACTTTGCCTGCAAATGTGTGAGCAAGTGCAATAGTTGTCTTGATTGTTAATTGATGTAGGAGGGCCCAGCCCACTGTGGGTGGTACCATTCCCTGAACAGATGGTCTTGAACTGTGTAAGAAAGTTAGATGGGCATGAGCCTGTGAGCCAGCCAGCACACTGTGGTTTCCACTTCTCATGTTTCACACTTCTGCTTGAGTTCCTGCCCTGACTTCCCCCATTGATGGACAGTGAGCTAAAGGAAGCCCTTTCCTCCTCCAAGTTGCTTTGGTCATGGTACTTGTCACAGCAGAAATAAAATCAGGATAACACATGCACCTATCCACCTGTTCATGTTTTTGCAGAATCAGGCATCCAAATGGTGCAGCTATTTACTGATGTTACCATAACATCAAGGGTACCAGCCTTTAAAGTCTTAAGGACTGAAACAAAGCTCACCTCTGAGGACAAAGGATTGGATTGATGTTCCTTCTCTTGTGAAAAACCAAGCTTGTTGTACCACAGAGTTTGCCCCCAGGACCAAGCTCATTCCAACTGCCACAGATCTAAACAAGTACAGTCTCACAGGTACCATCCCCAGCCCATGCTTACATGGAAAGGACAGACGCATGGCTCAGCTGAGCCACCATGAGAACAAAACCTACAACCCACACAGCTTGCCCTTGAGAAGAGCATTCAGGAAGTCTCTATCCCAGGGTGTTTCCAAACTTTGCCCTGCTCCTCACTTTCAGATGGATGAGGTCGTGGTGTGGTGGGTGGCAGAGGGCGGTGCTGCCCAAACTGTTCTGTGGCAACTGGAGGCAGACTGGGCTGCCACTCGGTACTGGCTCTGTGGACTTAGCCCATGGGCATCCAGAAGGTCGAGGCAGATGAGGAGAAGCCCCTTAAAAATGGTACCAGCTTGTCCTCTGACAATTAAGGTCTCCATCAAAAATGCTGTTGAGGGTGCCTCTGAACACCATGTTTGTCCATGAACAGCTGCTGACAGACTGCTTGCTTCTGGGGGTGTTATGTGTTGCCTTTCATGCCAGCACAGATTTGAGAGGGCCAGTGCTCTCCATCTTATTGCCAAACTCACTAACTTTAAAGTCCTCTGGGAGGGCACTCATGGGAAGCCCTGTACATGAGAGGCCCTGCCTCTGTCACAGCTACCAGACTAGGCACTTCTTACACACCACAGTAGAGTTTCTATAACTGCATACCCAGCAGTTAGCTGGGAGAGATAGGGATCTGCCATCAGGAACACTCCTGGGAAAAGAGCTCTCCCAAAGGAAGGCTCTCTTCTGATGCTCTGAGTTTTCAGTACATCACAGCAGACGAATGTGGCAGAGAGACAACATGGCAGCCAAGAAGCTCTCCTCTCTCTCTCTCTCTCTCTCTCTCTCTCTCTCTCTCTCTCTCTCTCTCTCGTGTGTGTGTGTGTGTGTGTGTGTGTGTGTGTGTGTGTGTGTGTTTTCCTTGCCAGGAAACCAAGCTATCCAGGCTTAGGCTTAGCTGGCAGTACTCCGCCCTGGTAGGGAAATCACAGGCTGGAGTGACCATAGGGAAGCCTTAGATCCTAAGTTGTTTTGGGTACTTCTGCCCAGTGTGATGCCTCTTTCTGCTTTGGCACAGTCAGGAGGGAACTAACTACCTGGGGTTGGAGAGGACAGGCTTGAAGAATGTCTCTCTGGGCCTCCTAATCTGAGCTCCTCTCTTGTGCTTGGCAGGAGCTGAGAATTTAGGAAGGGGCTACAGGCCAGCTCTGGCTACCAGGTGCCCAGATGGGGGAGAGTCCTCAGTATGGAGGTTCAGGTGAGGTGGACAGTGCCTGCTCAGCATCAGTCCTCTGTGGACTTAGGGCTTGAAGAGGCCTACAGGGCTGAGAGCTTTCTAGCCTGGCTAGGATTTCTGTCACCAGGGAGCTTGGAAGCTTCATTTACTGTCCCAGGAAAAACCTAGCCCCATTGCCCACCAAGAGATGAACCCTGGTGAGGAGTTGGGTCGTGGTTAACACCTGTGCAGTTTCCGGGCCTAGGCACTTTCCAGTGCCTGGTAGGTCTCATGCAGGAAGACCGACTTCCACCCAGGAGCAGACAATGCTCTGAGTTTTCTGAGGGGCATCGAAGTTGGAATGGGTACCTTGGACTGTCATGATCTTTCACATCTTTGCGTTCCTAGCCCATTGCTCCATGCCTGGATCCTTCACTGACACCCAGGGCTGATGTTTCAAGGTGCATTCCGGGTGAAGTTGCTCCCAGGGAGGAGAAAAGCCTTGAAGACATTTGTCGTCTTTCCAATTCTAGCCCTCACCCCATGTCTTTGTCCTCTTTGTCCTTTTTTTTTTCCAGGACCTCCCCAGACTGACAGAACTTTTGTTTTTTAACTTTCTCTCAACAATGAAACAAGTCACATATGTGCTAACCCACCTGGCCCTCCATCCACCTTCCACAGGGGAAACAGTAGAGGAATGACTGTATTCTCTGGGTTTGGCCCCTTGTCTCCACCTTCCGGCAAGCCATCAGAGGCTTTGCATCTTTGTTCTTTGATACCTCCATTAGTCACCCTAACCCCTGGCAGCTCAGCTGAGTTCCTGACACCTGGGGCCGGGTATACAAAGATCTCCCTCAACTTTGGGGCTTCCTGTGGGACCATCCAGGCCACACTCAGCAAATGGAACTTGACAATAGTCAACCTGTAGAAATAGAATTGTGGATGATACAAAACCAGGCAGCCATGGCAGCCAAAGCAGAGCAGGACAAGAACAGCTTCTTTCCACTCTTATGGGGACTTTAGATGTGTCCCAAATGGATTTCTTTTGTCTGTTCAAATAACCCTTACAAGTGGGCAAGCCTCCTTTGTGCTTTCAGCCCTGAGCTCTTGAAAGCAAGTGGCTTATGGGTTAGGCTTGTAGCTCTGTTTTGAGAACAAGGAGACTATGGCTCCAGACTCTTAAAGGCAGAAAGCTGTGGCTTTAGGCCCAGATTGCAGCAAGCTTTAAGGCTTCATAAGCTAGAGGGACAATGGCTGTGGGCCCCCAGAACTAGAAATTTACCAGACACTTGTGGGTTTTCAAGTCAGCTGCTTATTGATTTGAGACTTGAAGAGCAGATGGCCTGAACTCAGAGCAGATGGCCCATCACAGGGTCTCCAAAAGTTGATGTGAGTTTCCTGGAGCTATCATGACTGGAGTAAAGCCTCTAGAAGCAGCAGCCATGGCTTCCACAGCAGCCCTGCTTGCTGAGGCCATGCAAATGTTTCCTTTAAGTGGTCACTGAGTGTTAAAACAGTTAGGATTAGTTCCCCCTCCATCTTGTGATCAAATAAGGGGGGAAAGGTTTCTCTTGACTTATATTAGGGTAGGAAGCCATGGCACCAGGAGTGAGGTAGTCTATAGTCAGGAAGCAGAGATCCTCAAACACTGGTGTTTAGCTAACTTTCTCCTTTTTATGAAGTCTGAGATCCTAGCCTATGGCATAGCACTTGAGTTTACCCACCTCAGCCAGCCTACTCTAGAAACTTCTGGACACACCAGAAGTTATGGTTCCATGGTGGTTCTAAATCCAGTCAAGTTGACAGGATGAATGATCATCACACAGCTGGACTGACTGCAGGGGCTGTTGAGGAAGGGACTGCTTGGCTTACAGCTCTGTGATCAAAGCAGCCGGGCACTAAGTGAGGGCCCAGTGGAACCACTGGACTAGGCTGCTTCATAGGTAGAAAGAGAGGTTTATTGGGGATCAAATTGCCAAGGCTGTCTCTCAGGAGGCAGAGAAAGGAGCAACATGGAGGGATGTGAGGAAGCAGCTGACATGGGATGTTCTGAATGACCTGGAACTAGATGTCCTTGCCAAGATAGTTGATCCTTGGGGCTAATTAAGGAAAGTTTCTCAAAAGCAGAAACCTCCTTATGATATCTACTTTTCCAGTAAAAAGAAACATGCCTTTAGGCTTGTTTATCCAGTAATCTTCCTTCTGATTACCCAGCCAAAGTCCTCTTGTTTAGTACAATGTCACCAGTACTGCCATTTGGGGGTGCTACTTTGGACCTAATAAGCACAAAGAGAGGCATCTGTCAATTTTCAGTTAAGCACTGACCATCTCACTCCTGACAAAAGTATGTGTACTCAGAAGACATAGCAAATTAGCATTTCAAAGACTATTTAACATTGCTTAGTCCCAACCATGTGCCTTTGCCTTGGCCTTTGAGAGGGTTAAGTGCCTTTGGTCCATCTCAGGTGTGGTTATTAGGTCCCACATGGAGGCCCTGACAGATGTCACTCGCAGCATGGTCTGACAAAGGCTGGGCAAAGACATAGATCCATCTCGTTCTTCAGACCTTGTTTTGAATGTCACAGAATTTGGCTCCTCTATGCCCAGGACTTAAGTTTTTCTCCAGGAAACTGAAAAAGTTCCCTACTGTATTTACATTAAAGAACTTTAAATTTTACACACTCGTATCAGGTGTATAGCAAATATTTGTAAATCTATCAGGTCAGGAAGTAGAACATCCTAGTCCAAGGTGGCTACTTGAGTCATTGCATAGTCACTGTCTCTAATGGTGGCTATTGTTTTCTCTCGATGAACACCAACTGCACCTGCTTTTGAAAAGACTGTGATAAAATATACAAAATTTAATGTTCTTGTTGCTTCCACATGCATAGTTGGTGTCTTATGTAACCCAACATCAATCACCACTGCCCACCTCTAGAACTTTCCAATCTCCCCCCGCTGAAACCCCATAACAGCATGATATCCCTCCTCTCTTGGTCCCCAGAAACCACCATTGTACTTTGTGCCTCTGTAAATTAGACTAACTAGGACCTCGTCTAAGTGGCACCATACTGTGTCTGTCCTTTTGTGCCTAGCTTATCTCATTTAGTATAATTTCCTCAAGATTAATCCAATTGTAGCCTAAGTATTAATGCTCTTCCTTTATGTCCCCATTCTATTGCTGTGAAGAGACACCATGACCACAACAACTCTTATAAAGGGAAACATTTCATTGGGGAGGCTCACTCACAGTTTCAGAGGTTTAGTCAGTCATTGTCATGGCTGGACATGGCAGCATGCAGGCAGACACGGTGCTGGAGAAGGAGCTGATAGTTCTATGTCTTGATCTACTAGCAACAGAAATGCGCTGTATCACTAGGCTTAACTTGAACATAGGAGACCATGAAGCCCACTCCCACAGTGACACACTTCCTCCAAGAAGGCCACACCTCTCAATAGTACCACTCTCTTTGTGGACCATTCTCTGTCAAACCACCCCACTTTCTAAGTCTGATTTAATATAGTGATGATAGGGACAACGATGATGATGGTGATTGTTAGATCCAAAGGAAATTCCAGTCCTCCAAACTCCAAAAAGCAGTCCAAATATCCAGAAATGAGCACAACCTGAACTACAGAGGAGTTTCTGGAGGTTAGATAAAAGCCAGCATTCCTCAGGAACTTGTGAAGCTAAATCCTTTCTACCAAAAGGAGTCCTTTTCCTTACATCTGGCAGAAGGGACATATGGCTACCTGTGTTGTTAGGCTCTTTCAGTATCACAAGTACCTGTTACACATTTCAAGTCCATGCTAGTAGCCCTTCTCACTTCCTCCCCGCCTTAAACTCCCACAGCTCCCAGCCTTCCCACTCCCAGCCCCTCGCTCTCCTTGTAACCCTGCTGTCCTTGTATGCTCCCCCCCCACTGCTCTCTTGCTCTTCCCTGCTCTAGCTCTCACTCCCTGCTCTGCCCCTGCTCCTCACACTGTGTTTTTTTTCCTATCTATCCCCTGCTATTTCCCCCTCTCTCAGAGGGAGCCCTGGCCATGTCCATGCCAGGGCTGCTTGCCATGTTCAATCTAGTTCTTCCTCTCTTGACTCTGGACTCTTAGATGCTCACTGTTCTCTATTTCCTATCTGCAATAACAACTTTCCCCTTGACCTACCATGGTGTGGCCATGTCATTGGTTTATACATCTAGTGCTGAACACCCATAGCGGCACAAATAAACCCATTTCCAAGGTGCTTGGGCTCTCCTAGCCAAACCAAGTGGCTGATTTGATTCTCATAAGGTATGGATCATTTGTTTCTGATGGCTCCTACCACCTGCCATATTCAACTTCAAATTTTAGAGTCTGCCTCTTCAGCCCCTTCTGTCCTCCATCTGCTCTTCCTGGTACATGGGGGAGTGTCACCTTGGAGTCACTTGCTTTGCTTATAACAACTTCTGGAGCTTTCTATTGCTACAAAGTCACACCGGTAGTGTGTGGGGCAGCTCCTTTCCCCATCCTGGGCACCCGTCAGTTGAAAGGAATGCCTTTCCTCTTTGATTTGGGACATTTCTGTCTGGCGGGTCTCTCAGTCTCCCGGATTGAAAGTTCTTGTCACGGTGACATTTACTTATCTCTCTTCCTTCCTTGCTTTCCCTCCCAGCATGTTCACAAATCACACCTGAAGCTTACTGGTCTCTAACCACGACTAACCACTTGTCTCTTCTCACCTCCCCTACTCTGTCTTTGTCCCTCTCTTTTGCTCACTGGAGCCTGCTGTTTAAGTTCCACAGGTACATCAGACAGTGTCTCTATGTTCTTCTGGGTGTCTGGGATGTTGGATCCTCCCTCTAGTGGAGTTTCTGTTTGAGGCCCTTTGCCCTAATCCTCTCCCACCAGCTCTTCCCTCTCCTTCTAAAGGACATCTTTGCTTCTTGCTCTCTCGGCTTACTCCTGTCTCTAGTCATGGTCTTCCCCTCCAGGCTCTCTTTGTCCACTTGGTAAGTGTCCTCTCAGTCTCTCTGGCTCCTGGAGCCTGCTATGCCCTCCTGGGTGCCTGTCATGTGGAAATGCTCAGCAGGTGGTACCCCAAGTCAACAAGTAGTTGCTGAGTTGAGGCCATATTCTTTTCATAGCCTTCAAAAGGGGTCCCAAGAGCAACACAGAGTCCTAGGATTTCTGTCCTTTTCCCCTGTGAGCTTTGCTCCTGGAACTTTTGGAAGCATCATGGCCATGACGAAGGAAGCTCAATTTGGCTTCATGTCCATGGGAAATTTCACGAGATAGGATTTTTGCCCCCTCCCTCCTCTACAAAGCCCATTTAACCATCTTCCATTCTCCTGCAGATGCTCACACCCTGTCTCCCTGGCTAGCCTAAAAAGTCATCAAGAGCAGGGATATATTGCTATTTCTAATTCCCAGTGTTAAGGAGCAGGAGACACCAGATACATGCCTGCCTAATGTACTGGGATGCACAGGAAGCACCATGGGACAGATCAAGTGGCAATGGCACACACCTAGATAGGATTCTAACAGGACATGGGTGGCCTCCCTCGGTGCATCTCAGAAGTCACAGGCTCTTTCCTCTGAGGAAAACACTGGCTCCCCAGGCAGATCTTATCTGGGAATTGATACCCCCTTTTGCATTTTTCAACTTTATGGTATCTGAGTAGACTTCCTTTTTCTCTCTTGAGCAACTGCAACTACTAAACCTCAATTTTTTTTTATCTCCTGAGTCCTGCAGCCCTCACCCTGTAGATGTTCCCACAAAACAACCAGTAGCCAGGCCCTTGGCCTGCTTTGTCTTGCCTCTATGATCAGATCTGAATGTGCGTCTGTTCTGCTTTAGCTATGCTATAGATGCCGTGCATCTCTACCTGCCCTTCCTGCCACATTCCCAGGCCTTCATTATGCCCACACAAGTTTCCTGCTACACATTTCAGCCTTGCACCCCTTCCTCACAGCTGCCCACTGAACTTCCCAGGTCTCACACTTGAGCATAGAATACACACCATGCTTCCAATTCATTTGGTGCATGGCTTCATTTGATTGACTTTTCCCATGTAACACCTGTAGGCTTAACCACTACAGGCAGAGTGTGCCCTGCTGGAAATACCTGGTGCCAGAAGAGTTAGCAATATTCATATATATTTAATGAGCTATCTAGAGGTCAGGCCCAAGTCTATATAGGAAGTTCATTTATGTATTGTGTGCATCTTATACACAGAGGCTCTTTCTAGAGTCCTGTATTCAGCCTGTGGCCTGACCTACAAAGAAAGGTATGGAATTTCGCACTTTGTAACAACATGCTAGCACTTTGTAACACTTCAGAGTCTGGAGTTTTGGGTTAGGATTTCTTAACCTGAATTTATCAATTTAACTCCTGGCTGCACGTCCTCCCTCTTATATCATGGGTTGTCCACTTTGTTCAACACCTCTTGCCTGCCACCAGAACTCAGGTCTGAGCCCTCTGTGAGCCTTAGTTCTCCAGAAGTTCTGAATCCACCTAACTTTTGTTATTCCTCGGGAGCCATTTGCTTTGTTTTGTGAGGCAGGGGCCTATCACTGAGATCTGCTAGGGTTCACCTATTAGGCTAGGCTGAGCCTCAGGGACCTGCCTATCTCTAGCTCTCCAGGCCTGGATTGACAAGCATTCCTCACTAGATACTACTTTGCTTTTAATGGGTTCTAGGGATTGAACTTGGGTCCTCATTCTGAATTTGAAACCAGTCTGGTCTACATAGTAAATTCCAAGCCATTCAGATCTACACAGACCCTGTCAAAAACAAACAAACAAAAAGCATAACAATCATAGCAATTTGCTAAATGCATCCTGAGGGACTGGGAGGAGCCAGAATAGAGCCAGAGATAGAGCAAAGGAGAACTGGGACTTAAGAGGGTGGAGATTCAGTGAAAGTCCACATGTCAGGGGACTTTGGGGCTGTGGTCAGGATTGGGGACTTGGTCCCATGGGTACTGGCTGTGAGTTTCAAGCAGAAAGTCCTTGGATTTGATTAGCTTTTGAAAAAATGGTTTCAGCCACTGTGCTGAGAACAGAGGGAGAGTAGGTCACCAGCTGGAATATGGTGCTGACCAGATGGGACTCTGGTGGCAACAATGAGTTCTAGATAAACTTAAGGATCAGAATCTGGTGGTCACATTGTCCGGGTCATATTGACAAGCTGGCAAGGGCAGTGCCAGGTGAGGACAGTGCTGCTCTCCTCAAGGCAGAGATCTGGAGAAGCTTGGCTTCCTGTACAACTGCCATTAGCCAGGACTGCATGAAGAAGATGTTCTCTTTAGGGTCTGTGACAGAACTGGTCACCCTAGCAACAAGAGCTATCCCACCTTCCTGAGCTTCAGCATCCCTTTTTGCTTCCTACCCCTCACTGGCATACCTCATTGGTCTGCCTGGATCAATACCAGCCCACAAAGTACCCAACACACATCTCACTGTTGCTGGAACATTTGGAACCAGAGTGGGAAACTGCAGGGGAGGCCTGAGCCTCTGTCCCTAAAACCCGCCCTATGTTCCTCAAGGATGCTCAGAAGACAGGAGCCCGTCAGCAGCCCATCTGCGCAGAAACAGATAGGACAGTTGTTCTCTGCCTGGAAGAAAATCCCTGCACTGTCAAGGAACAAGGAGACAGACCTCTTATCTGCCTAGCCAGGTGTCAGAGCTGAGGGGCTCCCAGGAATCAACAGTGGCAGGAGTTGAAGTGTCCTAGCATGGGCTGGTTATGGCCACAGGGAAAGCAGGCTCATTCAGAGGATAGGTGCTCCCACTGGAAGCTCATAGCACAATGTAGAAGTGATCGGAGGTAGGGCACAACAAAGCAGGGCACGACCCCTCACCTTGAATTTCTGTGTCAGGGATCTCAGCTTGGGAAGGAATGTAGGTAGGAATTGAGCTATCAGAAACGGTGGGCCCCCACTGGAAGAAGCCCAGCCAGTCTCAGTCATGTGAGGGAAGACTGAAGGAGGGGAGACCCTGAAAGCAGACATGGCCACAGAGAGGCCTTCTCTCTTAAGTCAAAGCTAAGGTTACTTCTGCATTGCCATCTGAGGGCTGTGGGGGACAAGTAACTGAGATGGGACAGGCCCAAGAGCAGGAGGCAGGTAGACCTCACTGAGAATGCTGTTCTGTGGGAGGGAAGGCTGTTACCCAAGCAAGACTGCATGGGCTCCAGGAGTGTCCTGGACATACAAATTCCTGAAGCTGTCTTGGAGATGCTAACGAAAGCTGGAAGGGGTGGGTATGCAGAGCTGACTGGAGAATACAGGCTGGCCTGGGTCTCCACTGCATGAGCAGCTTGAGGCAGGTCTCTAGTTGACTGAGTGCCTAGCAGAAGGAAGAGCTGGAGGTCCCCAAGCCCTAGTACCTACCCTCCTGGAAATCCCCAGCTCAGCCACCATTGGCAGGGAACTGCTCAAACTCTGTCCCTAGTTTCATACACCTCTTGCCTACAGAGACCTGCTTCCCCTGGGTCTGGGAGTGACTTGAACAAGAGCTCTATTAGCCCTTTGTTGCATGATTTGATTCCTTCAAATTGATAGCCACCCAAGCACAACATAGGAAGTGGTAATCATGCATCCTGGGATGATTAGTATGTGGGTGGGGACACATAACAATGAACACCGGATGAATATAGGGACAGTTAACATCTTAGAGGAGTAAAATGAGGAGGGTGGAATGAATCTAGGTTGTGTGGGTTCACAACCATAGGTTTAAAGCCCACTGAGGTAGCTTCCATCTAGAGCTCTCCAGGGACTTAGCCTTCTTTGTAGTCTGTCCTCTGGAAGCTCCATGGTCCTCTGGGTCATCCTCTCTTTTCGAGGGGTCCCTCTGATGTGGTCTCTAGGGTTTGTGTCCCGCAGATAAGGTAGCATGGACTCAAGCACCTTCTACATTATTGGTTTTGTTTTTCCTACTGAGCATTCAAGACTGCCTGGTGGGGATAACAGACCTGGCTGGCTGCAGCAGGAACCAGTGTTCTGGGATAGACTGTGTGACTTGCCATGACCCTGTACAGAGAAGCCAGGCATGCTGGTGATGGCAGCTGCTTCTCCGACTTTAATGAAGGTCATCTGCTTTTGGTTGTGAGCCTAGCCTTTAATGGCTGAGCCATCTCTCCAGCCCAGGTCATCTGCTTTTATTAGCAGTACCACCCAAGAGATGAGCCCTTACAGAGCTTGTCTGTGATATCCATCTCCATTGTCAACTTGATTTAGATATATTTGATTATCAATGCTACTGAATTAATCCAATTCCTTGACTTCAAATTTTAAGTCTAAGGACATGTTACCGGGGAAAAGAATTTTTAGTTTTGTTTCCACAGAAAATGAAAAGCTGTGAATTCCTTCCAGACTAACATGGTTTGATCAAGCCAGACCTCCTGAAACAATATCCCAGGTGATCCAACATTCAAAACAGCTGGGACAAGGCAGCCTTGTACACTACAGCAAGGATTTCTGTGTCTTCTTAGGATTTCCATGGTATTTCAGTGTCCCCAACCAGCAGGGAGCAGTTTGGAAAGAATGATGCCCAAATCCCCAAATATTGTCTACAAATGTTTGTTTTCATTTAAGTGGGGTTTGTTATAAATGGTTAATGATCACAACCAATCTTTTTTTAAAGGCAAAAAGGGGAGTATGGTATTGAAATGAATATTTTGTTTTGGAATGGATTTTAATTCACTGATACAAATTTAAGGTCAACTTTGTGATATGTGTATTTCTCCTCTTGTTTAAGTATTATGTTTATATAGCTTATTTAGAAATGTAATGTATAGTCAAGTACAAATTATATATAGTTACCTGTAATAGTCAAAACTTATAGCAGATTTGTTAGGTTTTTATAGATATATAGAGACATAGTCCAAATGGATAGGCATTCTTTAAACCTTTCAAAGACCTACAGAATATGGCATTTAAAATGGTTTAGGGTTTTTCTTGATAGTGAGATATAACTGCTTCTAGCAATACCACCTACATCACAAAGGAAGATGGACATTGAAGAAACTCGTTATGGAGTTTACTCCCAATATGGCAAGACTAGCCATTTTGGCAGGAAACTGCTCTTGTCTGGACTGTTTGACTTTATGCCATATAAACTGGACATGCAGGACCCACAGAAAAGTGACTGCTGATTCAAGATGGATATTGTTACAAGGTTCCTGCTTCATGGGAGAATCTGCCAGACAGTCTGCAGGACACAGAGAAAAGTGACTGACAAACTGCCAATACTGGTGGACAGTTTAAAGTTTCCTGCTTTGCCGAGGAGTCTGCCAGACAGACTATGACCTATAGGCTGAAGATGGAACATTACAGAAGAACTTCAGGTGACTGACCAGGCAGTGAGTTGTCTCTGTCAGTTCTAGAGTTTATATATTATCCTTCTGTGGTCTTTGATGGAGTTGAAGACAAACACTTGTGGTTATAATTTTCCTTAGTTAAAATTAAAGATAAGTTACATATAGGACTTTAGACTCACAAAGATAGGATAGATGATAGAATATTTTCTTTAATTCCTGATAAGGTTAATGGACTAAATATTGTTAACTATAGTTCTTATTTGCTAACTTTTTTGTTATATATTTTACTATGCTAAGGTTAAAACCCTTCTTTTTATTTTAGACAGAAAAGAGGAGATGATGGGAGATGTCATTCTGTATATTTTTCTTTTATTGGTTAATGAATAAAGCCCTGTTGGCCAATAGGAAAACAAGATAGGCGGGAGACAAGGAGGATTCTGGAAGATGTAGTTGAGAGGAGTCAAGATGTAGAACATGAGAGAATTAAGAGGTCCAGACTCTTTCTCCAGTAAGATAAGACCATGTGGAAACACTTAGATTGATAGACATCAGTTAACATTTAAGACGGAGCTAGCCAATAAGAAGCTCTAGCCATTGGCCAACAGCTTTATAACTAATAGAGTCTCTGTGTGTTATTTTGGGGCTGACAGGGCTGTGGGACTGGGCTGGCAGGAAAGTGCTCATAACATGATCAGTGGCATGTGCTCTCAAACTGTGGAGTGGAAAACATCATTGTCTCTCAAGTGGCTTCTTGTCATATATTTTGGTCATAGCAATGAAATAAGTAACTTTATATCTTCAGTCTTCAGTTGACACCAAACCACCAAGAGCACAAGAGAGATCAGCTGCCTGTGGCCTTAGTGAAGCTGGAATGAGTCACTTTTTCCACAAGAGACTTCAAGTCCTGGTCATGGCATGCCTCAGATCCTGGGTTATATGTAACAGTCTACATACACATCTAGCCCCACTGTAATCTAACCCCTTCCTACCTGTCTCTGTTCCCTCTTTGGAAGTGGCTCCTTCTCAGTCTGCTCACTGCCTGCCCACTCTGTCCCTGTTACAACTTAGATTCCTGGAGTCCCCAGTGCTCTGATGTGGCCTTGCTTTGAAGCTGGGTCTTTACAAGTGGATGGAGGTAATTGATGCCATTGGCTGGACTCAAAGCCCACAGAGCTGGTGTCTTTATAGAAAAACGAGACATGGATTGGAGACATATAAGCATGAGCTTAGAACTCAGCACCCATGTAAAAGCTGGGCATGGCTGCATGGACCTATAACCCCAGAACTATGGAGAACACAGCACCAACCCAGCTCCTCCAGGTTCATCGATGGATCTTGTCTCAAGGGAGTAAGGATGAGGGGGAATATCTGGACATCCAATGTCCTTCTCTGACCTCCCCATGCTCACTCATGGACACACACACACACACACACACAGAGAGAGAGAGAGAGAGAGAGAGAGAGAGAGAGAGAGAGAGAAAGAGAGAGAGAGAGTAAACACACTGAAAACGTGCATCCACCACACTCTCTTTTATTTTTATTTTATTTTATTTTTGAGATAGGGTCTCACTTTGTAACACTGACTGTCCTGAAACTCAATGTGGAGACCAGGCTGGCCACAAACTCACAGAGCTCTGCCTGCCTCTGCCTCTTGAGTAATGGGACTAAAGGTATACACCACCATGTCCTGGCATATCATGTTCTCATACATACATACATACATATATACATACATTCATACACACATACGCACATCAAACACCCCTATACGCATGCACACATATGTACACACACACACACACACACTCACACACACACACACACACACACACACACACAAACGAACAAGAATTGTCAATTAAGGGACTGGAAAGATGGCTCTTCAAGATGTCCTGAGTTAGTTCCCAGAACCCATGTCAGGGGACCCACAGCTGCCTGTTACTGCAATTCTAGGGGGCCTGATGCCAACTGTGGCCTCTGTGGACAACTGCATTCATATGTACATGCTCCTCCCCACAATGAAAAACACAGCAAATCTTTAAAAACATCAATTAAGTATAAAGCTGATAGCTAAATCCCTGGGGGGGGGGCAAAGGAAGTTTCTAAGAAAGGAGGCAGAGTGGGAAAAAGTCTAAACATCCTGCTAGGCCAAGGGCAAAGGCAAAGGGTGTCAATTACACAAACTCAACCCCAGCTCTGAGGAGTCTGTCTTTCTAGTGCTGCGACTTTGGGCTGAGGGAAAATCATTAATTAATAGAGTGAATCCTGCCAGGGTTTGAGAAGCTCTGAGATGTTTTCAGCTGCTGCAGGGAAGTGTCATGAGGCTGAGGTGAAGTGCCATATCTCTAGGTTCCTGCCCACTTCCCCCTGCAGAGGTAGCAGGCAGACAGCTGATAGTGGTCAATGGGGCTGGGGAATCCCAGACCCAATAGATGCAAAGCACTGGGCAGAAGCAGAGGTTTGGAGTTTAGCCTCAGTTCAAGGCCAGTAACATAGGGACAAAGGAGGGAAATAAGGAAATGAGCAGGGGGTGGTTTGGGAAGGGCTTGGGTTCCTGTGACCAGACAAGAGAAATCCCAGGGGGCTTACAGGCTCCAAGCAAGTTAAGAGTCAACAAGTGACACACACAGGTCATACAATGAAAGCCACACCTTGTAATCAGAAACTGTAGTGCTAGCTGCAGCATGAATGTAAAGATTTGCAAATCAATCCAGAGTTGGGAAGTGAACTCAGGTCATCTTGATCAGTATATGTGCTCTTGATCACTGAACTGTCTCTCCAGGCACTTCATGTGTATACAGAGCTGGAGATGAAACTCAGTTGGTAAAGTGCTTGCCTAGCATGCACTAAGCCCCATGCTTTGTGGACCTTATCCTGGGCACGCACAAGTGGCCCCAATCTCATGGGGGTCTCCCTCTGGTAATCACAGCTCTGGTTTCCAGGTGCCAATGGGCACAGCATACTTTGATGACAGCACCCTCATCTTCCCCTTGCTTTGTTTGTTTGTATTTTTGGCTCCAACTTCCTCTCCCAACACATGTGCACACAAATGTACACACATGGTTACACTGGTATCTCAGAGGCTCAATGGCAGTTCTCACCTCATTCCCCTCAGCCCAGCATGCAAAACTGTAAGAATGTATGCTGGCCCACACAAAACTACCAAATGTCCCACTGTAGTTACCGAGTCCCTGAGTCCATTATTTTGCCCTGTAGGACACCTGAGGGTGGGGTTCTTGTGACAGCTTGTCAAAGTCCACCTAGCAGCTAGATCCATGTCACCACACTCCTGGGTGACTTCATGTTGCTGAGACAATTCCCCTGCTTGACTGCATAGTCTCAAGACCCATAGGACAGGAGGAAGATGATAGCAGTGTCCATTGTGTCCTTGTCCCCTCTGGGCCATGTCATCTTCTAAATTGCTTAAATTTTATGTCAAAATTCAGGTGATTTCTGAGTGTCTGCCACTGTAAAGGGTGGGTGATGGGAGATGTCATTCTGTAACATGTTTCTCATACTGGTTAATGAATAAAGCACTGTTGGCCAATAGGAAAGCAAGAGAGGTGGGACTAGGAGACAAGAAGGATTCGAGGAAGTAGTAGGGAGGAGTCAGCATGTAGAGACAGGAAAGGGCAGAACCGCCGGCCTCCTCTCCTCTCTCCAGTAAGATGAGACCATGTGGAAGTACTTAGATCAATAGAAATGGGTTAATAATTAAGACAGAGCTAGCCCATAAGAAACTAGTACCTGGCCAACAGCATTATATCTAATACAGAATATCTGTTAATTGGGGCTGGCGTGACGGTGGGACCAGACCTGAGGCGGGGAGAAAACTCGCAACAATATGGCGCTGCAACGTGGCTAATAAGAACTTCCATTTGAAACATAACAGAAGGTTAAAAAAGGGTTTTAGAAACCAAGAAACAGAGAAAAGCAAGGCTTCTTGGTAGCAGCATTTTTCTCGGTTGGACTCTGTTTTGCTAGATTCAAGCAGAGATTTGTGTGGCTCCTTTAAGGGAGGTTTCCTGACTCAGCATAAGTGGCAAAAAAAATTGCACGGCTTTTAAGAAACTCTGCTAACAATTCATTGGTGTGTATCAGAGCTGGCAATGGCAGTGACCACATCTCCAAGACGACAGCATGCTGCTGGATGGCAGCGTAGACCAAGGCAGTGAGCACAGCTCTCAGCTGGCGGTAAAAATACCTGCCGCCATCTTGGATAGATCACAGCTAATACAACTATGACTTTCATTTTAGCAATGTTGTTGCTTACCAGATAAAGACTCGTGGAAAGAAAAAGATAAAGATTTACAGTAAAGACAGATTCAGATTAAGAAAAACTGCTAAAGGTTTACTGTGTGTTTTTAAAATATACGTAGGCTTAAATAAAATGGTTTTAAAAAGACAAGAGAGGAGTTGGGTGTGGTCGCACTAGCCTTTAATCCCAGCACTGGGAAGACAGAAGCAAGCAGATCTCTGTGATTGCAAAGTAAACCTGGTATGCAAAGTGAATTCCAGGACAGATAAAAGTTACACAAAGAAACCCTGTCTCAAAAAATGAAAAAATAAAAAGTAAAAGAAACAGAGTAATATAAAAGCCACTTAAAGATTGAAAGCACAGAAAAACTGTGGATACTATGTGCTATTTCTATTGTCTTTAAATTGTTTGACTGCTGAGGAAATAACAACAACTGATAAAATAAATGCTGCTGGATTAATTCAATTTACATATTTTAAAAATGCTTTGACTTCAAAATTTAAGTCCAAAGACACGTTACTGGGAAAAAAGATTTCTATTTTTGTTTCCACAGAAAATGAAAAGCTGTGGATTCCTTCCAGACTAACATAGTTTGATCAAGCCAGACCCCCTGAAACAGAGTTCCTAGTGATCCAACATTCAAAACAGCTTGAACAAGGCAGCCTTGCAGACTACAGCCAGGATTTCTGCATCTTCTTAGGATCCCCCATGACAGTGCCCCCTACCAGCAGGAAGCAGTTTGGAAAGAATGACTCCCAAATTTCCAAATATTGTTTATAAATGTTTGTTTTCATTTAAATAGGCTTGGTTATAAATAGTTAATGACCACAACCAATCTCTTTTTAAAGGTAAAAAGGGGATTGTGGTATAGATACGAATACTTTGGTTTTGGAATGGATTTTCATTTATTGATACAATTTAAGGTCAATTTTGTGATATGTATATTTCTCTTCTTGTTTAGGTATTGTGTAGAAATGTAATGTATAATTCAATACAAATTATAGATAGTACCTATGATAGTCAAATCTTATAGTTAAGTTAGTTAAGATTTTTAGATATATAGAGATGTATTTGAGATAAATAGGCATTCTTCAAACCTTTCAAAGACCTACAGAATATGGCATTTAAAATGGTTTAGGGTTTTTCTTGACAGTGAGACATAACTGCTCTTGTCAACACCACCTGCATCAGAAAGGAAGATGGACATCAAAGAAACACGTATGGAGTTTACTTTTAATATGGCAAGACTAGCCATTTGGACAAGATACTGCTTTTATCTGGACTGTTTGACTTTATGCCATATAAACTGGACATGCAGGACCCACAGAAAAGTGACTGCTGATTCAAAATGAACATTGCTACAGAGTTCCTGCTTCATGGAAGAGTCTGCCAGACAATCTGCAGGACACAGAGAAAAGTGACTGGCAAACTGCCAATACAAGAAGACAGTTTAAAGTTTCCTGCTTTGCTGAGGTGTCTGACAGACACACTACTGCCTATGGGCTGAAGATGGAACATTACAGAACTTCAGGTGACTGACCAGGCAGTGAGTTGTCTCTGTCATTTCTAGAGTTTATATACTATCTTTCTGTGGTCTTTGAAGGAGTTGAAGACAGATAGTTATGGTTATAGTTGTCCTTAGTTAGGATTAAAGACAAGTTACATATAGGACTTTAGACTCACAAAGATAGATGATGAAATATTTTCTTAAATCTTACTAAATGTTAATGGACTAAATATTAACTGTGATTCTTATTTGATAACTGTTGTATGATATATTTTGCTATGCTAAGGTTAAAACCCTTCTTTTTATTTTGGACAGAAAAGAGGAGATGGTGGGAGATGTCATTCTGTAAATATGTTTCTCATACTGGTTAATGAATAAAGCATTGTTGGCCAATAGGAAAGCAAGAGAGGTGGGACTAGGAGACAAGGAGGATTTGAGGAAGTAGTAGGGAGGAGTCAACATGGAGATATGGGAGAGAGCAGACACCAGCCCTACTACTCTCCAGTAAGATGAGACCACATGAAAATACTTAGATTAATAGAAATGGGTTAATGATTAAGACAGAGCTAGCCGATAAAAAACTAGTACCTGGCCAACAGCATTATATCAAATGCAGAGTCTCGGTGTGCTAATTGGGGCTGCTACGGCAGTGGGTCCAGGCCAGCAGGGGAAAAACCATACTCCTTACAGGTGGATTTTCTAAGTGGGTTTCATGTACTAGAAAATGTTCCAAGGAAAACAAGGAAGGTGCTATTACTTCTAGCCCATTTTACAGATGAGGAAGCTGAATCTCTCCTGTGAATGATCCAATTAGGCAGAAGTGGCGATAGATCTAGATCTCCCTCTTGGCATCCCTTCTTTCCCTTCTCTTCATAGTAATCACTGAATAGACAGCTCTCTGCCTTCCTTTCTTATCACAAACTCTGTGAATGCCCCCTCCATATCCAGCCAATTGGCTCTTTTTGTCTCATTGCAATTGTTCTTTAAGACAATCCTCCAGACAAATAGCCCTGAAGGTGCTTCTTGTTTGCAGGGTTATTAACCGGAATTGTGTAAGTGGAAAGTCCCTAAGTTTTCAGTCTGGGAAATAAGATTCAACTGCCTCAGGCCAACAGCACCAGGCTTGGGCTTCTGCATGGAGCATTCTACTCCAAGGCCAGGCTCGCTCACCCAACCCTGCATTATTGGAAAACTTAGCAAATAGTGAAAGCACACACAGAGGCCATAGTCACAAACTGTCTGCTGCAGCCTTGACCACACCCTCTCAGGGTTATGGGCGCCTTCTGAACACTGGAGAGGGGCAAATGCCTTCACTTACTTCTACCACTCCCTATACAATAGAGAGGGCTGAGCAGTGTTCCACAAGACCCCAGACTGCAAAGTGCCATAAACCAAGTGCAATAAACTACACATATGGGGCAAATATCACCTGCTCTCTCTTTTATGTGAAAAATTGGGGAAAACATCAACCTGGGGTAGAGAAAGCGCACTGCTCTTACAGAGGAACAAAGTTTTGCTCCCAGCACTACATTGGGCAGCTCACAAATGCTTGCAATTTCATGTCCAGAAGATCTGGGACCCTCTTCCGACCTCTTCTGGCACCTGGACTCAAGTGTATCTACCTACCTACCTACCTATCTACCTACCTACCTACCTACACACACACACACACACACACACACACACACACACACACACACACACACAAATCTTTTTCTGAGCAGTGGTGATATGCACCTTTAATCCTAGCACTTGGAAGGCAGAGGCAGGCAGATCTCTATGCGTTCAAGGCCAGCCTGATCTACAGAGCTAGTTCCAGGACAGGGTGACACAAATAAACTCTGTATCAAACAAACAAACAAAAAAATATTTTTTAAAAATGTTGACTCAAATATAGAATAATGATTACTGTAAGAAGTCTTAAAGTTAACAAAGTCTATTTATAGTTACTTGTTTTTGTTTTATATAAACAAACTTTTCCATAGCTCAAGATTAGGGAGATAGTATTTTATACATCGTTTCAAAGGGTATGGTCGCTCCAATCCAATTCCAATAGCTTGGAATTGAGCAATTCCAAAACACCATTCCTGGGCTCCACTCTTCCTCCCCACACCAATGTGCAAACACTGTGAGCGAACCTTCTCAAGGTGTCTCTGGACTCAGCTCTGGCCCATTAGTAACTTAATCTCTGTGTACCTGGCTGTCTCCATCTTCCTTAATTTGTGAGTTGAGTTGAATTCTCTAAGTGGTACTGTTTTCACTAGAACATTGACATCTCCAGCTCTTTGGTGTTCTTTATGCATTTTTTTACATACACATAAGCTTATAAACACACACAAAATACCTATGGGAATGTGTCTTAGTCTGCTTTCTATTGCTATGTCTCCTTTGCTTTCTATTGACCAAATCACCCTGCAGGAATAAGAATTTACTTGGCTTCCATTGCCATATCACCACCAATCACTGGGAGAAATCAGGGCAGGGGCTCATAACAGGAACCTAGAGGGGGGAACTGAAGTAGAGATCACAAAGGGGCACTAATTACTGGCTCACTCCCTCATAGATTCTCACTTTGCTTTCTTATACAACTCAGGACCATTTGCCCAGGAATAGTACCATCCACAATAGACTGGGTCCTCCACATCAATTATTAATCATTTCTTCCAAAGACTTGCTCACAGACCAATCTAATGGAGCCATTTTGAGGTTCCCTCTTCCCTGTTTCTGTCAAGTTGCCAAAAAATAATCAGTGTAATTGACACCTTGCCAACTTGACATACACACACATATCACTATTAAACCATAACTCCCTTTTATTGTTTATCCCCAAGATCTCAGGCTAATATCACATTATAAAACACAGTATAACTTTAAACATCCCACAGTCTTAAACAATTAAACACTTGAAAAGTTCTAGTCTCTTTAAAAAAAAGTCAAAGTCTCTTAATTGTGGGTTCTTTGGGGAAAAATTACTCTAAAGGAGAATAATCAAGGCATTAAAAACAATCACACTTAAGCAAAAGTAAAGTCTATTAGCATAGCTTCAAATCTTGTGCCTGACATCTGGGACTCACTTATGATCTTCTGAGCTTCAAATGACGTAAGAAGCCCCACTACAGCCTTTCTGGCTCTGTCATCTACAGCCCACACAGCTCATCTGATAGTCTCAGGCTGGCTCCTCTTGGCATCTCCAGTACGCTGGGGTCTCCACTGAGTCTGATGCTATACCTTCAATGGCCTCTTGGCCTCTCTTCAGCAGCTCTGATCCTGACACATGGTGCTGAACCCAGCTTCTCTCCATGAACCCCCTTAATCTGAGGCTATACCTTCATCAGTAATCTCTCCTGGCCTCTCACGATGCCAAGCCTCATCTGCTCTCACACAAGTGACACCTTTAGTCTTTCAGCTTTTATGTTTCCAAAAGCAGACTCTTTTGGAGTCCCATGAAAGGGACTCTTACACATTACCAAGCTTGGTTTCTAACTTGAGGCACAGCATTGACCCCCCCCCCCATCACAGCTTTTGTGTGTGACTCTGAAGAAATACTTCCCAGAAGGTTCTACCTCATGATGCTAGCCTCTCACAGCTGATTCTTCAGTCCCAGAGGAAAGAAAAGGTTCAAGTTCCACAGACTCTTAATTAAAACTGTTCTCTAAATGGCCCTGATAAAGCCTTTGCTTACCACCCCCCCCAACTTCACAAACCCAGCACCCATCATCTGCATTGCACTCAGCATTATCTTCCATGCACTTACAACAGCTCCTTAAGTTTTGAGTACTCAATGGCTTTTCCAGCCCAAAGATCCATAATTTTCCATTTTCCCTGTGCAAAACATTCCAAGGCATAAAAGCTACATGGTCACAGCATGCATGACCCCACTCCTGATACCAGTTTCTGCCTTAATTTGCTTCTCTGTTGCTGTGATAAAATACTGAACAACAACGTAGTGGGGAAAAAGTTAATTTTATCTTACAACTTTCAAGTCACACTCCATCACTGCTGTAAGTCAGGGCCAGAGCTTCAACAGGAACCTGAAGGCAGGAACTAAAGCAAAGACATGGAAGAATGCTGCTACCACAATCTGTGGATTGTGGGGGTGATGTCACCAGTGCTGTCATAGACACTGACTTCCTGTTCATGGACTGGGTTTTCTTTCCACTAGTTTCAATTTCTCTGATTCTTATTTGTTTGTTGTTTTTCTTCTTGAGGCAGAGTTATCATGTAGTCAAAACAGGCCTCAAACTCATTGTGTAACTGAGGATGACCTTGAATCTATGATCCTCCCGTCTCTTTTGGTTTCAAGCATATGGCATCTTTATCTTCTTCTGGGGTGTGTGTGTGTGTGTGTGTGTGTGTGTGTGAGAGAGAGAGAGAGAGAGAGAGAGAGAGAATGTGTGTGTGAGAGAGAATATTTGTGTGTGAGAGAATTTGTGTGAGAGAGAATGTGTGTGTATGTGTGTGTGAAAGA
The DNA here is from genome assembly GCF_943737965.1 of Phodopus roborovskii. Taxonomy (NCBI): domain Eukaryota; kingdom Metazoa; phylum Chordata; class Mammalia; order Rodentia; family Cricetidae; genus Phodopus; species Phodopus roborovskii. The sequence continues at coordinate 2,940,055 of NW_026126459.1, read as the reverse complement.
GAGAACATGTGTGAGAGGAGAGAGAATGTGTATGTGTGTGAGCATGTATGTGTATCTTGAATATTAGTAAATTATCACTGTCTCTTAAACATTGTTATTGTCATTATTGCAAATTACATATCTCTTATTTTTCAGATTATTTACTGCTGTCATGTAGAAAGACAATCATTGGTTAGGATTTATATGAGCAGTTATCCAGTAAAACTCCATGATGTCATGTAATAATTTGCTTATACATTCTGTTGAGTTTTGATATAGACAGTTGTGTCAATCATGAGTAATGTCAGTCACATTTTCATCAGTCAATCCTTATGGTTCAGTTCTTCCTAAATCCTGCCAGACTAGCTGGGGCCTCTAATGTTGAATGTTCAAGTGACATGGGTATTTTTGCCTTTCCCTGCCTTGTGAAGGAATTGGTGTCATTATAACATTTTACCATTATGGGTGATGATTTCTGGGATGCAGGGATGACTCAACAGTTAAAAGCACTTACTGTTCTTTCAGAGGACCTGGATTTTGTTCTCAGCACCCATATCAGGCAGCTTATAACCACATGTAACTCCAGTTCCAGGGAATCTGACACCCTCTTCTTTCCTCCATGGGCATTCAAACACACATAGTACATATAAACTCATGCAACTACACACACACATACACACATACATAATACATACAAATAAAATTAAATAATGGCTTTCTCATGACTCTTCAGGTTCACATGCCATTAACTAAGGCCCTACCTAAGGGGCTGAGGAGATGGCTCAGAGGGTAAGAGTACTTGCTGTATAATCACAAGGACTTGAGTTCAAGTCCCCAATACCTAATGGCTTCCCACAATTGTAACCATGGAGCCTTGCATGATGGAAACAGGAGGATTGCTAAGACTTACTTATGCTTGATCACCAGCACAGCTCCAGATCCAGAGAGAGAGAGAAACTCAAAAGACATTAAGTAAAAGTGATAAAGCAGGGCACTCAGTGTCCTCCTTGGCATCCAAAAGCATGCATGCATATATGTATGTATGTATGCATGTGTGCATGCACACACACACTCACACAAAAGAAAGAGGAGAAAAGGAAAAAGAAAGAAACAATTAAGTTCGTATCTAAGAGGTCTGTTTCTTTCTCTTTTATTTTTCTTCATTTTTACCAGTGCTTTCAGACTATCTAACAATGTATTTGATCACATTCACCCTCTTTGTCTCTGCTCCAAGATCTACCCCCCACCATTTTCTACCAACCCAACTTTGTGCCCTCTTTAAAAAATCAAGTACAATTTTTGTTGCCAATATACTCTTGGATGTGCAGTTGTCACAAAAGGGTAGTCTACCCACCAGGGGCCACATCCATAAAGAAAACTGACTGTCCTTCTAGAAGATACCAACTGCCAATAGCTCCTTAACTAAGGGTAGGACTTCATGCCCACCCCCACTCTCCATGCTGGGATTTTGTTGGACCTGGCCCTGCAGAGGTCTTGTGCATGCTGTCTCAACTGCTATAGATTCATATATTCCCCTGATGTGCCAAGAAAACCGATTTCTTATAGACACCAACCACCATCCCCTCTTCTGCAGTGAGCCTTGGGTACACAGATTCAATTTAGGGCTGAGAATTCAGTTGCCTCCAATTGTCTGCATCTTTATCAGTTGTGGTTCTCCATATTAGTCACTATCTACTGCAAAAAGACGTTTTTCTGGTGAGGGTTGACCCTGCACTAATCTATGGGTATAAGGGATGAGTTCAAGGAGTCCAGTTAGAAGAGTAATAGTAGTTGGTTCTCCTCTAGGGCCTATGACCTGCCTAGCCACAGGACCTTGGCACAAGTAATGGTGCCAGATATGGGTTCCAACTTATGGAGTGGCCTTAAAGCCAATCAGGAAATGGTTGTATACTCCCATAACATTCATGCCACTGTTACAATAGTGGGTATGTCTTTCCAGGCAAGCCATTGTTTTAGCTCACAGGGCTCATAAATGGATAAGATTGGTGATTTCTTTCTTCCATCAGTACTGTGTACAGTACTCTCTAACACTACGAATGGTAGGCAATAAAGCAGAAACTTCAGGCGAGTAAGAGCTGGTTTCTCCATGTTCTAATACTGAAGCATGTGGTGGCTTCTCCAATAGGGTCTCACTCTCAAGTTCTAAGAGCACTGACAATAGCCTGTAATGTTGGGGGATGGTCTATGAAACCTCATCTGCAACAACTCCAAAGGAATTAGCCCATTCCTGGCTATATGTCTGTCAATTGGTGAATAGGTAATAAAAATGTGGTATGTTTACACAATGGGTTTTTAACCAGATGTTAAGAAATATGAAATTCAAGGAAAATGTACAGAGCTGTAAACAATCATTCTGAGTGAGGGAACCCAGAAAGACAAATGATGTGTAATATCTCTCATTTGAAGATACTTGCCTTGAATCTTCAGATATATGTGTTCCATTTGGAATACCCACAGAGGCCAGGAAATTAACAATGGGGGATTTCAAGAATAAGATAGAATGGAGTAGTATAAAAGGTTAAAGGGAAGAGTAGTACAGGGAGGGTTTAATGGTGAGGATTATGGGAGGGCAGGGTAGAGGAGGGAATGTGGAGAGGAATAAATAATGCTAAAGGCACTTTGAAAAAAGAATGGAAACCTACTACTATAGAAGCTTCCTAAAATGTATACATATACATATATAAAGAGTTTAAATGGTGTTACCTTATAATGGGGCAACAATGCCCTTTACTAAACACCATAGGATAACAAATTAAAAGAGGTCCATTTCTCTTTTGGAGGGTTTCTTTGTGTAGCCTTGGCTGTCCTGAAACTTGCCTTGTAGCCCAGACTGGCCTCAAACTTGTGATCCTTCTGCCTCCACCTCCTTAGTAAATCCTACCAGTATGTGCCACCACAACCATTAGAGGCCCATTTTCAATGAGAGCATTTCCATTGATCCACTGGTCATCACTCATTACAAATTGTTCAAGGCCAGTAACTAACAAATACACATATCATGGCATTGTAATTTCTGTGTGTCTATCATCTCTCCTTCCACTTTTATCTGTCCCCACCAGCCATTTCCCAATCATGAATTGAGAAACCAATAGATGAGTCACAGTCAACCTGGCTGACCACATTAACTCTGCTCTCTCTCTCATACACACATTCTTGGGCTTATCACTGTATCATTCTGCAAGGGCTTATCATTCTGCAGGGATGAAGTTTGAAGTTTCCTTTCATTAGCCCCAAGATATTCTCGATACCCCAGTGGGCACATTTGTCTACAAGCATCTTTACTCATAGAATATGGGTCAAGTAGTCAATTTTGATTCATCAGCACCACCACCCCTGATCCCAGGAATCCCTGCCATTGTGTGAATGACCCTGAGGGAATTGTGGAATCTTAGGCTTTATGACTGTAGCATGTTTATAGTTTGAAAAAAAAAAAGTGTTTATGCTTCCTCCAAAATTCCCTGTACAGAGGCCTCACAGCACACACATCCTAGGGAGAAATAAAAACCGAACCATACTTGTTACAGGACATCTAGGAAGGGGGCTGGCAGGCAGGCAGTTCCCAGACATAGTCACACTCTTTGTTCTTCCCAGTTCACAATGAGATTATACCCTTACTGAGTCATACCCTTACTGAGATTATACCCAGAGCTGGAGAGATGGGTCAGTAAAAACTTGCTGTTGAATTGTAACCACCTGAGTGTAATGCCCCAAACTCCCACAGAAGCCAAGTATGGTGGATCATGCTTGTAGTCTCAGCCATGGCAAGAAGGGAAGGAAGACAGATGGACCCCTGGAAGCTGGCTGGCAGCTAGCCTTGATGAAGTTCATGGCCAATGAGAGATCCTACCTCAAGCCAAAAGGGTAAGGTGCCTGAAGAATGACACTCAAGGTTGTCCAACTTTTACGTGTGTGCATGTGTGCGCGTGTACATGCGCATGCACGCGCGCACACGTGCACACACACACACACACACACACACACACACACACAGAGTTTCAATCCAATAATAACAGATGGCAAGTTGGATACTCTGTTCAAAGATGGTAGACGGTAGCTTTTCACAGTTGCTCCTGAATGTCTGGTGGTTGTGACAGTAGTACTTGGACATCAGGTGTAGTCATCAAAAACAAGGGGTGATTGGTTGGGGTCCTCAACTGCTTATTCTGCAGAGCGGTTTTCTCCTACCGATGACTGACACTATTGTCACCAGATAGCTTGGTAAGTTTATTGGTGCCCTTATCTGTATCTTCATCATCAGCCAACACTCACATCCAATTTGGACATTTTACTTTAGATAGGCATAGAGAACCATCAAAGCAGGATATAACAGAGGCCACTGTGGCCACTAAACACAACTGTTTTGTTTAGAGACAAAGACTGTACCAAGTAAGATTTGTTTCTCAGAAAGAAGTTTGGTAACTCACCAAGTTCAGTTAGTGCTGCCCATTTGGGCATGGGTGTGGTGGTCTTCCACTAGAATAAGGGAAACCTACCAGTAGCCACATCCTCAAAAGAGAATGACTTTCCCCTCACAGCAACCACCCACTGCTATAAGTTCCCCTATAAGGGATAGGTCTGCCAAGACATCCTCATCTATGCTGGGATCTTGACTGGCTTGATCTTGTGCAGGCTGCCACAGCTGCTGTGAAGGTGTGACCACAACAGCCCTGTCTCTGGCTCTGTCTCTCGGCATGCTTACTCTTAGTCCATTCAAATCTATCACTGACACCATGGATTTCTCACTTCAGCTATTTTACTTTTAAAAAAAAAAAAGCAATAGAGTCACAATTTATTAAGAAAGAAAAAATACTCCCCAAAGTAAGTGTGTTGGTAAGCTGGGACAAGGCAAAGGCTCAAAGGCATACTCTAAAAACAATTATTTGAGTTCAGTAGGGATTTTGGGACAAGTTCCCAGGAAGCTTAGGTTGACCTCAATTCAAAATGTAGCCAAGGGTGATCTTGAATTTCTGATCTTTGTGCTTGTATCTCAAGTGCAGGGATTATAGTCACATGTCACCACATGTGGCAGTCCTCTCATTCATAGTGCTTGTTTATTCAGTTTTCTTGGTTAAAATGATCAAGAGTACTTCCTTCAGAATCTTTATCAGTGTATTTAAAGGAGCCTGCATTAGCATTATCTTCTCTTTCAGCTCCAAATCTTTTCTGTTAGAGGCACATCATGAATATCCATCTCAGATGCACTTACTATGGCCTTTGTTTTTAAGAGACAGCATGCCATTTTATCACAGGAAAGGCAGAAGTGACATCTCAAGCCAGCCAGCACAGCATGGGTGGAATACAGATGGAAACCAATAGAAACCCCACAGGAATTATAGAAGAGAAGGTTGTATTGCTGCATTTGAGAGGATCTTCAATGCCAACAAGACAGGGCTCTAACAAAACAATATTGTTTGTGACTCTGGAGAAGGCCACGGTCCCAAGAGACTTTGATAGGTCCCAGGCGAGATGCAACACGTGGCAATGGGCGCAGTGGAACACGTCACACCTCTCTGGCAGCCACAAGTCAACGGGTGACATCCCCACCACAGTCCCAGATGGACGTAGAGAAGAAGACCCTGTCACCACTTTAGTGTCTCACTCCATGGAGGTAGTAAAAGAAAAAGGCATGTCACAAGAGTTACTGCAGGACAGTGACTCGAGGAGCGAGAGCCAGCTACTTTACTTTTTAACTCTAGCAGCACAATGTAATTCTTGTTCTCAAGCTTATTCAGGTGTGCAAATCTCTGTCGGAGTGCTCATTGCTTCTATACTGCCTTTTAATTTGCTGAGTATGAATTGAGCCTACTTACACCAAAGTTTTGAGGTCCTTGCTTCCTAAGTTCAACATCTGGCCCACCCTCAAAGGCAGTTCTATGACTTACCCTCATACTCCTCTGGGAACTGACTATGACTTTTTTTTTTTTTTTTTGCCAAGAACTAAACATTTTACATAATAAACTATAGCAACTGTATATACTGACCTTCTCTCTTTCTTCTTGAAGCTTAATGTTGTTATTGTTTGTTTGGTCATGATTTCATATTTAGTATTTGGGGTGAACTAATTCTTCCAAGTCCATTGTACCTACTATGTGCATTTCAATGTGCCTGCCAAGACTTTTCCTCCTTGGTCTTTTTAATCTCTTTCCTAGGCTTCTGTTTGCATGAACTGTTTATTGGTGAACAGTTGTGTTTAGGCCTTGGGACAGCTAGACCTTCACCCTTCAGTGTGGGCCAGGCATGGGAGTGAGAGACTGCCTGTATTTGGTTAGGAGTCCATTGCTGGAATCACCACTGTGCTTCTGGCCTTACATTTCTTGGAGCTGACTATCTATTCTGCATTGCTGCTCACTGCAGCTTCTATTATTTAAAATCCTTTATGTGTGTGCATGCCAGGATCTATGTATGGAGGTCACAGGACAATCTTGGGTGTCTTCTCCTTCCACATTGTTTGAGACAGGTTCTTTTATTATCTATTACCTTTTATTATCATGCCAGGCTAGCTGGCCCATGAGTTTCCAGGTATCTCTTCCCTCCACCTCCCATCTTTCTTTAGTTAGGCTTGCCAAGATTACAGAGGAGTTCTATGGAGATTTGAACACACTATATTTGACAAGTGCTCTTCCCTCACTTTTGGTGACTTCCTCAGCTTTCTTTTCAAGAAAAATCAGTCATCCTTAAATCCTGGCTTTCTCCACAGCCAGAATCTATGAGCCAGAGCCGGGTGATGTCAGTGAAGTCAGTCTGCCTGTTCTGGAGTCCCTTTCAAGTCTCTTCTACAGGTGAGCCCAGAGGCACACTGTCTCTTTATCTTCTCAGGTTTTCCCTACTGTCATGGAAACCTTGCTCATCAATGAAGCTGTATTACTGCAGCCTTGGCCTTCTGCACCTGCAGCAGACCCCCTGCCCTTTTAGTGGGAACAGCATGGATGACATGAGGGTTATAGGTTGAATTGATATGTTCAAGTTGAAAAAGTCATTTAGAAATCCCCACTTAAAGTGCAGAACATGACAGTTTTGGGAAATGGGGTCTTTATAGAGGTGATCAAGTTAAAATGGGGCCATGACTACAGTCCCTAATAATTCAGTCTGATAGGTATCCAGATAAAAAGGGGTAACTGGACACAGGGACAGATCCACACAGAGAGAAGACATACAAGAGGGAGCTCATGTGCTACTTTGTCATGGTAGCCCTGGGACTCAGGCTAATCCTCGCAACTGCCTGCCATTATGCCTTCACATGCCTTCCCAGGGCTGGGAAGGGCAGGGGATTCAGGCAGTCTGTTCTCTGTGCTGGGTGGGTGGGGGGAAGATCAGGGTTTACCGTGCTCCCTGTAACATCACCCAGAAGGGCAACGGGCCCTAGTCAATGGTATTTTACTCCCTGATCCTCTCCACAAAACTCTATTTCCCAAGTCTGATCCTTTGAGACAAAATGGTTTATTTAACTCAGAGGTGCCAAATTCTAGTAGAATCCTGGTCCAGCGGGCACACCAGCCACTGGCCTAGGAGGTTTGCACCTCATCCCAGCCTCCCTGAGATGCTCATGTTATTAGAGGGTGTAGGTCTTTTGCTGTGTACCCCCTCCTTGCCACAGGGACCCCAATAACTCAGGGAACTGTGTTGTAGACATTATAGTTGTCCTTCTGGGTGACATGTAGCTTCCATGTGAAGAGGCGGTTCTGGGAGGGGAGACCTTGGGCCTGCCTCACCATGAGTTCCACATCCTCATCTGACAGTAGACGAACAAGGTCCCCCTCAGCATCCTGGTAATTGAGGGCAATGTCCTCTCTCTGGAACTCACGCCTGTGGGAACACATCAGGGTTAATCTGAGGCTACCAGGGAGAACCCAGGGTCTTGGGTCCACAGAGTGTGGTACTGGCCCTCATCATCCAAGCAACTGTACTCCAATTCTTTGGATGGGGGAACTGAGGCATGAAAGGAAGAGGGAGATTTGTAATCCATTAGTGGTGCAGCCTGAAGTATCCTGCACATGAGTGGGTGGAAGGCTTGAGTTTCCTAAGAGAAGAAGGTGAGGCAGTCCAGGAAAGTCTGTGGGAACCAGCAGACAGCTGCAGGAGGATGGCTATGCTTCCACGGGACTGGTGGGAACAAGATCTGAACTGACTTCCCATGTACCATTTGACCCAACAGGACTCATCTAATCATCTTGCAGAACTACTATCCCATGATTATACTTCTTGAAAATTATCCCCAGAAAAGAATGAGACAGTATGTGAGTAAAGGATAATGTCGTTGACAGTGGCAACAAAGAGAGAAGTAGGCATGGCCAGCGGGACATTGTGAGTGTGCACGTGTTCATTTGTTCATGTTTCCTGTGTATGCTTGTTTTGTGTGTTTGTACGTGTGTATCTTCCATGCCTATGTATATTTGTGTTTCCTTGTGTTTATGACTGACTGTTTTGTGTTCTGTATATTGTATGTTTGTGCATGTCTGGGCATACTGTGTTTGTGCTTTTTATATATGTTGTGGGTGTGTATTGTTTTGTGTGTGTGTGTGTGTGTGTGTGTGTTTATACATGTGGGTACATGCACTGAAGGGATCTGAGCACACAGCAGATAACAAGAGGTATGGGACAGCACTTTATGGTTCTATGAAATAACAGTTCAGCAATGGCCTGGACCACAGGATAGTGGTGGTGATTTCCCCAGCTGGGGGTTGTACCCAGAGATATGTTCTAACAGCAGATCCATAGTCACACTTTGACTTCAGCTGAGCCTTGACCTTGTGCAGCCTGCTTAGCTCTTTTCTAAAGGCATCGTGGGCTGCAGGTGTTGTAGGAATGCAGGCATGGGCTGCAGGGGCTGGAGGCAGGGGCTGTAGGGACTGAAGCTGTCACAGTTGGTAGCCTCCCCCTCCACCCCAATGTCCTCTCCAGGCTCCCTTCCTTCTCTGCCACTCAACCCCCTCACCTCATGAGTGCTAGCAGGTCTTTGAACAGAGGGGTGCTGTTGAGGTCTTCCTCCACTGCAATGTCCCTAAGGAGGACAGTAGAAAAGAGGAAGCATCAGGGACATGCTTGGGGACCAGGATCAAATTCAGCAATAGCTTACAGCCCTGTGGTGTATCTGGAAGGCAATGGGAGCCACAACAGCAGGACAAGGAGGGGATGGGGGACACAACACCAGAGTATAGATTGGCAAGGAAGGTGAGTTGCCCTGTTCTCCCAGCAGGCCACCAACTTGATGGTTTTGATTGTGTCTTCATAGTAGTAGCAGCGCAGCCAGTTGGTGGTGTCTTCTTCCCCCGGGAAGTCCTTGAGGATCTTCACGAAGGAGCCTGGGAAGATGCCAGTGACTCCCTGGGATGTGCCCTGCAGGGGAAAAGAAGCTTCCTCATCTGGAAGAGAGGCCTGGGGAAGCATCTCAGAGACCCACACTCTATTTTATAATAGCAAGGTCCCCTAGATTGTTCCCCAAAGTCCATGTGTCACAGGCATAGAGCTTGGAAAAACAAGTCCTAGTGGAAGTGCCTTCTGTCACTAGGGAGAGGGTTCCCTTAATGGGGCAGTGGGGACCTAGTTCTTTCTTCTGTTTTTTATTTAACTTTTTATTTACTTACTTATTTTTCTTCCTGATCACAATGCAATAGTTTTGCACTCTCACAGGTTTCTGTCATGATTAATGGCCCCAGCACAGAGTCACTTGGTAAGGAACTGGAGATCCCAAATAGTGAGCCATAGACAACCTTTTCTCTTCATAAGCAAGCTGCCTTGGGTGTTTTGTTATAGTGACTAAAGCTAACTAACATGGGGAGAAGAGGTGAGGAGGTTCCTCAAGCTGCCCAACCCAGAAGACCAGTGCTTCAGTTACAGAAAAGCTCTAAATTCACCTGGAAAGCTGTATGCCTTTCTGTCTTCCCCACCCCTTCCTCTTCCTGCTCCTTCATCTCCCTCCTCCCCCTCCTCATTTTTTGCTTCAGCAAAGATTTTTGAGCACATATGCATGTATATGTATGTGTACTTATGAGTGTATGCATGTGCATATGCATGGTGTATATTTATGTGTATGCATATGTATGTATATTTATGAATGCGTGCATGTGTACATATACATGTTATGTGTATATGTATTTATATGTGTGTGCATGTGCATGTATATGTATTTATGAGTGTGTGCATGTATGCATAGTGCATATGCATGTGTATGTGTATTTATACGAGTGTGTGCATGTGTGCATACATGCATATGCTTGTAAATATATGTGTACATGTATTGTGTGCATATTTATGTGTGTGTACATGTACATGAGTACATACATAGGCTAGAAGACAACTTCAGATGTCATTCTTCAGGCTCTATCTACATTTTTCCTTTTTGAAACAGGGTCTCTTAGAAGCCTACAACTCATCTATACTGGTTAGTTTCTATCAACTTTACACAGATAGGATCATCTGGGAACATGGAACCTCAGCTGGGAAAATGCCTCATCAAATTGGCCTGTGGGCAAGTTTATGGAGCATTTTCTTGGTTAATGATTGATGTGGGTGGGTCCAGCACACTGTGTGTGGGGCCATCCTGGGCTGTTGGTACTGTGTTGTATAAGAAAGCAGGCTGAACAAGCCATGGGAATCAATCCAGTAAGCAGCATCGCTCCAGGGCCTCTGCATCTGCTCCTGTATCCAGGTTCCTCTCCTGATTTCCCTAAGAGATGAAGTATGACCTGACATGTCTTCCCCAAGTTGTCTTTGGTCATGGTGTTTATCACAGCAATAGAAAGCAAACTAGAACATCGCCATTTTGTGGCTGGTCTGTCCAGCCAGCAAGCCCCAGCAAGCACACCTGTCTCTGCTTCCCCAGAACTAGATAAGCATAGCACTGTATCTGGGTCCTAAAGAATGAGTTCAGGTCATCTTAGCTGCCTTCACACAGACCCATAAACTGAGGTTCCAGTTCCTATAGCCTAAGATCTGATGGTGGCCGCAAGCCAGCCAGTAAGAGTTTCCAGAAAACTGGACAGAGTCATCACTGCAGCCTCTCAGGTAGACAAGGCTGCTGCCTAGCTTCTAAGACCCATTGCACCAAGAGGCAGACGCTTAAACAGCCAAGTCCCTACACCTGCCACCCTCACTCCTCTCCAGTCCTGGGACACCAGGGACCCTGCCTCAGCCTAACCCAGAGCCTTCTTTAGACACAGAGGAGCAGACAGTGTCCAATGGTGACAATATTATCTGATCGAGAAGGCCAGGCCCAGGTCAGGGACCTGGCACATAGCCACTCCTTGTCAGTGTGGAGCAAAGTAACACCCAGGGGTCCCAGCTTCAGGGTCTCATCTCCAGTACCCTCACATGCACCGAGAACAAGGCACTCAGACTCTCTGGCGACAAGGCCTGGACAACATCCGCCTCTCCCTTATCCCTGCCAGGAACTGATGAAGAAACAATGTTTTTGTCATTTACAGGAAAGGAAACCATGGTGTTGAGCAACCTCCTGAGGTCCAAGAGGCCAGCTAAAAACAGCAAACAGTCCAGATACGCTAGTCGAATATTCTGTCCTGTTGTTGTTTTGTAGTACAGTGGGACCCGGGACCTTGCACACTAGGCAAGTGCTCCTCCACTAAATGTCCTCAGGCATGGACACCTGCTCTAAATTACAGCCATTCTTGCTGCTGGCCAGGGATATAACATTATCACATATGAGCCCCACCTCTCTTAATGGGGGAAGTCTGAACCCCAAAGCAATCATGGGGAGACCTTTGTGATTGTTGTGACTGGGTGGGTACCCTGCCAGCATCTAGCGGGGAGAACAGGATGCTGCAAGCACCCTGAACTATACAGAATAGTCCACCCTCCCCAGGAATTATCAGTTCCTCAAAGCTAAGAATATCTTCCTAGAAGCCCTGTTAATGATCAAGAAACTAAAACAGAGAGGCTATGAAATGGCTCTGGGGTGAAGAGGCTTACTGCTAAGCATGACAACCTGAATTCCACCTCTGGGACCAGCCTAGTGGAGTGGGGTGGAGAGGGGCAACTCCTGAAAGCTGTCCTCTGACTTCAGCATGCACTGTGGGGTGAACACTCTGCTTTGTCAGTGCTCATGGCTCTACCGTGTCTATGACTCACAGGTCACACAGACCTGCTGGGACCTCAATGACTGTCACAGAGGACTGCTACCCTCAGGCTTCCCAAGATATTTTCCATGCTGTCTGCTTGTGCAACAAACTCAAACTGCCTCACCCCACCCTTCTTCCACCCTCCCCTCTCCCTTTGCCTCATCCCTCACCCCCATCCTCACTCCACCCCTGCCCCCACCCCGCCCCCACCGGCCCGCACCCCCGCCCACGCCCCGCCCATGCCCCCACCCACGCCCCCACCCCCACCCTCGTCCTCGCCCCGCCCACGCCCCACCCCACCCCCACCCTCGCCCCACCCACGCCCCACCCCGCCCCCACCCACGCCCACGCCCCCACCCTCGTCCCCGCCCCCTGCCCCCACCCTCGCCCCGCCCACGCCCCACCCCGCCCCCACCCTCGCCCCACCCACGCCCCCACCCTCGCCCCGCCCATGCCCCACCCTCGCCCCGCCCATGCCCCACCCACGCCCCCACCCACGCCCCCACCCTCACTCCTAACTTCACTCTCATCCTTGCTCCCACTGCCTCTTCTGTCCACTCTCTGATATCACCTCCATCTCACCTCCAGCCAGTCCTTGTTGATCCTGCTGAGAAGGAAGATCACATCTCCAGCTTTGAAACTAAGCTCCAGTTTGCTGTTCCCAGTGAAGTCAAACAGGGCCTGAGGAGAAGGACACCATGCTGAGAGGGAGAAAATGTTTGTTGAGCCCTCCAAGGCCTACAACTACTTTGCCAGCCCTTTTTACAGGTGTGGAACCTGAGGGTGCTAATAAAGCCCCTGTTTGTGGAGGACCTCAGGTTGGAGCCCTGGTCTCCCCAGCTGCAGAGCAGATGGTCCTTTTAGAGCTGGTAGGGTGCACATACAAACTCTGAGCCGGGTCGGCCTCGCTGTAGACTACAGCCCTCCTGTACCCTGCGGCTCTCTACCAGGGCACTACCCACACTGGTTTTGAAATGTCATTTGTGTGTTTCTGGAGCTGTGCATATCTAGAGGACAGGGTCTTGTCGGCCCACAAGGCAAGGCTGGCCTGAGAATCCCAGCAAGCTTCTGTGTGCTGGGCACTTCCCTGCCCTTAGCTAGGCAGGGGTGCTCAGCATTCAAGGCTGAGGCTGTGGACCCTACTCCTGTCTGGTACCGAGCACCATGTAAATGCACCATAGCGCACAGCAGGTGGACTCCATAGCTGCCATGGATGAGGTCTAGTCTGTGGATACCTCTGCTCTTGGAGCTTCCATGCGGTCCATGATGGCACCTTGTGGAGACACACCCTTGCTAGGGAAAGAAAAAAGGCTGTCAGCCTTGTGGATCCCCTAGGGTTCAGTTTCTGGGTCGGAGAGGCCAGGAAAGAAAGATTATACACTGCCAACAACCCAGATGCTTCTGCAGCCAGCCCCTCATACTGTATTCCCACCACTGCCCCAAGGAAGGTTGTTTTCCCACAGAAGACCTGGGGACAGAAAGGTTGGAGAGGAAGTCATGGCTCAGAGCCTTTAACTCTCCACTTGTCTTCAGTTTGGCTCTTTCACTGTGTTATTATTCCATTTCAGCCCAGGAAACAGAGGCTGTGGAAGGTGCCTGCGTGGCTGGAATTCAGACTATGCCTTCCTAGGTACACAGAGAAGTGGCTGGGAAGAAAGGGAATTTGGGGGGGGGAGGTTCGGGTTCAGGAGCCTTGCCTATTTTTCCTTGGCCTTTTCAAGAAGTGACTGCTCAGAAACCTGCACCATTCCACCATTATGGTGCCTCTAGGCTTGCCTGGTTAATTTTTCTGAGGGTCAGGGTTGGAAGGGAGCCCAGAACCCTTTGGAATGAGCAGCAGCGACCCCTGGGGGATAGAGATGGAACTCAATTGCTGGCTCTGAGGGAGAGCAGTGATGGTCACCTACATTTTGCGCGTGCGCGGTCGCAGCCGGCGAAGCGCCTGCGGCACCTGCTCTGCATCATATGCAGACTGATAAAAGAAGATCCTGACATCGGGGTCCATCAGCACACAGACGGGCAGGCTCAGGAGGTTCTGTGTGGAGAGAGGCAGGACAGGGTGGGCAGTCGGCACAAAGATCTAGACAGTCCTGTCGCCACACCAGCACCCTCTACTCATCTCTGCTAAAGCTTTCTCAGAGGGTAATATGGGTTATTAGCCCTCAGAAGTGGAAGGAGACAATTCCCAAGCTTGAGAAGGGGAGCGGTGCTGGTTTAATAGTTCATTTGGAATCATCTAAATGTTCCCAGAGACAGCAACTGGTTATGCCAGGAACTTACCCTATAACCTGGAAGCTAGGATCAGAGAGGGAAATGATCTGCCCAAAGCCACACAGAGGAGAATGCCGTGGCTTCTTGAGGGAGGATGTCTTGCTCACTCCAAGGCACCCATCCCAACAAGTCTCCAAACCCAGAGCTCTCCAGCTGTGAAAGGCACCTCTGGACACCAAGGAAGGCTTTCCACCAAGCCATGGCTTGGATGCTTCTAGTGACAGGGTGCTCATTACCTTACAAGGCATACTGGCCCTTCCCTGCATGGTTGCAATGGGAGGGTGTCCTTTCCTGTCTACCCTGGCCTCTGCCTCTAACACTGTTTCCTCTGTGTCCCCGTGACATAGAAAGCTGACAGTGTGCATAGTGGGAACACATAGAACAGCGAGCCAAGGACAGTGAATGTAGCCCACGTCCAACTGTGCCTGGGTGAGAAGAGGTATGAGCTCAAAAGGCCCTTCTCTAGCCTGTGGGAGGGGATGTGATCTGCTGTTATGCCCCCATTGTGCAGGCATGAGACACCTCTGTGTGGTTTTGTGGTTTATCTGCCACTATCCACACTGGGCAGCAGGTGCCCTGGGGGAGCAGGCACACTCAAGCATGACTCCTTGTGATCCAGCTAGCTCCTGGATCCCTGAGAACATACCCTGCTTCCCTTTCCAGCCAGACTTCTTAGGATTGAAGATGGGGCCATGGGGGCCTCAAAGAAAGCCCAGTTCTCAAATTCATGCCCCAAGGAATACCCAGCCCTCAGTGTTCTCTGACCACTCAAGCACCAAGGGGTCATGGCAGCAGGTACCTTCATGTAGGCATTGAGGGCGGGGATCCGGGTTTCAGCAATTTCCTGCTTCACACCCACGTAGACTTTGGCTGTGGAGAAAAAAAAGCTGCCCAGAGCCTGAACCACATGGTGCCTGCCCTTCAACTGCCCCACCGGCAGATAACTGCCCAGTGCCCCTCTCCCCAGCTCAAAGCTCTTCCTGCCTTCTGTCATGGAATCAGGGTGTCACCAAGACAATTTCCAACTGCATCTTCTAATCATACCATCTCTAGAAGATAGAGGGAATTCTCTATGTCATGCCTATATAAAGGTTTGTATACACATACACTCTCTCACATTTATGTATTCATACACATACACACTCAACACACTGTATATACTCTATACACCCATGCAAAGCACAAACATAACAAGCCCATGCACACACAGTCTCACCCACACAGACATGTGCATTCACACTCACATACATGCACATACACATATGCATGCGCAAGAGCACACATTCACTCAAATGTACACATATAAACTTATATAGACACTCACATATGTGCACACATATACAAAGATATACTGCATTCAGGAACAGATGCATGCATACATGTAAGCACATACATATGTACAGTGTACCCACATTCACATGTATACACATATATGCAAATGCACACATAAAGTCTATGTGCACACCCATCCAGTGTACACTAAACATATGCATACAGATGTAACATGCTTTTACACACAAATGCATGTAAACACACACACACAACATTCTTTAGCAAATGTGCATGTATTCATGCACACACACTCACAAGCCTTAGCTCTGAGCATGGGATCTCTGCCTGCCCTGATCACAATGGTTTCCATCCTCAGGCTTAAATAACAGTCCTATCACAAGATCTTGAAAGCATCTCACTAGGTAGGGATCCCCAGAATAACTATATTGCATCTTGGAGGTGGGGGCTTGATAGGCTGCCATAGTTAGAAAACCATGGGTCCCAAGCCCCACTCACACATACTGACAAATGCAGAGGACCAAGTACCTGTGGGGCAGATGAAAGAGCTGTGCCCCAAATGCAAGGAGCAGTGTTCTGGGAAAGAGGAAGCAGGTGATATGACAAATATCCTCCAGGAGCACCAGGAGGCAGGAGGTAGGAGGCAGGCACTTGGAGGAGCTGCCACCCAGAGGGCTGCACCAGAAAGCAATCCTATCCAGCCAGCCCTGTGCCACAGGACAGGCAGGGTGGGTGCCTATAACACCAGGAGGTTTATAAAGTTTATAAAGGTTGCAACTAGACAGAATCCATGAACAGAAAAGTGATAGTCGCAGCCACCTGTTGGCTTGCCAGAGTGGATGTCTGGTATGAGAAGACAAGAAAGGACAAGGATGGCAGGGATATATTGTCCTGTTCCTAGGGTGGTCAGGAGGGCAGAGTGTGTACAAGGGTGAACAGGAATCAGGTGGCAGAAGGGGAATTGGAGATAGAGGAGGCCTAGTAGAAGAAATGTAAATAGGATCCTCAGCTTCCAGACATCAGACCAGAACTACAGGACTCTGTCCTGAGGTCAGTGTTGGTGGGGTGGAAGGAGCTGAAACCAGAGCAGAGGGAGATGCTGCAAGGGTGGGACACTTCACAATAGCTCATCAGCTGGTGGGGCAGGGAGGAGCCTATGCAGTTACCCTGCAGATGGACAGTGTGTCCAGGAAACAGGCCAGAGCTCATGGAAGTTAAATGGAGTAGGAGAATGAGGATGGAATCCAAGGAGAGAGGTGTTAGCTTGGAATGGCAGAGCACCCTCCTGACCACTCCCAAGTGGGGGAGGGAGGAACTGGATGGGAGGGCCCTTGCCACTCAGCCTAGCATCCTTGTTGGGAATGGATAAAAAGAATATGGCTCTTTCCAGAGTAGGGGGTGTACACACATGGGAGGTGGGCTGGAAGAAGGTAAGAAGGATAGGCCTCTGAGGCTTGGGGAAGATGCACATGACAAGACATGACAGCTGCATCTCCAAGGAGTCATTTGGGCTAGCTCAGGAGGGTGTGGCACTGGAGATGTAGAACAAGGTGGGGCATGTGAAAAGGAGGCCTGGGAGGATAGGGATGGGGTTGGAGGCTATTTATACTCAGAACTATGTGCTACCCTGCTTCCTCAAGGGACAAAGAAGGATCCTCATGGGTGGCTGAGGGAGACAGGGAAAAACTAGAATCCAGGTACTGTGTGATCCCAATCTGAGCTCCCAGTGGGTGGATGGTCATATTAGGAGGCAGAAAACAAAGGGCTGGCAGTATGGGGGAACACACATACAGAGGTGGCAGAGAGGGGGCTGTTGGGGGACACTGCCAGCCTCTGGCTACAGGAGGACCTCTGACCAAGTGGATAGTTTGTAAAAGAGGTTGAAATAACATTCTACAGAGCTGGAAGGTGAGGCAGGGACCAGGGCCAGCTCTGAACATCAGGGCAGAGTACAGCCTACCTGGCAGTGTGGGCAGGCTGCAGGTAAATGGGCTGCTCTTGCTCTCTGGTCCAAACCGTTCCTCCAGTTTGCTCTGCAGGGCATAGAACTGACGGTAGCGTCGGTAGATGAGGTACTTGGATCCTCCTTTCGTCTTCACCTCAATGACAAAAACCTGAGGAGGAGAGAGGCCAGGTGGGAGGAGGGGGCTGGGATGTGGGGGCAGCTGCAGAGGGTTGGGAAGTTGCAGGGGGAGTTTGGGAATGGTTGTGAGATGAAAGTTGGGAAATGGAGGGGTCTAGAAAATAGAGAGGTTGGGGGGGGTAGAGAAGGACTGGAGGTGGAATTGCTAAGGAGGTCAGGGGACCAGAAGGTAGAGGGACCGGGATAAAGGGATCCCAGAGATTGACACAGGACACTGAAGTAGGGAGGACCCAGAGGCAGGCATAGAAACAGGAAGTCAGGGCAGAAGCTAGCGGGCACAGGATGAGGTCAGAGGTCACAGAGAGGGACTAGGCTTTCTCAAGCCCAACACTGTACTGGGTGGGGTGGGACTTCAATGGGGTGTCCTGTGTGCCTGGATACATTCAGAAGCACCCCATGTTCTATCCAGCACATGTTGGCAATCAGCCTGTCCAGAGAAACCAGTCAAGACATCTCAGAGAATTACCAGGTGTTCCAGAGAAAAGCTGCCTTATTGAGACAAGGGACAAAAGATGGGCAAGGGGGTCAGAGGTTAGAGGACAAAGGAACAGAGGCTGCTGACTTACAAAGTGACTGGTGAAGCCCCTCTTCTCCTCGATGTCAGCGATGTTGGCTGAGATGGCCACATCATCAGGAAGCTGCTCAAAGTCACTGAAGGAGGGCCGGAGGAAGGGATCAGGTACCGCTTCTGCCTGTTCTGGGCAAAGCTGGTGGGGCCCTGCACTCCTCCTCCTCCTGCTCCCTGTTCATGTCCCGCCCCTCACTGATGCTGGGAAGCCAGCAATATCAGGTCAAGTCCCGAGCATGAGGGATACTGAACTGGAGCTGAGCATCACCAGCCGGCTTCTCGTCCAAGCAACCACTCAGCAGCCACTCTGCCCACCTGGGAGCCTGCACCCCTCCGTGGCAGCCCTGTGCTAGGCTCTGCATGAATAGTGTGCTGGGGAGCCTGCAGGGGTTTGTATGAGTGTCCCCTACATGTCACAGTTAAAGGCTTAGTCCCCAGAGTATCCCCAGGGAATTGCTGGGCCTCATGGAAGGTGCTTGGGTACCCAAGGCTTGCCCTGAGGGGGACTGAGAACATGTTTGTCTCCAGCCTCTACACTTACATCTGGTTCCAAATGCAAGTGATTCACTTTGCCTTGTACTCCTGCTTCAATTTGCTCTAATGCCAAGGCCCAAGACAAAAGGGGTGTCCCACTTTTGACTGGGATCTATAGAACCATGAACCCACATAAACCTTTTTACTTCATATATTGACTGCAGTATTATGTTATGGTAACATGAGGCTGACTGACAGAGGCCCTCACCCCCGTGAAGAGAACTGCTGACTATGTAGGTAGATCAACTGGAATTCACTGGAAACTGGGGAGGTCCTTCCAGGCATCAGGAACAGCTTACACTAAGGTTCTGAGCCCTGGGGAAGAACCTGATGGCCCTTCAGTTAGTCTGAGGGTCTTGGGGGGCAGGGAACCAGGTGGACTTTGGAAAAGCCTGATTTGAGGGGGTCACCATAGGCAGCCATCAATGTGGATAGAAAAGGAGGGGCAGAGCCTGAATAAGACAGATCCATAGGTGGCCTTAAGAGAGATAGGCCATATAGGACAGGACACACAAAAGATAGGACCTAAGATGATGCTATTAGCATTCTGTGTGTCCCTGTTTTTTCCTGGCCAGTCGAGTGCCAGCCATGTTCAGCATGGAATGTGCCTAGCTTAGATAGGCAGTATGTCATAATTGGCATACAAAACAGCAGCCCTATTCCTGTTCCCATGTGCCCTTGAGGCCCAAAGCAACCATGTGACTAGCTCTAGTCAATGCGTGGGTGACATCTGGATCTGTAGCAACCACAGGGCACCCATGAGACAAAGGCATGATGCAGACCGAGGGAGTCTGTGGCACCCCCTGAGCTACAGAGCTAGTGCAGCTTTCCTCTGGACTTTTACTGTTTAAGCCAAGACCAGTCCCTCTTTTCCCTTCAGCCTAATGCATTTCCAAAGAGACACAGGACCAAGGTAAGGCAGCAGCATAGCTCAGTGAATAAATGGGTGTGGCAAGAATGATGCTTCTAACTCTCTCTCTCTCTCTCTATATATATATATATATATATATATGTATATATATATATATATATGTATACACACACACACACACACACACACACACACACATAGATACAGATATCACCCTCTCTTCCTCTCTCACCCCTCTCTCTAGGGTTTCTCTGTGTATCCCTGGCTGTCCTGGATCTCACTCTGTAGACCAGGCTGGCCTAGAACTCACAGAGAAGCCCCTGCCTCTGCCTCCTGTGTACTGTGACTAAAGTCATGTGCCACAACTGCCAGCCTGCCCAGCCAAGTGCCCCCTGCTTCTAACCAGCACAGGGAGAGGCAGGGCTTCAGGACTCAGTTCAGGCCAGGCTAATGAGAGGTCTCTGGGCAGACATCCAACAGAAAGCTGGTGTGCAGGTCTGGGGAATGGCTTGGTGGGGCTGATCTGGCATGGCTAGGTTGAGAGCCGTCTGTCTATGGCTTATGGCTGTGGTTAAGAATTAAGACCCTTTGGGGGAAGAGTTGCCACTGAATGGAAGAGGGCTGAGGAGGGCAATCAGAGAAAGAGAAAACAGGCCATCAAGCACAACCAAAGTCATCCAGCCAGCCACTTGCACCCAGACCAGGAAGCAGGAAACGGGTAACCAGGTATTGTTGGCACATATCTGTAATCTTAGAAATTCAGAGGTGGAAGAAAGGGATCAGCCTGGGCTGCAGAGCGAGACCCTTGAGGAAGAGGGGAAGGCAGAGGCATAGGAGAGGAGGATAGGATGACAAGAAAGATGATATGGATGAGGAAGAGTGTGGGGAGGGTGGGAAGAATGAGGAAGAGATGAGGACGAGGGGGGGGAGAAGCGCAAGGAGGATGAGATGGGAAGGGAAGGGGGGGAAGAGGGAGGGTGACAAGGAGGGAGAGTAACTGGGTCCCCCTGACAGTGCCTGACAGACAAATGGGACAATGTGTTCCTTACAATGTGTCACAGCAGGGGGCCCAGGAGCCTGCACACTGCATCCCAGTCCACGCTGTTCACCTTGCCCCCTGGGGCCTGGTCCATCCCTGGATGGCACATTAGGACACTGGTGTCACCAAGCAGTGACTCAAGGAGTCAGCAGACCAGTCTAGAGTTCCTCTATGGGCACTGGTGACCACATGAGCCCTTGGGAAGATTGGTCCCATCTACTTCCGCCAGAGGCTTAGTGCAATATTTCGTTCGGTAGTAAGTTCCTGGGGACTAAGGCTGAGGTGGACCAGGAAGGAGTGGGAAAGGGAGGAATTGCCATGGGTCATTCTGGAAGGCTAGGGATCAATGATATAGCTGGTAGTGCTGAGAGCACACCAGGATCTAGGCACCTGAGGCTCAGAGAGGTTAAGGAGCTTGCCCAGGCCAGGAAGCTGGGATTTGAGACAAAGCAGCTGAGGGATCTTGGATGAACCCCAGTCCTTGGCCTGTTCCCACATTCTGCCACCTGGACCATAGAACAGGACCCAGTCATTTGTACCTCATGGCTTTGAGGAGTGGGGAAATTGAATACTCAACGAGTAATACTCCTGCTTCACCACGGTCAAGACCTCTCTGAGGGAGAGGTGACCCTTACCAACCCTTCAAAGAATCAGCAGCACCACAGAAGTTAGAACCACCAGAGGGAAGCGAAGTTCCCTGCCGCCAAAGGCAGGAAAGCACAGAGTTGACAATGGCAGCCAGTAGGGAGGACCTTTCAGACAGGGGAGGCAGCAGAGAGTACAAAGGCTTGGCTTCCATGTAAGAGGGACAATTTCAAGGAATCTTGGAGAGGCACGTTGAAAGAACAGAGGATGTGAGACAGAACAAGGTCAGAGGAGGCCAGGCAAGGCAGGTCCCACACAAGGGATCTTCATGGCTTGTGGAAGGACCTCAACTTTTTTCTGGGGTAGAAGAACCTAGAAGTGTGCTGGGCAGCACTGGTATCAAAAGACATAGCAGGTTGGACCAGAAGAGACTTTGGGAGCCTCTCCCCATCCTCTGGTTCCTCCTACCCCTCTAACAATGGAGACAATGTCATATGGTCAGGAGATGCCCTCTGTGACAATCAGGGTCCCTATAATCTCAGAAGGGCAGCGATGTTCTCACACTGCATCCCTAAGTGCCCAGAATGACCCCAAGTCCTTAAGAGGCTCTCAGCAATTACCTGTGTCTAGCCAGCACACTGGCAGATGCAGTGTGAGTAGCCTGGTGGCTTTGTTAGGGTGGCAAGGAGGCTGTGGTGTGGGGATAGGGCAGAGGCCTGAGAACCCACTAAACCTCCAGGATAGCTGTCCCCTCAGGACCCACTCAGGTTCTGCTGGGTTGACACCAGGCTCCATGCACAGGGGAACTGCCAGTGGTGGTCAACTTGGGGACCTGGTCTGGAGGAATCCTAAAAGCTGCAGGTTCAAAGTACCTCAACCACAGGAGGAGCTGGACATGTGGCTATAGGAACTAAACTCCCCAGCTGCCCTTGAAGCGGCCCTGTTTAGCTTTGGATGTTTGTCCACAAGTTTTTAGAAAGGGATGTTGTTTGTATATACTGTCTCCTTGTCTGTACCTCTGCTGGGGTGATTCTAAAGACAGCACTGGAAATGCTGGATAGGATGGCCTTTGGACATGGACCCATGACCTCATGAGGGGCAGAGGAGGGGGGCTGCTCCTCTGAGGGCAGAGAACAACCGTGAAGAGGGCAGAGTGGGTGAAGGAAACACTCAGCCCTGCAGGGCATCACAGGTATGTTCTGAACCCTGCACTATGGAGGGCCATTTTGACCCCTGCCCCAGCGCTAACTCCTATTGTCACACAGACAAGCCCCCTCTGACCTTTGATCTGCAGAAGCCTCATCATTTTTGCCAGATTCCATGGCCCTGTGCTCCCACCTGGGCCTCAACAGCCAGACCCAGCTCTGGTGTCTCTCAAATGGTTCAGAGGGAGGGTTGCTCCCTAATATTGCTTTCTGTTTGATCCAGGGAACAGATTCCAAGCTCTGTCATTTGGGTCCTTGAATACAGATGGCAGCACGGACCTGGCTTCAGAAGAGACACTGAGCAAGGGCTAACTCAATGAGGAAGCCAGGACCAGGGCCACCAGGCCTTGCTCTTCCTATCTATACATTGGCCATTTTGTCCGTGATAGATCTAGGTCATTCTTGAGCTCTAGCAGATTTATTCATCATCTAGTGTGTACCAGCACTGTTCTGCCTCCCAGAGACACAGCTGTGATCCAAAAGACTAAAACACCCTCGGGCAGGCAGGGCAAAGGAAAAATAGTCATTGAGACCCCCCCCACACACACACACACACATTGTGTTAGACATCTAAGGGCCATTCAGGAAAAGGAAATAGAATCCGTTAGCAGAGCGATCCTAACCCTGAGCAAAGACAGGAAACACAGAGGATGATTCTGCCTGAACAGCTGATAGAAAGCCACCTCTGACTGCAAAGTACCAGGAACCCAAGCCTCGTCCCCAGGACACCTATGCTCTCAGGTTCTGCCATCTACTCATCTTGTGGCCATTGGTCACACCCAAGCCACTCCCCACTCTGAGCCTTAGAATTCTCACTGCTGACCCACAAAGTCAAGGTTCCAGAAACAGTAGCAGGAGTCTGCATCTGGTGTTGATACACTGATACCAGGCAACAAAAGGGACAACCTCTTCATACCCATAGCCCCTCACAGGCCTGCTGCGAGCAGTGAGAAAGCCTGGGAGGGAATGTGGATACACTCTCACCTCTCCGAACGCAGCTGCTGGGCCAAGGCCATGGCTGTGGGTAGCGGTAGAGCAGGTGGACGAGGGCCTTGCCCTCTCACTTCCTCCTGTCTGGATCTGGGAGCCACTGAGGTTTGGAGGTCTCCAGGAGTAAGCTTTGAGGAGGCCCCTCCCTCCCCAGCCTCTCTGGACCCTCCCTGAGGTACCTCTTTCAGACTCCAGGCTGCCTGGTCCCACAATCCTCCTCACCCACTTCCTGGATGCATAGCAGTTGAGGAAGTACTACCCTTGGGTCCTGGGCTTGCATGAGGCCACTAGCTTTAGGGACTTCCTCACTGCCTGTCTCTGTGCTAAGCCCCACCCACCAAAGAAATACTCTCAGCTTGGTCTAGTCCTTTAAGGAGCCCTGTGGCCTTGGGAACTGATTGTCACTCTCATTTCCCGAGCCCCTTGCCCAAGCCATCCCTAAAGTCCTCTACTGTACCAGGGTGTGAAGGTTGACTTATGCCCCACCTTGCCCTCACCCTGGTGCTCTGGATTTTGAGAGCCCATGTTCAGCTCTCCCAGAGCTGCCAAGAACACTGAAGCTCTCCTTACAGCCTCCACCTCTCTATTCCGCTCTCAGAAGAGCACCACTCCTCCTGCTGGCCTTAGAATCCCCAAGGCCCTGCAGGCTGCCCCTCTCCCCAGCCTCATTTCCAATGCTCCCTTCCTGCCTTCTGTAGGGTCTCATCTAGGAAGTTATCCTTTGAGCGACAGGCCCATCCTGACCACACCTTCCTTTCACTCCCAGGGCTTGTCCTACAGCCAGCCCCTCCCAGTTAGAGTTCCCTATTCCTGTGTGTTTGTTCCATGTGTGTTTGTGTGTCACACTGCCTCTTCCAGGCCAGCACCACCCTGCAGACACCCAGACTACGTGAGCAGAAGAAGGAAGCCCTTGGTCAGTTCCTCCTACCACACAGGGACCTTTGATTCTGCAGGGAGCTTGACAGAAAGAAGTTTACAATGAGTTTGGACCCAGCAGCCCACAAAACATCCATCCCTCCTTACTCACATGCCCTGATAACTTCACTCACTGGTGCAGAGGGAAACAACAGCCTGTGTAGTGTCCCTGGCCATCACTAAATAAGGGAGTCTGAATCCTGCACCTCTTGTGCCAGAACCAGTATTGTATCTCCCCAACCTGGAAGTGGGGCTGTGGGAACAGGGCCACCCACATTTCTCACCTTAAATAAGGCTTGGTTGGATTTCTTAGCTGTTGGCCTGGGTGACTGTGGGAGCTGAGGACCTCTTCCGGGCATGGGTGGGCAGAGCAAGTTAAAACACTGGTTCAGAGCCCAAAGCCTGAAGTACCCCCTGCTGTGAAATCCAGAGAAAAGCTGGCCCCAAATTGTGCTGGAGAAGCAGTTTGGAGTTAGGACAACACAAAACTGCAAACCAGGCGGCTTGGGCTTCAGAAGAAGTCACGCAGAGGCTCAAGCCTCAGGACTCAGGCGTCCTGGTTTTAGGGGAATCCGGGATACTGGGAGGGGTGCAGTAGTGGAGTGTGTCTGTGAGCCCTGAGGTACAGGTTTGCCCAATGGGAGGAGAATATTGGTCAACAGGCAGTCAAGAAACAGGAAATGATGACATCAATTCCACAAGAGAATGTCACATAGCACTAGTGAAAGATTGTGTCACAGCATAAGTGTCCCGGCTTTAAAAATGTGTTTGTTTGGGGCTACCCAGCATGTGTGATGTTCTGAGCTCAATCCCAGCAGCTGGAGGTAGAGGCGGGAGGGTCAGAAGTTCATGACCTCCTTATCTACATACCAAGTCCAAGTCCAGTTTGTGCAGACTTGTGTGCAACTGTGTGTGGGCAAGTGTGAGGGTCTCTTCAGGGTCTCTAAAAGACCCTCTAACTCAGAGAGTGGTGGCAATCACAAGCAGGAGAGAGAACTCTTCTCTAATAGAGTCTTGGTGGTGGCCCATATCAACATACAGACACACAGACAGACAGACAGACAGACACCCCCCCCCCACATACACATACACATATGGCAGTGTGAACTCCCACAAGCCAACACACACTCTCTAAACCATTTCTCATTTATTTTCTTTTTGGCTGTGTGTGTGTGTGTGTGTGTGTGTGTGTGTGTGTGTGTGTGTGTGTGCGCGCGCGTGCGTGCGTGCGGTGAGCACTCTAGTCCACCTGCTCGGGTTTCTGAGTTTTCACCTTCCCATACTCAGTCCTCCCTCCCCACAAGGGATCCTCCTGTGTTTCTGACTCAACTTGGAAGCCACTGGACAGCAGGGACCAGGGGTGTTCTAGAAGGGGCCTAGGACCTGTGCTGTGCTGTGATGGGGCAGCCCAGCCCTGACCTTTCTCCCTCTTTCTTCTGCCCCTGCTTGGGCTTCTGCTGAATGCAGCTATTTCTGTGGCTCCTTTTAGGGGAGAATGCTGCTGCTAATTTCATGCACAGCTCTGAGGCAGTGTAATTGGAGGCCAGACATTCTGTCAGCAGTGGGCTCCAGTCCTGAGCTGTCATGCTGCCACCTGTCCCAGGGAGAGAAGATTCATCCAGGCACCCTTAAGAAGTAGCCTCCACTGCTCTGCACACTATCAAAGAACCCCTGGTGCAATCTGACCCCAGCCCAACTGCTGAGGGCCTCCACCCTCAGTAGCCCGACAGTAAACAAGCAAGCAAAAGAGACAGGGATCTTGGAGTGGAGGCCAGCCTGGGCTACATAAAAAACCTTTGTCCCAAACAAACAAAAATCCATTTAATTTGGAGCCCAAAGGCCACATGAAGACTGGCATGTTTCATTTATGGAAGAAAGTTCCCAACTCCTTACTTCCTTCCAGACACTCCCAAACTAATAATTTAGAGACCAGTTTAGATACTTGAGATGAGCAAGTCAGGAAGAGGACAGAACTGCCAGAGGAGTTAGGGGTGTACAGGATTTAAATGAAATACTAACAATGACCAAGAGTCTGAAGTGTTAAAAATACACCACAAACTCAAAAGCAGGCACCAAGGGCCATTCAGAAAGGAGCATCTCTACATGACCCACATTTTCTGATATCTCCAGGAGGCCAAACATGCTCAGAAAATAGTTGGGGGTCCCCAGAGTCTGAATAGAGAGAGAATGTACAGGTCACAAAAATCCCAGCACTGTTCAAGCCCTGCTTGTGTGGGCACAGGGCACACGAAACAGGGGGTGAGGCAGACAGCTGCCAGCAGTCAGGGCTAGAAGCCCCAACAGCAGGACCTGAAAGGACCCTGGAAGCTCTTGTGAGGCTGATAGTTCTTCTGTCTGCATCAGCTGCTCTCTTGGGAACAGAAGGAAACTCCCTGATTAGAGAGAGCAAGATTCCTAGGGTTCCCCCATGCACTGAGTTCCCCCATCCTGACCCACATGTGTCTCTCCATAATTTATGAGAGGAGCTTCACTGGAGGCCTCCCTGAGTCATAAATAGCCATTCTGGGCAGATCCCAGGCATAGCTGAGCACCCAGCGGCTTAGGGGAGGCCACTAAGAAGGCAAATGCCCTGAAGAAGGGCCCTACTCTCTCCGGAAGCAGAGCCAGTGTGAGCTCACAAGCATCTCATGCCCCAGCTCTGCCACAAATTTGTTATCCAGTTTTCTACATTGAGATAATATCTGTCTCATAGAAGTGTGTTAGCCACCTGGGCCGGTAAGATGGGTAAAATGTTTGCTATCAAGCCTGCCCATCCAAGTTGATCCTCAGAACCCACATGATGGAAGGAGAGAACTGACTCTTGAATGTTGTTCTCTGACCTCCACATGCATGGGGTTGGTGCATGCCCACCCACACAATAAATACAAATGCAACAAAAAAAAAAATTAAAAGAAGTGCAAGCACCTACTGTGTATTACTCTAAATGCACCTGATGACACTTGTGTTAACCTAGGAAATGAACGCTTAGTCCAACATAAAATGCATAATAGGATAATAGGTAGTGAGGGAATTATAGATGCTAACACTATTTGTGATGATTTTCTTAGCATGACTCGACCTCTCTCTCTCTCTCTCTCTCTCTCTGTCTCTCTCTCTCTCTCTCTCTCTCTCTCTCTCTCTCTCTCTCTCTCTCGCTCGCTCGCTCGCTCGCTCGCTGTCTGGCATGTCTATCGCCCATTTGTCTTGCTCCCTCCATATCCATCATTCACTCTCACTATCTCACTTATTAAATTTTGATGGAAATGAACACCAGGTGGCGCTATGACTCAGTTGAAAGGCTTCCTCTGCAGCACCACCTAGAGGAGTACATAAGCATTTTCCACTGGAGCTAATAGACTCATAAGTTAATGTCTGAGCACCTGGACTGAGAATACTGAAGTCCCTCTGCACCAACCATGAGTATGAAAGCAGACAGAATGCACCCAGAAGTGTTTGTGTTGGCACACAGTCTGTGAACGGTGGAGAGGAGCTGTGCCGCAGCCCTTAGGACAGAACCATGGTCGATCTTGGAATGGAGTGGTTTTGATTACTGTTACTCCATCTGCAACCTGGTGTGCATAGGATGGGTAATGTTCTCATACCTGTTCTGGAGATGAGAACACTGGGGCGCTATTAGATTAGGAGACTAAAATGATTTGGTAAGTGGCAGAGTGATGTGTGGAGCTCCACTGGTCTGAATCCCAAACTCATGGTGTTACTAACTGTGCCATAATGCCCCTCATCCATCCATCATCCATTCATCCATCCACATTGCCTGAAACACATAGGCTCAGATTCTAGATGATGGTACACTGCGACCACAGTGTTCTCACTTTATGTGGCTTCCTTCTCTCATAGAAACATAGCAGAAGAACAGAAGCATCTCTTCAATTTATAAACATCACATTGGGGTATCTTTGGATTGCATTGTGTTAAAATATTTGATTGTTAAAAATTGCTTTTTGAGTTGCTGGCTTGAGTTTTTTTTTTTTTTTTAAGTACCATTTGATGGATTTTAGCTCTGAAATGGCTCTAAGGCACTGTCACGTTGTACTGTGGTCTCATTGTTAAATGATCGTAAAATCAAACTATCTACCAACTCTGCAAAACGTTGAAGACATTTGACACCCTGCAAGATCATATCTTTACCCAAGATTTAATAATTTATTTAAAAAATAGCAAATATGCCCCTCTCATTAATATGCTAATTTGTTTTCAGCTTTAATAAATTGTAAACTTATATGTATACCAAGGAATTGTTTTAAAATAAATTTTATTGTCAGCAAATATTTGATTTGTGTATCTGTTTATGCATCTATGTACCTAGGACTTGTATAAACTGATTTGGTATGAAGAGGTTGTGAGCAAGTAATTTCAGAGGCCCTATACTAGGTCACTTAGAAAAGGTTCTGCCCCCACCTGTCATGTTCCAATACAGGAATCCTAAGTGACAAACCACATCCAAAGCATGTCACTAACCTGCTTCAAAGCTACATGGGAACAGGGTACCATATGCTGGCCAGTGCCCTGGAAAGGGAAGCAGGAGTACATATTTGTTAAAGAGCATAGTACCCCTCCATATCTCTTCTCCCACCTACTGGAAAAACGGCCCAGAGACCGTGAACTCCAGTTTATGAACCTGCTCCATTCGGATTGTCAGTGAGGAAGAGAGAATTGTCACAGTGCTCTATTCAATGATAGCACAGGGGTGGCAGCTACTTTCAGGAAAAGCTAGATAGTAAACACTCCAGACTTTGTGGGGTGCTGTTCTGTCATGATTGCTGTATTCTGTCTTCGGCATGAAAAGAGCCATGAACAGTAAATTCCTGACAGTCCTTTAGCAGGTACAGCCTTTGCTCTGTATTCACAGAACTCCAGAGTCAAGAGGGAAGAGCCAGGCTTCTGGGTGAGGAACTCTGAGGAGATCTAGGAAGATTCGTCCTCAGTGGGAGGAGGCAGAGTGCTGCCCCAGGGACACCTCTTGCTGGATGTGATCAAAGCTGTGCCCTGACACCATTTCATTACCTCCATCCCACCTGGGAACAGCATGTTTAGGGCATGTCATGGTCATGTGTCACACTGATCTTTAAATCTTTAGTGTCCAAACAGGGTCCACAAGTGTGTGTGGAAAAAAGAAGAGAAAGAGAGAAGGGGGACAGAGGGGAGACAAGTGGATGGCCAGACAAATGGGGTGCTGTGCTTCTGGCCCCAAAAGTACCTCCTGTAGGAACTGAGCCCATTTCTACCTCTTGATGGGTTCTACCATGGGTCATCAGAGAAAAGCTGTCTCTTAACAGGCCCATACTGTAACTGCTCGATCACTGTGCCTCTCCATCCCCCAGGCTCCTGGAACTGTATTTCCATTTTACAATTGATCTTCCAATCATAAGGGCTAGACTTTTCATTACTGGCCTCCCAGCCCCTTGCCCAAGGGTAAGCTACTTTCACCAGGGACCTGCTATCCCTAAAGCCCCTGTCCCAAACCAAGCTCTCTGCTGGGGGCACGGCTTTGGCCTGCCTAAGCCCCTTCCTTCCACCTCCTTGCCCCAAATCTGGGGCTCCTTCCCAGGGATCTCTACAACCCTTCCTTGGCTGCCTTCTTGCCAATCACTTTCCTTGTGTGTGTCTGCAGTCTCTCCCTGAGCCAGATTCTTGTGTCACTGTCCCTGGCCTCTCACTTGTCCCAGTTGTCCTGCAGTCTCTAAACAGTACCTCCCCTTCAAGAATTCCCTGCTCACCAGGCATGGCCTTGGCTCCTCCCGTCCCCCTCCAGCCCTGTCCCAGATCACACTGCTGCCCTCCATCTGTGTTTATGTCAAGGGCTGCCCCTCAGGATCGTCCTGTCCCCGGCCTCCCATCCACACTGGCCCCCAAATCCTACTGCTCCTTAGGCTTCCATCCCTCAGCCTTTCCATGAATGGGAAGAGTTATGTTCTAGCGGAGCGAGGCTCTAGTCTCAACTGGGCTTCCTGCCCTGTCCTGCCCTGCCCTGCCCTTCCCAGAGCAAGCCCCATGCTATGCATGGAGAATCACTGGCTCTGCCCTAAGGAAAAAAGCTAATAACTTATTCTCAGTCAATGATGAGTGACTGTGGCTGGGGAACATAGATCCAAGTTACCCTGAATGACATGTTCTGAGTGGAAAAGGTCACATGGGCTCTGATAGTCACAGGAAAGTCATAAATCAATATGTTTATAAAAGGCAGAGGTCAGGACATCAGACAACTGCAGCAGGGTAGCACAGGGGTCTGGGGGGTTAGACCATAGCCTCAGCTTTACTGTTGATGGAAGCTAGAGGTATGTCTAGCTTATCTACATTCTGAGTTGTATAAAAACCTCTGCCAGACTTGCCTGTAACTTTGGGACTCAGGAAGTAGAGGCAGGAGGATCAGGATCTCAGTGTCAGCCTCAGCTACATAGTGAGTTCCAGGCCAGGCAAGGCTACATGAGACCTTGCCTAAAAAAAAAAAAAAAAAAAAAAAAAAAAAGCACTAAGTCAGATGTACAGGTAGACGGGCAATGACTACTAAAAGTGGCTGCAGAAAGGGCTGGTGAGATGGGGCAGTTACTTTCTGCAAGACCTGATGACCTGAGTTGGATTTGTAGGACCCATATATTGGAACCCACCCCCTCGTTTGTCCTCTGACCTCCATACATATGCACACACATGGACATATGTCAATAAACACACATAGTATTTATTTGTAAAAGACGGTCAGATGACTCTGACTGTTCCTATGCCACCTGTCTCTGCAGCCCTTTGCTCCCTCCCAGCATCTTCCTGGCCTGTGGTCCTGCTTCTGCTCCTGTGGTTTCTTTCTACTGATTTATCCATATCTGTGTCAGAAATGCAGGTGTTCCAATTATAACAAAGAACTTACCAAAAAGCTCCCTTTTCCTTCCCACACCCAAAGAAATCCAACCTCCTCCTATTGTAAAACCTGGCTACAGCAGCATAAGGAAATGACTCCGGAGTAGTAACGGAGAAAAGGAAGCCATCTGTTAGTAACAAGGCAGTGCGGAAGGTGGTGGACCAGACCCCTTATTGTGCTCCTGGCTTCCTGGGTGTGAAGGTTAATTAAGCAAGAGAAAAAGGAAAGACCTTAACTCTTGTGGGGAAGGTGTTCCTTACACTCCTCGGTGGCTTTCCCTGTGTAAGACCCTCAGAGTGAGGAGTTTTCCAGTTTCGGTCGGTACCCCAAGAACTCAATGTCCAGTCCAGTGCAAGAGGCTTTAATAAACAGGAAACATTTGCACAAACGGGCTCCTCCAGCACGCAGGCTAGGGAGAAGCCCCCTCCCCTGGGTCCAGGTGTTTTTAAAGGTAAACCCACAAGCTTAGGGAGGGGGTGGGGCCCTCTGTCCATTGAGTACGAGGCCGGATGGTCTGCTATTAGGGTCAACAGACCTTAGGGCCTCAGGGTGTGCTAATTAATTTTGTCTGGGCAAACCAGAGTTGCAGCTATCTCTTTGTTTCCTAAGGACCCTATTCACCACCTGTTGACTCACAGGAAAGGAGGGGCAGTGGGAATTCTTGGTATCTTGTTATCTCAGGGCCTTAGCAAATTCCAAGGAACAGATATTGGTTAGCTTTTCAGGTCAGACCGTCCTTCATTTTGTTTAACTTTACTTATTTTTCTTTCACCTGTTTGTTCCTCTACATGGTTCTTTGTTTCTGAACAGAAGCTGACACTGTCATTTTATTTATTATTTATCCATTTGTTTTCTTTTCTAAAAATTGTATGTAATTTTTCTCTTTCTGTGCTCTCCCAAGCCTAATTCCCTCTCCTATTCCCCCCAAGATGTTTATATTATGACTTTGGGTTGTAACCTGTAACCAGTGTTGTAACAATGGTCTGGTGTCCATTTACATGACCACATAAATTATTTATTAAATATCATAGTGTGTATTGAGGTGATTACCCCCTCCTGAACAACTTTTGTTTTTCATAAATCAATTATTGCCTTGGCTGTTTAATTTGACAGCTCTTTCCTTCTCTCTGCATGGTTGTTGTTTCAGTGTCTGAGCTCTCAGCTATTGCTCCGGCACCATGCTTGCCTGCTTGCCGCCATGTTCCCAGGTGCGATGCCATCTTAGTTATTTTTCTATTACGTTGACGAGACACCATGACCAAGGCAACTTATATAAGAGATCATTTAATTAGGGGCTCCATTACTGTTTCAGAGGGTGGGTATGTGACCAACATGGTGGGAAGCATGGCAGCAGACAGACAGACAGGCAGGCAGGCAGGCAGACAGACAGACAGCAGACAGGCAGGCAGGCAGGCAGACAGACAGACAGACAGTCAGCAGGCAGGCAGGCAGACAGACAGGCAGCAGGCAGGCAGGCAGACAGCAGACAGACAGGCAGGCAGGCAGGCAGGCAGACAGCAGACAGACAGGCAGGCAGGCAGGCAGGCAGACAGACAGATGGCAGGCAGGCAGACAGACAGGCAGCAGGCAGGCGGGCAGCAGGCAAGCAGGCAACCACTGAAGCAGTAGCTGAAAGCTCACATTTTATCTAGTGAAGGTGGACAGCAAAACTGGGTCTAGAGTGGGATTTTGAAATCTTAGAGCCCCCCCACCAAGGCACAGCTCCTCTAACAAGGCCATACCTCTTAATTCTCCCTCAATCAATTCCACCAACTCTGGAACAATCATTTAAATGGAGGCCATTCTCATTCAAACTACCACAGTGATCATGGAGTCTACTACCCCTTGAAACCCTGAACCTCCAAATTAAATACTTTCTAAGTTTCCTTAGCCATGGTGTCTTTTCACAGCAATAGAACAGTAATTAAGACAGTCAGAGAGGACAAGGGCTATAAGAGACTCATGGCCTGCTAGAGACAGGCACCAGGTCACCCAGGGCTTTGCCTTCACTCACTCAGTACTTCTGTGGGCAGAATAGACAGAATGAACTATTTATAAGTAGATGGAGGCCAGGACTACCTGACTGATTCAGCCTTACCCTCCCAGAGTGTAAGGATGGAAAAATACAGCCTAACTCTCCAATGACCCCAGGAAGCTAGAAGTTTAAAAATACTAAATACCTTAAATTCCAGACCCTACCCTCAGCCAGTAAATAGGCGAAAGGTCACACTCCTTGCCACTTACCTGACTTTAAACTGCTTGTGAAACCCCCGCCCCAGTGACCTAACCTAACTACCATTTGTCACCCCACCTAGGAGCCCGGGCAAATGCAGACCTTCAGGGCTATAGGAAACTGATTGGTCTATAAAGCACAGGTTTGGATGGTTTAAATTGATTGGCCCACACCACGTGGGCTCTGGATGCTATGAGATGATTGGTTTATGATGTTGCGGCTTTGCTGTAACCCTATAAAAGCTGTCTCAATTCTGTACTCAGGGTCCTGAGTCCTCTACCCCTGCGTGGCATATGACTGTGGATCCCAGTGCACTTGGAATATAAAAGACCTCATGCTTTTACATCAGGACTGCTTCTCATGAGTGATTTGGGATGTTGCCTTTCCTGAGTTGGAGCATGAAGGTCCATGCTCTTTGAGTCTTTCAGGAGCCTCTCCTTTCTGTGGAAGGCCCACTTACCACACCTCCTGCCACATCTCAGACTGTGCCATACTTTCAGAGATAGACACCCCAAGGAATGTGAAGAAAAAGAAACACAAAGAGAGCCTTTCCCCTTGAAATCACCTACCTGGCAATGAGGCTCAGTCCCAGAGGGACAATGTTCACTGTTCAAAGTTCTACATGGCCTGGGGCTTCCCATTCAACAGCTGAGAAGTCAGCATCTTCATTGAAGACCCTCCCTGTGTTGCTCGAGCTAGCCTTGAGCTGCTGGGCTCAAATAATCCCCCTCAAATAATCAGCCTCCAAAGCATCTATGACCCTGAGTACACACTGAAGTATTTTCATTGTCACTACACCACTGTCTTAAGGACAGGCCCAGTTTGCAAGTTGATTGGGAAGTGTGTGGTGGAGTCACTGTTTGTAAGACCTTCTTTTGTCCTTTCTTGCTATTGTTGGGGATCTGGAGTATTGCCTGTTTGTGTATCAATTACCATACTAGAAATTCAGCTGGACCCTTCACATGTCAGGTGAGTTTTCTGCCTCAGAATTACAGCTACAGTC
The DNA here is from genome assembly GCF_943737965.1 of Phodopus roborovskii. NCBI lineage: Eukaryota > Metazoa > Chordata > Mammalia > Rodentia > Cricetidae > Phodopus > Phodopus roborovskii. The sequence goes on along the minus strand of NW_026126459.1, from coordinate 2,905,466 downwards.
TTCTTTTTGACCTTTTGTTTTGTTAAGATAAGGTGTCTGTCTTTTGAACACAAGCAGGCCCTGGGTTATAATCCTCCTGCCTCAGTCTCTCCATGATTCCAGATCTGCACCCTCAGTCCTTGCCTTGACCTTTGTTTAGGTTCCAAGCTCAGTGTCCCCATTCTAAGGGTGAGGGTCATGGAATCAAAAGATCTTTAGGCAAAAGCATGGAGCCAGATGGGTGTTCACAGTGCCATGTGGTAAAGGAAGCTTTCCAAGCCCTGTGGACAAACTCAGGCAGTGCGAGGAGAACGGGTCACACATTTTCTGAATCCTGCAAAAGTTTCAAAATAAAAGCCTCCAAAGGCAATAGGCTAGAGATGGAGGTGACCTGCACAGGGACAGGGTGGGGCCTAGGAACATGAATAGGGAGGAGGCTGAGGTCTAGGATGAGAAGGGACTTTCTGGGGAGGAAGGAAAGGCTGTGCTGGTTGGTTAAAAGAACCCCCACCTCTGGGTGACATACTGACACAGACTTCTCACAGCTCCCAAGGATCCTCTCTGGTACTGTGATGGTTAATGTCTGGCATATCTGCAGGCCCCTGGACATCGCTTGCCGATTACACAATTGTGAATAAGGATTTTGAAAATGACTCATTGAAAGAGCTAAGAAATTAGCAGGCATGGACACTAGCATGGCTCAGAGTTTTGCTTCCATACATGGTGTCACTGATCCACACCTGACCAACCTCTACAGAGCCTGGTATGTGCCTTACACTGAAGTAGGCAGGTGCTGGGTCAGTGGTGGGTTAAACAAGCAGTAGGCACAGCATAAAATCAGGGCCCAAGAGATGTTGTACAGCCTTGAAAATAAAACAGAAGAAGAGAAAAAGGAGAGGAGAGGGTACCAGGTTACTTTGAGTAGGTTTGGTTCTGGAAGGCCCTTTAAGTCACACTGGGGAGTCTGAGCTTTCTATGGGAGCCCAAGAGAAGTAGGGGTTGTGGCATTTGTGTAATGCTAAGGTCCTGTGATCTTGTTTCTATGTTGTAAAAAATGGAAGACGGTAGTGAGAGATGGGAGACAGCTCAGTAGGTAAAATGCTTGCTGCATAACCCTGAGGACCTGGGTTCAAGACCCCAACACACACGTAAAAGCCAGGTGTGGTTGTACTGGGCAAGTGGCAGAGATAGGTAGATCCCTTTGGGGTTTCACTAGCCAGTCTACATTGGCAAAGAGGAGCTATCTTAAAAAACAAAAAAATAAAACCAAACCACTTAAAACAAAAAATGAAGCAAAAACTAAAAACCATGATAAAGAAACTGTATGGGAGTATAATTTGAACTTCAGGGCAGTTGACCAAAATAATGAATTCCAATGAAACAGAAATGACTTGCGGTACCTTGTAATATGGCTTTGTCACTTTGCCAGTCTGTGATGAATTTGTGTCTCCCGAGGTATCCCTCGGGCCTTTGAGCACAGGGATTTCAGGACTGTCACACCATGTCTGGGTTTTCCCTGTTTGAAAAGAGGATGTCTTACATGGGGCATTGTGGGAGTGATCTAGTCTTTCACTGGTAGAAACTGGAAATGTTCAGTTTATTTGTGCTGTTACCACAGTATTCTCAGTGTTTGGTGTGGAGGCACATACTTGTCATCCTGGACTCAGGAGGACCATGAGTTCAGGGTCATTCTCAGCTAAATCATGAGTTCAAGACCAGCATGGGCCACACAGTAAGATCCTATCCCAAAGTAAGAAAAAGAAGGTAAAAAAAAGGAAAGACATTCTTAGGGTAAGCATAGACAAGTAGTTGTTAGGTCAAAGGGCATGCACATTCTAATTAGATACAAGTGACCAAACTTTGCTCCTTAAGCAATGGCCTCTCCTCCTCACTATCACTTCTGATCATCATTTGATTTTGTTTTTTAATCTGATAAGTTCAGATCCTGACGTGGTCTTTGTGCTTCTTTGGAAGGAGATGAGGCTGAGTGGAGTCTAAAGCCTTCTCTGCCTGGTCCTCTCTCCTGCCACCTTCGTGTCTATGGCCTGGGACCCTTCCCTGCCTTCTTTTGCCAGCTCATCCATCTCCACCTCTATGAGGCCAGTGTGAAACTGTGCACTGGTTATTTCTCCACAGCACGTGGTGACGGCGTTTTATTTCCATTCTCTTGATTGCTTGTGATAGTTATCCTTATCCTCCACCCCCGGCAGAACTTTCTCATTTTCCCACAGTAGCTGACCCACTGATGTCTTTCTGGTTTCTAGGCAGCCTGGTTGTTGAGGACTCCTGATCAGCAGGTTAGAGGTGGGTGCTACCTCAGCCACTGGCTGTGCCCCATGCCCTGCACCACCCCTGGGCTGACCCTCGGAAGACTCGGCAAACCTGCTCTTTGGCCTGCCGGCTCGACCGAGAGGGATACTGTCTCGCCTTTCATGGTCAACCCTGGGGTGATCTGGCTTTGGTCCTCCTGGACATCTAGGTCCTTTTAAGGAGTTATGCATCTTATACGTTCCTTAATCCCCTGACTAAATTTACCAGCCATCTCTTGCAGCCAAGACATTGGCTAAATTAAACTCCACAGTGGTGGACACGGTGTATCAAATGCGGCTCTGTGAACTGTGGTGGGGGCAGCCACCCCCCTGCCTGTCCTGAGGCCTAGAGGTCAAAGCGTCTAAGGGGGCCTCTCTTCCCTCCAAAGTACCATGTCCTACTAGCTACCAGGACACTTCCTTTTTCTTTTTTAAATACAATATTTTTACTAATTCTTTCATACAATAAATTTTAATCATATTCATCCCCCTCAAAACACTAATTGCTGTTCCCCTCAGAGGTGTTAGATCCCCTCAGATTGGAGTTGGTTATAAGCCACCAAACATGGGTTGCTGGCAACTGAACCCCGGTCTTCTATTTCTGAAAGAGCAGCAAGTGCTCTTAACTGCAGAGCCATTCTTCCAGCTCACCCCCAATAATTCTCTGTGGGTGCCCCTATTTTCCAGGCAGCTTCCTCAAAGTGAAAAACACCTGTGATCTCATTTCAGCAATGCACAAGCAAGTGGGAATCCCACACTGAATAGCAGGAGAGCTGTAAGCAGAGGAAGAGGAAGGAGGGACTGCAGAGGCTGCATTCCGGTGATGTGGCTGGAGATGTCTCCCTGACACAGTGACTTGTGAGCTCCAGGAGCCATGCGGTCTGGATAAAGGTTCTGGGTGGAGAAAACAGTTTGAGTTTTAGGGTTCAGGTGAGGAACATAGAATGACTACATATGGTGTGTAACAGGCCAACTGCCCTGTGGTTTGAGATAGCTGATGCCAGGAAAAATTGAGATTATCTTCCACAAATAGTGGGAAATGAGAGGGGGTGGAGACCTGAGAGATGAACCATCTTATTCCCATGGAAAGTGACTTCCCTGTGTACTGATTTCAGTGGCAACCAGATACAGAAAAGCCAGCTGTGAACTTGAGGGATGAGAGGAACAATGAGGCCCAGCTCCTGGCAATTGTCTGAGTTAGCAGAGCCATGTGCATGTTGCTGCTACTGTCACCCTTTAAAGGGATGCTGAGAGCACTGCCTGCTCTAGGCCCAGTGCCACCTTGCAGCAAGTTCCAACGTTTGTCCCTCTCATTTGAAGGGTAGGAGTCCCTTCACCACAACTACAACACAGTCTCAGTAAACACTTTGCGGCACCTGTTAAGATGGGAAATTTTCAGTTGCCCTAGGTCCCAGAATAGCCTGAGAACATGCACTTATGACCAAGAAAGACCCACGGGGATGGTTTGCAAAACATTTCCTAGAAACACAGATGCAGGTGCTAGATAAGGAGCATGAGCCTGGCCAACAATCGGCCACCTGGGCCCAACCAATCAGGAGCGTGCTAGCCACTAACCCCAGACCCCCTCCCCATCTTGAAGTTTTGGTCTTTATAAGCTCGTGTAAAATTGGGCTCGGGCTCTCTCTCCTCCTCCTTTGTGTGGTACAAGTTGAGCCCCAGCTGGCTGGAACCCAAATAAAGCCTCTTGCTGTTTTGCATCAAGTGCCTACTTCCATGGTTTGTGGTTCGATCGTTGTATCCTGGGATTCGAGTGGGGGGTCTCCCCAGTGCAGGGGTCCAACACACCTACCTATGATGCAGTGTCCTGGTGCTGGGCCATAGTAGCCTGGTTTGGCTTCTAAAGACCACCTCATGCAGATGCCACACATCAGGTCTGGTTCTCATAGCAAGGCTCCAGAGTGGAGCTGTCCACTCTCCCAGAACTGAACCAAATGTGTAGCCCAGGCTGTCTTGGCCAGTTAGTTAGTGCACAGTGCTACCCAAAACCACCCCCCCTCCACTAGTCCAAGAAATTAGAAGCATATAGATGTGAATCAGAAAGTTTGCCTTAGGGATATTAATTGCTAAAGCTTGGGGGTGGGGACATTTGTGATGGTCACATGTACCAGTAAATCTGTGGTCCAGTGGAAAATAAAGACAGCCACTGCTTCTGCTCACAGAGCTGCAGATATCTTCCTCTAAACCCATGTGCACTTCCAGAGAGAGCAGACCATCCCTGTGCTGCTTGCTCAGCAAATTCATTGTGTAAATTTCTAGGAAGAGAGGACAAGAGAGCATAGCCTGCAGCAGATAGTTTGCAGGTGCTTAGCTGTGGGCTTCTGAACACGTCAAAGGGGGTTGGAAGGATGGATTGGGTAAGGGGAGGGGTGCGGAATATTCCCAGTTAAAGGAGCCTGGCTGCTGGGGAATAGACATCAGGTTAAGCACACAGAAGATGTCCTCTGGTATAAGATATTTTTTCTGATCTCTCTCTCTCTCTCTCTCTCTCTCTCTCTCTCTCTCACACACACACACACACACACACACACACACACTCTGCTTGGGAGTAATACTTGCAAACTGTAGAACTGGTACATGAGAGGAGCAGAGTGGCAGGTGGCAACTTTGATGGCAACAAAGACAAAAGATGACCATTGCAGGGTTCATCTATACACTTTCCTCTTGTTCTTTGAAAGCTAACTGCCCCCACCATTTCTTTCTGAGAACTTTGAGTCTCTTACACTGTAGTCTGAACTAGGCTTTTTGACCAGAGAAACCCAGGGAAGAAAGAGAAGAAAAGTAACGACAAAGGGAAGAAGGGGCCCCCTTGCGCACTGTTGAGAAATATAGCATGGAAAACAGTACTGAGGCCTCTCGAAAATTTAACCTGAAACTACCATATGAGGAGACCACCCACTAGTGAGTATATAGCAAAGGAAGTAATCGGTGTGTTGAGGGAATGTTTGCATTCTCATACTCATGGCTGCATAACCATGAGTGCCAGGATACAGCACCAACCTGAGTCTGTGGATGGATGAAAGACACGTGGTCCAGACACACAGTGGGGGCCAGCCTATTGAAAGTAGCAAGGAGAGTGGTTACTGGGAGTTGGGTGGGCTAGCAGCCTGGGAGTAGTCACTAGGTGAAAGGTGGCAAAGGAACTTCCTCTGGTATGTATCTCACAGTAAGCTAGCTGTGGCTAAACCACTGTGATGTAGCTTTCAAATTAGAAGAGATGATTTTTAATTTTCATCTCAAAGAGATGAGTGTAGGAAGATGTAGTACTGACTTTTCTATTTACTTGCTTTTCTACTGCTGTGATGAATGTGGGAAGCTGTCTTTTGGGGGCTACAGTCAGAGCCAGCCTTCTAGCTCTCAGTTTCTTACCTGAGAGGGGGACTGTGGATAAAGAAGGGCCAGCTAAAGGAGTTAAGAGACAGAGACTGAACTACAGGATAGGTGACAGAAAGGCCATTCATCCATACTGAAAGGACACCTGTCCCGTGTTTATTCTTTTTTAACACTCTTAAGAGCCCAAGGCAGAAGGCTTCTATTATCATGTATAAGGGGTAAACAGACTTACTTCCCTTAATCCTCCAGGTATTTGGTAGCCACACCTGCCATTAGGGTTGAGAGTAAACACACCTGAGCCCTGGTCTGTTGTTTTTAGATAGAGACCTCTGCTACCAAGGCCAAACCATCCTGCAGCTGCCAAGCTATAGACTTAAAGACATAAGGACAGTTTTGAACTCTCTGACCTTTAGTCAAAATAGAGCGGAGCCCCCACGGATGGAATACCATGACTAAGGCAACTTCTGTAAGAAAACATTTAGTTGGGCTTAAGTTCCAGAGGGTTAGAAATTCATGACGGTTGGGTGTTGGAATGGTGGAAGGAACAGCCAAAACTCACATCGTGAACCACAAGCATGAGGCAGAGCGTATACTGAATGCCCAGTGGCTTTTGAAACCTTAAAGGCCAGCCCCTGTGATACACCTCCCCCAATAAGGCCAAACCTCTTAATCCTTCCCAAGTGGTTCCACCAACAGGGGACCAAACATTGAAAAATATGGTCCTAGGGAGCTTGATTTTAATTCACAACACAGAGGGAAATACCACATGCCCTTACTGACAGCTACAGATGATCAACACATACCAAAGTGTCACCCATGCTCCAGAAAGTTGCACATTTGTTATGTATCAATAAAATGCAAAGTAAACTATGGAAGATGGTGTGTGTCTGTGACCCCCAGCACTCAGAAGAGGCAGGGATCTCTGGAGCAAGCCAGCTAGCCAACTCAGCTAAGATACCTTGCTCCATTGAACAAGGTAGAGAATGATTGAGGAAAACTCCTATACATAGATGTGCACACATGTAGCTACGCAAATGCAAACCCACATGCATGCACTGCACACATGATGGGGGGCAAGCCCGTTGTGTTCACATGCACTTGTAACCCCTGCACAGGGAGGCAGAGACAGGCATGCCTGCTTGCTTGTCAGGCCCTGAACAACTCTGCTTGCTTTGCTCCACTACTCTGTGGGGTCCTCCTCCAGGGCCACTAGTTGTGTCATTTGGTGGCAGGGTGTCAGGTGGCAGGGTGAGTCACAGAAGATGCCACACCAGAAAGAGATCTAGGAGATTAGCAAAACTCAATATTCCAGCTCTCTTCTTCCCTTGAAGAGAATCTTGCTGTTTGGGAAGCTTCCTTACCTTTTATTTTCCTGTGATGCACTACATGTTTATTTGGCCTTGATGCTGGGTGAGGTTTCCCATGGGGGTGTCGGATCCCCGCACTGGGGAGACCCCAACTAGAATCCCAGGATGCAACAATCATTCCACAAACCACCGAAATTGGCACTTGATGCAAAACAGCAAGAGGCTTTTTATTCCAGCCGGCTGGGGCTCAACTCAACCACACAAAGGAGGAGAAAGAGAGCCCAGAGCCCAATTTTACATGATCTTATAAAGACAAAGACCGTGGGGGAAGGGGTCTGGGGTTAGGGGCTAGCAAGCTCCTGATTGGTTGGGCCCAGGTGTCCGGGCTCATGCTCCTTATCTGGCACCTTCATCTGTGTTTATAGGAAATGTTTTGAGCCCATCCCCAGGGGTCCTTCCTGGTCAGGAGTGCATGTTTTCAGGCTATTCTGGGACCTAGGACACCTGAAATTTTTCCATCTTAACAGTGTGTCATATCATTTGGGGCAGGGCCTAGGCCCTTCCCCATATATGTAGGGATAAATACTGGTTCCACTGCCAGGGGCCCCTTAGACTGCCTAGGCCTCCCAACTGACACCCAGGTTCAGGGGGGCTGGTTCAGTCCTGTGCTGATTCCCCAGCTGTCAGACTGGGGTTCATGAGCTCCCACTTGCTCAGGTCAGCTGTTTCTGTGGGTTACTCCAGCCTGGTCTTGACCTCTTTGCTCATCACTCCTTCCTCTCTACAACTGGATTCCAGGAGTTCAGCTCAGTGATTGGCATTCAGCTACTGGATGAAGGCTCTACCTCTATCCCCATTCTCCACCCCACCCCCCGCAGTGCTCCCAATTTGCTCAGGAGATCTTGTCCCTTTCTCCTTCTCTAGGGGTCCTCCTTATTTTCTAACATCATTATTTGTCATAGCCAGAACCTGGAAGCAATCTAGATGCCCTTCAACTGAAGAATGGATAAAGAAAGAGTGGTACATACAATATGGAGTATTACTCAGCAGGGGGGAAAACCACAATGAAATTTTGAAATTTGCAAGCAAATGAATGGAACTAGAAGAAACCATCCTGAGTAAGGTAACTTAGATACAGAAAGACAAACATGGCATGTACTCACTTATATATGGATACTAGACATAGAGCAAAGGATCACCAAAATTTGTGACTTGTTAATCTATGATAATCTTTACTTTCAGCACAATTATTCAGCTATTCCAAGGTAAGATATCTTGCCTTGTATGTGACTGTGGGTACTCTGTCCTAAATAGTACATATAACCCAACCTTCCAACTACTAAGGCACATGGAGCATCAAGGAAGATGTAATGGGAAGACAGAAGTAAGAGCCAGAAGACAGGCATGCAGGCTATGAAATGCTGTCTTCTGGACATGATGTGACCGTTACACCCATGAACTCACAAGACCTATGATCATCTACACAAGATCAAGTCAACAAGATCAGCCAACATGCCAGCAGGAAGCACTAATTGGACTCTGTGGCTCATGAAAATTAAGGGGGACATGGATGGGAAAGGAGGATGAGGGCAATGGAGGAGTGGGATGGAGGGGGAGTTTGGGGCACTATGATCCAAATGAATTGTCTACATGTATGGAATTGTCAGAGAACAAATAAAAAGATATCTCCCTTTCGTCCCAAGGCTCCTGAATTCTCATCCCATGAGACATCAGGAAAAAGTCTCAAGGCTCCACAGACATAGCTCCATTTGACTCAAAATGTCATGAATTAAAGATAAGATTTTAACAGTAAAACTCCAAAATGTATAATAGTGACATAGTGACAGGTAAGCACAAGAGTCACCCCCATTAAAAACTAATTGGAAGCGAAGTCCACAGTTGACATTGATTCCTCACAAATGTGGAGATCTAGCTGGAGGCACAGGGTAAGAAACACTACTTCATCTTAAATTGCTATCTCTACCTCTTGACTACGCCATCTGGTCTCCTGGCTCCAACTTCTGAGTCACCTGTCCTTTATCATGACAAATATCTATATAGGCAGCCCATTAGCTTTCTCTACTTTTTTCCTAGGTATAGAAAGTTGGACAGGAGAAGTCCTAGTCCCTACTTCAAATGACCTGTCAGATCTACATGACCTCACCTGGATGGCATTGCCCTACATGTGGAATTGGGGTGGGGTGATGGGAGGGGAGGGTGGTCAGGGTGCATGTGAGGAGGCAGAGAGGGTAAGAGGGAGGGAGAGAGGGAGGGAGAGGGAACTGGGATCAACATGTAAAATAATAAATTAAATTTAAAAATAAAGAAATAGATTCAAAAAAAAAAAGAAAGAAAGAAAAGAAAAGAAAAAGAAAGTTGGGGGTCCCAAAGACTTCTTTTCAAAAAAAAATTATTATATATTTTATTTGTCTATCTATTGTCTGTCTGTCTATCTATCTATCTATCTATCTATCTATCATCTTTCCTCCCTTCTATTGCTCTCTCTCTCTCTCTCTCTCTCTCTCTCTCTCTCTCTCTGTGTGTGTGTGTGTGTGTGTGTGTGTGTGTAAGGGTGGAATGTGGTAGTTTGAATGTAATTGGTCCTCATACACTCATAAGGACTGTCACTATTAGGAGGTGTGGCTGGAGTACGTATGGCTTTGTTGGAGGAAGTATGTCACTGTAGAGTCAGGCTTTGAAATCTCATATATAACCACGCTATACCCAGTATTTCAGTCTACTTCCTGTTGCCTTCAAGATATAGGACTCTCAACTATTTCTCTAGCACCATGTTTTCCAGAATGCTGCCACACTCCCTACCATGATGATAGTGGATTGAACCTCTGAACTGTAAGCCAGCCCCAATTAAATATTTTCCTTTATAAGAGTTGCCATGGTCATGGTATGTCTTCATGGCAATAGAAACCTTAAGACAACAACTTGTGAAAGTCAGTTCTCTCCTTCCACTATGCAAGTCCTGGGGATTAAATCCAGGTTGTTAGGCTTGGAAGCAAGCACCTACACCAGCTAATCCACCTTGCTCACTCTCTGAGACCTCTTAAAAAAAAAAAATAGGCTCTGTTTCCTTGCCTTTCACCATACCTTTCACCAGTCACTTGCCTTAAAACAGTGTGGGTTTTCCATGACTCTTGTTGGGTTTCATGTGTCGCCACCAAAGATACATACAGGATTCCTGTGAATCCCAAAATATACACACATAATTCTTTCCAGGACAGACTATTTTGAGCATGTTAAGCAACCTGGTTATTTTCTTATCTCTGAGATTAAGCAGCTGATAGAAACAATCTTAAAGATCAATCATGGCTCACAGTTTCAGAGACTTCAGTCAGGGTATCCATGCACTTGAGTAGGCCATGATGGCAATAGGAGTATAGGTGAGGAAAACTGTCCCCTCTACAGACAACTAGGAAGCAGAGGAGAAGGGCTCCTAAAGCCTACCTATCTTCCTCCTTGCTCCCCTTATAGTTCCTCCAGTGCCCCTCAGCTCACAAGAGAGTGCTGCCTATAACCTGGGTTGGTCTCTCCACCTAGCTCATGTGAGGGTGCTGCCTATATCCAGGGTTGGTGTCTCCACCAAGGCCATGGAAGGTACTTCCTGTCTTTGGAGTGGGTCCCCCTGCCAAGTTAATCACCTTTGGAAATGCACTCTAGACACATCCAGAAGTATGCTTCTGTCTCCTAAGAAACTCCAGTTTCTGTCAAGTTGGCTGACAAGAGCACTTCAGTCTCTCTGTGTGAGGACTTATGAGTATTTTGGTCTCTGTGTGTGAGGCTTCACCCTGAGCCCACAGTGTGAAAGCTGTGATCTGCTGGGATCCAGGTGTCCACCTATGCAGATCAGAAAAAGCTGGCTAAGCTTGTTCTATTTATTTTCCAATTTTCATGATGATACACCTGTTCGATTTATTTGTTTGTTTGTTTTGCAATGTTAGGGATCAAGTTCAGGGTTTTATCTTGGTCTGGAACTGATCTCTTACTTTGACTGAATCCTACTCAGTGAAAGAACCTATTGCTTGGATTCTGCTTGGAAGTCAAACAGCTACCACCTCCATTGCTCTTCTGTATAAAGACCTGGGTTCCATCTCTATCACTGTATAAAACTATCATAATTCCTGTCTGTAATCCCAGTTCTCCGGGGGTGGGAGGATATGACATTCAGAGTCATTCTCTTGCCATAGAGAAATTTTAAGACCAGTTTGGGTTGCTTGAGACTCTCTCCAAAAAAGAAAAAGAGTAAAATCAAAATTCAGCCTCTAAAGTATAGTGTCTACCCAAAAGGAAACCCTTTCTGCAGTTTCTGCTGCCCACTGACTCCTGACTCTATAGCCTGAACTGGCACTCTGTACCTAAAACACCTAACTCTACCTGTCTGTGGAAGTTGATGTCACAGTTTCCAAATTTGGAACTAGTTTCTCTTTCAGTTTTATACTGTGGTTATTCATGGCTTAAATATCAAGCTTGACTCATGGTTCTGTGGATACACTGAGTTAAGGTGGACAGTTCTCCTCTACATGATGTCGTGAGGGGTCACTTATGGGGTCTGTGTCCAGATATGAGGGTTGGAACAGTGGGTGGCAATCTGGACCCATGGACTCTCATCACTTAGCAGTCTATCTCCACTCCTACACTTAGTGGCTCTTGGAAATGCATCATGTGCCAAGCTCTGGGTTCTGGATAGGCATGGTCCACCTTTACCATTCTTATAGATCAAAGTGAGCCACAAGTCCAAGTGGCAGCCCACAGACTGGGAAAAGATATTCACCAACCCCACATCTTCCAGTAGTTACTTTTAACTCAGGTACAGAACATGGATGGGCATAAGGGATTGCTGGTTTTAATGCCAATAGCATTCATTAGCATTATATGGGTTTCTGGCCAGAAAAACAGAAGCACAGAAATCAAGAGTATCATGCAAAAGTAGAGCACAAATGCTAAACATCAGTGAAGGAAACTCAGCAATCATGTATCAGAGGGATCCCAGACGAGCCCCCAGGATGTCATTTTTTGTGGGCCAAGCAGAAGGCACAGCTCCCCACTGCCATCTGTAGCCTGAGGAATTCCCCTAGACTTTTAGGGACCTCAGTTTTAGGTAACAAAGGATCTGGGGCTTTGATACAGAAATTAATGTTAGGACTATCTAGCTTACAAAGTAGAATCAGGGTTGAGTAAAGATGTTTTGATATAGATTTAATTGTGAGGGTTGAGGTAAAGAGAAGCATTCAGGAGGAAAGATGCACACCTGACAGTGTGGGTGCGGGTTCATTACAATAACTCTTTCCCGAGAACTTGATCCCACAGAAGAGTCAGCCCCAAATGAACACATGGGGGCACTATATTAATTATAAAGCTGTTGGCCAATAGCTTAGACTTTCTATTGGCTAGCTATGTTTTAATTATTAACCCATTTCTATTAATCCATGTATTCCCACATGGTCTTATCTTACCTCAGTATGCCAGACCTGCAACTCCTTTGCCTGCTACATAATGACTGCTCAGCATCTCCGCAAAGAAGAGTGCTATTTCCTGTTTGTCCCTGCTCATATCGTGATTCTGTCCAACTACGCCACTTCCTGTCAAGTCAATCAGCCAATAAGTGTTTTATTCATTAATCAATAAGAGAAAAAACATACAGAAGAGCATTCCCTATTATCTCCTCTTTTCTGTCTAAATAAAAAGAAGGGTTTTAACTTTAACATAGTAAAATTATATATAACAAAACAGTTATCAAATAAGAACCATAGTTAATAATATTTAGTCCATTAACATTTAGCAAAATTTAAAGAAAATATTCTATCATCTATCCTATCTTTGTGAGTCTAAACTCTTATATGTAACTTATCTTTTATCATAATTAATGAAAACCATAACCATAACTGCCTGTCTTCAACTCCATCAAAGATCTCAGAAGGATAATATATAAATGCTAGAATTGACAGAGACATCTTGCTACTTGGACAGTCACCCAAAGTTTTTCTGTAACGTTAGAGCATCCATCTTTAGCCCATAGGCCACAGTGTGTCTGGCAGACTTCTCAGTGAAGCAGGGAATTTTAAACTGTCCAACTGTATTGGCAGTTTGTCAGTCATTTTTCTGTGTGTCTGGCAGAATGTCTGGCAGACTCTTCCATGAAGCAGGAACCCTGCAGGACAGTCCCATCTTGTTTTGCAAGTTTAGCAGCCACTTTTCTGAGGGTCTTGCATGCCCACTTTATACAGCATACAGTCAAATAGTCCAGGAATAATCCAGGCAAGAGCAGTTTCTTGCCCAAATGGCTAGTTAGTCTTGCCATGTCAAAGGCAAACTCCATAATGAGTTTCTTCAATGCCCACCTTCCTCTCAGAGGTAATTGGCATTGCCAGGAGCAGTTATGTCTCACAGTCTAGAAAAACTCCAAACCATTTTAAATGCCATATTCCAAAGGTCTTTGAAAGGTTTGAAGACTATCTCAATATATATCTCTGTATATCTAGAAAACCTAACTAACATAGCTATATGTTTTTACTATTATAGGTGACTATATATAATCTGTATTTAATTATACGTTACATTTTTTAAGTGAGCTGTATAAACATAATACCTAAACAAAAGGAGAAATATACATATCACAAAATTGACCTTAAATTTGTATCAATAAATGAAAATCCATTCTAAAACAAAGCATTCATTTCTATATCATAATCCCCCTTTTCCTTTAAAAAGATATTGGTTGTGGTCATTAACCATTTATAACCAACCTCATTTAAATGAAAACAAACATGTATAAACAATATTTGGGAATGTAGGTGTTGTTCTCTCCAAACTACTTCCTCCTGTATGGGGACATTGTCAGTACCATGGGATCATGAGAAAACAGAAACCTGTCCAAATCTTGGCTGTAGTAGTCTGCAAGGCTGCATTGTCTCAGCTATTTTAGATGTTGGATCACCTGGGCCATTGCTTCAGTGGGGTGTTGCTTGATCAAACCATATTAGTCTGGAAGGAATCCACAGCTTTTCCTTTTCTATGTAATCAAAAGTAGAATATCTCTTCCAAAGTAACATGTTCTTAGACTTAAATTTTGGAGCCAAAGCATTTTTAAATATGTAAGTTGGATTAATTCAGCAGCATTGATAGTCAAATGTCTTTTAGCAGTTGTTGCTCCTTCCCCAGCAATCAAACAATTCAAAGACAACATAATAACATACAGTATCCAGACTCTCCGTGTACTTTTTGTCTTTATGTGGCTTTTTTATTACTCTATTTCTTTTACTTTTATTTTTTCATTTTCTGAGACAGGGTTTCTCTGTGTGCTTTTTCCTGAATCTGTCTTTACTGTATATGTTTATCTTTTTCTGGTCATGAGTCTTTTATCTGCTAAACAACATTGCTAAAATTAAAGTGGCGGCTATTTTAGCCACTGACTTTCCATCATGGCTGGTGTAAGTTTACTGGGAGTTGTGCTCACTGCCTCAGCCCTTAAACCTTTATGAGTAAAAGCTAAATCTGCTATGGAGCATGCTGGTCATTGCTGCTGCCAGCTTCTCAGCCTCCTAAAAGAGCCCTGCAACTTTGTTTTTTGTTTTGTTTTATGATGAGCAGGAAACCTCCCTTAAAGGAGCCACTCCAGTCTCTGCTTTTCTCTAGCAAAACAGAGCCCACCGGAGAAACTGCTGCTACCAAGAAGCAGTGCTTGTCTCTGTTCTATTGTTTCTAAAATCCCTTTTTAAGCCTGTTAGGTTTATGCGGAAATTCCTGCTGCAATTTGCTGGTGTCAGCTATAGCACTTTCTGTCTGGCCAAACAGAAAAACTAATCATTAACCAGTAACAGAAACATATTTACAGAAGAACATTCCTCATCCTGGGTTTCTCAAAGAAGAATCCGGGAGAGACAGTGTCATTCCTGGAGGCATCAAGCCATACACACAGTAAAGCATGCAGTAGACTATTATGACCATGATAAGCACCCAAAACAGTAGAGAATCTTTATCACATGGGGTCCAACAAACACCATGTTAATAAATCAATAAACTTAAGGCAGAATCTGGTAGAGATTTAATTTGTGTGCAAATCTCAGAAGATGAGAACATATTGTTTTAGTTGTCTGCTATACACATAGCATTGCTTTAATTGTTCCATAACTTCCTTTTGTGAGAATATTTTTTACAAAGATTTATTTTGCATTTTGTATATACATGTGTATATGAAAAAGAAAGGCAGTTTCCTGTGGAGGCCAGAAAATGTTGACTCTGAGCTGGAGTTACATACAGATGGTTGTAAACTGCCTGTTGTGGGTACTGGGAACTGAAGTACAGTCCTCTCAAAAAGCAGTATAGGCTCTTAACTGCAGAGCCATCTCTTTAGTTTCTCTTGTGAAAATATGAACAGCCATCAAGTCTCAGTGTATGGCTGCTTCTAATTATCACAGTCTTGAGTTTAAGGGTGAGGTCCCATAGACTACAAAAGAATATATTGGTATTTGGATAGTAACATTAAGGTAGAACATAAGAAAATAAAACTGTTCTTACATTTTTTATTTCTACTCCGCCATCACCCACCTCAGTTTCAAAATGGCCCCTTTGCATTGCATTTGGGATAGATGTTTCTCAGAATTTTGTGTTATCAAACCTTCTTCATAATATCTAAACAATCTGACAAAGTTTAATTAGGGTCATTCATAGGAGTATGGATGGGTAAAGAGATACTTACAGAAGCATGGACAGAGAAAATTACTCCCCTGCCCCCCCAGCAACAATTAACAGCTTATAGATGCTTGGGGGGTGTGCTTATTAGTTCCTCCCTTCTACTTGCCAGAATGTCACTCAACCACTGTTGTTGAATGTGGTTCTCCAAGTGCAACAGCCATCTTTTTTTTTTTTTTTTTTTTTTTTTTTTTTAAACCAGATCAGCTATGCCTGCTTGCACAAAGGTTGGGAAGGGTCAACACCTCTCCACCATTTGTATGCAAGTCTTCCTGTTTTAGTTACTGTGGAAGTCTGAATGAAAATGGCCCCATAGACTCATAAGGAGTGGCACTATTGGGAGGTGTGGCCTTGTTGGAGGAAATCTGTCTCTGGGTAGTGGGCTTTTGGGTTTCAGAAGCTCAATCCAGGCCTAGTGGTTCACTGTCCCTTCTTGCTGCCTGTAGATCCAGATGCAGAATTCTCAGCTACCTCTCTAGCACCATGTCTGCCTCCAAGCCACCCTGCTTCCCACCACGATGATAATGAACTAAAACCTCTGAACTGGAAGCCAGTCCTAATTAAATGTTTTCTTTTATATGAGTTGCCCTGGTCATGGTGTCTTTTCACAGAAATAATGACCAAAAAGTAATGTTAATGATGGACTGACCTGGAAACCAATATCTGTTCCTTGGAATTTGCTAACTTCCTCTCACAAGGCCCTGAGATAAGAAGATTTCACACTGCCCCTCCTTTCCTGTGAGTCAACAGGTGGTAAATAGGGTCCTTAGGAAACAAAGATAGCTGTAACTCTGGTTTGCCCAGACAAGATTAATTAGCACACTCTGAGGCCCTAAGGTCTGCTGACCCTAATAGCAGACCATCGGGGCCTCCAAGGGTCCCACCCTTGGACCCTCAATGGACAGAGGGTCCCACCCCCTCCCTAAGCTTGTGGGTTTGCCTTTAAAAACACCTGGGCCCAGGGGAGGGAGCTTCTCTCTAGCCTGCGTGCTGGAGGAGCCCGTTTGTGCAAACGTTTCCTGTTCATTAAAGCCTCTTGCGTTTTGCAGCAACTGGACTGGACATTGAGTTCTTGGGGTATCGACCGAACCTGGAAGACTCCTCATTCTGAGGGTCTTACATTAATCACTCAGGAGTAATTAGAAATTCCATGGCTAAACTAGCCCAAAGACAGAGGGAGGTCGAAGCCCAACAGGGATGGTTTGAAGGATGGTTCAACAGGACCCAGCGGCAGCGGGACAAGACCAGCGGCGGAAGGCAGAAAAACTGTACGCCTTACAAATGGCGCCCATGTGGCTAATGAGAACTTCCACTTAAAATTTAACAAAAGCTTAAAAAAGGGTTTTAAAAACAAAAGAACAGAGACAAGTAAGGTTTCTTGGTAGCAGCATTTTTTCTCGGTTGGAATCTGCTTTGCGAGATCTGCTTTGCTTTCCTTTAAGGGAAGGTTCCTGACTCAGCATAGGGGCAAAAAACCGCATGGCTTTTAAAAAGCACTGCTAACTATTTATTGGTGTGTATCAGAGTTGGCAATGGCAGTGACCACATCTCCAAGCCGGCAGCATGCTTGCTAGACGGCAGCACAGACAAAGGCAGTGAGCACACCTTTCAGTGCTGGCGGTAAAATAGCTGCCGCCATCTTTTATAAACTGCCGCAGAAACAACAAAGACTTTCATTTTAGCAATGTTGTTGTTTACCAGATAAAAGACTTGTGGCCAGACGAAGATAAAGATTTACAGTAAAGACAGATTCATATTAAGAAAAACCTCTAAAGGTTTACAGGGTGTTTTAAAATATACGTAGACATGGAAAAAAAAAATGGTTTTAAAAAGACAGAGAGGAACTGGGTGTGGTGGCACTCACCTTTAATCCCAGCACTCAGGAGACAGAGGCAAGCAAATCTCTTGTCATTTCAAAGTAAACCTGGTATGCAGAGTGAATTCCAGGACAGATAAGAGTTACACAGAGAAACCCTGTCTCAAAAAATAAAAAGTAAAAGAAATGAAGTAATAAAGCCACGTAAAGATGAAAAGCTCAGAGAGAATCTGGTTCCTGTATATTATATTGTCTTTGTATTGTTTGACTGCTGAGGAAACAACAACTGTTGAAGGAAATGCTGCTGGATTAATCCAATTTATATATTTTAAAAATGCTTTGACTCCAAGATTTAAGTTCAAGGACAAGTTACTGGGGAAAAGGATTTCTATTTTTGTTTCCACAGAAAATAAAAAGCTGTGGATTCCTTCCAGACTAATGTGGTTTGATCAAGCCAGACCCCCTGAAACAGAGTTTCTGGTGATCCAACATTCAAAACAGCTTGAACAAGGCAGCCTTGCAGACTACAGCCAAGATATCTACGTCTTCTTAGGATCCCCATGACAGCGCCCCCTATCTGCAGGAAATAGTTTGGAAAGAACGACGCCCAAATTCCCAAATTTTGTTTATAAATGTTTGTTTTCTTTTAAATGGACTTGGTTATAAATGGCTAATGATCACAACCAATATCTTTTTAAAGGTAAAAAGGGAATTATTGTATAGATATACATAGTTTGTTTTGGAATGGATTTTCATTTATTGATACAATTTAAGGTCAATTTTGTGATGTGTATATTTCTCCTTTTGTTTAGGTATTGTGTTTATATAGTTCATTCAGAAATGTATAATGTAGTACAGATTATAGGTAATTACCTATGATAGTCAAAGCTTAGAGTTAAGTTAGCTAGGTTTTCAAGATACACAGAGATGTATTTGAGATAGATAGGCATTCTTCAAACCTTTCAAAGACCTACAGAATATGGCATTTAAAGTGGTTTAGGGTTTTCGTGACAGTGAGACATAATTGCTCTTGGCAATACCACCTGCACCAGAAAGGAAGATGGACATTGAAGAAATGCATTATGAAGTTTGCTTTCAATATGGCAAGACTAGCCATGTGGACAAGATACTGCTCTTGTCTGGACTGTTTGACTTTGTGATGTATAAACTGGACATGCAGGATCCACAGAAAAGTGACTGCTGATTCAAGATAGACATTGCTACAGAGTTCCTGCTTCATGGAAGAGTCTGCCAGACAGTCTGCAGGACACAAAAAAAAGTGACGGGCAAACTGCCAATACAAGAAGACAGTTTAAAGTCTCCTGCTTTGCTGAAGAGTCTGCCAGACACACTATGGCCTATGGGCTGAAGATGGAAGATTACAAAAGAACTTCGGGTGACCAGGCAGTGAGTTGTCTCTGTCATTTCTAGAGTTTATATACTATCCTTCTGTGGTCTTTGATGGAGTTGAAGACAAATAGTTATGGTTTTAGTTTTCCTTAGTTAAGCTTAAAGATAAATTACATATAGGACTTTAGACTCACAAAGATAAAATAGATGATGGAATATTTTCTTCAAATCTTGCTAAATGTTAATGGAATAAATAGTGTTAACTGTGATTCTTATTTGATAACTGTTATGTGATATATTTTGCTATGTTAAGGTTAAAACCCTTCTTTTTATTTAGACAGAAAAGAGAAGATGATGGGAGATGTCATTCTGTATATGTTTCTCATACTGGTAAATAAATAAAGCACTTTTGGCCAATAGGAAAGGAAAAAAGAGGGACTAGGAGACAAGGAGGAAGAGGAAGTAGTAAGGAGGAGTCAGGATGGAGAGCCTGGAGAGAACAGAACCGTCATTCCTCCGCTCTCGGTAAGACCACGTGGAAATACATAGAAATGGGTTAATAATTAAGACAGAGCTAGCCGATAAGAAACTAGCACTTGGCCAACAGCATAATATCAAATACAGGGTCTCTGTGCATTAATTGGGGCAGGCAAGGCGGAGGGACAAGACCAGCAGCAGGCAGAAAAAACCATACTCCTTACAGGACCCCATGGCTGACCACCCTAGTTTCAACTCTGATAGGACCTCTGTTCATATTCCTTCTGCTCCTAACATTTGGCCCCTGTCTCCTCAACAGGCTTTTAAGGTTTATACGAGAAAGATTATCCATTACTCAAGCCTTTGTCCTTACTCAACAGTATCAGGCTATACCGAACACCGAGGTCTCTTAAGACTTTAAGATTAAAATCTTGCAGAAAGAAAAGGGGGGGGGGGAATGAAGGACAAAAGAGGAAAGTTAATGAAGGACTGACCTGGAAACCAATATCTGTTCCTTGGAATTTGCTAACTTCCTCTCACAAGACCCTGAGATAACAAAAATTCACACTGCCCTCCTTTCTGCCCCTCCTTTCCTGTGAGTCAACAGGTGGTCCTATCTCTTAGGAAACAAAGAGATAGCTGTAACTCTGGTATGCCCAAACAAAATTAATTAGCACACCCTGAGGCCCTAAGGTCTGTTGACCCTCATAGCAGACTATCCGGCCTCCAAGGGTCACATACTCAATGGACAGAGGGTCCCACCCCCTCCCTAAGCTTGTGGGTTTGCCTTTAAAAACACCTGGGCCCAGAGGAGGGGGCTTCTCTTTAGCCTGTGTGCTGGAGGAGCCCATTTGAGCAAATGTTTCCTGTTCATTAAAGCCTCTTGCGTTTTGCAGCAACTGAACTGGACATTGAGTTCTTGGGGTACCTACAGAAACTGGAAGACTCCTCATTCTGAGGGTCTTACAAGGTGTAATAGAAACTAAAGTAAGATGGGATGAATACGATCAAAACATATTAGATGAGTGTTTGAGAATGTCAAAATGAAACTCATTATGTATTGTAGTGAGGTAGTCCTTCTATAGCACTGACCACGCCCATTGGGGGGTGGAGCGATGGGCGGAGGTGACCTGAGGAAGGAGGTCGGAGGGGGCCAGGAAGGCGCGCTCTCTTTCTGGCGTGACTCGGACAGGAGAGGATCGGGTTGAATTTCCTGGTGTTCATCTGTCTAGGTTGTAAGTTATTTCTCCCTGAATAAACATCTATTTGGCCTATTTGTTTATCCTGATCCTTATTTACCGCAATAATGTATAATTAATATGTGCTAATTAAAACTAAAAAAGATACCCCCAACTAAGTATAGTAATCATTTTTCATTATTCACGGATTATGAAAACATTTTTGAACAAAAATCCACCATGGGTACAGCCACACTTCTTAGACTAGCTGGGGAGCCACACAGGGTTTTCTCAGCCTATAGCACAGGCTGGATACAGAGTTTGATTCCAGGGATCATTGTAATACAACCTGGACCAGAGACCATCAGTGCCCAACTTGGAAGCTGCTCTCTTCCCTCAGTCTGTCAGAATCATCAGCTCCCAGAGCACGTTTGAACATGTTGCTCCGCTGTCCTAGAATGATCCTCTTTCAGGCCTGGCCAGCCTCCTGGGGAAGTCCCCTGACTCATCATTCTCCATTGCCTAGCATGTGGCCCTGCCCATCACCACAAGACCACAGCAGGGTTTCTATCATCATTCAACCACTCTGTGTGTCACTGTTTCCAATGTCATTGTGTAATCCAGACATTTGAAAGAGGAGCCTGGTTGCCATCTGGGAGACCAGAGCCCTTGTCACCCTGTTGCATCTCATGTGGACCAGGTATTGCCTGCCTATTGCCGAGGGACTGATTATACTCATCTGGAATGACCATGACAGTGCCACCTGTCTGCTAGCTATCTTAACCTTGGTTGGTAGTTGAACCCACTTTTCCTTCCCTCCCTCCTCCTCTCCCTTCCCTTTCCTCTTTCTTTCCTCCTTCCCTCTTTTACTTCTTCCTTCCTTTCCTCTCTTCCTCTCTGTCTCTGTCCACCTGACTTTTCTTTCCATGTTTTCTTTCCTCTCTTTCTGTTTTAAAGAAGGAATTCATCCCACTCAATTTGCTGGAGCTGCAGTGCTGACCTGGCTGATAAGAAAGCTCCACCTGCTGCTCACTGGGTCTTGCTATGAGACAATAGTCCAAGACAGCCTGGCCACAGAGTCACTGAGCTTTAGGATATGGGTCTCATAGTGTAAGCAGCCATCTAACCAACAGTCAGAGAATCTGCCTGAGATATAGATTGGTGGCACCAATGGGTTGCTTGATCTAGCCATTCCTAAAGACAGATACACACCTGTGCTTCCAGTGACACCAACCAACAAATCCATCACCTCACTTTAAAAACAGCAAAAACAGAAAGAAAAGACTCTTGACTATGCTAGTATCTTATTTCAATGGCTCTCAGGGAGCATGTTTTTCAGTACTCATACCTTTGTGTGACTGTGGGCAACTTGTTTTAAACAGTGGAAGGAGGTGGGCATGATGTGGCACTGTCTTACTTTGTGTTTTTATTGCTATGAAGAGACACCACAACCAGAACAACCACATTCAAACTTATCACATTTTACTCCCTGGGACCCATAAACCTTTAACAATATCATAAAGCAAAATTACAGAAACACGACAAACTCATGGAAATTGAACAATGTGCAATTGCACCATTCCTGGGTCAAGGAAGAAATAAAGAAAGAAATTAAAGACTTTCTAGAACTCAATGGGAACAAAGACACAACATACCCAAACTTATGGGATGCTTTGAAAGCAATACTAAATGGAAAGTTCATAGCACTAAGTGTCCAAATGAAGAAACTGGAGAATAGTCACACTAGAGAATTAATAGCACAACTGAAAGTTCTAGAACAGAAAGAAGCAAACTCACTCTGGAGGAGTAGATGCCAGGAAATAATCAAATTGAGGGCTGAAATCAATAACGTAGAAACTAGGAAAACAATACAAAGAATCAATGTAATAAATAGTTGGCTCTTTGAGAAAATCAACAAGATAGAAAAACCTTTATCCAAACTAACCAAAAGGCAGAGAGAGAACATACAAATTAACAAAATCAGGAATGAAAAGGGAGACATAACAATGGACACTGAGGAAATCCAGAGGGTCTTCAGGTCATACTTTGAAAACCCGTACTCCACAAAATTTTAAAATTTAAAGGAAATGGACAATTTTCTAGATAGATATCACTTACCAAAATTAAATCAAGAGCAAATAAGCAATTTAAATAAACATATAACCCCTAATAAAATAGAAGCAGTCATCAAAAGTATCCCAACCAAAAAAGGCCCAGGGCCAAATAATTTCAGAGCACAATTCCACCAGAAATTCAAAGAAGAGCTAATATCAATACTCTTCAAATTGTTGCACACAATAGAAGCAGAAGGGTCATTGACAAACTCTTTTTATGAGGCTACAATTACCTTGGTACCAAGCCACACAAAGACACAACTAAGAAAGAGAACTACAGACCAATATCCCTCATGAACACTGATGCAAAAATACTCAATAAAACACTGGCAAATTGAGTCCAAGAACACATCAGAGAAATCATCCACCATGACCCAGTAGGCTTCATTCCAGGGATGCAGGGATGGTTCAACATATGAACATCCATCAATGTGATCTACCACATAAACAAACTGAAAAAGAAAAACCACATGATCATCCCACTAGATGCTGAAAATGCCTTTGACAAAATCCAACACCCCTTCATGATACAGCTCTTGAAGAAGTCAGGGATAACAGAATCATACTTAAACACAATAAAAGCAATATACAGGAAACCAACAGCCAACATGAAACAAAATGGAGAGAAACTCAATGCAATTCCTCTAAAATCAGGAACAAGACAAGGCTCTCCACTCTCTTCATATCTCTTCAATATTGTACTTGAAGTTTTAGCCAGAGCAATAAGACAACAAAAGGAGATCAAGGGGATACAAATTGGAAAGGAAGAGGTTCAAACTTTCACTATTTGCAGATGATATGATAGTTTATATAGGTGACCTAAAAGACTCTACCAGGGAACTCCTACAGCTGATAAACATTTTCATTAAATTAGCAGGATACAAGATGAACTAAAAAAAAAAAATCAGTAGCCCTACTATATACAGAGGATAAAGGGGTTGAGAAAGAAATCAGAGAAACATCACCCTTTACAATAGCCACAAACAACATAAAATATCTTGGGATAACTAACCAAACAAGTGAAAGACCTATATAGCAAGAACTTTGTGTCTTTAAAGAAAAGAATTAAAGAAGATACCAGAAAATGGATAGATCTCCCATGCTCTTGGATAGGTAGGATAAACATAGTAAAAGTGGCAGTCTTGCCAAAAACAATCTACAGATTCAATGTAATCCCCACCAAAATCCCAGAACAATTCTTCACAGACCTTGGAAGAACAATCCTCAAGTTTATATGGAAAAACAAAAGACCCAAGATAGCCAAAACAACCCTGTACAATAAAGTAACTTCAGGAGGCATCACCATCCCTGACTTTAAGCTCTATTATAGAACTATAGTCTTGAAAACAGCTTGGTATTGGTGCAAAAATAGACAGGTAGACCAATGGAATCAAATTGAAAACCCTGATATTAACCCACACATCTATGAGCACCTGATTTTTGATAAAGAGGTTAAAATTGTACAATGAAAAAAAGGAAGCATCTTCAACAAATGGTGCTGGCATAACTGGATGCAGATAGGTCCATATCTATCGCCATGCGCAAAACTCAAGTCCAAATGGATCAAAGACTGCAACATAAATTCAGCCACACTGAACCTCTTAGAAGAGAAAGTGGGAGATACCTTGAACAAATTAGTACAGGAGACCGCCTCCTGAACATAACACCAGTAACACAGACACTGAGATTGACAAATTAATAAATGGGACCTCCTGAAACTGAGAAGCTTCTGTAAGGCAAAGGACACAGTCAGCAAGACAAAAATGGCAGCCCACAGAATGGGAAAAGATACTCACCAACCCCATATCTGACAGAGGGCTGATTTCCAAAATACACAAAGACTTCAAGAATCTAGCTAACAAAATACCAAATAATCCAATTAAAACATGTGGTACAGAATTAAATAGAGAATTCTCAATAGAGAAATCTAAAATGGCTGAAAGACTCTTAAAGTGTTCAACATCCTTAGCTATCAGGGAAATGCAAATCAAAACAACTCTGAGATACCATCTTACTCCTGTCAGAATGGCTAAAATAAAAAACACCAAAGACAGTTTATGCTGCTGAGGATGTGGAGAAAGGGGTACATTCCTCCACTGCTGTTGGGAGTGCGAACTCATACAACCACTTTGGAAATCAATATGGCAATTTCTCTGAAAAATGGTACTCAGTCTACCACAAGATCCAGCAATTTCACTGTCAAGCATATACCCAAAAGATGCACATTCATACAACAAGGACATTTGTTCAACTATGTACATAGCAGCACTATTTGTAATAGCCAGAACCTAGAAGCAACCTAGATGCCCCTCAACTGAAGAATGGATAAAGAAGATGTGGCACATTTATACAATGGAATACAAATCTGCAGAAAAAAAAAAAAACAATGGAATCTTGAAATTTGCAGGCAAGTGGATGGAATTAGAAGAAAACATCCTGACTGAGGTAATCCAATCACAAAAAGACAAACATGATATGTACTCACTCAAATATGGATTTTAGACATAGAGCAAAGGATCACCAGCCTACAATCCACACCACCAGAAAAGCTAGGAAACAAGATGGACCCTAAGAGAAACATACATAATCCCCCTGAAAAGGGGAAAGGGACAAGATCTTCCTAGCAAATTGGGAGCATGGGGGAAGAGGAGAGGGAGTTAGCAGAAAGAGAAGGGGAGAAGAGGAGAGGAGGACATGAGGGAGCAGGAAGATTGAGTCAGGGGAAGAATAGAGGAGAACAAGAAAAGAGATACCGTAATAGAGAGAAAGAGAGCCATTATAGGTTTAGAGAGAGATCTGGCACTAGGGAAATGTCCAGGGATCCACAAAGATGACCCCAACTAAGAATCTGCACAATAGTGGAGAGGCTACCCTAAATGCCCTTTCCTGATCATGAGACTTATGACTACCTTATATGCCATCCTAGAGCCTTCATCCAGCTGATGGAAGCAGAAGCAGACACGACCTGAACAAGGGGGAGCTTGTGGACCCCAGACTGATAGCTGGGAAACCAGCATAGGACCTACCTAGACTCCTTGAATGTGGGTGTTAGTTAAGAAGACTGGGCAGTCTATGGGGTCTCTGATAGTGAATCAGTATTTATCCCTACTATACAAATAGACTTCCAGAGCCCATTCCATACAGAGGGATACCCTCTCAGCCTAGACACATCAGGGAGGGCCTAGGCCCTGCTCCAAATTACAGACTTTGAAGATCACCCTCCTTGGGGAGCAAAAAGGAGATGGAATGGGGGTTGGAGGGAACAGAGGAGGAGGGGAGGGTGAGGGAACTGGGATCGACACGCAAAACAAGCTTGTTTCAAATTTAGATAAAAATGCTATTAAAAAAAAAGAAAATGTTCACCATCAAATGTTGGAACTTTTGTATGGTTAACATGTTTGGAATAGCAATATCTTCCACAGTTTAACACTCAACAGGGCTGAAAGTTAAACTGTAAAGTCGCTTCCTCTTTGCCCCAGCAGCTGGTTCCCCCTCCACAAGTATTCAGTGCTCCCAGCTTCCTAACTTCCTATGTCTCTTTCCAGAGATACTCAGTCCCACAAACTGTGGGGCTCCCAATGCTCTGGGGCTGGGCTAAAGATGTTTGGTGGTGACATCTGCCCTGACCCTCCATTTCTCATTGTTTATTTAAAGAGAATGTGTCTGTCATCTTTTTTTTTTTTTTTTTTTTTTTTCCTTTTTTAAGACAGAGTTTCTCTGCCTGTCCTGGAACTCACTTTATAGACCAGGCTGGCCTCAAATTCACAGAGACCTGCCTCTGCCTCCTGAGTGCTGGGATTAAAGGTGTGCACCACCACCACCTAACAAACACACACTCTTACAATGAAAGTGCCTCCAGATAGTGTTTCCATGAGAGCATGGTCCTGAGACCTTGCCCTTTCAGAAGCCTAGGTTGCCTTTCAACATTGCTGAGTGGGTATGATTTGCTGTGGGCGTGGTTTGTGTGGAGAAGCTGGGGGTGCTCCTGTGGAAGTTATGGCCAGTAGAAGTGCGCCTTTCATATTCTGGAGGCAAAAGTCCATTGTCAGAGTATGGCAGGTTGTTTCTTATGAGATGGCCACAGATATGTGCTTCTCTGGTGTCCTCCCATGACCTCCATGGGTGTCATTCCTCTCTTATTAGAACTTAAGTCACTCTGGACCAGAGCCCACTAACCTGACAACTTCCGTAAAGACCTTGTCATGTGACATGGTCACAATTGGAAGCCTATGTGTTGGAACTTCAGCACATGGGGACAGGACACAATCTGGCTTATAACTCTGGACACAATGGTGGTGAGAGGTGAATTTTTGTCCCCTTTGCTGTGGGGACACCTGGGCATTCTGATGCTGATTCACAAGGGTGCTGACCCTAGAGAGAACACACATGCCCTCAGTGGGGATGGGGCTCTGCTACTGGTGAGGAAGGAGTACCAGCCCTGAGTCAGCAATAATGAATGGAAATTAGCTTAACTGCCCCATCGCCCACACAGATGCAGGAAAACCTGTGAATACATGAGAAACCATGCTGTCTGTGATCTTCCATCTTGCTACATGACTTGGTTTATTGGGGTGATGAATGAACCAGAGACTGAGCTGGGGAGTGAGGAAGATGTTTTCAGGAGAAGACATGGCCTTACAATGAGGACACCCTGATGCAGGCAGAAGTCCAGACACCTCATGCTTTCAAGTTGTAGCAGGCCTCCCTTCCCTGTCCACTTCACAGTTCCAGGCCGCACATGTCATGGTTTAAATCCCTCTCCATCTCCTCTGAGCACCATTAAGACAGGTGGTCTTTCAGAAAAAGGTCACAGAACCCAGGTGGCCAAGAGTCACTGTCTCCTTGGCTCTCATAGCCCTTAGCTGGTACCTCTGGCCCAAGCCACATTTCTTCCAAACTCCAGTGACTCTGAGGCCCACCTAGCCCTGTCTATTGTCCCCATCTTCTGGTTTTCCTGTCTTGTGTGGGTCCTCACTTTCCAGCAGGGATGGTGTCTGTTAGTTCATTTGTTTGCCATATTGGGGTTTGAACCCTAGACCTCACACATGCTAGGCAAGTATTCTACCACTGAACCATATCCCTGTCCCCTTTTCTTAAGCTTTTAATTTTGAGATAGGGTCTTGCAAAATAGATCAAGCTTGTTTTGAACTTCCTGTGTATCTCAGGATGGTCTTGAACTTCTGGACCTCCTGCCTCAGCCTCATGAGTCCTATGTTGTGACCTCTATAACCCTTTCTCCTCTGACTCACTGCCTCTCACAGCTTCCCCAACCAGATCCATTTTATACATGAAGACTGGCCCAAGGTCACATAGGGACAGTAACAGAGCTAGGCTGTCATCTTTCTCTCCTGGGCTTTAGCCTCTATGGTGAAGGGGAGCCACCCAGCTCAGAATCTGCCTGTCAGAAATGGAGCAGAGATTCCTTGAGTCAATATACGTCACCCCACACCACTGACCTCACAAATATCACTGGATCTGCAGGTCCACCTGTGGCCAGCGTCCTGGACTGCAGCAGCTCTGTATCTTGTTCCCTGCCACAGCAGGTGGAAATAGCGTGAACTAAGGAAATCTCACCAGCAAAGATAACAGCTGAATACTTGTCTCCTGGCAGGCCATGCCTAAGAGAATGCTGACCCACACACACCAGCATCTGTCCCATTCCACAGGCTGGAAGGCAGAGCTGGCTCTGGGCATGAGTGCACATGCTAGACCAGGTTGTGTGACCTTGAATGAGTGATTTAAGCTCTCTGAACCTCAGTTTTATGTTCATCTGTGAAAAGAGAATAGACAAGTCATTTTGGAATGATACATATAAAGTGCAACATGCATGGACCTCTTTAGCTGAAAACTGTGAGAAAAATTTAAATCTGGGGGATAGAAGGGATGGGGCAGTGTCAGGTTATATCATTAGCCTCTGTACCAGGTTCTCTGTCACAGAAAACAAAACCAAACTAAACTAACTAAAAACAGTTCTGGGGAGATGGCTCAGTCAGTAAAGTGGCATGCAAATAAAAGAACCTGAGTTCAGCTCTCCAGTACCCACATAAAAAGCCAGTGGCCTCAGCATTTAGGGAAAGGAACCGGGACAGGCAGATGCAGGCCAGCCATTCTGGCTGAGTCAGTAACCCTCAGGTTCAATGTCTCAAAAATGAGGTAGAGTGCTATTGAGAAAGACACCTGATGTCAACTTCCATACATATAGCACAGCCATATGCGTCTGCACACACCTGTACACACACAAATATACATGTATATGTAATACACATTACACACTCAGATATGCATGTGTATGTAATACACACACCTGTACACACCCGGATATGCATATATATATATGTGTGTGTGTGTGTGCGTGTGTGTGTGTGTGTATGTGTGTGTGTGTAATACACACCTGTGCACACAGATATGCATGTATATGTAATACACACACACACACACACACACACACACACACAAGCTAGGAGGTGGTTCCACTGCAGACAGTTGTTGCCTTTGAGACACCTGTTTGAGGTGGAGGGCTGGGGTGGGGTGTCTCAAGTCCAGAAGAGCCACCTTGGGTCTCAAGCACACTGGTCCCTCAGATGACCTCCCTCATCCTGCGGAGCTGGCCACTCCAGAACCCACCTCAATGAGTGCTTCCTGGGCTCCAGATGCCAGAATTTCATACCCATCTGCCCACAGCCAGTCCCTTACCATGCCAGTCTCAGTGTTGACACACGTCATCCTCTAAGCATCCCTCTTGGAGTGTCCCTCGGGGCCCAGGCCCAGGCCTCCCCTGTTTGCACAGTAATGGAGAATCGAGGCCAGCTCCTCATGGTCGGTGAAACCCAATCCTAACCTTCCCCATAAGACCAACCCTACTCAGCCTGGCACCAACTCCCTCTTTCCAACAGGACCTGGACAGGAGTGTTTCCAGCACAGCAAGGGACTACCTTTTTGTAACCCTCCAGGGATGATAGTCTGAGAAGACAGGCAGAGGAAGAGCATCCTTGGGGGTCCTGTATTAAGCTGAACCTGAATCTTCATGGATTTAGTCCATCTCCCCTCATCTTAAGGCAGGGTGGATTGTATTGTCTTGTCACTTTGTCCAATCAGAATGTCTTCACTGATAAACTTAAATTTCTGGTTAACACCCTTGTAAAACTAACTAGGTTTTTAAAGTAAAACCAAGGTGGCCAGGATTAACGCAGACTCAAAGCAGAAGGGCTGGGTGAGTTTTAGGATCATCTCCTTGGGATTTAGGATGTGCGTTCTAGCTGTATGGCCTCAGACAAGTC
The DNA here is from genome assembly GCF_943737965.1 of Phodopus roborovskii. Lineage (NCBI taxonomy): Eukaryota > Metazoa > Chordata > Mammalia > Rodentia > Cricetidae > Phodopus > Phodopus roborovskii. The sequence goes on along the minus strand of NW_026126459.1, from coordinate 2,875,608 downwards.
TCTAAACCTCTCTGAGATGCTGTATCTTCACATTCTTGCGATCTATGTCAGTAAGGTGATGTACTTAAAGCATGAGGCACACAGTAGATGCTCAGTAAATGTACCCCACCAATGCAGTTCACCTAACAAAGCTGACGGAACAGGACTGTTAGTTGCCAGGGCTTCCCTCCTGGTGAAGCCTGCCCCCCCAACCCTGGTCTATTGTGTTCATACAAGAAAGAAAAGGAACAGTATTTTGAAGCCAAAGGAACCTGGATTTAAAACATATTTCTGCTCGGTGACCTTAAGCAAATTGGTCAACCTCTCTGAGCCTTTTTCTTCTTCTATCAGTTTAATGGGAAAGGCACCGGGCACTTGTTTGTGTCTGAGAAGACACAAGGACAAGCATGAGCATTGTTCCCATGTAATTACTTACCAGCCTCTTCAAGGGTCTTCTAGGCCTTCTCAAGGAGTGCTCTGCAAGACTTGGCTGGAGCCCAGGCCCTCTGGGCTCAGGCTCACCCATGACTCCATGACTCCAACTTCTAGTCCTCCCTGATGACATTGAAGCCCTGTGTCTAGCCCTGACCCCTCTCCAGATGTACTGAGAACCTTCTGGGTGTCCCTAAGTCCTGGCTGGGCTGCCATGTCTTCTTGGTTGGGATTGGTCTGCTACCCTGACCTCCATCTCTTGGTCATAGCATCTGATCATGATGGAAGTTACAATCAAGAGCCTGGAACGTTCAGCTCTAGGGTCTTCTCCCTGGACCCTGGAGCCATCTCCTGAATGCAGAAACTTCTTAAGACAGTACTGCATTGCCCCACTAATCAGGCTTGGAAAACCCAGAAACCTTGTGAGATGTTGGTCTTGATTGTCAGCCTGACCAAGTTTAGAGCCCCCAGCATTTAAAGAAGCCCACTTCCAGAGAGTAACTCTCGAGGCTCTGGCCTGACTCCTGCCTTAACCCAAGCATGGGGAAGTGGTAGACTGGGGAAAGAGGTGCCACACTAGAGACCAGCCTTTCCACCAAGCTCTGCCTGCTACAGGCCGGGAACAATGGAGTGACTAACTAACTGAGACTGATGTCCTCCTCTTAAAGATGATTTTCCCAGATGGGAAACTGATGCACAGAGGAAGATGCTTGTCCAAAAGTGGGCAATGTGTCTCTTTCTGACAGACATTGGCCCACTACATGGAAGTACCAGCTCTGGTCTTAGTTGCAGGTCGGGGGGAAAGGTGAACACACCAGGGTGTGTCCACCTGGTGAACCAGAGATGTTTTTGTTTTTGTTTTTTTCTTCACCGCCTGTTTGAGCTCAAGCTGGGCTTCCCCACCACAGTCCACCCTCCACTCAAAGCCAATGGTGGCGAGTGGGGAGTGTCACCTCTCTGCCTCTTACTTATCTTCCATGGAACGCTGGAACTCCGAGGCCACTGCCAAGAATGAGACTTCATGACTGACCATGTCAGTGCCTGGAGGTTTGCTTTCAGGGTAGGGGAAAGGAGAGGAGTGTTTCGTGATGTTCATATTAGACACTCAATAAATCCTTGTTGTACTCCTGCATCCAGTCACAGGTCTCCAAACTCAGGCCTTGAACAGTATCTGCAACCCAAGACACTAGATCAGAGACCCTTTGAAAACCAGGGAAGTGATGGGCCTTTCTCCCTCAGGGTGCCCTTGCCAGTGACATTGGGCACATGTTGCCAGGACTTCCAAGCTTCTCTCAAACTCAAGCATAGCTATGCTTCACAGATGGGAAACTGATGCACAGAGGAAGATGCTTGTCCAAAAGTGGGCAATGTGTCTCTTTCTGACAGACATTGGCCCACTACATGGAAGTACCAGCTCTGGTCCCAGTTGCAGGTCAAGAACCATGAGTTGCAGGCCCTTAGCACCCCACATCACTGCCACAGGTATTACCCCAATGCTTCAGGGTGTAGTAAGGACATAGTATGTGCAAGCAACCATTGTTCCCTTCTTCCCCTTTTCCTTTCCTTGCAAGCTTGGAACAAAGTGTGCTACCATCGGAGGTGATCATGGAAGGCTTCATGCAAGAGGTGTGCCCTGCTTGAACCTCGGTCCTGGGTGCTGTAGGGAGGTAGGGGCCAAGGGTTATTAATAGGCTTGGCTCAATAGGGCTGGATGGGGGTGAATGTGATACAGACACCCAGCACCGTGGCTAGGGAGGACCTGACACCAGAAGGGGAGGGGGCCAGGAACTGGGCAGGGGGAGCCATATCCCAAAATAGCCAGGACTGAAGACTATTTAAATGGCTGTCCCACCACCAGTCCCATTTCCCAACAGGATCCCCCACCAGCCCAGTTTTTCTGTACAGGCTCTGGCCTCTGCCTATCCAAGGTAAGTGATAGCCTCTGAGGTTGGAGAATGGAGAAAGCCGACTCAGGCTAATGGGAGGGACGGTCATGTTGCCATTTCTCTAGATTCAAAGTGACCATTGTTGAAGGTGGGACTCCTGGAGTCTCTACCTGTCTCTTGGGTGGTCTGGGCAAATCCTTCTCCCAAGGCTAGACCTCAGCTCTCCATCTGCCAGACCCAGAAGGTAGAGCCTTATGTCTGCCTACTCTAGTGGCTCCATCAAAGAGGAGGAAGGGCAGAGGGGTGGGAGGCAAGCACATGGGTGGGAAGTTGATTGGTTGAGTTGACAACACCCATTGCTTCACTGAGGAGGTCTCAGGTCCAGGGAGGGTGGTCCCACTGCTGAGGACTCAGCAACAGCAGATGGGGGAGTGGTATTAGCTTTTACTGTTGGAGCCAGCATGGGTCTCAGATGCACTGGGTTTGGTAGGTCTGAGCCTGGGGCATGAGAAAGGATATATAAGAGGTGAATAGTACAACAAGTCAATGGGGCAGAACTGACCCTGCTCTGCCACTGCCTTTATAGGGGTCTCTAGACACTTGGAGACTCTGGGATCAGTATAGCACAAGGGTTTCCATCTGGGGAAACAGATGCTGTAACTAGGCCACAGCATAAGCAGAGCTTGATGCTGACATGACAACACAGAACCCTGGCATGTTGGAGCAGGCAGTTCAGCTGGGAACAAGGGTTAGAATTTGAGGCCACCGAGTCAACTGAGTCAGGAGCCATAGGAGCTAAGACAGCTCAAGGGTCTGGGACAGCTGAGGGGTCTTGGGCAGGCCTCATGCCCAGAGCTTTGAAATCAGGGCCTGAAGCCAGCTGGTAGGCTCTAGCCCAAAGATGCTGACTCACCAGGAGGGGGCAGCTGGAGCCAGCCACTCCTAAGGTTTCCAGGAAGGGCAGCCTTCCAGGGCTCAGCCAGGGGAGACAGTGTTGACAGTGAGTGTCAGGCAACTTGAGCTACTGGGCAGCTGGGCAGCTGTCCCTTGGTCCCCAATATCATCACCATTTTGGACACCTACCTCAGGTCCCACACAGGGTACACCTACCTCCAACACAACTCAAGCAGACCAAAGCCCAGAGATAATAACTCAAGGTCATGCAGCGATTCGGTATAGCTCACAAGCAGAACCAAGACCTCTGGACTCTCAGTCCATTTCTTACATACTTCAAAGGCTGCTAGTCACAGTCTGAATCTTTGGAGACCTGAGGGAAGATGGCACTGAACTCTGGTCCCATGAGATGGAAGGTGTCCTAGTTCCCAGATGGGCCCTGAATAGTTGAGAAAGCGTGGTCTGATGGTGCCACCCCTTACCCCAATCATACGGCCAGCTAGAAAGGTGGGTAGTAATTCCACGAAGCTTCTCCCAGCTTAGCCACCTTAGAGGGGTCTTCAGGAGTTAGAGGGGAGATGGTCCAAGTGTGGGTGGCCCTGGAAACCAGGAAGTCTGAGAAAGGGGTCTTCTGTGCTGGCACCTTGCCTCAGAAACCAAACAAGTTTCAGAATGTGCTGCTCTGGTCAGGTGATGGACAGAGCCCAGACAGAGCCTCTGCACCCAGGTCTGTCCCAGTCCAGGCCACCTCCTCCCTGGGTCCTGTAGCTCAGGTTTCAAGACCTCAGCATTCAGATTTTTTCCGGCATAAATTTGCATCCAGGACAGAGGAGAGGAGGCTGCTGGAAGCATAGGGAAGAGAATAAGTATAAGGTCAGGAGGGCCCCTAGGGTGGAGACTGGCCAGCCTCATTTTTTCCCCAGCTAGAGGACATTATCCGAGAAGCCCAGATCTGGGCCTTGCTGCCTGCCATATGCCCTTGACTGCGAGATAATTTTCCAGTCCCTGCTGATGGCTCCTGAGATAAGGAGGTGGCCCTTGGCGACGGGGTCCTGGTCCGAGGCCTGGATGCAGAGGACCCGGGGCGTGCGGCTGCTCGGTTTAGCGGCTGACCGGACTGAGCAGCTGAGCTGTGTACTGAGCCAGGCGCCCCCTGGCGCGGAGCCAGGCAGGGCGGGCGTGCGCCTGGCGCGCGACACTGCAGCGCTGGTCATATGAGCAGAAAGGATGAGAAGAACACTTTTTAATCTTTTCGCACTTGCTCTGCCCGCTCAAACAGTTGCAGGATGTCGATGACAGACTTGCTCAGCGCTGAGGACATCAAGAAGGCGATAGGAGCCTTTGCTGGTGAGCGGTGTACTCCCCTGCCTGTCCCTGTCCCCTTGCCCTCTTCCCGCTCCTGGGGCATCCAGCATCCCTCTGCGAAGCCTCCCCAGTTTCTCCTGCCCACACATCGGTCCCCATCCTCGGGGTTGGCTCCCTGGTCCACTGCCTTCCAAGAGCTGCACTGGCTGTGCGCCCTGCCTGGGTCACACAAAGTTGAGGACGCAGAAGGGTGGCCTCTCTGGGAGGATTCCGGGACCCAGAACCAAGCAAGACCAGGGTGGGAAGAAGGAAGCGCTAGGATTCTGGGGCAGGAACCAGACTTCTCCTTTGGGAAGTGTAAAAGGGGCTGCAAACACAGGCTTTCTCTCCAAGAGACCCCTTTCCTCCACCTCCATTCCCAACAAGACTTTTCCTGGAAGATAGCCCAGGACAGACCTCAGTGCACAGTGACCTTTCTGCAGCAGGCATCCATTCCTGCTCAGCCTGGCTCAGAACCCCCTTACTACCCCCAGCTTCCAATCCTTTCAGGTAGTCCGGGAGAGGTGGCCCACTCAAATGTGTAAATTCTTTACTCTGAAGGAACTCTAGCTTAGATGCTGTTGCTCTTACCCATGTAGGGAAACTGAGGCTGGAGTAGGATGAAAGATGTAGAAGGTCACCCAGTCCAGCACACAAAGGATGAGAACTGAGGTGGCTTCAGAGCTTAATGCCCCACTTTGATGTGTCAGAGGTGGACAGAACAACTTTCCTCCCCTCCAACTCTGGGCTGAGGGGAGACCATGGTTCCTAAGAGTCTCTTGACTGAGGGGGACACCTATCTGCTTTTTTAGCTGCCTTTCCTCCAGGCACACACAGGAAGCTCCAGGAAGCCCCCTTCCCTTCCTTCCCCTTCCCATCCTTTCCCTTCCCTTCCCTTCCCTTCCCAGAGCACTATGACAACCCATTCGCTGTGCCTTGAGTCACCTTGTCACCTTGAGAAAGAAATTTAACTGAGCCTTTGGAAGTCCTTCATTCTCCCACCCCCAGGCACTAGGATGGGTCTCTGAGTCTGGGCAGAACTTCTGGGTCCTCCCCTCCCGCTCCCATGATGTGACCTTGGCAGAAATAAACACATTTCTGTCAACATTATATAGCCAAGAGAGAAAGCTGCCCTTCTGCCCCGGTTAGCATCCCTTGCATGCCCAGGTACAGCCCATCTAGGCACCACCCAAAAAGGCTTCATAGAATTACAGTCCTCTAGAGACTGACTGAGTGGCTCCTCAGTGTATATATGGGAGAGCCAAGAAGGTACTACCTTGGGCAGAGCCTCATTTCCTAGCTGGGCTCCCTCTGCCCTCCTGTTCCCACAACTTGGCAAGTGTCCTTTAACCATCCTTCCTTAACCTCCTCTTCCCCACCCCCCCAACAGCTGCAGACTCCTTCGACCACAAAAGGTTCTTCCAGATGGTGGGTCTGAAGAAAAAGAGCCCGGAAGATGTGAAGAAGGTGTTCCATATTCTGGACAAAGACAAAAGTGGCTTCATTGAGGAGGAAGAGCTTGGGTAAACTGAGGCCTGGGGGGAGGGACCTGGTACTATATCCTCAAATCACTCTGTACCCACATAGCAAGCAGGCTTAACTTTGCCCCCCACCAGGGCAATGTCCCAGACACCAGGGAAAGATACCTCCTGCTTCCAGGAGGGTCAAACCCTCAGCTCAGAGCACAGCTAACTAGGCTAAATTATATAGCCACTTAATATCACTAATGGAATGGAGTTACTTAATAATTTAATACCAATGAAGAGGAACTTATTTTGGCTGCCTCCCACCACAGGCAAGGCAGGAAGCATTCTTCTTAGAATGTCATTGATTTCCATGTGTCTGAAAGGCGTCTTCCCTGGTCTGGTCTGCAGACCCCATGCCTCTGGACCAGAACTGCAGCTAAGCAACTTCTGGGCAAGTCAGGGAAGCTGAGCCAGCTCTGAGGCTTCAGGGTCCTTGGAGCAAAGCACAGAGGAGAAGACAAACCCACATTAGCAAAGAACCCTCTGCCCTCATCTGCCTCAGCCACCTGGCCTGTATTTGATGACCCAGCTGTGCCTTCTGTTAAATTCAGACCAAGACTGCCTTGAATTTTGTTAGAAACAGGAGGAGGAATGTGTTTAGACATGCATTTTAAGTAGGAACTTCTTCAATCTGTCCTGTATCTCCTCCAAATTTTACCTCAAGGGCACCTTCTAGAACCTTCTCCCACCTGCCTATGTCTGAAAAGTGCACGTACATGCATGTATAGGTATATGCTAAGTCCTCCCTAATCTTAAGGTATCACCATCTCTAGAGAGACTCCCAATTCCTTCCTCACCTGGGTAGGAGGCATGTGCACCCCTCTGCCTCTTCCATCACGGTGTCCATTACCCTATCGCACATGAGGACTTGCCCTCTTCCCCATTTATGCAGGTGGCTTATTACGATCAGTATGGTGACCCCAACTTTTATATATTTATTGAATAAATGAAGGCAAGTATCCCCTAAATTTGGGTCAACCCTACATAGAGAGCAGTCATCCAACCCACCCTGACCCACCAAGGGTCAGACCAAGCCAGCTGGTCAGCCTAGCTGTGCACACACACCCCTGCCTATCCCAGCTTCCCCTGCCCTGTGAAGATGCCAGGCCACTATCCGTGAGGTGCTGCAAGGTGACCTTGGCCTGAGCCCCTCCCATTTTCTCCCTTTTCTCCTCCAGTTCCATTCTGAAGGGCTTCTCCTCAGATGCCAGAGACCTGTCTGCTAAAGAAACAAAGACACTGATGGCTGCTGGAGACAAGGATGGGGATGGCAAGATTGGGGTTGAAGGTGGGTAGCCATGACCATGACTCTGGAAACACTGGGACTCTGGGGTGTGTGGCAGCTAAAGTTTTGGTCTGTTGAAAGGAAAATGAGATGAGGAAAACAAAAACAAAAAACCCAGGTCAGAGATCTCCACCGTCAGGCACAGAAACTGTGTGTGGGGTGTGTGTGTGTGTCTGTATGTGTATACATATATGAGCAACCCATGACAAATGGCTTTCCTCCCCCCTTTCCTGCTGTGTGGGAAGGAGAATTGGAGATTTTCCCTGCTTTTTTGGGCCTAGGTTCTGATCCAGAATCTGCCTACAGTGGCTGTGTGACCTTGTATAGTGTCTTTCCTTCTCTGAACCTGAGGCTCATGTCTGTAACCAGAGGAGACAGGCCCACTGATCCCCCAAGGACCCTCAGGCTCTTGTAGTATCCAATTCCAAGGATGGAAATTCCTTATCTACTGCCCTCTCAGCATCTTGTCCCGGTGTCCAGTAACCTCAGACAAGTTTTTTGCTTCATTCAGATACATCATCCCATCATGGTAGGAGAGCCAGGGAAGTACAGTCACCAGGGACCCAGCTAGGAGTTACCATGCCCTCGAGGCTTCAGCAGCTTTGTTCAGAGCCCAGGCACAGCCCAGGTGGCTCACTATCCCACATCTTTATTTGGTCAACTTGCCTGGCATCTATAAGGCACACCCCAGAACTGTCAGCTCTTGTATGATACGTTGTAAGTGGCCAAAAGGATGCTCACAGTCTTAGCCTGGTTCAGAGAGCTTGGATGTGGGGTGTGGCAGAGATTTCAGATCTAGCCTGAATGTGGCTGAGTAACATGTTCTGCCACCACAAGCTGGTGTGGCAGCCTTTTAGGCAGACATCAAAGAAAGCTGCGTTTAGGTGCCCCTGGGGTTCAGATCCTAGCCTCTCTAGGGAAGTCACATAACTACTCCAGGCCTCAGAGTTTTCATCTTGAGGGAGTGATAGTTCTTCTCTCATGGGAAACCCATGAGGACTTGGTGTGCTAGTGTGTAAAGTGCTCAGGCCAAGAGCAGGTATGGAGCACAGAGCAGGTGCCTTTTGTGTGCTGCTAACTAAAGAAAAGGGAGATGGGGGCTAGATTGCGTGTGCACTTTAAGCCCCCAGTGTCTATTCCAGAAATGAATCAGGGACCTAGTAAATATCTGTTGCCTGAGGGGACTGCCCAGACCCCCACACTCCACTTCCCTTCTGCTTGTCACTGCTGTGACCTTGGGCACATCTCCTGCCTATACAAGATTCTTTTGTCTGTCATTTGGGGTGCATGAGCTTGTCCTAGGATCTATAAGTGGTGTGGGCAAAAACTGCTTTGGGGAAAGTACAAGATTCTGCAAGTACATGGGAAAGTATTAAGGAATTTTTAGTGAAAGCAAGAATGAATAATCCCTACTGAGTTTGAGTGCAAGGGGTGCCCTGGCCATAGGATACCAATGTTTGTTTTGTTTTGTTTTGTTTTGAGATGGCAGGAAGGAGGGGCTGAGCAGAGAGTACGGGAGAGTGGCTTGACAGCTCTTAGTAATTCTGACAAAGGCTGCTTTCACACCTCCTTCCCATCAACTCTTCTGGCTTCTACTGCAACTCAACTTGCCCTCCTTTTTTTTTTTTTTTTTTTTTTTTTTTTTTTTTCTTTTTTTGATGAAAGCCCAGAGCCAGAGGCAGGGTCTTCAATCTGGCTGCTCCCAGCCAATCTAAATGAGGAAGAAAACCAGGGCAGCCCTTGACCTGGTTCCCTCTTCCCACCTCTGCTGTCTGCTATACTTGGCCTTAAAAAGCCAACTAAACTGCTCCAAAAGACCCATAGACTCCCAAGGAGCAATGTGATGCCTAGTATCAGGTGAAATAAAGATAATTAGGACAAAGGTCCTGATGAGGAGCCTTTGAGCAGAAGCCCTGTAATCCCTAGCCCCAGGGATAAAGCTTTACCCATGAAAGCATGGACATATTGAAGGCATCACCAACACTTAGTAAGTACCCAATGAACATCAGCCATAAACTGTCCATGTTAGCTACATTCTGAGTATGGCCTTGTATACACACACACACACACACACACACACACACACACACGGTCAGGTAGGCTGAGCTTGTCTTAATTGAAAAACACAGGGGCAGAGTTATATTGGTTTCCAGACATGTTTGGATTTTGGAGTACTCGGATAGAGTGGCCATGACCCTGAAAGGTTTCAGATTTTTAGATTCAGGGTTAGGGACAGGCAGAGTGGAGGTGCAGGCAGCTGAGACTTGGAGGCCAAGAGGGTGGAATGCTACAGGTCAGGAATCAGAAAGTAGGGGCAAGTCCAGTCCTGGTATTGGCATCAGCAAAGTCACTGAGGCAGGAATGGTTAGGGCAGATTTAGAAAGAAGCCAGGCACTGGTTTTCCAGGAGTGATCAGGAACTACTCCCTAGGCATATAGCATGTCTGAGGCTGGAGCTGGGCTCGGCAGTGTAAACACCCAGCATGAGATAGTGATAGATGCTGACTTCACGGCTTGCTTCTCTGCACCACGCTTGGGTGTCCCTGAAGTAGGGTCTTTGCCTTCTTCTGTTCTCACCCCCAGTACCAAAAATAGGGTCTGGTGCACAGCGGGAGAGAACAAGAGAAGTCTAGTGAATGGATAAGAGAAGGAAGAAAGGACTGAGTGAGGGATAAATGAGTGAAGGAATGAACCAGTCAGTCAGTGAGGAAATGAGAGAGCAGGTGAATACAAACCCTGCAAGGCTGCAGGAAAGAGAGGGCTAACACCAGCATACAGAGAGGGGCTGTGCATGCACACAGGCTTGTGGCTTGTAGCCACAGGTACTCTGGGAATGCAGAGCCAAAACTGGCCTCTGTCCCAGGCTCTGCTTGTCTCTCTGAGGAGAGTGATGTTTTCCAATGGCTCTTTAAGTACTCAATTGCAGGAAAGGAGAAGGAAGACACAGCTATAGCATTACTCCTTCAGATTCTAGTATCTGGGGCAGCTACTTCCAGGAAGTTTAAAGGCATTTATGGATGGGATCGATTGCTAATGGCCACCCTAAAAGGCTGGGACCCAGCAGGAAAGAAGGGCAGGAGAAAAGGAGAGAGAGGCTGAAAAGAAGGGGGGAGGGCCCCACAGTCTAGCTGTGGCCATGAAGGCCAGACAGAGAGACACTTGTGGCAGGATCTCCTCTATTTCCCAGGCATGAATCTGTGGCTGAAGCTGATCTCTCTGGCTCCCACCCAGAAATGTTTGCATCCTGAGTGGGACCCAAGTACCCACAGTTCTAACAAGTTATATAGTGATGTCGATGGTCCAGGGAATCACAAAGAACTAGGGCTTTTCAGTAATTCTGTTGTCCTTTTACAAGTGAAACCCTGAAGCTTAAGAGGTGATATAGTACAGGGTCCCTCACAAGGGCTGAGCTTGGAAATCCTACCTACCTCACTACAGTGCTTGTCCCCAGCTTAGCTTTCCACATTCAATGCACAAGAAACACAGAGAAAACAGACTGAGGTCAGCAGACACCCCACATCCTGTGTGGCAGGGCACTACAGCCAGGTCTCCCCAGTCCAGCTTACTCAGCCCTCACAGAGCCTCCCAGCGCAGACTAGCTTTGTTCTCCACACAGACCTGAGCCTCAGCACACATGGAGGCTTGCTTGGCTGTGGAGGCAAGCACACTTCTCTTGCCCGCTGTCTTAGATTGATCTGCACACAACATGCTTGTATGTGTGTGTGCTCTGTTGGGCATCCTTCCCCCTTGTGACCTGGACCTAGTGATGGCCCTGCTTGTCTGTTCTGTGTGGCAATTGCAACTCAAGCAACTACCTATGTTTTGTGTTTTGCTCCTTCTGTTGAAAACATAGCTGTTATCACAGAAACGGAGCCTTTCTGCTTCCTTCTGGAAAAATCCTTATAGACTATTTGGGGTTCGGGGGAGTGATGGTCAGGTGTCACAGGTGGCAAGAACCAGAGCCTTCCTGTGCATAGACACCCATCCTGAGAACATCCTGGCTTTCCCACCATCTGGGCAACCGCCCCCTCACCCATGAAGTTGGTATAAAATACACACCTCTTGGCCTTCTTGCTTTGGCTTTAAAGTCACCCTGCTCCAAACCCTAATCCACACAGAAATGGAACTGTGTGTGAGACCAGAGGGCAAGGAGGACAGGAGACCCCTGCCTCACTGTGATTCCCATCCATCTGCTCCTGTGGGACTTGATATGGGGGTGCCAGTGAGGGCCAGCCCCCAGACCTTAGGTGAACAGTGTCTGGTTCTAATCCACTGCAACTCACAGCAGCCCCAGGAGGTCTAGGAGGCAAGGGCCACATCCTCACTAAGAGCTGTGGAAACTGAGGCCTCATGAACACTGAGAGCATGCATGCCCTTGGCGGGATGTGACCTAGGTTTCTTTTCCACAGGCTTCCTCCTCAAAGCCAAGCTGGGCCTTCGGAGTTATAAATGTTTCCATGCTTAGCAATCTGCTGCTCTATTCCCCCGGTGGACTTCCGCTAGCTCTGGCCTTATGCTGTGCTAGATAAGATGAAGCAAGGAGAAGATGCAGTGCTATTTATGTAACCGGCCTCTTGAAAAATGGAGCAGCGGTCAGGGCGGAACAAGACGTCCTCTCTTCGCTCACCTCTCTCCTTGCACTGCTGATTCTGCAGTCAGAGTCAGATGCAGGTCCCTTCCCATCGTCTTTGAGAAGAGACACAGCCAGGCTCAGTTAGCATCCTCACAGCTGGGGCCCAGCCTCAGTTTCCCCATAAATAACATGAGGATCAGAGCCAGGGAGGCCAAAATGGGATAAGATAGCTGGCAGTGCCTGGCAAAGAGTGAGTCCCCAGGACTGTTGATGCCTCCTCCTTGTGGCTGCCTGGCTTGACCCCGAGTGACACCGCCTCCTGTTCTGCAGCTGCATCAGGGGAAAGTGATCCTGTTTGCTGCACGGCACCTATCTGTAAGAAACCGAGCCCTGGAGCTATTTCGAGGGGAGGTGAGGTGATGAATCAGGAGCCGGCCTTTACTATGGTCATCAGAGCAGAAGGAAGGCAGGCCTTCCAGACGCTGACTCTGTGAGTCTCAATTTCACTCGGGGCTGTCAGCCTTTGCTAGATTCACCTGTCAAGAGCTTCTAAATTTGTCCGATCCCCCACAGCACCCAGGACTGGGGTGGCCCTAATTAGGCTAATTTCAGTTTCCTAAGGGAAAGAGCAGAATGGCTAACCCTCTGCCTGCTGCCTCTCTCCTGCCACATTCCCTTGTGTCTCCCTCTCTTTCTGATTGGACAAGGAAGACATCAGGAAGTATCCTCAGAGGGGCTGGGGGTGGGCTTCAGACCATAGAGTAGCACTGTTCCTGTATATCTTATAAGAGAGAGAAGGAGGGGGGGGGACCTGTCCCTTGTACTTCATCAGGTACTGATTTAGTTGTACTCATTCTGTGTGCCAAGTGCCTCTCACCTGCATTTCATGCATCTCATGGCCTGAGGGATGTCCCCATTTTACATATGAGGAGATTGAGGTGGGGTTCTAACTTAGAGCATGTCAGGAGCTGCTTGGGTTTCCTGGGTGCCCTGATTTTATCATACTTGACCTTGGTTTGGGGAATTGCTGTAGAGGGTGTAATGTGACCTTATGTGCCCAGTGTGCTCATGCCCTTCCTTGTTGCTCTTCAGGAAAGTTGTGTGAACTGGCCTTATTCCCACTTCACAAAGCAGAACACTGAGGTTCAGAGAGGCAGCATGGTGGCTCACAGCCACCTAGCCAGTAACAATGGAACAAGACACAGGCTCAGGGCTAGGGTGGCTACAAGGTCATAGGCAGATGCCTTGATAGAGACAGATGATGAAGACCCACCCTAACAATGGGAGTGACAGTGACAGATGGAGATGACAGGCCCCTTTCGCTGCACCAGGCAGCAATCAAGCATTTGTGGATTGATCAGTGCAGTTCACCGTATAGAAGTGTGATGATGAGGGCAGCTGCCAAGAGCTGAGTGCTTTCTTGGGAGCCAGCCTCTGAACGAGGGCTGTGATGCTGGCTGGGCTGGCAGCCCCAAGAAGCAGTAGGCTCATGGGCCCCACTTTGAAGATAAGGAAACTGAGGCCGGAGTATCTAGCCAAACCAACAAGGAAAGGAACTATTGCTCCCCCTGCCCCTGCCTGCCCCAAATGCCAAGTTAGAATGTCTTTCTAAATGTTCTGAAAATGTCTCTGAACAAAAAGGACATTTTCCAGCTGGGATTGGAGGGGTCAGACATCTGGTCCAGGGAACCCAGAGAACGATGGAGCACAGGGTCCCTGCCCCACCTCCTCACACCCAGTTCACATCTGAGACCCTACTGCCAAATCTGTCGACCTAGATGTCCCAAAGTCTGTGTGTTTGTCATTTGCTTCTCTTTGGGGTGAGAGGAGATGTTTTAGAGGAGACCTTTGCCAGGAAAGCTGTTAGTTAATTGGCAGTTCCTAAGAACACTGCCCCGAGGAAGACACGAGAATCCTAAAGAGGTTCAGTGGCCCTGCTTTATTTGTCTACAGTGCCCTGGTCAGGGTTCTGGGGGGAGATAAAATTAGAATCCTGTGTTCCCTGCAAAAAGCCAGGCTCAGTGGCCCTAAGGATAGCCTAACTAATTCACAGAAGACCCTGGGGTTTGATGCATCGGGCTTTCGGAAACCTCTTGGGTCCAAAACATGCTCCCAGTCTGGGGAGCCAGCGCTAATTCCCTGGTCTGCCACACCCTGTTCTGTCTAGACTGCACCCAGCCTTGTGTAGATCGAATCTGATCCCAGCTTGTGGCAGGAGGTGAGAGTTGTCTTGCTGAGAAGCAGTCAGGAGCCCATAAACCCTAGTGTGTTTATAAACCCCCCTTCTCTCTGATAGCCCTGTGTGAGATATATGGGGGATTTTGTCATTACAGGATACAGGTCACTGGTTTGGTCAGTAGGGCCCACACAGGAACTTTATGCGGCTAGAGGAACAAATTATAGTCCTGCCATTTCTTTTCTTTCTGACCCTGACTGCTTTAGCCTCCATTTTCCCATTTGTAAAATGGGAATCACCTGTGTACCTCACAGACCTTGATGTACCCTAAAGAGGACTCAGAAGCAATATCACCCTTCACCCCTCATCCATTCATTCAACATTCAGTTATTCTCACCTGCAGGATGCTAGGCCAGACTAGCCACAGGGAAAGGGGTGAACCAGGGAGACAGTGTGGGTGATAGACAAATCTCCTAGTGTGCTAAGATGCATGGGCTAATGTGACAGAATCAGCAGTGTCGATATTCGAGCTGGGATATGTGTCACTCTATACTTAGGTTAAAGGAGGTCACAAATCTCCAGTAAAGACAGAATCTGAGAGTGACTGTGACCGGGATCCATCTGAGGCTGTGACCATGTTAGAGCTAAACCCTAAGGCCTCAGTTTCCCCACTGCAGGCAAGAAAGTGTCTATCTGTGGTAGTTCTAAGAATTCCCTGAGGTAATACTTGCCCCTGTAGACATTTGAAGAATGCTTCACAGATTCTCTCAGATACTCAGTGTGAACACCACACAGTATTAATGAGAGTTCTCACAGTAATACAAAGACAGCTTACAAACCACCCCTCCATCCCATCCTTCAGTCTCACTAGGCTCTTGGCTGAGAAAAGAGGTGATTGACACCTGGCCTGGGAGAACTTCTTTGAGTGTTCAATGTTTATTTACTTGTGTTCCCATCAGTGCCTCTCATCACTCAACCCAAGAATCTTTCAAGGCTTCAAGAACTTCACCTGCATACCTTGAGTCACAGTGCAGATTGTCACATCCAGGGACAAAAGGGTACAGTGTCTATTTCTCAGGTCAAACCTCAGGAAAGTGAGAAGCCCAGGCTTTGTCCCCTCACAGTGCCTGATCCAGGGCAGCTGCATGAGATTGCTGATGTAGCTGTCGTCAGTTTGCATTTTTAAAATGTTATTTATATTTGCAGAATATGACAGTAGCAGGAAGAGTCCCTTTGCCCTTCTGCCAACTTCTCTGGGGTTAACACTTATGTAACCTCAGTATAGGATGGCAAGTTAGGAGTGATATACACAGATGTTCTGTACAGACAGGGCAGACAGAGCAGACTTCAGGGGGCTCTTGGGATTCTCTGGTGGCCTTTGGAAGCTGCTTCACACTGATTTTTCATCCATCACTTATTCCCCCCACCAAGGGAATTGGCACTGCCTACCTCCATGGCTGCAGAAGGGACAGAAGCATACTAAGACTTTTTCCAGAAAGGGCTTAAACCTCTCCATCTTTTCTCATGTTGCAATGCTGCATTTTCTAGGGGTGATAGGAATTGGCAGACCAGAATCCCACAGGGTTCTCAGAGACAATGAATGACAAATTCCATGACTATTCTGATTTCTTGTGTCAAACAGCAGAATTGTGCAAAGAAACTGCTGGGCTGGGAGCCTCCATTTCCTCACCTGCAGATTAGGCATCATGATAAACAATAAGGCGGCTGTCAGAGCCAAAGAAGATACTGTACAGAAAGTGTTGGAAATAGCTAGAGCACAGCAGACATGAACAATCACAGGTGGTAACAGCATTGCTTTTCTTTTACAGAGTTCTCCACTCTGGTGGCTGAAAGCTAAATGGCGCTGACTGCCTGGGTCTCCCACCTCTCCACCCCCAATTCCCCATCTCAGCCCTTCTTGTGGCTCTCCTGAGTTTCTGTTCAGTTTGTTTATGTTATTTTTTACTCCCCCCCCCCCATCCTCTATGGCTCCTGAATGACACCATTCTTCTGGAAAATGATGGAGAAACAATAAAGGCTGTACCAATTGGACACGGACTGTAGGGAGGACCCAGGCCTGGTAGGGTATTGGTTTGGCACATTTTTTGAGGGCAGTGGGGTAGGCTAGGAAAGGTGTGGTTGATGGAAGGGCTGTACCCTGACATTTCCTCCATGTTGGATACTGAGTGCTTGAGTGGACCACCTCGTTCAATCCTTGCTCCTATCCCACAAGGGAGGTAATGGAACTTCCATGTTGAAGACACAGGAACCATTTTAAAGAGGGGAAATAAAGTGTTTGAGCCCACACATGATTACTCTATGTACCTGGACAGTCACCTTCAGGAATTGCTGGATCAAAGGACTCCAATGGTACTCTATTAATTGCTTTTGACTCTGCTGTGGCGAAAACCTGGCAAGAATAACTTTAGGAGATGACAGTTTATTTTGGCTCACTCCATCGAAGCAGTCTGTCACAGGGAAGTCAAGGAGGCAGGGATATGTATCAGGTCACACTGAATGACATCAAATCCACAAGTCAGGAATCAGGGAGAACTGAATGCTGGTACCCAGCTGGCTTCCTGGGAGTCCAGCCCATTGGGTGACGTGATCCACATTGGGTCTTCTTACTTCAGGCTAATCTACAAACTTCCTTATGTGCACACCCATAGATTTATTTACTAGACCAGTAGTTCTCAACCTTCCTAATGTTGTGTCTCTTTAATACAGTTCCTCATGTTGTGCTGACATAAACCATAAAATCTTCATTGCTACTTTGTAACTGTAATTTTGCTACTGTAATGAATCATCATATAAATATCTGTGTTTTCCAATGGTCTTAGGTGACCCCTGTAAAAGGGTCCTTCAACCCCCAAAAGTATAGTGACCCACAGGTTGAGAACTGCTGTCCTAGATGACTTTAGGTCCCACCAACTTGACAAGCTAAACCATCACAAATACCCACAAAAGCAACCCTTTCACTGCTTATCTCTAAGAAGTGCCTTCCTCCCTACTGAAATAGTGGCCAATTCAGACCCTCCTCCGGTGTAGGCAGAACTCCCCAGCATCTCAAATCATACGCTAGCAAGACCAGCAGAAATGGGCTCCTCCTTGCCTGTCACCCACTCAAAGGACCAGACTCAGATGCTTGGGTAGTCTCACTAAATTTTTAAGGAGAATGTGTTTGCAGGGACCCTTGCAGGATGCCATTTGCAGCAGTCCTGCAAGCTGTCCCAGTCATAACACCCCTGAATAACCGAGGAGAGTGAGACTCAGGGAAGGTCAGTGTTTTTAAAGGTCACACAGCACATAAGTAATAGAACCAGGACCCCAAGCCCCAAGGTACCCCCAGATCCTGAGGTCCCCCAGTCACCCAGCTAGGCTACCTCTATCACCCCCATTTGCACTCTCTCTGTATTACTCCCCCACCCCATAGACAGAACCTTATTTCCTTTCCTTAAACTCAGGGTCCCCTCCACCCACTTCCATCAAGACTGAGCTGGGAGCAGGAAGGAAGGAGGTGGACTGGGAGGAACCACTGAGCTAATGTCTTTTGCAGTATCGCACCACACATGGATAATAAGGAATGACTCAAATACCCCGGCCCACAGTGTCCCAGGGCAGGAGGCAGTTAGTGGGAACAAAGGAGTGCGGGTATTCAGGAAGAGCAGAGGTAGCCCTGGCAGAGTCGGCCGGGGCTCTCTAGCACCATAGGCTTGGAGATGCGACTGTAGCTGCACTGCTGGGGATGGACTTCCAAACCTGCCTCTCCTTCACACACCCACCATGTCTCAAGAGGCTCTGTGTGACCATCCATCATGATCTGAATGCCATATCCCTCAAGAGTTTCTGCAGAAATCTAATCAGCAGCTCGGGAGACTAAGAGATGGAGCCCGGGGAGCCTTGCCTTATAAATAGGCTTGAAGGACTGAGGTTGGGGAGGTGGTTGTTGGCAAAATACTCAGTGTGCAAGCTTGAGGGCCTGATTTTGGTTCTTGGTAGCTATACATAAATGTCAGGCATGGTGCCACACCTATAATCCTAGCACTGTAGATGCCGACACAGGAGGACCTAAGGGACTGGTTCATTGGCTATTCAGAAGCTAAATGAGCCCCAAGTTCAGTGAGAGACTATCCCAAGAAAATAAGAAAGAGAAGGGCTGGAGAGATGGCTCAGAGGTTAAAAGCACTGGTTCCTCTTCCAGAGGACAGGGTTGGATTCTCAGCAGACACACTGTGGTACAC
This sequence comes from Phodopus roborovskii, assembly GCF_943737965.1. NCBI lineage: Eukaryota > Metazoa > Chordata > Mammalia > Rodentia > Cricetidae > Phodopus > Phodopus roborovskii. The sequence goes on along the minus strand of NW_026126459.1, from coordinate 2,857,273 downwards.
AATCACCTATAACTCCAGATCCAGGGGATCTGATGACTTCTGGCCACTGCCACCGAGGGCACCAGGCAGGCAAGTAGTGCATATATGCATGTAGGTAAAACACATAAAATGGAAATAATAAGGTAAAAAGCAATAAGTAGACATGGGGAGTTGATTTCTGGCCACCTCATCACACATTCACACACATACACATGTATCTGGGCACACACATGTACATGGGAGCCCAAATACACAACATAACAAAACAGAGTTGGCAAGGTGGACCAGTGGGTAAAGGTGCTTGCTGTCAAGGCAGACAACCTGAGTTTGATCCCCAGGACCCATATGATGAAAGCAGAGAACCGAATCCCCACATATAAGTAGATACATCACATATAAGTAGATACATAGATAAATGCAAAACCAAACTTAAGAGATGGCCAAGAGCCTGTTTGTCTCTTCTCCATGTGGAAGAGGCCTTGTGCATGAAGCAGAGACCTTAGCCAATTCCAAGTCTGCCAGAGTCCTGACCTTGGATCTCCAGTCTTGAGGACAGTGAATAGCCCATCTCTGCCATGCACAAGCTGCCAAACATAAAGTGTTTGCTAAAGCAGCTGAGATGGACCAAAACATCACCTCTCAACCCATGCCACAGGCGCCCAAGGGCAATTTTTCACATAAGAAAAGGAAGGTTCTGGGAAGTTGGGTAACTTCCCCCAAACCACACAGCTAATACAACTGAAAATAGCTTTTTTTTTTTCTTATTCAACCATTGAACATAAAAACACAGCAAAGAACGACCCAGATGGCAGATGGAGATGACATTTTGCTTGAGGACAGCCCTGCCCTGGGAGCATACAGCCACAGTGGGGTGGGTGTATACTCAACAGAGTGAGACTAGGGGCCATTTTTAAAGTTCAAAGAGAGGAGAATCACACTATTGGACACTGTGATTACAAATGGGGTCAATGTCAGGTTGAGGGTGAAGACAGATATAGCAGATGTCCTTTTAAAGGTCAGAGGACAACTTCATGCTTTTAATTCTCTTGCCACAATGTGGTTCTGGGAATTGAACAGGTCATCTAGCAGAGCAGAAGTTCCCTGTACCTGATGAGCCATCATGCCAGCTGATAGTGATTGCCACTACAGCCCTTCACAAGAAAGCGCTTCACTGGGCAGGGCTATGGCTGTGGCAGGCTCTTTGGAGAAAAGCCTGGTGCTCTGCCCACTTGCATGTCTTTGCACTGTCCTGCAGAGGCCAGCCTGGGAATCCGCTTGACCATGAATGGTACCAGAATGTATAATATATTATAAACTATATATATAGTGTGTTTGTTGGCTTTACATTGCTTAACAGAGTACCTGAGGAAAAGTGGCTTCATGCCACATGCCTCCAGAATTTCTGTGGAAATCTAATCAGCAGCTCAGTAGCCTAAGAGATGGGGCCCTGGGAGCCTTGCCTTATACATAGGCTCAAAGAACAGAGGCTGTTGGTAAAATACTCAGTGTGCAAGCTTGAGGGTCTAAGTTTGATTCCTGGGCACCTATATCTTTAAAAAGACTTGTTTTGACCCATGGTTTTAGATGAGTTAGTGGTGTTTGCTTACTTTGTTGCTTTGGGCCCCAGGTGACTGGCAAGGGAGGTGTGCATGAGGAGGCTGCTCACCCAGGAAGGCAGTGGATGTTAAAGAGGTATACCTTCAGGGACACCAATAGCACACTTCCTCCAACTAGGCCCCATCCTTAATGGTCTGTCCAGCAAGAAGCTAGCCAGGAGCCCATCAAGGAGGAAGTTCCTACCCTCACACTGCAATCACGTCTCAATAGTGCCACCATCTGGAGAACAAGTCCTCCTGGTCACAGGAGCCTTAGAAGATGGTTTATATCCAAACCACCACACTACCCTTTCATTTTCTATGAAATGTCAAATTACAATGGACAGAGTACAGGTTAATGAGGGAGGGTGGCTACTTAGTGGGTGCAGAGTGTTTAAGGGGCATGAAAGGTTTGGAAACTAGAGAAAAGCTTGGGTCACATGTAAGTATGAATACACTAGATGCCACTTCCATGTGGTTATCTGACTGTCACATGACTTCACCTCTGCCATCAGCATCTACCTCTTATGTTTGGTAGTTAGGTCCCCAGAGAGTAAGACTCACTGGGCACTGGAACCCAAACACCAAATACAGTCACCACTGCCAAGCAATGTAAAGCTACGGCAGTATCTAGTTGCTCTTTTTTTGAGCAAAGCAACTTTTAAGGCAAAGATGTCACTCACAGACCAGCAGAACGCATGTTAAGCCTTTCTCATAACCTTGGCTATGGGTGTGGCCTGCAAGCTGGGTTTTGTGTGGTTCCACAAGAACTGTATGAGGACTGGTGATAGAGTTTCCAGGCTGTAGCTCTTGAGCATCCCTGGGGCTGCTGACCCGGAATACAGGCCTCCTCAAAGTACCCGGAATACAGGCCTCCTCAAGGTACCCGGAATACAGGCCTCCTCAAGGTACTGAGCATCCTGTCAAGACAGGCGTGTGCAAGTGGGGATGAGAGAACTTGTTGAAATACAGCCCCAGATGAGCTGTCAGGAGCACATTCCTCCTGGACCCACAGCTGTGTCTGAGCAGGCTTAGAGACCTTAAAAATCCAGTTCAGCTCCTGCTGACTGTCAGCTCCATTAATCCATCAGGTTCTTATCACCTAACCCAGGCATCACATGGAGGAACTCAAAGGAGGCACCTCACTCACACTAAGGAGACAGTGCCCAGTCCCTCCTTTGGACTTTCTCCTTCTCGGCTTGACATGGTGTGGACAACCCCAGCCAGGAAAGGCTCTGGTGTGCTGAAGTCACCAAGGTGAGAGGACAGGGTCTTTGTGTGGTGTCCTTCCTTGGGTGTCTCTGTCTGGACAGCTGGTTCCATGTGTGCTTGTCCTCTCTCCTTTACCCCGATGGTTGTCTCACTGCCAGCCAGAGCTCCCAATGGTACCTGTTAGCTTCCCCGGTGAGGGGACCCCACAGGGCCAGGCTCAGGCAATGAAAGGAGACTGCTGCGACCTGGGAGGGGAAGTCGTGGGTGACCTTCAGAAGGTTGCCGGTTCTTTAACGGCAAGTGTACACCTGTGATTCTCATCTTTTCTCCCCCTGCAGTTATGAGAATCAAAGACATTTTATAGGTGGCAATATTATATTACTGTCTACTATCTATTATAGCTGCCAGCTCATTCATACTTTCTAATTTTCATTTATTTATTTTTGTTTTGTTAAAGACAAAATCTAGCGACATAGTTCAAGCTGACCTGGAACTTGAGAACCTGATACAACTGCTCCCAACTGCTGGGTCATGGGCATGTGCCCCAGATGCAGGTCCCCAACACACACCCTGCTCCTTCCTGTCTTTCTATAAGAACTCTGCTTGGATATGTGGCCGTGATGTGCCCTGGGGTAGGGGAGGACTGCACTCTTGAGTAGACAACAGTTTAATCCACGAGAGCAATCAAGCCCCTGAGTGGAGTGCAGAAGGGCCTTTTGGACTTGTTCTTCCTCTAGCCCCACCCCATCCCACCCCCATTGCAAGGATGCAGCCTCAGAACCCAGAGGTGAGGCTGCCCTTCTCACTGTGAGAGGCTGAAGGTATAGCCACCATAGTTATGCTAGAAAGATTTTAGTTCCTTAGTGGCTTCTGGAAGCTGCTGACCTTGGTGGTTAGTTTGACAGAAGGAGCAGACTCTGATTGAGTTAAGTGGTCGTGGTTAACACAGGAAACAAACTTAAGTCTATCCAATACCACAACAATTAAAGGACATGTACACAGGCTGGGATGGTAAAATGTTTGCCATACAAGCATGATGCTCTGAGTTCAGGCACGTAAAAAGCCAAGTGCAGTATCTAACTTCTGCAATCCTAATGCTGGGAGAGGCAGAGGCAAGAAAATCTGGAGAGATAAACTAGTAGCTGATCTAGTGTCAAGAAATACTCTTTCTCAAAAAGAAAATAAGTTTTGTGTCAACTTGACACAAGCTAATTACCTGAGAAGAAACCAAAAATGCGGTTAAGGAAATGCTTCCCTAAGACTGACGTATGGGCAAGCTTGTGAACATTTTCTTAACTAGTGATTGATGTGGGAGGACCCAGCCCATTGTGAGTGGTGCCATCCCTGGGCAGGTGGTCCTAGGTTCTATAAGGATACATGCTGAGCAAGCCATGTGAGCAAGATTCCTCCTGATCTCTGCTTCAGTTCCTGACTCCAGGTTCCTACCTAAGTTTCTGCCTTGACTTCCCTGCATGTTAGACTATAAGCTATTAGACAAAATAAACCCTTTCATTCACTACTTGCTTTTAGTTGTGGTATTTGTCACAGCAATCAGAGCCCTGACTAAGACAAAGTGGGTGGAGGGATAGCTCTGTGGTTAAGAGCACTGGCTGTTCTTGCAGAGCACTGGGTTCAGTCCCAGCACACACATGGAGCTCACAAGCATCTGTAAGTCCAGTCTCAGAGGATCCAATGAGCTCTTCTGGCCTTCATGGGCACTACAATCACATGATACACTTATGTACATTCAGGCAAAAAAATGCAGCCCATACAATGTAAAATAAAAATTTTAAATCTTTACTAAGGTGGATAATGATTGAAGAAAATATATGATGTCAACATTTGTGCATACCTACCTACCTACCTACCTACCTACCTACACACATACACACACACACACAAACACACACACACACACACACCATGTACCATGTAATGGGCTGAACAATGTTTCCCAAAGAAGGCATGTCCCCCAGAAGCTCAGACTGTGACCATAGCAGGAATAAGAATAGGTAAATTGCAGATGGTATTCTGGTAAGGACTTTGGTGTGAGGACATCTGAATCAGAGTGTGCCCTGAATCCAATGACCTTACAAAGAGTCAAAAATGAAAGCCACATGGGAGAAGTCTATGTGTATACAGAGTCACAGAGTCAAAGGGGCCCAGCAACGAGCCAAGGATGGCCAAGAGTCACCAGAAGCTGGCAGAGGAACATGGCCCCAATACCTTGATCTCAGAGCTTCAAATTCTGTCATTTAAGGGACCACATTTGTCTGTCAGAGCAGCTCTGAGAAACTAACAGCTGAGGGGAAAGGTGCCATGCAAGCCACAGAATCTTCACTCGACAAGGAAGGATGAAGAGCTCTTCGGCTACAAAGAGAACCCTTCCAGACAGACCATATTTCCTGTGCTTCTTAGTGGAGGACTTTCTGTCCTCTCTGCCACAATCCTGGGGGGAGGAAGAGGTGACACAATAAATGCAGAGATGTTGCCTCCCACACCTCCCATCCTGAAGACTCCAGCCTGCTTTCCAAAGGCCCTTGATCTCAGCCCAGCAAAGATCCAGGGCTTGGCCTGGAGGAGAGCCTGCAGCAGGTACTGGGCAGGAAGGTGGGTCAGAACTTGGCAGCTTCCTCTCCAAGCCAGATTTCCAGCTCACTCCAGTTTCCATTGACTGTTCCTGGGCAAATGCCCCCAGCATGGTGATGGGCTGAAGGACCCCCTCTTCTGCCTCCTTCTTCTCTCTAGTTTACTGACCCATTTCCTATGGGAACCCCTTACAAGGAACCTCTTCTGCTCAAGTCCTTGCTGAGGGTGAACTTGGGAAGGCCAAGCGAGATGATGATGATCTCAGAACCCACTCCCTTATCCAGGCTAAAGGGGTCTGGTCCTTGAGGCTGGGTGCATCTCAACCCAGAAGTGCACTGGGATCCAGGATCCTCACAGGAAAGCAGCTAGCTCTCTGCAGCTGCTACAAGACAGGAAAGACTCAGCGGCACAGACCAGCATGGCATCAGTTCCAATTCTGTAGGCTCTTGACAGTCATGCTGGGAAATAGAGAATATTCTATCACATTCTGTATTCAGTGCAACACCCGTTGTGCTGACTTGGCAGCTCTCCAGCAAGAAGCCAGATCCCCTCTCTTATTACTCTGGCTTCTCCAGGTCTCAGGCCACTTGTCACTCTCTCTGCTAAGTTCACATTTGTGAACTCTCAAGGAATGAGCTGAGGGCAATCAGCTTGGCAGATTGCTCTGGTAAAAGTTGTCTGGAAAGCTGCTGCCAGATGAGAAATGGCTATGGCCCTGCAGCTTTGCAAAATCCCACACTGGAGCAGGGGTCAGCTGCAGGAGGACTGTTGCCCAGTTGCATCACAAGCTTCCACTTTGTCAACCAGGCTAGAGAGATCATTGTCATGGTGTGGGGCCAGCCTTAGATGTAGATGCTGCAAAGATACCCAGTTCTGCTAAATGACTTCCTTTGGTACTTTATTTCTACTTAAAAGAAATTACCTGTGAGTCTCACAATTCTTGCAAAGGAAGATTTCTGGTTTTGGAGAGGAGAGAGCATTCATGTTATTAATTTACCCATCCACTCATTCATTATTTTAAAAACAGGGTGCTCTAGAGTCATGGCCACAGATCACACCTGTCTGGAGTTTATTGTGTCACCATGGCAAGTGCTTTCTGTGCATAGTTAGTCCATGCACCTCCTCAGGGAAGGTCCTATGATCAGTTCTGTCTTACATAGAGGGAGGTAGAGGCTCAGCTAAGTTCCTGAGTTTTCCCAGGGCTGCCCAGCCTGCAGCTGGGAGAGTCAGGCTTGGGGCAGATCTGAACACTAACTTCTGTCCTGTGGTTTATGTCAGTTGAGGAGCTTCTCAGAACCTTCGTGTCCTTTGGCAAATGGCTGTGCCCATAGCAGGAGTTTGAATGAGGCCAAGACATCACATCATTTGGCATCTGCCCTTTAGCTTTGCAAGAGCCCAAGTGTTTGTTTCCACTAGATCAGATCTTGAGGGGGAGGGTCTTTAAAACTCTAGCAAGGAAGTTGGCAATGTGCAGGTGACTCCAGCACATGGTTTAATTTTTTGAGACTATATCTATGATACTCAGGCTGAGTTTGAACTCTTGTACTTGAACCATCCTCTTGCACTGGCCCCTTGAGCAACTGTGACCATAGGTATACACCACTGCACCCAACTCCAGTGTGTGTGTGTGTGTGCGTGCGTGCGTGCGTGCGTGCGTGCGAGCGTGCGTGCGTGCGTGCGTGCGTGCGTGTGTGTGTGTGTGTGTGTGTGTGTGTGTGTGTGTGTTTGGAGACATCCATATGTGTCTAGTTGCATGTGGAGACCAGATGTGACCTCTGGTGTCATTCATCAGGCACCTTTCACCTTATTCTATAGAGACATGGTCTGTCCCCAGCCTGGAGCCTGATGGATCAGCATTAAGCTCCAAGAAATTTCCTGTGTCTGCCTCCCCAACACTGTGGTTGCAAGCCCTTGATATCACACCCATTTTCTTTATGTGGGCTCTGAGGATGGAACTTGGATCCTTGTGCTTGTCATCTACCAACAGAGTCATCCCCTGTGTTTCTAAGGCAAGCTCTGGGTTCCTGGATCTCTGGTATGCATTTTGTTTACACTCAGCCTTCAAATGTTCAGCCTCCAAATGGAATCTACTGACTTAACGGTCCACCTGCCTGCCCCTCTGCCACCTGAGAGAGCCAGGAACATCCCTTTTGCCTTTGGGGCACTTAGCCTCAGAAGGTGTAAGCTGGGAGGTTTGAAAGACCGCCGGTCTCACTAGATCCCTTTATAGGATGTGACAGATGTTTGTGTGGGATTTCACAGATGAAGAGCTCTGGAATGTTCTGGAGGCTCCAGTCATCCCTACCTCACCCGACACTAACTAATGTGCTTGGCCAGTTCCATCCAGAAAGGTCCCTTAGCTCTGTCCTGTGGGCCACTGACATTTGTCTTTGTAACAACACTGTGTGCCAGTCAGAAAGGCTCCTTGGGTGTTGGTGATGCCCTACAGCTACATGGAGGAGGTGCCAGGAAACTGACCTCTGAATGGAATTCATCCTGGTACCAGGGAGATCTCTGGGGCTTTGATCAGCACTTTGTTGTTGGCAAAGCACATCTTAGGCAGTGTGAGCTGTCGGACTGCATCTTCATGGTAGCTGTTGGAGAGAGCAAGGGACTCTTGTGTGTGTCCCCCCCCCATTTAGCCATGGAAGTGTCCTCCTGTCTGACAATCACAGAAGGCTATGCTCAGCAGTGAGGCTTTCAGGGAGGAGGGTGGAGACAGAGCCCTAGAAGACTACCATTTCTGAAGCAGGGAGCCCCGACACATTAGCGAATCACCGGTTAGTGTGCCAGCTGCAGGAGGAGCCAGTGGGGAATGAAGTGTCTAGGTCAAGGAAAGCAGGACAGAGGGTGGTCCCAGGAAGCTGGAAGCTGATGGTCCCAGACAGAGTGAATGAAGCGCTGAGGCAGATGCTGCAAGGCATATGTAGAGAGGTCAGAGGACAGCTTGTGGAGGAAGTTGGTTCTCTCCTTCCACCTTGTGGGTCCCAGGAATCAAAATCAATGTCACCAGGCTTGGCTGATAGTGCCTTGACCCTCCCAACTATCTCAATGGCCTTAAAAAAGGTTTAAGGATGAAACTGGATGCTGAGTAGAAATGGGACAGATGAAGTTAACAGCAGATCTTAAGAGAGAATGAGAGAGCAGAGGTTTGTGCTGTTTGGGGGGCACTGAAGGACAGGCTAAGATGGTGTCCAAGTAGTAGTAGGCAATGGGCAATGGCCGGTCTAGCCAGGGTGGTAGGTCCTCCAGCTCTGGGGCATTATGGGAGGTGAGGATACCACAAAAGGAAGACAGGGGAAACAGTAAAGAACCGCTTACGTTATTCTTGTGGAGTTTGGCCTCTATCAAAGCAAGTCATTTGTGCTACTGAACCCTGTGAACACAGCAACACAATCTTCATGCACAGAACACAGAAAGAGAGCAGGCTCTGGGGTGTGTATCTAAGCCATGAACCTCCAGGGAGAGCCGATTGAGTTATCCATCCACCACTAGCCTCCTAGTGCCTCATCTAACCTGGAAAGGACAAGACACACTGACCATAGACAGTTTTGGAAGAGCAGCTTTTGCTGATCACAGATGCGCTGTCAAAGGACCATTAAAGAAGGCCTCAAGTGACTCTGGAGAAGTGATTCCCTCACTTTAAATAAAAGAATATCTGAAATCCATGAAAAACCAAGAGCGCCTGGCACCTGCCTGTGGCTGGCATTTTCCCCAGTGACTGCTGCCCCCTGCTGACCAAATCAGCCCATGGCAGCCTGCCTGGCAGACACAGCACACAGCTCTGGGCTCTTCCACTTTGCATTCTGAACACAGGGGGAGTGAGTCAGCTTCTGCCCTTTATTGAGACCAGCAGGGACACAGACAAGTAGTCCCGCTCCAGTGGTGGGCACACAAACCTCAAAGGTCATTGCCACAGGAAGCTTCACACCAATTGTGGTGCCTTGCCTTACGGCCACTGCCTCATGCAATCTCCCATCATGTCCAGGCTGTGTATCAGAACCATTTCCCTGCTGCACATCCATGTACTGCCATGGGAACAGGCAGAACAACAACTGAGTTGCTGAGACTTGAGGGGCAAGCAGAGAGAGATCAAAGCTGGACAGTCTGATCTCAAGACCTTAGGGTTTTCATTTTAAGTCAATAGCTTTTTCTAAATCAGCAGCTCCTGTCTGCGGAAGTGTTTGACCCCAAGGGGACATTGGACAATGATGGGTACTTTTTGTTGTTGTCTGCCAAGGGTGATTATTTGGATAGCTAGTGGGTCAGAGATGCTGGGGAAAGAAAAAAGAAATCTCGCAAAGTTCGTGGTAGCTCCCCACACCAAACAAAAAAGTTCCCCATATTAAAATATCAGCTGTGCCCAAAAGAAACCCTGATCTAAACCTACAAGACACCACAAAGTCCTGGCCCTCTCTACTCAGCACTGCCCCAGACACACATACATCAGAGTGAAAGAGTGTTAGTTCCCAGAAGTCATTCTTTCTGAGGCTCAGTCTAAACTATCGAGGTACCCTCCCTATTTATCCCCCCCCCACACACACACAATGGTCTATTTTGTTCCTAACAACTTTCCTGCTACATTATGTAATTAATGGGTTTCCAATGTCACCCAGACAGAGGGAGGATCCCACGCTGTTCTCAGTGTGTTAATGGAGGGACCTGGGCTATGCAGCTGGCCTGAGAAGCCCATGCCTCTTGCACAGACTGTGACAGCTGTCACTGAATGTCTTTATTCCGCAGCTCATACATGCTGCTGTCCAGGCTGTCAAGAGCTCAGTGACCCCAGAATGATCCAAAGGTCCCTGGGAACAATGTGTCAGTGGCTGCCTCTATGATCCACTCTCAAGAAAAGCCCTCTGTGCAAAGCCCCCATTTCATCACTAGCCCCCACAGCCATGCCTCCAACTTTGGGAGGAGCACTGTTAACCCTTCCTGTCCAGTAGAGACTTAGCTCCAGCTTAGCGTGCAATCAGGGGAGAGAGAGGAGCCAGGACCAAACTGCCCCCCTTGGAATGATTGCTGCCCTTCCTAGGGGCAACATTACCTGTGTGAGGACTGGTGCTCAAGAATAGGTGCTTGTTGGGCGGAGGTAGGGGGATGGCTCAGTGATGAAGGCCTTGACCTGGATTCAACTCCTAATACCATAAACAATAAGGACTAAATAAAATAAGCAACCAGTGATTGTCAAATTACCAGATGGGTAAATCCTATGAGATGTGTCCCCTTAAAAACACCCACTAAATGTCTCGTTATGCTGGAGACTGACCAAGAGGCAAATGTCCAAAAACTATTGTGTTTCTTCTCATGAAGCTCATCTTCAAGTGTAGAATTCTGGAAAGCACCATGGCACATTCTTGCCACCAGTAGCCAGTGCCAGGAAGACAATACGGTAAGGAAGGTGACAGGCTGCCAAATGCAAGAAGATTCTTTCAAGTGGATGCCTAGGGATGAACCCCTAGGGACATGCCAGTGGGACAGTGATCTGAAGGTCATAAGGGACAGCATCCTGCAGCCATGCTAAAAATATTATGTACAAAGGCCCCAAGGTGAAAATGCTCTCGAGGAGTTGGAGGAACAGTATAATGCCCAGGCAAAAATAAAACAACCCTGGCACTGCCTAAGAGTGTGTGCTCAGATAGATGTGTACACTGAAATTGCCCTGGGGTCACATGGGTCACAGCATGGGGGGGCACCTGTTGGTCCTTACCCAACACTGACTCCAAATAGGTATGGAGCATGTTCTCAGTTTCCTGTCTCCCAACTGGGATAAGTGGCTCAAGCCCCACTCTCTACTCTGAGCTTAGTAGAGCATTCTCTAAATATCTATAGGATGAATTCCTTAAAGAAGATGTCATATGACTTTCCCAAGAGACACGCCTTTTCACCCAGACAGGACAGACAGACCAGGAAACAACCCCATCTTTTGTTCTGTTGTTTCAATTGTCGCCTATGAAACACAAACATGAGACTCAACGCCCACGTGGAGTTTATTGGTAGAGGGGAGAGAAAGGGGGTGTAGCTGGTGGCCAACTGAAAGCAGGAGGGAGGAGAAAAAGAGAGAAGAGCAAGAGAAGGTAAGAGAGAGCAAGAGGAGAGAGGGAAAGAGAGAGCAAGAGAGGGCACACTTGGCATGCTTGCTTTAAAAGGGGGACTTTCTGGTTTCCAACACCATCCACATCCAGTATGACAAACCAACTAGTTTATGGGGGTTTCTTATGAGAGCCTGGGTAACTCTTAGGCAGTGATAGTTCCAAAAACTCCTCATGACACTGGCACCTCTTCAGAGAGACAGATATTCCCTCTCTGAGTGTTAGCCATCATCCTGGGACCTGGTAAAAGTGAGAAAGCAGTGGAGTGGAGAGCTCTGGCCAACCTGTAGCAGCAATACTGGACTGTGATGGTAGACACACACTCACCCTACCCGCAATGGCTTGTGTATTGACAGCCTGGCTCCTACAGTAGGAGTTATCAGAACTAAGGCTTGTAGGGGAAGTGTTTGGAGTGAAGTGATAACTGGAACTCTGATTTCATCAGTGGACTGACCCATCGATAGTCACCTCATGTGAGAAATGTAATCTGGTTATAAGAGTGTGTCTTTGAGGGCATATGGTTGAAGCTCTTCCTCCCCTCTCCTATAGGTGGTGGCTATATGCTTATAGGCTATCACTGCTATGATGACAAACCAAATGACCAGACTAAACCTTTCCTGTTTTAAATTGTTTCTCTCAGCTGTTTTGTCATAGCAGCAAAAACCCAACACACAAGACACTTGTTATTTCCTTTCTCCCATGAGATAAATGGGTTCTACCTTTTTCAGAGGTCTAGAAGTGTGGTAACTTGCCCAGCTATATCCCATCACTTGGTGACAAAGCAAGAGAGGCTCCTAGGAAAGTCAGATGGCATTTATCCACCCTCCCCTCATGGGCGACATGGAGATGACATCCTTTTATTTACAGCAGAGGAAGCCAACTGAGAAGCACAAATCCGCTCAACCATGTTACCATGGCCTCCCATCCGCTCAGGTATCACTTTCAAATTGCGTCTAACTTAGAATTTATATTTTAATTCAATTTAACTGATACATTATAACAAATCTGTACGCATTTACATATGTATACAGTGTATGAGTTTCCATCAGGTCAAAGCTCTCTACCCAAATATTTATCGTTTCTTTGTGAACATTTCTCCTTCCTGTTCCGCAGCCCTCAGTCTCCCACTGTTCAAATCATACCGGGCCTTCCTGCATCTACACTGTTAACTTCTTCCTCAACTTTCCTCATCCTTCCCTCCCTGCTATTTCAGCTTTTAAGGCGCATAACACGACAGGGCTTTAAAAATGACATTTTGTTTCTGAACATGAGGCAGGGGTTGTTGGTCTCCGCTGAACCTGGGGTCTAAGGAAGTAGTCAACAGCACCGGGATCAGGAGATTGCAACTTCTTCTAGTGCGCAGGCGCCGCTCTGACGGTGTCGCCCCGCCCCATGTGGGCGAATCCACTCCCAGGAAGTTAGGGGGTGCACTTCGCGATGGTTCAAGCCACACTCTGGCCAATCCGAAAGCCCCACTATTTCCTGCCTCCAGTTGCATTCTGACTGGGCTGCTGCTCCAAAGACGCTGGGAGGCGCACAGCGGTGATTGACATCGTCTGAAGCCATTGGCCAAACTGAGTGCAGTTAAAGACAGGAACCTCTCCGCATCGTCGGGCGAAGGAAGACAGTTTTTCCCGCCTCCTTCTTCTATTGGGTCTCTGGAACATCCAGCGTTTGATAGAAACCAATCGGAGGACAACACGGAGGGAGGAGGCGGGTTGGCGATGGTTTCCAGGAGCTGTTTGGCGTTTGGCGCGACTCTTGGGACTAGTAGGACTAGTCGTTTGTGTCCCAACGCTACAGAAAAGGCCCTGGACCAGAAGGCTGGGCAGGGAGAGGTTCCGCTTCGCTCCATTCCGCGGGCAACTGTGCCTACTGCCTGGGGCCTTGGAGCCCAATGTCCACCCAACCCTAGCTCCCGGGCCTTCATCCATCTCTCCATCGAGGCCACAAGCCCTGGGATCCGCTGTCCCCGAATCCTAACCTTTTTCAGCCACCCTCTCCCTCCCCAATCCCTGCTAGTGGCTGGTTACCATGGTGAAGCTAGCAGCCAAATGCATCCTGGCAGGTGAGTGGTAAAATGCGCTTGAACGCATGGTCTTTCGAGCCTGAGTCATCCTAACTCGGGCAGTTTTGGTAGACGATTGCGACCACTGTCTGTCTCCCATAGGAATAACGACCAATAGAGCAGATTCCAGAAAGCGGGGAACAATTATTCCCTCTCCCTCTCGGACACATTTGTAACTGCAGCTGTGTCCCCTGTCTCCCATATTTTGAGACCACCTTACCAGGTAGACTTACAGTACAAATATAGACTGTATCCCAAAGTTAGGCATCAGTGACATTGGCCCCACAAAGTTCGAATTATTACACTGGCCCCACACGCTCTGATATCAGGAAGATGGGTGGGGGGTGGGTTACTGTGATGCCTGTCTGAGAGCCTGGACTTGGAGTTTCCCTGGAAGTAAGAATCTCGTTATTGTTGACTAATCTGGAAAATGGCTTGTACAATGCCTAGAGCATGGATGAGCATTAAATAGATACATGCAGAGTGAGTGAGTTGTTGTGCTCATACCTGTGGGCTTGCCTTGAGCCAGTGTGAAGATTGTTTGCTTAGCTCATAGACAGACTGGTTAACAGCAACTGCATAGACACTGCATGCCAGTTGCCTCAATTTCATTTAACCCCTTTGCTGAAGACCATTTGCTTAGTAGACTGGTCAACAGCAACTTTATGGACATTGCATGCCAGTCACTTGTATTTCATTTAACCCCTTTACCACAGCACAACAGGGTGGTCCTGTTATAACTGGGGCACCTAGTGGTGTTGCATAAGGTGAACTCCTAGAGAATGTCGTACACGGGATTCCTAGATGAAGTGTTGGCTACTTTTCTTGTTGTTATGACAACATACTTGACAGGAAGCAACTTAAAGGAGGAAGCGCTTGTTGTGGCTCGCAGTTCCAGGGGACAGTCGGTCATGGTGGGGAAGGCATAGTGGCAGGAGCCCAGCTGCTGGTTGATCACATTGCATTCACAGGAAGTGGAGCCATGATCACTGCTGCTCAGCTCACTGTCCCCTTTTTATCCAGTAGGGGGCTCCAGCGCTTAAAATGGTGCCACCACCTTTGGAGGTGTGCCTCTCCCCTTAATTAACCTAATCTAGATAATTTTTCAGCTATGCCCAGCCCATGATTCTTCTTTGCAATCAAGAAATTAGTAAGCAAGGAAGGGGGGTGGTCTTTGGATCTTTATCCTATAAACTGAGGATGGGGGATAGTTCCCCTAATGACTTTTCTAATGCAGAAAGATGAATGACAGTGGTGACTCAGACCCTATTGCAGCAGAAGGAATCCTGGCTCTCTCTCCAGAGTACCTCTAGTTCCTAGAGCGCCAGGGGAGGCGGTATTGTGTAACAAAAGGATGCTGGTCAGTCCTCTCCCCAGCTCTGCTGCCTTGGACAGTGTTCAACTTCTGCATGGGGAAGTTGAGGACATCTTCATTTTTCTAAAGTTAAGTTTCTCTCTAAGTGGGCGTCTCTGCCTGCCTGCTGTTCTCTGCTCGTTCCTCATTAGCTGATGAGCTCTCAAGAAGCAAGAAGCTCTTTGTCATGAGTCATTCTCCTGAGAATTGCTATGTGCTGGTCCCATGTCACACCCTCAGAGCAAGTCTTCTACCTAGCCCTCACAGCCACCTATGTCATCCTTGTGTAAGATGAGGCAAGCAAGGCCCAGACCAATGAAGATACTTGTCCTAGGTCCAGACCCAGGCATTGTACCTGCCACATGATTCTTGCCCCAGCCAGAGTCAGTAGTGGTTTCTGGCCTCCACTCCAAAACCTGGTCCTCAGTCTACAGCTTCTGGTTAAGGCCTTCAGGGTGTCTCCCCTTGGGAGCCTCCAGGTACCAACAGACCCCAGTGGAACCACATTCAGATTCTTAGTCTCCATACCTCTCTTGCCACACACACGCCCTTACCTAGCTTTTTCTTTGCATCCCTCCTAGGCCACATATAGGTCACCAGTCCACATGTGTAGTCACTCAGCAGATGTTTGCTGAGCATCTGCTGTGTTGGGTCACCATGCAAGATGCAGTCAGCCCAACTCCCTTACTGGGAAGAACCCAGATGTGCATGTGTGAATTGTGTGGCAGGCTCTGAGGAGTGCCTTAGACACAGCTGCCGCTTCTTTGGCTTGAGATGGAGGGGTATAAAAAGGCACAGTTGACATTCCTCTGTATTTCATGTGTTTAACAAACAACACTGTGTGCCAGGCAGGGAACATACTGACTCATTAACTCGCTAGCAAATCTATGAAGTGGGCACTATAGTTCGCCCTTTTTACAGATATAGAAAAGGGGACACAGAGGGCTTAAGTAACTGACCTAATGTCACATGATTAGCATGGAGCTGGAGTCTGGCCCCATGTCTTTGCCCTTTTGATGATGAACCATCTGTATAGGGATATGGAGACAATAGTTACACTTGCTGGAGTGTAGCCCTGGCATCCCTTCTGAGTATATGAAGCTGATATGATAGCCACCCTGGTAAAGACAACAGAGGGACAGATGACCTCAGAGGCACACAAGAAGCCATTTGAGCCTTGCCTGGAGAGAAAGAATAAGTCTGGACTTGGGTTGGATAGTCCAGGGAACAAAAGGACATGCATGGCGCCTCTAGATTTTCTGTAATGGACCATTGGAGATGGTTGGACTGTCAGCTAGAGGATGACCAAGAGAGCTGTGGGTGAATGAGGGGACTCAGGGCCGTCTTGTTCTGCAACACTCTGATGAGGCTGAGATGTGGTTGGTGGCATGGGGAGTCAGGGAAAGATAATGACAGAATCAGCTCCTAAGTTGTGACAGGCCAGAGTCAGTCAGCAGAAGTCCTGAGACACACAGCAGTGGTGCAGAGGCAGAAGGACCCCACGGAGCTAGTGCAGGCCTCTGGGGAGGGGCACTGCCTGGCTAGTACAGCACTTAGTTCCATCAACCCTAGGGCGATGTCATCATGTGCCACATTGCCACCAGGACCTGTTCTCCCTGACAGGGGACCCAGATCAACTTCAGAGCCAGGTGTACCCAGCTAAGTTCTGTATTTTAAGACCTTGAAATAAGTTCGAGAAAATGTGGGGCCTGTGTCCTGGTGATGGCTACACTTTACAGCAGTGACTGTCATGTAAGTGGCAAAAAGAAAAAAAAAATCAACATCAGAGGCAAGGACACTGGGGTAGTCAGGTGCAGGGATCGCTACCCTCAGGGATGGGCAGAGGGAAGCTCAAAAAGGGGGCTCCCAGTCCTGCTATGATGTATGTGCTCCTGGGGCACCTGTAGGTGGTGGGAGAAATGCCCAGAGTGTAGGCATGGGAGACAGCCTGTAACAGAAGAACCAGGAAGAAGACAGTGGGATGCAGGAGGTGGTGGTGGTCATATCCTGGGACAACAAGGATGCTGGATACATGGTAGTGTGATGAGCAGAAAGACAGAGATGGAGAACTCACTCAGGTCTTTGGTGAGACATGGGCTTGGCTGTGGACAACAGACTGCAGAAGACTGCGGAAGCCCCTATAATGGCTGGATGCATAGCCAGCTTTGGGAAGAGCCAGCAAGAGTCAAGGAATGAGAAGCCAGGGTTGTGGCTGTGGCTCAGCAGTAGGTCCCTTGCCTCACATGCATGAGGCCCTGGACTTAATCCCAAGCTAAGATGAGGATGTGGGGAGCTGAGGCAGAGGAGCCAGGATCAGAGCATTGAAGATGACCCAGCAGTGCCCATTGCATGAAGGCGTGTAGGGGGCAAAGGAGCAGGTAATGGTGACAGAACAGAGCCCTGAAGGGTCACCACAACCACATGATCAGGGTGGGGCAATTGTTTCAGGCCACCTCCCCATCTAGAGAGTTCACTAGTTAAAACCCAGGAGAGGTCTTGGGACTTGGCAGTTATGAGGTCATAGGTAGCCTCAGATGGTACCTTCCAAGGAAATCCATTCTTCCAGCCCTGGCCATGGCTCCAGGGAGCCCTGCACCTAGCAACCAATGGGCTCATGGGCTCTCGAGGTTTCTCATGTTCCCTCAGATGCTCTGCTTCTCAGCTGTGCTGTCTGTCTTTTCACTTGTCATCCTGTTGCTCTGAGAATGTGTCTGCCAGCTCCCCCACCTCCCTGTACTCAGATCCCTCCTCGTAGCCCACACAGGAGCTTCACTGCCAGCCCTGGTGACTGGCAGTCAGCAGAAAGTTTCTTGACATTAACCAAAACTAATCTGCAGGGGGAATTTCCCAGGGAAAAAGAGCCAATTTCCTCCCAGGTTTAAGAACAGAATGGGAGTTGGCATAGTGACTGACTGCCATCTGGGTCATCAAGGAGACATGAGGAATTGCTGGGTTGTCTGCCCTAGAGTCAGTGGGGCCCACAGACCCTGAGAGGCCATAGTGCAAAGAACCTCAAGGTGGCATTTGGGATGATCAGCCAGATCAGCTTAGTAAAGCAAAGCAATATAAAAATCCTAGATAGTTACCTGGATTCTATGAGCTGTCTTTACCAGTGACTTCAATGGGATTGGCGGGGGGGGGGGTGCAGCATGGGACAGAAGGACTTGTAAGGAGAGTGCTGCCCATGGCCGTTCCCTTCTAAGAAGCACTGACAGGAAATTGAGTCCTGAATGGCTCACTTGGCCCTAGCAGAGGTTCCTACATCAAGATACCATAGTTGTCATGTAATTGTCTCACAGAAAAAAAAAGAAAGAAAGAAAGAAAGAAAGAAAGAAAGAAAGAAAGAAAGAAAGAAAGAAAAAAAGGTTGGAAAAGTCAAAACTGAGCAGAGTCTGGAGCAGCAGATTGGAGAAGTCAGGCAAAGGGAATCACTGTGAAACAGAATGAAGATGGAGATTGTCCCAAATGCTGGGATGGGTGGTGGTGATGTCCCTGAGGGTACCCAGGGTGGTGGAATAAGAATTGGTATTCTCTCAAGGTAGGAAAGATACACTGCATATGTAGAACAACCAGGTCAGCAGGGGTCAAGGCTACAGGTGGGACAGTGGAGAGGGCAAGGCACCCTGAGCTGTCCCCACAACAGCCCCAGAAGAACTCGATATGAAACCACTCCCTCTTACCTTGCAAAAGACTCAGAGGTCTGGGCCTGAAAACTGACAGGCTCTCTGATATGTGGGTTCCTGTAGCTTTTCATTGAACAAAGAGAGGGAAGGACTCAGCCCAGCTGGGCCAGGTGACTGTAGCATATGACAGCAGGTGTGGGGTGTGTGTGGGGGGGGTTCTCGCTCCTAAGTCTGAAGCTCAGCGTTCACCTGGCCTGTGGAAATGGAGCATGTCTCTTGGCAATGAGTTTTTGCACAGTGAATGCAGCCTCTCAGTACAGATGAAAATGCAGGCAGTGGCTTAGCCAGGTGGGGTCATGAGTTGGCTGCTCACTCCTTTTTGCTGGCTAGACTCTACAGCAAATTGGAGTTTGAAAGTGACAGCTCTCCCCACAGGATGTGCTTTGGTGTAAGAGTGTCACTTCTGTTGCCAGGGCTCTGGAGCCCTCCTTAACCTGTTACCTTCTAGGTCATTCTGTGAGGTGTATAGAGATGTGTTCTGTCCCTGGTAAGTGTTGGGTCTCCTGGATCGGTTACCCAGCTGGCAACCTCACTGCTTCCCACAAGAGCAGCAGACATTTTCTCTGAAAACTCAGTGAAGTTTCTGGTTTTGAGTCAAGCCCTGCTGAGCAGGAGGAGGTTTTCATGCCTAATGAGACCTTTGCCTCTGCTCTGGCTTCAGGAGACCCAGCCGTAGGCAAGACAGCCTTGGTACAGATGTTCCGAAGTGACGGGACCCATTTTCAGAAGAACTATACTCTGGTAAGTGGGGCTGTAGAGTTTCTGCCTGGTCACATTGTAAAGAAACATGACCATTAACCGCAAGAGTGACTTAGCACAATCCCCAGATAATGTCCTAAGAAGCCTGAGAAAAGATGGGGAAATGGCCACATGGAGATCCAGTTTCCACTGGCCACCAGTAAAGGGCTGTTTCCTGAGTCCTTTACTGGGGACTGGCCAGAACACCACCATGCGAGGAATAGTGGAGGGCAGGGAGTTGGGAGGCCATTGGGGACTCTGACTTCTACTTGGCTGGGATACCTCTGCAGGGAGGTGGAGTCTTGCCTTGTTCTGGACTGCACCCCACTGTGGGGTTCTCTAATGCCCATCATCTTGGTGTCCCCTGCAGACTACAGGTGTGGATTTGGTGGTGAAGACAGTGCCAGTTCTTGACACAAATGACAGTGTGGTGAGTGATGCCCTGAAGCCTAGGCACTCGGGGCTGCTCCCTTGGGCTGGGGTGCCCTCCCTGAAAGGGACATAGAACAATGACACAGGAAGTCTTTCAGAGAGGGCCTGAGAAAGGAGGGGAGGATTGGGAGGCAGGTCTTACCAAAAGAACTTAGTATCTTTTATCTGAGTTTTTAACAGGATCTCCCCAGAGGCCCCACAAATCTTGAGGGTAAATGGCACAATGTCATGTTTGTGTGGCTGCTCCCAGCAAGAGGGTCTGTAGCATTCACCAGGTCCTTAAGGAGACTGACCCATAAGCAAAACAAAAGACATAGATGTCCCGTGATACTGCAAGAAAGTCTAAGACAGGAGCCACAGTACAGGGCAGGACATGGGATAGACAGTGTTGCCTGCCAGGGTTCAGAGCCAGGCAGGGGATACTGCACTAGGAGGGGCCTCAAGGGTCTCGGGGAACCCTGAGAAAGAAGGAGCATTGCAGGTTTCCTCCGGGGCTGGGAAGGCTGGAGGCCTTGTGTACAGAGTACACTGCCACCATTCAGAGTCGTGACAGGCTGTCCTACTTTAAACACCATCCCCAGACCTCCTCAGTGACCTCCTTTACCAAAAATCCTTTAAGATCTGAGAATCCATTTGGTTAACAAAGCAGAGTGGCTTTTTGGACACAAGAACACTTGTCAGCCTGCTTAGCGTTCTGACCCGCCAGGTGGGCAGTCAGCTTGTTCCCTCGACTTTTGTGCTTGAATTTGGGAAAGGTGAGCCAGGTCATGATGTCAGGTGGATGGACGCTGTACCTGTGCCTCTGAACTGTCCTCGCCATCTCTCTGGGGCCTCAGAGAAGGTAGAGCATGTGTGAAAGCACCCATGCACATGTGCATGTATACTCTATCTACCCTCAAGCCATGTCCACAGAGAGCTGAATGGGAAACTTCTGAGTGCTCACTTCTGAGATGCACTTTTCTGGTTCCAGGAACTCTTCATTTTTGACTCAGCAGGCAAAGAGCTGTTCTCCGAAATGCTGGATAAATTGGCAAGTAGTATGTTGTTTTTATCCTACCCACCTTTACACCCACTTCTGCCCAACCCCTTCTCCAGTGGCACTCCCCAAAGGCATACACTGAGGCCATCAGAAGTAGCCTTTCAGGGCTGTCCCTCCCAGCTGGAGCCTTGGGGCCTTGGCAAGTATGTGTTCCCACTTGCCCATTATGGCTACCCCCAACTCTGGAATGTACAAGGAAGCCTGAAACTGATCTGTCCTCGAAGCCCCACCTCTCAGGACAGGACCACTGATCCCTTCTCCTCTTGGAAGGCCTACAGCGAGAAGTGAGGCTCTGCCTTCTCTCCCACACCAAGAAGGGTCATTGCATTGGCCTTGTTTTGCCAACTTCTCCAGAGCCCATCCTGAGATGGCCTTCCGAGGATACTAGAACATAGGACTCTGCATGCCCCACAAGGTCAGATCAGGGCCTAATTGTATAGGGAGGTGGGTGCCTCTGGAGCCTGTCAGCCAAGGCCAGTCAACATCCTCTAAGCTGTTTTCTTCAGCTACAAAGTGAGACTCTCCCCAGCCAACCCTACCAAGTGGGGCACCGAAGTGACGCACAGGCAGCCCCTGATGAGAGGTGCCTGGCGGCCACTGCTCCCTTCTGGATAGCAATTCCCCCCACCCAGGTTCAGGGTCACCTTTCCCAGATGGTAATGCCTGTTCCATGTGAGTGCCACTGAGCCTGGCCTCCATTCATTCTGTGGAGAATGATGGTTATCTGTGAGTGTAACAGTTTCCCAGCTCACATCCTTCCCTCACCCACCTCCCTAACAGCTGGGCTTCTCCCATCCAAGAGTCCCTGTTACATCCCTGAAATGTTCTCCTGTCCCCTGCTTAGTGGGAGAGTCCCAACGTCCTGTGTCTCGTCTATGATGTGACCAATGAGCAGTCTTTCATCAGCTGCACCAAGTGGCTGGAGAAGGTCCGGGCCCAGACTCCGGGTACCTCCCTCCCAGGTAGGAACTATGAATAACCCTTTGCCCAATAGTGCCTCTGTCCTTCAGCTCCAGGGCCTCAGGTCACTGCACATGCCTCTGTGGGAGTAGAGCAGGGCCCTGAATCCCTGACTCTTTGACTTCAGCATCCCATACTGGGCCCTTGCTCTGCCCCTTAATGATCTTGGAAACCTCCCCAAGCCTGAGGTGGGAAGACAGTGCCACCCACCAGGAAGTGTTGTGAGAGTTTGGATAGTAAGATGCTGCATTCTGAATTGATGTTTCAAGAAAGCTCGCTCCAGGGAGGAACTCCTCATTTTCCTCAGTACACAGGGCACAAGTCACATTCCAGCCCTGTTGTCACTTCTGAATGCTTTAAATCAGTTTCTCTCTCATCCCTGTGTGAGATCAACAAATTCTCATTAGAGGCCAGGGAAAGCAGCCTCCAGAGACGGGCTGAGAAATTAACGCAGCCGAGGCAGCTGGGAACGGAGCTCAATTACCTGAGTCCCTGACTCTGAGCCCAGGCCCAAGATTAGCATTAATGACCATGTCTGATGCTGGTTCCATGTGCTGGGAATTATTACAAATGCTCTTCTAAACTTGGTCCAGGCCTGCCTGGCGCTTCTAGCCCTAAAGAGACAAGAAACATAGATACATTTGAAGCCAGGAACTGAACTGAGCTGCATGAGCACAGCAAAGCTAGCTTGTCCTCTGTGGCCCTTGGGGACCTTCCCTGCTGACATATCACCTCAAATGGGCAGCTTCTGTCACCTGATACATCCCAGGCCCTCTCTCTGCTGACCTCCCATCATGCCACCTCAAAACACAATATTGTGGTTATTTCTTTTGAGTAGGTGTTTTAGTGGGAACTAAGACAGACCTCTCTGGCAGACGAACCGTGGATTCTACGCAGGCCCAAGCATGGGCTCTGGGCCAAGGCCTGGAATTCTTTGAAACATCTGTGGTGAGTACCCCCACCCTCTGAGCCACTGAGCTGGGGGAGCTCTGCAATGGAGGTTTGTTCATGACCCCAGATGCCTCTAATAGATGCTCCCAGATGCAAAATCTAAATTAGAACCGATGTTGACATTCTACCCAGAATGCTCAGTGTGTGTCATGAGAATTCTGTGTGGCACTGACAAGCAGGGCAAACGGCCTGTCTAGGCAAAGCTGTATGAATCTCAGGAAGACTTTGAAGTGGAAGGTGGTCCATTTCCCTGACCCTTGAATTCTGTGAGAGTTGCTAAAGAACACAATACTATTGGCTCTTGATTTCAGTGGAGCCTCCCAGATAGACAGGACACAGTGTGTCCTGTCCACAATTCAGCATCAAAGTGAAAAACTGACTAGCCCAGGCCCACATGATCAGAGTGCACCCAGCCCTAAGACCCCCCCCCAGCTTCTCATCCCATTGGAGCATCTAGTGTCATCTTTGATATGAGAGCTCTCCTGTAGTGAGAGACTCCGAGTGATGGGTCACTGTCATCATCAGGGCTGGCCAGCACAGTGACACGCCTTCTTACTTGTGGCTTCCAGGCACATGATTCTGACCATGCCACATACCTGTTCTGAGCCTACTACCACAGGCATGCAGATGTCCCAGATGCTGTGTCTCATAAGAAGCCACAGCCCTCACTCAGGAGCATTGCCTGTTAGGCCTGCAGTGGCTATGTTGTATGAGGTCTAGCTTTAAGTTCTGTAGGCCCAATTCTTTGGCTTTCCAAAAAGAGTCAACAAGGGTAGTGCATACCCTGGGTGTCACTTCCTCCAGCTACAAGTCCTATCACACCCATAGAATAGCCTGTTGCTGTGTAGATGTAGACATCTCTCATGTCCCCCACTGGCACACTTCCACAGATAAGGCATAGCCTTCAGGGCAACAAGGCTATGCCTTCCAACAGCAAGGAGCTGAACTGGCTCTGGAACCCTGGGAATGGGATGTATACCATGGGGCCTCAGGCTCCTTGCCTATAAATACAAGGATAGGAAACTTCCCTCTGCTGATTATCACGTCACACCCGGGAATGTAAAACATTTAGCACAATGTCTAGTCTAGCAGAGTAAACACTCAACATGATCCCTTAATGTGGTGTGGTGTTTTTACCATTACTGCTTACTAAACCCCAGAACCTATGGCTGATACAGAGATGGGTATCACCCCTGTCTTGAGGCCCAATTATCACAAAGCTATATTAATGAAGTTCAGATGAGAGAACTTGCTCTGCACTGGGCTCCCTGGCTGTGCCGTGCTAGCCACCTTTGAGTAAACAGTGAGCTGTATACCCATAGCTCCCCATTTCCTCCTCCTCTACATTTGGCTGCCACTCCATCCCCTTCCCCAACACCCCATATCTCCCAGAAATTAAAACCTGGCCCCACACATGAGTCACCCAAGTACTGGTCAGCTCCATTTAGGTGTCAGGCCAGGTGCACATAAATCCTGCTTGAAGAGGCTGCGGTTGAGCACTCCGTATTAACTGTGCGAGTTAACTAGTCCCCCCTGAGTTGCTGTTAACAGGAGTGCCACTGGCGGCTCAGTTAAGAAAGCTGTAATTAAAAAGAGAACATAACCCAATGTGGTTTGTGATGCTGCCGAGCTCCTCTTCACTTCTTCCAAAGTTCAGCAGCCTCCGGGAGAGACCTCCATGGTTCTTTGGCTCTTAAACACCCTTCCGTGGCTGACATTTCTGGGCCCCCAAAATGTCAAAAAGGATTTCTTTGAACAAAGTTTAAAGAATTTTCTAAACCCAAACCCATTGTTTACCACTAAGGCGAAATTAAGTATAGAATGCCAGTGAAGCTAAGTTCACGCCTCCGTGGGGAGGGCCACTCTCCAAAGCAGCTGAGGCCTGCCGTTTGATTGTGTAAATTACCTTTTGAGCTCAGCACAGCCTGGCAAGGCAGCTGCTCCTATCTCTGTTGTTCAGATAGAACCAGAGAGGTTGTATATTTCTCCCTGTTGCACAGCTAAGGAAGGACACAGCCCTGCCCAGAAAGACCTGAACGCTTCAGGTCTTCCAGGAGTACACACCCTTGACCTCCCCATGAGATCTGCTTGGGGGCTCTTGGTGACAGAATTCTAAGTCAAACCAAGGGCTAGTCTGAGCCCACTCCAAATGCCACCTCTCAACAGCCTGCTCTGTCAGTGTCCAAACTGCACAAGATGATTAGTCATCAGCTAAAAGGGCTTCTGTTGCCCTTAATGTGTTTGCAAAGTGGTTCAATTCCCATCTATTTCCAAGTACTCCATGGTGTCTGTTGGGGATCCTAGGCATTGAATTCTTTTCATTTTAACATGGGTTCTCCCAGCTAGTACTCTGGAGAGCTTTTGACTTTGTCTAGAAACCCTCCCATAAGACTTCATAGGCCTCCTTCCCTCCACTCGGCACTTAAGGACACTTTGGTTGTGGTGGTGGTGGGGGATGGTGGGAGCTTATTCAGTGATATTGACTGCCTGGAACATGATGGCCACACAGGCTGAAGTGAGGCTGGCTAGGCACTCATGCCTATGGAGACCTTAGTAGGTGCTCTCTGGGCTGCACACTGCCCTCCTTTCCCAGCACACTCTTGGCATTGAGCCCTATGTTTTCTTGGCCAACAGCTCCTCCTGATCACGCTTGCTTTTCCCTTGCTGTGGGGTCCAGGCTGCTTTCTCCCTGGGCCTGGTGTACTTCTGTCTAGTCTGGGATCGGGATATAGTGTCCAGCTCTCTGGGCTTCATCCACTCCTCTGTAAAGTGCAGACACACTGACTTCTGTGATATTCCTACCATTTCATCAGCGACACTTCAGTGTCTCATGTCGACTTCTGCTGCACTTTTGCCAGCCACTGAAAAGCTTTCAGACAGGCCCTTGTATACTCTTAGCTGTACCTCCCATCTGCAGTGTGGCAGGTTCTCTGTGCCACTTTGTTTTAAAAATGCCCAGATGGCGTGGTGGTGTGTACCTGTGATCTACCAGTAGGAAGACTGAAGTGGGAAGATAAAGAATTCAGGGCAAGTCCCTGTCTTAAATTGATGATTGCTGTGTTGGTGATGGTGGTGATGATGGTGGAGGTGATGGTGTTGGTGATGGTGGTGGTAATGATGGCGGCTAGGGGTATAACTCAGGTAGGAAAGTGCTTGTCTAGTGCAGGGCTTTCTGAATTTGATCACCAGCACCGTGAAACATACCTGTAATTCCAGAACTCCAGAGGTAGAGGCAAGGAGATCAGAAATCCAAGGTCAGCCTTGGTTATAGTTGTCTGAGAGACAGGTTCTTATTTTGGGTCCCCTGGTGTTGCAACATTAGCCCCAATTTAAAACAAAAACAAAAAACTTGAGAGACAGGAACCCAGATAAAAACAAAACAGGCACCTATGCTGCAGGTGAATGGTGGCTGTGGTATCAGGGGGATGCTGTGTGTGTGCCTCACACTGGAAGGCCCACCATTGGCCACTCTTAGATCAATCCTCTGGAAAATAGAAACATCTGGACACCTTTAGTCATGAAAAGCGAGCATTAATTCCAGCTCAGTCGGCGCTAACCCAGGGAGCAGGGATAAGGAAGACTGTTAACCCTCCAACCAAAAGCCATCCCTGCACCTGTGGTGCCAGAGATGCCCTCTGCATCCCCAGGGAGAAGCCATCCCTGAAGTCCCAATGTATTCTTCAAAGATAAGCCTGTTACTACTTGGTCCTGTGTCCCCATTGTGTCCCCCCTCCCCATGGCCCTACTGGTCCCTGAAGTAGAAGGTCCCTGCTGCACCCTGGCATCTTGGATAGGGGGAAGGGGATTGTATGTGCTGTGCATCTCCTGGCTGGGCTGTACCCGGCTGCCTTTGTAGTCCTCCTCCTCTTCCTACCTGGAGGCCAGCTATGACCTTTGGACCTCTGTCAAAGCTAAGTAAGGGGATTCATCTTCATGTCCTCCACACAGAACCCTAGAGGTCACAAGGATGGCTTTAGAGATGGACCTCAGCCCAGACCCTGGCTCCAGTATTCTCATGCCATGCAACCGTCAGTGTGTTCTTTGTATCGCTGTTTCCTTCTAAAATCTCCTCTGTGGCAGCAGCTGCCCAAACAGCATGAAGATGCCCCGACACCAAGTGTCAGGGGCCAGAAGGGAGAGACGCCTCTAGTAGAGGCCAGCTTCCACAAACTATAAACTCTCACACCTTTCTCACTTCTTACAGAAGGAGATGGACAATTACGAGGCCCCGTTCCACTGTCTGGCCAAACAGTTCCACCAGCTGTACCGGGAAAAGGTGGACATGTTCCATACTCTGGTGTGAGGGTATGGTGGTCTGTCCGCAGGCTGTTTCTGGGCTGCTGGGAGTCCAGCAGACCTTCATCTCTCCAGAAGACAGAAGATGGAATTGCCTGGTACTTGTCAGATATCACTACAGCTTTCAATAAAATGAGGAAATGAATAGCGCTGCCTCCGTTCCTAGCTGGGGCTGTGCCTCTGCCTTTAACCACTGCTGCACTGGCCAGTCACAGGGTACATCTGGCCCCGTTTCCACCCTCCGTGTATAGGGCCTGCCTGCTCTGCAGGTCCCCTGTAGGCCTTTTGTAGATCCAGCAAACCCCAGGCTGGTTTGGAAGTACCTGTGAGCTGCACAGCACCAGCACATAGAAGTACCCCTGACTGGAGGATCTCCAGGTACCTCTCTTCCTCGAGGGAACTACTGTTCCAAGGAAAACTGTGACCCCTGCCCATGCTCACTGCTCAGCTTGGTATTCAGCCAGCCCCTCCCAGCCATGCTGCTGGGAATCCTGAATGCACAGACAGCTGAGAGATAGCCACTTCCTGTAATGGCCGCCTCTCCACTCAGAAGCTGGGCAGCTGTGTCTCCCTTTGCGTTGAGCTGGACCACTTTCCATGCTGCCACTGCCATCAGACCAATCCTTCTGAAACACCACTTCACCCTTTTCTTCCCCCGACTGTCACTCTTCCCTGGAGGCCCCTGCCTCCTCAGTGACCCTCCCTGGCCCATGGGCTTTGTCACCTGTATATTTTGGGAGAGTGTCACACCTACAGCACTAACCAGGGGTGTCCTTGTGACAATGGACATGAGGGACGGCTCTGGTTACTGCTGGTGACCCACCATGTCTCTACATGAGCTAAGCGCATTACATGTATCCAGCAATTCTGTCCTTACAGCATGGAGTCTGTTAATATCCCACTTTTACAAATGACAAGCTGGAAGGAGAAAATTAAGCTCAGCCAAGGGGCAGCAGAGCCAGAACGCTCAACTTCAGAGCCAGCAGCTCCCTGTTCCCCTCCTCCCTACCCCTGAGCTTGGCAGGAGCTGTGGAGGCCATGCTGCCTGCAGAGGGTGAAGGTCAGGCTGCTTGCCAAGGTCACAGGAAGGAGAGACAACTGTGTGCAGGGCATCCAGGCACAGAGCATCACCCTTCCTCATACTGTGAATCCTTAGTGGGCACTGACTATGGCTGCTGCAGGCTGGCAACTGCATCACTTCAAAAACCCACAACTGAGGGTTGACTGCAGGCCAGGCACATGTCTAGACACTGGCAATGCCAGGCTACAGAAGGACCTCAATGTACAACCAAGGGAACAGGAAACATTTTCCATCATTCTAAAACTGGTTCCTAGGGCCCCTGGATCTAGCCCTGAGATCCTGAGCCAATGTCCTAAAAGTCACTTATCTCAGTGGCTGCCCTCAAACACTTCTGACCCCTCTGTGAGGTTAAGGTGAACAAAGTGGAATACAATATGCCACCTCTCTTTGGCCTCAGAACCTAGTGAAGGAAGTCCCCAGAGGGTCCTGCAGCTAAGGGCACTGCCAGTAAGAGACACTGGTACTGGTCTCCCCAGCTGGAGGCCAGGGAGGCTGCAGAGCTGCTGCCAGCTGCAGACTAGGTGCTGATACCCTTGGGCCCAGGAAGTGTCCCCACAGTTTGTTCACCTCTCTGGGGACTCATGGGGAGGAGTCTGCTTCCCAGAACACCGGAACCTTGCAGAGATCTTTGATGGGGACATGTGAAAAGGAGCTATGTGCAAGCCAGGTGGCACTGGACAAAGGCTGCTTCCTACCTGGAAAGGGGCAGGGGAACTGTTCAGCTGACAGCCACCATCGAGGGGGACAGATTCACCAAATCCACAGAGACTTCAGCAAACTAAACCAAACTGAGAGCAGACTTTGGGGAGTGTGCCACTCCTTTCGTGGCACCCCGGAGAGAGAAAGAGGGTGCTTACCTCCCTCCTCCTGGGAAGAGATTTGAACAGACTCAAAAGCTTCAAATTGGCTGGTCTGTGGATAATGAATGAGCGTGCCTGACCATGCTGAGGAGACTTGGGCGAAGGATGCAGCAGGAATGGAGGGCAGACTGAGTTTAGTGGATAGAGAAGGCACAAGGCTTGGGTATTGAGCCCATGGGGCTAGATTTCCTGGCAAACTGGTTCTACTGGTAAGTAAGGCCCTTTTAGACAGTAAAGGTGAAACAATGGAACTGTGATAGCTGGAAATTGGGGTAACAGGGCTGGACTAGATGGGACCCTAAGGAGAAGAATTTTAATACTAAGATCTATCTGCATGTACCTATGTTGGGGTACAGTTATTTGCAGCAGAGGGTGGAAGGTACAAAGGCTCTGGAGCCTTCCAGTAGAGAAGAACTCCAGGCGAGTGAAGACTAGTCTTGGGTGTGCTGAGGAAGCAGAGGGAGGTGGGTCAGCAGGGGCCTGGCTGAGAAGAACATGGATCTGATTCCAAAGCAACAGAAGCTAGTGAAAAGCAGTATGGCTTTTCCACCCTGCCGGCACTAGGCACCATTGCAGGAACCTGGCAAGTTGTTTATCCCCTTTGAAGACTTCTCTGTGAACTGACATTCACGGTGTTAACTATGGGTGTATTGTGGGGTGAGAGGAGATAGATGTCCTTTTCACCTCATTTGGAGATGGGGTCTCTCACTGAACCTGGGGCTCATAGATTAAGCCCGACTGCCTGACCAGCAAGCTCCAGATATCTGCCTGTCACGCTTGTCTCCCCTACCCCCACCCCAGCACTACTGTGTTTACAGATGTGTGCACCTGTGCTTGGGGTTAGGGTTATGAACTCAGGGCCTCATACTTGCACAGGAATCATTTTGCTGAGTGAACTGTCTTCCCAGCCCCAGGTCTTGTGTCCTGAATGTATGTGAGCACCTACTGCATACCAACCTATCCCAGCGAGTGATGCCTGTCCTCAGGACTTAAATTCCAGCGGAGTGGGAGAGGGGTTGGATGAGGTATGTTAATAGCCTGCTGTCAGGGGCCCAGAGAGCAAGGGAGGACAGAGGCCAGGCAGAGGCAGGGTGAGGGTTATAATGAGAAATGGGGAGGTCAGAGAAGACCTCGCCATGAAGATGACATTGAAGCTGGATTTGAAAGTGGACAGAGCCACTGGCATCCTTGAAACACAGTTCCTTGGCAACCCTCAGAGATGAAGCCTTCCTGCTGTAGCGGTCAGGGCAGGGACTTAGCCAGGTGAGCAAGAGATGTGTGCATGGATGCAGCTTCTGCCCTACAGCTGCCAACAGTTTGTAGAGAAAAATGAGCCAGTAGTGGGCTTCTAACCTCTGAGGGATACATGGGCTACCTAGCTGGAGTCTCCTAAAACAGTCCCAGGAACGTGCAACAGCCCAGGGACTGGGGGAAGGCTGCCTATGGGCCTCCTGCTCTATGGCACATGGTCCGAGGCTTCATGAAGCTGGCCAGCAACAATGCTCTTGGCTACCTCTTTTGTTATTGTTGAGACAAGGTCTCATGTAGCCCAAGCTGGCCTAGAACTTGTTTATAGCTGAGGATGACTCTGAATTTCTGGTCCTCCTGCCTTGACCTCCAGGGTGCTGGGTTTACAGGTGTGTGCCAACATGTCCAGTTTATTGGGTGCTAGAGATCAAGCCCAAGACTGTGTGCATGCTAGGCAAGCAGTCTACCAGCTGTGCTTAACCCCAAGCCTTTGACTACTTTTCCTCCCACAGAGAGGATTGGGAAGCCACACAAGTGGGAGTCATGTCTTGGAGCCAGTGTTCAAAAGCATCAAACTTCTAACCTGTGTTGACATCACGCCCACCCAGGAGTTGTCCTGGTTCTTTCAGGTGATGGCTGCCAAGACCCTTGGTCTCAGTATGACCCTGTTCCATGCTGGGGGAGCAGCCTGCGTTCTGTGGCTTGGGTGAGGTACCTGGTGTACAATGTCCTGCAAGATTCACTGTGGGCATCAGCACAGATTGACCCTGCTGGCTGGGACCTGTTGAACATGCTGAACCACACCTGTTGGGAGATTTTCACCCATCGAGTAGAGAGAGGCTTTCAGCTTCCCACCTGTATTCATGCCCCCATGTTCATCTCTGGGCAGCTTTCACATGTTGGGGGATCAGAGACAACCAAGACAGACTCTGCAGTCTGGAGGTCAGAATAGCTGATGCTAGGCACAAGCAGTGCATGCAAAGGCCCTAGGGTGTGAGGTCAGGGCCTGCGTGTCTTGTGGGGTTTGGGGGAGGGTAAAACAGGAACACGAAGATCTTTCTGTCCAAAACAGAAGATTTGGATCCTTCTGGAAGGAAGGTTTCAACAGAAATGACTCACATGAACATGCCTTGGAACATGCAGCCCAGGAGAGCAGGAGAGCAGACTGAAGTGCTTGGAGGTGAGGCAGGAGGTGTCACTATACTCCAGCCTCCGAGGAGAGCTGACAGGTGAGGAGGGACAGGGCTCACTGTCTCCAGTATCATCAGAACAGAGGGAGAATGTGTCAGTCCAACACGGAGCTGCCACCCCTGCCCACACACATCCTTTTTCTTCAGAACACCGATTGATTTCTTTTTTTCTTAAGCGTGTTACCCTCTGTTTACTTTAGAGACAGAGAAACCAGAGGGAGAGTGACTTCTTCAGATTCTAAGTAGTTAGTGACGGAGGTGGGATTAAGCGCTCTGCCTGGCGCCCTCGGTGGATTTCATGATATTTATGTATAATGCTGCTCCTTCCCTCTGCCACCCCGCAGGTAAACAGAGCTGATAGATATGAGGACAACAGTGGCAGAGAGCTTGCCTCCATCCTGAAAGGCGACAGGAGTGCGGAGGCTCATTAGGAGGAAATATTGAACAGGCAGTTTTCACCTCCTGCCTGCAATTGGAGAGCAAAGCCAGTTCTCACCAAAGCCATTACTCAAGCGGCTGTGGGGGGTGGCAGGAGATTGGAGAGGAACTTGGAGCAGGAGAACAGGAGCCTGTGGAGATCTGCTGTGCTGGGACTCTGTCCTCGTTGTAGAAGCCACTGAGGATTGATGAAAAAAATAATCCTCTTCTGCTCCAGAGGGATTAGGATTGTCTATGTGTTCTTAGACAAGGTACTTACCCTCTCTGATCCTTAGCTTCCCCACCAATCAAATGAGAGCATCATCAACTTGACTGATGTTTGTGAGTTGATTCGGATATATACATTTAAATGGTACAATCTTAGAGGAAATGCTAAAAATTTCAGTATTGCTTGTTTATAAGCCTGAATGTACATCTAAGTACAAAAAGAGGAAAAGAAGCCAACTATAACAGTGTGTGTGTCTGTAATCCTAGCAATCAGGAGGCTGAGGCAAGAGAATTCCTTTAAGTTTGAAGCCAGCCTGAGCTACATAGTGAATACCAGGCCATAATGAGATCCTGTCAGAGGTAAAGAGAGAGACAGAGTAAAGAGAACAGACACACAAAGGCCAGGGGTTTGTGGCGCCAATCCTCATCCTTCTGTGTAAAATATATTCAGATTTGAAACCAACACACAAAAAATACTTATGTCATTTGTTTTCTTCTCTGTGTATCCCAGGCTGGCCTTGAATCCAAGGTCCTCTTGCCTCAGCTTCCCAAATTCTGGGATGGTAGACCAAGCCACCATATCCACTGACTTAAGGGTATCTTGTAGGCATGATTTCAGGTCAAAGGATAGAGGCTGGAAAATGGCTCTGTCAGTAGAGGACTTACAAGCCCAAGAACCTGAGTCCTATCCCCTGCACCCAAGTAAACAGCCAGAAGCAGTTGTGCACCCAGAACTGGGGGATACAGAATGATAATGACAGATGGATCCTCCAAGCTCATTGGCCAACCAGTGAGTTCACTGGCCAATCAATGTGTCCTTATCAATGAGCAAGAGACCCTGTCCTTAAATGTAAACTGGAGAACCAAACATCAGTGGTTTCTCAGGAAAGACACCTGAAATAACCTCGGGCACACACTCACATGTGCGTGCACACACACAGATTACATGTTCACTTGTTCACTTGATTGATTGATTGATTTCTCCAGTACTAATGTTTGAATCCAGGGCCTGGTACATGCTAGAAAGCTCTCTACCCTGAGTTATATTTCTGGCATGTCTTCTTTTACAATCTCTCTCTCTTTCTTCCTCCCTCTCTCTCTCTCTCTCTCTCTCTCTCTCTCTCTCTCTCACACACACACACACACACACACACAAACACACACGGCGGTGTTTATATACATAGCAAGAGCATACACGGAGTTCATGTGTGCCCCACAGCTGAGTGGTGTTCCTAGTACTCACCAGCAGCTCTGGACTACCTTGTTCTCTTGTTCCTCTTGGGTTATTGTCACAAGGTTTCAGCGGAATACCAGCCCCACCAGCACATGGTCATTAATGTCGCTGATAAAGTCAGCCATGATTCCTTGAGCACATCTGTCCATTTTCCCAGTGACTCTTTACTTGACCTTTTCCAGCAAGCCTCCATTGTTGTCACTAGATTGTCATTTTTACAAAGCACCCAGGCAATGTCTCTCTGCCCATAGCAGCAAGACCCCTGTCCGGTGTTGTCTACAGGACAGATTCCTAGAAGGGGACTTTCCAGGTCAAAGTCTGCCTATTTTTTAAGCCTTTAAGCATGCGACAAGTTGTCCTCCAGGGGACCAGCACTGATTCATACTCTCAGAAGCAGGGAGTAGCACCCTAGACAGCCTGCACTTGCTAATGACAAGAAATTGAAGGGAAGGAAGGAATATGCAGAGAAAGAGGGACCTGGGCTGAGTGGCCCAGGGGAGTCCCCAGACAAGCCAACAACAAGGTACAGGAGAGCCCCGGGGCACAGCCCACTGGCAACTGTGGCTGACTAAATCCTAAAGCAAAGATTTAATGGGGACCGAAAACAAAGCCTGAGTGGAGGAGACTCTTCAATCCATTCTAATTAGTTGCTTCTCCAGAAGGGAGAGCAGCCTGCCACAGCTGCCGTGGCAGAAACCTGAATTTCCATGCATTGCCTCACAGCCTGGAGGGTGGATCTGAGAGCTGTGGGAGCTGACTATAGGTGATCCCAGAGGTCAGGCCAGCTCTCTCTGATCTGAGACCCAGATAAGGGCAGAAAAATGATAGGCATCCACTAGGGACATACCGCCTTTCTCCTCACTGCCTCTTTCTGCCTGCCTGTTGTCACAGCCACCTTCTTCTCCCCGTTTTCCTCCTCCTTCCTTTCCTGCTTTTCCTTCCTCCTCTCTCTGGCTTTATAAACTAAACTCGATTTCAAACATGAGGGAAGGTATATTTGAGGCCTAGCTCTGCACATAGAAAATGAAGAGCAGGTTGTCTCTGGTGCAGTAGCCTGGGCTAGGCTGCCTGTTTTCTGTAGGTGAGGAATATGTGCCAAGATACTCTGCCAGCCTTGGACACGCCCTTCCAGTTTGTGCAGGCACACGCATATGTGTTGAGTATGGGCACCCAGACAAAACCTGCGTAAGGTTAAAGCTGAGCACTGCTGCAATAGACAGAGCCATGCGCACAGTGGCACCCGCTGTGTGACACTGAGCAAGTGTCACCAAGTCCAGAGCTCCTGGGTGTCATATCATCTGTTAGATGGAGTTTAAGAGGGGTTTGGAGGCAGGAGGCTGGGGAGATGACTCAGTTGGTGAAGTGCTTGCCATGCAAGCATGAGGACCTGAGTTAGGTCCCCAGAGATGAAGAAGAGAAAGGAATAAAAGAAAAAGTGAAGCATGGTGGACTGCCCTTGTGATCCTAACAGCTGAGAGGCTGAGACACCAGCCAGCCTAGTCAGTAGGGTGCACACCAGTGAGGTGCTATCTCAATAAAGTGTCATCCTCAGGGAGCACAGCCAGGGATGACCTACAGCCTCCACACACCAGCACACAGGAGCATCTGCATCCACATGCACTCAAAACAGCATGGGACCTCTGCTCAAGGGTAGGAAGCTTGCCTAGTGTGTGTAAGATCCGGTGCTCCACCCCCAGGGCTACACAAAGCATGAATTTAATAGCATGCAGAGTCCAGATTGTGGGAGCTTCATACTGGTACAAAAGATTCCAAGCCTAGCATGCTGACTCATGTCTATAATCCCAGCGCTGGCTAGCCTGGGCTACATAGTAAGACCCAGGTTGTTTGTTGGTTTTTGCTTTTTTTTTTTTTTTTTTTTTTTTTTTAAGGTGTTAAGCCAGGGCCAAGTTTCATGAACAAGGGTCCTGTTATACAAAAACAGAATGGATATTCACACCTCAGATCTCAGTTTTAAAACAGCAACCCTTTGAAGTTAGAAAGAGAGGAGCTCAAGACTGACAAACAAGAGGGACATCTGTCTGGCTCCTTACACCCACCATGTGGATGTTTTATACCCAATTTCACAGGCTAGAACATGTGCCAGACAGATACCTCACCAAAGGAGCCTGGAATTACTTCCTGTCCCAAGGCCCCCAGATCACCTTCCTCATAATGCAGTAGTCCCTACAGAATGCCTAGCCCCAGTGGCACAGCCACCAATCAGTGTGGTTGCTCTTACTCTTTTCCTGGATAGCACGGTGGGGGCAAGCCCCCCACCTTTTACTCAAAGCAAGGAGGCCTGGGATCCCGCAAGTGATCTAAAGGGAAGAGTAGTCCCCACAGTCCCAGAAGGCTAGAAAGTGACCAGGCTGAGGACTTGTAATCTTGAGTTCAGTTAGCCCCTGCCAGTATTGACAAAATTGGCCAAACTCCCCCAGAGTCCCCAAAATTCAACAGCTTTTGATTCTTCATGCATATAGGCAGACGAGCAGAGTCGGATACATGGCCTGAGGTGGGGGCCAGCCCTGGGGTGTGTTTACATGGGCTTCTGGGCACACAGGTCAGACATGGTCCTTTGTCCTTCTCTGTGGCACATGCATGTGGCACAGTTAACAAATACTATATATAACAAAGTATATATAACAAAGTGGTAGATACTTCTAGAAAGAAAATGCCAGCCTCTTAGAGGAACTCCAGATCTCTTGTGTGGGTTATCCTAGAGATATCCCCCTTGGGGAGGGAACTGCCAATCAGGGTCTGTCTGTGGAAAGGCAGAGGAGAATCAGGGTCTGTCTGTGGAAAGGCAGAGGAGAATTCTTTGACAGAAGGCCTTGTTGGCTCAGACAGAGGGAGTAATGCATCCAAAGGTCCTAGGGTAGAGAAGAGCTGGACCTTATGAAAAGCAAGTGTCCCTGGTCACCGTGGAAGAGAAACCCCGCCCCCAGTGTGGGCTTTTGCAGAAGTATAGTGGGAATCACTGAGGAGTTGTAGTTTGACTGCACAGTGGGGTGCTCTGGCTACAACTGCTAGGGTGTACTTTAGAGCCCTGCTCACATCCTGCAGCAGATACCTTCATTTTCCCAGGGCTCCCTCCCATCTCCCAGATACCCAATGGGACTCTTAGCTTTAAGATCAGCAGCCACTCCATCTACATTGGTCAGCCACTTGACCATCCTCCCAGCCTGCAGTCTGCTGCCATGCAGAGCTCTGAATTCCAGGGCTGTGTGCCACACCATGCCTTGCCCGGCTCTGCAACCTAGCCAGCTGAACTCATCCAGGACAGGAGGCAAGGACAATGGAGCTCGGTGGAGACAGAGGAGAAGGTGGAACCGTCAGACCCTCCTGACCCCATGCACATAGCACTCACAAGACCATCTGCTCAGGCGAAGCGGGCAGCACAGGGCACTGGGGCAGAAACAGCAGCACCCGCCCAGCCACGTGCTGCCTCTAGGGCCTGCATGGGAGTCAGAGGCCCAGCTGACTTCCAGCTGAAACTGCTGACCCTGGCCAGGCTGCAGGGATGCCAGCTCCTGGCACAGACCCTCCCCAACAGAGGATGAGACAGAGTGAGGGAGGCTTTAGTGGGAACAGGGTGTGGGAAGATGTGAAGTGGATCAGGTGTGTATCCTTAGCAAAAAGTATTCACAGGTAGGGTGTAGAGAATAGAGCTTCTGAAGCCAGACAGGGTTCCTAACATGAATTAGTGGCCATTACCCTGATGGCGCTTTAAATGACCACCAAAGGCTTCCTAACTGGTCATAGTGACCCTGTCCCACTTCAGACATCACACACACACACACACACACACACACACACACACAATGTTTTAGTTTCAAAGACCATTTGCTGTCGTTTTCTTCAACACCTTGTGTTAATTTCTTCATGCCTCGGTTTCCCTGCATAGTTAATACACAATCAGCAGTATCTTCTTTTGGGTTCTTTGGAGACATCCCCCCCCCAATGGATGCTCAGGGGCAGTCTTTGTTTCAGGAGGTAATCTCAGAGGTAGTGCGGAGGGTATGAAATGGAGAAGACGGGAACCAGTGAATCTGAGCCATCACTGTTAGGTGACTGGGGACACTCAGAATGAGTTGCCACAGGGGCAAGGGATCTGAAAAATTTATTGCCCAACAAGAGGACTGAGGGAAGCATGAGCCCTCCAACTCTCTAGTCTGGATTTGCAGGTGTGTGGAATGGAACCGTTTTCATTTCCTCTTGCACAGACAAGAAAGAAAGGTCCAGGAAGAGCTGTATGGACACACTAGGCTGTGCATCAGGCTGCTCCCTGATCTGTCTGGGAAAGACTACATTTCCCAACATCCTTACAGTATGTTAGGGTTGTACAACCAGCCATGAAAGGAAGTTAGGAGCAGCACATCCTGTCCAACCCATAGGACTCTCTCCAGTCTTCCACACTTTCTCGTTACTGGCCTGCAGAGCCACAGAAGGGTCAGCAAATGTTTTCTTTGAGCTTTCTGAAGCTTACAGTCTTTTTCACAGCCAGTCAACTTGTATGCTGTGCTAAAACAGCCTTTGACAAAATGTAATTGAATGACATGATTGTGTCTCAATAAAACTATTCACACACACACACACACACACACACACACACACACAATCACAGGTTGCAAACCTTCATCCTAAAAGCTGGCAGAACCCTGGGTGGGAGGAACCTGGGGGCCACGCAGCTTCTTTGAGTGACATTCACCAGCCTCAGCTTAGCCAGCTTCCCTCAGTTGTACTCTGAGTGAGAAAATCCTGTGTTCAGATCCTCCCAAGCAGGGGTAGTAACTGGTAAGGAAGGCTTCACAGAAGATCTGGAATTCACACTGAACTTCAACAAATGCATCACTGTGCTGGTGGGCATGATGAGGAAGGGCATTCTGAGTGAACACAGAATTGTGTGCTCCAGCTGGCAAGAGAGTAGCGTGTAATGTTTGCCTTGCATAGGAGATATAAAAATTGGTCACCAGGAAATAAATGCTAGGAACTAAATGCTGAGTAACAGAGCAAGGGGGAAGGGTGGAACAGTGGGCTGGTACTCCTAGTACCTTGCATTCCCCTCCATTTCTGGATCTCCAACCAAGTGTCAACCTAGTGCCTAGTATGCTCCTTACTGTCCCCCCTGCTTCAACCCCACCCTTCCATCAGGACTGAACAAAACATGCTCTGTGGTGCAGGGGCAACAGGGCCTCCCAGCCAGAGCACAAGCTTTGAATTGGCAGCCTTGAGTTCAGACCCTGGCTTTGTCAATAAGAGAAGCCAGTGAACAAACTAGTGACAATAGATAAACCAAATGAATTGGGTTTGGTCATCTTTTCCCAGACTCTGCTTGATAACAGTTCTCAAAATGACAAGTGATTTCTGGGCAAAGCTCAAAGTCAGGGTCCCTACCAGGAAGACAGCTTAGCCAAGGGTGTCCCTTGAAACCTTTTGTTACAATGTCACCAAGATTCAAGGCAGTGCCTTCTAGATGCTTCCAAAAAGACAGAGAACTGTCTAAGCATATATTGGAGCTCCTTTCTGTTAGACGATAGAGCTGTCTCTTGTCTACCCAGGAACTCCTCCCAAGAGGTGCAGCCATGCCCACACCTGACTTAGGTGACAAGATAAAGACAGGCCTGGGGGAAGCGATGAATGAACTTCACATAAGGGACTGAGGGGTGTATGAGGGTGGCCACAAGAAGCTCTACAGCCTTCCAGGCTTCAGAACAGGGGTTTCTTCCCATGCAGTCCTGGAGTTCACAAGTCAGGTAAATGATTTCTTCCTGGCCTCTGTCCTTGGCTTGCAATGGCATCGTCTTCCTGCATCTTCACATGACCTCCCTCCATGCAGACCAATGTCCTGATCTTTGTGTGTTTCTGGACATACCCATGTGGTAGCTCACATGTGAAGGCCACAGGACAACCTCGAGTGTCAGTTTTTGGCTTCCACTTG
This sequence comes from Phodopus roborovskii, assembly GCF_943737965.1. Lineage (NCBI taxonomy): Eukaryota > Metazoa > Chordata > Mammalia > Rodentia > Cricetidae > Phodopus > Phodopus roborovskii. Next base: position 2,818,089 of record NW_026126459.1, on the reverse strand, counting down.
GTTTGAAAACTGCCAATTTCTGTACTGACAGCTATATCTCCCACCTAACTCTTCTCCGGGGCATTTCCCCCAGCCTCCACTCAAAAAAAAAAAAAAAAAAAAAAAAAAAACAAAACCCTAATCATATTAGCTGTGGGTCCTTCCATTTGCTCTCATGTGCTGTCTGTGATCCCCTTCTCCATGCCTCCCTTTCCAGCATATTCTCCCCAGGACTTGCCCTTCTCTGTCTCTATTCTCCATTCTTTCTAGCACATTTGTTCCCTCCCTGGTGACCTGCCCCTAGGCGGCTTCATTAATTCTCTCCTCCCCCTGTTGCCTTCTCCTCGGTCCCTAGCTCATCACACCCATCAGCTCCTTATTCCTCTTTTAAATGCTGCCTCCTTCTCATCTCCTCCCAAGAGGGTGGCATCCCTTCCTCAAACTGGGCTGTGATTGCTGTCCCCTTGCCTCAGAACAGCAGCACCAGGGGGCAGAGACTCTCAGAGGGCAGGGGTCAGATTATTTTATTTTTACAATGTCCTTGGACTGATAAAGTGTTTGTGCAGGGTGGGGTTATGTGCTGGGTGGGAAGTGACAAAGACTGCAAATAGAACTTGAAATTAATATAGGTCAGTTTCTGTGTGGTGTCCCCCGAGGGTCTTGGTGTGGGAAAGCCTGTCCTCTGGGGCCCAGCTCTGTAGAGGCAGTTGCTGTTGCCCTTGGGGAAGTTGCTCACAGAAGATAAGAAGTATTGGGCAAGAGAGATGGACTGACTGCTCTTCTGGTGCTGGGCAGGGGGGGAGGGGGACTCCCTTCTCCTGACCCTCTGGGTCTGAGGTCCCTGATGCTGTGCCACATCTGGCAAGTGGGAGAGACAGTCATGCAAGACCCTCATCTTTTACCCAGCTCTGCTCTTTGTTCTCAGATAAACTTAACATTTCTGGTCCTCGGTCCTCTTAGTCCTTGTTTAAAAAGGTGAGGTGGGGCTATTGCCCAGAGAAGGGTCAAAGGCAAAAGAGAAAGGAATGCTACATTAGCCTCTTCCAACCTCCTGGTCTTTGGAATTCCCATCTCACAATGGAGGAAGCAGAAGCCTGAGTGCCATGAGGGTTAAATGAACCCTGCTGTGTGTGCAGAGCCCTACAGCTATAGCCCAGCACTGTACTCAAATGTGGGTGACAGTCCTGGGTGCCTTTCTAGAGTAGGACTAACTAACTGGTGGTGCATAGAACACCCAGCAAAAAGCTACCAACACTACTACCATCCAATTGAAGGTGCTGAGAAGTCTTAAAGCTGGGCTCAGAGCTCTAAGGGGCAGGAAGAGCAAAGCAGACATGATGCCTGTGTCTGTGGAATATGGGACATGAAAAACAAACCAGAGAAAATGCAATGACAAACTGCCAGGGAGAATGGAACCAGGGATCCCAGTTTAAATCCAGGAGGTCCAGCAGGCAGGAAGATGCATCTCTGAAAGAATGACATTTCCATGGCATCTATGGAGGAAAAAATAGATGCCATTCAGGAAAAGGCAAGAGAAGAATATATTTTGACAGAGCTCATGCAAAGGTTCTGGGGCAGGAAAACACATGGGGCTCATTTCAGGGGGCTGAAGAGAGAGTGTTACAGGCCAGGGGCTAGATAGAGATGATCAGATCCAGGCTATCCAGGGAACCAAGCATGTGAACCCCAAAGGATTTTTACAAAGAAGGGATTGTGATGTGATTTTTGTGTTTAACTGCATCCTTGCAGCTGCTGTCAAGAGGCAGATGTGAATGGGGGTGGAGGGAATCCCAGAAGAGTGTCTCAACAAGGGATAACAGCATCCAAAATGGAGACAACACTGGCTTCCTCTGTTTACATAGCCTTCTAACTTGTTCAGCATTTGACTGAGTGAAGGATGTTCTCCAGAGATAGAAGGGTATTGTGGAAGACTCAAGCAGTGAGGGCCGGGCTCTGTTTGAAGTTCCTGCCTCACTTATGCCCATCATGTGCCCCTTAGGAGAGTGAGAACATGGGTCAAGTCATTCCTTGGACAGGAGCTGGACTACAGGAGCCCACTGTCTTTGAACTTTTCTCCTTGTACTCTTAAGGAATTTTCAGTCTCAAGTTTCCTGGATACTGGGGTTTTGTTTGTTTTGTGATACAGGGTCCCATGTAGCCCTTGAACCCATGCTTAGGAGACCTTGAACCCATGATATAGCTAAGGATAGCCTTAAACTTCTGATCTTCCTGCTTTTGCCTTTCAAGTGGTAAGGTTACAGGCATGTACTGCCATGACATGGCTATTGGATATGGGTTTCTTTTAAGAGAAAGAGAGAGACAGAGAGAGAGAGAGAGAGTGTGTGTGTGTGTGTGTGTGCGTGTGTAGATGAGGACATGTACATAAGAAAACCTCAGGAATCCTTCCTCAGGAGCCAACCACTTTCCCCCTGAGAGGTGGTCTCTTATTGGGACCTGGCCTTCACTGATTAGTCTAAGGTGGTTGAGCTGAGAACCCACCTCTTCCATCTCCACATCCCTAGCATCACAATTACAAGCACATGCCCCTTGTCTGGCTTTGTGTTCATGTATGCATGTATGTGTGTAGAAGTCATGAATTGACATTAGGGGTGTTTCCCAATCACTATCCATCTTATTCTTTGAGACAAGATCTCTCACTGAACCTGGAGCTTGCTGATTTGCTGAGCAAATAGCCAGTGAGCTCTGGAACCCTGCCTGTCTCCACCCCAACAGCACTGAGGTTGCAGGGACAATGCTGTTACATCTGACTTTTTGAATGGGTGCTGAGGATCTGAACTTCAGTCTTTAATGGGAGATGTCATTCTATATATGTTTCTCGTACTGGTTAATAATAAAGCACTGTTGGCCAATAGAAAAGAAAGATAGGAGGGACTAGGAGACAAGGAGGAAAGAGGAAGTAGGAAGGAGGAGTCAGCATGGAGAGCCTGGAGAGAACAGAACCGCCATTCCTCCGCTCTCGGTAAGACCACGTGGAAATACACAAAAATGGGTTAATAATTAAGACAGAGCTAGCCGATAAGAAACAAGTAACTGGGCCAACAACATTGTATCAAATACAGAGTCTCTGTGTGTTATTTGGGGCTGGTGGTGGCAGCAGGAGGAAAAAACGTTCTCCTTACAAGTCTTCATGCTTGCATGGCTAGTACTCTTCAGGCTGAGTCATTCCCCAGCTCCAATGTCCAGCATAAGTTCTAGGGAGTGAACTAAGGTTCTCATGTTTGCAAGGCAAAACACTTTACTAACTAAGCCATCTCCCCAAGCCTGGCCACCTAAGCAAGGGAGAAAATAGCACCAGTCTCCCTCTGGGAAATAAGAAAATTGTGACTACAAAGCAGGAAGGAGACTCTGGCACATTGTACTCATTTCTAGTTCTAATTCCTGTTGCTGTTATAAAATACCCTGATAAAAAGTCACTTAGGATGGAAAGGATTTGCTTTAGCTCACAATACCAGGTTGCACTCAACCATAACAGGAAACCAAGGCATTTCACATCCAGTGTCAAGAACAGAAAGAAATGGATGCATGTGTGCTTGCTTGCTTGTGCTCAGCTTGATTTCTCTACTCTTACACAGTCTAGAATCTAAGGCTAGGGAGTGGTGCTGCCCACAGTGGACTGGGTCTCTCCACATCAATTAAAGGCAGTTTCTGCAGACATGCCCGTAGACCAACCCTATGTGGACAATCCCTCACTATCTCCCCAGGTGATTTTGGATAATGTCAAGTTGACAATAAAGCTAACCATCACAAGGTGCTTGGTGACTTCAGTGTCTTGCTTGTCTTTGAAGAAGGGAGCTCTAGAGGAGCAATCAATCAGTACACAGTACTTACATGAATAAAATCGGAGGGGACTTCCCATGCCAGCACCATGCCCACTGTTTCACAGTTGGCAGAGGTGACAGGTTTGATAGATGCATGCTGCACTCTAGCTCAGTCTCCAGGACCAGACAGAAAGTAAACAGCTCTCAGGAAGAGAAGGATCCAGCCCTGCCTGATACTACTGTTGTTCCAGTGCCCAATGTTGAAAACCTTAAGAACATAGCTAGTGATGAGACCTGCTCCCATCTCATTCCAGATTCACCCCCTCCTGCTTTATCCAGCCAATAGCAGATTTGTCCTGACCCCCCACACACACAAAAAAAATATAAGAGGAGATATACTGTATGCTCACCTGGGTCATGGGCACTCAGGCTGCAGAATTCTCAACACAGCCACATGGCTTTGATTGTAGTGTGATCCCCTGGTATCAGATGATGCTCAGGGCCACGAAGACCTGGCTGGGAGGCACAGTTGCATGGAGGATGGAACCACAGGAAGACTCCAGCACCATGATTCAGAAAACAGATTAGGGATAGCTTTCAGGACTCAAGGAAGCACAGGGAGGAAACGGAAGAGCTTAAGACATGAGCTTTTGTTTCCTCTGTTTCTCTGTCTTTCATCTCGGGTGCTTCGAGTCCTGTTTGAAAATAGAGTATAAATAAATGATCAAACAATATGACAGTGCTCATTCCCTGCCAGCTGGTGACCTTGAAAGGGTCTTCAAAATGCCTTTGTTCTCTTCTGACTCTTGTCACACTTGTTTCATGCAACAACACTGTCTGGGCCAGCTCAACACACAGGCAGGAGCCCTGCTTCTACCCTCAGACAGCTTCACAGTCTGATGGCCCAGACAAGCAGAGTGACAGAGCAAGCTAGCATTCCAAGCCATGAGGCCACAGGAGAACACTGTGAGTCTGGGGCTCTAAACCTAAGTGATAAAGGAGTGATAGACAGAGCTGGTGAATGGGTATCCTTCTATTCAGACCTTATAGGCTCTGCATTGCATTAGCCCAAGAGTGTGGGATCATATAGTAGAGTCAGGGTATCTTTCAGCCACTGGAGCATGGAAAGGATGCTGTATATGCCAATCTGTGTGACACAGTCAGGGAAGTCTGGAGTTAGGAATTTGGTAATATTAATATATAGCCAGCATTCATGTGGCTATCCCAGTTGTCCCAAAGGGTCCTGACATGATCTAGGAAAGGGATAAAGTCTTCACAGGTATAAATAGCTGTGATATATCATACAGAGCGGGATCAAAGCCATATCAACTTGAGTGTGCTGTCCCTGTGTAGATCAGACAGGGCTGGCTCTGGGAAAATCTGATCTTTCTTCTGTATCTCCCTGCAATGGCCCAGGAGAAACGCCTGGTCTGTTCTTGAATGAGGTACAAAGCAAAGTCCAAGCCTCTTCTGTATTTTCCTAGCTACATCCCTGTGTTTCAACTTATTGGTCCAGATAATGGTCTCATGACTCCTCTCAGAGTACTGAGACCAACGAGCTAAGACAATAGACACCACCATGACTTCTGTCTAGAGGCCAGGTGCATAGCAGTTGCTCAGAACCTTCACAACTGTGTCTCCTAATAAATGCTGTTGAGGATGCAGTTGTTGGAGGGATAATGAGTCCAGCAGTCCCTGGCCAAGACCCACATGCAGAACTTCAGGACAAGGAATGTGGCCGAGATGTGATGAGGTGATAATTCCTGCTCTCATGGGTCACTGCTGCTCTGTGGCTGGTTCACACCAGCGGTTGAGTATGCTCTGACTGCACATAAGTATCTGTTAGGTAAGAATAAGAGTCTGTTGATAACATGGGGCTCCCAAGCCAAGGCTACCTTTCCTGGATACCATAGGACTGTCCCCGAGAGGGCAGGCATTGAAGACAAAGACAGACCTGTTCTCAGTGTCTGTCATACCGTACCACATGCAAGGAACAGAGGGCTCCCACTGCAAAGAATGAGTCCCCAGGAAGGGCACTGGGTCACAGGAAAGGGGTATCCACAAGGGCTGGCTGGGTGGAGCACTTAAAAGAAAGATGCTGATGAAGGTGCAGAATGAGAATCTAGGGTTTAGCATAGAACAGAGATGCCAACTACCTTCTTAGGCCTGGGTGGTAGTCCTGTTCCTGCCCCCTCTTTTAAGGGAGCAAATTTATTATTTTTCTGCCCTGAACTTGAGGTCCAAAACCAAAGTATTGTATATTGAGTTTAGGTCGTGTACGTCAGAGCAGGCATGTTCCCTCAAATAACATTGCCTGGAAACTGGACCCAAAGAGGAAGAGAAGACAGTTTTGTGTGAAATTGCCATTTAAAACTTTGAAGTGATCAGGGTGGGTCTGGTGGTGTGGCTCAATGGCAGAGCACTTATGCATCATACTCCAGGCCCTAGGCTCCACCCCCAACACCACAAAACCAAACAGAGCATGTTTTGTGTGTATATGACCCCAACCCAGCCTCTGTGTGTAGAGACAGCAAAGGACCAGTGGGAAAGTCCCTGAGCATGACCATCGTAAGCAGATGAACTGTAGTCCTGAGAAACATTGTCAGGGATCCCATGACCTCACATACTAGAGCCTCTGCTGCCAATTGGAACTCTTCCCCTTTTGGGCAGTGAAGGCAGCTGCAAGATTGGGACCCCTCCCTGAGAGAAAGGAAAAAGTTTACTGTGCCCTTTGGAGGAAGCACCAGGTATTTTCTGAGCGTCCATTTTGTGCCAAGGCCCTGTCAACTTTGCTTCAGGGACTCCTTCACCTAAGGGGGCACTGCTGGGATGTGAGCCTAGGTCTATCCTGGAGCTGGAATACCCTCACCCCCTGATGCCACAGAACAGGCTGAGCTCTCATTCATCCTGCCCTTCCAAGAGGGCTGGGCTCATCTCCAGGAAACACCTCTCAGCATTTTCTGTGATCATCATTCACCAAGCTTCCTGCCCATGCATCTCCAATTTCATCGTTAGCTCACTGAGCAGTGGCAGCATTCCCAACCTCATTCAGGAGTCTTGTCTTCTGCAAGACACTAGGGACAGCAAGGAGGAAGGGGAGGGGACAGGGGACCTGAGTGGCTTCAGGTCAGCACCTTCCTCATGGTCATCCACAGGGAGGGTCATGGGTCCAGTGAGCTCCCTCTACCTCAGTGCAATTTCTCTAAGCGGTGAATCTATGCTCCTAAACTATAGTGGGGATGTAACAGGAAGCCTGGGTCAGACAGCATGGGTGTGATGAGGACACTGTAGGCTGAGATATGCTGGCAGTAAGGACCCATCTGTGAAGACCAACAAGCCTAATATCACGAGAAGGCTCATGAGTAGAACTGAACCACTAGGCCCCAGGTTGAGAAAGGAGTGGTGTGACCATCCCTCCTTTGATAGTTGAAGGCATTTAGGAGTGGATGTAGGTAGGGTCTATTGAAACCCTCATTTTAGGGGATGTCATTAAATAAGGTAATGATGACTGCAGTGGCCACAGTCCCATTTGCCCCTGTAAGTGACTCTTAGTTTTACCTCATTCCATCCCTATCAAACATCTCCAATGAAAATGCCATTATCACCTCCTTCTTCTCCTCCTCCTCTCCCTCTTCCTCCTTCTTCTTTTTCTGTTTTCGAGACAAGTTACTCTGTGTAACTTTGGAGCTTGTCCTGAAACTCACAGGTTGGCCTCAAACTCACAGAGATCTGCCTACCTATGCTTCTGGAGTGCTTGGATTAAAGGTTTGCACCACCACCACCTGGCTGCTCTTATGTCTTCTACTGGACAGATGAATACCAGAGGCCCAGGGAGCAAGGTGACTCTCCCAAGACCACACAGCTAAGGGGTAATAGATGCCACCCTCGATCTCTGAGGGCTTGCTCCAAGTTCTAGCTGGGATGTGGGCCTCATGGCCCATAGGGTACAACCTATAGAGGCCTTGAGAGCTCAGCTTCTCGTCACTCTCCCTCACCCTACACTCCCTGGAGCAAGATCAGGATTCAACAACAGCCCAGACACCTGCAGCTAGAAGTCAGTGTCCCTCATACCTTCAACCACAGGCAAAATATGGTGTCGAGGCACCTGGTGTGTTACAAATAATTACTTGACCATTCAAATTAAGAGAAAAAATGTCATCCTTGTAACTGATGCCCCTAGATCTCTCCATGAATCAAGAAAAGCCAAGATGTCCTCCCTCCCAGTGGGTAGTCTGAATGTCTCCTTTTACCTATAGGTTCTGGGGATCAAACTTAGGTCATTAGGCTTGGCAGCAAGCTCCTTGCCCACTTAGCCATTCTTTTGGCCCTCAACTCTTCATTCCAATTAAAATGTCAACTGATAGTTTATTGACAAACAAATTACTTGGTAATTGAAAATCAGAGTCTATTAATGTTATCATACACAGTGGGACATCCAGTCTTGATATCTGTGTGAGGATTTTGACAGTCCCCAGAGGCTTTCCAAGCTGACCAAATGTCTAGTGACTCAGCTGAGGAGCTGCAAGCTCTCATGTGGAGAGTTGGGAAACCTGACACCTCACCTCATAGGCACCTGGGCTGTGAACTCTTGGGTGAGCCCTGGCCCTGTCTGGGGCCCAGTTTCCTCATTTAAAAGTTTGTCTTATGCCTCTAGGAATCTTCTCACTTAGACTTGAGGGCTGTCAGGGAGTCTCAGACCCAGGTCTGTGAGCCTTTGAGGGCAAGGCTCATTTGCTCAGCGCTTGAGTTTGCTCCTATGGCCACACAGTTTCAGACTGAGGGCAGCACAAGCCTCCAATGTAGAGGCATCATACCCATCTTGTAGAACAGAAAGTGGCAGACAGCTGTTATGTAGGAGATGGGAAAAGGGCAAGGCCAGGAGTGCCTGAGACAGGTCCCAGTCCCAGATCTGTCTAACAGGATATTGCCTGGAGGAACAGAGACAGAAGAGAAGGAGGATGTCTCCAGAAGCTCTGTGTGATGCAGGGGACAGAGTGTGGACACAAATTTAGGGTGCTCATTCTACCCACTGGGAAGGGGCTATGGGACCAACAAGGCAGGAGACTGTGCCTTGGCACAAAATTGATGGGGCCAGGTGAATTACAGTGCCTTCTCCAGATCCCAACAGCCTCCACCCCTGAGGGCCCTGAGATAACCAAATCTGGAATCCTGCCCTCTGCATCCCTCTCTCAATGGCCTTGAGTTTTATAAGGCTCAAGATCCCCCAGCCAAAGGATTATGAGTGCTGGGTAAGGCAGGTTCTTCATTTTTGTGTTCACAGGACACCTAACCACCAGGGGAAGAACAGAAACTGTGGAGTTGCCTGGCTGAGCAGAGTGGGGATGTGGCTTTGTCTCTACCAGCACGTAGTAGGTACTCACTGGCTTTACAGGATAAACATAGCTGAAGCCAGGCCACTACAAGTGAGGTTCAGGACCCCAAGAGAGGATTTTTCCAGCCTATCTCACTCCAGATTTTGTTCACCAGGGGCACTACTATGTGTCAGGCTCTCCTCCCACCCCGACTCTTAACTTGCTTCTCAAAGGCACACAATGATACTACAAGGCATGACAGGGTAGGAATCTGGCCCACTGTCGTGCATTCCAGGAGAAAGTGCAGAGCTGGAATTTTGATTCAGATTTAACTAATTCCAGAATCCTTTCTTAGTCATTCCATTTACTGATTCTCAAAACTCCAACCTCGGGAATTTGTGTCTTTAGTTTAACCATCTGTTGTTCAATATTTGAGGTCTGTGTTATGGTATTTCATCAGACATTTACACTAGAGTATGAATGTATATTTTGATAAGAGCATCTGGGTTATGCATATGTTAATCAAATGCCCACATTAATATTATTACTGTGTTAATGTCATCACTCGATCGTCTACTACTTGTCAAGACCATTAGGAACTCTTTACAGTCATTAAACCATTTTGTCTTATAACCTTCTAGGACAGTGAAGATGACATTTCAAGACTCCATCTTTGGCCTCCTCCTGCCCCATTGCCCTAATGTGTAGCTTCCCTCCTGCCTGTCCATGAAAGTATGCCCTAAAGACCCAGCTGTCTCAGGAGAAAGAAACTCTGTGACCTTGAACATCTCCCTTGAATATCCCTGCTGAGCAAATAATCACCAGGTAAGAGGGATGCTGCTTCTCCACATAAAATAACTGAGTGATTTTCTGAGTCATTTAGAGCCTCTGGGATGGAGGGTTCCCTAGAAGATGCAAGAAGACTTAGCTTCCCTATGCCATAGGAAAACTATCAAACAAACAAACAAAAGAACTTGGAGCTTTCCAGTGTCCTGAACAAGTATTGCTAAAGGATATCAGGAGGCACCCAGACACCCAGATAGAGGAGCTGGAATGACCTGTAGGTCCCAGGGTTCAAGTTCAGAACAATGAGGAAACAGGAGGCTGGGTGGACCAATCGCTAGCCAAATCAGATGTCAAAGGCCAGCCTGTCCCTCTCCCAAAGACTCACCCTGAATCTCATTTCTAGGCATCTGATCCCAGCTGCTCAGGAGGCTAAGGTGAGAGGATCATAATTATGTTCAAAGCCAGCTTGGGAAACTTGTCTCAGAATAAAATAGAAAATGATGACTGGGCTCCATAAGATCAGGCTGTGGAACAGCATGTATAGCATTTTCTTAATTAGTGTTTGATGGGGGAAGACCCAGCCCATTGTGAGTGATCCCATCCCTGGGCTGATGGTCCTAGGATCTATAAGAAACAAGCTAAGCAAGTCATGACAAGCAAGCCAGTAAGCAGCACTCCTCCATGGTCTCTGCATCAGCGTCTGCCTCCAGATTTCTGCCTGTTTGAGTTCCTATCCTGACGTCCTTTAATGATGGACTACAATAAAACCTTCCCCCGCCCGTGCAAAAGATGGCTGGGCAATGGATGAGCACTTGCTTAAACGAGTCAGTATGATTCTAGATTCAATTACCAGTCCCAAAAGGAAGAGAGAAGTTCCCAGGCCATCCTGTGGGTAAGGTGTTCACAGCCTCATTTAGGACCATGAAGAACAAACAGCTGAACCCTTAGCACAAGCAGCAGGGAAGTAGTCACATGTTCTTCCAGCCAGCAAGCCCTGGATTTAAGGCCCCCTGGATTGTTTTCTACCATGGACCGCCCCTTGGGTTTTAAGCCTCTATGTTTCTGCATAACCCACAGCCTCTCCTTTTCTAGGACCCTGTTATTGTCCATTCCAATTTCATCAGCATGGAATAGTAAGGTATTTTGAGGGAGAGAAAGAAAGGCATGTTCCCATAACTTTTATTACACTCCATTGTCTCTTTTATTATTAGCTATTAATCTCTTATGTGCCCAATACATAAATTGAGCTTTATTATAGGTTTGCAAGTGTAAGAAAGCCACAGAATCTAAAGTTCAGGGTTACCACTGCTTTCAAAGCTACTGTTGTCACTCACAAAAGAGAGCCACCTCTGCCCCCAATGCTCTCCCTTCTGTTTTCTGTCACCTTCCAGTGCACAACTCAAAATGACCCAGAAAGGTGAACAGACCTTTAGAGGTCTGGCATCTAGCTCAGACCTAATGCATCCAACTAAGGAAGGAAGGAGGGAGTCAGGCCAAATGACTCTAATACTGATCACTTCTGACTTTTTTTTTTTTTTTACCTAAGACCAAAACAAAACAAAACCCACATTTTCTTTTCTTTTTAAAGGCATTGTCATGTAGCTCAAGCTAGCCCCTAAGTCCCTCTGCAGTCAAAGATGGTCTTGAATTTTTTTGTTGTCTTGCCACCGTCTCCTGAGTCCTGGAATTATGGGCAGGCACCATCATGCTTGGTTTATGAAGTTGTGGTGAGTGAACCCCAGACTTCTTGCATACTAGGCAAGTACTCATCAACTGAGCTGCATGGCTAGCACCCCAAATACAAATTCATACATCTAAATTATTGCCTTTTCACTAAGCCTTTAGCCAGTTTATCAGCTTATCCAAGCAGGCACCCAGCCTCCAGCTTCTTTGTCCCCTGCAGTTCTGGAAAGCCACACCCAGGTAGCCCAGGCCAAAGAAAGGGGAAGTCCCTCAAGAACCACAGTCTAGTATCTCTGGATCCCGAACAACTCAGGCTGCACAGCCACACTCCCCAAACACCACAGACACATGTCATCTGCACCTGTGCCTCTCAAAAGTCACCTTTCTGTCCCTCTACCTCCCACATCATCCATAGGGACCCTCCCCTTATACCCCAAGAACCCTCCTGAGCCCCAGGCAGAGACTCTTATCCATTTTCCTCTTTTCCTCTCATTGTGAGCTGTATTCCCAAAGCTATCCCAACACTGTCAACAAGTAGGAGAATGAAGAAGTGCCCGACAGCAGCCAAGAGGTCAGAGACACTCAGCCACACAGCCTGTCCTTCCCAGTGGTTGCTGGAACACACTATATTTCACTCATTCTCTGGAGTCCATTGAGTGTTCTGACTTCATCTTTCTCTATTCCAACATGCAACTTCGGGTCAGTTATTTCTTAAGTGAATTCAACAACTGTTTATACCCAAACCTCACTCATCCACAGTGAACATCCCAGGTACCAGGCTAAATTATGCAGAGAGGGTCCTTCTAAAGTCTGTAGGTAAAGAGGGCCAATCCATACAACCAATGAGCTCAACACCAGCAGAATCAAACTTAGGACAGCTACAGAGTAGCAGGAACTGTGTCATGTGTTACACACACACAACATGAGTTTGATGCAAGCAGTTGACCCTGCCAGTGACCTTGACAATCTGCCTCAAGATGCTTCTTTAAGGCCTGACCACAGGTCAGTGCAGCCCCAGGGTCAGTGCCTCTGGTCACAGTCTTGTCTCCACGAGCTCTCAGAACTTGCTAACCCGCCTGCCATCACTGCCTGTGGAGCTGGAGTTTTAAAGCAGCATAGATCAATTGGAAAAGTGGATTATCCCCAGTTAGTGACTAATAATAAGATAATAACACTATAACGGGCCTCAAAAGTGCGTAGGAGCTGAGAAAATGTAGCAAGAGCCAAAAAATTGAATTTAAGTTATGCAAAAAGAGAGAGTGAGAGAAAGAAAAAAAATAAAAGCATGTGGCCTTGCAAAGAGGCAAAGAGCAGTTAATTTAGTGTCAGAATTCAATTTCTTCTCTGTAGTAGATGAATTTAGCGTGGCAAAATGAAGAGAAATGTATTTAAACAATCATGAGTTTATAAATCCAATATATCGTCAGCATCTTGCTAAGATGTCTTAGCTCACATTTTTAACCTGTAACATCTTCCCACGGTTCTCAGCTTGGCCAGGGCTGTGTGTCCCTCCACACCACTCATCAAAGCTCTGTCTTACCAACTACTTCTTGCTTCCAAGTCTACACCTGGGGTACACACACACACACACACACACACACACACACACACACACACACACACACACACACACACACACACCCCAGGCTCCCACACAGCCTCCTCATCTTCCCTTCTATCTCCGCTCGAGGGGCCTTCTCACTTTCTCCCTCTATTTATTTCTTCCCATGAGTCAGTCCACTCACTTCCTACTGTGACAGAATACTAGAGGTGAGATAATTTACAAGGAAAAGAGGTTTTGTTTGGGTTTGGGCATCTCAGAAGTCCGGTACCCCACATGGGAAGCACAGAAAGGCAAATCAGTGCAAGAATGGCAGAGGAAACAAAGGCCAAACTCTCAAGAGAGCTTCCCCCATTCCTGTGAGAAAAACATTCAGCCCCATGCTTTTCAATGCCTTCCTCCAAGTCTGTTCACACCCCAGCATCCTGCTCCCATCCGACCCCACCCTGCAATCAGAAACAACCCACTGCAGGCAGTGCTGCACCAGGCTCAGGGGGTGGGGCAGGGTGGTGCTTGCATGCCGCAGCCTATTCCTGAAGGTCAGAAGAAAATTTGGAGGACTCACCTCTTTCCTTCCATTATGTGAGTTCCAGGGATTGAACTCAAGTCAACAGGCTCTGTATCAGGCATCTTTAGACCTGCTGAGTCATCTCACTGGCCCCTGTGTGCACAAGTAAACTTTTTTTGTTTGTTTTTGAGACAGGGCTTCATGTAGCCCAAGCTGGCCTCAAACTCACTGTGTAACCTAGGATGACATTGAACTCCTGATCCTCCTGCCTTCATCTCCCAAGAGCTAAGATTACAAGTGTGTGTTACCACACATGATTTACACGATGCTAGGGGTTGAACCTGGAGCCTTGTGCAAAGCAGGCAAGCACACTATCAACTGAGCTACATTCCTAGCCCTAAAGCTTTTTGTAATATGGACTATCTCTGGTATACATTAAAATAGGGAAGACGTGATAGCTCCCTGCTAACTGACCTCCTCCCTCCAAGCCCCAGTGCCAGAATGATGAAGCAGTGGTCCATCTTAGTCCATCTGTATTTTCACCTATCTTTGCCACTTAGGTTACTTAGAAACAGATTTCAAGTATCATAATCTTATCTTTATACATTCTGGCAAGTTTCCCTAAAATAAAAAGAGGGATTTGTATCTGTTGGTTTAATTTGCTTTGAATTATGGGGAAAGAATCTCATTATTTAGCCCAGGCTAGCCTAGAACTTGAGGTTCTCCTGCCTCAGACTCCTGAGTACTGGGATCATAGGTGTGTCCAACCATGCCCAGATGGGGCTCTTTTTAAAATATAACCACAATTATCACTATCTTATTATCACATCAAAAAATAGTGAACACAGTGCCATTGTTATAACCTGAACATGACCTATGTCTCCTTTAGCCATCTCTATATCTAAAGATCTTAGAGACAGGTTAGCCCATGGTGGGAGTTCTAAGCTCCTCCAGTGTGACAAGCTTCCAGCTCTCAGCACCTCAAAGGTGGCTCCATTTTGTAGGCTTGTCTGCTCTGTGGCGGTTTACCCACTGGATACTTTGCGTTAATAATACAGTGGTTCTCTCAACCTGTGGATTGCAACCCTTTGAGGTCACATATTGGATATTTACAATTCATTACAGTGCATTACAATTCATAACAGTAGCAAAATTACAGTTATGAAGCAGCAACAAAATAATTTGATGATTGGGGTCACCACAACATGAGGACCTACATTAAAGGGTCAGAATCACTAGTTGATTAGCTGCAGCTGCCAGGGTGGAGGATGAGTGGTATTGAGGAGAGAAAAGATCAGCAAGAACATTCCAGACACATTTGCTTCCTGACAGGAAGCTTTATCCATCTTAGACACCAGGATACCATAAACTCAGACACAGCTGAATATGACCACTGCAGGTTTGTGCCAAAGAAGGAAGAACCAGGTACAGCTAGACCCCATGGAAAATAAAAATCAGTGGGAGGATGTGGCTTGCTGGCAGTCAGGACAAACTGTGTTGATGAAGATATGGCTTACAGTGGAGGACAAAGACAGCACAGAACTAGAGCTGAGTATTCAGGAGCCTCAATCACACACCAGAGCTGATGTTTCAATCCAGTGGGAAAAGGAGACATTGTTTATTAATGATGCCTGAGCAAGCCACTATCTTTTGGAAGCAAGTTAAACCTCATGTTACATTATACATGTAAACCCCCAAGAGGACTGGAGAGTTAACAACCAAAACATTTTTAAAGCAATAGATATCTTGAAAGAAAATGTAGGAGATGGCAAAAATAATAGTTTCAGGTATCAAAACAAAAGTCATGTTTTAAAAGAAAGACACAGGACCAGGGAACTGACTTGGCAGATGAAAGAGCTTATTGTACGGGCAAAAGGACCTGAGTTTAAATTCCCAGCACCCATGGCCATGTGTGGTCACTCATGTTTCTAATCCCATAGGTGACAGGCAGGGACAGGAGACTCCCCAGAGCTGGATGACCGCCAGCCTAACCAGAATGCCAAGATGGAAAGATATAGAGCAGTTCCCCCCACACACCCTCTTCTGATCCACGGATGCACACACATGCATATACCACCCATCACCATCCCCAGTAAATGAACTATTTTAAAATTAAAATTGAAAATATTTCATTACACAAGCATTATTTTCATGGCAAAAGATATCATTTATAATGTCAATACAAAAACAAGCAATTTGAATATGAAACTATTTGCGACACAGTTGTCACACAAAAGGTTAATTCCTACACATTTAAAGAGCAGCTAAGAACTTGCAATAGACAACAAGGGTTGGAGTTGGACAAAGATGAGGCTAGGTTGGACACAGCACATAGCTAAGTCATCAACAAGCATACTAAAGATGAACAAGTCTTACCAGGAATTGGAATTATAGGAATTATGAGATTTCATGTTGCCTGCATCATTCAAGGGAAAATTCTAAATGATGCTAACACCTACTGCTGGAGTGGCTGAAGGGGAATAGATGGCCCTGGAATTGCTGGAGATAGCAGGGAAGTGTTACAAGGTCTGGCAACATTACCTATAAAAAAAAATACATGTGTCCTTCCACTGAGTAACCACATTACTGGAAGTGTGGTCAGTAGGGATAAAAGCTCTGATTGGAGAATGCATGTACAAGAATGTTTGCTGCAGCATTGTTTAGAGCAGCCAGAAATAAAGTGAATGGCTGTCAGTGAGAAAAGATTCCATGGAGAAATCAGAGAACTCCTCCCTGTGAAAATGAGGTACTACCATCTTAAGACTGGCCCTGATTACGCCACAGGCCTGGACAGAGTCCTGCTAGTGTGGTTGTTTGAGTGGGGACAGAATGAAGCCCCAATGCCTTCTACTGACCCTGAGGGTGTGAGTGTGTGAGTGTGTGAGTGTGTGTGTGTGTGTGTGTGTGTGTGTGTGTGTGTGTGTGTGTGTGGTTGGCTCCATGGCTGTGGCTCTTAAGTGTGTTTTGTGACTGTGCATGTTTAGAAACATAAAGCTGCCAACAAGGACATGAAAGAGACATGAGAGAGATGTGACTTCAGAGAGGAGGTTACAAGCAGAGAACGGCAGAGTGTGGAAAGGGACATGCCTGCAGGCTTGAGCCACTTGGTGGCTTTTCACCAGTTGTATGCCTGGTGTCGCACATAAGGACCATGGGGGCTGGCGGAAGGTACTTAAATACAGAGATCATGCCATAAAATAAGAGGGGTGTGCCTGACCTCTGTTGGGGGCTGGCTGCTGACAAGAGTAGGCTGGGTGTGATAGCATGGGATCAGAATCCACCGCTACATCTCAAGACCTGTATGAGGGAACACTGACATTTCTGTCATCCCTGGGCCACCCCTCAATACCACAGACCTGAAGCTTGCTATAATTAACCCCTACTGACCCATATAGTTGCTAGTCAGTATCTTTCTATTGTGAAATGAAGAAAGTGGGGCTCTTGGATTGAGAAGCACCTTCCCACAAGCCTCTGAGGCTCAGAACCCATGTCACATCCTCTGCCCCCTCACCAGCGTTGACAGATCTCCTTAGAGTAGGGCAAGCCTTGGCTAAACGCCAGAGCCCAGCCCAGAGAGGAAGGTGTGAACTCAGTTCACTGGGCAGAAGAGGAAGGTGACTTGCACAGCCTCTCCACACTCTGGAACTCTGGCTGTATAGTGGTCAACACTTTCAGACAAATGGAGAGAAGTATACAGACTACAGCTCAACATTTGCTAGTTACTCAGCTTAGTATGATTACCTCCCCTGAGCCTCAATCCCCCTCCCTGCAGGGTTTTTATAACAGGAGAGAATACACTCAAGGCACAATAGGTGATTCCCAAATATGGAGTCCCACAGCAGAAGCACACACACAAAAATAAATAAAACACACCCTGGCTGTCCTAGAACTCTTTCTGTACTGTAGACCAGGCTGTCCTCGAACTCACAGAGATCCTCTAATTCCCCTGGAGTGCCAGAATTAAAGGTACATGCCACTACCACCTGGTTTGGGGCTGGAACCTTGACTCTATTATATCTTAGCTGTGTGAACTTGGGCACGCTGCTTAACTGTTCTGTGCTTTGAGTTGTGCATCTGTAAAGTGAGCAACATGACAGAACTTGCCCTAAGGGTTTGTGGTGAAGTTTAAAAATGTTTACACAAAGTGAAGGGTATCTGGTACACAGTCCATGCTCAGTGAGTGAGCTGCTAAGAACAGTTAACAGGCTCTGTTTTTAAGAAGGTTTGCTGTGACCTGCATTTCTCCCCCTCCTTTTGTCCCACCCTTTTAAAACAAGTGTTGTGTCTATGGAGGTCTGCTCTGTTGAAGTCCTGAAAGATGCCAAGGCCAGGGTGAGGATGTGTCTCAGGCAGAGTGCTTGCATAGTGTGGAAAAGCTCTGGGTTTGACCCCCAGCACCTCAAAAAACTGGATATGGTGGTGCACAGCTGTAATCCCAGCTCTTGGGAGGTGAGGGCAGGAGAATCAGGAATTCAAAGTTCAGGGGCTAGAAAGATGGCTCAGTGGTTAAGAGCACTGTCTGCTCTTACAGAGGACTGGGGTTCAGTTCTTAGCTCCCACCTGGCAGCTCACAACTGTCTGTAACTTAACTTCCAAGAGATCTAAGCCCTCTTCTGAACTTTACACACATGATGCACAGACAGGTGTGCAGACAGAATACCCATACACATAAAATAAAAATAAGTTTATGGGGACAGAGAGAGAGAGAGAGAGACAGAGAGAAAGAGAGAGAGAGAGAGAGAGAGAGAGAGAGAGAGAGAGAGAGAGAGAAAGTGAGTCAAGGTTATCCATGGCTGCATAGCAACTTTGAGGCTAGCCCTAGGCTACATGAGATTCTGTTTTTTAAAAATGCAAAAGCCATATGATGATACCACAAACAAGGACTCAGGATCTAGGAGCCTGGACTGGGTCACCTACAATGCAACGAGAAGGGGAAGTTGTTTTGAGTATGTTTTTCCCCCGCCGACTTGGTCCCACAGCCGCGCCAGCCCCAAATAACACACAAACATTGTATTAGATATTATGCTGTTGGCCTGTTACTAGCATTACTTATTGGTTAGCTCTGTCTTAAGTATTAACCAGTTTCTATTAATCTAAAAATTTCCACGTGGTCTCATCTTACCAGAAAGAGGGTCTAGTATTCTACTCTCTCTGTCCTCCATGTTGAATCTCCTCTCTACTACTTCCCAAATCCTCCTTGTCTCCTAGTCCCACCCATCTTGCTTTTCTACTGGCCAACAGAGCTTTATTCATTAACCAATAAGAGAAACATTTACAGAATGACATCTCCCATCATCTCCTCTTTTCTATCTAAAATTTAAAAAAAAGGTTTCAACCTTAACATAGCAAAATATATAACAAAATTGTTATCAGATAAGAGCCACAGTTAACAATATTTACTTAATTAACATTTAGCAAGATTTAAAGTAAATATTCTATCATCTATCCTATCTTTATGAGTCTAAAATCCTATATTTAAGTTATCTCTAATCCTAACTAGGGAAACTATAACCATAACTATCTGTCTTCAACTCCTTCAAAGACCACAGAAGGATAGTATATAAACTCTAGAAATGACAGAGACAACTCACTGCCTGGTCAGTCACTGAAGTTCTTCTGTAACGTTCCATCTTCAGCCTATAGGCCATAGTGCATCTGGCAGACTCTTCAGCAAGGCAGGAAACTTTAAACTGCCCACCTGTATTGGCAGTTTGTCAGTCACTTTTCTCTGTGTCCTGCAGTCTGGCAGACTCTTCCATGAAGCACTGTCCATCCTGTTTCAGCAGTCACTTTCCTGTGGGTCCTGCATGTCCAGTTTATACAGCATAAAGTCAAACAGTCCAGACAAGAGCAGTATCTTGTCCAAATTGTTAGTCTTGCCATATTGAAAGCAAACTCCATAATGTGTTTCTTCAAGGTCTGTCTTCCTTTCTGACAGGTGGTATTGCCAGGAGCAGTTATGTCTCACTGTTAAGAAAAAACCAAACCATTTTAAATGCCATATTCTGTACGTCTTTGAAAGGTTTGGAGAATGCCTATCCATCTCAAATACATCTTGAAAACCTAACTAACTTAACTCTAAGTTTTGACTATCCTGGGTAACTATGTATAATCTGTACTAAATTATACATTACATTTCTAAATTAGCTATATAAACACAATACCTAAACAAGAGAAGAAATATACATATCACAAAATTGACCTTAAATTTGTATCAATAAATGAAAATCCATTCCAAAACAAAGTATTCATATCTACACACAATCCCCTTTTTACCTTTAAAGAGCTTGGTTGTGGTCATTAACTATTTATAACCAAGCCTATTTAAATGAAAACAAACATTTATAGACAATATTTGGGAATTTGGGCATCGTTCTTTCTAAACTGCTTCCTGCTGGTAGGGGGTGCTGTCATGGGGTCTTAAGATGATGCAGAAATCCTGGCTGTAGTGATCTACAGGGAAATCACAGAAATCTGCTTGCCACTGTCTCCCGAGTGCTAGAATTAAAGGCGTGTGCCACCACACCCAGCTACTCTCTGTCTTTTTATTATTATTTTTTAAACCATTTTATCCTGTTTCTTTTTCTCTTTCAAGCCTATGTATATTTTTAAACACACTGTAAATCTTTAGAGGTTTTTCTTAATCTAAATCTGTCTTTATTATAAATCTTTATCTTTTTCTGGCCACGAGTCTTTTATCTGCTAAACAACATTGGTCAAATAAAAGCCATACCTGTATTTGCCACCATCTATCAATGATGGAGGAGGGTAGCTTTACCTCCAGAACTGAGAGCTGTGCTCACTGCCTTGGTCTATGCTACCACCCAGCAGCATGTTGCTGGCTTGGAAATATGGTCACTGCCATTGCCAGTTCTCCTACACACCATTAAGTTGTTAGCAGAGCTCTTTAAAAGCCTTGTGGGTTTCTGCTGCTATGCTGAGTTAGGAAACCTCCCTTAAAGGAGCTGCGCAAATCTCTGCTTGTCTCAGAGAGTGCCCGGAGTTCTAGCCTGTTGGTCCTACATCTTGAAACTCCTCCTACCTCTTCCCGAAACTTCCTTGTCTCCTAGTCCCGCCTATCTTGCTTTCCTATTGTGCTTTATTCATTAACCAATAAGAGAAACATTTACAGAATGACATCTCCCATCAAGAAATGGAAGAGCCAGCCTAGCTGTGTCCCAAGTGTGCCCTGGTCTGAGGCCTGGGGTCACAGCAGAGGGAGCTTGTTTGGGGGAAGCAGCAGTTAGACTGACTGCCTGTCCACTGGCCTCAACCTGGTGGATATAAGGACCTGCACTAGTCCTCAGTGACCTTGGCCATGTATCCACAAGCTGGGTCAGTGACATACAGCTGCATATGTAGGATTAGCCCCCAGAATGAGCTAGCACACAGTGGGAGAGGCCATGAATACCACCACTGTGATCTGCATTCATTATTCTCTGATCACAGTGTCCAAATTACCTGTAACAGCCAAAGGGGAGAAAGGTTTGTTTGCCCACAGTTTCAATCCATCAAGGAGGGAAGATGTGACTGATGAACCTCTCCATCTTTGTCATCAGAGGTGAAGCAGCTGCTTGTTCACATGACAAGGACCAGAAAGTATGGAAAGAAGGAGGCCAGTCCCAATCCCTGCTTTCTCCACTTCCCAAGCTCTCAGCATGGGATGCTGCTGCCCACATTCATGGTGGGCCACTGCCCCTCAGTTTCTCTTCTTTGGGAAGACTTTTGCAGACATACTCACAGGTATGCCTCGACTTCCTCTGAGTCTAACTGACCAAGCTGACAGTGAAGACTATCATCACAGAGCTCCCATCCTGGCCTCCAATGGCTGAGGAGTGAGCAGTCAGTCTGTCAGAGTTTAAAAAGTGCTCAACCCTAGGGACACAGTTTTCTGCAAGTCTACATCTCAGTGTGCTGTCAGTACCTCATTCTCTGGTGCCCAAGAACCGGGGAAGGCTCTATCTGACATAGAACCCTCTGAGGCTCATTAACCCCACATGTGATTTATGTCCTCTAAGCCTGCAGAGTCCAGAAAGCTGCCTTCCAAGAGGCAGAACCAGGCTGTGCATTTTCCATTCCATTAGAAGTAGGGTAAAGGACACCTCCTCCAGGAAGCCTTCCCCACTGTGCCATCACCCATCCTGCTCCATGGTCCTCAATTAATCTTGTCCTCCTTGGGCCTCCTTGAACTTGGCACACAGTAGATACCAGGTTGCATCCATGGCCTCCCTTGCCTATTCTCCCCTCCTGGTCCCTCCTGGAACTTTGGGAAAATAAAATGATCTGTGGCTCCCACCCACTCACCATGCTCACAGCTGCGAGTTGTGTGGTCGATTGCTTAGCATCCACCTCTGGAAAGGTCTGTCCAGGAGGCAAACACCCACTGCCTCATGTACCTATGTGCTCCAACTTTGGTTGTCTGTCCCATATCGCTCGAGCTCATCTGCCTAAAAACCCTTTCTGAAAAGGCCACTTCAACTTCTCACATCGTCATCTGGCTTGCAGTTACCAGTTCCTCAAAGCCCTTTCTGGATGGAACCCCGAGAGTAGAGTCCCACCCCCTGAGGGGATACAGGGCCAGGCCTCCCTCCTCTTTGCCTCACCCACATCCTGTCTCCCACGTTATTCTGAGTGACATTTGATTATGTGACTCCTGAGCAGGGACCACGTCTTTCCCTCTTTTCTGTTTTATTCAAAGCGCACACTGCCAATGGGAGCTTAACACGCAGCTCATATTTATTCAGGGCTTACCACGGGAGGACTGCAAGTGCGTTTTCAAGTTATTTTATTTAATTATCAGAACAAGTACCTCCAGGCAGGCGGCGCTCCCTCACTTTTCACACAGGGTAGGAAGTTGTCACGTTCCTGGGCTCTGGCTGCTAGAATGCATCAAGACTTGGGTCTGATCCTCAGGGACCACTCCCCAGCTCATGTGGCATCCAGCCCTGCCATCCCAGTAATCACCACCGTCATGATTTGAGATTCATTGGCAAGGTCACCTCGTATCTTTCTTCCTTGCCCCTGGATAAGCTCTGCACCACCCCAATACCTCTGAAGCCTTCCTGTTGTTCCCAGAGACTCCTTCCACAGGCAGATCTTCCAGCCCCGCCCCTGTCCTGGTGGGTTTCCCAAACAACCATGACCACTTCCTTCTCCTGTGATGCTCAAGCCTCCACTTCTCTCCATACAGACCCAGGGGCTTTACCATTGGAGCCATGTATGTTGATTGAGGTCCTACTTTGTGCCAGACACTTTACAAAAGATCATAGCAGTCACACAGCCCAGCTCTGGACCTAACACCATAGCTAAGGAAATAATAAACACCGTGGGAAGTAAGAGGCTGCAAAGGACTGAAGTAGACTGAGGATGAGGAGACAGTGGGGTCACCCTTTGCTGTGTGGTTGTTCTTTGTACCTGTAGGAACTGGGGAATAAGCCAGCTCCTAGAGATGAAGGTCCCTGGCAGATGATGCTGACATAAAGGCTCTGAAGTTGTCATGGGATGGCCTCTAGAAACCTCCAGAAGGAAGTATAGAAGAAGAATTCAACCTGTGATGTGGGTGTCAGGTCAGTAGACCACTCATGACTACCACCCCGTCTTTCTCCAAACTACTCGCTCAGTTCTCTCCTTCCACTATGTGTATCCTCTGGATAAAACTCAGGTGATCAGGTGTGACAGCCACTGTCTTTTCACACTGAACTGTTTTATCTTCACTGTGTCATCTTCTATACTCACAGTGGTATCCTCCTTCCCCCTCATGCTTCCACTCTGGCTACCCTTTGCTCTCCCTGCCATCCCCTGCCCCATCATGTACCCTTTTGATTTGAAATTTTCTCCTCTGTAACTATGCTATTAATTTTCTTTCATGATTTTCATGGGTGGCTCAGCTTGTGGGGAATCCCACACCCGCCCTCGGGCTGTGATTCATGGCTCCAGCTGGGGGTGGCAGTCCCCAGGAGAGAAACAACTTCCCTGAAAGGATTCTTGTCATGGACATCTTCATAGCAGAGCTCTGCTTCCTGCTTTCCTCAGACTCAGAACAAACCACACCCCCAGTATACACGCTGGGTAGCCCAGTGCCCCAGCATTCTAAAGCTTGCCACGGGGAACTTCCTGTCTCCAGGCATCTCCTTCTCCCAGCCCTGGAATAACTGCCCTGCTTGGGCCTTTCCACCTCAGAAACCCCATGAAGTGCACTTTTCCCAGATGCCCCTATCACACCCCAGTGGCCAAAGTCAGGCCCTTCATCTCTTTACTTCCAAATGCCCCATATTCCCCGCTCAGTGACTACAATCCACTTTGGACATCTAGAAAGTAGTCATCCAGCAACTCCATACTCTGATAACTTCTAGATGTTGGGGCTTCCATAAGGGACAAGAGACAGTATTTGACATCCAGAGGAGAAAGGTGGGTGGAAGATACTTTGGATCATTAGTGAGAGGGTGTCAGACTGCAAAAATAATTGCAACAGTGGAAACAAACCAGACCTCTTTATCTGTGTTCAGTTATGTATGTCAGTGAGTACACCTTCCTGGAGGTGAGAATGAGCAATGCCAAGACCTAAACTCTATGTTTAGGAGGAAATAGCAAGAACAAAGGATCAGAGCATGCACTATTCCCATACTTACAAATGAGGCTGAGCCCAGAAAGGTTAAATCCCTCCATGGAGCCACATAGCAAATAGGTAGCAGAGCTGGATTCCAGGCCAGATGCAGTTGGCTCCACAAACTCTTCTGTCCCACCTCCCCAGCTTCCTCCTGAGCAAGGACAATAAGGCCAATGGGTATCTGCAACCGAGGGCGCCTCACTTTCTTACTGGTTTGTCTCTGCAATGCCTCGCTTGGAGTTCTCCCCCTCTCTTGACCTTCTGACATTTTCTTATGACGTTGATGGGTTTTCTGGTCACCAGAAAGCCTTCTGAGCCCCTTTAGGGTAGAACTAACTGCTTTCTATTCTGGCCTTGCATGCCTTTTATTCAGTCACTCATCAAACCCGTATTGCAGACATAGTATGTGCCAGGCAATCTTGAACATCAGTCTGGAATTCCAAATGCAAAATTAAGTGCTACAAGGGTATGTAGGAAAACATAGTATGAGATGTGTAGCCCAGAGACAACACACATTTGGATTTTTGCATCAGCAAAAGAGCTTTTTTTTTTTTTTTTTTTTAGTGTATACCTACTATGTGCTGGGCTGCTTTCTTTGGGTTGGAAATATAGCATGAACACAGTGGATAAAATCTCTTCCTTCATGAGATTTGCTTTCTGCTGGGAATAGAAAGAAATCAAATAAATGATTTGCATCCCTAATTAATTAATTAGCATGCAAAGAAGAGAGAGAATGAGAGCATGGAGTGGAGAGGTCTTAGAACATGGCAGCCAGCTCTGTGATAGAGGCAGAGGTCTCAGCTTCCAGTTCCCCACATCTACTCCTTCCAATTCTCCCCCACCTCAGTGCGGATCTCTGTGCTCACCTGGCTCTCCCCAGGTGCTCCTGCCCACCACTCCCATCCAAAGTTCCCTTATGCTGACCCGGGCTGCCTCATCACTGGCATGACAAATAACCACATCAGCCTGGCTGTCCCTGGTCCCAGGCTTAGTTGATGTCTTCCCTTCAGGTTATTCTGCTCTGGCCTCTTTTCCAAGGCTGCTGGGCACTTCCTGCCGTCATGTCAGCATCAGCCATACTTTATTGTTCTGTTTCCTTGTAATTGTTCAGTAGTCCCTTCTCACACATTTAAACCTTTACAGTCTGTTTCCTCAGCCTGAAATGTTTTCTCTTCTCAGTTCCCCACCCTACCCACACCCACCTTCCATAACTGCTTCTTCTCTTTTCTGCTAGCTGGCTTTAAAATCACAGTGATCCTTCTGCCTCTGCCTCCTGAGTGCTGGAACCACAAATATGTACTGCCATGCTGGAATCCTTCCCTTCACCTTTCCAGAGACTGCCCCACTTAATAGGAGTCAGCATAGTACCTGACACACAGTAGATACTTGAGTTTAGATTAAAAGCAAAAACACTGAACAAATCAGCTTTGGACTTGTTAGTGGCAGTCAGAGCACTTCAAGGTGTTCACGTCTCTGCTGACCCACTTATTTGACATATGACCTTGGGTTTAGGATGTGACCCCTCTGGGCTTTTGATTACCTAAAGGCAAGGTTCTTAGCATATAGTTGAGGATTACTTGACCTGATTGTGGTATCAGCATGAACACATATGACACCCAGACGTTTCTGTAAACTGCCTGAGAAGCAGATAGTTCTAGCACAAGACCCTTTCTCAGAACACTCAGAACTGGACTAAGACTCCCAGGCCTGTCATGCCCTAAGTCTGAAAAACGATGCCAGATACTTGCATCCTTAGGTGGCTCTGTTTCCTAACCTGTAAATGGGAGTAAGGCGATACCTTTCATAGGAGGGTTGTGGGATTCAATATGGGCTAGGACCCAACAAATGTCAGCCTGTGTCATAGCTGTTCACACATGACACTGGTGACCACAGCACAAGACTTGTACCCCCAGTTCTTGATAAATGAAAATATAAGTTTCCAGAGAGGGTAAGTAACTGTCCAAGGTCAAACAACAAGGAAACGGCAGCCTTGCACTTCAAGGCCAGGTCTGCCATGCCCAAATCCCATGTTATTTCCACTCCGTCAAAGAGGCATCTCAAAATAGGCCTGTGGCATTTCAGCTAATTTCCTCTAAGCCCTTCCCAAGTAACAAACTGCAGTCACACAAAGCTGTTCCCTAGACATCCACTCATCAGCCACTAAGCGCAGGTGCCTGGCATGTCCCAAGCAGCAAATAAGGCCTGAGCAGGTCCAGCTCTCCCAGATGGCCTTTCCTGGCCTGCACAAGGACCCCATGGCATAGAACTCATTTGGAAAGCGGGGGAGAGGATGTGAGATGAGAAGTATGCAGATGAACACAGAGTGCTATGGGTGTAAATTGAGTAAAGACACGAGAGGCATCCCCCTAGCTATATGCCAGGCTCTTTACCTTTCTTCTGCCACATTAAGTCTACACTGTAACTGCTTGGTCATAATTTACCAAGAGTCTACTGTGGATCCAGAACTTCTTTGGGTTCCAAAGTCTTAAGTGTGACCACGACTCAGATCTTGACCTCAAGAGCTTATGAGGCAATAAAGGGGGTCACAGCACAATTAATTGTGATCAATGTGGTGGCCAAAGTCATAGCAGTGTGGCAAGCAGTGAAAAGCAGGGAATAGGTGGGAAGCTTCCAGACACTGAAACTGGGTCTTTAGGAAGCCAACTTGAACAGAATATGGAAATTATCCGAGTCCCAAGTGAGGCTGTGTCCACAAGCCTTTCCTCCTTGCATCTGTCTCTGCTGTCTCCATGCAGGCTGTAGGGACTGCTTCCCTTTCCTCCCTACCCCTGTCGTTTTCCTGGTGACAATCTGGCCTAAAGATGAATCAAATGCTGCAAATGTTAAAACCACTGTCAGAAGTTCCAAAGTTAGCAGGGTCTGCAGACAAACACAGCCTTCAGAGCTTCTGCTATGGGTGCCTTTTGAGCAGAAAGCTCAGGGGCTTATTGGGAAGAGAGGAAAGGATGTGAAGAAGTGTTTTGCCTCCACAGTGTATGGGTAGGTCAAAGGCAGTCAAGGTGATAGGAGCCAATGAAGGGAACCCTCTTGGACACATATAAGGACACCCAAGCATCTCTCCCAGACTGTCATCCTCAAAAGACCTGGCTGATCTCAGGAGCCTTGAGACCTGTGCCTCTCATACTTCTTAAGGATAGCTACTGAATGGGGCTGGAGGGTAGCTCAGCCATTAAATGTTAGACTCACAACCGAAAAGTTTAAGGGTAGCAGCCCAAGAAAAGCCTAAGCCACTACTGAGCTGCCCCTGGGATGAACAGACCATTCCTTCTCTCTTCCCCACTGCTATTCCTGCCCTCCCAGGACAGGAAAGCAAAACCTGAGAACCCGTTCCCTGCGAGCCAGCTCCAGCTTCCACTAAATCTCTTAGCACAGTTGCAGAGTTCTGAGTCCCTTTCTCCAGATGCCAGGACTCTGTCCCTGAACTAGAGAGGCAGCTATTCATCCTCAGAAGGGCCCTTCTTGTCTAAAGAGGGAGCAGAGACTGGGAGAAAAGGATGTTTTATGCCGAGCAGTGAAATGGGCAGTATCTACCTGTGATTAGAAGGTAAAAGGAAGAAGTTAGGCAGTAGGCTTCACTGTTTCTACTTCAGCCCTCTTCTGTGGAACTCTAATTTCGTGATCACTGATAAATTATCAAGCAAGTCTTCACAAAACAAAATTAGGGGGTGGAATTACCAAATTATGAAATCAAGGCATCTCTCTACACCCTTCAACTGACCCATCCAACTAACAGCTTTCTCTAGCCCCTCCCCTGAATGAAAAACATAACCTAGAGACTGCCTCATATGTTCTCCTTTTACTTAATCACAAAACTGGTCAGAGAAAACATGTCATCCACTGCTGTGAGCATTGTCAAAGTGCATCAATTCCCAGGGTCACATTAAGGAAAAGTTGCACACACAGTTTGGAAAGGTGACATAAGAATCAACCCAGGCTCACAGTTCTCACAGAAATGTTTTTGTAAAAGATCTCTTCAATCTCATTTATGAATGATGAGGGAAACTTGGAAAGATCTACACTCACCCACTTCTCCTGAAAACATTTTTATCCCTGAGATGAGTATCATGGCCCAAGCCACAATTACCAGCCACCCTCCCCATATTCTTTCACGCAAGTAATCCTTCCAAAATGTCTGCTTGTGGAAGCAATATGTAGAATTTCACAGAAAATTACAGTGTTACAGATAGAGCTATGCACACCTCTGTTAGCCAGAAAGACACAAAGATCAAGAAGGGAATGAGGAAAGAGATATGTCTATCCAGCCAATAAAACAACCTCCCCTCCCTGAAAAGCATCGTGGAACCCATGGTTGGGGGCGAGAGCACATAGAGATTATGTTTGTAATTACCCATCCAGGTTCTATGTCCATCTCTCCCAAGTGGAAACGCTGCTGATTGAAGTTTTGTGGCAGTTGGACTGGGAAGGTTGCATTTGAAGCTCTGGGCACGTAGAGATGGAATAAGAAGGAAGCTGATCTGGAAGAAATACAGATGTGGGAGGGAAGAGGAGAGTAAAGGAGAGAGGGGAGGAGAAAGGGGAGAGAGAGAGAGAGAGAGAGAGAGAGAGAGAGAGAGAGAGAGAGACAGAGAGAGAGAGAGAGAGAGATCGCCAGCTACGCCTTCCTTCCAGTTCCAGGAGGCCCCGGACAGCGCTCATTCCGGAACTGTGGTACAGGAGTCAGGGGAGGCCAAGCAGCCCCGCGCTGGGCCCTGGCCTGGCCGGTCCCTGGAGGACAGAACCCTCTTGGTCCAGGCCTGACTCCTGGAGGGCTATAGAGCTCAGGGAGCGCGCAGAGTGGGGAGCTGTCCAGTTCAGCACCGTGGCGACGCAGTAGGTGGGCGCTCCTGCTCTGAGAGCTGTCCAGTCCAGCACCGCGGCGATGCTGTAGGTGAGAGCGCCCGATCGCAGGGAGCTGTCCAGTTCAGCACCACAGCGATGCAGTAGGTGGGAGCGCCCGGCCGCGGAAAGCTGTCTGTTTCAGCAGCGTGGCGATGCTGTAGCTAGGAGCTCCTGGCCCGGGGCTGCACTGCCGCGAGAGGGGGAGGCGGGCGGGCCTGCCTGCTGCAAGACGCCGGCTCGCGCGCCCTATCGCTCACTCACTCTCTGGCTTCCAAGGAGCTTTGCGGATCGGGGGAGGGAACCCCGCCTCGATTCTCCGGGAGAAACCCCCTCCCTCCCCCACTTCGCCGACACTACCCCCGCCGCCAACAACAATAACCGCGGCTGCTCGTCCTGCCGCCGCCGCGCCCGCCAGCCCTGCTGCCACCGCCGCCACCGCCGCCACCGCTGCCACCGGGGCACAACCATGGGAGGCGAGACCCCCGCACCGGTGCAGCTGAGCTCGAAGGCTTGCAGAAGATTGGACAGTCTCCTCTGAAACGGAGGCACCCCAAGAACCCCCTCCCTCCCCAAGGAAGAGTACTGGCAAAGCCACGGATTTTCATGGCGCAGGCCGCAGAGCCGCGAACGAAGACCGAAGGTTGCCTCCAGGCTCTCCCAGTCTCTAACTGTCTAGGTCCGGACCATGAGAGATGGTGTTGAAAATTCGGCTGTTCTCAGGCACGCTGTGGAAGCCATCTCCAAATTAGCGATCACATATGGAAACTGGAGACCAGAATTTTAGGAAAAGAGATTAAGACATCTCACTTGGGGGGGTGGGGGGTGTCTTTTTATTTATTTTCCCTTTTTTAAAAAAATCGCTGCAACTGGAACAGTTTTTTGATCTCAAAAGGCAAGCCTCTCTTCCCGTGTGATCTTTATAATTTACACACTTTTCCGTGAGCTTTCTTATCTCCCTTTTTTAATATATCTCTCCATATTCTCTATTCACACATATATCCATTATATTAGTAGTGGAATTACCATTCGCACCCTCACACACACGCTCCTGAGAACCAGAAGTCTGTTGGGTGTTTATATAATGAAGAATTATGGGGCTGTTTGATCGAGGTGTTCAAATGCTTTTAACCACCGTTGGTGCTTTCGCTGCCTTCAGCTTGATGACCATCGCTGTGGGAACCGACTATTGGCTGTACTCCAGAGGGGTTTGCAAGACCAAAAGTGTCAGTGAGAATGAAACCAGCAAAAAGAACGAGGAAGTTATGACCCATTCTGGATTATGGAGAACCTGCTGCCTCGAAGGTATTTGATCTCTTACCTCCTCCCCTTCCCACACTGCCCCTCCTCTCCACCCTCCCCCTCGCCACCCGACTCCAAATAAGTCCCCTCCACATTCCACCATTTTCCCACTTCACTCCCTCGGCTGCCGCTGTTGCAGATCAAGGTTGGCTGGGTTAGTTTCAGAGGAAAGAAAATCAATAAGCAAAACCCACACTCTCTACTCTTTGGCTTCCACCTGTCCTCCCAAACCTCCTCATTGGAATGTTGTATGCTACAATGAAAACACGAGATTGTCCGTAGAGTCAGATGTGCTCTGGGTGCTTTGGAGTCATTAAGGTTTGCCTTTGGGTCTAGCTTTGCCACCTATGAGGAGGGAAAATAATTTCTTCCCTGGGTGCTGCTCAGCCTTTTGCAGCTAAATCTGAAGGATTCAGAAAATGTTCTTCCCCTCACTCCTCAAAAGTTACAGACCCATCACCAACTGTAAATCTCCTTTTAAAAAAATCAGTTGTTTCTAAGAATCCTTATTTGGTAGATTCTAATTATTCCAGGAGCTCAAGCTGAGTTCAAGAGCATTTCGTAATGTCTATGAGCCCCACATATGATGCAAGGTGGCTGACTGTGTGTTTGTGTGTGTTTTAACATTTACAAAGTCTATAAATGCATGCGTCTCTCACAAGAAACAAGCCCAAGTTCTAATAAACAGTGGTCACTTGCGGGTTAGGCTGAGCGCTGATTTGCTTCCACACAGAGTGACATGTCTGTCATCCAGAAGCAAGTCCAGTCAGCACAGTGCAGGCAGGAGGTGAGGGCATGGAGAGGTTGAGAGGGGATGGGAAAGCATGGGGTGGGGGTGCCAGCTGTTGGCCTTGATCTTGCAGAGTCATTGGGGCATGTGTGCTGCGTGTGCCATGGGCCAAGGGGCCCCCATAGCATAAAGGCTGGAGACTAGGACATGAGGGAGGCATGTGCTTTGGGGACACATTAATAAACACAAGAGGAGGGAGGAAAACTCTGCAGGTCATACAAGCTGAATTTAGACACAGACTTTAATATGAAAGAGTGCATTTGCATAGCTATATCTGTCTGTGTGCACAAGCCACCTATAGGAAGACAGGCAGAGAGACACATATGCTCCTGTGTAGAAAGAGGCTTGTGTGTGTGTGTGTGTGTGTGTGTGTGTGTGTGTGTTCCACTGATGTGAACCAAGACTGGAAGCCCTTGGAGGCATCTTCAGGAAGTGAGCACTGCAGGGGTGTTTGTTAAGCTCAATGTGGGATGGTGCTGCAGGGAGTTAGGGCCAGCAAATGAAGGAGATGATAAAACTAACGCGGTCCTGGGATCTAACCCATATCAAGCCAAACACTAGTCTGGGAAAGAGCTCACATCACATCCCCCCCAGTGTTCTTGGTGCAAACGGTTGAGTGATGGCTGAACATGTTTTGAATAGCTAAGTGACTTCATTGAGCGATGGTCTGTTTGACGCATACTGCATTTGGTACCCTTTCTCTCAGTCCAAGCTCTGCCTTTAACATTCTGCAGAGATGCTCTCTGCTGAATACTCCATGCTCGTCCCCAGCCAGAGTCAATATCAGGAAATTAATAGGGACCGTTTTACACACACGCATTTTGCCTCTCTTAAAAAATGAAAAGCCTTTCATAGCGCCAGTCATTTGCAGTGGAAAGGCAGCTTCCATGTAATTAAACATTTATGGCAAGCTTTGATGCCGAAAGAGAAAGAAAGCAAAGTGAATGAGGGCTGCTTTGGGGACATGATCCTGGCAGCTATTTGCATTTCTTGGATTTTGGTTAGAGGGATAAGAGATCTGCAGCCAAGAAAAATTAGAGAAAAATCTGTGTCTTTATTTTAGGGCAAATGTAATCAGATACTGGTGACTTGGTATAAATATACTTTTTTAATCAAGGGCTTATTGACAGATCCTTAATACTGTGATCTTTTAAATGTCTTATAATTCACAGTAGACATGCAGACTTGCAGTGGCTTTGGGTCACTTGTACATCAAAAGGCTTAAGTATTTTCATTAGAAGCCCATCTGTTCAGTGTCCGCAGCTATGCATCCCTTTCGCTTTCTCTCCAGGCTGTACTCTCTTCCTCCTCAATCGACTATGAAGGGTTAGAATTGCAACACTCCCCTAGAGTTGTGTGATGTGCACAGGAGCTGTGGGTTTGGCACTGTCCCCAGTGGCCTCCCTGGGTGCCCAGTCCAGGCACTTGCCTCCAGGCGGTGATGGGGGAGCTGGGTTAATAGTCCCTTTTCCACGTGGAGTCCAGGTCCACACTGGAAGAGCTAGTGAGTTTCAGGACCTGTCTGATTTGGCTTTCCATTTCTAGAGTTTTTGTCCTGGGATTTTACAGGCTTAGGACCACCTTGGGAAGCCAGGCCTTGGCCACTCAGGAAGTGGCTGGAGAATTTTAAGGTGCCTATTTTCAAATTGAATGTACTTCCAAAATCTGAGGTTCACAGTTTCCTTTGAAATGGCATGCACAGCTCATATGGTATTGACAAGTTTGTGTCTCCGTGTATTCAGAATAGAGTCAGCATCAATGAGGTTTGGGTCATCAGCACTTCAAATCAGGGCCTGGGGTGACAAAGTAGACTCTCCAGAAATAGCCCCCCATCCAGTCTTGAATTGCACTGCGTACTGTTCCCAGAGACCTGGGAACAGGTTTCCAATGTCGCCCTGAGATGTTGCCGATAAAAAAGCGGGCCTGGCCTCTTCGCATCTTTTGCTCTCTACTCTTCATGAGGACTTCTGTGTGTGGTCCCCTGAGACTGTTATTTTCTTTTACCTCTTCATGAAAAGAAGAACTGGGAAATAGCTCCTTGCCTCTGCAGCTGCTTTTGAAATTAATGAGTCTGCGGAGGGATGAGAAGGGACATGGCCACCTGTTAGGGCTACACTCTGGGAAAGGAGAGAGATCAAGGAAACACCTCGGGCCTTATTTTCCCCTCAGCAGATAACTGAAAACTCTCTCTGTGTGAACTCGAACTCTCTGGCAGGTAGGTGTCCTTATTAGGATTAAAGCCTGTGGTGGGAGAGAGGGCAGGCAATGTGTGACACTGGTATATGCAGAGTGTTGGAGTCGAGAGCTGAACTGACTCTTTCAGAAAAAAAAAAAAAAAAAAAAAAAAAAAAAAAAAACTTGGTCAAATCGCCAAGAAGTCACAAGAATGACTTGCTCCAAGTACAGCACCTCTTGGAGAATCAGCCTCTGCTGTAACCTCACAGGAAGCATCATCTCCAGGGACAACAAGAGACTTGTCATATTGGTCCTCTCCAGCTCCTGTCTCCCTGTCTCCACTCTTCCCGAGAGAACTTCCATCTCTGCAGAGGAGTCAGGAGTCAGTACAGAAACCACCCCCATCTCAGTCCCTCCTTGCTTACCTCTTACCTCACCATAAGGAACAACAAAAATATTTCCCTCTGCCCAAATTGGTGGCTTCCCCCGCCAAACCTTCCAGCTCATGCAGCATCAATGGTGCCCCCATCCGTTTGTGCTCGGCACCTTCGATCTCGTTGAATGATGAGCACCTCCACCATCCCTAACTGTCTTTTCTAAGTTCAGAATTGCATGGTCCTCACCTTCTGCCTTCAAAGTGGCAGAATATTCCAGGCCTCTCAGTGTGCACTCTTTTTTTTTTTTTTTTTTTTTAACCGAGGGAAGGAATAGAGCTTTTGGTCTAAGGGAGGTCACCTGCCTTTCTGCACACTTTTGCCTTTAGCTGAGCCTTCTCTCTGTGTGTACACTGCTCCCTAATAATATAGTATTTTTTAGATAACCTGACTTTATCTAGTTCCTAGAGTCTAGGAACTTTGCCCACAATAGGTACATAAGAAATATTTATCAATATCTTGATTCAGAGATTCCAAATATGATTGAAATGAATACAAGCATGATGAGAATGGAGAGAGATCAAGAGAGACCAGAATGATTTGTTTTTCTCCCTGGAATTCGTTTTTAAAAAATAATAATGAGTCATGAGTCTATTATAAAATAAAAGAAGCCAAAGGATTCTGTCATAGGGCTGTGCAGTTCCTAACTGGCCAAAGTGGGGGCAAATTTTTCAAAGGAAGGGGGAGATAGTACGCACAATCTCTACAGGGTAGGGACAAGGAACAGCTGGTTTTCTTCCATTTCTGTTAGTCCCAATACAAGTGTCTCTCAGCCATTTCCAGAGCACGGACTTCTGGCCAGACAGTGGGTATTACAATACACCATCCCTACTCAACATCTCCAGAACCTTATGTGCTTTAAGAAAATGCCCATGTAGCTCATCTAAAGGCCCTAGAACACCTCCACCCAGGCCATAGGTTCTGATAGCAGCTTGCCAGAGAGCATGCCCAGTGTTTTAGCATCTCTTACCCGCTACCCAAATCTGACATTACAAAATGTACTTCACAGCTCCCCACCCCACCATGCTCTTTGACTTGCTTCTGCTTCCCAGGTGAGTGGGAAGAGGGGAGCACGTACCAGGGTCACGTGGCAGAAAGTGGCTGAGCCAGAACTTGTACTCAGGCTCCTGTGACACATGGGGCTTCTCTCTCTACTATGTTCCATATACTTCGGAAACCCATGGGAAGCTCTGGGCATGGCTTCTTTGCTACTATTCATGGTCATGGCTTATAACAGGCCATGTTTTATCTGCATCAGATGGAGACTTGTAGAGGCAGCATGAGTAGTCAGGAGGGCTGAGCTCTGATCACTTAACTCTGCCAATGTGCCACCCTTCCCCATCCATCCCCTCTCTCTAGCTGCCCAGAGAGCTCCAGCAATTGTCTCTGCATTCCCAGCACTTCCCGGGGATTAGCAAACACACAGTACAATTGGACCTTTAATGTAGGTTCTGAGAATCAAACTCAGATGCTGATGCTTACATAGTAAGCTTTTTTTTAACCAACGGAGCCTCCCTACCCACAACCATTAGCATGCCTTGAGTGCCTCTTTTCTACTAAGAACTTCTGTTATTTCCCAGATGTTAGCTCTCATCTAAGCTTCACAGAGCTGAAGCTTAGAACAGCACCCTATTTCAAGAAGCTCAAGAAGGTTAAGAACTTGCTGAGGTCATATTGTGCAAGAGCTGGGATTCCAACCCATGTCCATCTAACCCCAACACCTCATGGGCTCACAATTTCCCCTGGACTTCCTCCCCAAGCCTTTCTTTGAGATTTTCAGGCTGTTGATGCCTGTACTCCTATGCCTGATGACATCTTCAGCAATCCAAGGCTTAGTTTAGAGTAATGTTCCTTACCCAGGGCAATGTAGGGAAGCTGGAGAAGCCACTCATCAGATTTTCCCATTATTCTCAAAACAGAAGATACTGCTCAATACAAAGTCATCCTCCTTGTAGTTGGGGACAGAGTAACAATTCCCTGTCCTTTATCTTCTATCTACTTCCCAGCTTCTTTGTCACCTCCTGCCTTGGCTGAGCTGGGCTCTGTACCCCACTTTGCTTTCCCATGCATGCCCAGCATAGTACCTGTCATCCTTAGTTTTGTTTTCAGTGTATTTGTTTGTTTTCTGAAGCAGTCTTGGGGAACCAAACCTAGCCTCGAACTCTGTGTGGCTGAGGTTGGCTCCTGGTTCTCCTGTCTCTGCCTCCTTCAGGATGATGCTAGAAGGTGTATAAGTTGCTTTGCTACAGTGAAATACCTGAGACACTGAAGTGAAGAGTCAATTCAGTGGCTTAGAGAATTTGCTACTCTTGCAAAAGACCCTAATTTGGTTCCAAGCACCCATGCCAGGCAGCTCACATAGCCTGTAACACCAGCTCCAAAGATTTCAACACACTCTTCTTCTGGCATCTGATGGTACATGTATGCTCACACACACATTCCTATACACATATACACGTATACATAATTAAAAATCAATACTAAAAGAAAAATACCAGACAAATGCAATTTAAGGAAGGAAGTATTTATTTGGACTCACAGTCCATTGTGTCAGGGAAGGCATGACTGGAAGAGCCAGGGGCCAGCTGGTGGCATTGCATCTGCACTCAGGAAGCAGGGAGAAGTGAATGCTGGTGACCATCTTGCTTTCTCCTTTTCATCCTAACAGGGACCCCAGCTGTCTTAGTTAGTGTTCCTGTTACAATGAAGAGACGGCATGACCATGGCAACTCTTATAAAGGAAAACACTATTGGGGTGGCTTACAGTTTCAGAGATTTTGTCCATTATCATCATGGTGGAACATGGTGGCATGCAGGCAGACATGGTGCTGGAAAAGGAGCTGAGAGATCTACATCTTTGATCCACAGGAAGTCAACTGAGACACTGGGCATAGTTTGAGCATAGGAAACTTCAAAACCCACCTACACAGTGACACACTTCCTCCAACAAGGCCACATCCACCCCAACAAACTCATACCTAGTAATAGTGTCACTCCCTATAAGCTTATGGAGGCCAATTAAATTCAAAGTCCCACACCAGCCCATGGGGTGATACCTTCTACACTTTTGTTTTGTTTTGTTTTCTGAGGCAGCGTTTCTCTGTATTGTTTTGGAGCCAGTCCTGGAACTAACTCTGTAGACCAGGCTGGCCTCAGACTCTCAGAGATTACCTGCCTCTGCCTCCCAAGTGCTGGGATTAAAGGTGTGCGCCACCAATGCCCAACTGATCCATCCACATTTAAGGGTAGGTCTTCCAACCTCACCCTCATCTAGATAATCCCTCATGGGTGTTGCCAAAGGCTTGTCTCCTAATGGTATTATATCCTGTCAAGTTGACAGTCAATATTAACCATGGCAGCCAGCTTACAACCCAGGCCCGGCATGCCTGTTATCTTCTAAGTTGCTATTTCCTGAAGACCATGGGTTTCTTACCCATTTACAAAAGAACTTTCTTTTCTTTTCTTTCTTTCTTTTTTTAAAGACAGGGTTTCTCTGTGTCCTGGACTCTCTCTCTCTGTATACCAGACTGGTCTCGAACTCACAGAGATCGCCTTGCCTCTGCCTCCCGAGTACTGGTACAAAAGTACTTTCTAAAATATCATTGTGTTCAAGAACAGGATGTGAGTGAATGGCAATGTGAAAGGGACCACCAGGGTTTGGACCAGTTCTTCTCAACTTTCCTAATGCTGCAACCCTTTAATATAGTTCCCTATGTTATGGTGACCTCCAACCATAAAATTATTTTTGTTGCTACTTCATAACTGTAATTTTGCTACTATTAGGAATCATAATGTAAATATCTAATATGTAGGATAGATGATATATAACCCCTGTGAAAGAGTCATTTGACCCCCCCCAAGGGGGTCATGACCCACAGGTTGAGACCCACTGGTTTAGACAGTTGCTGGAAGACTGGATGTAGAAGGGATGGTTGAGAGAGGTGAATAAGAGGTGTGATATTGGATAGAGACCTCATCCGAAGGGACATTCTTGCTTAGTCATTGTTTAGGGTCTACACCTAAAGGAATGCAAGAACAAAAGAATAAGGTTTTTAAAAAACCCAGCAGGTTGTATTTTGCATTGAAGACTGAGACATGCATTTTTCTTGGATTTTCCA
This sequence comes from Phodopus roborovskii, assembly GCF_943737965.1. Lineage (NCBI taxonomy): Eukaryota > Metazoa > Chordata > Mammalia > Rodentia > Cricetidae > Phodopus > Phodopus roborovskii. The sequence continues at coordinate 2,780,199 of NW_026126459.1, read as the reverse complement.
AACTCCAGCACCTCCAAAGTTTTCAATCTGTTCCGGTCAGGCCTACTGTTTCTGTCATCTCTAGCTTCCAACAGCCTGGGTTCAAATCCAGCCTGTTCACTTACCAGCCATGTGGCTTTGGGCAAGGAATCAAATCTTGCTAACTCTATTCCTCCCACAAATGTCAGGAGAAAGGATGGCACTTGCCATGTGAGTGGGTCGTGACCTTCTCCAAAAATGCCCCTTGCCCCACCCTTAGTCCAATGAGGGCATCAATTAACATAGATTAAGCACCCACCAGGCACCAGGTACCTCCACAACCCCAGTGTGCCTGACAATTGTCACCTTAGCACTGGGAATAGAGATCAGTTAAAGATGGTGTTAGGCCTCAAGGTTCCACAACTGTCCCATGAATATCCATGGCATTGGCTTCCCTTGGGGGAAAATATTTGTGACCTTGGTCCTCATCTTTGCCTGGTAACAATAGTGGGATCCAGGCAGCAGATGTCTCTGGTAAGACATATGCTATGCTCTGGCCAAGTCCCCATAGCTCCCAGACATCCTGAGTGGCTACTTTGATTGTTAGTGGAATGCAGGCATAGGCCCATCCTTTGATGTCTAGAAACCCAATCAGTACTGCACCAGGCAGGAAGGACTGAGAAGTAACAGAGGCAGGTGGAAGGTATCCACCTAACCACACCTATAAACAAACACACAAGCAGACTGATTCTCTGAATGGCACTGGTGGGAGCCAGGCATGTGACTGGTTCTGCCACCCAAAGAGAGAGATCTGTGCCCATGACGCACCACCATGGCTGTGTTTTTAAAGGGTAGCTCTCCCAACCCTTGATCCCAAGTCAAGAAGTACTTCCTTGCTGAGCTTGCACTTCAAAGTAAGCTTCATTCATAACTAAATATTGGTTGCTAGGAAGACAGATTTTGCATACTGCCTGTGCAGGAATGCAGGGGATGGATTTCTGGTGGATCAGAGGGTACCCCATTTCCAATTTGTATCTCTAAAGACCTTCTAGAGTGGGAAACCTTTAAGAGTTCTCTAGGTAGGAAAAAATATCAACCAGTGATCACTCAGAAAAGGGTGTAAATGGAATGTGGGGCTGGGACAATGGCTCAGTAGTGCAATCATAGGACATGAGTTCATATCCCCAACTACAATGTAAAAGCCAGTTGTGACAGCGCATGTGTATACTCCTGGCACTAGGGTTGGTGAAAGGTGGAAACAGGCAGGTCCTGAGGCATTGCTGGACAGTGAGTCTACACAAAGTGACAAGTCCAGCCAGGCTCAGTGTGATCACTGCATCAGAGGAAAGGACACACGATGTGGACCTTCGGCCTCCACATGCACAGGTGTGTGCACTCAAACATGCCACATACATACACATACCACACATGTACATAAAAACACACTACATATATACACATGCTGCAAATATGCACAAAAATCGGTCAAAATAAACATAATTTTTTTTGTTTGTTTTTGTTTTTCAAGATGTCCTGGAACTCACTGGCTGGCCTTGAACTCACAGAAATCCACTTGCCTCTGCCTCCTGAGTCCTAGGATTTAAAATGTGTGCCACCAATGCCCAGCCCAAACCGATAAATTTTTAAAAGACATATTATTTGATCTAGGAGAATAGTTTGACTTAATCCACTTTGAGTTGTCTTGAATGACAACTGTATTAGACTCTGTTGTGTCAATGGGTGACTGAATCCAGCCAAAGCCTGGGGAAGAAAAGACTGCTTCCCGTCCCCTGACCTCTGCCTGATTTACTTCTTGCATGCATTTCCACAGCACACGTTGCTCCCATCCTAGCCAGGGTCCTCTATTGTTACTCAGTGTCCTTGCCATTGTGAAAAAAGGTGACAACCATGTAGCCGTTAAGACAGTGTGTTCTAGGAGTTTGGTAAATGTCTGTGGTGGCAGATTTGTCTCGTCTCTGAAGGAGAGGAAGCAGTGGGAAGGCACCGAGGTCTTTACCATGAGCTGAGTTCTCACAAGGGCCAGAGAAGAAAGCAGACATATATTAGGGGTCCTGGTAGGGAATCTTCCACTAAGTATTCTTTACACTGGGTTTTGCAGGATGAAGATGAGTTTGCTGAGTAGAACAGGGAAACTGTTCAAAGGAGAGGAAGGCAATAAAACCCCTCACAGCTGATCTCAGAAGGGTGAGGCCAAGGAGAGAGCAGATCGAGGTCTAGATATTCCTACAATCCCCAGGGATCCTGCTGCTATGTTAATACTTGTCCCAGGTCCAGATGGATGCTGACATGCTGTGTTTCCAGCCTGCAGGTGCTGCTTGTCTGTGGGACCACAATGAAGCCACAGAACTCAGCCAACAGGCTCTGAGAAAGGGACATGAGGTGGAGGACTTTCCCTGGGAGCCATCTGGTGATTAGGTGCCAGGCCCTGTCCTGAGGACCACACAGGTCACCCTCCATGAGCTTGCCAGTATTCTATGGCACGGGTAGTCCTGCAGGAAGCAGACTGTGTGCTCAGATCCTGCAGCAGCTGTGACAGATGACCACGAGCACGGAGTCTTCGACCAACACACATTTATTTATTCTCTTACAGTTCCACATGCTGGAAGTCTGAGTGTGTTTTGCAGGCTAAGGCCAAGTGCCCAGCATAAATGGGTTCCTTTAAAGGCTCTTGGGTGTCTGCTGTTTCTAGAAGCATCAATAGTCATTTTCCTGTGGCTCTTCCTTCATCCCCAGAGCCAGAGCTGAGATGGTCTTTCTCTGGATGCTCACCGTTCTCCTCTGTTCTTACAGACTCTATGACTATGTGGGGACAGTGCAGGAATACCCTTCAGATGGAGGTCAGGTGACTAGAGGCCCTAATTCCATAGCACTGCACTGAGTGACAGCATAAACAGAGGCATAGGTTGCAGAACAGGAGTATAGACATTTTGTTAAGTTGTCATTCTGCCTCCCATGTGGAATGAATATTTAAAGAATCTTAATGTCATCCAGGGTAGTGGTGGCACACACCTTTAATCCCAGCACTCGGAAAGGCAGAGGCAGGTAGATCTGTGAGTTTGAGGCTAGCCTGGTTTACAGAGTGAGTTCCAGGACAGCCAGGGCTACACAGAAAAACTGTGTTGAAAAAAAAAAAAAAACACAACCACCACAAGAAAGGAAGCAAGGAAGGAAGGAAGGAAAACCTAAAACAGCTCCAGACCAGTTCCCTGGAAGGAATTTTAGATTTTTTTTTAATCCAAAAGGATTACATTGGATGATAAGTAACAGAAAAACAAAAATTAGCAAGGGAGTCAAATAAGATGAAAGAGTTTCTTCCTGTACAAACTCTCCAGAAGGACAGTGCACACTGGTGTCTGGAGGCTCCAGACCCTGGCTGGCAATGCAGACTATCCCTGATACCCCCCCCTTTACTACCATAACTGTATGATTTTCAGTCTTAAGAGTCCAGTGTGGCTGCCATAGCACCAGCCACTGCTTTCACATTTCACATATTAAGGTAGCAGATGGCACCAATAATAATAATAATAAGCCAGGGTAAAGGGCTCCTTGGACTTCTTCCTATAAGATATCACAGAGTCTTGCTTTAGTCTCAAATGGTAAAAGTTCTTTTCCGTGGCCATAGGTAAGGTACAAGGAATGTTAGACAACTCATCCTCTGCCCGAAGCTGCCATGTTTCCAGGAGGTTCTGTGATTCTGGAACAAGAAGAAGCTAGCAGTGTCACCCAAGCATGCTTATTCTGGAAGACCTTGAGGCCAGAAGAAGGACTCAGTAGGGCCACAGAGCTGGTAACAAGTAGTGGCTACAGGCATGCATCTGAATGCTGATTGTGAGGTGGCAGGGGCTTGGCCATTCCTTCATTCTCAGATTGTTCCTCTTCTCCATGTACCCTGCTAGACACCACCTTCAGGAGGCTCAATCACTTGTCCTTGAGTCCCTTGACTGTCACATGGTCTTGCATCTGTCTTGTTTCCCCTGGTGAACTCCAGGCTCATGTGACAATCTGCAAAGCCATCACTCACCAGAGCGTATCTACCTATAGCAGAGTGACACAGCAGGGTTGGCCAGAGAGGGCCCCCACATGTCCATGGCAATGTGGGGCTTCCTGGTTTGTATGTTGGCAGAGTCTCTCTTTGGTGATGGAACTTTGTGACAGGAGAAGGCTTCCATTGTCTGGGTGTTGTGCGGCATTTATGGTAACACAGATGGCAGATGGACCCAAGTGGAGCCGGAAATGTGTGGCATTTGCCCCTCTCCAACCAGCTGAGGGGTACCCTTGGGTCTCCGCTGCCCACCAGTTCAGGCACATGAAAAGATCCATATATTTTCTTGTACCTCTATTTTTAAGCACTGTTTCAATCAGGAGGTAAAGTTAAGAACAATGCCTGGTAAGTGAATAAGGGGCCGGTCAATGGGTCAGGCGAAGGAAAAGAGACAGGGTCTGGTGTGTAACAGTCTCACAAAAGAAAATTGCAATGTAAGAAAGGACATCTGATCTGGAAAGGGAGATGGAGGAATGCTGTCTGGACTCTGTCTCCTCACTGAAGCAACAGAAACAGAAAGCAGGCAGCTGCCCTGCGGCCTGGGCCCTGGAATAGCAGAGTCCCTCCCAGACTGCCTTCAGAGAAGGCTACTCACATCAAAAGGCCTCTCCCCAGCACAAGGATGCTGTGCCCTCATGCCAGGACACTGGCAGAGGCAGAGCAGGTGAGATGGCTTATGTGTGACACAGAGCAAAACATAGAAACTGCCATCTGAGAAAAGGAGCCAAGGGTGAGACCCAGGCTGGTGGGAGGCAGGAACACCATATGACAAGGTGTGGTGGCAGGTGTTGGGGAAGGGGTGAGAGTCTAGAGGGTCAGTGGAGGCCTCCCTAGGCACAGGGGTATCTCCACTGGGAACAGGTGGGATGATAGAGCCCATGTTGGTTGGGGGCAGAAGAGACAATGATTCAAGGAAGGATCTGCCTCTCCCAGGCAATGGGGATCCCTCTGCTCCTCCAGACAGTCTGTTCAGAGACAGCCCTCTGAAACACCACTGTTGGTGGAGAAACAAGAAAGAGCCACAAGTCCTGTGGCCCTAGGACCACAGATTAAATGATATCTGAAGCCTTGACCAACAGGGTCACAAGTTGTAGCACCTGTAGATTTCCCCCTCAGCCCTAAGGGCTTCCTGCCCTTGATTTTTCCAGTGGCTCCCTCCCCTGGAAAAGGTTGCTCTGGACATTAGCCTCTCTGAGCCACCTTCTCATCTGCTGGCAAAAGCAGAGATGACATGCAACCAGCAGCATGCTAGAAGACTCACATTCAAAAGGTCAAGGCTTACTACACGCAGAAACTCTGATGTTAGCAGGTGTTGCTCCCAAGTATGAGTTCTCAACCACCCATTATTTAGAGACCATGTGCATTATCCAGACACCGACCACTCTGCTATTTTCCAGGCACTTGTCTCTAAGTGATTAAAGTGATACTGATGCTACAGCATCATCCTGAGCAATGTTTACAGTCACACAGATTTAAGGGTCTCATTATAGTTTTAACAATGGCTTCAAATGCCAAGCTTAAGGCTAGAGAGATAGCTCAGTCAGTGAAGACTTGCCTGGCAAGAGTGAAGACCCAGTCCGAGCTCCAGAACTGATGTAGAACTCCTGGCATGATGGCATGAGCTTGTAATTCCAGTGTTGAGAAGATGCCTTTCTGGAGAGCTCCAGGCCAACAACTGAGCCCCTTTCCAAAAGGAAAAGCAAAGTTAATAGTGCCTGAGGAATGACACCTTACAGAGAGAAAGACAGAGACAGAGACAGGCAGGCAGACACACAGAGAGAAGCAGAGACAGAGAGGTAGAAAGACAGAGAGAGAAATATTAGCCCAGAAACCACACTTTGACAATAGACCATCATTGGGTTTGAAAGAAGTGGATGGGGGGGCCTCCATCCCCAGAACACCCAAGATTTCTGCCTCAGATGTGCTAAAGAACAGGGAAAAAAAGAAAGCATAAAGGTCAAAAGTCAACCCATGGAAGTCTCTGGATTTCCAATAGCCTTTATGGGGTGTCAGGAAGTTTCAATTCTTAGGATTGTATCTGTCTCCCATCAAGATCATGTTATAGGTGACAGTAGGGAGAGAGATGGGGTGGCTGCCCTTATGTGTGCTGTGGATTTGCCAAACTTCCTATGGGCAGTTGGGAGAGAGACTGTTCCCCAAACCTCCACCAGAGATAGAGGGTTTGACCCCTTCCTCTCTGTGTCGAAAGGATTTCTTTCCCTGCCTTAGTCTATCAAACCTAAAGATCAACTGCCTGGTATGAAGTATAGTCATGCTTTTGTATCCATGTGGGAATGGTTCCAGAACCCTCCCCCAAGGCCCTCATTGGAAAAACCCAAAGAGGCTCAAGTTCTTGAGAAAATAAAGGAGGGGGAGGAAGAGAAGGAGTAAAGGCAAGTAGCCAACACATATCTGCTGGTATACTTCAACCATCTCTAAATGACTGGTGTCTCCAGGTATAACTCAAATGCTGTGTAAAAATTCACTCCAAGATGTCATTAGGGAGTGAGAACAAAGAAAATGTTTGAATGATCTCACTGTATTGCAAGTCTTAATAATATATGTGACCTGTGGTTAGTTGAATCTGTGGATGTGCAATCCACAAAGCCAGACAACTGACTGTCTTTGCTTCTGGAAGAAGTGTCCAGGTATTTCAGTAGTGACAGTTCCTGGTCAAAGAGGCAAAGGGGACAACTGTGTCACAGAGGTGACAGCCTCCTTGTAACATCTAGTGACAAAAGTATTCAGGGAAAACAGGAAGGGTTTGGAATAATGTACCTTGAAGGCCTAAAGATAGTATCTTGGTTTCTTTCCCTGGTGCTGTGATAAAAAGTACTTAAGTTGCTGGCCGGTGGTGGCACATGCCTTTAATCCTAGCATTCAGAAGGCAGAGACAGGCAGACTTCTGTTAATTTGAGACCAGCCTGGTCTACAGAGCAAGTTCCAGGGTGGCTAGTACTGTTACACAGAGAAACCCCATCTGGAAAAAGAAATAAATAAAGTAAAATTAAAAAGTACCCAACTTGAGAAAGAAAGGATTTCTTCTGGCTCACAACTGATGGTTTAGCCAGCCCATCATGACAGGGAAGTCAAGGCAGGACCTTGGAGCAGATGGATATATCACACTCAACATCAAGAACTAGAGAGGAACAAATGTATGCATGATAGTGCCCTGCTTGCCTCCTCCATTCTACAAAACCCAGGGGATGACCTGGCCCACAATGAAGATGAGTTTCCCCATGTCCATTGACACAGGTGATTCCTCTGCATTCCCAGAGATCCATCTTCCAGGAAATTTGAGCTTCTGACTCTGATATTTCTGGCATGATAGCAATGCAGGTGTTGGTTGTGCCTAAGAGGACACAGGCCATTGGTTTGGTTCCCTTCATATGCTGGCTGGACCACTTAGATTCACAAGCATCCCCTCCTGCCTCATTCATAAAGAACACACTGAATTTGGAGTGTTGAACTTCACCCCAAGAGGACTTCTTCCATAGATAAAGCACTGTCTTGTTAGATCCTAACCCTCTGACAAGAGCTGTCATGATTCCTTCCACCACAGAACATGTCCACACATTAGTAAGGCTATAAACTAATTACTGGGCATTAACATGAGGCAGTGAAATAAATCACAGAGTCCCTTGTTGATTTAGCATTGAGAAGTCAGGAAGGGAAATGGGATCCCTCCCAACAAAAGCCCAAAGCTAGTGTCTGCCCTTCAGAGGGACCCAAATGCTATGAGCTCCCTGGATCCAAGCGCCCCCTTTGGGATGTCAGTCTTGGGGAAGTAACTACTCTCACAATGAAGCTGATGAGATTTTAATAGCTGGACAGATGGCCTGAGGGGTTGGGGGGGGAGAAAGAATTGGAAAAATGAGGGGAAAATCTTGCATAGCTTTCCTTTAATTAAAAGCGAGGCAAGAACTTCCCATGCTGCAAAGATGCATCACCGTTGTCAGTGTTCTCAAGTTGGGTGTCTTCTTTTTAATAACTGCATGATTGGGCATCAATTATAAACTAGGGCAGTAGTCACAAACAAATCAGAGGTTAGACATGCCCACTGGCTTCCCATACAATTACTGTTATTTTGATATCATTTGTTTTTCAATTTAGTAATGAGCCCACATAATCAAGTTGCCGTCATTATGCATGCAATCCAACTTATGTAGGATTCTTCCCTGCCCATCTTCCCAAGGTCACTGGGCTCCAGCATCCCACCTCTGAACCACCAACATTTCTAAAAATCTACATCAAGGAACCTGGGAGGAAGGAGAAAATACAAAGAAAATGAAAGCTTCAAAGAGAAAGAAATGCACTTTTATATTATTTTATCCTCACTATAACCATGTGGGCCCAGCTTTAAAATCTCATTTTGCAGATGGACAAGCTAAGTAGCCAAGAAACTAGGTAATCACCCTTCACAGCTGATAAGTAGAGGTGGGGCTGGGTTTGGGTACCCTCTGTCCACTTCCCTAGCTCCAACATAGAGTCTAGGCCCCATATCTTCTCCAGGTATGAGCCAAGGTGTCAGATCTTCCCCCATCTGTGGAGTGAATTGTCTCAGAGCATTCTTAAAGTTTTTAAAAGGACATACAATCATGTGGGAATTTAGCCTCCTTCCCTGCCTGTGTCACAGCTCCCAAATGCAATTATCAACCACCCTAGATGGATGAGTGAGGTAAAGATGAGCAGAGAGTAGAGAGAGGGTGGACCCCAGGAGCAGGCAGCTGCAGAATCCCTCCGCTGAAGCAGAGATGGACCCTGTAAGAAAATGTGGTGACAAAATAACGTTCCAACAAGCCCAAAGATTGTCTGGGTGCCAACAGTGCAGGAAGGTCAGAGAGGCACACCATTTTCTTCATCCCCTTCCTACCCCTATCTCTGACTGGATCACTTAGATCCCCTTCCCCATCATGCAAAAAGGAATCTCTGGACTTGGGGTCTGAACTTCACCCCAAGAATATTTAATATAGACCCTGGAACTAAATTAGAGTTCCTTGTCTGTGCCACAGGAGTAGCCAGCAAGGGGACATAGGACACCTCCCAGGAATGTCTGTCATTCACCCAGACATCCAAATACCACCAGTTCTCTGTCTTTCAGGTGTCCCTCTGGGATGCCATGCTGTGGGAATCAAACACCCAGAACATCCACCTACCATGGGCTGGATGGACTCCAGGCACTAACGTAAAGACCATATTTCACTGGATTCTCACCCATGCAGTATTATGAAATTACCACTGACTGGATGAGAAAGCAAGACTCAGAGAAGTCGGGTGATATTAGATGAGTCATCAGAGGGGCTGGGTATGAAACTCCGGTCCACAAATGGATTTCCAGCACAAAAGTCCATCAGTGTCAGAGTTTGATCAAAAGCAAAAGGAAGCAATGGGCAATGCCAGGGGTGTGTCCCGAAGGGAAAGTCTGTGGACTTTATTCCTCACTGCCTGACAGCTGAGGGCCAGCATTAACTTAGTGAACACTGAAGGGGTGGGACACTGTACATCTCTGTCTGTAAAAGGCCTGGCATCAGTTCAGAATGACTATTGATTTGGATGGAGACGTGATTGTGAGTACAGAGAATTTAAACTCTCCTTGCTTCAGCTGCCCTTCTCCAAGCTGTTTCTAGCAAGCAAGGTCCGCATGACTTGTAGGCCTTTGGAAGTGTGCTGCATGCCAGCCTCAAGGGAGATGGAAGAATGAGAAGAAAGCAAGGGGAGTCCTGGAGGACATGGAAAACAAAGGGAAGGAAAGTTGCTAAACCACAAACGGATAACATATCCATAGAGATATGTTTAAATACTTAAAAATAAAGACAAGGGAGCTGAGACGTGGCTCAGTGGACAGAATGCTTGCCTAATAATCATGAAGCCTGGGTTCAATCTTCAGTGTCACCTAGAAACTGGGGGTGGTGGTACAAATCCATAATCCTAGCATGTCAGCGGTGGAGGCAGGGGCATCAGGAGTTCAGAGCCATCCTTGACTAGGTATCATGTTTGATCCCAGCCTGGGATACAAGGTATTTTGTTCAAAAAAAAATGAAATAAATAGGGAATACATTTTCTATTTTTCCACCATTATTTTCAAAGACTTCATTTATAAATAAAGGGGATGGTGTAGATGAAGAGGCAAAGTGAAGAAAAGGGAGTATTGTGATGAAGGTGATACCTGAGTGTGGTAATGTTGGTGAAGGTGGTACCTAAGTGTGATGGTGATGATGATGATGATGAAAATGACGGAGGTGTTAGCTCTGAGTATGATGATGGCGATGAAGGTGATACCTGAGTGTGAGGATGATGATGATGATGGTAGTGGTGAAGGTGGTACCTGAGCATGATGATGGTGGTAGCTCTGAGTGTGATGACTGGGATGAAGGCCAAGGTGAAGAAGGTCGTGATGGCTTCTACAACAACTGGAACTTTTATCATCACAATAATGAACATTTAAAATAATTCTTTGTCACATCCCAAACCTTTCATCTGTGATTACTTCATTTTGGAAAGAAAATTCTGCTTTTTCCCAAACAGCAGCATTTCTAATCTTAATCCCAGCCTGAGTGTCACATGGACTCCGGTGAGCAGGCATCTGGCGGTCACTTTGTCTCCATTGCTTACATAGGCGATTACAAAAGGAGAAACACATGAGAAAGATGAGGGGAATTGCACAAAGCCCCTTTGGTCTCCCTTCCACTAGTTGCCACCACTCCATGTTTATCTGCATACATCAATCCCCGAAAGTGACGATACTTAACAAATTGTTTGGCAGCTTTTCTAACTATGGGTAAATTAAAATCATTTGTGATGATTGACACATATTTACTTAATAGGAAGACCACTGAAAGCCTTCTTCAGTCACCTCTTAAAGAGTTCTACTGGTGTGAGGACCTGAGGAGAAGGTTCTCTGGCTGGGACATTGGCCCCTTCCTGGTCCTGGCCTGCCTCCTGGTCACACTTCATAACTAATCACAGATCATTTTTATTATTTTTAAATGCAAGCACTGGCAGATAGGCAGCCAACAAAATTATTTATTTAAAAATAACCTAATAACAGAATTTCAGATGAAGGCACAGGCAGCTGCACAGTTTCCTCTGGCCATAGCAGGTGCGGTGGTAATTGCCTGTGCAGGGCTGGGCTGCAAACTGTAATTGGGAACACTGGCATTGTGAGTGGCCTTGACATTTCAATAGTGACCGGCAGGCATGTCCTTGGGAAGGGGCTGTGTGGTGAGGTCCGAGATGGAAGCAGAGTTTGAGGAGTGATCTCTGGGAACACACCTTGGAGAAAGGACACTGCCGAAGTAGAACTGGGTCTTCCCTGAACTGGAGAGGCGGGTGCTGTGTGGCCTTGGGGAGAAGAACGTTGGTCCAGCTCCAGTCTGTGTGGGGAAACAGGGAGGAACAGGTGTGACGAGGAGCCAGGGGGTAGAAGCGAGGTTGGGGCTATAGCGTGAGAACGGAGAGTGGGGGGTGACTGCATGTGCATGAGGAGGGATGGAGGCAAATTGGGTCATGTCTTTGTGGAAATGGTAGAGAAGTGGGTCAGAACTGTGGGGGAGAAGGCTTGAGAATTGGGCCGAGTCTTTGGATAGAAGGGGGAAGTGGGTCAAATGTAATGTGTGTGGAAAGAGGATAAGGAGAAGGTGAGATTGAAAGTGGGCTGGTTCCCTCCAACTAAAAGAGAAGCAGGTTGAGGAAGCAGCTTTGATCTGCAACCTGAGTGAAGAATGAAGCCAGGATGTTCCGGTCACTTCCTCCTGACCCCACTGATGTGCTGACTCCCCTCATGGACCTGTAGACTCTCTTACACAGAATCCTGAGGGTCAGCTATAGCAGAATACTTTTCAGTCTTCACTTAACTAGCCAACCCACATTTGGATTTAGGGAAGTCAAAATTCCAGAACTTTCCTTGGCCTTATGTTGCCTAGGACATCAAGCCTGGCCACGGTGGTTTTCCCCTTAGCCCCAGTGAATCAACACATTCATGACACACTTGTCTCCTTCCAGCTGTTGGCATCATTACCTGACTAGCAGCCTCAGAACACACTGTGTCGATAGAGCTGAGTAGTACATTCATTTTAGTAGCTTCCAAACTGGCTTTGTTCAGATCCTCACAGTCACAGAAAAGTCAGATCACAATACTTAAAATGACGCTTAAAAGAAATGGACTTTTATTAATCAGTTTAACTCCTATTGGCTGCTTGGCTGAATAGAACTGTTCTCCAAGCAGAAAGAGAACGTGCAATTCACAACTTGGCTGTGGCACTCCACAGAGGCATTGTAAAACGCATAGACCTGCATTACAAGTAAAAGGCAGCAGCGTGGGGAGGCCTGTGCCTGTATATGTTTTTCTGGCAATTTCAGCTTTGCTTGTAGAACATGTGGGTCGAGTAAGGTTTCTACAGAAACACGTCCTCATGTCCCTCAGTTTCCTTGGGGATCCACATATGGAGCTCTACTGAATCTCTTCAGACCAGGGCATGTATCATGGTGATGAATAAGATCAACTTGTAATAGGCTTGCATGGTTATGTGGACTACTTTGACCTTCCCCCTAGCAAGATACTTACCAAGACAGGACAAGGGTAGGAAAGCCATACCCTCTCCTGTGGATCTCAGGGAACCCTGTCCTGTAGATGGTGTTTGGTGGTGTTCTGGATTTATAGGGATGGATGCTGGTTAAGTAGACTTTCAGATCAATCATTTGGCGCTGTCATTTGTTTGTTTGTTTGTTTTGTTTTGTTTTTCCTAGATAGGATTTCTTTGTGTAGCACTGGCTATCCTGGAACTAGCTCTTATACACAAGAGGAACTAGTTCTTATAGACCAGGCGGGCCTCAAACTCAGAGATATCCACCTGCCTCTGCCTCCCGAGTGCTGGGACTAAAGGCATGCACCACCACTGCCCAGCTGACTGTTCTTGACTTAGAAGGATTTTGCAGATTCTGCAAGCCTCTTCCAGGAAGTGCAGAGAGAAAGAGGTGACTAAAAAGAAATAGTTACCTCTGTGATTCAAATCAATGTTTCTTTAGTGGGGTTATTTTCAGTCATTCATTATGATTTCTCCTCTGAAGCAGAGGCTATTGGATATGGAGAGACATTAGCACCAAAGGAAGGAAAAGCGACAACACTGAAGTCACTCTCTTTTCAGTTTAGGGTAGATTTGGTGCTGACAAAAGATACACACACACACACAAGCACATACGCACACACACACACACACTTCATAGCAGCAACAGCAGCAGAAACAGCTCCATCAAGTCACACAAGGAAATGAGGCCCTTGCCATTTTTCTTCCCAGGACATTCACTAAGATTTGCCCAGCAGATGTTCCCAGGCAGTGAGTGGGGTGCCAGAAATAGTACTGGATAAAAAAGTGGATAACCTGGGCTAGAATCTTTCTGTGTCTTCCACTTCTAAGCATTATGAACTTGGCCAAGACTCTCACTCTTGCAGCCTCCATTTCCTCTTCTGTAGGAGGAAAGAGGTAGATGGTGGCTGTCTAGGTTTAATATGATGCCCATCCTGCCAGTCATTGCAGGCCATGCCCTCCTTGTGGTCCACACCCATAGGTGTGTGGGTTGATATCGGGGTCTTCTATTCAATTCCATTGGCCCACCTGTCAGTTTTCATGCCAATACCAAGCTGTTTTCATTAACGTAGCTCTATAGTAGAACTTGAAATCAGGGATGGTAATGCCCCCAGATGATCCTTTATTGTACAGGATTGTTTTGGCTATCCTGGGTTTTTTGTTTTTCCATGTGAAGTTGAGTATTTTTCTATCAAGGTCTGTGAAGAATTGTTCTGGGATTTTGATGAGGATTGCACTGTATCTGTAGATTACTTTTGGTAGGATTGCCATTTTTACTATGTTGATCCTACCTACCCAAGAGCATAGGAGATCTTTCCATTTTCTGGTATCCTCTTTAATTTCTTCCTTTAAAGACTTGAAGTTCTTGTCATACAGGTTTTTCACTTGTTTGGTTAGAGTTACCCCCCAACATATTTTATGTTATTTGTGGCTATTGTGAAGGGTGATGTTTCTCTGATTTCCTTCTTAGCCCATTTGTCATCTGTATATAGGATGGCTACTGATTTTTTGAGTTAATCTTATATCCTGCTACATTACTGAAGGTGTTTTTCAATTGTAGGAGTTCTCTGGTAGAATTTGGGGGGTCACTTATGTATACTACCATCAGCAAATAGTGAGAGTTTGATTTCTTTTCCAATCTGTATCCCTTTGGTCTCCTTTTGTTGTCTTATTGCTATAGCTAGAACTTCAAGTATTACGTTTAATAGATATGGAGAGAGTGAACAGCCTCATCATGTTCCTGGTTTCAGTGGGATTGCTTTGAGTTTCTCTCCATTTAGATTGATGTTGGCTGTTGGGTTACTGTATATTGCCTTTATTATGTTTAGGTGTGTTCCTTGTATCCCTATTCTCTCCAAGGGTATTAAATTTTGTCCAAGGCTTTTTGCAGTATCTAGTGGGATGATCGTATGGGGTTTTTTCTTTGAGTTTATTTATATAGTGGATTACATCGATGGATTTTTGTATGTTTAACCATCCCTGCATCTCTGGGATGGATCCTACTTGGTCATGGTGGATAATTTTTCTAACTTGTTCCTAAATTTAGTTTGCCAGTATTTTATTGAGTATTTTTGCATCTATGTTCATGAGGAAAATTGGTCTGTGTCTCTTTCTTAGTTGTGTCTTTGTGTGGTTTGGGTATCAGGGTAACTAACCTCATAAGAAATTTTTTGGCAATGTTTCTTCTGTTTCTATTGTGTGGAATAATTTGAGGAGTATTGATATTATATTTTCTTTGAACATCTGGTAGAATTTTGCACTTAATCCATCTGGGCCTGAGCTTTTTTTGGATGGGATACTATTGATAACTGTTTCTATTTCCTTAGGGGTTATATGTGTGTTTAAGTTGTTTATCTGTTCTTGGTTTAATTTTGGTATTTTGTACTTATCTAAAAAATCATTTATCTATTTAAAATTTTCCAATTTTGTGGAATACAGGTTTTTTGAAGTATGACCAGATAATTCTTCAGATTTTCTCAGTGTCTGTTGTTATGTCTCCCTTTTCATTTCTGATTTTGTTAATTTGGATAGTCTCTCTCTGTCTTTTGATTAGTTTGGATAACCGTTTATCTATTTTGTTGAATTTCTCAAAGAACCAACTCTTTGTCTCATTGGTTCTTTGCATCATTTTCTTTGTTTCTATTTTATTGATTTTGGCCTTCTATTTGACTATTTCTTGCTGTCCAGTCGTTCTGGGTGAGTTTGCTTTTTTTTTTTTTTTTTTTTTTTTTTTTTTTTTCCCCTAGCACTTTCAGTTGTTCTGTTAATTCGCTAGAGTGGGATTTTCCAGCTTCTTTATGTAGGTATTTAGTTCTATGAACTTTCCTCTCAGCACTGCTTTCATTGTGTCCCATCAGTTTGGGTATTTTGTGCTGTCATTTTAATTAAATTTTGGGAAGTATTTTATTTCTTTCTTTATTTCTTCCTTGCCCCAGTGATGGTTTAGTTGATCATTGTTCAATTTCCAGGAGTTTGTGGGCTTTCTGAAATTAATGTTGATGTTGAATTCTAACTTTAAGCCGTGGTGCTCTGATAGGGTACAGGGGTTTATTCCTATTTATTTATTTACTTTTTATTTATTTATTTACTTATTTTGTATCTGTTGAGGTTTGTTTTGTTACTGAGTATGTGGTCAATTTTTGAGAAGGTTCCAGGAGGTGCTGAAGAGAAAATATATTATTGTGTTTGGGTGTTCTATAGATATCTGTTAAATCCATTTGAGTTATAGCCTATGTTAGTTCCATTATTTCTCTGATAAGCTTCTGTCTAGCAGATCTGTCTAGTGGGAATGGGGTGTTGAAGTCTCCCACTATTAGTGTGTGGGGCTTGATTTGTGATTTAAGCTTTAGTAATGTTTCCTTTACAAATGCAGGAGCCCTTGTGTTTGGGGCATAGATGTTCAGAATTGAGATTTCCTCTTCATGGACTTTTCCTGTGATGAATATGAAATGCCCTTCTTTATCTTTTTTGATTGATTTTAGTTTGAAGTCTATTTTGTTAGATATTAGGATAGCTACACTAGCTTGTTTCTTAGGTCCATTTGATTGGGAAAATTTTTTTCCCAACCCTTTACTCTGAGGTAATGTCTGTCTGAGGTGTGTTTCTTGTAAGCAGAAGAAGGATGGATGGATTCTGGTTTGTATCCAATCTGTTACCCTGTGTCTTTTTGTAGGTAAATTGAGAATATTTATATTAATGGATATTAATGACCAGTGATTACTAGTTCCTGTTATTTTTGTTGTTGATGATGGCATTGTGTGCTCAGTTCCCGTCTTTGGGATTTGCTGCTGTAATCTCATCCATTTTCTGTGTTCTTGTGGACATATGTGATTTCCTTGGGTTGGCATTTTCCTTCTAGTACTTTCTGTAGGGCTGGGTTTGTGGATAGGCATTGTTTAAATTTAGTTTTATCATGGAATATCTTGTTATCTCCATCTGTGGTTATTGAAAGCTTTGCTGGGTAAAGTAGTCTATACTGGCATCCATGGTCCCTTAGTGTCTGCATAACCTCTGACCAAGACCTTCTGGCTTTCATTGATTCTGTTGAGAAGTCAAGTGTAATTCTGATAGGTCTGCCTTTGTATGTTACCTGGCCTTTCTCCTTTGAAGCTCTTAATATTCTTTCTTTATTCTGTATATTTATTGTTTTATTATCTGACAAGGAGACTTTTTTGGTACAGTCTATTTAGTGTTCTGTAAACCTCTTATATTTTCATAGGCAAGTCCTTCTTTAGATTGGGAAAGTTTTTTCTCTATGGTCTTGTTGAATATATTTTCTATGCCTTTGAGTTGGACTTCTTCTCCTTCTTCTAGGTCTATTGTTCTTAGGTTCATTCTTTTCATGGTATCCCAGTCTTCCTGCATGTTTTGTGTTAAGGATTTGTTGGATTTAAATTTTTCTTTAGCCAATGAATCTATTTCCTCCAAGTTACCTTCAATGCCTGAAATTCCTTCTTCCACCTCTTGTAGTCTGTTGTTTGTGCTTGCATTTGTGGTTCTGGGTCATTTACCCCAATTTTCCATTTCCAGAATTCCTTCAGTTTGTATTTTCTTTATGCCTCTATTTCAGATTTCATGTCTCAAATCGTTTCCTTCACTTGTTTGATTACTTTTTATTTATTTTTTAAGGGATTTGTTGATATCTTCCAACTTTTGTTTGTCTTTTCCTCTATTTTTAAGAGATTTTTTCATTTCCTCTTTAAGGGCAGCAATCATCCCCATAAAGTTATTTTTAAGTCATTTTCTTCTGCTTCATCTGTGGTGTGATGTTCAGGTCTTGCTATAGTAGCACCACTAGTTTCTAGTGGTGCCGTATTACTCTTTATATTGTTGAGTATGTTCTTACCTTGTTGCCTCTTCCTCTACTCAGAATAGATGGAGGTTGTTCTTCAGGGGTTTTCTCTTTCTCCAGTTGGTATAATTGGGGACTATGGCTCTGTTGACCTCTCCTTCAGGCACAAGTAGAGCAGAGTTTCCAGTGAACGCTCCTCTTGGTGGAAGTGGGCCCAGTGCTCAGGTGGTCACTCCTTGAGGTGCAGCTGGGGCTACAGCTCCAGTGGATGCTCCTCCTGTTGTAGGTGTAGGTGGGGCTGAGGGTCCAGTGGTCCAGCAGGTATCTTCCACTGAGAAATGGCAGTGGATGCTGGCTGGGACACAGGTGCTCTTTCCCAAGGGAACTTTTTGTGGTAGTTTCTGGAAGCTACTGCTGGAAAGCACTGCTGTTTCTTCACCCTGTCATCACTCCTCCCTCCTGGGGCTGAGGAGAACACTGACTTTTGGGGCAAAAACCTTCCCCTCTGTTACTCCTGCAGTGAGTGGCAGAACCAACCTCTCTTTTTTCTCTCCTCATTCTCAAACATCTGCCTGTAGAAACAACTGTGGTCAGGAGTATCAAGTTCAGAAAACAAGGGAACTGGCTGAAGGCAGGAATGAGTCACAGCTTAACTGAGAACTGGGCCCTTCAGAGCCCACACACTAGTCAGACAGGCCAGCCCTTCAACTGGCAGGTAACACTGAAATTCAGTCCATCTCAACAGGCCTCGTTGTGTCTGATAAGATGTGACTCCTAGGTCCAACTCCATATAGTGAGATGCTCCATCCTGGAAGTTAACACACAAGGGTTATGTGACTCATAGGATGGAATTTACCTTGATCCCTTGACCCTAAAAACTGATCATAGCCTGTGTTGAGTGGTGGAAAATGAGGATCTGTACTGCTATCTTTTGATTAATGGGCCACTTCATAAGCCACCTGGCTATCCTCTCTCCAACCCCGAGAATAAAAGCCCCAGGACATGCTTAGGAGTTGTACACTATCATATATGAATAATTTGGGTCATGTCACGTTGAAGCAGGTTCAAGACAGGGTTTCACTGTGTACCTGGCTGTCCTGGAATCTGCTCTATAGATCAGGCTAGCCTCAAATTAGGAGATCCACCTGCCTTTGCCTCCTGAGTGCTGGGATTAAAGGTGTGCACCACCAGAGCCCTGCTCACAATTGATTTTGTAATGAAGAAACTGAGACTCAGAGAGATTAATTTACTTAGTTAAGGCCACACAGCCAAGCAACAGAGAGCAGGGACTGAGGTCATCACTCACTCTGGTCCCCATCTCCCTCCTCCTTGTAGTGTAGAACAGAAGCCAGTTCTCTGTCTCAGGAAGCATACTGCCTGGGTGCAGCCCAACTCTTGTGGTGGTCTACATTAGGTCTCAGTTACCCTGTTTGTAAAATGAGGCTCTAAAACAATCTTCATCATGGGCATGGTTTTAGGATTAAGTGAGTTCGGCCTCAGTATATCATATAAAGTAGGAGCTAAGTGAGGTACAGTCATTTTCCCACGGCCACTTCTCCCAGATGGCCACCCTTCCCGTGCCCAGAAGCCACTCTGGATCTGAGGATACCACATGGTACCATCAGCCAGGACCAAAGCCATCCCACAGAGGGAAACTACAGTACAGGGGTTTAGGGCCAAGCATGGTCATTCCAAGATCAGAGAATAGACAGCTATCCTGGGCCCATCCATAATTACATGTAACAGTGAGATGCACAAGGGCTAGGTGACCAGGTAGCCTGTCCCTCCTCACTTGGGAATGCCTTTCTAGTTCCTGAAGTCAGTTCTCCAACAGGCCCAGGTACTTTGACTTCGTGAAGTGACTCGTGAGTTGTTCTGTAAACTGTAGAGGAATTACTATGGAGATTGCAACCTCTGGTGAAAAAGGCAAAAACACTCTTCCCCACCCTGTGGTCACTTTCCTCTGAAGCAGGAGGGTGGTAGTTTTCCTTTGCTCTTGTGGCCAGCCTGCTATGATTCAAGTAGCTCTACCCTTGGCTTCTCTCTGCCAACTTCCCATCCACCATTCCAGCAGAATGGTCCTTAGTTCATTGGGCACACCCATTCCACAGCATGGAGGAATTTGTAAATGAAATCAGTGATATATTCTGTGAGATGTTCTTTTTGTGGGCAGGCTACTATCAACACAAAGGTTTTAAGGACAGTTCTGACATTATGAAAGTTCAGAGGGTTCTATTTTCAGTCTTTTCCATCTTCTCCAAATCCGTGCTACCTACTCAGATGTATCAACCACCTCCTTCCCTTTTGTCGAGCCCTTTCACAGCCCTCCCTGCCCTGTTGTCTCTGTTGTCTGGGAAATTCTATCGTTTACCCCACACACATTCTGAATATCCTACCACAGCAGAAACCCTGTGCTTAGAAATTAAAACCTGGGTGTTGGCGCACGCCTTTAATCCCAGCACTCGGGAGACAGAGGCAGGCAGATCTCCGTGAGTTGGAGGCCAGCTTGGTCTACAGAACTAGTTCCAAGACACTCTCCAAAGCAATACAGAGAAACCCTGTCTCAAAAAAACAAACAAAAAGAAAAAGAAATTAAAACCAAACATTAGATACCATCTTGGCCTGTGAATTGAAGCTTCCAGCCTTTGGATTTGCTTCCTAATCCTCAACGTGCACACACCAGCAGGGTCCAATGAAAGATGGGTTCAGCAAGTGTGGATAAGGAAACACTGTGGGGAGCCCGCATACCTAAAGGAAAGCCCTATCTAGGCATGCCAGCACAGGCCTTTAATCTCAGCACTCAGGAGAGACAGAAGCAGGCAGACCTCTATGAGTTTGAGGCCAGCCTGGTCTACAAAGTGAGTTCCAGACCAGGGCTACACAGTGGGACCCTGTCTCGGGAGAGGAAAGGAAAGAGGAGAGAGAGAGCCTGGAGGATGACTAACAATGTGAGCTGAGGCCTGTGCTCACTTGCTCTCTCTTGCCCTGAGTCTAAGGAAATGATTCACTCTAAGAATGTGCCATGTTTCTGTCACTTGTGACTGTCTTTAATTTCCCCTCTTTGATGCCTTTTGTTGAAGTTGTCACTGACATGTGTCTGTCCACCTTCAGTCCCATTTCTAACCTCTCAGCCCCATGAGTGCACTGTCTCTCTCCTCTCTTCAAAAGGGCAGGTCATTTTGTCCTGTATCAGAAGGCCCAGAAGAAACTGGGGTCCCCCTTTGATAGCAGACAATCTGGGTCCTTGATAGGCCTGTGAAATTAATGGAACCCTATCTTAGAAACAAAGGGGGCCAGGTTCCCTGCATGCCAAGCATGCAACTTAGAACTCAGCTATCACCTCCGTGTGTTCCAGGAAACACAGCCAGTTCTCGCCTTTGACTGCCTGTCAGTGAGTCAGTGCCCGGGAGAAGACCAGGGAAGGAAGGAATGTCAAGTGCTTGGTACTCGAGCATGCAGACTTTTCATTCCACATGCCATGTAAAAGCCAAGCATGGCATAATATTTCTGTAACCCCAGTTCTGGTGGTGGCACAGGAAGAGAGTGATCTTGGGGGTTTGCTGGCCAGCCAGTCTAGCAGAAATGTTTGGCTCCAGATGGAGTGAGAGACCCCCATGGCAAAAAAAAAAAAAAAAAAGTGGAAAGGCCAGTGAGATAGCTCAGGGCATAAAAACACTTACCATCAGCCTGATGACCTAAATGATTCCCAGTACCCACATGACAGAAGTTGAAAACAGACTCCTGAAAGTTTATGCACACTGTCACACATGCATGCACGCGCGCGCGCACACACACACACAATAGAGGAAGAAATCTAACTTGGTCTCCACACCTACACCACCCTAACTTCACAAATTATTTGAGAGAGAGAGAAAACACAGAATTGCCTGAAGATGCTAGGGAGATGAGTTTGAGCCTCACTCTGATGCACAGTGAACGCCTAAGCCTGTAATCACCCATCAGTCACAGCCTTCATCAAGCAGGTGCTACTTGGAAACCATAGGCCTGGCAAAAGGCTATGAATTATTTAAACCAATCAGCTGTCAATGAGTGGAACCATTCTGGGGTCAAATCCAAGGGGAACACAGAGTGGCATTTTTCAGCCTACTCAGAGATTGTCAGATTAATTTTTACTTATTTATTTCTGACCTTACAGAAAATGTATTGCCACAAGGTCAAAGCATTTCTCTTCATATATAATTTTAGAACTTCAGAAATAGAGAGACTGAAACTAGTTGAGTAAAAGAGCATAGATGTGGGCTGGGCCTGTAATTCTGGCTGCCCTGACTGCCCTACGGCAGACAGCTTAAGCACTAGAGTTGAGAGTTTACCAGGGCCCCCTTGGAGCACAGGCATGGGGAGCTGTTCTGCATGGACTTTCAGGCAGCAAAGCACATGTGAGGAGGGACCAAAGACCCTCTATCCTGTTACCAAGACAGTCGTTTCTCCTCTGTGTGTCTCTCCCACTCCCTCCCTCCCTCCTTCTGTCCCTTCTCTCTCTTCTTCCTTCCCTCCTTCCCTCCATTCTTTCCCCTCTCTTCCTTTTCCTTTCCTACCCTCTGTCTATCTCCATGGCCTCACTTATAGGCCAGGCTAGCCTGAAATTTTCTATATAGCCCAGGCTGGCCTCACACTTCCAGTAATCCTCCTGCCTCTGCCTCTGAGTGCTGGGCTTCCAGGTATGCACCACCAAACCCAGTTAGGAAATCATCGTTTCCCTAACAGCCTAGGACTTGTGCAGCTCTAGGTCTAATTCCAACTGCATTCCCATAGCCCTCCAAAAGGATGGACTGGGCTGGGGAAATGGGGCAATAGTGGAGCACTGAACAAGCCCTGGATGCTACTCTGTCATAGCCCCAAATTCAAGGGGGTAGACCACCCCTGATCTACCTGGGACACACACATACAGATGTGCAGTTTTATCAGTGAAATGGGTACCCCTACCTGGCTTCTCCTTAATTTTCTTTCCATGGTTGCTGTCCAACCAGCATCCAGGGTTGGCCACAGGACCTGGTGCATGATGAATGGCTAATACATTTTTGCTGTGAGTAATCTGAGTGAATGAAGGCTGTAAAGAGGTGCTTACAGTTAGATAAACATTCTGCAGAAGCTCAGTCAGGGAGACTTGATCCCTACTCCACACTGCAGTCTAAATACGGGAAGAAATCAATCTCATGAACACACATGCCACACATAATACACACACACACAAATCCCAGAGCACACAACCACTGGGCAGCCAAACATTGAATCAGGTGGTTAAGGCTTTTTCTGTTTTGTTTTTTGTTTTTAGAACAGGGTCTCACTATGTACCCCTGGCTGTCCTAGAACTCCTCTGTAGACTAGTCTGGCCTCAAACTCAGAGATCCACCTGCTTCTGACTCCCAAGTGCTAGGGTTAAAGGCTTGTGCCACCACAGCTCAGCATAGTTAGGGCTCTTGAGTGCACATTCAAAGAGAATTTTCTGGCAGAGTCTAGACCTCAACCACATCTTCAAGGGATAGACTTGAGGCCATCTTGGGGAGAGAGGGGAGAATGATGTTCAATTTTATGTTCTGACTTAACTGACCTAAGGGATACCCATGTCACAATACAACTGCACTTGAGTGTGTGTGTGTGGTGTGTGAGTGTATATGTGGTGTGTGTGAGTATGTATATGAATGTGTGTAAGCGTATGTAAATGTGGTATGTGGGTGTGTGGGTGGTATGTGTGTGTATGTGTGTGTGTGTGGTGTGTGTGACTGTGTGTGTAATGTGTGTGAGAATGTGAGTGTTTTGTGAGTGTGTATATGTATTGAGTACATGTATGTGAGTGTGTGTATGTGTGTGAGTGTGTGTATATGTGAATGTGGCAGTGTGTGTGTGTGCCTGTGTGTGTGATGTGTGTGTGATGTGTGTGTATGTGTGTGTGTGTGTGTGTGTGTGATGTGTGTGTGTGTGCGTGTGTGTGTGTGTGTTTCTAGAGGACTCGGATTTATCAATGTGGGTGGGCACTATCCACCACTCCAAAGATGGACCAAATAGGAAGAAAAGGATATGGGGTGGGGCTGTTCCCTTGCCCTCCTGGGTGCAGTGGGCACACCCACTGTTCTTGTTTTACTCTGATGCTGGACAAAGTTTTGACCAAAAGGGAAAGAGGGGTTTATCTGGCCCATATGTACAGGCCACAGTCTATCATTGAGGGGAGTTAGGGAACCATGGAGGGATGCTGCCTGCTGGCTCACTAAGTAAGATCTTGTGCTCAGCTAGCTTCCTTCCTTTTTAAGACTAAGTTTAAGATTTATATTTTATGTATTTAGTTGTTTTACCAATATGCATCTGTGCACTACATGTGTGCCTCCGTACCCACAAAGGCCAGAAAAAGCATCAGATCCTCTGGAACTGTCCTTACAGATATTTGTTAGCCTACCTGAGGATTCTGGGAACTGAACCTGGATCCTCTACTAAACAAGTGTTCTTAACCACAAGCTACCTTCCAAGCCCTTAGTGATTGTTCTTAAACATCCCAGAATGGTACACCTGCCCAGGATAATACGTTCCACAGTGAGCTGTCACTCCTACATCAATTAACAATCAAGACACACCCCAGACACACTCACAAGCCAGTCTCATCTAGGCAGTTCAGCTGTGTTGAGTTGACAGAGCTAACCAGACCATTCACCTTCTCCTCCTCAGACACAGGAGCTGCTGGTCTATGGACTCAGAACAAGGCTTACACCACTAGTTCTGCTTTAAACTCAGAGCCAGCTGTACCCCTGATTTCTGGTTCTGACATGCCAACTGTGACCATGCAAATAGATAGATGGAGATTTTTCAATCTATCCAATCTCTCCTCTCTCTCTCTTCCTCCCTCCCTCCCTTCCTCCCTCCTCTGCCCTCTCTCCATCCTGTTGGTTTTGTTTCTCTGAAGAACCCTAACACAACTGAGTTAGTGTGCAGGAACATGCAGGGTCCTTACACCACCTGGGAGCTTGGGCTTGTCCTGAGAATCCAAACCCACTAAGGATGCTCAAGACCAAGCAGCAATCAGAGAGTTGGGGACTAGGTGGAGGCAGGTAGAAGCAGTGGGCCTGGTCCCCTCCCCTCTGAGCTGGGGCAATAGTGTGACCTGCCTCAAAAGCTGTGGGG
The DNA here is from genome assembly GCF_943737965.1 of Phodopus roborovskii. Taxonomy (NCBI): domain Eukaryota; kingdom Metazoa; phylum Chordata; class Mammalia; order Rodentia; family Cricetidae; genus Phodopus; species Phodopus roborovskii. Next base: position 2,755,676 of record NW_026126459.1, on the reverse strand, counting down.
AGATCTGAGGAATCCTCGTGGGTTAAAGACTCAGAACAGTGTGTGCACGAGGCGAGGGCAAGGCAGGCTTTCTGTTTGATGGTGGTTAATATCCTGAAGGAGCTTGAGCTGAGAAGTAACAGCATGGATGGACTGTTTCAGGAAGCCAAGTCTAGCAGAGCAAAAAACCAAGATAATTACCAGATATTTAGGCCAGAAGAGAACTGATTAGCATAGCTCTGTAAGGCACACTCAGCAACACCCAGTGACCTGATTTCTCAAAGGAGAAACACAAACCCTTGCTTTAGCTATCTTTCCTGCTCCAGAGACAAGGAAAAGGCAGACTGGAGTAGCCTCTCCTGACTATCTGTCTAAGGGTCTTTGCCCAGGAGAGAAGTAGCCCCCAGGGTTGGGCTTAGGAGACAAGGCCAGAGTGCTCTTGTTTTTTTTTGTTGTTGTTGTTGTTTGTTTGTTTGTTTTATTTAAGAGGCAGGATATTTCTAGATTGCCCAGGCTTGCTTCAAACTCCCAGGCTCACACCATCCTCCCACCTCAGTCTCCCAAGTAGCTGAGACAGTAAGTATGTACCACCAGGTCCAGCAAATGCTCTCCCCTTCTGAAGTCAAATCCATTGGGCAGCCACCATCTAAGGCTTCATGCTAATTATCAAATTGGCCTGGGGAGGATGTTACAAGGACTTGTGGATGAGCCATCTCCATCCAAAGTGGTCAGGTCAGTCATGGAAGCTACTCAAAGTAATAAAGTGATGAGGAGACAGGCCCACACTGTAGCAAGGGGCTGTGTGGTGTCACTAATGAAGGAATGGGAGATCTAGAGCCTACAAAGACATGAAAGGATCTCTCCAAGATGACAGTGAGTGTGTCATAAGTGTGACTCCATGTTGGACCTGGGCCTGAGATGGTAAGGTGGCTTCAGGGGAAGAAGCATAGAAGTACAGTCCCCAGAGAGTTAAGAGCTGTGGACATTGAGTCCATCAGGTTCACAGAGTGTGATGGGAGAGAGCCACGACATAGAAGGGAAGCAGGCCAACAATGGCCTTGAGAGCTAGGCTGTAATTATGGTTTCCTCTGAGAGCAAGGAAGAGCCTTCACCCACACACATTTTATTGTGATAAAATACATATGACAGAATTTGACACCTCAATCATTTTCTGAGTTTTTGAAATGGCCAATGTTAAGATTCATTCAATTATGTGAGATACCATCAGTGGTGTGAAAATCATTCAGTGGTGCTATAAATATGACTAATACTATCAGACATGGTTATGTGCAACCATTTCTACCATCCACCATTTCTACCATCTTACTATCTTATAAAGCTGAAACTCTATGCCCCTAAACACTAGTTCCACATTCCTCTCTTCTCCAGTCTTTGGCCACCCCATTCTATTTTCTGTTTCTAAATTTTTGACACTTCTACTATAACAACACAGTATTTATCTTTTTGAATTATGCTAATTTATGGTCTGTGTTCTGAAACTTGGTGTCATTCCACTACCTCATGTTGGTACCTGTGAAAGAATATCCTCTTTTTTCAGGCTGCGTAATATTCCTTGGGCTGGATACACCACATATACCGAAGAGGGAGATATGGGCTGTTCTGGGTCTTTAATGATAAACAAGGGTGTGCAAATAGCTTTTGCCCCTTCAGTCCTTTTGGCTATGTACCCAGAAGTGCAACTGCTGAGTTATATGATCATTCTATTCTTAGCTTTTGGAGGGACACCCATACCATTTCCACATTAGTTGCACCATTTAATATTTTATCCACAGTGTACAGGGTTTCAGTTTCTCCATCTCTACCAACACTCTTTACTCAAGTTTCTTAAAAGTAGCTATACTAATGGGAGAGGTGTCTTTTAACTGTGAGTTAAACTTGCAGCCTCTTGAGTTAGAGACACCAAGCATGTCCCTGTGTGTGTGACCACTCCTTCCAGGGATACATTTACTTAAGTCCTTGCTTATTTCTGCTTTGAGTTGTGTGTGTGTGTGTGTGTGTGTGTGTGTGTGCACGTGTGAGTGCATGTGCATGTATTCATGTGCACATGTGTTATGTATGTATATATATATATGTTTGCACCTGTATGTGTGTACATGCATGTGTATATGTATATATGCACATGCATGCCTATATGTGTGTGCATACGTATATATGTGTATGCCTGCATATATGTGTGTGCATGTGCATATGTATGTATGTATGTGTACATGTAAGTGTCTGGACATATACACAAGTGTATGTATATGTGTGTACACATGTGTGCATGTGTGTACATGTACAAATGTTTGTGTGCATTTATATGTGTGTACATGCACATATGTACATATGAGCATGTGCATTAATGCACATGTGTGTGCATACATGAGCATGTATGTATGCTTGAGTGTGTATTGTGTAAATATGTGTGGTTGTGGGTGTATGTATGTGTACATGCATATGTGTGCGTGTGTATTTAGTCATGAAATTTAAAAAGGGAGTATCATGAGAAGACCTACAGTGATGACAAGCTAGTGTGTGACAGTAAGGGAGTGTTTGCTTAACAGGCTCAAAGCCCTGGGTTTGTTCCTCAGCACTGAAAACATACTGAATGCAATAAAGACAGCAGGTCTTATATGTTGAACATACCAGCTACCATGTGAACTCTGTGTGCACTGGCTCATCAGTCATCATAAAACCCTGTGGGTCTGGTGTGACTTCATTCCTCACTTAGAGATGAGGATATGGACATCAGCACAATTAAGCCACCTAGCCAGGACTTAGCACAGGCGTGGGCTGACTAAGTTTCAAACCTAGGCAGAGTCTAAATGCTAATCATGGGCTCTACTGTGCTAGCAAATTCCCTTTGGCTTTCTGGAAAGGTAGATAGTGGGAGGGAATCCACATGCCCCTGCCACCTGCCGTCCCCATCTTCCTCCCACCTCCTGATACCCTCCCAGAAGGGCTTTCTGCCTCCCCCCCCCCAGCTCCCAAGTGTCCACCTGAACTTCTTTCATCAGAGCTAAGCATCAACCAGAGACTCTGTTTTCAGGTCTATTCTCTCTACACTTCTGCTTTAAACATGTGCCCCTCCCTACTGAGATCCCTGTCTTGACATTTTTCCTTTCTTGCTCTGCAAACATTAAAAGTGGGTGCCGATAAGAGACGGCCCCCTTTATTCTACTCCAGTCTAGCAAACGTAATGGAATTAGGCAAGGCCTTTAGTGAGCCCACTCCAGCTGCCTTTCCCTTCCTCCTCTGCCAGCCCTCCCAGCTCAGGTCTGTCAGGAGGCTTCACAGAGAGTCAGAAAGCCAGCCTGGAACAGAAGTTAAATCCTGGTCAGCCCACAACCCAGCGGGAGACCTGGATGGGCCATCTCTCTGAGGCAGGGAGAGGGCATACTACATCCACAAGACCAGAACTAACATTGCATTCTGATGTGGCTTTGGTGATATTAACCCTGTCCAGGTCTGGCACCCAGAGAAACACCAAGAAGGGAATCAATCGACGCTTTTCAGTGAATGAATTCTGGGATAGATGAATGAATGCTTGGATGGATGAATGAATGCACACATCTCTATTTCTTGGCCTCTTATGAGTGTATGACTCTAACCCTCCTTGGTCCCTCCTTCCTTACACTTCTTACATCTGCCAGCTATGGTGCATGAGGCCATTAGAATGAGGTCTGAATAACATCAAGTTCCAGATTTTCCCAGCCACCCTCAAGCCATGCCTAGTATGAGGAAGATGGGCAAGTGAAAAAAACTTTTAGCCAGGTGGGGCAGCAGAGATTTGAGGCACCTGGGAACAAATGAGCCGGGGAGCTGGCATTCCTTAATGAACTCAGGTGTGGCTCTATCAGCAGAGTGTGTGCTTGTTCCTGCCACTGACAGCCTGGTTCCTTCTGAATCTCTTCAGGGCATCAGTGCCCTTGGTTAGAAGCCGGGCCATGTGACTGAGCCCTGTGTCCTGAATTCCCTTGTCTTCCAGCCCCCTACAGATGGAAGCCAGCTTAGGACTACCTTGTTCTTGCCCAGGACACAGCAGGTCCCCATGACGCAGCCCTGCTCGACTCTGAAGAGTAGCAGGCACTGATCTGAGGCACCTGGGGACACTGAGGACTAGGAGCCATGCGAGCTCTTTGGATGTCTGCTTCCCAGAGCTTGCAGGAGAGGCCCCCTCGAGACACATTAATAAAGATTAAAGGTCTCTCTCGTCCCTGTGATCTTCTCTGTGTCAAAGGGAGAGTCTCTTTTCTAGCCTTCTCTCTGCCGTTTATATTACAGACTTTGCTCTAAAAAGGAAAAGCTTCAGGTACCCAGAGAAAACAGCCTTCGGAGTGTCACTTCCATGTCGTCTTATCAGCTCATTCTGAGCTCTTGAACAGCAGTCACCAGAAATTCGCTGTCCCAGAGTCGGGGGGATAAGGGATTTTTTCCTCTGAGTACCCTTGGCATACACCAGAGGCTATTCAGCTTAGGAGCCTTGGAATCATCATGGTTCACAGAGCAGTGTGGACAAATCATCAGTTTTGTCAGAGAAAGCCACCTGTCTGTCCACATTGTGTCCACTGAGCATGCTGTCCATGGAGGCTGGTGGATCTGGCACATGATCTGATGGGTAGGACTCCCCTCTCACAGGGCTTTTGCTCCTAATGAAACAGGGAATGGGGTGTAAGTTCTGAAGATAGGAATCTGGGGTCCTTGTGTGCCCCAGCTTTTTTTTTTCCTTTCAACTATAATTGTTCTAGCAATGCATTAGGAGTACTCAGAATCTCAGCCATTCTCATTCACTTCCCTAGACAGCACAGGGCCCTGGGGACACAGAGCTAAGTACATCAAGGTCCAGTAAAACAGAAATGCATAACTGATGCCCGAGGGAGTAGCAGAACGTTTAGGACTTATCTGGGTTTGAATTCAGGCTCTCTAAGCATTGGGAAATATCTGCAAAGAACTCAGCTCCGTGCCCAGAACACAGACATGCAGTCACCTTCTACAGACTGCTGACTGAGGTGAATATCAGATACTGGGTGCCATAGGGAAGGCATCCTGGAAGGGGAGGAGAAAATCAGTCTGGCCAGTTTGGAGATTGATTTGGGTGCATGAGGTATGAGCCAGGGAAGGAAGCAGAAGTTGGGGCAGGGAGTGACTGAATGAGAATGAATATATGAATGAGGTTCAGCCTCACAAATAACTCCATTATCCCCATTCTCCAGGAGAAGAAACTGAGGCTTGGACAAATGAAGGATCTTGCTAAGATCCCAAAGGATCAGGGTGTAAACACAGCTTGGATCTATTCAGTATGTGCCCAGGCTCATCAGGCTCATCAGGGGTTTTGTCATATGACAGGACCTGAACCAGATCCCCTTACAGCAGTAGAAGAACTGTAAGCTTCTGTGTCTCTTTCATGTGCTGGCAAACAGTAGAGCCAACTACAAATTTCTGCCTTCTGCCTGGGATGTCATGGTCCATAACATAGCATACCTATCTTAAGACACGAAAAATGAACAGGGATGCCCTCCACAGCATTTGTTCATAGGAATGAAACTGTACACCACACCCCCTGGAAGCTCACAGAGCCTCCTGGTGAATCCTTTGAAGAAGGTTTACTGATCAGCCCCATTCACAGGCAGGACACCAGCCTCAAGGATGACTGATGTGTTCTAAAGCACTCTGCTTAGATGTGGCAGAGATACGCACCAGTTTTACCCCTCCTCCTTTTTGCCAACTGAGTAGGGAATAGGCCTCCATCTCAAATATGTCCTCAGGGACCCAGTGTTAGCCTGCAGGAGGAATAAGAGAACTAAATCAAAGTCAGTAAGGCCTCCAGAACCACACAGACATCTGCCCTGGCCCATGCCATTTCCTGGCCCTGATGGAGGCACACAAAAAAATGTGATTGCTTGAAAGACACCCCCTTTCGAGCACCATGGAGCTGATATCACAGCAACAAGAACAGTGGTATAGGAATGCATAGCCAACACACATCCAAACACAAACACATATCCCCAAGCAGCAAAGGCAGCAGCCACCACATTTATCCATCAAAGGCTCACAGGGCGCCAAGCCCTGTTCCGGCCACCTAGAGTCCATCTCATCCCCCAGCCCCCATGGCCCTGTGTTCACATCACTTTTGTCTCCTTGATGGGAAAACTGAGGCCAGAGAAAATGAGTCATTTAACCCTAGACAAACAGTTCCTAAGAAATTGGACTAGAGAGATAGTTCAGCAACTAAAAGCATGTACTATTCCTTCAGGGAACCCAAGTTTAATTCCCAGGACCCACATTGAGTGTTTCGCAACCACCTGTATCTCTAGCCTCAGAGGACCCTGCACCCTCTTCTGGATTCTCCAGCCACCTGCACGCACGCGCGCACACACACACACTAAATTTTTAAAAAAAAAAATATTAAAGGAAAGAAACTAGAAGAGCAAAGCGAGGACTTGGGAAAATACCTGAGGATAGGAGCTGAGTGGGGTGGGTGGTGATTCAGGATGGGCCCAGGGTTCCCACAAGCAGCTCCCCTTTGTGTTATTCACCATCCCATGCCTGCCAACCCTGGACATAGTCTCCATGGAGCACCCAGGGAATGAACACTAGTGAGCAAGCTGGTCTCGTAGCACTCCTGCTGGGCTAGTCAGACAGACAGACAGACAGACAGACAGACAGACAGACACACACACACACACACACACACACACACACACACACACAGTGCTCTCTCACCTAGGCAAGGAGGGACCCAGGCTGGCAGAGAAAGGAGGCCACTGAGCTGAAAGTAGCAACATCCTTGCTTATGTAGGGACACAGCTCCATGTGCCCAATTCTGCTTGAATCACATTGGCAAGAGTTCCAGGAGCAGCATGGAGTTTCCTTGTGATTTTCCAAGACAGAAAGTGAGAATGGGCTGGAAGAAAACCAACAAGGGAAGGCATGGTAAGGAAATGTGACAGATGCTGGTGCTTTGTGCCACACATCTGAGTGATGTGCTACCCATCCACAGAAGTCTGGTCACGGGGCGTCTGCTGGAGATGGTCCTCAGGCAAGGGTGCAGGGGCTTCCTGTTTGATTTGGATGGGACTTCACCAAATATTTGCCAAGTAGCCCCTGCATTGTGCCAAGTCCTACCGAAACACTAGGAAGAGGAGATGACTCAGGCGGTCCCTGCTCTGCAGGGACTCACAGCCTAGTGAGGGACAATGACACATAAACATGCAAATCCATGCAAGAAAGCTAGCTAAGTCTGGGCTGAGGGTGGAGAGGTTGACGTGGGAGACTGGAGCTTGTACAGGGACCAAGAGCAGAGGCATGATGGGAGTATCTCTGCCTGTTCCCAACAGAGGCTGGGCAGTCGGACCAAACTGGGAGGCACCAAGCCACTGGTCCACTCTCCTCCTTGCAGTTCCACTGGCAAAGAGCCAAGGAGAATGAGTCAGGCTCTTCTGGGGGCTGCTTACTCAGGCAGTCTGTGGCAGGAGGAACTGGGTTGGTGGGGCTCCTCTGGGGGACAGCTGAGGAGATACATGGACAGGCAGGGTACCCCATCTGCTCCTTGGCTCTAGCAGTTGGTACCAGTTGGCATTTGAGGCCAGATCTTTCTTATACCCAAAGCAAAGTCCTCTGCACACCAGCCTTTCCAGGGGAAAAGAGACTGCAGTGTGGCTTGAGGGCCACACCCACCTAGACCACCCCAGGGGCTTTGCTGAATTCTTGGTGGTAGAGAACACCTGCCTAGTCAACTTAATCTTTCATTGGAAGTCCATGGATAGGCCCGCACCTGTGTCTAGTGGGTCATAATAGCATGCCCCAAGGCCCTGAGCTTCTTGCCACTGTGTACAGTGGGATATGCACCCTCTTTTCACGTGATCACCTCTCCCGGGGAGCAAGGTTTATGCTGGGGTGAAAGTGAGCCTGTCAGGCCCACTCTCCTTCACTTTTCTTTCCAACATTAGAACTCAGGTTACCTTAACCTGCAGAACCCTTCCCCATCCCCATCCCCATCCCTGCTGTTCTCTGCCCTTCCCCACATGGTGTTCCAATGTCTCCCCTTAACTATACCTGAAGGTATCTAGGATCAAGCTGTGGTTCACTCTATATGCGCCCAGCACTGCAAACTCCAAGTTGGCAGAAAGGGTCCTGCTTTGATCATGGTGGGCTCCTGGTGTTTGAACAGGGTCTGAAGAGAGGCGTGATGAAGGAAGGGAAAGAGGGAGGGATTTTTTAAAAGACCTGTGAGCCAGTCAGGCTGGTGTCTAAGTCCTAGTCCAATGCCCAAATGCCAGGAGCTGGCCTGCACATTGTCTATCCAACTTCCAGCCTTGATTATTCCTCTCCTAGAAACTGGGAACAGTATCAGCCACTTAATGGTTATTTTAGGATCTTATGAGAGCTCCTCTATTTCCTCCATCTCTGAGCCCCCATAGTCATCTTCAAGTCTACACAACTGTGCGTGGCATTCTCCACCTGCTTTGTCAAGGGATCACTCACTGTTTACACTAATATGCCCTGACCTTGGATTTAGGGTCTCCAAATTCCTCTACATATAGTTTTACCTTCCCACCTCATGCTCAAGTTCACTGGCCATTTTTGTGCACCCCTGTAGGTTTTCAAGATCTTGTTCATAGCTGTCTTCAGGTTGATGTATTACAGCTTCTCACAAACAACTCCACATGTAAATGTAAAGCCTTGTGAGAGAGGCGTAAGTGTGGGCCTGCCCAGGAGCTTCCAATGTAGGGGTAAAGTAGTCAGGAGAAGCTCTGAGGCAGCAGAGTGGTGGAGCTGAACCTTGGGACCATTCCCCATGACACGTTGGCAATGCACAGCCTCACATTTGCATGTGACAAGTCTCTAGTTCCGTTCCTCCACAGACTCTAAGTCCCTATGTATTCTGTGTTGCAAAGTCCTTTCAGATCACTGGACACCTAGTGCAGAGAACCCAAGGCTCCCATTTTACCACTTGCTGGATTGCCAGAGGCCAGGAGTTCTAGGAACTCACTATTCTAGAGAAGCTCCCGTCTGCTGGTCCTGATGGAGGACACACACCTCAGGACACTCCTCCTAATCACACAACTGTCCACCATTCACCAGGCAAGCTTACTGTTGTCCATTATTTTTAACAAAAATAATTTTTATTTAAGTTTAAAAGTTACTGTCACAGAGTGTGACTCCTAAAAGAAATCTTGGGGTAACTCTGGAGCCATGAGACACATTCAGATAGAAGCAACTCCAGCCCCCACATCCTCCAGCCCAGCTTCTGGGGCAGCCCTCACGGCCCTTCTCCCAGGCAGAGCCTTCCTCCTTCCTCCTTCTTGAACCCACAAGCAGCATGTGCCTTTCTTGCTAGTGGTTTTTTTCCTTTGGAGGCTCCTATGTTTGCTGTCCATTATTGACCACAGCCAGGCCCCTCTATTTTGCTCCATTGGTCTTCCATGCCCATTTATCTCCCCCCCCCCCAAAAAAAAGACAAAACCAGCAAGAAAACAACATTAGTTCCCAGCTGTGGAGCCATGGGCATTTTACACAAAACTACTACAACATATAGTATAAAGCAAAAGATGTGGTCCATGAGAGACCACTCTCACTACTGGTAGACTTCTGATCTTGATTCCTCCAATCTCATGGGGCCCATCTGTGTTCTCAACACCAGGATATGAGAACACACAGGGCAAACAAAAGCCTGGGCTCTCATGAAAGTCCTCATTCTCCTTGAGAGGAAAGAGATACCCAACCAACCCACAGAGCATAATACAGGCCAGTGGAGATAAGCAGTAGAGAAAATTAAACCAGATGGTATTGGAGCACACCAATGGGGGAGATCCAGGGGCTTTAGTGGGAAGAACCCCAAAATGAGAAGGAAAGAATCCTCCTGTGTCTAGAGGATGAACTATGTGGATGTGTGTTATGCTGGAAGAAGAGAAAAATCATCATTGTCCCTAAAGGTGGGGCAAACTGGGGAAGAGACAGGTTGGAGCCAGGCTAGAAAGACTTGGCTCTGCTCTGAGCATATTGGGAGCCACCAGGTTCATGTCATGCACAAGGCATTCGTGATTGGCTGGTGGGTGGGGAAAAGTTGTGTGACTACAGTAGAAGCAGGGACATCAGTTAAGGGTCCATCACAACATCCCAGGCATGAGAGATCTGGCTTACATGGTTGAGATTAGGAGCAGGAAGAGATGTAGTAGATTATAGGCTGTGTGTTGAAAATGAAGAGAATAGGATCACTTATGGTTTAGATGTGGGTCACTAGAAAAAAGCAGAAGTCAAAGGTGAGCTTAAGTTTGGAGACTAGTTTAGTCCAAAACACCTGCAAACTAATGTCTCACTTCCATGAGTTGCCCTGCTTGCCTTCTGGGAGCTCCCTGGCTCAAAGCAGTTAACCTCTATTGCAGTTAAATAAGGATCAGGATAAACAAATAGGCCGAATAGATGTTTATTCAGGGAGAAATAACTTACAACCTAGAAAGATGAACACCAGCAAGTTCCACCGGATACTCTCCTGTCCCTGTCCCTGTCCCGCCAGCAAGCAAGAGAGCATTCCCAGGTTCTTTCTCAGACCTCCTTCCACAGGTCACTTCTGCCCATGGCTCCACCCCCCGATGGGCGTGGTCAGTGCCACAGAAGGAGACAAAGTATCTCACTACAAACCTCATTTACCAACTCCTTCAGGGAGCTTGTATTTTCTGATCACTGTAGGCTTAGCTCTGGGATTAATCTATAAATCTAAACCCTGCTATGTGACTAGATCCCACAGGGCATAGCATGAGCGTGGGAACTTGTGTGCAGACCCCTAGGAGCTGGCTCATTGCTTCAGGGGTCCAGGAAGGCATCAGTGGAAAGGTGATCCTTGGCCCAGGTTTCCCTTAGCCCACCAGAGGATTTGGTGGTTCTAGAACCAGAGCTGCTATATCACAAACCCAGTAAGCTGAGCCTGTGTGGCCCAGACACATGGCAGCACTCCAAGTGGCTGAGTTCTGCAAAGATCCCTGTCTAAAGTCTGTCAGATCTGTAAACACTATAATACTGACCTACAGTCTCATCACTCAGGAGGGGGAAACAGGGTGATCAGGAATTCACAGCTACACAGTGAGCTCAAAGCCAGCCTGGGCTGCATACGACAAAACACGGAGGCAGAGAAAGCCAATCAAAGAGTGTTTAGAAAGCAATTTCTTATTTTAAAAAAATTAGCCCCAAATAATTGTTCCCATTTCTGAGTCTCCTCCACCAAACACAGCCAGCCATTCCTCAGCCCTATCCAGAGTTCTGCCCCTGCCCTCATCACAGCTCCCACAACCATAAGAATCTGGGTTTCCCTTTCCATTCTGTCTTATTGCTCCCCTCAACATCTTTCTTGCGTCTACACACCTAAGACTCAGACACCAGTGTGTCAAGAACTCAGCCAGGACAGAGTGCAACCGGCTGGGTCCTGCCACAGAGAAGCCAAATGCCAAGTGCCCTTCCTCCTCTGTAATGAAATTGCCCAGGTCAGGAAGAAATCAATATGCTGACATCCTAGAGGACCCTGAGGGTTCTTATCAATAAAGATGGCCAGTGTCATAGTGGAGCCACCTCAGGTGGGATACTTGTATCAGCCTGAGGTTCTGACAACGTTTCATCCTGGATTGTTCCATCTGGCTTTCCCCTAGAATCCCTCCCAGGGCAGGTCACAGCAAGTGGTGCCACTGTAGAATCCTCACAAGCGGGCTTGAAAACGTCAGAACCAAAGGGCTATTCATGGGCTAAAGCATGTCAGGTTTCTTGGCATGAACAGATTAAAGTGAGGACACAGTTCCAGGTAGAACTTGATCAGCTCATTTGAAGAGAGGGGAAACTTTGCTAGCACTCCCCTGGTTCCTGCTAGCTTCACTTGGAGACTCATTCCTTTAGCTAGTCCAGCCTGAGTGTCTGTTGTGTTTTGGGATGGGAGGAGCTCACTCACACTCAAGTAGGGGAGGGGGAATAAACAAGTAAATAAAATAAATAAACTGTAGAGCTTGTTTCTTGAAGCCATGAATAGGATGTGTGACTCCCCATTCAGTGAAGTTGTGGGTTCCTTATTCAATATATATTGCACATGTGTTTGCATATATACAAAGACTATTAAGACAGAAACAAACTAAATGCAGAGTTCTGGACACAAGGCCCCATGTAACAGTCCAGCTCAAAGGCTGCTTGAAACTAGCCTTACAAGCCACATAGAGACAAATGCTAAAGAAGAAATATAGGCAAAATGTGGGCTTTCTGGGGCCAGAGAGTGGCTCAATGGTTAAAGAGAGCTTGCAGAGGACATGGGTTCAGTCTCCAGAACCCATGTCCATACACTCACAGTTGCCTGTAAGTCCTGCTCCAGGGTCCATTGCCCTCTTCTGGCCCCTGCAACCACACTACACTTAAAAATAACAAACACTTTTTAATAGGCTCTCTTTTCCAGGGAAAGGCAGTTAGCTAATATACAGGGTAAATAGGGACGATCTTAGTAACACTGAATAAATACATCTGAAAGAGAGAAAGGAACAAATAATAAATCAGTGATAAACAGTAAGAGAAAGATGCCTGAGTAGAGGAATTCACCAGGCATAAAGTATTTAGACCAGCATGGAGGACACTGTCTAGAGTGAAGCCAGCACATGAGGTGACAGCCACTGGCAGGAGTGTCTAGCCCATCCCTGCAGCCTGAATGATGCTAAGGATAGCTATGAAAGACACTCAACACAAAACTGTGAACTTACTCAAAGTACTATGAAATTTTTCTCTTCGTAACTCAGTCACACCATTCTCTAGGGTGAACTTTGTAAATGACAACGTTGTATCACAATATCTAAATGCTGGACACCCCTGCTAGAGGAACTTCTAGAAAGGTGGTCCAGCCTGACTGGTGTTTTAGCATTGCTCTTCTATGTGCTGGATGAAGAACTGAATGAAGGACTGTGGGGAAGAGGGGCAGTGGGAAGAGGATAAATTCAGAGAGTGTGACAAGTCAGACTGCCATCACCATCCAGGCAGGACTCCATAGGCAGCCATCATAGTGGTACTGGTTAGGGGCAACTTCGAGAGGGGCAGATGGCTAGCTGTGCTGACTACTTGGAATCTGGATGTGAACTGTGGAGGGACATGGGAATACGAGTATTTCAACCTGATCAGCAGGGAGAAAGGGACATGTGAGTTTTGTAGGAAGAGGGTATGGTAGCCATCTAAGAGAGGTGTCAGTTTGGAAAATGAGGAGGTCATCCAAGCATCACTGATGTGAGAAGTACACATGTGGGTGTGTCATACACATGTGTAGAAGTTGGTTCTTTCTTCCCACCATGTGGGCTGAGGGATCAAACTTGGGTCATCAGTCTTGGTGGTAGGCACCTTTACCCACTAAGCCATTTCTCTGGACCCTTGCATGGTTTTTCTTCATGAAAGGAGAAATAACAGGAACCTTCCAGTTACATGGATCCCTGAGGGCAGAGAAGGACAGCACAGGGACCCAATATGGAAAACAGTGTTGTGATTAGAATGGGGGAGTTGGAGAAAAGGGACCGTTAGGGGACAAAACTTATTGGCTGTGGTGTAATGGGTACCAGAGAGAGATAGGAAACCATGCTATTCCACTCCCATCTTTGGGAAACAGGGCTCCAGCAACACTGTTCATTGACAGGTCAAAAGAAAAGGTATTCCATCACTCAGAAAAGCCATACTCTTAGGTCCAGCAAAGGCAGGCAGAGGGATGTGCACCAGGAGACCTGGAGAAGAGGGCAAAGAGAGAAATGGGAAGTAGCCTGTGGCTCAGGGCAGAGAGATGCACACCTCCTCGGTGCACACATTTGGGTGTTCTAAATAAGGAGTGAGACATGACTGGTGGGTCTCAGGACAAACTAATTCTCCAGTGGGAACACAGTGAAAGAAGCCCATTCATATCATGTTCTGATAGCAGCAGTACCTAATGCTGGCCATGCTACCCAATTCTGAGGGACCACTTTCACCAGGAAAGATGACCAGCACAGAGCCTGGCTTTTTCAGTTGCTTGACTTGGAAATGTTTTTTTCATTTTGTGATAGACTTGCTGGACACTTGCCACAACTAGGTGGGGGTGTCTTATAAAGGCCTAGACTTCAGGCGGGAAAGATCCTGCATAACTTCTCAGGCTGAGACTAGGGATTGTGCTGCTGTCATGCTATGCAGCTGACATACTCCTTCTCTGTGACCAAATGAGAGTTGTGTAAGGACAAAGACTGCTCTCCTCATCTTGGCCTCATCAAACAAGCATCTTACATTTACCTCAGAATCATCCACTCACTTATCGATAGTTCTTCAATCTCCACTGTGAGCCTCAGTTCTGGGGCAAGAGCAAGAAGCCACAGTGAGCCAGTTACTCTGTTTAGTGCATGCATGCACATGTGCACATGCACACACACTCACACACACACAGATGTACTATAAATGATTGCTAAAACATGGCCTCAGCATGGCTGATGGCAGAGGATCATGTCCTTACCTCCCTCAGACTCAGCCAAACAGGCTGCTCATAAGCCTGACATCTCCCTCTGTGTCATTGGGAAATTTAATTCCAATGTACGTTGTTTGCAGAATGTTGTGGCCAATGTCCTTATTTCATATTTAGGAAACACACTTGCAAGGAAAAGTGTTTTTCACTAGCTGCAGTCAAACTTACCTCTATTTTAAAAAGAAATGTGTAAATCTTGGGCCAGGGAAAGATGGCTCAGTGAGTAAAGTGCTTGGTGTGCAGTCATCAGGTCTTGTGTGTTTATCCATAGCTGAGATCATGGTGTTTGTGTGTTTGTGCCTGCGACCTCAACATTGGGGCATGGAGACAGGAGGATCCCAGCAGCTTGCTGACCAGCCAATCTAGACAAATTGGTGAGCTCCAGGTTCAGCAAGGTCTGTCTCAGAAAACAGTGGTATAGAGTATGATCGGGAAGATGCCAACCTCTAGCTCAAACACACACAAACTCACTCATTTGCATGCATGCATGTACACATATATTATAAACAGACACACATCACACACAGACACACACACACACACACACACACACACACAGATGGCAGGCAGTGGAAAAGAAAGTGACTGACTCTGTAACCATGGCAAAACCTCTCCCAGATGTGTGACAATCATTTCTCGAGAAATCAAGCCAAGCTAGAGTTTTCTTTTTGAGACAGTTTCACTATGGAACCTAGACAGGCCTCAAGTGCATGATCCCCTGCCTCTCTGCCTCCTGGATGCCCAGATCACAAGTGGCTCAATGTGCCCAGCTTTTGGACAACTTTAGGGGTGGAGCTAAGAAGCCCACCATGTAACTTTAAATCATTTTAAATAATATTCTTGAAATTATAACAGAATTTTAGCATTTCCCCTTTTCCTTTCCTCCCACCAAACCCTCCCATGTGACCTTCCCTTTGCAGTCTGTGTAATGTTGCTTGTACGTGTGCATTTTCAGGCCTGACCTTTGGTCCTAGGTAACTGGTTGTTGTGCTCTTCCCTGGGGAGGACAATTTCTCCCACTCTCAGCATTCCTTGTTACCTGCAGCTTCTTGTAGGGCTGAGGCCTCACGAGCTTTGTCCCATCCAAATTTACCATTGTTGTCCCTGTTCAGCGCCTGTTTGGGTAATCATGTTGGTGAGACTTCATAGGTGTGGCCTCAAGGCGAATGCCTGTTTCTCTGGCTCTTTCAGTCTTCCTGTCTCTTCTTCTGCAGTCGTCTCCTAGGTCCAGGAGTTGTGTGGTAGATGCATCAGCCCAACACATAACTTCTGCCACTGGAGTTTACATCACCCCCCCCCCACTGTGCTGGAGTCACCAGAGAGGAGGGAGTCTCAACTGAGAAAATGCCTCCATAAGACCAGGCTGTACACAGCCTGTGAGGTATTTTCTTAATTAGTGACTGATGGATGTGGGAGGGCCCAGCCCATTGTGGGTAGTACTATCCTTGAGCTGGTGGTCCTGAGTTGTATAAAAAAGCAAGATGAACAGCCATGGGGAGTAAGCCAGGAAATGGCACCTTTCCATGGCTTTCTGCATCAGTTTCTGTCTCCAGGTTACTGCCCTGTTTGAATTCCTGTCCTGACTTCCTTCAATAATGAATAGTGATGTGAAAGTATAAGTCACTTTCCTCACAAACTTGCAGTTTGGTCTTGGTATTTCATTGCAGCAAAAGAAACCCTAACTAAGACCCTAACCCTAGCCAGGCATTGGTAGTATACACGTTTAATCCAAGCACTTGGGAGGCAGAGGCTAGCAAATCTCTGTGAGTTGGAGGACAGCCTGGTCTACAGAGAGTTCCAGGACAAGCTCCAAAGCTACACAGAGAAACCCTGTCTTGAAAAAACGAAAGGGGGGTGGAGAGACCCTAACATTAATTCATCTTCCTTCATTTCTGTCTCAAACTTTGGGTTTTAGCCTAATGTTGCTAAGATGTTAGCAAACATTGAAAGAAAAGTTATATTTAAAAGAGCTGTCTCTATGCAGGACATTTGATATTGACATGCATTTTGGGCCTTTTTAGGTGGAGACACAGGGTTGCCTTATGCCTCTTTTCACATTTGTCTGAGGAAATGGAACTTCCTCAGACAACTCAGAAAGAGCAAGCGTGAGCAAGGAAACCCATAGGTAGATTCCTTACAAGCTTTGTGTTCTGCTGGAAACATTGTGTTTCCACAGAGTAGTCTAATACCCCAAAGGCCCATTCTCAAATCAAAGCCTCACCCCCATTACCACCACCAAGGGAAAAAATAGAGTCCTCCTCTACCCCTGTCCAATATAGACACTTTGAAGACAAATATAAGCACATGTAATAATAGTACATGGCTCACTTTCCCACAGAAAGTTTTACTAGAAGATTCTCAGGTGTTTTGTAAACAGTGGTAAATTAGACACCTAATATCCCCTTAAAGGGGCCAAGAGATGCAGGGGCACTGGCTCATGCTCACTTCCCTGTACAGCTATTTAAAAGCCATACAGCACACAGGACCTGGGATCTTAGAGCACAAGGGAAGCCTTTAGGATTCTAAGATGCAACAGAAAACTGGATGTGGGGCAGGCTTCTGTCTTAACAAGCAGATGTGATAGGAAGGGAGGAGAATAAGATTTTTTTTCTGTCATCAGTCATCACTGCTCCCCTAGGGCCCAATCTATCCATGGCATGGTGTAGCTCCACCAGGCTTGTCGTCATCCTTGAGATGACCCCATTGCCAAGCAACCTTGCCTTAAGGAGTGTAGCCAAGTCTCTCTCTCTCTCTCTCTCTCTCTCTCTCTCTCTCTCTCTCTCTCTCTCTCACACACACACACACACACACACACACACACACACACACACACACAAACAGGAGAGAGTTTCCATGTGCTGCTAAATTCATAAGAGGTAATAACTCATCTTTGCAGCAACTCTTTTAGGAACCAATACTATTATTGTAATTGCTAGTATCATCATCACCATTTTATAAGTGCAGAGAGGGGGTCATAGAAGGTTTAAGAAATGTTTTTGGGACAGGTATAGCAACAAAGTCCTTTAATACAGTACTCAGAAGACAGAAACAGTTCAAGGCCAGCCTGGTCTACATAGTGAGTTCCAAGTCAGTTAAGGCTGAATAGTGAGTTCCTGCCTAAAAAAAAAAAAAAAAAAAAAAAAAAAAAAAAAAAACATTAAAAAGGAGCTTCCATCATTGCTAGCTGGGCCCTGGAGCAGGCAGAGGCCAATTGGACATGTTTGTTTCTTCTTTCCTTAGTAGGATCAAGGTTTTGTGAGAAAGAACTAACTGTAGTGCTTTCGGGCCAAGGGACCAGGTCAACTCCAGCCCAGGGCGCCTCAGTCCTGCTTTTCCTTTTCTTGGGCTGGTGTTTCAAATGCCTTGGGCCTCAAAGCTAATGAATTCCTAACTTGACATCAGTTTCTTCATCACATGAGGGCTTGCCCTTCTCTTATGATCACCTTCCCCCAGACCCTCTTTCATGACAATCAGGCCACTATGTGCCATTCTGAATGCCTTGCAAGAGAGGTAGTGTGTGGCCTGGGGATCCTGGGCAAGGTTCTTAGGTTTGTAACACCAAGTTTTTAATCTGTGAAATGGAGCTAGTGATGGTAACTAAGTGGTGAGATTATCCTGGAGCTTAGGTAAGGTCATGTGGTTAGAGAGCATGTTTTATTAATGAGAAAAACAGGGTGCAGAGCTCTCCCTGATGCACACACACACACACACACACACACACACACACACACACAACCTTGGCTATTTCCTACCCGGTTCCCAAAAAGCACAAGTAACAAACAAGTAACTAACTGTACAAGATACTGGCCTCCTGCTGGTGTTTGCTTCTCCTCTGGTCCTGACCTTACCCTCTGATTGACATTCTTCGATCCCAACTCCCTGTGATTTTTTATTGTCTATGTCACAGAAGATCACTGTGTGAGATGGATGGAGAGAGACAGATCATTAGAGTGTAGGAAGCTGAGCTGAGCAAGCTTTGTCTATTTTGTTTGTTGTTGTGGCTCCAAAAGACTAGGACAGCATAAAGTGTGAGCTAAGGGTTCATGAAATAGTTATTGTGATGCTTAAAAGATTGGTAGGCAGACAAATGATTGACGGATGATAGAAAGATAAAGGATGGATAGATGGATGATAATCAGAGGGCAGAGGAAGAAAGGGCAGAAGGGGAGAAAGTAGGAAAGAAGGGAAAGAGAGAAGAGAGGACAAGCAAGCCCTCTCTTGTCAACTCTTCTATGTTCCACATGGCTTTACAAAGTTCGGGAGACATCTGTTCTCACTTGTCATGTCTGTCTCTTATGGATGTTGACCCTGTGTTGAGTGGACTGCACTCACCTAGCCTACAGTTTTACTCTGGTGGCACAGTAATGGCTGCCACCACACTGCTAGTCACTTAGGATCATAGGAGCCTTTGCCAGAGAGCCAGGCTGAAGATATCTTGGTGAGCATCCTCCTGGAAGGGTAGGCTGTCTTTTCCCCTCTGTCTGAGTACAGACGATGGAGCGGGATAGGAGGCTAAATAGAACTATTCCTCCTTATCAAGATGACCACCTTGAGATTGAAGCCCTAAAGAGAGAGCAGGCACTTACCGGTTCAGTGGAAACCATAGTAGTAAAATTAGTCCCTGAAAAGGCATGCCCCTTATAGCTCTGGAACCCAGCCTGACAGGAGGTTCCCCTGGGAAGTTTGTACCCTTCCCTGAGCCACACAGAGGCTCCAATCTGTTCCTCAATCGTGACAAATTAATAGGCTGGCTGGGGACAGGTTCGAGTCCACCATCCCTGGCATAGCAGCAAGTCCCCAAACCCTTACCAGCTGAGTGCAAGCTTAGGATTTTTCAACAGCCAAGAGTTCCCGGCCTCTGATTTTAGGAAAAGATAACTGGAGAAGACACACTCTTCCATCTCCCCTGCCTCTCTGAGTGTATCAGCCTTCAACTCAAGATTTTAACACCCTCCTAACTTGGACTGAGCTTCCCTTCCAGTTTCTGGAGGGAATCCAGTCTGGGTTCTTCTTTGTCTCAGCAGGTGTGGCAAAAACAGCAATTGCAGCCAAGCAGGGAACACTTGTATTTTTCCCTCTTCAGGAGCTTTTCCAGCTCTGGTCTTCTTGCAAGAATCTTGCCTCAGAAGCCTCCCTGGGAATAAGCAAGCATTTTCTGAATGCCTCTAAAGATTAAGCCAATGAAATAAAATTTCATTTCTAAGACATAAACTAAATGGCCAGGGTTTGCTGTGGAAATGCTGGCACTGTGGCAGAGGCGCAGCGGCCCTCTGGTTGACAGTAATTTGCCGCAGTGAGCCAGGCAGTCCCAGAGCCGGGCGATAGACAAGACATCATCAAATACCACATCTGAATTCTGTTCATATTATAAGAATGAAAAGGGTAATGTAATTCAATTGCCTGGAGAATTGGCACACACAGAGACATAAACAGAGCTGGCCAGAGACAAAATTGCTTAGCAAGTGAAGAAGGTCTACAGGGCCCCTGATTTGCCTCATTCAGTCTCCCAACTGGGTCCCTTTTCCAGGAATCTGGTGTGAATTTAACTAATTTTTTTAAAGTTGTGTGTGTGTGTGTGGTTGTTGTTGTTGTTGTGTGTATGTGAGTGCAGGTGCCATTGGAGGCTAGAGGCATCACATCCCTTAAAATCGGAGTCGTAGGTGGTTGTTGTAAACTACCCAATGTGGCTACTGGAAATTAAACTTAGGTCCACCACAAAAGCAATAGACAGTCTTAATCACTCCAAGCCATCTCTCCAGCCTCTGGTATGGATACTGAAGGGATTAAAAATTCACATGTAGAGCTGGTAAGATGGCTCCATCAATAAGGTTCTTCCCACACAAGCATGGGGACCTGAGTTTCATTTCAAGGACAATGCTAAAACTTTGGGCACTGTGGTGTGTGCTTGTGATCCCAGGGCTGGGGAGGCAGAGATAGGCAGATACCTCATGTTTGCTGGCCAGTCAGTTTAGCTTACTTAGCAAGGTCAAGGCCAGTGAGAGACCTTGTCTCACAAACAGGTGAACAACAAAACCAAAGATTGACTCCAGGCCTCTGCACTCAAGTGCACACACATGCACACACCCACAGGAATAGTCATACATGCTCATAATTCTTTTAAAAGAAGAAGGTATCAAACACCTTCTATGAACCAGAGACTTCATTTTTTATATTCATTTTATACTCCAACCACAGTTCCCTCTCCCTCCCCTCTTTCCTCTCCCAACTTCCCCGCAGCCCACCCCCATCCACTCCTCAGAGAGGGTAAGGCCTCCTATGGAGAGTCAACAAAGCCTGGCATATTCACTTAAGGCATGACTAAGTCTTGTCTCATCATCCCCACCCCTTCAAGGCTGAGCAAGGCATCCTACCATATGGCATGGGCTTCAAAAAGCCAGTTCATGCACTAGGGATAGATCCTGGTCCTACTGCCAGGGGTGCCAAACAGACCAGGCTACAAAACTGTCACCCACATGCAGAAAGAAGACCTGGTTTGGTCCCTTGCAGGCTACCCAGCTGTCAATGAGCTCCCACAAGTTCAGGTCAACTATCTCTGTGGGTTTCCCTGTCATGATCTTGACTGACTGTGGCATCCTGTAAGACCCTTTTGGATCCAATGTGAGCTCTCAGCTCCTGTCCCAGCACCACGCCTGCCTACTGCCATGTCCCCACCATGACAGCCATTGCCTAACCCTCTAAAACTGTCAATTTAATGCTTTCTTCCATACACTGCCTTGATCACGGTGTCCCCTCAAAACAACAGGATAGTGACTAAGACAGATGTCATCATTCCCATTTTATGCATAAGATGACCAGAGAAGTGAAGTGACTAGCCCACGGTCATACAGCTTTATAATAACAAGGTCTGTGGGCCAAACTTAGAAAACCTTGACCCGGAAATGGAAACCCAGGCTCTTGACCTTAGGTGCTTTCCTATCTACTCTACCCACACTAAGCTGCCCAGGGCTGGCACAGTCTTCCCAGTCACTTTTACATCTTCAGCACCCTGTTGGTGCTTAGTTAATATTGATGGAAATGACTCAGGGGTGAATAAACGGAAAACTGCACTAGGAAGAACTAGAGTCTATATATATATATATATATATATATATATATATATATATATATACATACATATATATACACATACATACATACATACATATATATATACACTCATGGGCACCACATTGCCGGGGCTGATACTGACAATCCTGGGGAACCAAGCATTCATTTGACAAACTTAAAACGCTTACTGAAAGTCTGCCACAGACCACTAAAGGGGTGAGGTCCACGCAAGGGGAGATGCCACGGGAGCAGAGCCATGCTAGCCCCTAACCTTGAGGATTTATAGAAAAGGAGGACCAAAAGCAAATAGCAGTGACATTGCAAAGAAAGAGACAACAGGAAACTATCCAAAAGTGACAGGGCCTGGGGACAGAGCCCAGGGTGCAATGCTGCTCAGCATATATAAAGCCTAGAATCCACCCTAAGGAAGAGGGTGAAAGGAAGAGATGGTGAGGAGGAGGGGGAGGAAGAGAATGAGTGGGAGGAGGGAGAGCTGGTGGGAGGAAGGAACAGCAGAGAAAAGACAGGTGAAGCAGAGGAAGGAAAGGGCAGGAAGGGATGAAGACACCATATGGGCTTTGAGAGAATGGGTGTGATTGGACAGTAAGGTCCAGGGATGTGTGTGTGCCTGCCTGTGTGTGTCTATGTGTGCCTGTGTATCTGTGTGTATGTCTGTGTGTGTGTGTGCGTGCCTGTGTGTCTGTGTGTATGTTCATGTGTGAGTCTGTGTGTGTGTGTCTATGTGTGTATCTGTGTATATGTCTGTGTGTGTGCCTGTGTGTATGTCTGTGTCTGTGTGTGTTTCTGTGTGTGTGTCTGTGTGTCTGAGTGTGTGCAAGGGTGCACATGCACACACATTACAGTATGTGTGTGGAGATCAAGGATCAACAACTCTGTGAGCAACTCCCTCCACCTTTACATGGGTCCTGGGGATCAAACTCAGGTCACCAGGCTATGAGACAAGTGCCTTTCCCACCAAGTCATCTCAATGATCCTCAGAAACATTCTCTTAAAAAAAAAAAAAAAAAACCTAGGATGAGTATTAATCACTGAGGCAAAAAAAAAAAAAAAAAAAAAAAAGTTGGGTGAAAGATTCAGGGTAGGACTGTCTTATGTCCAGTCCTTACGACAAACAAAACAAGAGCCTGGTACCTTCAGATGGCTACCAGAAAAACAGTGTGATTAGAGCAGAGTGGGAGATGGGGAAGAAAGAAAGGACGGGACAGGGACTAACAGTGCAAAGCATTGTTGTGTTTGGGTTCTAGCATAACTCAGTGGGAGGCCTTCAAAAACAGGAGGCAGGGAGATGAGCCACATGGGTCTCCTGCTGAGTGGACAATGAGAAGAAATGGCAGTTGCAGGAGGAGTTAGGGTCTCTGGATGACAGGGTCTCCCATATGTAGTCACTGGGAGATAAGAAATAGGCAGATCTGAGACCTCTCCTGTAAGCAGGCTGTTGAATGCAGAGATGACAGTGCATTGTTCCCCCAGGAAAGACAGTGCATTGTTCCCCCAGGAAAGAAAGTCTGTGTGGACATGGTTGGTGGGTGTGATTTTAATCCCCCACCAACCTTTATTGGCAATGTGATTTGAGGCACATCATCCACCCTCATCAGGAACATAAATACAGGAGAGGTGGCTATCAAACAGGATATACACTGAGCTGAAACACTCCCAAGCAAGCCACTTTCCCTCAGCCACCTCCAGATACAGTCTGACCTCCCTCTGCCTTCTGACTTCTGACCTCTATGGTGCCAGGAAACTTTCAAGAAAATGAACTTGGTTGGGGAGATAACTCATTTGGTAAAGTGCTTGCCACACAAGCATAAGAATCTGAGTTCTAACCCTAGCACCCACACACAGAGAAAGGCACAGTGCTAAGAGGGTAAGGACAGGAGGCTTCCTGGAACTTGGTGGCCAGTCAGTCAAGCTGAACCAGGGGCTGTAGGCCAGTAGCTGACCCTACCTCAAAAAATAAGGTAGATAATGGTAAGGAAGGCATCCAACATTGACCTTTTGCCTCTACATACTTGTGTAGATCTATGCATGCATGCCTGGTCACGCATGTGAATGAACACACACACTTGCATGCATACAGGAAACAAATACCTCCAAATCCTGTGTGACAAGAGAAAAGTACACACAGCCCACACCACCTGCCAGTCTTATGACACGGATACCCTGTGCCACTGGCCGGAGCCTATAGTCACTTTAGCAGTAATTCAGTGGCCATTCCCTGGGCACCTTTGGGCACAGAGCCAAATCAGATGGGTCCCTATTGTTTTCTCAAGACACTGAAGACACAAGTCAATTACTTGGCCCTAATGAGAGCTTTTTATCACCTGACAGCAGCCACTGAGCCTGAACTGAGCTCAGCCTTAAGGCCACCCAGGCTGCTTCCCAAGACAGGTGCTCCAACAGCCAGGAGGTGCCACATAAACCCTGGCACTGGAACCTCACACAGCAGATGTTGCCGCCTTCAGTGCTGGCCATATCAGGACAGTGACACCCTGGACGCTAATCCCTAGGTCCTTGCCAGCCAGTGGGGACCAGCTGTACTCTCTGCTGTTAATGACATGGGTCCTCTGGAGGGGTTGCAGAAGGACCTTGAATTCCAAGCCGGACTTGTCCCCATACCATTTCAAGGCCTGAGATTTTTCCAGTCTTTCATCATTTGGAATGCCTGCCCATGTCACTAAGGCTTGCTGTTACAACTGAGGCCCAGAAAATGAAATGTCTTACTCAAGGAACTAAAACACATCGGCAGGAGCCAATTGAATACAAATGTACTCAGAAGTTGGGAATCTGGTTAAATACATGCTAAGTTCCACAGGAGTTAGAGAGACAGCACAGCCACAAATGACTAGTCTCCCTTCAAATTCAGGATCCCAGCTGTGATCTGCACCCTAGTACCTCATGTTCAAAGGTGGGGTGCCCAGTCTGCAGTGTAGAGGATGGGGGTTTGCTAATGTCTGGTTCCTCCCTGAATCGACCACCTCAAGTTACCTCTGCTCAGACTGGGTAAACTGGCCCCCAAGGAGCCTGGCTGGGCTGCAGAGGGTGGCTGAGTTAATAGAGAAGTAGAGGTGTGAACCTGGCAGAGGTGTCTATGGAGGTGGGGGGAAGTGCTCAGAGAGGGACAGTGGAGGAACAGAGGTACTCCAGCGTGTACACTGGGAGTGAGGAAGGGAGTGGTAAGGAATAGAACGGATTGGGAGAACAGGCAGGGAGCTTGTAAATTTAGGTCTTTGGACTAAAAGTCATAAAAAGCCATTGGGAGACTGAGAGGTGAGGAGCCATTGTGAGTGAAAGAGTCAAATTTTATCTTGTCTAGAGAGGATCCTGGGAACAGGAAAGTCTCATCTGGGAAGCTTAGCTACTGTGGCAGTGTGAGAAGTTGGCAACAGAGACCAAGAAGGTAGTTGAAGGCGAGGCTTAAATGAGTTCACCAGGGAAGCACCTACACAGATAAGAATAAATAACCGCTGCAGTCTTCCTGTTCCAGAAGATGCAGTTTCTCCCTTCCAATGCTCTCTGAAACCCAAGAGAGCACAAGCCAGCCCCTCCTCTACTTTAATGGGTCACTTCTGCATCTGAAACCACGTCCAAAGGGGTTGGCCAGCACAACAAGTTCCCTGGCAAGGCAAGATGGCACTACAGGTTGTTCTTAGAACAAAGAGGGAAAACGTAAATGTGTGTGGAGTGTGATGGATTGAACATGAGGAGGAGTGAGCATAGAGGAAGACTCCCACAATCCTGACTTACACTGGGATGAGGAGGCAGAAGATGTCAGGAGAGGACTATATGGGATGAAGGAGAGTATGGAAGTTAATATTGTCAGGATCTAGAATCACTTAGGAGGGAGGCTTCTGGGCATGCCTTTGAGGGGGGTTCTGGATTAGATTGACTGATGTGAGAATCCCTACCTAAACTGTGGGTGTGCCCTTCCATGGGCTGGGATGTATGAAAAGAAGGAAGCTGAGCATTTGGTCATCACTGTACTCTCCTACAGCAGATGCAACATGATCAGCCTTCCCCACCATTATGGATTGTGCTGTCAGATTGTAACTAAAATAAACACACCCTTCCTTAAGTTGCTTTTGTTATAGCAGTGAGTCAGGTAGTGGTGGCTCATGCCTTTAACAGCACTCAGGAGGTAGAGGCAGGCAGATCTCTGTGAGTTGGAGACCAACATGGTCTACATAGTGAGTTTCCAGATAGCCAGGGCTACAGAGTGAAACTCTGTCTCAAAAAGAAAAACTAAAAAGTAAGTGAATGCAGAGCAGAACATGGTCAAGCAATATGGATACCAGTCCAGACTTAGGATGCCCAAGAAGCCTCTGCAACATACATGTAGACACCCTAAGGGACAAAGAGTGGAGTGGAGTTGGAGAAGTCAAGACCATGGCTATGAATATGAGTCAGTCATTAGAATGACCACAATAACTGAAGCTGGGGAACTGCTTCAGCCCAGTGAGGTTTGTTAGGAACATGTCACATCAAAGGGACAGACCACAATTCACTTAGGTACTCACTCCCCATTGGCTGGCTGAGTTCCTTCTGTCTTTTGACATTTTAAAATAGCTCAATAATGAGCATCCTTGTCCCGTTTACAGCCTTTTTCGCATTCTAGGTTAACTTTCTAAGGAGCCTACATCACTAACATGGTTAGCAATGAATATTTGCTAGAAGGATGAATACATCATGCTCGTTCTTCTGAAAATGTAATAGAAATTCTTTCTAGATTGCCCATTATCCTTGGTGGCTCATGTAGTTGCTGTCTTCCATTGTCTGGCTGATTTATGAATACTTCCCTAACTGGCCACAGGAACCTCCCTCCTCTGAATTCTAATGGTTATTGCTAGAGACACTCATTCTGACCTTGTCCTGCAGAAGCCTGATGTCTTAGGACACACACACACACACACACACACACACACACACACACACACACACACACGAAGGACATTTGCCTTCTCATAAAAAGGACACGGAACTGGGAACCAGGGCCTTGCTTTGTATTTCATGTGTGTGTGTGCATGTTTGTATGCATGGGGCTACATGGGTGTGTGCATGGATATAGAAGCCAGAGGGCAACCCCAGGTGTCTTTCCTCATGCAATGCCCTTCTTGATTTTAAGACAAGTCTCTCCTTAGTCTGGAACTCACCACACAGGGTAGGCCAGCTGGTCAACATGCCCAAGGATCCATTTGGTTCTGTCTCCTCAGTCCTGGGATTACAAGAGTGTACCACATACCTAGTGTGTGTGTGTGTGTGTGTGTGTGTGTGTGTGTGTGTGTGTGTGTGTGTACATTTTACACATGTCAGGAAACACATGAGTTTGCATGTATGAGCACATGTAAAGACCCAAAGTTGATGTCACATTCATCTTCAATTGCTCTTCCACTTGATTCATTGAGGAGAAATCTGTCAATCAAACCCAGAGCTTTCTGTATGGCTACTCTTGAGAGCCAGCTTGTTCTGAAGACTCCCCATCTCCTTCCACCTTCCAAAGTGAGAATTACAGGCAGGTTGCCACATCTACCTAGCATTTTACATGGGTTCTAGGGATTTGAACCAGGTCCTCACACTTGAGAGGCAGATGTTTTAAC
Organism: Phodopus roborovskii; assembly: GCF_943737965.1. Taxonomy (NCBI): domain Eukaryota; kingdom Metazoa; phylum Chordata; class Mammalia; order Rodentia; family Cricetidae; genus Phodopus; species Phodopus roborovskii. The sequence goes on along the minus strand of NW_026126459.1, from coordinate 2,728,535 downwards.
CACTAAGTCATCTTCCCAGCCTACCATCTGGTATGGGTAATTTTTATTGTTTGCCTGGTGCCCATGGAGGCTACAAGAGGGTATCAGATCCCCTAGAACTTAAGTTAGATATAAGTGAGCCACCATTTTGGGGCTGGGAATTGAATCTTAGTCCTATGGAAGAGCAGTACTCTTAACCACTGATCCATCTCTCCAGCCCCCTTACTTTTTAAAGTGGCTCTGGAACTTAACTCCGATCCTTGTGCATGCAAGGCAAGCATTTCACCAACAAAGCCATCTCCCCAACACCTCCCTGGATTTCTGGAATCCCCTTCAGAGATTAGTAAAGCTCTGACATGTGTACTGACTACCTGGAGTAGTTTAGCAAGAGACTTGGAAGCACTAGTATCCCTGCTATAAACCTAGGTCTGCCTGGAAGCTTCAAATACAAAGGGTTTCACACATTGTTTTTCATAGGTATCGGGGTAAGGACATCTGTTATAACAACCAAGTTTCTGGCCCCTAGTGCAGCTCTGTACAGACACATTTAGTTCATATTCACTTTAAGTCCAAACAGGGCACTCTGCAAACATCAATCCAGACACACATGTCTTTCTGTAATTGTGGCTCCTCTGTCTTAAGTACATATCTTTAGAAATTGCCAGGACCCTCTTTCTCAAGCCAGAGGGAAAAGAAATGGCTCATCACACTGGAGTGGCCCTTAGGGGCCAGGCCTGGAGGTGGCACACAATTTCCACTTCCCCCTAGCCAGGATTCAGTTCTGTATGCATTGCCATAGGGAATATAGGAAACAGTCAGGCTGGGCATGAGGATAGAAGGGATGCAGGTTCCCACAGTAAGGGAAGTAGGTTTGAGTGATTCAGTGCTCAGCCTGTGTACTGCAGAGCTGAGACTCGATCCCCAGCTCATCTAAGCCAGAGTCTCTGTTCTGCCTATTGTACACATCACTAGCTGGTGACATCGTCCATCTTGCCCTAATCTGAATCACCTTGGCTGTTGTTTAATTCCATGTTTACCCATCTTCAGACTGCAGTGAGCATGTCAAGTTCTCCTCCCTCTGAGCCTCAGCTGTGGTTTACAGGTGTGTCCTCCATTTCTGGGGTGCTCTCCCTCAATGAGTCAATCAGCTCCCTGACATGCCCTTGCACTACGTAGGCACATGTTCTTGTTCTAAAGCTATGCCTTATGAACTTGACATATTCAGATGCTATGGCTTATATCTGGAGTAAATTAAAGCTCTTAAAATGTCAGAATGTTTTCAATTCATTTGACATTCTCACCATAGGTCAAACTGCCTCTGAAACAGATGTGTCTAAACGGCTGTCTACCCTTATCGCTCAGAAAGGTAGTTTAGGAAGTTTGGATGCTCAGATGTGTACTGATCTGAGGCCTGTCAACATCAGTCATTCTGGCTGGATTTATTCACTTATAAACTTTTGACATCCATTCCCTATGCTTATGATTGGTTACCTTGAAATCTCCAAGGGATCTTGGGGAGCCATTATCACTTTCTATTGCTTTGTAAGCACAGACCCTGGAATACTTTTATTATGTTTTATCTATCTATCTATTTATTGTGCAATTTGAGGTAGGTGAAAGCATGGAGGCCAGAGGACAACTCACAACTGCCAATTCTCTTTCTACCATGGGGGCCCCAGAAATTAAACTTAAGTCATCAGGCTTGACAGCAGACACTTTACTAGCTGAGCCATCAACCCTGAGATCTTTCAGTTGGGGAAAATAATGACTTTTGTAATTATGGTGACAGTCACCCTCAATGGAAACTGAAGGTGCAGCTGCACAAACCAATTTCCCCAACCTCACAAAGCATGTTTCCTTGGGGCAGAGAACAAATGTACAAATTGACATTTCATGTATCTGGTGACATGTGCTTTGAAGATAGAAAAGGGAGACATGAAGAGGCATACAGTTGAAGCAGGGAGATGCTGGATCACTGGGTACCAGAGACAGTCACAGACTGAGCAAGAACTAGAAGATGAAGCAAGTGGACTGTGGGTAGAAGCACGGCAACCAGAAGTGTGTTTGGCACTTTCCAGAACAGAAAATAAGACTACGAGAGTGAGGGAAAGAACAGGCTGGAACTGGGGACTGGCTGGATTAGGGCCTTCAACTTTCAATTAGGAAGTCGGCTTCTATCAGGAGATGTGAGGGGCCAGCACAGCTTGAGAAGAGAGGAAGTCAGGTGGTCCCTGCAGATGTGGAGGATATGAGGAAGAGGATAAAGGGACTGAGCCGGAGAGGTGGGAAAAGTTCAAGGGAAGGGAGAGGACAGGTGAAGAAGAAGTCTGTGGCACATGTGATGTCACCAGTTACTCAGATAAACAGGGAACTGGCCATCAGATGGGCAAGCAAGGGTCTCTAGTATTTGCAACATGAGCCACAAATAGCAGAGATGAAAGATGAAAGACCAGGGAGAGAAACCCTGGGAGAGATACATCAAGGATGGGAGGAGAGAAAAGTGCCCTGCCTCTCCCATTCTCAGACTTAGCACAGGCTGATGGACAGATGAGTCCTGGGACCCTGCCAGTAAAGACATAGAAACTGGACTTCACCGTAAGTGCCAGCTCCCAAAAGCTCCCACCTGTCACTTCAGGGCTAGTCCATGCCTTTTAGAGGCCACCTAGGGCAACTGACACAAAATGAATTTCCACTTTTAAAAGAATCTCAGAAAATAGGTCACCCTGCTTCTGTCGGAACAGCGTCTGAATCATTCCAGCAACGAGTGTCTCTCCCGTGGGTTTCTAATTGCAGAAGCTCCATAGCCCACCTCTGCACACGACTACACAGTGCATCGTGCTCTGCAAGGGAGAGCCTGCCTTCCGCTACTCTGCTTCCTCGTTTAAAGAAAAGGTGTGGAGGACTTACAGGAAATGGATCCAATTGATTCCAGTTTCTGAGCGCATCTGAGCCATGACTCTTTTCCATCTCAGGCCCTGGAATAGAAGTTGGTGTGGCTGTGTTCTCATGTCCACATCAAAATTCCCACTGTTGCTCGTCTCTCCTAAAATGCATGGAGCTAGAAGTAGAGAAACACTCCACCAGCTGGGTTCCCTATAAAGAGGGGGATTACTCATAGAACAGACCAGCTATAGCCTGTTGGTTTGTTTTTCACTTCGCCCTCAATGCTGGTAGCAGAATATGTATAGAGTTTGGGGCTGTACAGACACAAGGACAATGCCCACGAGACCAGAAAGAGCCACTGTAGATTTTCTCAAATGGAAGCAAGGAGGCTGCTTCTCCAGACACTTTGGTCAAATAATCATTCCTACTCACTATTGGCCAAGGTTCTGTTATCTGGCTAGTCAGGGGGAGTGTGTGGACCCCAGATGGGTCAGCTTCCCCCTGAGGGATATGGCTACCCTGACACATCCTATCTAGTAGTCTGACACCAACACTATGGGCTGGGCTCTGCCATGCTCTGCTGTGCCCCACATTGCTCCGTAGGAATTGCAAACCCTACCCAGGAGCAGGTAGAACAGTGCCAACTCTTTCATGCCAACCCAGCATCCTGCACCTCCCAGCCAGGAAGCAGCTCAGGCACCTGCCCACCTCTACACCCACCTTCCTGAGGTTCTCACCACTCCATCACACTTCTTCCTGCCACCCCTGTCCAAATGTCCATAGTGAGAGCTTATGTCTCAAAAGATAGACCCTGACAGACTCACTCCAATCATAAAAAGCCACCTCAAGATCCTATGGCTTTGAGTTTATGCCCAGCTCTCTTACATGTCAGCAGAAGAGCCATCCTGACTTTGGCCTGCCCTAACCACCATTTATTACACCCAAATTGATACCATGCTAAACTACATTAGGGATTTGTCCCCCACTGTAAACAAAATTCTTTCCCATCTTGTGAATGGTTATCATCTTCCTGCTATGTGTGCAGAAGTCTCAAGACTTTCTATCTGGTTCCTTTCTTTCTTCCTTTCTCTCTTTCTCTCTCTCTTTCTTTCTTTCTTCCTCTCTCTTACCAATCCAGTCCTTCCACAAGTAATGTTGGTTCTGCCTTTAGAACACAATTCCAAACTAGTATCCTCCACCCAGGTTCATGGCTCCCATCATGACCCAGCCCTTCTTATCTTCCCACTGGGCTATTGGCCAGATAGCTGGCCAATTGGTCTACCTCCCCCTCTGTTCCCCTTTCAGACAATTATTTATCTCTTACTAGGACCAACAGGTAAACATAATCTGACTTCATCTTATCTATCTCATCCTGTCAAACCCTATTCTCTGTCCCAAGATTTACTGCCACCTCCTGGTCCTCATAGACAACAATTTATCCCCTACCTAAAAATGCTCACTTTTGTTGATCCCCTCTGGGATGTTCTTTCCAAGATTACTATACCACTGATTCAGAGAACTTCAACCCTCTGAGTTGCCCCCAAACCTTCTCTATGCCCCCAGGGCCTCCATTCACATGTTATTGCCTATGGTCTCAGTGACACATCCCTGTTAGAACATACACTTCAGTAGCCATCTGCTCTGAAGCCAGCGAACATGCTCATTATGTCCAGGCAAACCTTGGGACTTGGGTGCTAGAAGTGGTAGTAACTTAATGTGTATGATAACTAGATGAAGGATACCTATCTGGCTTATGTGCTCCACATGCCCTGGCACCCTTATCTATATAATTCCTCCATGCCCTTCATTCTACCAGTCATCAGATTATACATACACAGCATACACACACACATCATTTACAAGGCACAAATTATCTCTTTACCTCCCACACTGATGCCTAGAACTTACAACCATCCTTTATGTGACATTATGTTACTGCAATGGTCCCTTCCACATGCTCTAAGTGACTATCTCTAGACCAGCAACAGCATCAGGTAACGGATGGATGGATGGATGGATGGATGGATATATGAATGGATGGGCTGGTGACAGGTAGATGGTGAATGGATGGATGGACAAGATGAATAGACATACAGACAAATGGATGGATTAATATATTCTTTACTGGGGCCCAAGGCTTTAGTTATTCCATAGCTGTTAAAATTAGACCTGGGTTACTTCATTCTCTCAATCAATCCCACATTTGAGAATGAGACCAAGGAGAAAACATGTTAGTTCCTGTCCATGTTCTTGAATGCACAACTCTCAAGGTGACAGGCTAACATTGTTCCAAACAACCAAGGAACCAGAATTTTCCTCCACAATGTGTTTCTGATCCATTGCTATTTGTTTTGATAGTTGTCGGATTTTTTATTTATACCAAGTTCCTCTGGGGTCTGGTTTACTGGATTCTCTCACTCTCACACTTAGATAGAAGAATGACTTACCTGTAAATCTTTTCTTTATTGAAGGTGCATCATAAAGCAAACCTGCCTTCACCTCTTCATGCTCCCCTAAAAGTGAAGGATTCTTGTATTTTGTTGATGCTTTTACCTCTCCTCTCAGGGAGGATCTGGAGGGCTCAGAGCTCGCCTAGGAGCTTAGCTTCCTAATGCTGAGAACTTTTAATGCAGTTCCTCATGTTGTGGTGACCCAACCATAAAATTATTTTTTTGCTGTTTCATAACTGTAATTTTGCTACTGTTATGAATCAAAATGTAAATATCTCTGTTTTCCAATGGTTTTAAGCAACACCTGTGAAAGGGTCTTCAACACCCCAAATAGGCTAAGATCCACAGGTTGAGAACTGCTGGCCCAGGAGGATCCACAAGACCCATACTCTCCTGCCAGCAGACCCAGTCCACAGCAGCTTTCAATGACACTCTTGACAGTTTTGTCCCTGAAGTATATTGCTAAGCTGAGGACCCATACAGCTTAAACTGCAGGTCATTTCCCCTGCTTGCCTCTTCTGATTGATTTCTGGCAGATGTACATGGATAAAACTCAAAATGTTCACTAGGAAAGCAAAATAGAAATAAGAGAAATATTGGAGGGGCTCAGGAAGGCAGGGGGACCCCTGGAACTCCCTGATCAATGGTGAGAGACCCTGTCTCAGTAGAAAGGTAGATGGCAACCAAATATCAACATTAAGCTTGTCCTCTGGCCTCCACTCACACCTGCACATACATGTGAGTGTATACACACACATACACAGACAGGCAGGCAGGCAGGCAAGCACGCACGCACGCGCACACACACACACACACACACACACACACACACACACACAGAGTAACTTCAGGGGTTCCTAAAGAGAGAAATTGCCCTTTGTACAGCTGGTGTTCTATCAGAAGATTGGTACTGAGCTGAGGCATCTTTAAGAAAGACTGTAAAAACACAAGAAAGCATCTTCCTCAGCTTCCCACTCCTCCCATCCACTAGGACTAGAGTGCTGATGAGGTAAACAGGAAATTGCTGCTTTATTTTGTCTCTTGTACACACCAGTCACTATGCTCCTTTCAAAAACATCTTGTCCTCAAATATCTATTTACATTTATAAATAGTATGTCTTATTCTCCAACCATATAAGCAAAACATGCCATTGCATTAAAAAAAAACTACAGTAAATATAGAAAAGCACCAAGAAAATGGTTACAATAACTCAGTATTTCACCTAGAAGTAGGAAATTAGGAAAAAGGTGAAGGTTCTCAGATGTTTTTTAGCAGATGCAGGCTCATATCTTAAGACTCAGATTGTATTAAACATATAATTTTATATTTTCTTTTTTCTCAGAATCATATCAAAATGTTTCCAAACCCTTAATCTGAAATAGGATGGCTGGAAAACCGTCATCCTGTTTTGGTTGTCTTAAAATCCATCTTAGAGCCAAGTGGTGGTGGGTTACACCTTTAATCCTAGCACTCAGGAGGCAGAGGCAGGCAGATCTCTGAGTTCAAGGCAAGCCTGGTCTACAGAGCAAGTTCCAGGACAGCCAAGGCTACACAAAGAATCCCTCCCTCAAAAACAAAACAACAAAAAAAAATCCATCATAGAAACAAAAGAAAAAGTGATGGTACCAGATGCCAACAGTCCAGCTACCCCCAATCACCCAGACTCACCACCAGGCAGCTCCTATGTACTGCTCTCTGGTTGTCTCCATGACAACTTGCCAATAGGCAAGAGCAGGTGAGCCTAGCAGGGGAACTTCTAGCCTGGCTGGGTCTCCTACCCACTCAGTGTGGGATTACAGCAGGCCCCTTCCTCTACCACTCTTTTCTGGCGGACCACTGTTTGCATTGTCATGAGTGCGCTTTGCTTTTAAAATCCAAAGTAAACTTTCTATTTTACACTGGTGCTCTCCCACTTCTTGAGTGCACACACACACATATACACAAGTCCCCTGGAAGCCCATTTCCCATGCCCAGACACCATCAGAGGCAGGCGAGGGGCTCTGTCATGACCTCTGATCTCCTTGTCTGGCTCTAGCCCCATGGACTAGAGCCTTCAAGCAGCATTGCTCGGGAGATGCCCTCAAGTAGAAGCACACTGGGCTGTGACGTCAGCTGTGTCACTTCCTCTCTGCGTGGCCCTGGCCCAGCTCTGTAACCTCTCTGAACTTCAGTTCTCTTGTCTGTAGGATAAGGATGAGGGTGGCCTGTTTGTGGGGTGACACCAGGGTCAATGTAGTCAGCTTATGCCAAATACATACAGATCGCTGTGAGTTCATGAACCACTTGGGGCCTTGATTTACTCTAAGCCATCTTTCTGTCATTCTCTAGCCAAGACCAAAACTAAGTTCTCCTTAGTTGTGGCTACAGACCCTTCACCAGGTGATTTCACTGCTTGGATAAAGTGGTATCTTTTAATGCTGGAGCCAGAGTCTTTGCTGGTAAACCAGATTTCAAAAGCAAACCATTGAGTCGACAAGACCCAAACATGACTCAGCTCCTGTGAAAGGCGCTCCCCTGCCTGTCTGAGGCCTGGCTTGCCTCTGCAGAGCACAAAGACCTTCCATAAATAGTGTCTTCACTGAGACAGAGCAAAAAACACCAATGAAACCCCACAGTTCCATCCTGAACCCACATTCCAGCCAGTAAAAACCTAAAAGGGGTTGGGGGAAGGGAGAAAGAGGCAGGACAGGAGAGGACAGCAGTGTAAAAGAGTCTAAGGATGGCCAGTAGAGAGAAAGAAGGGAAGAAAAGGAAGGGGAGAGGGGGAAGGGAAGGGGTGTGGAAGGAAGGAGAAAGGAAAAGAGAACAAGAGAGCAAAGGAGTGGAAAGGGAAAACAGATGGAAGAAGAAAAAAGACAGAGAAGGAGAAAGAGGCGGCTGGAGGGAGGGAGGTGGAGAGAGGGAGATGAGAGTTAGTCAGCGATGAATTAGGTCACTGGTGTCCTGCTTGCCCTGCCAGAGCTGAGGAGTGTGTGTTAGCAGAAGTGTCTCCTTTGAGGCTGCTACAGACCAGTATCAGCAACAGGGCTGGCGGCTGGAGTGCCTTGTTAGCATGCAGCTGACACTAAGTGGCAAGGTGCTGTGTACATCTCTAGCCAGGTGAAGGTAGCCAGCTGGGCTGCTGTTTCTGTGCCTGTACCTTTAAATTCCCAGGCAGCATCTCCTGCTGCTGGGAGTACTTGTTCTCTTTCTTTCTTTTTTTTTTCTTTTTCCAAGAAAATGACTAGAGATAAAAAACCCATATAGTCAAATTACTGTCGGAAGGTTTTACTAAAAAAAAAAAAAAAAAAAAAAAAAAATTAACTGCAGTTAAAGATAAACATGGTTTCTCTGAATCTGAGCTCTCTCATCAAATCAGACAAAACCTAGCACAGTTCCTTTTTTAAGATTCAGATGAATGTCTGCCACCGGTGATCATCAGGGTGTGATGCATTACCCTGCGCAGCGCGGAGCCGCCCACAGCACAGCTGAAGCTCATTCATTCCATAGAACAGGCTCACGATATCAGAGTGTGTAAAGTCTGTCTAGACCCTAGACATCCACAGAGGGTGAGAGTCAGAGTCCACCACAAAGCACCCTGCTCTCCAGCAGGCAGAGGGGTAAGCATAAGAGCAGCCTCAAAGCAGAATAGGATGCCCAAGTGGTGGAGCCCACAAAGGGTGTACTCTCTTCTCCTCATTTAAAATGCAGCCCAGAATGGGAGTGGTGCTTGCCCAAAATCACACAGCAAGTGGATGGAAGAGCCAGAATGAGTTCTTAGATTCCATATCCAGTGATCTTTGTTCTGTATCAGAGATGGATTCAAGGAGCTGGAAGGGTGGCAGAGCAGTTAAGAGTGTTTACACTTTCCAGTGATCATGAAAGTGGTGGCTCACACTTGAAACCACAGCACTGAGGAGATGAGGCTTGCAGGCTGGCCAACCTAGTCTGCTTAGTGAATTTCAGGGCAGTAAGAGACCCTGTCTCAAAGAAAAAAAGGTGTCAGGACCCTGAGCAGGCCAGAGTTCTGCCTGGGTACTTGCAAGCACATGCGTATATCCTGCCAGGTCCCCAAAGGCAGGAGCCTAAATGCTAACAGTAGTGCCTGAGGAATGACACACAAGGTTGTCCACTGGCCTCCACACACACTCACACCTACACACCCATGGACACACACGTGTACACACAACAACAGACATGAGCTTGAATTTTTAAATCCACCATTGACCAGTACTTGGGAAGGTGCCAAGTGCCTGGGAAGAGGCAGGATGAAGTGCCTTACAGGACATTCTAGGGCCCTAGCAGGGGACCCATGGGCCTGTCAATCCAGTGCTGCCTCCCTAGTACCATGGTCTCTCAGTCGGGTCTCTGAATGGCTTCTCAGTCACCTTGGAGGTAACTGATAGACTGTTTCCAGAGCCCCCGCAGCAGGTTTGGATGGAGACATGTCTGGGAACCCAGAGTAGAAAGGTGAGGAGAGGCAGTTGCTAGTGGTCTTCCCTACAGGACCTGCTCTCAGCCTCCAGCTGGGTGTGTGAAGGCCAGAAGCTGGCCTCACCTGTGGAAGAGAGGCCTGTTCATCCCTCCCCTGGTTTGCTTTGTGGCCTGGAAGACTCAGGGTCCTGAAACACACACTTGTAAGAAGGTGCATAAACCTCTTGTATGCCTCTCACACGGACTCACTCATCCCCAGCTGCTACACCATTCTCGATGACTCCTGGGTTGTCTAAAAGTTCAAGTTCTAGTTGTGTGCCATCACTGGATATACGCTGGCTCCCATGGACACCTGTAAATGGCATGTAGACACATGGCTGAACTTTTCTGGTTCTAAGATTTATTAACCCACTGGATTTTCAGTGCTAACCCTTGACCCCTAGAGTTCAGAGTTGATAAGCTCCCGTGCTGAGGTCACCAAGTCTCAAAAAAATATGAAAACAAATCTGTGACCTTCAGAGGACATTGAGGCCATCCCCACACTGGAGGACCAAGGAGATGAAGCAGCTTGCACAGGTTGGATCACCAGGCAGAACCTCTATCTCCTCACCTGACAGAGAAATCTAATGGGGGTCACTGAGAGTATCTATGCGATGTTCAGTGGGCCATTTTCAACAGTGACTGGCCCACTAATGTCTCCATAAAGGGATCTAATTTGACTTATGGGAGTATCACTAGCTGTTAGAACCATCTCCAATGCTGTTTCAAACAAAGGGCTTCCAAGACTGGGCAAGGAAGGTTTAGGCCCAGTGTCAGAGAATGGTGACAAAACAGACCTAAAAATGTCATTTGCCACCACAGAATTTCAGAGTCAAATCAGCCCTGGGACTGAATGTAGTTTGGCTCCCATGCCTACCTGTAAATGCTGTGTATTCAAACATGGCTGAACCGCCCTCTTCTTAGACCCACTAACTTGTGAGCTTTCCAAGGCCATCAGCTCTTGGAACCTTATTAAACAAGATCTAGTCTTTACCAACTGAGTCAGAAACTCCAAGATGAGCCTTGCAGTCCAATTTCTGAAGCCCTTGGCAAGTCCACCACTGAGAACTGCCCATAACAGGGGTCATGCCACACCAAGCACATGCCCGATGCATACTAGGACACAGAAAATTTTGGCTGGGCTAACTAGTTGCTTCTAACTCCTGCTGCACCACTGATCAGCTGAGCAACCTGGGTCAGGGCACTTAACTTCTCTGTGCTTTAGATTGTTTCTCTGCCAAGGGAAATGGGAACCCTGTGGACTTTGCAGTTGTGCTTGGAGGGCTAAGGCAGATCGCAGGCCTACATGGTTGAACAGAGGGAGTGCCAGACAGCGAGTACTCAGTAAATGTCACCTGCTGTCTAATTGTTGTTGTGGCTGGCAAATACACAAGCCACCATGCGTGCTTGACATGACTTACAGACGAGTCATCCTTGAATGGTGTCTGACATGGCTGAAGCTCCAGGTGTCTCATTAATTCATTTCCAGTCAAGGTACCCTTGCTAAGCATCTACTGTTGGCTAGCACTGTTTGGTTCCACACATGCAGCAGACTTGTAGGGGTCCCACAACCTTCGTGTGTCATACAGCACACAGGAAGGTGCTGCCCTGGGGACACACTTGCTGTCTGGCACATGCTCTCGGGTGCACAAGCATGAGCGCACACATGCACACACACACACACACACACTGCTTAATCTTGAACTGTATTACAAAGCCTGGGTAGATGTTTGAATGGAAAGTCACTCTGTTCTCTTGACCTGTTGAAGTGTTTCAATCAATAAAGATGGCTACCAGTCATTCACAGGGGCACCACCCCAAATTCCAACAGGTTATCTTTGGTTTCACCTTGCTCCCATCACATAAAATATAAGAGTCCTAAAGTCAAAATACAGACCAGAATATAGATGTGTGGATGGATGGCAAAGCTACCAGCTGGGAAAAGGCTGTCTAAGTGGAGGTCACAGCCACTCCAGCTATCTCGACGCAAAGTAGGGCTGCAAAGTGTGTCTGTCATTCATGTCCTGGTCATCTCAGGCCACAGACAGTATTTTAGCCAAGGAGACGCAACCCAGCCATGTCAATGTGCATACTCCCAATACCTTTCTCCTGTGTGGACACACATTACCACCAGGGCACCTTACAGATGAGCATGAGGAAGTGTAAAAACTGGACCTCTCAACCCTCCATTGTGGAAAGAGTATGGGCTTATGAGGCCCAATCCCTCCCTGGGGTTCTGTATGAAGTTTCTGGTTGATGGGGGAGGGAGAAAGGGAGAAAGAGGGAGTAGAATGAGAAAAACCATGAAAACATAAGGGGATCTAGTTGAGAACAGGGAAAGGATAAACACAAGTAAGAGGGGAATAAGAGAGGATAACAGTGTGGAGGGGTCTATGACCAAAATACATTAGGGATATGTATGAAGATGTCATAACGAAACCCATTATTATGTATATTTAAATCATTATATTTATATTATATTTAAAACATGCTGCTAACAAACAATTTTTTAAAAGGGGATGCAGAGAGGTTAAGTCTTTGCTCAAAGCCACATAGTCAATGAGCATTATCCCGACCTGGGGAGCCTTACTTATATATCTATGCTCCCAAACTCTTCACTCCACTATGTCAGGGGCTGAAGTGGTTTCTATGTGGCAAATTTATTTGAAAGAAAAAGTAAGAAACCCTGGAGTCTTTTTTTTTTTTTTTCTTAAAATGCTTCCAGGGAAGGGATCCTGTCCCACTGTGATACCCACTATAGTGTACGGCTCTGCTGTCACTTATTTGAGAGTTATTCAGTTGCATCCCAGAGGACAAGCTGTTCTAAGTATCTGAGGCAGTCGAGGAATGCTTCACAGAGCCACCCTGCAGCAGATTGGAAAGAGCTATGTTGAGAGTACAATTACAGGCTCTGCTGGCCAGCTCAGCCTAAATCCCAGGGAAATCACAAAAGCGGCACAGCCTATTATTTGTCCTCTGACCCTGCAGCCTTGGGACTGAGGCTGAACATATCCTGATGTTTGTACTTGAAGAAAACCTTAAAAATCCACAGAGGCAATAACTGTAAAGGGGCCATCCAATCCCACACAAATGTGACACTTTAGTGCTAGAGTGTGTCTGTGTTCACATAAACCATTGGCCCCAAGTGACAACATTTAATTGATAAGCATGTCTGACTGCCACGCAAGTGGCATGTACATCCAGTGGGCACCCAGATTGCTATCTCCATAGGAAAACTGAAGTTAGAAGTGGAGAGACAGTTCATCAGGAAAAGTGCCTGCAGGCCAAGCAAGGATGGAGCTCAGTACCCAGAACCCACATAAAAACTGCTCAGAATTCCAGTGCTGGGGTAGGGGGTGGAGAAAGACAGCTGGCATGCTTGCCAGCTGGTTTAGGCTACTAGACTAGCTCCAGACACAAAGCGGATGGTGTCTGAAAAACAACACCTGATGTTTTTCTCTGGTTCCCATGCACAGATGTACACAAGTGCATGTACACCCTCACATTCACAATCACATGTAATGTACACACTGTACAAACTGAGAGAGAGAGAGAGCGCACAAACTCCCTCAGAATCTGTCACTGAAATGCAGACTTGGGCTAGAGACACAGCTCAGTGGGTAAGAGTGTGTACTGCTCTTGCAGAGTTTGGTTCCCAGCACCCACACTGGATGGCACACAACCACCTATGACATCAGCTCCAAAGGATCCAGTGCCCTCTTCTGGCCTTCAAGAACACTACACTCATGTGCACATTCCCACACACACACACACACACACACACACACACACATGCTTAAATATAATTTTAAAAAATCATACTAATTCTTCTTAAAGAAAATAATCAGACTCAAAATATAACATGTTCACTCATCTCATGAGCTGAGGCTTTGATTTGCAATCACAAAAGAAGTGTCATGGTGAATGAGTACACTTGTGCCTTTTTACTAGCGCACAAACCTAATTAAGGCATGATGGACCACCGCCCGTGAAGGGCACATAACTTTTTGGTAACCACCTTAGTCTTGAGTGAAAACACTGGTCCAGAAACAGCACCAGCAATGTCAATCCCAGTCCCCTCTCCCTCCCTCCCTCCCTCCCTCCCTCCCCCAAGCCCTCCCTCCCTCCCCCCAGCCCTCCCTCCCTCCCTGTTACGCTCTCTGCCCCCTCACATGCACCCTGACCACCCTCCCCTCCCTTCCCCCCACCCAGGGCAATGCCATCCAGGTGGGGTCATGTAGGTCTGACAGGTCATGTGAAGTAGGGACTAGGGCTTCTCTCCTGTCTCTAGATTAAGGCAGTTATCCCTCCATGGGGGATGTGTCCACAAGGTCCTTTTGTGCACCAGGAATACATCCTGGTTCCACTGTCTGAGGTCCCTTAGACTGCTCAGTCCTTCTGGCTGAGACCCATATTCAGGGGGGCCTGAGTCAATCCCATGCTGTCTTCCCAGCTATCAGTCTGGTGGCCGTTAGCTCCTCCTTGTTTAGGTAAGCTGTCTCTATGTGTTTCTGGTCTTGTCCTCTCCCTCTGCTTCTGGGTTCTAGTTCGACTCAGTGTGAATTCTGGTAGGGTGGGACTGTGACTCTCATGGTAATTTTGTTTATATGTTACAGTCATGTAAGAACTGGAAGCGCAAGCATGAGAAATCCCCACCTTGCATGGGCTCTACATATTAAGAATCAGAAATTTTAAGAATCTGTCAGCCTTCAGGTCCATGAGGATTTGTGTCCACTTCACAGAGAGAGCAAGAGCCAGAGTGAGAGCGAGAGAGAGAGAGAGAGAGAGAGAGAGAGCAAGCCCTGGCTCCAGAAATGCAGAAGAAAGTATGAAATTAGGGCCCCAGTGCAGTGGAGTGTAGGCCCTGCCTCCACGACCTCATACTTGGCAATCTTGGGTCATCCCTTCTTTGTTCTGAACTTTGTTTTTCCTCATCTGGGTAGGAGAAACAAGCTGGCCTCACATATTTACTGGGTGAACTTTAGATGGACTTTTAGGGAGTAGAGAGAGAGCTCGATAGTTAAGAGCCAAGTTCAATTCCCACAACCATCTGTAATTCCAACTCCAGGGAATCTGGCCCCTTTTCTGGACTCCATGGGCACTGCACACACATGGTTCACAGATATATATGCAGGCAAAACATACAATGAAAACAAATAATTCCTTTAAGAAAGTATGTCCTAGGACAGGACATGAAGGTGCTAGGCAAAAATGCATTCCATCCCCACCCCTTTCTCTAATGTTATCCTATCTGCATGCCCCTATGGTCTCTCAATGGTAAGACACAGCATCTCTGTAGATCAGGAATTCCTTCTTGAATCTGTTTTTTCTCTCTGATATGTTGTAACTGGGGCTAAACAAGCCTGTGCATGGCCAGCAGGAAAGGGAGAGTTGGGGGTGGGGCTTGGTACCTTCAGTAGCCACCTGTCTCTCTGGGAAGGGGGGGGGTCAATCTTTAGTAAGAAGGCATCAGAAAGTTCTGGCAGCAGATTGGGGCAGCCTCTACAGCCAGGCTGTGACACAGGAGCAGCTGTCTCCAAGGACCCCCACAGGCACACTTGGCCACCTGCCTCTGGGCTTCACCCAGTTCCGGTCCAGCTGAAGATATGGCCATATGGCAGATGCTCCTTGTTGGGGAAAAAGGGAAGGCCAGTCCCATCATGACTCAGGGGGCAGAGTCACAGGGGAGAGACTGGCAGCGTCTGGGACCCAGAGTCCTGGAACCTATCCAAGAGCCACTGGTGTGCCAACACACCACTCACAATTCATTTGCTGTCCCTCCCTGCCTGTCTTCCACCTCTGCCTATGATGACATGTGGCCACACAAAATCAGATAGTCACTCACTGCCTGTTTATTGATCAGCTACTATGGCCGGGCAAACCTTGCCCAACCCTAGTTCATACTCAGCAAGCAGCTTTTCAGGGTGAGATTGATAGCAGCCATTACCAGCTCCTAGAACGTGGCAGGTGCTCAACATAAATGATCTCCATGAATCTTCCCTGAATTCCTCAAAAGCAGGAGCAATTACCCCACTCTACAGACAAGCAGGCGGACTCAGAGAATGGAAGTGCAGAAATGATGGTGTCCATGTGCAGTCCGTATGTTATGTCACTCCATGGCTAGCTATTCCATTATGCCAGGCTGACTTTCAAAGTTCCAAAGGGCAAAGGAAACGAAGGTCTTGCCAAACAGTTACTGGCTGCAGGGAGTGAGGGTTTTCTGTGATTTCTTTCTTTTGGCTTTTGAGCAAAACCAGGAAGTGGGTAGGATGATACATCCCTTCTGGATGATGAAACTGAAGCTCAAGATGCTTTGGAAATTGGTTCAGTGGGACCTAGCTAGCACAGGATAAAGCCAAGGTTGCACCACATCTGTATGCCTCCAGAGCTGGGTGCCTTCTCTCCCTGAGGCTCCTCCCCTGAGCCAATGACCCTATTCTAACATCACTGAAATGACTAAAAATCAGAAGCCACCATCATTCCACCCACCATTAACTAGCAGTATGGAGCACCTGACCAGCTTCCAAACCTGTGCTTGGCTCTGAATGCTAGTGTCTCCCCTAGTCCCTGAGGAACACCCATCCATCTAGGGATATATACTGTGGAGCATGAAGAAAGTGTACCAAATATACCAGTGCTCTGCAAAGTGTGGGGTGGGAAACGACAAGCTTCCTGACCCCATGCCCTCTGTTTCTCAAGTTTTTAGAAACCTCTGAGGTTCCCAGTGTCATGCGAATTTATCTATCAGGAAGGATTCTGTTGGTTACCAGCAAGTTTCATATCACTAGGAGTCTCTGGCTGCTTCTTCCATGACTGCAGCCCCCTGGCCTGTATCCTTGTTGAGAACAGGAGTGACCTCTGATGCCCTCTGCATGCTCTCCTCAGCACCTGACATCCTCAGTGATTCACACAATACTTGACAAATTATACGAAGTAAATGTGGTAGAAGACATGAATAAGAATCCATTGTGGGAGCACCTTAAAAAGCATGGGAGTTGATGAGTGAATGAGAAGTAACAGGGCAGATGGGTCAGAAGAAGTGTATGAGATAAACAACAGAGCAGGCCTCACACTTTACAGAAGATGTCAACTTGGATGGGTCACAGATGTCAACAAGAAAGGACAAAAGGCAAAAACTCTCACCAAATTAAGTGGAGGGTAGAACCCAGTAAATGACCAACCTCAGAGTATGTGCTGCAGCCTTCCTGGGATAATCTCAACTAAGAAAGGTAGATATTGAGCATAGTCTTGCCTGCAAAAGGTACCTACCATGTAAGGGCAGAATCCTCAGGGAGGAGGATTTCCATCAAAATGCCACACTGAACAGACCCAAGAGCAGCCAACACAGATACAGCTCTCACATGGGCCAGACACGTTTTAAGTGTGTCTGCTGGTCCCCCTGACCATCATTCCATCATAGAAGAATCCCTTTCCTCCCTGACCTCCACTCCATCATAAAAGAATCCCTTTCCTGTCTCCTTACGCTTGTTGAGATAATCAAGCAAGCAAGAGGTTACATCTGTCATTCCAGGGAAACAAAATTTAAACATCTTTTATTTTTTGAGACCTGGGCTTGAAAACAATGAAGTGCAGATGCTCCGCCTACAGCATATGAAGTTGGATGGATCAAACAAAGCAATGCTTATAAACAGTTCATAACTGTTAAAATTCAACTCTGTAGCACCTCAGGGGACTCCTTGTTGTTTTTTGTTTGTTATGTTTACATCCCCTCCCTCCTCTGCTCCCACTCCCTCCCCTTACCTCCCCACCTAAATCCATTCCTCTGTTTCAGAAGGGGGTAGGCCTTCCATAGGAATCAGCAAAGCATGGCCTATCAAGTTGCAGTAAGACTAAGCATTTCCCCTTGTATTTAGGCTGAGGAAGGCAATCTAGTATGAGAAATAGGTTCCCAAGAGCCAGCCAAAACTTTAGGAACAGCCTAATTGTTAGGTGTCCCACAAATAGACAAAGCTACACAACTGTCATTCATATATATATATATATATATATATATATAGAGAGAGAGAGAGAGAGAGAGGGGGGGGGGGGGCCTTAGGTCTGTCCCATACAGGTTCGCTGGTTATGAGTTCCTATGAGCCAGGTTAGGTAGGGGTGTGTGTGTGTGTGTGTGTGTGTGTGTGTGTGTGTGTGTGTGTGTGTGTGATGTCTTTAACCTCTCTGGCATTCTAAATCCACAGTCCCAGAGAGGTGAGGTAACAAGGAGGGGCCAAGGGGGGAATAAATTAATTTCCCTGGGAAGGGGAAATAGAAGAGATCTCCTTGGTGAACTGGGGGGAGGTGGACATGGGAACTTGAGGATTGGATTGGAGGTGGATGGAGGGAGAGAGTACTAAGAGGACTGAAAAGGTGGCTTTTCGGGGTCAGATAGAAATCCAATGCAAGGGAAACTTCCATGAATCTACAAGGATGGCCCCAGCTAAGACACCTAGCAATAATGAATATACAGCCTGAACTGGCCATCCTGTGACCAGAGGGTGACTACCCCAATTACCATCACAGAGCCTTCATTAAGTAACTGATGGAAATATATTCAGAGACCTACAGCCAAACATTAGGGCAAGCTTGGGGAATCCTGCTGAAGAGAAGGGCTTCTGTTTTTAACTAACACGGTCATGTCATTTTTTCTTTGAAACACAAAAAAGGCTAAGACAGAATGTCCAACATATTAACTCCTGTGCTCCACCAATATTTCCTGAGTTTGTTATGAGCCCAACATTGTGTGGACATGCAGGCTGTGACAGTCCTCACCCTGAGCATCTCCATCTTGGGGTGTGGGGATGGATAATAGCAAACACATCAGAAAAAAAAATAGACCTCAGTGAATAATGAGTGAGTAAAGGAAAATGAGTCTATAATCCCAGCACTCAGGAGGCTGAGGTAGGAGGATTGCCATGAGTTCAAAGTGTCTGTGCTACATAGTGAGTTCCAGACCAGCCTAGGCAATAGAGTGATACTTTGTTTCAACAACAGAAATAAGAGAAGGAGGGAGGAGATGATAATGATGATAAGCCCAAATGAGGGAACAGAGAGGAAGCTGGTCAGGTGGTGTTTTCAGGGTTAGCCTTTATTTGATCAATTAATTTAAGTAAAGATACCAACATCGGGTATAATCCTACTGATGACCAGAATTTTTTTACATTTGTTTGTTTGTTCAAGTGAGTGAGGGCTCATACATGAATGTACATGTGGAGATCACAGGACAAGTCTGCTCTCTTGTTCCAATATGTGGGTCTCAGGGATCACACTTAAGTCACCAGGCTTTGCAGCAGGTTATTGCTTGATGTTTTTTACTCTTTTGACTTTCCGGGGGCCCGCCACCCAGCTCCCAAATAAATCACACATGGAAACTTATTATTTATGAATGCCAGGCCTTAACTTGGCCTGTTTCTTGCCAGCTTTTCTTAATCTAAATTATCCCATCTATCTTTTCTCTCTGGGCTTTTATCTCTCTTCCTTCTGTACATCTTTCTTTCACTCTTACTCCATGGTTGGCTGGGTGACTAGGTGTCTGGGTGTCTGAGTATCTGGGCTTCTGGGCTTCTGGGCGGCTGGGCGGCTGGGCGGCTGGGCGGCTGGGCGGCTGGGCGGCTGACCCCTAGCGTCCTCCTCTCCTTGTTCTCTCATTGTTCCTTCTCTTTTCCTCAGTTTTCCTTCTATTTATCCTTTGCCTGTCAGCCCCACCTATCCTTGCTCCTGCCTTGCTATTGGCCATTCAGCTCTTTATTAGACCATCAGCAACCAAAGAATCACAGCTTCACAGAGTTAAACAAATGAAACATAAACAAAAGTCACACACATTAAAATAATATTCTACAACAGTAGGTAACTTAACCTGCTGAACCATCTTCTCAGCCAACCACATGATGTTTAAGCAGAGATCTGAATGGAGAGATGGAAACTGCTCTGTGGATATAAGGCAGGAGAGTTGGTACAAGTGTGTGGGTATAAGACAAGTACCAATACCCTATGGCTGAAGCCTATTTGGTATTTTCAGGGAAGAAGTGGTAGAGACGGAGCAGATTGCATGGGGGTTGGGGATAGAGTGTGTCAGCCACTACAGACTGAAATAAACACATTTCTGTAGGCACAGTGCTATTAGATATCCAAAGCGTCTATACCAGGTAGCATTTCATATGTTAGCTCACAGGTCTTCTCTGTATGAGTCTAGCCAACCTCTGTAAACCTCATGCATACACTTTTCTTCCTGACCAATCAGATATAGCCTTATAGGCTACAGTGGGCCTATCTTGTGAATGCATTCATCCAAGTCATTCATCCCCCAGTTATTTACAAAGCACCTGGCCAGGTGTTGGGACTGCATTGTGAACAGAACTCATGTGGTCCCCAGTCAAAAGCAGGCATTCCCCTAGACCTAAAGTAAGACAGGAAATAAACTGAATCAACATGCCTGGTGTCCATTTAACACTGATCAAAAGGTGGGCTAAGGACAAGGGAAGCTGGAGAAGAAAATGGTTCTGCCTCCAGATTGTTTCCTCCAGCTCAGGTTGTGGCTCAGTGCAGCCAGTTTCAGCTCACAGCTGGCCACAGACAAATGGGTCACTGCAAGCCACAGAAAAGCCCCAACTACATTTCAGTCAATAGGAGTGATCTCTTCTGTCCATTAGCCTTTCCATAGCTACACAAAATCCAGCAGTTGCCACCACTTGCTGCTTCCAGAGCTGCTCTAGCTCTGTGAATGGGCTGACAACTGAAAGGGAAGCAGAAGAGCATGGACTGGCTGCCTCATGCCTAATGACTGACAGCAGCTCTCCAGTAGAGGGGCTGGACAAGACAACAGGGGGCAGGGTATTAGCATGCAGTGGAGAGGTTTCAGCCAAGGGTAAGTGGGGCTAGCCGGTCTTTGGAATGATAGATAGGGGTGTGATATTTAAGAAAGCCTCCCTAGAGGAAATCGTGTACCAGATGAACATGAAGGCACCAGTCGGGACATCTAGAGGGTGAGCGAAAAGGAGTGAGAGAAAAGGTACATGAGAAGCACAAGGACAGGAGAGAGGCGTGGACTCTGGGACTCAGAGAAGCTTGAAGCTTGTGGCTTCCGGAGAACAAAGCAGGGACTGGATGCATAATGGTCACACTCTAACTCTGAAGCACAAAGTGCTGTTCAGACTGTGATAGGCACTGGAGGCTTTTCCAACTGTCCTGAAGGAATCCAGGTGGCATCTGGGGGCAGTAGATCAAAGGTCCTCTTTTGTAATTCATGATTGCTGTGGGCAAGAGTAAAATTGGCTGAAGCAGGAGGATGCTGCAACAAGGCAGAGAAACTTAACCATGGTCTGGACCACAGTGTGATAAGTTCAGGATGTCTGATGACCTAGGAAGCAGAGGGAGCAGAGCCAACAAGGTGGAAACCAAGGGCAACTCCCAGGTCTGCAACTGGGAGGCAGGCCAGACAGAGGTGTGGTTTGTTCAGCAAGCCAACAAGAAGCAGACCCACAGAAGAAACTGACATCTGTAGGATGCTACAGAAGACATTCAGAGCATCATGAGATCAGGGGAGACCAGTCAAAGATGGACATAATGATGACAGGTTCTCCATACATGGATGACAATTAGAGCCTGGAGAGGGATTTTCTGGGAAGTACATGGTGAATGAGAGAGGTGGCAGAGTATGAACAGAAAGAAACCAGGCAACACCAGGTCCTGGACACCCAGTGGAAAGGGCAGAAAAAGATGCCAATTGGTCATATGGGCCAATTGATGGCAGAGACAGGCAGAGGCTGGAGGTAGGGACACATGTAGAAATGTCTCTGACACTGACACCTAAGGCAGAACAAACAAAAGCAGGTGTTGCAAACCTTTATAACCTCCCTTTCAACACCATCTGCTCTAGGTGAAGGTACACAAGAATCACTCAGTGCAGTGTCTATCAATGGATAATCCAAAGAATAGAAACCACATGTGCATACACACACACACACACACACACACTCATACATACTTATACACACACCTACATCCATCCATGCATGCACATGTACATACACAGAGTCTGTGATGGAATGAGTCTTTGGAGGCACTGTGCTCCACATTCCCGTGTTAGAGTTCACAATACAGTTACCACAGTTATGGCCCCAGGAAAGCCCACTGTGCTGACACATCTCTCACAGCCTCTTCACGGCTGGCATCAACAGAATGTTCTTTGAAAACCTCTGTGTTGGGGAAAAAGGGTACGTCTAACTAGTGAGATGCCTGCCTCTGGCAAGCCACAGGGAAAAGGCAACCTCTCCCAGCCTTGAGACATGCCACTACTTTGGTCTGCGTTCCCTTGTTTGTTCACTACTTTAAACTCTATGAGACATCTACTGGGTGGTAGCACTGCCCAGCAGGTGGCAAAGGTAGTTTGTTTGGGAAACAAAGGTTGAAGAAGACCAGAAGACATTCTTTGCATGTATGTTTTCTTGTAATAGAGAAAACAGTTACTCTAGTAATCAGCCAGGCACTGGCCTCTTAGGAGGGATGAAGAAAGAGAGGTCACATAGAGTCACCTTCTACCCTCCAAAATATTATGGGACTCGGGGGAATGTGGACAGTATGTGAAATATCAGGGGCTAAAGCACTAGAGAGGGTCTCATGAGAATAAGAGTTCTTCCTGCAGGCAGTGGAATCCCATTCCGGTGGTTATAGTTGCTATCATTTATTAAGCACCTACTGTGTGCCAGGCTCTTTCTATAACAACAGTATTATACTTTCAAACACTTGAGCTCCTATTATACACACATGTCACTCTTCTAAGTCGCTTATATTTGCAAAGTACTGACTCATGTGGCCTTCCAACAGCCCAGGAGCTACTTATATTAGCCTGGTTTCCACAGCTGGGACAAAGACTGTTTAAAAGGAGGAAAGGGGACTGGAGAGATGGCTCAGAGGTTAAGAGCAGTGACTGTTCTTCCAGAAGTCCTGAGTTCAATTCCCAGCAACTGCATGGTGGCTCACAGCACTCTGTAATGAGATCTGGTGCCCTCTTCTGGCGTGCAGGCATGCATGAAGTCAGAACTCTGTATTCATAATAAATAAATAAAGATAATAAAAAAAAGGAGGAAAGGATCGGTTCGTTGTTTTAGAGGCTTCAATCCATGGTTGCTTGGATACATTACTCTTTGGTCCAGGGTGAGGCAGAACATCATTCATAGAATCCTGTGGAGCATGGAGTAGAAGTCTTCTCTGCAGGGATACAAATTTAAGACAGACTTTCACTCCAATAGCTCCTTTAAGAACCACCCACAATGACTTCACTTCCTCCTACTATACCTCATCTCCTAAAGGTCCAATCACTTTAGGCTATGACCAAGCCTTCGACACATGGTGTTTGAAGCATATCTGAGACCCAAACCACATGCCAGGCATGGTGATGTGTGCCTGTAAACCCTAAATTCAGGAAGCACAGTCAGACAGATTAAGAGCCTGAGGTCTGCCTAAGCCAAACAGCTCATTCCCTAGATAAGAGAAGCGAGTCACTGAAAGATGGCATTTCTTGCACAAGGCCATAGCTAGCAAATTGCAGGGTTCAATTCTGGCCCCAGACAGTCTGGTTCCCCCAGCTATTACTGCTTTAAATGCTACATTCTTTGACCCTTAAAAACATCTTACTGGTACTGGAACTTGAATTGCTTCAGTCTGGACCTAAAGTGCTAATGATGCCATCTGGAGCCTCCCAATATTATATGTGTACTTTAATTTTTATAGCATTTTGGTATAGGTGCAGAAGACCAACACAGCTTTGTGGGGAGCTGCTCTGATATATCCAAATCCAGGTGTTCTTACCTAAAAGTTCAGTCACCCAGGCTGCTGGAAATTTTACAAGCTGAAATTGGGGTCAAAGTTGTCACATCCTAGGCAAACATTCATGCACCCCACCCCCACCCCATCAAAGGACATAGGTGCTGACCTTGGTGCTGCATTCCATCTTGCATCTTTTGGCTAAGGTCCAAAGGATCCCTGAAGAGGGGCAAGCTTGGCTGAAGCAGAGAGAAGAAGGGAATCTTGAGGCTGCATGGAAAACAGCATGCATTTTGTCAAGCCATATCCATCAGTCAGTATAATATCAGTACATATCTGAGGAATGTCCGCTCTAGCCAGAATCACAAATGTATTTGTTGACCTGTTTCCAGCAGCTTTGACCTTCAGCGTCCCTGGACTCAGAGCCAAAAGAACTGAAACACAGTTTTTCTGTTCAAAGTTGGACTCTGAGGAGTCTTTACCTGACCTAGGGTCATGGTCTTGAGTCTCAAGTAGGTCAAGTTCATGTGCATTGTTCTGTAATCACACGCTGCAGCCCAAACCTAGAGCTGCAGATTTTCAAGCACAGAATGGGCCAGGACCCTCCCTCCATCCCTCCCTATGGACAGGATGACCAAAAAGTAGTGTCCTTGATCTAGAATTTGTGGAGGGCACCATCCCAGCCCCCAAAACCCCTTGATAGTATTGCAGATCCCCACGCGCAAGACCCTTAAGTGGATCCTAATTGAAGGGCTTGCCAAGCCCTCTGTGCATTGTGGATCTAATTAAGTTCCAACATCATATCAAATTAAATCCTTTTATTAAACATTTATCTTCGGATTCCAGAGTGTCACAACACTACATTGTTTTAAGTGACAGAAATGTAAACAGTCTTTACCACCAGCAAAGTGCAGGCCAGAGGCAGTAGCAGGGCACCCCTTCCTAGAGACCATCCTTCTTCAGCAAAGGTAGCAGAGGCCCAAGTGGTGCTGCCCTGAGAACCTGCCTCTATCTCTCACACATTCATGCAATGACCAATACAAGCAGCTCAGCCTCCCTGAGCTCTTTGGATCAGCAGCATACTTCCTCAGCCGTATAGTTTGCGCCTCGGAACCCCCTCTTTTCTGTGCTGTCAGTACTGATCCTGTCTATACAAGGGCTGATTCTGGAGCCAACGCTCTCTGAATATTCTCCTTTCTCCTCACCCCACAGACAGTGAAGCCTACAGAGCCAAGAATCTTCCTTTCTTGTCTTAGTTCCATCCCTAGCTTGGTGCCTGGCTTGGAGAGGGTAGTTAATGTGCATTTAGCTAATTTGCAAATCAATAATGAAAGAGAAAGCATTGCCCTCTGGTTCTAGTCTCTTTCACTTGCCCCAAGGATGACCAAATCATGGGGTACTAGTTCCTACCAGAAAGGTTCATAAAAGACCCATTTTTATGGCTGTGGATGCAAAGGAAAAGCATAACACTGAAGAATTCATGACCTCCTGAGGGGGGAGACAGTCTTTCTTCTACCAAGACGGTCACCCTAGAAAGCCTGTGACTTACACTCTTGTCATTTCCTTCCAGGTTCAGCAAGCCCACCATTCTTGACATAGAATATATTGTTTGGGTCTTCTCAGAGATCAATTTGCATGTATAATCCCTTCTTTAACCCACACAAGGAACTGTGTGCAAATCATATTAACATCCCACTTTACAGTAAGGAAGGAAGCCTCTAAGGAGTTACATGCCTTGCCCATGGCTCCATACCCTAGTGTTTCCCACAGCATGGATCCTGAGTCTATTAGAGGTTAAAATTTGTCAGCCTCTCCAAGCCCACCATTCCTTACCTGGAAAGTGGACTCATTCATAATCTGAGGTGCTAATATGACCCTCGAATCAGGTTCTATATGAACTATTGTCCCAGACCTGGGGGTGGATTAAAAAGTGTTAAAGACTCTCCTAACCCACAGAGAAGGAACACAGTGTGAAGTCCAATACTCATCTTTGATGCAGTAGTATCAGGGAAACGGCTCGTGAACTTTGAAATAACAAGACAAGGCAGGAATCCAAAAGCTGTCCCAAGGTGCCAGGGATTAATCACTAGATCGGTGATCTTGAAGGTAAAGGCAAAGATGAAAGGAGCGTTACAGCTCCAGGCTAAGAGGATCAGGGAGGGCTTCTCAGAATCAGGCTCATAGATGGCTAGAAACAGATTTCCAGTCACTAGGAAACCTCCCCTTCCATATCTCTAAGAGGTAGGCAGCCACTTTCTACTTAAACTCCTCTAGGGATAGGTAGCTCACTACCTGGGGAGGTCACTCCAGAGACCCTAAAACTTACCCACGTAGTGGCCTGACATCTTGCCAAATGGGAGCCAACAGATGGCAAAATAGGTGTTCATTTCACTTCCTAAAGTCTGCCCCCTGGGCTCCTCACCTAGTGGTGGCCCTGCCTGTACATGCCAACTGTGGCTTCCAGCTCTGCCCTCCAGAAACAAATGTTTTAAGTAGAGAAGAGGAGAGAGCTTCCCTTTTTTGAGAAAGAAAGCAACAGGGATGGAGAGATAGAGAGCCCTAGGCCTGGCTGAATGTAAACCTGCGCTGAAGGGCACGTGAACCCTTGAGCCTTGCGAGCAGGTGGGCATCCTTAGCTTTCGAATATTGATTGACATTATTCCTGGGAAGAACAGATGGCAAATTCCCCCAAATAGGAAACCAATAGCAGAGCTCAGCTTGATGAACCAATGAGTTTTATTGGGGTTATCAGAATGTGGGTGAGGGGTTACTTATAGGAACATAAATGACACACTCTGGAAACTGGAGCACACTGCACAGCCTCCAGGCAGCTCCCCATGTTGGAGAGTTAAGTAGCTGGGCTGGTCTCTGCTGTTTACAGACAGCTCAGCTTGTCTGAGAGTGTCTCTCAGTGGTCCTTGCTGCTTATATAATGCTTGGGGAAGGTGGTCTAATGAATCTGATCAGTTTCAGGAACTTCCTGAAGTCTTTGTGTTGTCTTCTTCCTGAGCTTAAGGAGCTCTCCTGTGGCATGGAATGGTTCACCTGTCTTTTGAATAGCCTATGTCTTTATGAGTTTCCTTCCAGTGTGGAATGTTTTATCTCTGAGGAAACTTCTAGAGAACAGAGAGTGTGGTCAAACACGCATCCCAGGCTTTGGGTCCTCACTGTGCAAGCTGTTTCCCCCATAAAGACCAGTGATGTAGATGGTATCTGGCCATGGCCTAGCTCTCTGATGAATATGCTGAGCACTGGGAATGAATTCAAGGGAGTCCATAGTCAGCAGGTTCAGGTAGATTAAGCAGGGGAAGGCTGCTAGCATCTTCTCTATCCATGGAGAAATCTAGAGTCATGATTCCACTTCTTGTTTCCCAAATCCATTCCCCATTCAAGCAACAGGGCACTATCCTGGGTCACTGCTCAGGTCATGTTAACTTGGAGATCCCCCATTGAGCCAAAACTCACACTTAATAACTCATTATAATGTCCTAAATAAAACAATCTCTGCTATTCCCTCTCAGCTAGTACAAACACAGAGAGGAGACAGAGACAGAAAGAGAGACAGAGGGGGGAGTGCCAGGATGGCAGCACCAGAAATCCCAGTATTCTAAGCAGGCAGGCAGTCCATGAGTTTAAGGCTAGCCTGGGCTCATAGTAACACTCTGTCTCAAAAAAACTTTTTTGAGAACTAGCTTAAAGTTCTAAAAGGACAAGAGGTGTTTGAACAAGTTGGTAGAACATTTGTCCTAAGACGTAATGTAACCTATTATTAACTATGTGGTCTGAAGTGTTTAGCTGTCAAGCTAGATTCCTTAGTAGACCAAATCACTTGTCACCGAAGAGTTCTGAGATATAGCTTCATGTTTTAAAGGGGAAAAGTTGTAAGTATGGAAAAAAAGAAAGAAAGAAGAGGAAGGATGGGAAGATGACTGAGACTCCAGCTCTCCTGCGAGGTCACAGCTGCCAAACCCACACAGCCCGCCATGATGGGTCTGGGTTGTTGATACAGAGCAGTGTTTTCTCTGTTAACTCTCAGGACTCTGGAACTGACCGTCAGCTCAACAGGCCTGTTCAGAGGATGTCAGTGTCCACGGGTCCTGTGACCACCTGGAGAACTCTCTAGACACCTAGTGGTGTGATCGCTAGCCTCCCCCACCCACCATGAGCTTGTTGAGGAGAGTGACTCTGTGTGTCCATCCTGCTTGCCACTGTGGAGTGTCTGCTAAGTGACAGGCTGTGTTGAGCCCTTGCAATACAGGGCTCCATGCAGTTCTCACAACCCCATCAGGTAGGTGTGCCTGTCTCAAACTTCAGGAGGCTGAGGCCCAAGGGAGCGCCACAGTGTAGCTGCAGCACAGACTGAGGCAGCAGCCCAGAGACTAAGCACCAAAGATCACTGCCCTCCAGTGGCAGATGCTGAGTTGAATGGAACTGTATTTGGAGAGAAGTGGCCTAATGTCATGCCTGTGACAACTTACAGGGTGGCCTCATGGGTGTGGTTTCATCAGTCTCCTACCCTGTGTGAATTCCTTGACCTCCTCAGGAATGGGATCTGAAGTTGTCTGGGGTTCAGCTGCCCATGATGTGGGTGCTTTCCCATCACTGGGAGGTCAGTTCAGAGTCATCTCCACCCCCAGTATATGAGGCTGTGATTAGAGATCTCAAAGTTTCAATTCTTGAACCCTCCAAGTTCTCAGTCCTGCTGAGATCAGACTCCTACTAACCCACACATCATGGAAAGAAAAGCCACAGGCTGTACCCCCTCTGCTTGTGTACAGGAGCCCCACCCCTGCCCATTCCCCAGGCTGACCTCCCTTCCCTATGTACAAAGCCTCACCCTTGCCCATCCCCCAGGCTGACCTCCCCTCCTGTGTATAGAGCCTCACCCCTGCCCATCCTCCAGCATGTGCTCTGACTATCATTTCCAGAAGCCTCTCAGACAATCTCCAAGCTCCTTTCTGGAATCTACTGCTTTCTTCCCCTGTTGAAGGTCAGATCGCCATCTTGTGCTCCCTGTTAGCTTCCTTTATCCAAGGCTGGCTTACTTGGTCCATTCCCAGCCACCCCTCCTACCTCTTTCCACCATTCATGACAGTAGCTAGCACTGGGTGATAGTAAAATTGATCCAAAACAAAAAGTTCACAGAAACACTGAGACCATGTTTGATCAATCCAACAGTCAGTTGCTCAGTAAGTAGTTAATGAGTACCTACTTCATACCAAGCACTGAGGAAACCAACTGATTTTCTTCTGTAAAATATATTTTAATGTGTTTAATATTAAATATTCATAAAAGACTACTTTAACCAGTAACAAAAATGAAAAGACAGCCTGGGAACTGGAAATAAATATTTGCAGATCATCAGATAAAGAATTCAGATGTAACTCAATAACAAAAAATGTTGCCTAATTTTGAAATGAGCAATGAGCTTCAGCAAACATTTCTGAAAAGTAGGTCTGTGACAAGTGTTCAATTTCACTACCTACCAAAGAAATGCAAATAGAAGACGGAAGAAGGTCCCATCTCATGCTTATGAAAATGGCTATTACCAGAAGGGCCAAAGGTAACAGGTGTTGATGAGCATGAGAAGAGTGAGCACCTCGTGCTGTAAATGAGGATGGTAGAGAGAGATAACCATTATGGAAGACTGTATGGAGGTTCCTAAAGAAAGTACATGAGCCAGCAACACTCTTCAGGGGATGCACTCAAGGAGATAAACCCACCAGCTGGTAAAGGCGCCTGCACTCATGCCCCTTGCAACATCATTCAGAGTTGCCACAGCATGAAATACCATAAGGTATCCATCAGTGAATAGCTCCTAAAGAGACCTTGAAGCCTTCAGATATGGCGGGCGACACATGCCTTTAATTCCAATACTTGATTGAGAGGTAGAGGCAAGTGGATTTCTGTGAGCTTGAGGCCAGCCTGGGTTACAGAGTGAGACCCTGTCTCAAAAAGAAGGAAAAAAAAAGGAGATTGTAGAAACGTATAATCTACTCTTCAGGTAGAAACAGGAGGCCCAGGAGTTGAAGGTAAGCCTCAGCTAGACAGCAAATTCAAGGCCAACCTGGGCTACATGAGACACCCATCTCAAAAGAGGAGATAGGAAGGAATATGGGAGGGAAACCATGAGATTGTACATAATGAACAATCTTCAGCCTTTTAGAAAGAGACTCTGCTGTTTCTTTGCAATGACACAATGCAGATGAGACTAGAAAACACTGTGCTAAGGAAAATAAGCCAATCACAGATGGAAAATTATTGCAAGATCTCACTTATGTGTAAAATTCTTAAAAGTTAAAATACAAACAACAGGATTGACCATATAGAACTGGAGAATAAAATAGTGACCCCTGAGAGCCACAGTGACTTATGATGCTGTTGTAGTCTGACCTCTGCTCCATGATGAGAGACACAAGACCCAAGAAAAGCAGAGTGATGCATGTTTGCTGAAGGAACAGAGAGAAGCAGATCCTTGAGGCTTACTGGCCAGCCAGTCTAGCCAATACAAACACACACACACACACACACACACACACACACACACGCACGCACGCACGCACGCACGCACGCACGCACGCACTCTGAAGGCAAGCTTTCCAGGTCTAGGCAGACACCTCATGATGGTGAGGGCTTAGACACACTCTCTCATTCTACCATGACACTAGAGCCCACTCTCAAGATTACCTGGGAATCCAGTATGGTAGCCAGAGCTACCACAAGGCCCAGAAGAAAGGGCTGAGAAGTACCATCCCCATCCTGAAGAACATTTCCTGAGACAACAGGATGTTATCAAATAGCCAGCCATGTCTGCTACAGAGAAAGATGGAGACTAAGACAATGAGGCTGAGATGCTAATTGTCAGGTCAGAAGATGGAGCAGCCCTGACATGCTGAAACAGCTGAGAACCCTTCCCCACCTCAGGCAAGGACTTCTTGAGTCCGATGCCTCCCATTCCCCTGCCTGGCTTTCCAGTTTTACCATGGACACAGGTAGAAAGGACTTGAACATTCCCAAAGTTGCTACTCATTGGAGGTCCTAGAACCAATCTCCTGTGGAAACCAAGGGGCAACCTGCATTTCTAGAAACTCTATAAATTAGTTGTGCATGTTTTTATCTTTAAGAAATGCAACCATTATAGATTTTTCTGTAGTTTGATTTTACGATGAATTCAGTTTTAAACTTGTTAAATATTTGTGTGTGTGTGTGTGTGCGCGCGCGCGCGCGCGCGTGTGTGTGTGTGTGTGTGTGTGTGTGGTTGTAGTCTCTACATGGCAGGCTGTGCATGTGGAGGTCAGAGGTCAATGTAAGATGCCATCCTTGACACTGTTCCCCACCTTAGTTTTGTTTTGTTTTGTTATTTTATTGTATTTTATTGAGACAAGGTCTCACTATATAGTCTTAGTTGTCCTGGAACTCACTATGTAATACAGGCTGGCCTCCAACTCACAGATACCTGCCTGCCTCTGCCTCCCAAAGCCAGAATTAAAGGGGTGCACCACCACACCTGATTCTCCCACCTTAGTTTTTGAGATGGGTTTCCTCACTGAGCTCAACCAGCAACTAGCAGACTCCATGGAAGCACCTGTATCTTCCCTACACCTGGATTTTACATGGGGCCTGGGGATCCAAACTCAGGTCCTCCCTCTTGCATACCAGGCACTTTGCCAACTGAGCCCCTAATTTTTTTTAGTGTTTGTTTGTTTGTTTGTTTGTTTGTTTGTTACTGGAATGCTCCAATGGTACAAAAATGTGTTTCATTCTGGTGTTTGCACATACACCATGAACTGTACTCATATCCACCCCCTTATCTTCCTTTGACACCCTCCTGCCTTCACACTCTCTCCTTCCTTTCCCACTTGGCCCAGCTCTTTCACATGTGAGGTAAAATACATGATATCTCCCATTCTGTATTCGGCTTATTTGAGTCAACCTGATGATCTCCAGGGCCATCCATTTTCCTGAAAAATACATCATTTCATTCTTTTTTTATGCCCAAATAAAACTCCATCATGCATATGTACCACATTTTACATTTCACACCACACGTCATCCTCTGATGAGCATTTAGGCTGAATCCAGAGTTTGGTTATTGTGAATTATTGTGAATAGGGCAATTACAGACACAGGAGTGTGGGTTGTACCTGCAGCCTGGTTTATTGGTGTCATCCTGTTGTTTGTGGAACTCATCTGCTTTCGCGGGTATGACACTTAGGACCCATTCACTTTCACTGCTGCCTAGACACCTATCCTGCTCCTGAACCACAAGGTGATAGACAAGGTGGCCAATTCTTAGTTTGCTTCAGTGACAAGCAGTGCTGTTAGAGACAGTCCACATGAATCTTCCTGTATCTTCACACAGGGCTTTCCCCAAGCCATATGTCTGAAGGAATTGCTGAGTGTGACATGCACACACATTTCAATTCTGTCAAATAGACTTTTAATAAGGGAAGCACAGAAACTTCTCACACCCCATGGATCAAGTATTTGGCATGATGCTCATTTGTTTAGAAGAATGGAAATGTGTCCTGTGCTGTCTTTCCACTTGCATGGATATGCATACTCACTAATTTGTGGATTTTCTTTCTTGTGTTTGATAAACTTTTCCCAGGAGAAAACTTTTTCAATTTTTTAGATTTGTTTTTATGTTTATGTACATAAATGTTTTGTGTGCATGTACATATGTGCACCCTGTGGATGCCTGTTGCCCTCAGAGGTCAGAAGAGAGTGTCAGATTCCCTGGTACATTGTAAGCCTCCGTGTAGGTGCTGGTAATTAAACCCAGGTTCTCTACAAGAGCAGCTAGTGCTCTTAAACACTGAGCCATCTCTCCAGTCCCAGAGACATTTTTCAGGAGAAAAGCCACATGTTGTGTTAAATGAACCCAACAATAATGAAATGTACACATGAGCCTCTTAGAATCAAGGAAAATATGGTGTCTTCAGGGTAATCTAGAAGGCAGCCTTGCCCCTGAGATTACACATTTGACACTTCTTTCAAGTAACACAAAGACAGAACAAGATCAAAGCATGTGAAGAATATCTCACAGCCTCATCCTCCGGGTCCAATTGTGTCCACTGAGGTCCTTGAAGTGTGGGCATCACCTGGGGACTTACCAAAAACACAGTGCTCTGGCCCCTCCCTGTCCATGTGAGATGACTCTGAGGAATTTCTAAGCCCACATAATCTAAGCACCCCACAGAAGCACAGAGAAGAAAATAGTCATTCCAGCTGAGGACAATTAAAGTGTCACTCAACGAGGGCATACACACAGGCATGGAGACATGTGTCTATAAAGTCAGCACTCAGAAAACTGAGGAAGGAATTTCGTGAGTTCAAGGCTACCCTGTGCCACATATCAACTATATGTCTCAAGAAATAGGAGGAGAAAAGAGGGAAGAGGAGGACAGAAAAAGAGGGAAAATAAAGGAAGAAGAAAAAGGAAGGAGGAGGAGAAGGAAGAAGAAGAAAACACAGAAGAGGAGAGGAGGAGGAAGGAGAAGAAACAAGAGTCAGGTGGTGGTGGCGCTTGTCTTTAATCCCAGGACTTTGGAGGCAGAGGCAGGCAGATCTCTGTGACCTTTGTAGGCCAGCCTGGTCTACAGAGTAAGGTCCAGGACAGCCAGAGCTGTTATACAGAGAAACCTGTCTCGGAGGGGGGAAAGGAGGAGGCAGCATTTATTGGATACTTAGGAACTACCAGGAACTCTCACTCCTGTTATCTAATCAAGTCATAGGAGTTGACCCTCAGATCTACACAAGGATTAATGCCTCTTCCTTACACAAAAGAGACTGAAGCAGAGTGGCCGCACAACCTTCAGATTCACACAGCTGATCCCTGACAGAGCCAGGCCAGAGCCAGGCGTAGAAGCCAGATCAGAGTCCATGGCTCCAACGTCTTCAGTGTTCCCTGCTACAGTCAGTGCTGAGGGCTGCAGCACGTGGAACATGCAGAGCATACGAAAAGAGCAAGCACCATGAAACAGGAAAGCAAAGCAGGCCAGTGGCCCTACCCAGACACTGCCCAACACCTGGCTGCAGCCAGCATTCACAAGTACTCGCTGGATGAAGAAGTGAATGAATGAATGAATGAATGAATGAGTGAGTGAATGAACGAACAGCTCACACACCACCACATGAGATATCACTACAAACTATCCCATACCAGCTGGTACCCAGGATATGATGAGGGCTGAAGAAGTACCAGTCATTCATGGCCCCCCATCTCCTGAGGTCTCCCGAAGTCCCACTGACAGGGACCTCCCTGCCAGGAAAAAAAAAAAAAAGCCAGGAGCAGAGGTTTGAAAGCAGAAAGCCAACAGTTCCCACCAAACCCTGCATTTACTCCACTTTAAAAATTACTTGGCCAGCCTTCCTCTGGTTCCTCCTGTGCTCTGCTGCCCCTCCTTGCTCTGCTTTTTTAGCCACTCATGCATATGTGAAAATAAACCAGCACCAGCCGCCCCTAATGACTGGCTTCACCAGAAGCCTATTGTACCTCCAGAAACAAGGCAGCGGTTGGTGTTTTCATGGAACCGCTGAAACTGCCATTTAAACCACTTAGTACCTACAAGCCTGAATTCCAGGGTGCCCGTGAAGTTTCTGAGGGCAGAGTCTTGACAGCCCCAGCACCCTACCTCCTCCACTTGGCCTGAAGCCATGGGGTTTTAAGGTTGAGGAGGTTCCCCCTTAGTGGAGTAACCCTTCAAAGCTGTGAGTAGGAGTCCATCCCAACACCTAAGTGCAAAGCTGTATGGTGGAGGGTCAGTGGTGAGGCATCTCCCTGGTTCACACTGGTCTGGGTGGGAACTGGCCAGATGTCCAGCCATCTCCTGCCCTCATTGCACTCGGAAGGTAACCCATCCTTTAACAGCTCCCCCCTACCCCCCCACTTGTCCTGTGTTTGCAAATGATGGTTTAACTGCAGGTTCTGAGCTAAGGGTAACTGGGAGAGGGACAGGATGGGAGGTAGCATTTGGAGATTCTTAGTGTAAACTCATCCATCATAGCAGATATTAAGCTCTTAAGAGCTAGAGAGAGATACTAACTACCAAGTGCCCTCCTTTGACCTGGGCAAGCGAATTCTGTCCTTCGAGCCCCACACTGCCCCTCCCCTTTCCTCCTCCCCTCCCCCACAGTGTTCCAGCACTGGTTGGTCTTCCTCCACAAGCTTTCTGTCTCCCACCATAGACTTGAAGTCTCTAAGAATCAAACTACACTTCTTTTTTCCCTGCATCCTCAGCAAGTTACTGTTGGTGCTACATAAATGTTCGCTCCCATCAGGCCTTGCAAATCCCTCTAACACAGTACTTGAGGCACTGCCTCTACACACTGTATTTTCCACCTCACCCCACTGTACTGGGAGCCCACAGAGGCCAGAGATCAAGTAAAGTCTACCTCAGCCATGCCAGCACCAGGCAGTTGGCCAGCCCTAAGTCTCCACCATGACTGCCCCAGGATGAAGCTGGCTTGATGGAATGTCAGAGGCAGGGCAAGAGAACAGGATCTTTGAGCACCTGACACATCGGAGGCCACTGTTCACCAAACAGAAGGAGATGTGGTGAACTGGAGGTCAGCCCCAGGAAAGCCAGGTCACACCACTTCCTGTCATGATGTGTACATGTGAATTTCCTGTGTGAGTGACATCCATGTAAATGGAGTGCTTTCAGTACCCACCCACCCACCCCCCTTAGTGAACAGGTACTGGGAAAGAAGCCAGGAATCCTGGCTACCCCAGACTCTGTCCCGTGACTCTCACAGCCTCATCATCTGGCCTCAGAACCTAACGGACTGAGCTCATCATGATCTGTGCCTCCCTGAGCCCAGTCACTCCTCGATTGTTTGTGTGTGCTTTCATTCTCTAAGCTGACCCAGCCCCAACTCCACAGCTTTCACAGGCCTGGCCCTGGTACCCTCTGGAATGCATGTCCCAGTGTAGGTAGAACTCCCCAAATTCCCATCACTGTTCTCTTTGTGTCCCTAAGGCTACAGCTCCCCCTTGCTAATGTTAACTGTCTGCAGGCAATGCCCCAGCCTCCTCCCTAACCCCCCCCAGCCTCACTCTATTCCCCATCTTTCTCTAGCTCCCTTCACTCCCTCACTTGCTGAAGAATATAGCTCTAACCTGCTATCTCCTCCTCCCGGGGCATCTAGCAGTTGTTCTATGAGATTCCAAATCCATTGGACAGTCCCCCCAGGCACTGGCCCTGGTCACCTCACCTCCAAGAACCTAAACCTGGTCTGTAAGGGTGTTTGCTTTCCTTCTGTGCTCATATTCCCAGTAACTGAAGGGAGGTGGACTGGTAGAGGGACCTCCAGCATAGTACAGGCAGAGAGGAGGGAGGGCTGGATGACACCATCTTTTCCCCTCTTTCCCCTCAAAGGCAGGCCAGGGGCTGTATCCCATCCACAAGCCCTCAGTTCTGCAGGCTCTGAAGCCCATCCTTGTGAGCCCATGCCTGGCTGTACTCCCCACTACTGGGGAGAATGCTTCTTCTGAACTCTCCCCCCCTCACACCCTTGCTGCCCACGGCTCTAGTGCCATCACCCAGTCCAAGGTCTGGCCTCCTGGCACTGTGGTTCCTGGGCCAGTTTCAGAGAACCATAGATAAGGAAGGAAACCACACTGACTGGCCAGGCATTCTTCTTCCAACCAGGAGGCTGGGAAGCATCTGCTAAGGCTTCTTGTGTCAAAGCATGGTCAGACAGGGCCATCATTTAGTCCGCAGCAGCCTCATCAACCAAAGATCACACCAATAATTTCTAAAAACCAACCAATTATTTGGGGCCCATTAGCATAATTTGATGTATCATCTGCACGTCGACTTTTCACTGGGTAGGCAGTTTCCTAACACACGCTTGACATATGGGGGAAACTAAAAAGGATGCAATTGTCTTGTCTCAGGATTCCTTTATACAGTCTTTTCTGTTGCAACGGACTTTCAGTGGCACCCCCTCTGTTCCTTGAGACACCTTGACCTTGGCATTACTAGTCACCCCAACTCTCTACAATCTCCCACTCTCTGACTACCATGTCTCCCCTTTTAGATCCTTCCCCTGAGCTTCAACAAACACTTCACTCAATGCCCATCTACCCAAGGCTTCCTAGCTCCTAATGAAATTGCATGCACCTGCACACATGCTGAGAGAGAGATGGGAAGTGGGGTTCTCAGCATCTAGCTTGCCCCTAGGCTGAGTACCCTCAGGAGTTCAGCTACATCTACACACACACACACACACACACACACACACACACTGAACTCATCTAAAAAAAAAATCCATCCTGGTCAAAGCAGCTCCACCAACTGTATCCCACCTGCACCCTGAATGGTGCCAGAGATCAAAGAACCTCAAAAGCAACCTTCAAGTTAGTACCCATAGGCCAGATCACACATAGAAGCCTGATCCATCCCTGTCCCAGCTCCTAGGGAAAAGAGTCCTCCCCCAAATCTCCAAGACTTTCCCTTCCTCGTCTCCAGTGGATCCTGCTTTCCATGGCATCGGGAAATTAGTAGCAAGCAAAAGATGGGTATCCCAGGATGCTGCCTTCAGTGCCACCCTCCATCCAGTGTACCAGCACTCCCCCTACACACACACACACACACACACACACACACACACACACACACACCTTACTTTTGCATTGTAGGCCTTGCCCCATCCCAGTCCTCCTTCATCTCTTTCCTCTCCCCTTGAGCATTCTCCAGTACCCTATGCAAGCCTTACACACACACACACATACACACACATACACACACACACACACACAGAGAGAGAGAGAGAGAGAGAGAGAGAGAGAGAGAGAGAGAGCACAGATTGGTCAGCCAGGGGCAAACACTGTAACACAATGCAGGAGGAAGAGAAGGGAGTTAGAAGGGTTCAATGAGGGCTCAGGAAACAAGACAAGCAAGTGCAAAGGCCCAGGAGTAGGAAGGAACACAGTAGGTGAAAAGGCAGAAATGTACCAAGAAGGAGAAGGTAGGTGGGAAGCGAGGTCAGAGATAGGGCAGACCCTAGCATGTTAAAGATGCACAATTTTCCTTGTGAGTCTGAGATGGTGCACAAACTGCAAAGGCATGATGCCATTTGCATTTTCAAAGTTTGGGAAGGGGAAGGCATAGAATGTAGAAGAGGGGTGACTATGGTACCATACAAGTTTGTAGAGAAGGGGTGAAGGGTATGGAGGCATCAGCATAGGCAGTGAGAAGAGGCTAAGGTGATGACCCTGCTCGCCCTAGGAAGGGGAGCCATGGAGAGGCTCTCGCTGCTGCTTGTAGAAACTCAGGCTTGAGGGAGGGAGTGGAGTGCAAGACGGAGCTTACAGCTCTCTATAACACCCCTGGGGCATGGCTGGGCAGTGGGCCATGCAGACATGGGCCTTGAAGGAAAGGACAGGCTTCTCACACCTCACAGCCTCCACTCTCACCTTTGGACACTTCTCCCATGCCTGGCACTATGCTAGGAACCACCAAGTCAAGCAGGGGTGGGGCACAGGAAGAAGCAGCCAGTCTGAAGCAGGTGTGGATGAGGAGGAAGTTTGGAGACCTTGGATGGGACACCAGGAGGTACCACCTCAATCCCTGGGCTCCAGACTCAACTCTGCCCACATGTTGTTAGGGCCTTGGCCTCAGGGGCCTGAGACTCCTAGGTACAGTCCTCATACAGTTGCCTGTCACAGAGCCATACTGATGAAATATTTGTCAGATCAAATGGAAAGAAAATGAAAGTGCTTTGAAAGTGTTTCAGAAGGCCTGGGGTTTATAACTGAATAGGAGAGAGGAGCTAAGCAGCTACTGCAAGGATCTTCCTGGGGAGAAGGGGAAGAAGGTGTGAGCCTGGATACTGGGAATAAAGTTAACAAGGTGGCATAGGCCTCTTGTTAGCACCCTCAAATGCAGAAGGGTAGAGAGCAGACAACACACCAAAGCTGAAGAAAGAAATATCAAAATCCCTAGAAGATTATGGATCTATTTTGACACTACAAAGCTAAGTTAAATAGCAAGAGGATCCAGTGTGTGTGTATGTGCATGTATGTGTGCATGTGTGCACATGTCTGTGGGTATATTGGGTACATATGCATATGTGTATTGTGCATGTGTGTGTGCATGTATGTGTGCACATGTCTGTGTGCATATGTGTGCATGTGTGCATACATGTGTATGTGTGTGTGTGTGTCTGTGTGTGTGTGTAATCTTCAGACTCTGTAAGCAAACAACTTGTTAAGTTGAATGTGGTGGCTCATGCTTGATATCTCAGCATTAGAAAGATAGAGGCAGGAGGATTGCCATGAGCTAAAAGCCAACCTGAACTAAATAGTGATTTCCAAGCCAGCCTGAGCTACACAGAGTGAAGCCTTGCCTTAAACATAAATGAATAAATAATAGAAAATAAATTTTAAAGTTTTAAGTTGCTGAGTTACTGGGGACTGTATTTATTGGGTGATTCTAGCAATTGTCACAGAAAGGCAGTAGCTGATGGTAGCCCAGTTCATTGCTCCCACATCAGTCACCAACCTAAATACTCCATCAGCTGTTCAGGACACATGTGGGTGCTCACATAAAAACTGAGTCAAGTGAAGAAAGCTGAGCTGGACCTCCTTCCTACAGGGACTGCTACCAGCATTGTCTCCACTGCTGCTGGGAAGTGCACAAAGCAGACCAGAGGCAAAGCTGACACTCTGGTGATGGCAAACTGAATCCCACCTGTCAGTCTGTCTGAAGGCCCCCCTCTCATGAGTCCTTCACTCTCTGTGTGAACACTCTAACAGTCTACTGGGGCCCTGTGCTGGCACTTGCCTGGGACCAGTTCTCACCAAGCAAAAGTATAGAGACAAAGGCCAAAGTCTGAGTCCTTGTTGCACTCTGCTCCAGTCTGCTGTCTTAGTACTGAGGAGCTTGAGCTTCAGTTTCCCTGTCTGTGAAACGGGATGACAACGCTGTTCACGTGGGCTTCTTGTCGCTATGGTGGGCTATAGTCCACAAACTGAAACCTAGCATGGTGGCTCAGGCCTGTGGCCCAGCATTTGGAAGGCTAAGCCAGGAGGATCATGATGACTGTAGAGCTAGTCTAACCTACACAGAGAAACCTGGAGTCCAAAAAGGAATATGATAGAGGGTCAGTGCAGTTGGAAGTTTTCTGTCCCTTCTGTCAGTTCCATCAGCCGCTTATGAAATAGCACTCTGAGACTTAATACCAATTATAATTGTTTGCTCAATGGCTCAGACATATTACTGACTAGCTCTGTCTTATAAATTCACCCATCTTTATTACTCTGCTTACTGCCGTGAGGCTGTGGCTTACCAGTAATACTCCAGCATGTTACTTCTTCAGTGGCTACATGGTGTCTCCCGACTCCACCTTCTTTCTCTCCATAATTCTCTTTGGATTTCCCACCTAGCTATATTTTGCCTGGCCATTGGCCAAAACAGCTTTATTCATCAACCAGTGAAAACAACACATATTTGCAGCATACAGATGGACATCCCATATCAGGCCAGCCCCCCAAGCTCAGAACTGCTGGGGCTGTGGGACTGAGAAGGGGAATATCTTGCCAATGCAGATGGGATCCACCTTGTGGCCTCTTCTAAGGACTTGTCTGTCAGCCTAGGGTGGGGCTTCTTGGGAAAGAATCTGCAGCTTGCAAAGAACTGGGTGACTCTCTGCCAAGCAGCAGCACCTCATCATCCTGCTGGACTGCCTATCTCCCACCCTCCCTCAGCACAGCCAGAACCAAACCCAGGCTCTAGCTAATCCTCAGAAGGCTGTGAGGACAGGGGGCAGGAGGTCGGGACAGAAGGTGGGGTTTGATGTCTGAGCCTCAGATCTGTGCTCAGACCCACAGAGTGTGCTTGGATTGATTAGGCAAATGTGCCAGCAACTGGCCCTTGGGAGATCATAGTGTCCAGAAAGGGCAGGTGGGTCCTGAGCCATGCAAACCACGCACTCACTGGCTCCTTCTGCATTATCTTGCAGGGAACTTCAAAGGTCTGTGTAAGCAAATCGACCACTTTCCAGAGGATGCAGACTATGAAGCGGACACCGCAGAGTACTTCCTCCGTGAGTGTCATGGTGTTTTAATCCCCCTAGCCCAAGGGTCCCTCAGATTGTTCCTTCTGAGACTCAAAGTTCAGGCATATTCAGAACCCTGGTTACAGCAGAGGGTAGGAAACTACTGCTCCCTCTTGACTGGCCAACTCATCCCCCCAGACCCTGAAGCCTCACCTCCTCCAGGAAGCCACCCTGTTTACCATGCTGAGAGGAGAGATGGGGTCCTGTCTGCTGGGTAACATTCCCCAGTTCTGCAGAGAAGGAACAGCCTCTTCCAGTACTGGACATGGTACAGAACAGGAATCCAGGAAACATTTCTCAAATAATTACAAAACCAGCAGCGGTGACAGAGCACTTGTACTAGAGGGGAGAGGATTTTCCCTTCCCCCACAAGTCAAATTAAAGCTAAACTGTGGTGTAACTGCTGTGACCTTAAATCCCCTGAGACATATTATCAAGAGAAAGCACTTTTGAAGCCCCAAGGAAATTTCTCAAGCATCCCCGGAAACCAATACAGACCTTGTTAGTTATCAAAAGGGATTTCCCAGAGAGGAGCTGAGGGTCCTTGAGGTCTGGGACAGCCATGCTAAAGGCTCTTGGGCTGCTCGATGAAGGGTTTGCTCACAGAGTCCCAGCAGCATCCAGGCCTCGGCCTCTGCTCCCTCCTGGGTGCCTCTCCTCTTCCCCTCCCTTACAAGCATCCCAGTTAACATCACCCAGGATCCTGTTGATGAAAAAAGAATGTAAGAGGCACTTTATTATATGAACTGCCCATCTCTTTAAGTAATTACTACTCAGGTCAGCCTGAGATCCAGTTTCCCTGAAAAGCCTTTGGAAAGTGGCACTGGTGAGGCAGCCAGAAAGAGACAGGAGGGGAGCAGGACACAACTTACAGGTTATTTATTTACTTACTTTGTGTAGCCCTGTAGACCAGGCTGGCCTTGAATACAATAGTTACACAATAAATGCCTCTTGTGAAATACAGGGTTCCTCAGGGGCACCCTCTGCCGGCTGCGTCTGTTTCCTTAGGGTGAAAGAGAGAAGTGTCTTGGGGTATTGGCTCATCTTTTCCCTGCCCTGGCATTTGTGTCAGCAACATGGGTCCCAAGGTCTGACTTGAGTTCACTGAGCAAGGCCGGGGTTCTAAGGTGTGTATAACAAATGAGCAAACATTTTCTGCAAAGGATGAGACAGGAAATGTTCTCAGCTGTTCAAGCCACAATGGCTCCATCCTAATCACAGACACCAGAAGCCTTTAAGTAAATGTGCCAACCCCTCCCCTTTTTATGGTTTTTCTAGATGGGCTTTCTCTGTGTAGTCCTGATTGTCCTAGAACTCAATCTGTAGACCAGCCTGGCCTCAAACTCATGGATCCACCTGCCTCCAGATTGCTTGGATCAAAGGCACGTGCCACCACCCTTTTTCTAAAAGACAGGGTCTCATGTAGCCCAGGCTGACTTTAAACTTACGATAGAGCCAAGGATGACCTTAAACTTCCAACTTCCTTCCTTTCACCTCCCCAGTGCTGGGATTACAGGATGATTTCTCTAGAAGGGTCCTTGCCTTCATACATCTTTTCTGATTCTAAAGCCCCTCTTAGGCCCCTCTCACCCCACACTACAATTTTGCCAGTTCACAGGCAGCGAGCGTCCTGTCAAGACAGATGTTTCCTAGTCCGAGTCCCACCCGTGTGTTCACCCCCATCTAGCACAGCACCTGACAAGGGGATGGGATCTGATGATACGTTCCTCTGCCAGACAAAGGAAGTGACTGGATGGGCAAATGGGTGTGCAGTAATCCATGATGAAATGGCACCAGGGACAGAGCAAGCAGCAGGGCCTTCCACAAGAATTGCTGAGAGCCAGCTAGGTGGGCGGGGCTCACCTGGAAGTAAGTGCAGCCTGAGTCAGCCCAACACAGGTTAGCTCACTTGAGAGGCTAGGATAGGGACAGAATTAGCCCTGAGAGCTAGCTATCTAAGGAAAGACTTGGGACCTAAAGCTCCTGCCTCATACAGAAGCAGAAGGCGGCCTGGGGTGTTGAGGGAGCCAGCCCCTACCCCCTGACCTGCTCCCCACAGAGGTGCTCCCAAAAATGTTTCCTGAAGATGTTACCAGGGTGTAAACTTTGGTTCTAAAAGGCTTATTCATGCTGGGTGGTGGTGGCAGATGCTTTTAATCCCAGAACTCAGGAGGCAGAGGCAGGCAATCTCTGTCTCTGTGAGTTTGAAGCCGGCCTGGTTACAGATTGAGTTCCAAACCAGCCTCCAAAGCTACAGAGAAACCCTGTCTCAAAAAAAAAAACCAACACCCCCCCCCCAAAGTTCATTCATTCATTCACTGTGACATGTTTACTAATCGCTCACTATGTACTAGGCTGTGGGTAGGGACTCTTGTTAGCCCTCAAGATCTCGGGGTGAAGCAGAGAGCTGAGGACTTTGGAAAGGTCCTAATGGAGGCAAGAGCCCATGTCCCTGCCTGAAATGGCCTCAGAGAATGGAGTGTGATGGGAAAAGGAGGGAAGCGGTGTCACCTAGCAAAGGGACCAAGACACCCTTTCTAAATGAGGAAAGGGGAAACAGTGGGAGGATTTCTTGGGGAAGAAACAACCTAGTAAAGGGAATCACCAAGCAAAGACTTTGAAGCAAAAACAGTATCCCGTCTTCAGGCAACACAAACAAGGCCAGCCTAGCTGGAGTCCAGTCTACAGCCTAAGACAGCAGAGACACTCTGCCTAGTAGGTCTGAGGAAAGGGTCTGAAAAAGGCAGCTGGCCATTAGGAGCAGGGGATTAAAGGGAGTAATGGAGGCAGGGAGATCAGTTCCAGCTTTGAGTAGCAAACAGGGTACAAACCAGAGAAAGGTGAAGCAAGGTGAAGCTGACAAAGTTAAGCCAGAGACTAGGGTGAGCTGAAGGCCAGGCAGAAGGTAGAAGGCCGGACACCCAGTAGAAGGTTCATCATTGAACTCTAAGTAGAGAACTCTGGATAGGACAGAGTGGAGGGCAGGGAAGGAAGCTATCCAGGACAGTGGGAAGGTTTCAGCCAAGGGAGACACCAGAGCCTGTCCCTTCAAGGCAATTCTGGACTTGAGAAGACAGTGACCATGCAGGGTGGGCTCCAGAAATGTAGTGAGTCTTCCAGTGGTTACAAGATCACAAACAGCCTGTCTGTCTTACTGTTCCTGTTGCTATGATGCAGGAGCACCCCAAGGGGAAAAGGGTTTATTCTGGCTCACTACTGAAAGGCACAGACCATTGTGGCAGGAAAGTCAAGCTGGCAGGAGCTTGAAGCCACTGGCTCCATCACATCCATAGCCAGAAAACAGAGAGCAATGAACACATGCTGCCACTCAGCTCCCTCTCTCCACTTACACAGTCCAGGATGATAGTAGGGGATGATACCACCCTCAGTGGACAGGTCTTCACACCACAGTGTAATCAAGATGACCCAGACAGGCACACCCGGAGTCTCATCTCCATCAAGCTGACAACACTAACCATGACACCATCCAACTCTGCTCCACTCAGGGTAGGATCAGACCAGTGCCAAGCCTGGCTCCCCACACCCACCCAGCCCAGGGCCGGCCAAAGCAAGCTCTGAAGATAGACAAGTGTGAGCTGAGGAGAGCATGGGCCTAACCAGACAAGCCCTAGGTCACACAAGCCTACCAATGGTGCTTACCTGAGCTCCTTGGGGCTGAGAACACATCAGTGCTCAAGAGAGGCAAGAGCGAAGCTGCCCAAGGCCTGGTCTGGCACCCAGTTTGAGTATCAGCTAAGCCATGAACTACATGGAACCTTTCCCTCTCTGACCAAAGTCCCTTGGCTGTAAAAATTAGGATATTGCCTACTGCATAAAACATTATCGCGAGAGGCAGGGGCTGCATTGAAACATCCATTCCTCTATCCCCATCCTAGATCTCCTCATTTTGTTTCTGACTTCAGGTTTGAAATATAAAGTGGATGAAGATTATACCTATTTTTCTTAAAGAAATAAAAA
The DNA here is from genome assembly GCF_943737965.1 of Phodopus roborovskii. NCBI lineage: Eukaryota > Metazoa > Chordata > Mammalia > Rodentia > Cricetidae > Phodopus > Phodopus roborovskii. The sequence continues at coordinate 2,683,967 of NW_026126459.1, read as the reverse complement.
AAATTAAAACTCAATAAAGAGCCAAGAGTGGTGGTTCAAGCCTGTAATCCCCGCCCTCAGGAGGTGAGGAAAGAGAATCTGGCCCCACCCTCTCCCTCAGAAAAAGCTATGAGCTTCTCTTCCATCCACATGTTCAGTCAGCACACCTTCCCAGAGCCTCACTGTGTCCCAGGCACTGTGCTAAGTGTTGGGATGCAGAAGAGAATGCTGCAGTGCTAACTCTGGTCCTGATGGAAGAAGACACTGAAGAGAAAAGCAAGCATAAAGCTCCTGAGGTGTGTGAGAACTACAGTGCATGCAGCCGGAGCGAGAGGGTAGGGGAGACAGTTGTTTTCATACAGTGTGACCAGGGAGGCTTCTCAGAGGCACTAGCATTCAGGTTGGTATGAGGCCCCTCACCTCCAATAGATGCCAAGTTCCCTGCCCAGGCTATCAGGTTTTTCTAAAATGATAGTGGTATGAGGAAAGGGCCAGCCAGTGAAACAGGCTTTGCCCCAGCAGCAGCTCTGCCCAATCCACAAAGAGTAACTCCTGGGGCATCTGGTTCAGAATACCTTTGCTAAATGTGATGGTGTGGGCCTTGCCTCACCTACCACTGTCCCCACTAGAAATGAATGGCCACACTGTTTATCCCACCCAGCACTGTGGGCCATAGGATGTGCCTATCATGGTGGCCTCTGCCTCTTTCTTGGTCTGGATGAAGAAAAGGAGAAGGTGTTGGCTAATGGCCACCAGCCTCTTGTGAATACCAGCCAGTATATGTCTCTGCTAGGGTCAACATCTGTGCCATGTTCTGTGTCTGAAATCCCTGTGTCCATGCATCTAAGTGTATGTATGTATGTATGTATGTATGTATGTATGTATGTATATAGTATGTATGTATGGTATGCATACATGCATGCATGTATCTGCACATGTCCCTTTCTGTGTCAGGGGCAGGTCTCTTTGTGCTAGGGGTGTCTCTGCTATGCCCATAAGATGAAAATTTGTATTTCTTAGTTTCTCCATGTGGCTTAGAGTGAGGGAAAAGGAATCAGGGCAACTGGTTCCTGTCCATAATCACATATTAAGCACCTACTGTATGCCAGACAACCAAATCATAGTGAAAGACCAACAGTTAGAGCCTAGAGCTAGAACTTGAGGGGATGGGCCAAGACTAATACACTGGAGCTCACATATACACACACAAATGCACATACATAGAGACACACACATGCACAAGCACACATGCCTGCCTGCACACACCCTCACACACACACACACACACACACACACACAGAGAGAGAGAGAGAGAGAGAGAGAGAGCAGAGCTGGGTATCTCAGAGAGAGAGAAAGAGAGAGAGAGAGAGCAGATACACACACAATACAGAGAGAGCACAGAGAGAGCACAGAGAGAGAGAGAGCAGGCAGAGAGAGAGGGAGGGAGGGAGAGGCCCCTCACCAGAAACTCACCTCAGCCTGAGAGAGCAACTGAAGCAGCAGGCCCTCCCCAAGGACTGTCAGACCACTAGGTAGGAAGGACACTGACAGGGGGGGAAAGAAACCACCAGGCAGCCATGGTGGGTTACCTGGGGATGGATACACTGAGCTAGGCCACCAGGAGGCATGGCTTCAGAGGTTTGAATCCAGCAGCCTTTTCAGCTGCCTCCCTGGCCTCCTTGTCAATGCTGTCTCCCGAGGTTGTGATGAACATGGAGTGAGCTGACTTAAGACATCGCTTCTGAGCAGCCCGGAGCACAGTAAGCACTCAGAAGGCATTAGCCATTGCAGTTGCTTAGTGTGTAGATTGACTGCGGTGGTACAGAGAACAAAGAGGAGGCTGGGGTGGGAACGGAGCCGACAAAGAGCTGGCCTTTCCAGTCGGCTCCTCAAGCCAAGAGTAGCCTTTGAGCAGAGACCCAGGGGAGCTGGAGCTGCACCCATTACACACACACACACACACACACACACACACACACACACACACACACACACACTGCAGGGAGGGGACACTCACAGAATCTCTGACACTGGCAGGCTCATAGCTTTGCTCTGAGATGGGACACTACCCACCCTGTGTGTGAGGATTTTTGAACAGAGAACACGGTCAGATACTCAGACTCAAGGTTTGGCTGGCTTCTCTGTCCTGGGCTCAGCCAGGAGAGAAGAAGCCAGCTGAGAGGCAGCAGGCCATGAGAGCCAGGATGTGCAGCAGTAGGTGAGTGGGAAGGGTCATGGTAAGGAGGGGGTGTGCTTACCAATAGCCTGCAGGGTATTGAGGGATGTGAAGGAGCTCCAACCAGGATAAGGGGTAAGTGATGCTGCTCTTCTCTAAGGCAGGAACAGGCTAGGTTCCAGGCAGAGACCACAGAGCCACTGAGGCAGCCTGCGCCTGAGTTCTCTCTCTCTCTCTCTCTCTCTCTATCTCTCTCTCTCTCTCTCTCTCTCTCTCTCTCTCTGGTTTTATTTTGTTTTTCTTGTTTCCCTCTCCCCTTTTTTTTTCTTTTTGGATTTTTGTTTTGTTTTGTTTTTGTTGTTTTGTTTTATTTGGGTTTTTTTTCTTTTCTGTTTTCCACTTTTTTCTGCACTTCTGGGAATCCAACCCAAGGCCTTGTGTGCACTAAGCAAGCTCTCTACCTCTGAGCTACAACCCCAGTCCTGGGTTTCTGGTAAGATTCTTCTCCTCACTAGAACATGAAGTTCTGGGAACAGGATCAAGAAGCATCTCCTAACATCCCTTCCTTGCCCAACCCTTCAAATGGGGTCTAAAAAACAAGGACCTTCCCCAGAAGTCAGAACAGTCAGACAGTCTAGCTGTCACATCCTCCAGCAAGGAAGTCTCTCCAGGCCCGGCCAGAAGCCAATCAGTGCAGGGCAGGACAGCATCAGCGTTCCTGCCCTGGCCCAGGCCAGTTCCACTCCATGTTCACTCTTACTCCCATGCTCTTGGCTTTGAGGCTGCTGAATCACAGTCTGCACTTAATAAACACCCACCTCAGGAACCCAGATCCCCAGGAACATGGTGCATCCTGTCACCTAAGCTGGCAGCCCAAATTCAGTGTCTGGGACCCACATGGTAGAAGGAGACTCCCACAAGTTGTCCTCTGATCTCCATCCACTCATACAACACAGCCCACATAGGCTCTCCTCACCTCCACCCCACCCATACACCATAGACAGACATATGAATGGATAGATAGGTAGATAGATTGATAGAAAGGGAGAGCAGAGAGGACAGGCAGATAGGACAAAGATGGATGGATAGATAGATAGATAGATAGATAGATAGATAGATAGATAGATAGATCAGACAGATAGGTATATGGACAGATAGGTAATAGATGGATGAATAGAAAGAGAGGGAGAGAGAGAAGATAGATATAGATCTTTGATTATTTTTAAGGCCCATGAAAAGCAACAGCCACACCCACTCTGGTGTCATAACAGCAGCATCTCCTGACTCCTGGGGGACATGCCCTGCCCCCCCAGGATTCTCCCAATAGCAGCTGAGAAGCTGGCTATACTCCTTCCTGGTCTCTATACTTAGAGCTGGGGAAATTGAGGCACAGGTCCAGGCAGCATGGCCATCAGAGATTCTCAGACAACTGTCTCCAGAACCTAAGTGATGGTCAGTCTCCACATACAGCAGAACATGGAGGAGTGACTGGTCCAGTGCCAACACAGCCAGTGCTGCCCCCCCCCAGTATATCTTCCATGACGCATCACAGAGAACAAATGGATGCTGAGCACTTGACTGTGTCCCCAACCTGACAGTAGCCTGATTCATCTTTGCAGCCACCCTGAGGTAGCCATGGCTGTTTCCCCATCATATATATGGGAGAGCCAGGCAGAGACCACAGAGCCACTGAGGCAGCCTGCACCTGAGTTCTCTCTCTCTCTCTCTCTCTCTCTCTCAACCTCTCTCTCTCTCTCTCTCAACCTCTCTCTCTCTTTCTCTCTCCTTCACTGCCTTCCTCTGTCCCTGTCAGTCATTCTATGCCTCTTTCCCTTTCTCTTTCCAACACACACACACACACACATACACATACACACACACCACATACACACACCACACACACATACACACTACACACACATACACACAAACCACACACACACCATAGACACCACACACACATACACACACCATACACATACACACCACACACACATACCATACACACACACATACACACACCATCACACACACACATACACACACACACATACACACACACACACACCACATACACCATAAAGTGTCCTCAACACACACAAACACTTCACTTACAAAAGCCCCTTCATTTCTTCTGGTCATACAGCTTGTGAAAATACCCATTAGGATTTTCATCTTCTCTGGGCAGTGGCCACATGCTGGGGGTGCCCATCTGTATCTGTGAAACCCACATAAACAGCTTAATATACACAGTTCCTTAGAGTCCCAGCTGCCCATTCCACAACACGGATATGGCCCTGGAAGACCTCAAACTACAGATGTCTTAACCCCCCCCCCTCCGTAAGCATTTTGACAGACCAGATGAAATAGACAGGGATGGATATTCTGGCACTCAAGAGAATACTAAGTGTTACAGCTTGGATGGAAAGTTTTCTGGCACTCTGGAGTAAAGGAATACCACAGGTCACAGTAAGCATAGCGGCTTATAGCCCTGCTCCAGGGAAAGGCTTCCCCAGTGCAACAGAGCTGCTGCTCTGGCAGGAGAGGGCTTCCCAGTGAAGTTGTTACAGGTCAGCTCCAGTTCCCAGAGTGTAACAACTCCATTTTCCTGGGCGAAAGTGTTACAGTCCTGTTCAGCTCACTCAGCTCTACTCTGCTTTGCTCTGGCTCTGATGAAAAGTTGTTACTTCTCTCCTTTGCTCCATTCCTGCAAAGAAAGGTCTCACCCAAACCTCATTCATTTATTGAGAGGGAAGAATCCAGGAGAGTGGCTGCCCTTTGCCAGGGTAGCAGAGAACAGCCAGGCAGCCAGACAGCCACAACTGAACAGGCACAGGATTTATATAGGGCTTCTTAGGGGTGGAGTGTCTCCTAGATTTCCAGGGTGGGGATTGGTTAGATTTCAACCCTTGAGCTCCGAATGACTAAATTTCTTGCTCAGGGACAGGTTGGTTTTCTGCATGGGTTTAGGGTCAGATTTGGCTCTGGTTTCAGGGCCAAAGTTTGTTTCTTTTACTGGTCCTTTTTAGCTTTTGGCTCTAATTTTAGGGCCAGGGTGTATTTCTTTCACTGGCTCTGATTCCAGGGACAAAGTATGTTTCTTTGGAACTGGTTTCAGGGTCAGGGGGGGAGAGAACATAAAAGAGGGAGCCATTATTGGTTTGAAGAGAAAACTGAACCTAAAGAAAGGTCTAGAGACCTACAAGACTGCCGCCAACTAACAATTTGAACCACCGTGGAAAGACTACCATAAATGCCCTTCCCGGATAGTGAGTTCAACAACTAACTTATCCATGGAGCCCTCATCTAATACCTGTTGGAAACAGAAGGAAACACCCATACCTAAATACTGAGTCGAACTAGAATCCAGATGCAGACAGAGAGGACAAGGCCAAGTTGCAGAAACACATAGAGACAGCTGACCTGAACAAGGAGGAGCTGACAGCCCCCAGACTGATAGCTGGGAATCCAGCATGGGACTGACTCAGGCCCCCCTAAATATGGGTCTCAGCCAGAAGGACTGAGCAGTCTAAGGGACCTCAGATAGAGGAACCAGGATGTATCCCTGGTGCACAAAAGGACCTTGTGAACACATTCCCCCCATGGAGGGATACTGCCTTAACCTAGAGACAGGAGAGAAGTATTAGTCCCTACTTCAAATGACCTGACAGATCTACATGCCCCCAACTGGATGGCATTGTCCTACATGTGGAATTGGGGTGGGGGATGGGAGGGGAGGGTGGTCAGGGTGCATGTGAGGGGGCAGAGAGGGTAAAAGGGAGGGAGGGAGGGAAGAAGGAAGGGAGGAAGGGGTAGGGAACTGGGATCAACATGTAAAATAATAAATTAAATTTAAAAAAAAGAAATCCTGCTCACTGGGCAGTAGTGGCACAGACCTTTAATGCTAACCCTAGGGAAGCAAAGACAGAAGGATCTCTGTGAGTTTGAGGCTAACCTGATCTACAGAGCTAGTTCCAGAATAGCCAGGGCTGTTACACAGAGGAAACCCTATCTTGGGAAAAGAAGGAAGTAAGAAAGGAAAGAATAAAGGAAGAAAGGAAGGAGGGAAGGAGGGAAGGAAGGAAGGAAGGTAGGAAGGAATGGAGGGAGGAAGGAAGGCTGCTCACTAGCTGGGTAGTCTTAAACAAGTTGCCTCATTTTTTCCTCTCTAAATTACAGCATCATTGTGATGTGTGTTAGGTTCCCACTCAGGACCCAGCACAAAAGAGTCTCTCTTCTCCAAGCTGTCAGTAAGCACTCACCATCCCAATGTGCTTGTCCTGGTAGGAATTCAGGAAGCTATGAACTATTTGCATGTGTACATGTGCATGTGTGTGCATGTGAGTGTGAATGTGTCTCCATGTTTGTGCACATGAGTGCTTGAGTCAGGTCCAGTTAAAAACAGAGTGCATTTTCTAATTTACGAGTGAATACATCTTGCTAAGGCCTGGGGAGGAAAGCAGCCCTGTCTCCAGGATATGTCCAGTTCCATCTGGGGCCTGCCTGGACATAGAGCTGTGCATGCCTTCAGGTCCCCTGCCTCCATCCTAAAACTGTCTACTCACTGAAGAGCAGTAGTGACTAGTTAGACCATGCCATAGGTAAGGGGTAGGGTTACAAGGAACTTCCTAAAATTCTGTTTGAAAGCCCAGGTCTGTCCCCTTTAATATCAGCACTACAGAAGCAGGCAGAGCTCTGTGAATTTGAGGACAGCCTGGTCTACATAGTGACTTCCAGGATAACTTGGGCTACATAGAAAGACTTTGCTTCAAAAAAGAAAGAAAGAGGAAAAAGAGGAAGAGGAACTGTCCCATAGCTAGCATGTCAACACACACCTATAATCCCTACACTGAGAGACTGAGAGACTGGTTCAAGGCCAGCCTGGGCTACATAGTGAGCACCTTTGTAGAAAGAGAAAGGAAGAGAGTGGGGAGGGAGAGAGATTGAGAGAGAGAAGACAAGGACATAGACATACCTGGCATATTCGCCACCAAATTATACCATAGCCAATCCCTGGGCTTAATTCAAAGGACCCACCTCTTACAGGCCCCAGCTTCCTTTGAAGCCACTGAAGGAACCATGGAGCTACCAGCATCTGGTGGTACAGGTCTGTCATGCTAGCACTCAGAAATTTGACACAGACAGATCGTAATTTCATTGGGCTATGGAGTAAGTTCAAGGACAATTTAGACCCTGTCTAAAAGGTAAAAGGAGAGCTAAGGGTGCAGATCAGTGGTAGGGTACTTCCTTAGGATGTGGAGGGCCTTGGGTTTAAACTGGAACACTTGCCGGGAAGGTAGCCACTGAGGAGATAACTACAGCATCTAAGCAGGCACCTTCTCCCTGGCCTTCAGCTCCACCCCTTCCTGGTCACAGGGAAAGATGAATGACTTTGCAGGGACCCTCAGAATCTCTGTAATCTGGCATTCATTAAATGCCGATTCCCACAAGCAGACACACCAGCTGCACTCCCCTATGTGTCCACTGCCACCCTGCCCTCTATCCCCTCTCTTTATTTTAAGCTAGTTTTTCTACTGAGTCCTGCCAGCCAGGCCTTCCTTGCTTCCTCGTCCCAAGACCCTGAGTATCTCTTTTCCGCTTTCTCTTTGCAATGAGCCTGTCTGCCACCCTTTCTGTGCCACTTTGATCACTCTATGTGTACGCACTAAGGGGTCTCCTGTGTCTCTGAAAAGGCAAATGAAGAAGGAAGCTATAAAAAAGAAGGCATAGCCCTTTGGGCTCTATGACGTACGATGAAAACATATGTACAAGCAAGCGCTGGATATGACAACTGTCATATTTTATAACATATTTTATAAATCTATTACCTGAACTGACTCATTTAACCCTCACAAAGCTCCTTGGAGACAAACCATCTTGTTTTACTGAGGTGTGGACATGCAAGATGACATTCCCTAAACTTAAATAGCTAATAATTGCTACAACCAGACTCCAGCCAAGCTCTGTGACTCTACCTGCCTCCTAATATGCTCAAGTGCCCCCAAGCACCAAGGAAGGAGCTAATAGGTTTCATATAAAGAAGTCAAGGAAGGTGTCACAGAGGAGAAGACTTTGAACTGGATTTTGATAGATGAGTAAAAGTTTGCATAAGAAATGAGAACAGAAAAGACATCCCAGTAAGGAAGCTAATTATGGCATGAAATGATACATCTTAGGAGGCTGGCTTGCCAGGGCAAGAAAACATGGAGGCCAAAAAGCAGGAGGTTGGAGAGGGTGATGGCCAAGTGACAGGTGATGGCCCTGTGTATCAGACAGAGTGCTGAAATCTGGTCTTAAAGATCATGGAGATCCTTTAGGGGACTTTGAGCCAGGCAGGGAACCTCCTTCCTTCCCTTCCTCATAGTGCTGAGCCACCTGGACACCAGAGCTATATGCATTAAGCCCTGAATCCTATGTGCTGGCCCCCCACCCAGGCTCCCTACATCTCCCAGCCCTTCTCCCTCACTGAACCTCTGTGCTCTGTGTTCCATAGGGGCCGTGAGGGCCTCAAGTATCTTCCCAATCCTGAGTGTGATCCTGCTCTTCATGGGTGGCCTCTGCATCGCAGCAAGTGAGTTTTACAAGACACGCCACAACATCATCCTGAGCGCTGGCATCTTCTTCGTGTCTGCAGGTAAGGCAGGGGCGTGCTTCAAGAGGATGGGGGTGTGTATCTCCTGCTCTGACTACAGGCTGTGTCCCAGGGGAAGGTTAGACTGAGGCTTCGGTGCATAGACCCCACCACACACCCGATGCCACATCTTTCTCCTACCACTTGAGGAGAAGGCTAGCACCCTGGTAACTTCCAGGACATCAGGCACACCCCACTTGCCCTCTGACATTCCGGCACATGCAAACTGAGGAAGAGGCAAAGAGAGAAGCACCACGGAATCTACCCTTCCCCAATCTGCCCCATATAGTACCCAGCTACACCCTGGAAGCCAAGGAAGCCTGCCTCTGTGCCCATCATCCAGCCAGTAGAGCAGGCAGGCCTCACAGCCAGCTATCTTACATGTTACATGACCTATCACAAGGGCCTCAGATGCCCAGGGAACAACAAGAACTGTATCATAAGCCAGTTAGTAGGGCTGGTTGCCACCTAAGAGTGCTGGCCATGTCTCCAGTGCTTTCTCTTTCAAGAACATTCACTTGTGTTCCTTCATTGAGCCTTCTCTGGGGTCTTACAGGAGTAAGGCCTGGCCTCAGCCCATTTGCTGATTGGAAAACTCAGACCATGGCCACTGCAGCCAAAGGCTTCCAGCCCCTTGCCTTTCCAGTTGCAGATTGAACATAGAGGGAGCTTAACTGCTCTGTGCTCTATCTGCAGCCTGTTTGTGGAGCACTGGATAGGGAAAGCAATTGTGGGTACTCAGTTACCATACCTATTGCTATCACTACTCCAGGGTACCTCTGTCTGCCTTGTTGCTTTATGAATGGTCTGCATGATAAGATATTAAGATGGGGCCAGCCAGATGGCTCAGAGGATAAAGAAGCTTTCCACCAAGCCTAATGACCTGAGTTTCATTCCTGGGACTCACACAATAGAAGGAGAGAACCAACTCCCAAAAGGTGTCTGACCTCCACACCCAGGCCATGTTTCACTCTTAACGAAATAAATAAAGTTTAAAATTTGAGATAGTAATAGGAAGCTTCGAGGTGTACCCTCCCCATGTCCATTTGCTCATGGAAATGCAAGATCAAGCCCCATCCTCCACTCCACCTCCCCCACCCCCACCTCCTACCCACTCCCACCACCACCCACCTCACACCCTGCCTCTCCTTCCCCTAACATCTCAGGCTCTTCTCTTTTTCCCTCCAGGCCTGAGTAACATCATTGGAATCATCGTGTATATATCAGCCAATGCTGGAGACCCCTCCAAGAGTGACTCCAAAAAGAACAGCTACTCCTATGGCTGGTCCTTCTATTTTGGGGCCCTGTCCTTCATCATCGCCGAGATGGTCGGGGTGCTGGCCGTGCACATGTTTATCGACCGCCACAAACAGCTGCGGGCCACGGCCCGTGCCACCGACTACCTCCAGGCCTCTGCCATCACCCGCATCCCAAGCTACCGCTACCGCTACCAGCGCCGCAGCCGTTCCAGCTCGCGCTCCACCGAGCCCTCTCACTCCAGGGACGCCTCGCCCGTGGGTGTGAAGGGCTTCAACACCCTGCCGTCCACGGAGATCTCCATGTACACCCTCAGTAGGGACCCCCTGAAGGCTGCCACCACGCCCACCGCCACCTACAACTCGGACAGGGATAACAGCTTTCTTCAGGTCCACAACTGTATCCAGAAGGACAGCAAGGACTCTCTCCATGCCAACACAGCCAACCGCCGGACCACTCCCGTATGAAGACAGTGGAACCGGGGGGACCCAGGAGGCTTGGCCCACGGGTGGGGGAGGGACCGCAGCAGCCACGGGGAGACCTTCCACACGCAAAAAACAAACAAGCAAACAAGCAAAAAAAAAAAAAAAAAAAAAAAAAAAAGAGAAAAACATAGCAAGTAAATTTTAAAAAAAGAATAAAATACAAGAGGAACAAAATCAAAACCACAGGCTATGCGGGGAAAATATAACCGAGGGAAAACAAACTTTAAACAAAGCAAGAGGGATAAAATTAAAATAGAAAATAAATCTAAAAGAAAATGCATGATTTCCCATGTACCATTATTTTAACATTTAATAAAAAACCAATTTAAATGAAAAAATAAAAGGGAACCAAGATAATGTAAAGCAAAAAAACCAAAAAAAACAAAAAAAAACAAAAAAAAAAAAACAAAAAAAAGACAAAAAAAAAAAAATGAAGAAAGCAAGAGAGTATTTATTAGGGTTTTTTGTTGCCTTTGTTTTTTGTTTTTGTTTTGTTTTAACTGCAGGGAGAGTTTAAAAATAAAACAAATTCTTTTCCCTTTAACCCCAGAGGAACCTGCCTCCCGGGGAGAGTAAGGGTAGAGACTCAGGGCCCCCAAGGCCAGGGGAGCAATGGTCACTGCCAAGCCCCTGGATCCCTGGCTGGGCCCTGGGATGCTAGGGAAGTTCAATGGCTCTGCAGCCAGCTCTACCCAGCACCAATAGGGCAGTCGCAGGCCTCCAGGTGACCCAAGCCCTTGGTCCACCCTTGTCCTTTAGGTGCCTGGAGGTGGTGCACTTGGGGCCACCCAGCCCCAGGTCCCTAGTCCTTAATGGTCCTTAACCCACTGTGATGACTTCCTAGGCCTTGAGGAAGAAGGGATGACTGCTTGCCACTCATGAAGAAGCCAGATCCCTGGAATCCTCAGGGGGATCTGTTGGGGGTCAGTAACCCCAGCTCCTGTCCTTGGAGGCTGGAGACACCTACCCCCAGGGGATATAGAGCAGCCATCCCTCCTCACCCCTCACCTCAGGACCACTAGATGACCCTGGGGTGATGGTGGACCCCCACACTCACAGGCCCCCCCAGCCCCCTGGGAAGGGGGCTCTTTGACCCTTTGGGGGTCTGTGGACTCAATGATGCCCCTCTGGGGACTCAGTGAGTCCAACAATGACATTGCAAAAAGGTTTCTTTTTACAAAAGAAAAAGGAAAAACAAGTGGTGATTTTTTTAATAAAAAACCACAGACTATAAATAAATGTAAATATAGAATAAGTGAATTTACTTGCAAGAAAATCAAGTAGTATTTTTTCTTTTAATTCTTTTCCAGCTTTAAACTGTGAAAAAAATTGGGGTGGGGTGGGGGGACTTAAAATTTAGCAGGGCACTTGTAAAGTCAAAACAGAAAACAAATATAGAAATCCATTAAAACAAACAAGTAAAACCCATTGGGAGAGATGTGAGCTGGGCACAGAGCCAGAGAGAAAGGAGAAAGGGCCTACCATCTTCCTGGGGACTGCAGAAGAGTCTCTTCTTGCCTGCAAGGAGGTGCTGCTGATGGAGAAAGGAGACAACCCCCAAGCCGTTTCTACCCACACCCACAGTTCCCTAGGCTCATGCTGCTGTAACCACTCATGTTCACACTCAACAGAAACCCTCCGCATCCATCACAGTCAGCGGTGTGGCTCAAGGGAGCAACCTGTGCCCTCCAAAGCCGTGGAAAACCAGCCCAACAACTCCATCACTGGCCTTTGTGCCCCTGTGTACCCCAGACTGTACCTTGACTACATGTGATCACACACACACATGAACACATCACATTCTCGTTCATGGAAGGGCTCCCATCTGTATTCTAGACTTCTTTGTTGTGCGGCCTCTCTAGGTCTTGGTGTCTCAATGTCAGCTAATGGACAGGCTAACTTGAACTCCAAAGGCCCACTCTTAATTTGCATGTGACTTTTAAATCTGCCACCAGCCCAATCTAGTGGAAAATGACCAGAAACAATCAAAGCAAGTCTGGTGACATTGAGAGCATTCCTAAACCTCTCTCTCTCTCTCTCTCTCTCTCTCTCTCTCTCTCTCTCTCTCTCTCTCACACACACACACACACACACACACACACACACACACCATGTGCCTCCTCACTGTGTTCCCCAGCCCCCCCACACCCAGTGTCAAAGCAAAAATTCACATATGTGAGCAACCTATCCTGCCATGAAGACAGGGAAACGCACTGCCCCCAAAGTTCCTCATTTACCTTCCTCTTTTGAATGTTATAACCCCAGTCATAGTAAGGGAGGAGGCTTCTTTGAAAGATGGGTCCCCTGCTGTCTTTGGGGTCAGTGCAAAAGCAAGTGTTCTGGGGTAAAAGACCTCCCTGTGTGGAAATTAATGTTTGCAGACCACTCTCCCAGGCAAGTGTCAGCCCAGATAGGCTTGCACCCCAGAGTGGATTGAGGGAGCACTCAGGTTTCCCCTTCTCCTTCCCCCAAAGTAGCAAAGGCCAGATCAGAGAACCAGGCTAACCATTTCCTAGCAGCCTCAGTGAGAGGATACCCCCCCACCCTGAGTGAGAGCCCTGCTCAGAATCAACCAGCCTCCTGCTTGACTTTGCTACCCTGACACTGGCCCCTGCTCTGAGGGGTCTCTGATGGAACTCTCTGGAATTGGAGGGCATGCTGAGGAAGACATCTATAGCTTCCTGTCTTGTGTCTGGAAAAGGAACATTCTCCTCCCAGGTCCGCACAAGGCAGACCACCTGCTAGTCCAGCCCAGTTCAGAGGAGAGAGACCTCAGGCCCCATGGCTCAGATCTGTGGGCCAGTTAACATGCAGAGAGGTCAGAGCGGCTTCCAAACTGGGCAAAAACTGCACCTAATCCCTCCTCATTCAGCCCTGTCCAAGCCCCCAGCAGATTCCAGACCACCCCAGATCAAGGCTTAGAAACACAGGAAAGGGCCATACAAGTAAGTTCCTCTCTGTGTAGGAACTGTGGCCCCAGCTCCCCCTGAGCTCTGGCCAAGTATATGAGCAGCAATCAAACTTCTTCCCAGACAGTGAGACCTGGGGTCAGGCCACAAAGAAGACTTTTGGGTGAGAGGTAACATCAGTACAGCTGACCAAGAAAGGGATAGGGAGCCTGGAGGGGTGGGGCAATGCTTCCTGTGATGACAGACAGCTCATACCCAGCTCTGATCAATTCAAGAAACCAATCTCCATTTTATTTTCTTGGTGGGTCATTTTTTTCCAGACTGTTAACAGAAAAAAAATTAAAAAGAAGAAACCTAAAAACAAAACAAAACAACAAAAAAAATCCTGGTACATGAAATAAAGATTTTTTTTTTCATAGCTTGGTCCTCACTTCCATGTTCCTTTAATTGCTTGCCCAACTCCTGGCATCCTATTTAAAGCACCTCAGAGCTGCTATGAACTCTCAGAGTTGAGGGGCAGTAGAATTAGATGACATGTGTAAGGTGTCCCAACTTCCAAAAACAAGAATCCCCTCTCTTCAGCATTCCTTAGTGAAATTGCATGCCTCCAGTGATAGGGGCCTTGCCCCCTCAAAAGGTGGTAGAGACAAGTCAGTACCAAGCAGCTCTCTGGCAAAGTCCCTGCTGTCTCTGTCCATCCATTCCCTCACACCCCAGCAACACTGGTCCTTTCTAATGTAATTGTACCCTCATCTTTGAAAGCAGAGCTTATACCATCCTTGAGTTCTCCCTTAACTCTCAGCCCTAACTCTCAGCTTGTCTGTGCAGCCTGGAACAGATACAATGCTGAGGTATGCTCTGAAGGCTTCTTACAGATGAGACTCTTTGGAGGGAGTCAGGGCTGCCAGAAAAATGGGGAGGGACTTGTAGGAAACCCTCAAATTGACAAAGTGGAAAAACTAACAGGGAAAAAACGACCCAAAGGGTTTGATCTTGACCTTGGAGAGAGGCCTTGTATGATGGGTGAAGAACAGAGCCAGTGTCGCAGAGCATGGAAGGAGGGCCTTCAGTGCCTCTAAATGTGAATTGAATCTGTTTCATTTGGTTCACTTCTCACTTTAAAATCTGTGATGTCAAACAGGTTTAGGAGAAAGCAGAGGTTTCAATCAAGTCAAGACTTAGAATATAAACCAAAAAAAAAAAAAACTCATTGGTACACAATTGGAGTTTGGGGGCATTCTTTAACCATATCTCTTTTACCCAGTTCTGGGGACCAAACACATTACCCCATGAATGCTAGGCAAGCACTCTATCAACTAAGCCATCTCCCAACCTGATCACCAATTTGACCTACCTGCCTGCCTGTCACCTTTTTTAATCTGTTGCCCTTGACCTAGAGGCCAGATGGATATGCCATGGGTACAGTAATGAAAAGGAAAGCAAAGCCAAGTTGGCTTATGGTGGAGCTATTAATTTGCCACCAGAGCTCCAGTTATCTCACTGACAGACACATGAACACTCCTTTGTTAACATGGGTGGCATTCACTGGCCTATTTTATTAGTATTACTGGAAGGGGGACACACCGTAAGTCCAGCATTTACATGGTTCTAGGGATTCAAACTCAGGTTTTCATGTTTGTGTTTTATCCACTGTTTACCCAGTGAGCCACTGTGTACCCACTGAGCCATCTCTCACCTGGTTATCTTAATACTATCATTTAGAAAGACAAGACAGGGCAGAGGAAGGGGGTAGAAGTCATTGTAGATGAACCACAGTTCATCACCCAGCTCTGGGGAGTATATAGCTCCGGATGCTACAGCCCCAATGTTGATATGAATAGGGTAGTTGACTGTGCCTAGAGACTACCAAGAGGTCTTGATGAGGCAAGCTACAGTCTAATGTTAAAAGAGGGAGCTGAGACAGCATCCAGCTCCCAGGACTGGGGAGGAAAAGGATGAAGTGAGAGCCACACCAACCCAAGAGGAGCAAGGTCCCACACCCAGAGGCCCAGAAAGGTCTATAGGAGGATCCACCATTCAGAATGGCCTGCTCAACTCAGCCCATAGAGGACACATTGTCAAGCCCCACCCTCCATAAATCCCAGGCTCTTTGTGGTTCACCCTGAATGAGTATGTGATCCAAGGCAGGCTCACCAAAGAAGGCTCAGGAATCATAAGCCAAATGCCAACAGCTATGAATCAAACTGAGAACCTAGTAACATATTCTCTCTTGTCCTCACCACACTTCTTTGTGGCAAGGGAACACAAGGTTCATTTGGAGAATTCTTACCCTACAGGGTCCTATGCCTCAATAAGAACAGGGGCAGTCCTGACTCCAGCTTCTCTACCCCCAGCTTACCCTCCCTCTAGTTCCCATCTCCACTTAACAGAAGCAGGGTACCTTCCCATGAGGGACACTCTTCAGGCTCCTCACAGCAGCCACTTCTAAAACAGCTCTCCTCTTGGAGCACAGATGGAAGCCTGTTCTACAGGACCTTTCCAAGCAGAAATTCAGAGAGTCAGGCTCCAAAGACGAGCCTAGAACATGGTGGGGGCCTCAGGGAAAGAGCATCTCCATAGCCAGAAGTCTGTCCTCTTCTGCACTAGGCAGGGCTAAAGCAGAGTCCCTGAGGCCCAGCAGAGCTCCTGGCTACCTACCTAGTAGTAGCTGAGCCTCACTGTTTTCTTCTTTGTCTCATAAGACAAAGTCTCCTGTGGCCCAGGCTGGCCTTGACACCCTATGTAACCCAGGATCACCTTGAACTTTTGATCTTGCCTACCTCCAAGTGTACCACCACTGTGTTTATATGGTTTTTAGAGCTGGAACAGGGGCTTCATGCTCTCTAGGCAGGAGCTCCACTGATGCAAACAAGCTATATCCCCAGCCTCCCTACGGCTTTTGAACAGAGATCCCAACACTAAAAACCCAGTCTCAGGACTCTGACTCCAGTAGGTCCAGTCAAAGACTACAGAAATTTCTGGGAAGTCCTGTCTCTTGTTGATGAAGCCCCCAATTGGAGGCCAGAGAGAGAAAGTCACATGTCCAGCAAACTGGATTTAAGCAGTCTAGGGCCCTAGCTTCTTGCCCCCTCAACCCTACTGACTATCCCATCGGATAGAGGTCTGAGGTATACTTCCCTCCCCCTTCATCCCCACGCCAGACTGGTTCCTTTTCTGTACCCTTCCATCTGCATGGCTACCACCTCTCAGCACATCCATACAGTAAGGCAGAGCTGTCTCAAAGAGTGTCAAGGCCAGCCTAACAAGGAACATCAGTTTGAACCAGCTTCCAAGTGACAGGTACAAAGATGTGCCCAGCCACCCTCCTGCCCCACTAGCACAGAGGTTCTGCATCTCCTGGCTAGCATGCAAACTTCTCTCAGCCAGCCACAGACAGGACTTGGCCCTGCCTACCACTGGCAGTTCAGACGCAAATCCAGTCCTCAGGTATTCAGCAGACTTACACAGCTCCTGCAGTCCAAACATACACATCTCCTTCCCCTCCCAGCTCAGATGGTGCTACACAACTTGGTAGCTTAATGTGGCCCTGTGGAAATGTTCACACCACAAAGGCCAAAGAGTAGAGTTTTTTTTTTAATGAAGAACCAGTAGTTAAACATTTACCTAAATATCACTGCTAAAATCCATACAGGCATGTTTGTATATGGGCTTAGTTATATATACCTTAGAGTCACAACTATACCGCAAAGTACATGTACATGTGTGTGCATCCACACATGCAATTGTTCATGGACATCCTACACACACACACACACACACACACACACACACACACACACACACATTCTGGAATTTAATTCATTCATAAAAGCATGTTTGCCCAGTCTACGAGACTTGATCTTGCTCCCATGGGAGCAGACATTTGCTGTGACAAGGAGAAAAAGGAAAACTGGCATGGGATAGAGGGTGCTCCTGGCCACCACTCATGATTCCCTGCACTCCTTGTCTCTGTTGCCCACTGATGCATGGAGGCAGGCATGGAGACCTCACTATGTCACAGAAATCGAGATCACAGGACGCGCACACACACACACACACACACACACACACACACACACACACACACACACCATACATCAAGGGTATGTGACTATGTGTGCTGTACTCCTAGAATCTGTCAGGACAGACATAAGCAATGTGAGGGCAGATGGCTACAAGCTGTCTCTTAGTTTCTCCTCTCTGTTTCTCTATCTCTTTGCCTCTATATCTCTCTCTCTGTGTGTGTGCATTGTGTGTATGCAACACTCCTCCTATTTCTCAGCCTCCCTCTCCTGTGTTACCCAGAGGGATAGAACAGTACAATAACACACATTGAAAGAGAATTACATGGCACAGTCTGAGTAGTTCAACAGTAACTGTCTTTACCCTGGAAAGACTAAGAATCCAGTAAAAAAACAGTTCATGAGGCTGGGTGCCTCAGTAGTCCCAAGCTGATTATGAAGGCTGGAGAGCTGCTGGTCTTCAGTCTACACTGAACTGGGTGTCATAGACCTTTCATCCCAGCACTCCAGGGGCAGAGGCAGGTGGATCTCTGTGGCTTCAAGGCCAATCTGGCCTACATAGAGTTCTGGCCCAGCCAGAGCTATACAGCAAGACTCTGTCTGAAAACAAAACAAAACCTACTCCTCATTTAGCCCACATTAGAAATGGGAGAAAGTTGATTCTGGTCTCAGCAAGCAGAAGTAGAGCAATGAGAAATTCAAACTTGGAGCAAAATACAAATGCAAGGAGACAAAAAGCAAAGCTGTTTCCCTGCTGGGCTACTACATTTAGGGTCTCTCTACGCAAACAACCTTATGGAGAAAACCCTCATAGCCTGTTTCTCTTAGTTGATTCCAGATCTAGTCAAGTGGACAACCAAGATCAGCTATCCTGTCCCCACACACATCCGGGGTCTCCTGTGAATAGCACTGGAGCTGAGACACAGGGTGTGAGGGTGTGAAACACACAGCAGTATCGGGCAGATGCAAGTGGTGATCAAGAAGCAGGGAACAGTGTAGGACTTGAATTAAACCACAGTTCCTTTCTCACTCAAAAGTATCCAGTGGCTCCCCAGTACCCTAGCAGTACAGTCTTCAAAGTTTCACCTAGTTGAACTACCACTTGTTTCTTGTTTTTATGTCAGTGTTGGGGATCGAAACAGAGCCTCATACATGCTAGGCAAGTGCTACATCTTCAGCCCACATTGGGTTTATTCTGTTGTTTGTTCGTTTGTTTATTTGTTGTTGTTTGTTTTTCACAACAGGATCTTCCTATGTAGCTCAAGCTGGCTTTGAACCTGCCTCGCTTTCCCACATGCTGAGATTGTAATCATGTGAGCCCATGTCCAGCCTGTTACCTATTTTGTCATAGAACTGGGATTTATTGGGAAGCTACAACATTCCAGGCATTGTCAAACTATCTATTGTCACAGCTCTGGGAAGCAGACACTATATCCCCTTTACAGAAATGAAAACTGAGGATAGAGGAGGCCAAGTAACAGGATGGTTACTTGGTGGATTCTGGAGCCCTTTGTCAAAGTTCAGACCAGGTCATTCCATATCCAAGCATGGTGGCACACATCTGCAATCCCAGAACTCAGGAAACTGAAGCAGGAGGATCAAGAGTTTGATGCTGCCCAGCTTGTTTCCATGAAGATGAGAAAAAGAACCCCTCTTTGGATGGGAGTAGTGGTTTGCATGTGAGACACAAAAAGAGTGAATACTGGCTTCAAGGGTCATCACCACACCGCCACAGGCAGAGCAGTCCGTGGAGTTGGGGGAAACCCATGGTGTGCTCTGAACTGCTGGCCATCCATTGAGTTGAAGGATGAGGAAGGCAATTCAGACCAAAGTAGGATGGAGGGTTCAGGGCAGAGGAAGGGCATGGGCAGTAAGAGTGATTGCTGTACAAGCACTGGGACCTGAATCCTCAGCACCCATGTAAAAGGCTGGGTGTAAGGGCAAGACAAATGGCTCAACAGTTAAGAGCACTGCTCTTACAGAGGACCAGAGTTCCATCCCCAGTACCCACATCAGGTGGCTCACAAGCAACTATGTCCAGCTCCAGGATATCAGTCATTCTTCTGTCCTCCACAAGTACCACACTCATGTGCACAAACCCACAGACACATAAACACATGTACATATAACTAAATAGCTACATGTGGCCTCACATGCACCTATAAACCCTATCACTGGGAGGGGTGTCAAGACAGGACTATTGGGGTTTGCTAGCTCTAGATCCTGTCTCTGGGATATAAAGCAGACAGCAATAGAGTGGGACATGCAAAGCCCTCCTCTGGCCTCCATGCACAAATATGAGAGTGCACACTAGCCCTCACATACACATACATATACATGCCACACACATATATTCATGCACAATAAGTAAATAATATAACTAAATTTAAAAGAGCCATTGCCCACAACACAAGAGAGAAAACCACCTTGGAGATTCCATACAAACTTCCCAAGCCAGAGGCAGAGCCAGATCATAAGAGAAGGAGGGTCAGACATGCTCACATCCTGTTCCTGCAGCTCATAGTTTCATTTAAAGTATTTCCTTGTGATTTGTAACCATCCATCTTCAATTCAGCCTCTGCTCACTTCACTCACATCTCACAGAAAAAGACACATAAATCATGAGGTAGAAAACACAAGTCATACAGAAAGAGAAAAGAAGTGACATGACGAAGAGTACAAGGTTCCTAACACACAAGGCGAAAGGGGAAGCATCACAATTTCTGCGGAGTTCACTGTCAAAGTCAACATTTTAGAGGTTTGGTTGAATTTTCTGGGAAAGAGAGAAAACAACCATAACATAAAAAAGAACCATTTATGTAAAAGTTCCAACTTGTCATCAGGAAACTATTCACAATAACAAAAACCAAAACAAAGAAAGACCAAAAAGGGCCCCAGATAGCCATCAGAATGGACACCTTAGAGTCTTTGTAGCTCAGAGAAATGAGTCCTTGAAGAGCAGCAATTTCTTGACTTTTGAAAAAATGCAGGAAAGAGTGCCAAGTGGAGAAGAAATGTCTGTCTGAGATCCATAAACACATACACACACACACATATACACATACACACACATACATATACACATACACATATATAAACACATAAACACATATATACACATACACACACATAATATACATATGCACACACATACATACACACATATATACAATGCACACACATATATACACATACACACACATATACATATACACGCACATACACATATACACACACATACATATACACACACAGAGACAAAGAGCCCTGTGTGATATACACACAGGACAGCCTCTCTGAGCTTTCCTTTCCCATGGCTCAACAATCTTCATATAGCATTAGGAGCTGGGAGGCTCAAAGGAGACACCAAAAGTGAAAGTTTCCAGTTCAGTGCTTGGAGCTGGGAACATGGATCAGTGCATAGAGACCTTACCCAGCATGCACGAGGCCCTGGACTTGATCTCCAGGACTACAAAAACTGTGGATATGTGCCACACATCTATGATACCAATACCCAGATGTTCAAGTTTATTTTCAGATATGTAGAGGGTTGGAGGCCAACCTGGGCTATATGAGACCCTATGAAAGACAGAAAGAGAAAGAAAGGAAAGAGGGAGAAAGGAATGAGCAGGAGGGAAGAATACCATAGCATGAAATTGCTGCACTGTCCCCCTGTGCCAGGCACATATTTAACCACTTTAAGTGTTTGCCCTGATAGCAATGTTACACAATAGCTCTTAATATTGCTCCCATTTGTAAAATGTAGTTCAGAAAGGTTAGGTCACAGGTCCAGGTCATACAGTAAGAGAATGGTGGCCCTGTAATAATAAGCCAGGCAGGCCACTGTTTCTGGAGCTTACATCTTCACAGAACATCAGCTTTCATGGACCACAGGAGACTGTACCTCTCCAGGAGTGGTCCCCTTGCCCTTTTGCTTGCCTTCATCTCTCAAGTCATGTCCAGTCCTCATCTCTGCTCATCTCTGCTTGACCTCATCTCATAGCCCTTCACTGCCTGAACCCCAAATCCTGTCCTACTGGCTGGCCTCTCTCCTACATCAGTTATCGCCTATGGGGTTCATGAAGGCCAACACTTTTCCACAGGACAGCCCTTTAGAACCAATGACTTGTGCTAAAGAGACCCACAAATGGGTTAGCAGGGGTGACAGTCAGAAATAGCTGTGAAGGATGGTGAGGCCCATTGGCCCCTCCCTGCTCAGCATATGGCAAAGCCACCAGTCTTACGAATTCAATAAAGGCAAAAAGAATTAGTTGAACTGAACTGTGTTGAATCTAATCAAACAATGTTGAGTTGCAGGATGGGTGGATGGATGAATGGATGGATGGACAGACAGAGCATGATGAACTGTGAAACAGATGGACACAAAGATGTCTGGGAGCAGATTTGATGACTACACCTGGTATGACATTTGGTGACTGCAGGGACAGAGGACAGAAAGGCTGCCTGAGATATTTGGGAACCAGGGCTTGTAGCTTGGAGATGTACTCACATTTCCTCTGGAGAAAGGCAGCAAGGGTGCTTCCAAGTTGTGTGTTCAGTGGGAAGCTGAGGAAAGTGAGGGGTTAACAGCAGGATGGCTCCCCAGCCAGCTTTGCTCAGGGAGACAATGACAGATTACAGCATGTCTTCATACTAATAGCACTGCAGCATCTTCCTCCTGTAGCCCCAGCCAACTCCAACCCTAGTGGATCAATACCAAGAGCCAGTGAATGCAGAAGGAAGGGACCTGGAGATCTCATTGCCTGGAACTGGTGTTCCTTGGGACCAGAGCTCTGTCCCATTTGCTTCATGGTGCTATCACAGTGTCCAGCAAGGAAATCCTCTCCAAAAGTTTGCTGGGTAGAAGAGCTGACCTCGGGCCAATGCAGAGACCTCACAAGGTTGTCTTCTTGGCCCCAGGTCCGCATCTCTCCAGCCCCAGGAGGACCCTGCACACCACACACACACACACACACACACACACACACACACACACACACACACACACAAGCCAAATCTGCTGGTTTAAATCACCACTTTAACTTAATTCCATGTCTTGTGCTTGTCCTTGGCCTTCTGCTTCCAAATCTCTTCCTTACTTCCTGTTCCTAACCATCCAATAACTTAGGCCTCACTTTTTCATGTTGAGGCAGGTAACTGAGCCAGAGAAGTGAAGCCTCACCCTCTGAGCTCCTGTCTGCAGTAATACTCATGAACATCCCTTAAGGGATCTCTGCTCCCCTCCTTCCATAGATGAGGAGCTAGGGTTCAGAGTCACCCAGTGCCAGAGATGGCCCGAACCCAACAGTTCTGCCTTCAGATTCCAAGTTCTGAGATTACAGGCATACGCCATCACACTCAGTCTTATGTGCTTCAAAGGATGGCTTTTTGCATATTAGGCAAATATTCTACCAACTGGGCTACAGGCCTCCCATATCATCTTCACAGCTCCAGATCTTTCCAGAAAGGACTTAACGGGTCTTCTATGGTTCCATACCCAAGGAAAGCAAATGGACTGGATCAAGGCCTCTAGACCCCAGAGACTGCTTGGGGTCTTTCTCCACAACTGGTATCTTCCTCTTCTGCCACCAGATGGTCTCCTAGGCTGTATCACTCATGAATAAAACCCAGGACTCACTGTAATCCAGAAAACCATTGGGCAAGGGCCAGGCCATACCTCCTGTGTGTCAGGAAAAGTAGGAAGACATTGGGGAAGCAATTTTTCTTTAGAGACAGACAGAGAGAGAGAGACAGAGACAGAGAGAGATGCCTGGGGAGTCCTGGAAGTTTGTGGAAAGCAGTCCCTGACTGCCCCTTTCAGTTCCCCTATCCCATCCCCTGGCTCCCAGCCCCCACCTCCATAAATGGTACAGGAAAAGGGCCATGGGCTTCTGCATGGCCCTGACCTACCCAGAAGCCTGTAGAAGGAAATGACCTGCTCAGATTTCCCATCATGCTCTGAGGCAGTCCTCCTGGCTCCTGAGATGAGAGATCCAGAATGTAGCCCAATAGGCTAGAATTGCTCCAGGTGTCCCTGTTAGACTCACATCACAGCCAGATGTCCTGGGAACTCCACAGAGGCCTCATCTCTGTCTCAGCCCCATTCAGTATCTCCAGGCCCATCAGTATCTACCCTGTCAGCCACCAATGCCAGACTACTATCAAATGCATGCATATGGATTCCCAAACATCCATACCCACCTCTGCCCTCCATCCCACCTCATTCCTGAGCCCTATCTTTGTCCAACCAGAATTTTTCCATAACACTCTTCAAAAAGCCAAGATGGGTACCCTATAGGATCCTCTCCAAGGTCTGTCTAGGACTCATCGTTCACGCCCTCTAGTTACCTTCCCACTCTTCTTCCAATAAAACTGCTAGAGGAAGGCACAGGAAAGGTAGTAGTAAGAGGGGAGGGGGAAAGGATGGACACACATACAGCCATATACACACACCAGAAAATTAAAACCAAAGGAGAAAAAATGAACAGATGGACAAGTAAATGGAAGAGTCCTTGCCTAACATGTTCCATCTATTAGGCTCCATCCCCAGCATATCTCTATCTGTCTACCTTTTATCTATTCTATCATCTATTCTAGCTATAATTCATTCTATCTGACTATCTGTCTGTCTGTCTATCTATCTCTCCCTCTCACTGTCCCACCTCCACCAGTGGGACCTTTGCAAACTTGGACAACTTCCAGCATCAGAGCCTCAGCTGGCCAATCTATAAAGAGGAGGTTGTAGCACAATAAATAAAAAGTTCCAGAGACAGATATTGGGGTTCAGGCTTCAAGCTGAAGATCAGAGAAGCAAAGCAGTCAGCCACTATCTCTTACCTTTACCTCAGCTCAGACCAAAGGGGCGATCCTCAAACTGCTCCTGACTTCACCGCTTCTCAGATTCATTCAGACTGCTATGCTCTCCTCAACATGGCTAGAGACTGAATCTCAGATTGAATGCCTCTACCTTTTATACTTCTCAAATCCTGGGATTAAAGGCATGAGCTCTGGTTCACTCTCTAGTAGCCCAGGGTGGTCTTAGACTCACAGATCTATCTACCTCTTGATCCTGAGTCCTAGGATTATAAGGTGTATGCCTGGCTTCTATGGCTAACTAGTATGGCTGCTTTGCTATTTTGATCTCCAGTGGCTTTTAATTAATCATAAACAATATATCACCACAGGAGGTGGGATCAGTATCTGCTTGCTGACCCTCAGATGTATGACGGACATGCTTTGACTGCTCTTTCCTGGTCACACACATGCTTTCCTCTCTGCCTCCCTCAGGCACCTTTCTTTCCCTGATGGCTTTCAAACTTGCCTCACCCTTCCTCTGTGAGGTTTCCTCCTGCTCAGGGACTAAGACCAGATTGTAAGAAGTTTGTCCCAAACTGACTGTCAGCTACTTACTCTTTGTCCAGGAAGCTATGGAGCACTGGGCTCTGTTGATGCCACTGTATTCCTATTGCTTTGTATGGAGCAAGCCCTCAGAGAATGCTGGTTGCACAAATGAATGGATGGATGGATGAATGGATGGATGGGTGGATGGATGGATGGATGAATGGATAATTGAATTAATTAATTAATTAATTAATTAAGCCATCCTGGCCACTCCACTACCAGCAGCCTTTGGGAACCAAATTCCAGTGACTCACCAATGCCCTATAAATTCTATGTGGAGAACAGAATGACCTCCTCTTTGCAGTCTTTTCCACCCGCTGCAGCCCAGGGTTGCGTCTCCCAGCCAGCACACCCAAAGAGACTTCCAGGCTGGCAGAGGCTGCACTTACACACCACACTACAGCTCAGAAAGGCTGAGCACCTGGCAGGGAGCCCATACATGCTCACCCCTGCCACAGAGGTTCTTCAAAGCCCTTGATCATGAACTGTCCTTGTCCTGTACCCTGAGGCACACGTGGGCAGATGTGTGGAAGCACTCTGCTAGCCTGATTCATCTGCTGAAGACCATGTGCCCTTCACCCTGAGCCATCCTGTCACCTCTCTGTGCCTCCGTTTACTCCTCAAAAAGCAGTGAGTGAAAAAGAGCCTCTTCTAATAGACTTGAACTGCATAGCTGATGGAACCAGCTAAGCAGAAGAGCTGATAAAGCAGGAAGCTCTGTACCAATGCTATTGCTCATAATGAGATTATTTATATGTGTTAACACAGCAGTCATAAACAGACAGTGGCTCACTTTTAAGGATATCTGATGCACAGAATTGAAGCCCTAAAGCTGTGTTTTCCTGAAATTGAGCAGCAGCACCATCCTGTGGCCACAGTGTAGAATACAAGGACCTAATGATGGACACTGCTGAGGTACCCAGAGGCTACCAAGGTTCCATCAGCACAAATACAAAAAAAAAAAAAAAAAAAAGTCAGTCTCATACAGACCTCTTCAGCCCCTCTTCAGGTTGTTTTTGTCAATATTGAGACCATTTACCTACATTAGGGGCAAAACAGCACCCAAGGGGCAGCCCAACCATATGCTTAGGTCTAGCCAGCCCCTGCAGAAAGCACTGTTCATCCTCCACCTAAGACTTGTCTCTCCCACTTGCACACTGTGTGACCTTGAATACCATGACATTTAGCTCTTGAGTTTTGTTGTTTTGTTTTCTTTTTGAGACAAGGTCTTGTATAACCCAGGCTGGTGCTGAACTCAGTATGAGATTATCTTGAGCTTCTGATGCCCCTGCCTCCCTGCCCACCACTAAGTGGGGCATCACTGTGCTCAGCCTCCAGCTCTTACATCAAGTCCCACTAAGTACATCAAGTCCCACTAAGAGGGACTTGATGGGAGTGTGACACACAGAAGCAGAACCTGCCTGTGGTGCTGACACCCGGGAGGATCAATTCAAGCTCAAAGCTAGCATGAACTACATAGTAAGATCCTATCTAAATACACAGACCAAAGAGTATAGCATGGGTTCACTTCCCTTGTGCACAGAGCCATCTCTCCCAGCACAGCTTTGACCTTGGTGCCTCCTACAAGAGGGAGCCCAAAACCCTATCCACAGCCAAGCTCAAAGGACCAAACATGTTTTTCAAGGTCCACACCTAACAAAAGGCTAAGAGGGGCCTTTCAGGCAGATGTAGGGGTGGGGCCCTTTCAAGGCCCAGCAAAGGTGACTCTTTTCCAGGTGTCATAGTGACTGTCAAATGTCTAAATGTCCACAGACCACTTTCTCAGTATTTGGTCCTCGTCCTATCAGACCATCAGAGTCCAAAGACCTATTGGCACAGGAAGATGCCAGTTCAAGGAGAGGAAACGGTTAGTCAGAGGTCACACTGCAAGTGAATGACAGGCACAAGCCTCAAGTCCAGGCTCCTAGACCTTCCAATCTCTAAGGAACCCAAAGAGAGGGCAGGCAGGGCTGCAGCCGCTCCAGCAGCAGCTTGTGCATAGAAGGCTGTACAGCCACAAACAAGCCATTGGCCTCTGTGCAGAGATCTGTGCCATCTCTGACTTTGTGTCCTTGGTCCCTCTCCTTGAGCCATAAAGAGGAGGATGTTCAGCAGCACCTGCAGGCTTTATGGAGCAGCAGCTGTGGCTTTTCTCCCTTGAGGAGCTTCTGACTGCCCCGGCTGGGTTACCAACCCTCTCACAGCACCCACAGCATAGCATTGCAATTTATCTGCTAATCCCCCAGACAGCCAGGGAAGGAGCATGCAGAGATATAAGAAAGCCTGAGCCTGGAATGATAGGAAGTGATAGAGACTGTAGCAAATATGTAAGCCCAAGGATGAGAGGACAAGTCCTCTTCAGAGGTCAGGAAGAGCAGAGCAGTATGACCAGATCTTAAGGGAATCCCTTAAGTGGCACACACCTTTAATCTCAGCACTCAGGAGGCAGAGGCAGGCTGGTCTCTGTGAGACCAGGCCAATTGGTCTAAATGGTGAGTTCCAAGACATCCAGGGAGACCCAGTCTCCAAAACACGTGAGAGAGAGGTGGGGGAAGAGACCCTAAATGTGGCTTTATGACTCAGAATTGAAATGTAAATTAAACATATATTTCATAGCTGGGAACATGGCTTGGCAGTACAGCACTTGCCTCCCATGCACAAGACCCTGGATTCAAGCTCCTGTATTACAAAATAAAACAAACAAAATGTTATAAAAAACATATTTCATGAGGTACCTTGTAAGTATCACCTTCCCAGCATGGCCATGTCTCCTCCCTAGACTCTGGGCTGCTGGGGAGAGAGGATTTGAACTAAGTTACCAGCCACAACTGACAATGACTGCTTTTAGAATCTAGCCCCAGGCAAAGCTCTGCCCAGGCTCTTGTCAGCCCTTTGACCTGAACTCCAAGTCTGCTTGCCAGGTATCATCTTGAATAGTCACAATCCTCTGAGGTGATTCTCGACCCATCCCTGAGCAAGGAGAACTGTGATTCTGGGTGTTCTACAGACCATGTCATCTGCCCAAGGTCATATGTCTATTGGAAACCTGGGTTCAAAGTCAGTCTGACCCCTCACACATCTACCTGTACTGCCTGAGAAGACCCTCAAGCAAAGACTTGTAGTCACTTGGCCCCAATTAGAAGGCTCTGCACACACCTGTCAGGACAGTGGGAACCAGGTTCCAAATCACAGCAGACAGACCAGCGGGGTGCTGTTCAAAGCAAGGCTGTGCTCCCTCCCAACCCAACACCACCCAGCCAGATAAAGCCAACAACAGTTTGCCTTTGTCCTCAGGACCCCTGAGGCCCATTTCTAATAGCAAAAAAAAAAAAGAGAGTGTGATGTGGGAGAAGGAGCTACAAGGAGGCCTGGTTATTGCTCACCCCATAGAAACAAACTCTTTGTAAACTAGCTAAATGGTTCTGAAAGAAAAGGGGTTTCTATTTTGTCCCTGTTGTCAGGGCTGCAAGCCCTGATATATCTTGGGCAGAGCAGAGAAGTGGATGCCTCAGCACTTGGAGAGATGCCCACAAGACAGGAAGTGGGGAGGATGGCTCAACAGGTGCCTCTCTATTCTGAGCATGGTCCTGTGATGGGTGAGTGTACATCCAGCTGAAATAAAAAATAACTTTCAATACCCATCACTGACACAAACGGCCAACAGCCTCCTTGCTTCTGAGGACAAGAAGTGCACTCCAAGGCTCCTTTTGGCTTGGCTACTTTGGCAGTTTTGCTGCTGTGGTAATCCCCACCCCCAGGCTGAGATAGGCTGTTGAGCCAAAAGCTTCCCCTAGCATGGATGCATCCTCCCACAGAAAGGCTAAGGACTGCAGCTCTCTGGGGTGTCCTGAACCCTAAGTCTTCATCATCTGAAAAGAGAAAGGACTGTACTTGCCTCAGAGGGACAGAAGCGGGCTGGGGGCTGGGAGATGGGAAACAGAGAGTCTCAAATGAAGTCTTGTGGCACAATTTGATTTAAAGATTTGAATTCATTCTTAAGGGTGTGTGTGTGTGTGTGTGTGTGTGTGTGTGTGTGTGTGTGTGTGTGTTTGCAGTATATATGTGGAAGTCAGAGAACAACTTATTAGGAATCAGATCTCACCTTCCACCATGTGGATTCTGGGATCAAACTCAAGGCATCAGGCTTGGCAGCAATCACCTTAACCTACTGAGCCTTATAGTCAGCCCTAGATTCTTCTACTCAGTTCTTTGGACGGCAAACATTTTTCAATGGGCTGACCACATCATAGGTGAATGCTCAGTGAGCCCCATGCAGAACTCCATAAGTCTTGGTGTTTTCTTCAGCAAAACATATAAACATTCAAACTCTGTGAGATTTGACATAAACTCTAACCACTGACCAATTCACTGCAGGGCTGTAGCCAAATGCTTGCCCAGCCTTGTGAAGAACTCCCAGCATGAGAGTCTGGGAAGTTTAGCCCTGTAAATGAGTATCAGCCTTAGTTATAGTGTGCCTGGTGTCTGCTGTACCCTGACTAGCTGGACTTGAGCAAGGACATCCTCTCTGAGCCTGTTTTTTCATTGAAAAATGACCCTGTGGTTTTAAGACATGAAGAGGAGGCTCATTGGGAGTAAGACTATGCACATCAACAATCCCTGCCTAGTTCACTGGTCTCTTCTGACTTAGATGTGCTGTACTCAGCTGTTTTAAGCTCCTGAGACCTTGGCTTTCCCACCATGATGGACCATAAGCTGAGACTGAGCTAAAGTAAGCCCACCAGTGACAATACTGTAGAACCTGGTGTCTGTCTGCATATGAGACAGAGCCTTTCAAATCAAGCATATAAGACACTGTCATTCTGACTAGACCAAGAACCATGACACCTAAAGGGATAAGAGCTTCCCCAGACACACAGGGCTGCTGGGGTCAAAGGGTCAGGTTGAGTGCAGTCACACATTTACACTCAGTCACACATTTACAGACAACCAAACCAATGATTCTTGGGGAAAAGCCATACTAAATAACCCTAAGTAACACCTCCCACTCCACCTGCCCTCCAGAGCCTTGTACCTTACCCACCATGACACCTTAGTTCCTTTCCCTGTGATAAAATACTCTGGCAAAAGTAGCTTCAGGAGAAAGGGCTTACTTTAGCTCAGTCTCAGCTTATGGTCCATCATGGTGGGAAAGCCAAGGTCTCAGGAGCTTAAAACAGCTGAGTACAGCACATCTAAGTCAGAAGAGACCAGTGAACTAGGCTATGTTCAGTGCTCTTTTATTGCGGTAAATAAGGATCAGGATAAACAAATAGGCCGAATAGATGTTTATTCAGGGAGAAATAACTTACAACCTAGACAGATGAACACCAGGAAATTCAACCCGATCCTCTCCTGTCCGAGTCACGCCAGAAAGAGAGAGCGCCTTCCTGGCCCCCTCCAACCTCCTTCCTCAGGTCACCTCCGCCCATCGCTCCACCCCCCCAATGGGCGTGGTCAGTGCTACAGAAGGACTACCTCACTACAATTCCCCTTTTAGTCTAAAGAAAAGATTTAGGCTTAATACAAAACTATATACAAAACAGTGAATAACAAGTGTGCTCTAAGAAAAGGAAAATCGAGAACAAAATGACCTACATATCTAGTCCTAGGGTGAGGGCATAATGGAGTTTACAATAGAGTTGTCCTAAGCTGGAAAACGTAAGTCTAGTACCTAATATATCTAACTAGGAAGAGAGAATAATAGTTGTGATAGTTTAATCTTCAACCTCATCAAGACCTGAGAAGGAAATTAACAATACTAGAGTAGACAGGAAATGCGGATGGACAACTTCCAAAAGGTGCAGCAAGGACAGAAACAGCAAGCCACCTGAACAGTCACCCTAGGTCTCACAGCGACGTTGGTACACCCAGATTTGGCTAAGGCCAAGAGAACTTGACAGACCACAACAACAGCAGGGAAATAGAATGGCTGTCTTACCCTGACTTGGCAAGGTCAAGCAGTCTTCTATATTTGTCTCCTGCAAGCACATAGGACTGCATGTCCAAATCAGTGGTCAAGGTGGGGGCAATTCTATGCCCAACAGGCCATTAGCTGAGGCGAGATTGAACTCCAGCAGGAGCAATATCAGTGTCCAACATATTTTCGGGAAAGTGCACGGTGCTGTCAGGAGCAACAGTGTCTCATGTCAATGGAGTACTAATATTAAAACATTTAAATGCCATGTTCTGCATGTCTATGAAGTGATTGAAGATTAAGCATCTATATCTGACTAATCTCATAGGTACAGGAAATGTGAGTGAAGATAATCTGTAATACTCGGGAACTTAGCTAAAAGACTGATTAAAACTTTCCTGAGTAAAGCAGGAACAAATACTTAAACAATATAACTATTTACATATACCTACATGTAAATCCCTAAAATAGAGGTAGAGTATAAGTGTCAAGACAAGAGGTAGAACTATAAAGGGCAGCAAGATAAATATCCCAAATTGTATCAATATACAAAATGTCTTGAATACAGGAAAAGTATACATACATAGAATATGGTAAAAAATAATGTGCATAAATATTATAAGTGGAAACATTTAACACAATATAACAAAATATAAACTTAATTTTACATAGCTTACCACATAGGAATACATAACAATGTAAGCTGTAAAATACTATCTCATTCATACTCAAATTCTCAAGGAAATAGGCTAATCTACTTATATCCCATCTAAACCATACCTTTACCCACCATTCCCTATTCCTGTCTAAAAGATAAACCCGAGTGTAAGCATCACCCAATCCCAAATAACTAAAACCAACCCAAAGACGATGACTATTATCCCAAAATTCCAAGGGTAGGGAAAGGGGGCGTAGTCATATTAAGATTACTTCCTGCTGAAATGGGACGATGATTGCTCCAATGGATCCTGTAGGAAGAAAATTTTTAGCAACCAAATTTCTCAACAGAACTGGCTGTGACATATGTAGTTAGTCACTGTGTGGCAGAAAATTCTTGACTGTAGTTCTATTTGAAACTGGCCAGGGTGTAATAAAAAGGTGCACCATTACAGCTAGCTAGTCATGAGTTGTCTCGAGCAAAACAGTCTCAAACCGGTTTTAGGGTGATGTTTGTAGTTCCGATGCATCAGGTTGAGTCAAGTGGAAATGATGATGTGGGGCCCCATCTTCTTTCCGGAAAGTTCAAAGACTGCTGTTAGGAATCGTTATTATTCCTTGTGGAAAAGTTACACATCAATATTAAAGTAAAATTTTCAAGTTTTAAGGTATGCATTAGGGAAAGACAACAATAAGCATTAAAAGTATGTGAGAAAATTAGGATTTCAGAGAGAAAATTGCATAAGATATGAGTCCCCAGATTTTGTTTTCTTCTGCCTTACACCAATTGGCTTCTTGATTTAAGGCAGAAACCATGAATTTAATCTTAACAACATGCTTGAATTTAGAGAAGGAAAGCCAAATCCAACTCCAAAGCCAGCATTGGTTTACAAAATTTGGGACTTCAGGAATACTAGATAGTAGAGAGAAATAGATTTCTATATAGAAATAGTTTACTACAATTAAATATTTTTTTTTACCATATATCAGATTCTGCTTCCTTAAGTGATTGTTTCTGAAGAGCTGTCTTCTCTTCTGTAGGCACCTACATGTTCAGTGTCTTTTGGCTGTTTGATGATAGGTTTTCTCTGTTTTCCTGTAAAAACAAGAACAGAACACTTCCCCTACCTTTGAGAGGCCTCCGCACACCTCATAGGACCTAGTTTGTTGGATGACTTGTCATTTCTCTTCATTAAGATGTTTCTCTTGTTCAACTCGGATCTTGATTAACTTAGATGGTATCCATAGTTTTTCTTCTCCTGTAGATACAAATGCAAAACCCCTACCCCAACGTAACACATATCCTGCTTTCCATTCTGAGGTCAGTACATCCTTGAAATACACTGGCTGACTACCTCACTACACTCTTTCTCTGTTTTATATAGTCCAGGATACTCAGCCCAAGGGATGGTCTCACTCACAATTAAGATGGGCCTTTCCACAGCCATTAATATAATCAAATAACCCATAAGCATGTCAGAGGCTCATCTCCCAGGTGACTGGAGATTATGTCCAGTTGACAGTTAACACTAACCTCCACACACTGATCTTCATTCCTTTCTTTGCTTTGACTCTGGAAAAGCTTTTGACCCACATGTGACCTCAAGAAGCTGAGAAACTGCAGAGGCTACAAGGCTTCTGGCTCTGAAGTCACCAGAGGTCTGCATAACTGTCACAGACCACCATGTTAAGGAAGCCCAAATTCCCCACATGGAGTCCACACACAGGCAGACTCAAGACAAAGTGGAGAGAGAAACATCATCATCTTCCAGCTACCCCAACTCCATCACTCTAACCCAGCAGCATCAGAGACCCCCAAGCCAGAGCCTACCAGCCAACCTTCCCCAGACCCCAGAGACCCCAGGCCAGAGCCTACCAGCCAGCCTTTACCAAGGCCCAGAGATCCCAAGCCAGGGCCTACCAGCCAGCCTTCCCCAAGCCCAACCCAAAGGAACTGAAAGACCAGGTCAGGTTTGCTGCCATTTCAGTAGCCAGATTTTGGAATGGTTTATTGAATAGTGTGAACTTCTCCATTCTGTGACCAAAATCCTAACAGAAACAATGAAAATGAGGATTTACTTGGAGTCATGATTTAGGAGATATGGTGGAACATCCCCATCCTCACGGGAGGGTGGGAACATGGGCACACAATGGCAGTCCAGGAGGCAGATTAAGCTAGCATGAGATAGGGGAAGATATGACCCTCAAAGTTACACTCAGTGACCAATATCCCACCTCCTAAAGGTTTCACAACCTCCCAAAATAGTTCACCAACCAGCTGGAGAAAGCATCCAAGACATAAGCCTGTGGAGGGTAGTTCAGGTTCACACACTAACACACAACAGATAGCAGAGCAGAGCCTACAGTGACCATGTGTCATGAGAATTTCTTCCATGGGGAGATATAAACAAATATCTATCCCCTCCTTATAATGCTCAGTAACAAACAAAGTATAAATCCACCAAAGTCCACCATGAGGAACCACTGAGTTTAGTGGCCTTACTTCCAGATCATGGAAGTAGGGTTACTTCCAGAATTATGGGTAACCCCAAAGTGGCCACACCACCAGAAAGCCACTCCCACCCCTTAACAACCTTCCACAGTCTATATAATCTAGCACCACCTGAACCCATGGAGCCATGGTCAGTTAGGAGTGAATTACCTACTGCCCAGGTATAGGAGAGAGCAACTGGACTCTCAGGTCCAATGACCCTTCCCACCTCCTCCTACATAGTTAACAGGCAGGATATCAGGGGTCTCCTACAAGTAGTCACAGCTGCTCTGGTGCTCAGAAAGGAGCACTCTACACATCACATCCCACCACTGACATCTTTTTCTAATACAGTTATTCATAGTGGCCCCCTTTTCTCTTCAACATGTTCTAATTTGGGTGATAAACTATATGGTCACCCTTCATTAGGCCAAACATTCCCTTCACAATCAGAATGATAGAGTCATGACATACCTTAAACACAAAAGTTCAAGATATTGATGCTCTCAGGTCTACCTATGTGGTGAGTCCATGTGGAAAGCCGGGGCTTGCCCATAACATGGTAGCTTTGAGAGGTCAGGTCACTCCTATAGCAACTTCAGAACTGGAAAATGTATTACCTGCTGCCCACCATGTAGCATCAGAAATCTGTCAGCATTCTGCTATTCCAAAACTAAACTCTGATTTCTTGAACCCTGGGTATGAGACAGGATGAGGCAAGAGGGAGGAGGGTGATGAGAAAGGGCAATGGGAATGAATATGATCAAGGTATGCTCATGTACATGTGTGGGAATGTCATAATAAAGACCATAATTAGACAAGTAATATACACTAGTTAACATTTTACATAAAAATTTCAAAGCAAGAGCCAGGCATAATAGCTCACATCTGTCATCTCTGCACTGTAGAGTCCAAGGCAAAATGATTACAAGTTCAAGGCCAGTCTGAACTACAGGAGTTGACTCAGCCCCTAAAAGTGTTCAGAAGGTCTTCTTCCGTTCACCACACAAGCATGACACCAACAGGACATTCCCACACAAACCCAGAGTCCTCTTCCCTTTAAATTGCAGTCCCTGAGCCCAGCCTATAGGAAAAAACTTGGAATCCTGTTGACACTTACAGTAGAGTCTGTGTGAGAGAAAGAGAGAGACAGAAACAGACAGAATCATGTCAAGGCCTCCTCCACTAGAACACCTGGTAAGGGAGCTTTAAAGTCTAAGGCATTCACAATGGCACATGCCTTTAATCCCAGCATTTGGGAGGCAGAGGTGGGCAGATTTCTGTGAGTCCAAGGCCAGCCTGGTCTCCAGGGTAAGTTCCAGGACAGCCAGGACTAACACGGAAACCTAAAACACAAAAAACTGAAACAAACAAATAAACCTGCCATCTAATTCTGCCTCTGCTCCCAGCTCTGTGAGCCATATACTCAAATGTTGGGAACCTCCTTCTGCCTAACACTAATAGGAAACTTGCCCATCTTACAGAACTTTCATTTTTTTTTTTAAGTCATTCATGAAAGGCACCTAGCACCCTGCCTGGCATAGTCAGTCAGCATTCAGTAAATGTTACATCCTTCCTTGAGGCACTGGAGGTTCTCATTAGAACGTGCACTTTTTTGTTGTTGTTGTTGTTGTTTGGTTTGTTGTTTGTTTGTTTTCAAGACAGGGTTTCTCTGTAGCTTTGGAAGATATCCTGGAACTAGCTCTGTAGACCAGGCTGGTCTCAGAGATCTGCCTGCCTCTGTCTCCTAATTGCTGAGATTAAATAAAGGCATGCACCACCACCACCCGACTCTAGAACGTGCACTTCTACAGCACAGGATGGAGATTCTTGCTCCCAGATGTGACTTGTGGGGACATATAGGAAGGCCTAGCAGGCTCTTATGGTCACTTCCATCTACATGGAAGTTCTCTGAAACAAGAATCAGCTCTGTTCACCATAAAACACAAAGGATCCTGATGCAAGGCATCACTCTTAGCGATGTGGGAAGAATGCCTCCTTGCCCTTGGACTCCAGTTCTTTCATTCCTTTACTTAGTCAACAAACCCTTATTAAGCCCCTACTCTGTACCTAAGGCTCCAAGTGCTGCCAGAGACATGTGACTCAGTAAGTACTCAGACAATATGTCTTAGTTAGGGCTTCTATTGCTGTAAAGAGACACCACGACCACAGAAACTCTTAAAAGGGAAAATATGTAATTGTGATGGCTCCCTTACAGTTCAAGAAGCAAGGCAGCATGCAGGCAGACATGGTATTAGAGAAGGAGCTGCAAGTTCTTACAACTTAACTCACAGAAAACAGGAAGTGCTCTGCCTCACTAGGCAAGGCTTGAACATATATGAGACCTCAAAGCCCGCTTCCACAATGACACACTTCCTCCAACAAAGACTATGCCTCCCAATAGTGCCACTCCTTTTGGGGGCCAATTTCTTTCAAATTACCACGTAATACAAATGTCAAAAAGACAAGACACATGAAGATGAGAGTGTGGAGAGAAGGTACCTGCCTTGTTTGCCTATCTTCAGCTCTTGGTCAATGTCAGTTTTTAAAATTATTTTTTAATGTGTATAGATGTTTTGCCTGCACGTATGTCCATGCACCACTTGCATGCCTGGTGCCCCCAAAAGCCAGAAAACAGCATTGGATCCCCTAGAACTAGTGTTACAGATGGTTGTGAGCCACCATGTGAACACTAGGAAGCAAACCTGGGTACTCAGGAAGAGCAGCCAGTGATCTGACTGCTGAACCATCAGCCCCCAAATGTTACTTCTTAGAAGGAGACACCTTTCCTTCCACCTCAGCCTCCCTCTCCACACACCAAACACCCCAAGTGGATGGAGTACACACCTTTCAGTTGCTGGAAGAAATCCTGAAGGACTGGGTAGAGGTCTCTCACTAGCCATGTGAACTTGAGTAACTAATGTACCTCTCTAATCTTCTTTTGTCCATGTGATCAGTGCTGGATGTGGTGACACACACCTTTGAGGCATAGGCAGGTGGATCTCTGAGTAGGAAGCAATCTTGGTCTACATAGACAATACATGCTGTAATCTTGGGGATAATTGAAACACAAGGTTTTAGCACATAAATCCCTGTGCTAATCTTAGCACATACGAAGTTCACTACTCAATTACCCAAGGAGATTGTGAAAACTCTTTAGTGAAAAAAGCCCCAGTTCCCAACTTCACACTTTCTGACAAGAATGTAAGCTTTGAGCTGATGACAATGATATATGCCTTTAATCCCAGCACTCAGGAGGCAGAGGCAAGTGAATCTCTGAGGCCAACCTGGTCTACAAAGTGAGTTCCATGACTACACAGAAAAACAGTCTCAAAAAAAAAAAAAAAAAAGCAAAAAAGAATGTACTTTTGTTTTGCGAACAAGTTTTATATAGCCCAAATTGGCCTTGAACTTCAGGCTGAAAATTACTTTTTGTTTTTGTTTTTTGAGTCCTTGATCATCTGATCCTCCTTTCTCTACTTCCTTATGTGCTGAGATTACAGGTATGTGCCTACATTCCTGGTTAACACAGTGCTGGGGATTGAACCCAGGGTCTTGTACATGCTAAACAAGCACTCTACCAACTGACACACACTCATAGGGAAGAATGTGAAGACCTTAGGGGAATCTTTTTTTGTTGTTTTGTCCTACTTCCTATCTCTAAAAGCAGGTTCTAAAGGTCTTTGGTCCACAAAACACTTCTTGGGCACACTCTACAATGCCACTGCACAGGAGTGACACAGACTGCAGAATCAGAGTCTGGAGCAGGAGGCAGGAACACCATAACAGAACAAGCCACATACTGAGCAGAAAATGAGGAAGGAACCTTCACATCCTTCTCCATATGGAGAAAGCAGAACATCTGGGCTAGAACAGGGGAAAGATGTTTAAACTCTGACACAGTAGAGGCTGTAGCAGATGGCCTCTGGGATCCGCAGCAAAAAGGAAAAAGACACAAAAACAGGAGAGACATCATGGAAGCAGTTCAGCAAAGATACAAGTCTCCTTGTATTTTAGGACACATCTCAATTTTACATTGATTTGGGGTCTTGCTATAGAGCCCAGGCTGGCCTTAGGTTTGGAGCAATCCTTTTGCCTCGGGTTCTCAAGTGCTGGGAGTTCAGGGTTAGCTTAGGCAATTTAGTGAGACCCTAATTTTTAAAAATGTTTTGATGTCAGTGAGACAGTGCCTTTTCTGGGAACCGTCTCCAATTTCACCAGCTCCTGTCTGGCATTATAATCCTCCTGCCTCAATTTCAGACTACAGGGACCTCAGGATGGAATGCCACTTCTGGATAGGAGCCAACTCTTAAAGGCACACAGGACCAAGGCAGTGACAGTGAACCTTCAGGGCAGAAAGAACAGCAAGCGTAGGGCCTGCTGAGAGGGAAATGAGAACAGGTCATGGTGACCAGAGCAGAGGCTGTACAGAATAGCAGGGATCGAAGCGAGAAGGTTGCCAGGGATGTCAGGCCACGGAAAGCTAGTTTATGTTATGTTATGCTTCCCTAGGAAGTGCTAGTTGTGTGGGAATACGTTTGACCATGCTGAGGAGCAACCCACCAGGAGTATAAAGAGATCAAGCTCTGAGGGGAGATGATACGGTGACAGGAGATGGAACTCAAGATGCGGCTGAAATTAGAATACAGACAGGCTAGTCATAAATGGTGGGTAAACAAAAGGCACTTTTTGGGGGGGTGGGGGTTGAAATAGGTTTCTCTGTGTAGTGCTGGCTGGTCTGGAATTCGCTCTGTAGATCAGGCTGGCCTCGAATCCACAGAAAACCACCTGCCTCTGCCTCGTGAGTTCTGCGATTAAAGGCATGCGCCACCTAAAATGCGCCGGGCCTATTTTATTTTACTTTCAATGAGCAACCAGAAATCTCCCTTGAATAATGAGGCTTGAGATCTGTGGAACAAGGGTTTGAGCCCTGGCGGCCATCTCGAAGTTCTAGCAGCCCGGACCACGCAGTCACTTGCCACCCCTCACCCTGCAAGTAACTGGCACCGGTAACGAGCGAGGCCTTCTGCAGCGGAGGTTCAACCCGACCAAGAACCAGACTGGAGCCAGCGAGAGCCGCGAGGCATTGTGGGAGGCAAAAGGGCCGAGGCAGCCGCGAAGCATTGTGGGACACCGCGGAGCTGACTCCTGCTCCCCGCCCCAGCTTCCCTCGCACCGCGCGCCGCCACGTTTCATTTCTGAACCGTTCTAGGCGACCCCGGATGCCGCTGACGTAATCACCCCCACTCTTGTCTCGCACCTCAGAGGATAATGAGGACATCAAGCCAGGAGCCGTGACAGACTTCCGGTTGTGTCTTCGCTTTACGGCTCGACGTTTTCCGCTGACTAAGAAGGAAGTGGGAGCGCTTTTACGACAGCGCTTGTCGAGGTTTACGGCGCCGGCTCTTGCGCGCGCAAGTTTCCTCCTGTCCTGGTTCCTCGGAGTATCGAGGATATCGCAGTCTCTGACCTGTGCCATCTGTCGCCATCTGGGCCTGCGGAGCCCACTGCAGGTGAGCGGCTTGCTTCGCAGAGACCTGCGGACCTCTCGAGCCAACCTGGGCTAGGCCTGGCTTCGGGGGTCTCCCGGAAGAGCCTCTTTACGTCCTCTCCTATCGTCGCTCCGGGGCGGGGCGGGAATCTGCCTTGGGTGGTCCCAGGCGCGACCCTGTTAGTGCAGGACACCCCACACGGTGTGGAGCCCAGAGCCGTGGGGACGAAGTACCCCCCTCCGGGGGGGCATTGAATGATTTCCGTCTCTGCTCCGAAACAGGCGACTGAGAGGAGTATGCTCCACTCTGCCGTGAAGCCGAGCCCAGGAATTCATGGCTCCGTCTGTAGTGTCCACAGTGAGCCACATCGTATTGTCCCATTACAGCTGTCGTTTTAGTTTTCCCCTATCAGTTACTTTCTGGCTCACATGTGCAGAAGCCAAAGGACTCCAAACCCCTGCCTATCCGGGAAGGTGATGCATATCAAGCCTTCAACTATCTTCAACTTGTGACAACTAAAATTAAAGTTGCTTTTGAGATGGTAATGTGGGTATAGCTTAAAGGCCCAGGTTGTCAGGCTGCCCCCAAACTACAGTATAGCTAAAGAAGGCCAGGCTTAGGCAGACAGCCCTGGAAACTGTTTTGAGATGGTGGGCAGATGGACTGCTTGAGTTATCAGAGCCAACTTTCTCAAAGATGATGGTGTGAGGGAGCAGTGTTTCATATCTATCCAGCACAGTACCAGTACCGACACTTTGCTGGTGGCTTTTTATTTCCTACTGTTTGAAGGCCACACCCTCCCCCAAGTTCTCTTCCTACAGCTTAGCATAAGTTCATATTTGGGGATGAAGTTCCCAAGAATATTCCTGTCACCTAAATATCTTCAGCTTCCCTATGGTGGAGAAAGGAGGAGAGATTACTAAACTCTCTGGACATTGAACATTGTCAGGAGGTTTCCTTTCTTTTTTTTTTTTCCTTTTGGTTTTTTGAGATAGGGTTTCTCTGTGTAGCTTTGGCTGTCCTAGAACTTCCTCTGTAGACCAGGCTGGCCTCCTGAGTGCTACCACCACCCAACTCTGTCAGATGCTTCTTGTGGATTGTACAATGCATGTTTTCTGTTTGTTTGTTTGGTTGGTTGGTTTGGTTTAGTTTGGTTTGTGATGGGAAATGTCCAGGAAACCACTGGATTGTACAGTTATATTGGTTTTTACTTTTCTAAAATGAGCCTTGGCTTTACATAGACTTCAATTCCAGAGCTACACTGCCTGAGTTCAAATTTTTAATCATCCAACATTACAACTTTTATTTCACTGTACCTTTATATTTTCCCCTGGAAAATGGGGACGGAACTGGCCACTGCCCCCACATGATCATTAGAAGGGTTTAATGAGTTAGTGAGCTATGCTATAAGAAGTGAGAACATTGTCTTGGTACTTGGGTTTATATACACTTGCCACTTTTGCAGCCATCTCTCTGGCCCGGCCCTTGCTGTTTTTGCTCTAAAGTTTCTTATGACCTGGGTCACCTAGGAATGCTTTTCCCTGGCTGCATGCACTGTACAGGATTTGTGATGATGGAAAATTGAGAGACACAGAAAGGAAAGTCAAATTCCAGGACCCACTTAAGGGACTTGGGGATTTTTTTTGGGGGGGGGGGTTGAGACAGGGTTTCTGTGTGGTTTTAGAGGCTGTTCTGGAACTAACTCTTGTAGACCAAGCTGGTCTTGAACTCACAGAGATCCGTCTGCCTCCCGAGTGCTGGTACTAAAGGTGTACGCCACCATCACCCGGTTGGGAATTTGTTTTTGGTTTTTTTTTTTTTTTTTTGTTTTGCTTTGCTTTGCTTTTTGCTGCTTTGTGTGAGTGCCAGCACATGCATGCTGTGGCATTCACTGGAGGTCAGAGGACCACATTTGGGAGTCAGTCAGTTCTCTCCTTCCACTTTGGTTCCTTCTTTACCTGCTACACCATCTCACCAGCCCAGGGGTCTTTAAAGTGCTCTGTGCCCAGGTATTTGTGTATCTTGAGTAGTAACTGTGTGGCATAGTAACTATTAAGACTTTGATAGTGCAGCGCTCCTTACCAGCAGGAAGTAGTTTGGAAAGAACGACACCCAAATTCCCAAATATTGTCTATAAATGTTTTCATTTAAATGGACTTGGTTATAAAAAAATAAATAATAAAAATAAAAAAAAAGGCTTTGACAGTGGTCCCTACACTGTGGTTCTTTATTTTAGAGCCTGGGCTTAGAGAAGTCGGGTATTGGGTGCCTTGGTGAAGGTGTTTTTGAGGGAACTCATCTCACTTTTACCACATTTCATGAATCTGAGATACCTTTATCTTATGTCACACTAAGAAAGAAAAGACATGACACCCCATCAAGCATAAGGCATGGCCTCGTTTCAAAGATATTCACCAAAAAAGAATATGTCCTAGAATTAATGAGACACAAGAACATGTTGCTGGTGTCAGCAGCATTCTGAGTTTTAAGTGTTCTTAGAGAAGTTTACAAGAAAGCCCTGTCCGTGCTGCTCGAGAGCCCAGGGCTCTGCTGTGTGTGCCTCTGTAATGCAGGGTCAGTGCAGCGCAGGGTATTTGGAACTCAGTGGCCTTTCCTCATAATACTGTTCATGGTGCTTGTTTTTGAAGGTTTTAGACGATGGCAAAGTTCATGACTCCTGTGATCCAGGACAACCCGTCGGGCTGGGGTCCCTGTGCCGTTCCTGAGCAGTTTCGGGATATGCCCTACCAGCCTTTCAGCAAAGGAGATCGGCTGGGGAAGGTATTGGGTTCCTTCAGCTGGGGTAGATACTCCACAGTCCCACTTCCTTTTTGCTCTCTTCATGGCTATGCTTCCTTTGGGGACACCAGCTGAGGAAGCCCTTGACCTCCAGAATGAGTCAGAGGAGGGGTAGCTATGTGCAGAAGCATCAGAGGCAAAGCTGATGACTTTTTTACTCTGTCTCCCTTACTATCTTGGGTTTCTGAGTCAGCAGAAGCTTGTTCACCTGACCTCTTGTCTTCACGCCTAACAGGTTGCAGACTGGACAGGGGCCACATACCAAGACAAGAGATACACAAGTAAGTATTCCTCAGTGAGCTATCCACATTTAAGCCTTGGGAAGATTGTTGCTTTGTTCAATGAGCTCCACACTAAAAAGGAGTGCTAATGATAGTCCTTGGGGATATATTCTGACCATGGTTTTGGAAATACTCCCTAACCCTAACCCTGACCCTAACCCTAACCCAAAAGTCAAATTCTTAATTATTGTAGGGGTGATAGCCAGACTCCTGAACATACATTGAGTATGCTTCCATTTGCATTCTATTGCTTGGGACTTCCTGAGGCCATCAGTCAGGGACTGTAGGCTTTAGGCCCTGGTTTTAAGATTCTGGTAAAGGAAAGTACTTTTTTTGGTACCAATTACATGGTTGCAAGTGGCTGCCTAGACTGCTAAGTTAAGGTAGATGAGGTCAGAAAGAAAGTCTATTGTGGTTGATGATAGTGTCCATGGCTCCGGTGATGGCAGTGGTGGTGCACTCAGATTCTTACTTGTATCAGGCAGAGGTGAAGTGGGTTAGCTTGAGATGCTTGGGCTCTCTTGGTAAGTTCTTTAAACTCGAGCTCTTAAAACTTAAATGTGTGTATGAATCACCTGGGATCGTGTATAAATACAGGTTCCCATCTGTCATGTCTGGGCAGGGGCAGTGAGTCTGCACACCTCAAGCTCCTGGTTGTGGTCCCCAAAAGTGTTGCAGGTCCCAAAACCATGCTTGAGAGAGCAGTGCTCAAGGCTGCCATGCACATGCGGTGTGCAGCCTGTAGAAAGCACTTAGCATACACTGTCACATTTACCTGCAGACAAGTACTCCTCTCAGTTTGGTGGGGGAAGTCAATATGCCTACTTCCATGAGGAGGATGAGACCAGCTTCCAGCTGGTGGACACAGCCCGCACACAGAAGACTGCCTACCAGCGGAACCGGATGAGATTCGCACAGGTAGGCCACGGGCTGGCAGCCTAAGCACCCGCAGCTCTTACCATGAGACTTTCTGGTGACCAGCTTTATAACTTGTCCAAGGATGTTTTGAAGGGGTTTAGATTTCTGTTCACCATAGGTCAGACATCACACAGCTGTGCTAGGAACCTATTTCCTCACTTAATTGCAACATGCAGGCTTTGTTAATTAGGTGGTTTGGTTGGGTGCTACATAAAGATGCAAACGTAGCATCTCCAGTAAAACTAGTAAGCTCACACTAGTGGAAATGAGTCCAAGCTAACACAAGTGCTTCTCCCCTTAACCCAAATACTGTAGATGCTATAGAGTAAAAGAACATAGAGAGAAACTTGGGACTTAACACCCTAGACTTGCTCTCAAGATACCAATAAAGCTATGACTAAGAAAGTAACATGGGTCTCTTCCTGCTTCCCAGCGGAACCTCCGCAGAGACAAAGATCGCCGGAACATGGTGCAGTTCAACCTACAGACGCTGCCCAAGAGTGCCAAGCAGAAAGAGAGGTAAGTGTTTGTTCCTGCCAGATCAAAGCTGTGTTCCCAAATGGGATGTATTCAGAAATCGTGAACCCAGGGCAGGGATTGGCTGTCTTTCATTATTGGGGGTAACAAGCAACACCAGGTAGAACTGAAGTGGCTCTGGGTGCCTACTTCCAGGCAGCACCTTATACACTGTATCCTGTGGGTTCTTGAGGCTGAGCACAGTGGCCTCTGCACCCTAGCCAGGGTTGCCAGTAACTGGACTAAGGAGACCCCTACAGTTAGTTCTGGGGGGGATAGTGTGTCTCTGTTGTCACCCCAGTGTGTGCCAACATGCTCTCTTCATCTCTAAGCCACCATTTTCTATCCTGGTAGTAGCCAGGAAAAGTACTTCAATTCAGCTAGACAAAGCTACTGAAAACACAGCATTCTTTCTGTCTTTTCAGAGAACGAATTCGCTTGCAGAAGAAATTCCAGAAGCAATTTGGAGTAAGGCAGAAATGGGACCAGAAGTCACAGGTAGAATTCTTTTGGGAATTGATTATGTTTGTTTTCTTTTTATCTCAGAGATAGGAGTCATACAGTGCAGTTGTGGTCTCTAGTGTACTCAGTTACTGTGGGCAGCTTTAGACCTGTGTCCCTCTTATAAAGAAAGCTTGTGCCCTTAGGCATGTCCTGTCCTCCCCAGTCATAGCCAGCACTG
This sequence comes from Phodopus roborovskii, assembly GCF_943737965.1. Lineage (NCBI taxonomy): Eukaryota > Metazoa > Chordata > Mammalia > Rodentia > Cricetidae > Phodopus > Phodopus roborovskii. The sequence goes on along the minus strand of NW_026126459.1, from coordinate 2,639,357 downwards.
CTCTTTGCTGTCTCTGGATTTCCCTGATGTGTGCATTTCATATAAATGGAATCATAATCTGTGGCCTTTGTTTAACGTGGTATTTTTAAGATATGTCCCCTAATACTAGTAACTTGTACTAGCAAAAGACTGTACTAGTACAGTCTTTTCATTTTTTTTCCTTCATATCTGTTAAGGATTGTTTCTGGGCACCCTCAAAGAAACTAAGATTTGTGGGTACTGACTTTCTTTTGCATAAAATGGTATAGCATTTGCATATATCATATATGCATCCCCTCATGAACTTTAACTCACCTCTGGGTTATATGGGTTGAAAGTATCACTTTTAATCTCAAGTGGTCCTCCTGCTCCTGGAATATTTTCAGTTCACACATGACCCTGGGATACAGAACCCACGACTATAAAACCTGCATTTACAAAGAACTGGCTGTACTTCTTATTGCCAAATAGCATTTCTTTATATAGATTGCCACATTTCCTTCAGCTATTCACCTTTCAACTTTGGCACTGTTAGGAATAATGTTAGCACCTTCGTAAAAGCTATGAGAATAGCAGGCATGAGCAACAGTGGAGATTGGGCTAGGAGTATAGCCCAGCAATGAACTGGCTGCCTTGTATGCACAAAAATATGGGTGCATTCCCCAGTGCTGTAAAGGGGAAATGATGTTAAAATTGTAAAAGTTGTATTTTGGTGAAATTTTGGTGCTTGTTGTGTCAAAAACACGTAGTTGATGCCCTGAGATGTCCCATGTTGACTCCCTGATCCCTTCAATGAACTTCTACAAGTCACAGATACTGCCTAAAATAAAAAGCCAAGACCACATACACCAATCCCAGCACTCAGGAGTTCAAGGCCAACTGGTCTACAGAGTGAGTTCCAGGACAGCCAGTGCTACACACAGAAGCCCTTTCCCTCAAAAAACCCAGCCAAGACCATAATGGTTAAATAAAAGCCCTTCCTGAGTATACCTCCTTTGCTCAGTTGTTTAAGTTATGAATTTATTTCCCTGTTTTATCTACAGAAACCCCGAGACTCTTCAGTTGAAGTTCGCAGTGACTGGGAGGTGAAGGAGGAGATGGACTTCCCTCAGCTGATGAAGATGCGCTACTTGGAAGTGTCGGAGCCTCAAGACATGTGAGTAGCTTCTTTGCTGCTGCCCACTACACTCAGGCATATGGAGCAGCTGGGTTCTATGTCTCCTTAAGCCCTAGCAATTCCAAAGCAGATTTGTTCTAGTCTCTCTCCACCCTGGTATCTTCACAAAAGGTCAGATGGTCAGTCTCTAAGTGCTTTAGATAGAAGGAGCATGACAGATCTTTAGAAGACTTCATACCGTGCATACTCACAGAGAGCAAGGGTGTCGGGCTAAGGCAGTGGGGTGCCAGTGCCAGAGCTTTAGGCTGAACGACCACCCACTGAGGTGCCTGTATGGGACTGTTGCTATGTTCTGGTGCTAGGACAGGAAACAGCTGGTAGTGAAGATTTGCCTCCTTTCCAAGGAGGTTGATTCCATCTCTTTCATACATGTTAGGCTTCTGGGTGAAGATTCTTTCTGAGACAAGGCACTCACATGTATCTGAGTCTTAACTCAAACTTGCCATCCTCCTTCCTCTGCCTCTCTAATGATGAGATTAACAGGTGTGCCTGCTGTACTTAGTAGATAAGACTTCTGATTCCACAGCATAAAAGAGAAGTAGGAAGGATCTGTCTTGATTTTTCCCTCTTTCCTCAGCGAGTGTTGTGGTGCACTAGAGTACTATGACAAAGCCTTTGACCGTATCACCACTCGGAGTGAGAAGCCTCTGCGGAGCATCAAGCGCATCTTCCACACTGTCACCACCACAGACGACCCTGTCATCCGGAAGGTGTGCACCCTCTGCCCATTCTTAGGAATGTTATTGAGACTCCAGAAAGAACAGGTTGTGAGACATGCACATGTCCCTCAGTAGTCACAGGGGGTTGATTCAGGACCACCCCATGGATACCAAAACTCACAGGTGCTTCATTATGAATGATGTAACTTACCTGTTAGTCCATATATTTCAGATCTTTCTGGATTGCTTAGGACACCTAAGACATAAGCAGTTGTTACTCTGTTGTTTGAGGAACCTGACACAGAGAGGGTGTACATATTGATTAGGCACGGTCATTTTTGTTCCCCTGAATATTTTGTGGATTGACTGGTGAAGATCTCACAGAACCAGAACTAACTGTGTGCATAGTCCAGGCCTTAGATAATATTATTCTGGATCAGACTTAGAATTTGATGGAAGTGGAGGCTTGTCATTGGGTGGGCTTAAATGTGAACAGAAGCATGCTTAGACCCTAGCTTTGCCAAGCAGACTGTATCACACTAGAGCCTTAGCTTTCTCCCCTGTAAAGACAGGGTGGTGTGTTGGGCTGGAAACTAGTGAGCAGAGTGTGGCCTATGCCTCCACAGTGACTGAGCAGCTATGCCAGCCAATTGGCTTCAGCCTCCTTGGGTGACTAGGGGAGTCCTTTCCCTCCTCGGTGACCTCAGCATCCTCACTTCACTCTCTGTCTCCCTCTCCCTCCTTGCAGCTGGCAAAAACACAGGGCAATGTGTTTGCCACTGACGCCATCTTGGCCACACTCATGAGCTGCACGCGCTCCGTGTACTCTTGGGACATTGTCGTGCAGAGAGTCGGGTCTAAACTCTTCTTTGACAAGAGGGACAACTCTGACTTCGGTAAGCAGCCTGTCTGGGGAGCAGCTAGGGGCACCGGTATTGTTCTGAATAATTACTTGGTGTGAGAATGGGTCATGTGTCAATTCCCTCTCATCCTCCTGGAATCCAAGGGAAGAGACCACTTGAGTGCTTCCATGGGCTTTGGCTCAGAGTCCTCACACCATCACTGTGGCTGTTTGTTGTTCACTTGCACAAAACTTTCCTGGACTTTTTTGCTTCTACATTCATAATACAATAAAGAAAAATACATATGCGTGTTATTTTATGACACACATGTATATATACACACCATTAATGAATCACTTGCAAACTGGCAGTATGAAAACAATGCCATCTGATTCTATTTGAGATTTGAGCCTCATTTGTTAAATTGTCAACAGACATATTTTCTTGAGGAATCCAGAAAGAATGAGAAGGAATGGCTTCTTACTGTGTGACTGCTGGTGTTAGGTCAAACGGAAGGTCATGCACCCACCTCCCCACACATGCCACACATATTCTGGGGAGAGACCCTATCAGCAGAACACAGTTCTTTGGTAATGGGCCCCTATGGGTCTAGGTCTCTACATCTACCCATGCTGCTTTGCGTACTGCCAGTGGCTTTTGGCTACTTGAGCAGGTGACCATCTATACTTGGGCTTTTACAGACCTCCTGACTGTGAGTGAGACAGCCAATGAGCCCCCTCAAGATGAAGGCAATTCTTTCAACTCGCCCCGCAACTTGGCCATGGAGGCCACCTACATCAACCACAACTTCTCCCAGCAGTGCCTGAGAATGGTGAGCACAGAGGAGAGGGTGGGTAGCACCGACTTGCTTATTTAGGTAGTTTAGGAGGCTGCTGCTGAGCCTCTGCTTTGCATTAAACTGTGGTGTGGAGCTGGCCAGGCACAGGTCCGTATACTTGGCTATATTTCCTCTCTGTAAAGTTACAATATTAATACTTGTCTCACACAGATGAGCTATGAAAATGCCTTTTGCTCAAATGCCATTTTTTGCCTTAAGGATGTGATATTGGACAAATTGTCCACCTTTTACTGGGATGAAGGAGGAAGTATGAAGGGCATTACTGTCCTGTTAGGTTAGCAGTCTGTCTGTGAAGAAGGTAGCAGGGAGGGTCACTCAGTGGGATATGTTGGGTTTAGCCCTTAGCACAGGTGAACCCAGGCCTTCAAGGACATAAAGCAGTGCTGGGTCTGCTGACTTGACATCAACACCATCTCCTGAAAGCTTTGTCACTTCTGCAGGGGAGAGAAAGATACAATTTCCCCAACCCAAACCCATTTGTGGAGGATGACATGGATAAGAATGAGATTGCCTCTGTTGCTTACCGGTATGTCAGCTGTGATGGGAGTGTGGCCAGATTGGGGCACAGACTCTATCCTGTGTTGTCTGGGGTGGTCCATCCAAAGCAGCGGATGTTATAGAGAAAGAATCTTGCTTTCCTTGTAGTTACCGCAGGTGGAAACTTGGAGATGATATTGACCTTATTGTCCGCTGTGAACACGATGGCGTCATGACTGGAGCCAATGGGGAAGTGTCCTTCATCAACATCAAAACGCTGAATGAGTGGGACTCCAGGGTGAGCGCCATCACAGCTATCTCCCTGTTGTGTGTAGTGGGGTGGGCTGGAGGGAGATGGCCAGCCTTTAAGTGCTCACAGAGCCAAGTGGGTGGGGGCTGTACTTTCTTCATCCACATAAGTCCCTGCTGACAGAGAACAGCCTAAGATAAGAGGTTTCTGCTTTTATCACCTTTTGTCTATTCATTCTGGCCACCATTGTCTCCATCTCTCTACACATCTGACCTTGACCTCATCTTTTCTTGTGAAACAACTCTCTCTGACCTCTTTCTGTATATACTCAGCCTCACTGCTACCTTGTGATCCCTTTGTCCAGCTCTGCCATTACTAGCCTCAAAAGACTCTTAAGATGGCAGCAGTTCTCAACCTGTGGGCCGTGATCACTTTGGAAGGTTGCATATCAGATATCTACATTACGATTTGTAACAGCGAAATTACAGTTATGAAGTAGCAATGGAATGATTTTGTTGTTGGGGGTCACCACAATGTGAATATTAGAGGGTTGCAACATTAGGAAGGTTGAGAACCTCTGCTCTAAGAGCTGGACCAAACCTGAGTGCACACACAAGCTCTCTTTCCATTGTACACCTGTGGGCAGTCCACCAGGACGATCAGGTCAGGCATCATTCTTTCTCCCTGGCTTTGACGCTCTGTTGAAGTGAGGGGCAGGGCTGTTGCCTCTGTACAGGATAAAGAATACTGGCAAGGACAACTGTAGGGCCCAGCCAGCCTGTGTTGGTTAGCTTGCCATCAAAATGTGTCTCAGAAAACCATTCTCTTGTGGGGCCAATGGCCTCCACCCAGACTTCTACTGTAGCATCTGTCTTTCCTGATGTGTTCTGAAATCACACATCCCTACCTCACTCACAAGTGAGATTGGAGCTTTAGGGTAAATCCCCAAGCAGCTCTTGTCCCAGAGTACCTTATACTTCAAAAACACATGAAAAGAAACCTGTGCCCTAAAACAGCACATACAACTGGAGTGTGGTAGGCAGACATCTGGCAAGTTGTAGCTCTCTGTTGAGATGTCATGGGTGGCAGTGACTGTCCCTAGAACTGAGTGTGTCCCAGAAGAGTGTCTGCTGGAAGCTGGCTATAGGAGTTCAGAAGTCAGATCACTGCTGTGGTACAGCTGCAGTTCCTGCTCCTTGTCAGCACTCAGGTATTCCTTCCCCCAGAGTCCATTATCTTCTTACTCCGTTTGGGAGTCTGCTAAGGCACTCTGTCCTTGAGCCTGTTGTCTGGTGTCTTAACTTCTGTCTGACTTGTCCACTCTGTTCAGTTCATCTCCACCTGTGATTGTCCCCAGGGTGTTGGCAGGGTTCTTTAGTGTCATGGCACTCTCTAGGGGTTAACAGCATATTTCCAAGTTTTAAGGGAAAGGTAGAATCTGTCGTACTAATTTTTGGTGGGGACCTCCCTGCCCTGTGACCTTGGACTGCCCCATTCCCCACATCTGGAAATCTGTATGAAGCATCAGGTGCTGGGCTCTTGCCCTCAACCCCACCTGAGGCTCACCCACCATGGCACAGTGTGAAGCCCCTTTTCACACCACATATGAATATGCCTCTGACTCAGGCATATTCTTCACTCCCTAGTGGGCCCGTCTTCAGAGGACGGGGCCCTGAGGCCTTGTGGCGGGTCCCGCCTCACCCAGTAACCAGCTTTCCTTCTGCAGCATTGTAACGGCGTTGACTGGCGGCAGAAGTTGGACTCTCAGCGCGGGGCTGTCATTGCCACTGAGCTGAAGAACAACAGCTACAAGTTAGCACGGTGGACCTGCTGTGCTTTGCTAGCTGGATCTGAGTACCTGAAGCTCGGGTGAGACTGCTGTGCCCCGGAACCGGCACCAGCTTGGGCCAAAGGCTACTTGCCTCCTTTGCTTTGGATAAAGCAGCAAACCAGGCATTGCCATCTCTGTACTGCCCAATATGACTCCCCATCCTCTTCGCCCACAGGTATGTGTCCCGGTACCATGTAAAGGACTCCTCACGTCATGTCATCCTGGGTACCCAGCAGTTTAAGCCCAATGAGTTTGCCAGCCAGATCAACCTGAGCATAGAGAACGCCTGGGGCATCCTACGTTGTGTCATTGACATCTGCATGAAGCTGGAGGAGGGCAAATATCTCATCCTCAAGGACCCCAACAAGCAAGTCATCCGAGTCTACAGCTTGCCTGATGGCACCTTCAGCTCTGAGGAGGACGAAGAGGATGAGGAAGAAGAAGAGGAGGAAGAGGAAGGTGGGCAGAGTGGGCCTCTGAGGGCTGATGAGAGAGCCAAGCTAGTGCTGTGGTCACCTTCACCTTGGCAGCATTTCCTGGCACTTCCTGTGGGGGTGGCACTCCCAGTACCCAAAGGAGACTAGGGAGAACAGCTAGAGAAGGCCCTGGGCAGCTGTTGAGAGGAAGCAAGGCCTTGTGGATCAATTACATGACTGCAAAGTCTGGCTGGCAAATACAGAAAGTTGTTCAGCCCTAGAAGGGTCAGGAGGGCTCAGCCAAGAGGAGGTCTCCCTTTAGCACTCAGGTTCCTCAGAGGTACAGAGGGAAAAGATACAATGTATCACATGGTGAGGCTCACTTCTCTTACTGTTCTTTTCTTTCAGAGGAAGAAACTTAAGTGAGTCGGCTTGATACACTAGTGTTCCACCCAGCTGCGCTTGGGCAGCATGTGTGTGGCTCCTACTTTCTGTGGCAGATGGAATAAAGTTTAAGTCCGTTTGGTTTCTTTTCCTTCATTTTGTGCTTCCATTGTAATCTGCTGCTGTTCATTGGCTCCATCACTGCTGGAGCATTGTGAAAACTGCATTCCCTGGAGGGATGAAGGCCTTGAGTGTTTTGTTTCAGAGCTCTGTGAGGAGTCCTCTAGCCCTACCATGCATGACCCAACTGGTGCCTTGAAGACGGCTTTGTAGTCTGCTGGGTGGCAATTCTAATGGTTTACAAGGTTGGCTTGGGCTGGAGAAAGAGTGTCAAGCCAGTCTGCACAAAGCAGTGTGTCACATAACAACTGTATGTGTTTAAGGCTGTGTAGACTATTCTGAGTGCTGTTTTGAACACTTTAATAATTATCCTCCCTGGGTAATGGCCCCACGCCTTCCACAAATGCCTAACCTGCCCCTTCAGAACTGCAATGTGGGTGGAAGCAGCTATGTAGATAAACAGGTTCAGGGTTAAGATTGCTTTCCTAAAGATGGAGGTTATAGCAACACAATTGAACTTAAGAATCCAGCAAAGGGTGCTTGGCTTTACCATCCAGGTATTGGGAAGCAGAGCAGAAAACTGGGGAGTTTCTGAAAGTTTCACTGTAGCCCAGGAAAGTAATTTGCAACATCCTTGGCTACAAGTGGTGTGGTAAGTGTCTTGGCCTAATCCACCAGCAAGAGCTCCTGTAGCTCTACCCTATGGTTAGAAACCCTGTACCTAGCTGCAGCCCTCTTCTTGGCTTGAGGACTGGGTCCTGACCAGCATTTCATTTCCCTCACCAAACCAACTTGCAGGTTCTAGTTCCCTCCAGTGCCCATATGTCCTGTCCACAGCAGCTATGAAACCTTATTTTGGGTGAGGTACTGTGTCTAGCCAGGACAGCTCCAGACTAAACTGCCTATAGGCTGAGGTCTCCACAGTGACCACAAAATAGTTTGTGTCTGCCCCTAGGGGACTTTTCTTGTTTTGGTCCAAGGTGTAACAAAAACAGCTGCATTCCTGGGTGTGTTTTCACCAGGACAATCAGAAAGGTGTAACTTTCTAAGCAAATTAGGAGAACAAGTGGGCAGTTCCAAAGCAAGCCTCTAGAAGCAGCTCCAGCCATGCAAAGCTGCAGCAAAGTCCTTCCCAGCTCTGTTCCCTAAGAACCCTCAGCTTTGATTCACCACAGTCTGCATTGCCCTGTTCTTCGTACAGTCACACACTATTCTAACCAGGGAAGTAACTCACCCCAAGGAGGCCAGCCTGGACATTCAGATCCTCTTCCTCCTTCCATTCTCCTCTGCACAGGGTTTCAATTTGAGGCTTTGGTTTTAGCTCTTACGCAAACGTTTTTCACTTGTAAACGTTTATTGACCAGTCAGTTACAAAGTTCTGGGAATTGCTTCCTTTGCCCACTCCAACAACTAGACTAGACTAGTCAACAACTAGACTAGTCAAGTCTGGCAAATAATGGGCTCATTTGTCATGGCCCCGTTACTCTTGTCATCAGTCCCATAAAACTAACAGTCTTCGGCTACAGAAATAAAGGGATATGAATGCCAAGATTTTCTCCAAGAATCTCTCATCTCTGACACGTGGATTAGTACAGATCAAAAGCAGAGGCCTGGTGTTTAGTCACAAACCTGCTGTTCCCCCGGGTGCCTCTACCCTCAGGAACAGCGCTCACAGCACGTGCACACAACTCCTGCCCTGGCCACCCCACCGGTCCCGGCGTGCTGCGCGTGGCGCACGTGACCCCACCCCCTGCCATTGGCTAGGAGGGGGAGGGGCGTGGCCGCCGTGGCAGGAGCCAGCCAGCGGCTTCCCTCCACTGCAGCCTGAGGTGGGAGCATCGCTGGGCCACCGCGGCCGCGTGCGGGTCAGGAGCGCAGCCTGGGCACTGCGCACGCGCCAGAAGCAGAGCAGAGGTTGCGGCAGGTGTGCCGGGCATCCTCATGTGATCCAGGGGGCTGGGGCGGGGCCTTAGAGGCCACACCTCCTTCAGGCCCCCTTCAGTGGAGGGTGAGTGTATCTCTGAAGGGTCCTATCTGGGGAGGCCCCCCAAAATGTAGGGCGCATCCAGAATGCGTGGAAATTGAGGAAACTGCCTCTTCCCTGGGGTGGAAGTTACCATGACAATAGGGGAGTCTGGCGCCCTGGGAAAGAAGACTGTGGAGATGAGCTGTGGGGGTTCAGGATTCCTATGGGCCCTTGATCCCACCTAGGGGGGGATGAAGGCATGATAGATGAGTCCCTAGGTCCTGGGGTTCAATCCTGGCCCCGCCCCAGGTCCCTCAGGTTGCCCCAGGTTTCTGGTTCCTCCGGAAAGCCGGCTGTCACCTGCTGCCAGCTACGAGGTGCGAGGTACCCCCTCTGCTGTGCTGCAGGATGGGTCCCTTGGGGCTGCTGCTGGCCCTGGCCCTGCACCTGGTGGTGTGCACCCATCCGCACCGGGACTACTGCGTGCTGGGCGCGGGTCCCGCCGGCCTGCAGATGGCCGCCCTCCTTCAGCAGGCCGGCAGGGACTACGAGGTGTTCGAACGCGAGTCAGCGCCTGGCAGCTTTTTCACACGATACCCGCGCCACCGCAAGCTCATCAGCATCAACAAGCGGCACACAGGCAAGGCCAACGCCGAGTTCAACCTCCGCCACGACTGGAACTCTCTGCTCAGCGACGACCCACACCTGCTCTTCAAACACTACTCGAAGTCTTACTTCCCAGATGCCAGCGACATGGTGCACTACCTGGGTGACTTCGCGAAGTGCCTGGGGCTCCGCGTGCTATATAATACAAACATCACCCACGTGGCTCTGAACAAAGATCCACATGCCTGGAATGGCCATTACTTCATCCTGACCGACCAGAATAGCCAGGCTTACCAGTGCAGGTAAGGACTCTGTTGCTGGAGCTGGGCCTCACCAAGAATGGGTTCAGTGCTGAGGTTTAGTACAGCCAGCATGTCTTAAGGTATGTCCTTACAAAGCTGTGGCTGAGTATGTTTGGAAAATTCTAGCAGTTTATCCTCTAGCATTTGCCAGGCTTCATTGCCTTCTCTATGATCCTCTGGTATTGGGTACTGCATGTAAAGCATAGCTTGTACCCACAAACCCTTGCAGACAGGTCCAGTCTTTTGACACTGACAGGGCAACACTACATTGTCATCTTCAAGATTCAAGTTCAAAAACCATGCAGTCAAGTCACAAAACACACACAAACTTACATAAGCCTCATGTTTTAAATAAGTGTTTTAAATAAGCTTTCCAGGTATATTGGATCACATTCACAGCAGCTATCGTGGACCCTGTGTGGCGTAGAGATCATGGGTTGAACACATCTGATAGTTTTCTAAAATAAGTATCCCCAAAACCCATGCCTAGAAAAGCAGAGTGAAGTGTCCAGCCAGCATTAGACACTGACCAGTAGAATTTTAGAACAGAACCAGAGCAGAAGCCCAATAAACACTGCTTCCAGATGCCGATATTACCTTGCTTTGGCATGGGAGACATGTGGGCACCTCAAACTTGTTCAATCCTCACAAGGGACCTAGAAAAGATGTTCCCTAATACCCATTTGGCAGGTGCAGATCTGAGGCTCAGTGACGCTGAACACCATGCTGTCGCACCACTAACAGTGGGGCTACATTAGGGCTGAGATTTTGCTGAGACCTAAGCCTGTGTTCTTTCTGATATTCCAGGCTTCCTTGCTGGCTTTCAGCCTCACTCCTGGCTCCAGACAAGTGTATAACTACTGTTCATCTGTTCTTGCAACCCAGAGAAGAATGGGGTGGTAGGGGAGAGATGTCCTGATTGAGACTCTTAAATTTTAGATAATTTTGCTAGGGTAGAAGGGAGTGAAGAGCAGAGAAAACAAGGGTGGGAAAACAAGAGTCTGTTCCCTGTATGTGACCCTTCAGTGGATGAGTTCTACATGGAAACTACCCTATAGTCAAACTATTCTGCAGCCAGCAAAATCCAGATACCCAGCTCCCACCACTCCACCACCATAATCCTCACCAGTGTAAAGAGCGGAGCTGGGCATGATGGTGCACATGCCTGTAACCCCAGCATTTGGGAGACTGAGACAAGAGGATTGCCAGATCCAAGGCTAGCCTGGGCTCTATATATCAAGCCCATATCTTAACAGCAGGACTTTGGAGTCAGGCTCTTCTGTACTCAGATGGCAGCTGAACTGCTTTGAAGAGTTCTGATGCCCTGACCCACCATGCCCTCTGTCTTCTCACCTGTGAAATGAGCCAGGACACCAGCCAAGGAGTGTACAAGATCCAAGGGTAGATAAGATGATAGGATAAACACACCAGCAGAGTGTGGGTAGATATGTGTGCCTGGCCTGCAAGTCAGGAGAGGAGCTTCAAGCCAGGCTGAAGTGCTCCCCCCCCCCGCCAGGGGAGCAATGGGAGAACTGACCTCAATGCTGTATTCAAACCTAGGGGAAATGTTTTTGGTTTATGATAACATCCATGAGCAAACTTAATCCCCAGGTAGGGCATCCTCCCAGTAAAACAATGAAAGAGTGTGGCTAGCTTGGAGAGAGGCACACTGGGATGAGTCAGTAAATGGAAGAGGGAGGAAATGGGCAAATATACTAGTGGACTTGTCTTTGAGGAAGCTAGGAGAGCCACACTGAGGACAGCTGACCAACTAAGGCATCTTTCTTTGTCCCCACTTGCAGTGTCCTGCTTGTAGCCACTGGTTTGTCAGTTCCCAAACTGGTTGACTTCCCTGGCTCTGAACATGTAGAGGGTTATGAGTCTGTATCTGTGGACCCTGAAGACTTTGTGGGTCAGAATGTGCTGATCCTGGGCCGTGGGAACTCAGCCTTCGAGACAGCAGAAAACATCCTGGGGGTCACAAACTTTGTCCACATGCTGAGCCGCTCCCGGGTTCGGCTCTCCTGGGCCACCCACTATGTTGGAGATGTCAGGTATGCTACATCCCTTCTTGTGTGTTCCATACTATAAATCCTATACCAGGCTGTTTCTTGATACTATAAGAAAATGTCTGAGGCAGGGTTCATGATTTCAGGCGCTAAGTCGAGCAGTACATTGCTCTCTCTAACAAGCATTCACCAGCACCTACCTCATAGCAGATGGTGTCACAGCAGCAGGCACATATGCCAGAGAAAAGGGCTGCAGAACAAGCCAGGAAGCTAGAACAAGGAAGAGCCCAGGCTCCCTTCCTCTATAGCAACCCTCTACCTGGAACTAACTGGGGATCACACCAGAACTGCCCTAATCTCTTCAAGGACATTACCCCAGTGAGCTGCCACTAGGTTCCACCTCTTAAGGATCTATACCACCAGGGCCTGGGGATATAGCTCAGTTGGTAGAGTGCTCAACTCCCATGTACTAAAGCCCTGGGTTCAATCCCCAGGTACACGCAAGCAAGGTGTGGTGACACACACCGGTAGTCTCAACTCATCACTCAGGTGGTGGAGACTGGAGGATCACAGTTCAAGGTCATCCTTGGCTACTTAGTGAATTTGAGGCCAGTTTGGGCTACATGGAATCTTATCTTTACCAAAAGAAAAAAGGAGAAGAGAACAGTGCACCACCTCCCAGTGCTACTTCTATGGGGATTAAGCTTCCCTTGGGTTCAAAACCTAGAAAGCCCTAATTGAGGGAGCTTCCCCATCCTCGGTTGCATTAGGCAGCCCTCCTGGGCTTTCCTTCTTTCCTCTCTTGCCTGCTCGTGGTTCCCAGAGCCATCAACAATGGCCTGCTGGACACCTACCAGCTGAAGTCACTAGATGGACTCCTGGAGTCAGACCTGGAATATCTGGCCCTCGTGAAGGACAGCAAGGGCAAGTTCCACATCACCCTCAAATTCTTCCTGGAGGAGAACAACAGCAGCCAGAGTGCAGACTCCATTCCCCTCCCCCAGGATGACAATGACAACTTTGCCATGCGGGTGGCCTATGACCGTGTCATCCGCTGCCTGGGCTGGAAGTTCGACTTCTCCATTTTCAACCAGTGAGTCCAGTTGGGATGGAGGTAGGGATCCCTCACCAACACCTTCAGACCTCCCTGGGCACTCAGTAGACTTCAGAAGAGGGAGAATGGAGGAGGGTGCCAAAGGTCTTGTCCCCAGCAACTCTAATTCCTAACAACCTTCTCCACATGCAGGTCTCTCAGACTCTCCTCAGGGACTGAGTTCAGCAAGAAGTACCCACTGATCAGAGCTAGCTATGAGTCCAAAGGAAGCCGGGGTCTCTTTATCCTTGGGACTGCTAGCCACTCAGTGGATTACCGGAAATCTGCTGGCGGCTTCATCCATGGATTCCGATACACAGGTGAGGCTGGCTGAAGGTCCATTATCCCCGGCTCCCTGCTTCCAAAAGCATCAAAAGGATGTTTTCATGGTCTGGGGATATGTCTAGAAAAAGCATAGCAGTAGCTATCTCTAAGGGTAGCCTGTGACATGCTTAGTCCCATGCAGTTTGAATTGACATATGTTCATGGGAATGGGTGGTCTCACACATGCCACCTTCACAAGGCTAAGTGTGTCCCCTAGTGTGTGGCCCCATGAAGCAGCTCATGAAGCATGCAGGAACACATCCGTGAAAAATTCCAATTGATTATGTCAATTCTTTTGTAAAATTTTCACTGCTAAACATGTTACTCTTCTACTATCTTGATAATGTTTACCTGTAAAATACAAAAAAAAAAATTTTTTTTTGAGTAATTTGGGTGCTGAGGACATAGCTCAGTGGCAGAGCACTCACATAGAGTGCCTGAGGCCCTGTGTTAGAGTCTCAGTACTATGAGGAGGAGGAGGATTTGATTTATTGCATGAGAATAATCCCCAACCAGAAACTGATGCTTTGTGATGGTAAGGATAAACAGGAAACAAAAATGAAGGGGAGGAATAAATTACCATGTTAAGTGTATTCTAAAGGCTAAGCACACATATCCCTGCAGTACCACCCGCACTCTTCGTGTGTGTGTGTGTGTGTGTGTGTGTGTGTGTGTGTGTGTGTGGTGCAAGTGCAATGGCATGCATGCAGAGGTCAGAAGATAACTTGCAGGAGTCAGAGTTCTTTCACTATGAGTTCTGGGGCTCAAACTCAGTTCTTCAGCTTGCATAACAAATGCTTTTACCCACTGAGCCATCTGGCCAGCACAGCCTTTGCTTTCTCGGAGGAAGCATCTGAGGATCAGAGAGATCTGTGTGCTTGATTTGGTTTCTGGTTTTCAGAGAGCCGCCTTTCCTGCCCTTTCTCCCCTCTATGGAGGAAGCAATGGACTGGAGCAGCTGAGTGAGCTTTTTAGCTGTTACCCACATTTTTTCAGGGTCGGGTGCTACATCAGCTTGGTATGGATTGTGCTTGCAGTGTTAGCTTTGCACTCAGTGGATGGAAGACTCGGTCTTACAATCCTCCTTACCAGGACTCCAGTAGAAAGCTTTCACTCAGGGCCTCAGTGTTCTGTGTGTCCTCCACCTCCAGCCCAGGGTGCACAGTGCTGAGGCCAGAGAAAGAAAGATGACCTGTAAGGAGTAGCAGTAATGAAGCATTTGTGTTAGGATCAGGGTATGGTAGCCCAGGCTAGCCTCAAACTCGCAACCCTCCTGCCTCAGCTTCCCTGGTTCTGAGATTACAGATATGCACTGCCACACCTGGTTTGTGTTTTGTTTCCTTGGTGAAGACAAGACAGATAATGTTCATGCAAAGAATTGTGTGCTAATTGTAGAAATGTTGAAAGAAAAAAAAAAACACAAAATAGCACAAAGAAAGGACTCTGTAATCACTTATTGGGGGCACACATGTGCCACAGCATGTGTCAAGATCAGAGGACAGCCTATAGGAGTCGGTTTTCTCCCTCTGCCAAATAGGACCTGGGGTTTGCACTCAGGCTTGAAGGCAGGTGTTTGTCTTTACCTCCCAAGCCATCTCACTAGCCTAGTGGGTTTGTGTGTGTGTGTGTGTGTGTGTGTGTGTGTGTGTGTGTGTGTGTGTGTGTGTGTGTGTGACATAAAAAGTAAGAAGTAGTAGCAAACTCAGCAGAGACTGATGGATCCTCATGCCCTCCTGCATGGGGAGACTTCTGCCCCCACCTACAGGTTAGAGTGGGCACTGTAGGGCCGACTGAGCTGCCTCTGCTAGCTGATGCTTTAGAATGGCAGTCCCTGGCTTTCCTGGCAGGTGACAACCCTGGAGACCAGCTGTCAACCCCCTGGTCTGCATCTTTGGAAGCACAAAAGTGTTGGTGGGACATCCTACTTGGCAGCCTCACATCTCCTCAAATGGTAGCATCCAGTGGGTACCATATTGCCTGGCTACTATGGCCTTGAGTTCAAATCCTCCTTTTCCATTTGGTTTGATGACTTGTGTCACCTTAGGACTAGGTTTTATATTTCCTTACCCTCTCCAGCCTGGGCAACTTAGACCCTGCCTCAAAGTAAAAAAGAGATAAGAATGTAACTGAGTGACAGAGCAGTTGTCTAACATGTACAAGGCTCCAGGTTCCTTCCACAGTACTGAAAACAATGGGGGAAACCTTGCTATTCTCTGAACCTTGATCTTTCATGACTTCTCTTCAGGCCCTGGGAAGTCCTGTGCCTCAGCATGCAGTCACCTGCTCTATACAGGTCTTGCCTGTATACGAGGTGCCAAGTGTGGTCTCCATCCCAGGCTCCTCTCAGTCTCCTCTAGCTTCAGTTCCTACACCTTGCGAACTCAGCTTGACCACTATTTCCTCCAGGGAACCAGAGGCCTGAACAGGCCCACCATGGCCCCTTTCTTATGAATACATGGCTTGTGGCACAACCTCATTGCCTTGAGGTGTTTCATTAACTTTGGAAGAACAAGTGTCTGCGTTGGGCCATTCCATGACAGGGTTTAAAAAAAAAAAGCACCAAATGTAAAGAAAAACCACTTTGCAGAAAAAAAATCTCAGAACAAGACAGGGACAGGTAGCTTTGGGCTGAAAAAGAAAGCAGCCACTGTGTCCATGGGGCTTTAGATAGAAATGGGAGGTGGAAAGCTCTGTGTCTGGGTTAGATGCGCCCAGCAGTTGGCAGGGAAATTTCCATGTTCAGATGGCCTCAAGCAAGGGTGGACCATTCAGACTGAATCCAACCACCCATACTTGGCCTGATACCCAAGAGATGGAATGGAGGAGGGTCCCTGATTGTGTGTGGCTATGAAGAAAGAATATTTATCATCCGGCCTTTTATACACAGCTCTCACTGCCACTGTTCCCCAGGCCTGGGCCTCCCTCCAGTGAGCCAAGATAAAATCTTGGCCCTTCCTCCCTCTGGCCATTTCAGTGCGTGCTGTCCACCGGCTTCTGGAGCATCGGCACCATGGCATCTCTTGGCCATCCACAGAGCACCCCATCACACAGCTGACCAGCTCCATCATTCGGCGTGTGAACGAGGCTTCTGGGCTGTACCAAATGTTCAGTGTGCTGGCTGACATCATCCTGTTGAAGGAGTGAGTGGCCCTTCCCATTCCATCTCCCCCAACCCCATCTTACCCATATACCCTGCCCCTTGCTTCTGGTGCCGAGTGGCCCAGTTGTTTCTGATGCAAAGGAGGCCTGCAGAGGCTAAATCTTCCTGGCAAGAAATTCAGTGAGGTAAATACCACAAGGTGTGCTGTGGATTTCTTACTCCGTGGTTTGGAAAGTTAGTTAAGCTCTGTGCTTTCTTGCCTTATCTGCAAAATGAACATAACTCCCTTGCAGCATTGAAGGGTGAAGAGTCCCCTCAGGCAAGGACCAGCTTGGCCCTTTTAGATGAAGGGATTACTGGCAAATCACAGGACACACAAAGCCTAAGGACACAGTGCAGGACATGTGAGGACACAGCAAGGGAGGACAGGTGGTGAGACATAGAGGAAGACCCCTGAGTCAGAGGACATGCCCTGATCCAAAACCTTGACCTCTGAACATGAAGTTCAAGGACACAGGAAGTCCAGGAGCTCAGCACCCCACCTTGCTTCATCCTCAGAACACAGTCCATGAGTGCCAGAGCTGTCTAGATCAAGGTGCTCTTGGCAGGACCCAGTGCTTAGTCAGTATCCAGGCCTGTCACCCATACTGGCCCAGCAGCCTCCTACCACAGTCAGTGTGCCCTCAATGCAGCCACCAGCCATCCTTTAAAAGGAAAGTCACACTGTTGTCCTTGAGCCCCAACTCCCCACAGGCCAACAGCTCCCCTTCCCCATCCACTTAAACCCACAATCACCACCCCCTGCCTCCTTTACTGTGCCCCATGACCTCCTTGACCCCCTTTCGCTTGTTTCTACGTGGCAAGCTTCTCCCCACTTTGCCTTCTAGAATCTGCCAGAATGCATAGCTGCCACAGTGATATCATAGGGTGAGAGACTCCTGGTTAGTCCATACCACTGTACCTGTGGAGAGCTGGATGTACCCGCCCACTCCCAGTGAGCCCACATCCCTCCTTGGTTCTGAGTTCCCCTAGCTTCCCACCCACAGGGATGCTACAGCATTTGAGTACTTGGAGGAGTTCCCCATGCAGATGCTGGCCCAGCTAGAGACACTCACAGGGAGGACAGCACGCCATGGGCTCTTTGTCATCAACATGGAATATGGCAAAAATTTCTCTGGACCTGAGAAGGACGTCTTCTATTACGACCGGTCTGTGGCACACATAGAAGATGCCTGGCGTTCTAACTTCCTTCACCCTGTCATCTACTACTACAGACACCTCCCCACTGGTGAGCTGGTTTCCATCCTCCCTGAGCTCAGTCTCTTCCATATAGCAGTCATCACAAGGCCATACATAACTTCTGCAGCTGATAGAGGGCATCCCAGGGGACCTACATAAGCCATGCATGATCTCTGGGCACCATGTAGAGAAAGGGGTGCTGTTATGTTGTGGTGTCTAAAAGTGAGGGTAGGTGCTGTAGCTGCGTATTAAGAAAAATGAATGAGGGCAGGTAATATGACTGGATGGGTAGAGACTCTTACCATGGAAGACCTGAGTTTAATCCCTGGAATCCACATAAATGTGGAAGAAGAGAACTGACTCTCCAAAATGATCCTCTGACCTCCACACAGGCTCTGTGGCATGTGTGCCTGTACAAACAATACAATAATAAACCAGACAAAGACTAAGTAGGCCAGCAGAGTACAGAAGTGCCAGGCAAAATTCCTGGTACAGTCATCACAGGAGTGTGACCTTGGCCATTTTACTTAACCTCTTTGAACTTTGCTCCCTGGTCAATAAAATGGGATGGTGATAGTTATTTCATACAGGATTGCAGAAGGGTATACACAAAATGCCAGTAGCACTAGGGCACTGCCTAGGCCCCATGTCTTTCAATTCAGAGCTTGAAGGGCGTTGGGTTAAAGAGGGTGCTCCAGGCAGGTGCCTGTCACCCCAGCGCTGGGGATGCTGTGGCAGGTTTGCCACAAACCCAATGCCAGCCTAGGCTGTACAGTGAGCTCCTGTCTCAGAACTGAGTGTAGTGAAACACCCCTCTGTAATCCCAGCATTTGGGAAATAGAGGCAGGAGGTCAGCCTGGGCTATTTAAGACCTTGTCTCAAAAGAAGAACGAGATGGCCCAGCTGGGGATTATTCCCAGTGGCAAAGGTAGCTTCAACAGGTAGAAGGCAGAGTGTGTAAAGAGCAGATATGTAGTAGGCTGCCCAAATACTAGCCAGCTAGGATTGGTCACCTCCTAGAATCTAGTTTCTAGGGATGGTCAGGTGTTGGTCCAGCGGCCTGTGGGCTGGGCTCTTAGAGGGCAGGGTCCACAGCAGTGGGAAGTGAGCCTAGATGATCCCCATGTAGTCATGGTTCCCATGCTGCTCTCAAACCACAGGCAGCAGGTCTGCTTCCTCTTCCTCCTTCAACATGAAGGTGGCTAGTGGCGAAGCTGACCACAGCCTGGGAGGAGCTCTCCAGGAAGGCCACCATGAGAGCAGGGGGAGGTGCTGGTATGAAGGGCTTTGATGCCTCACTCCTCTCACAGAACAAGATATGCGGTTCAGGCCTGCACAGTGGCCCCTGCCTCGGCCCATAGCCATCCATCACATAGTGGAGGACTTCCTGACTGACTGGACAGCTCCAGTGGGGCACATCCTCCCCCTGAGGCGCTTCCTGGAAAACTGTCTGGACACGGATTTGCGAAGCTTCTATGCAGGTACCCAAGTTCATTCCCAAGAGGGTGGGGTGGATGCCTTAATGTTAGAGTGCTAGTATGCATGGGTTTGAGCCCTAGCACAGGAAAAGGGAAGGGAGGAAAGGGGAATAAAAAGAAGACAGGAGAATATGTATTGAATAGTTAGAGACTATCAAAATTGTACAATTTTTCAAAAGATGCAAATAAAACTAATGGAGATAAAATATTCTAGAAATGAGAAGCTTGGTATAAGGAGCTGGTATAGTGCATTAGACAGAGGTGAAGAGAGAATCAGTGAATTGGAAGGCAGATATGACAGCTGAATGAGGGACCTAAGGCAAGAGCTCAAATGAGGTAGAGGAGAAAGTGATAGAAATAAGCCAATATTGTTATCCTTTTAAACACCTGTGCTTTTTTCTATAATTGAGAGAATGTGTAAGACACCTGTCAAATCTGCAATACTATTCATACCATGTTAAGTTGGAGAGTGACTCTAGCCAAGTCAGTGAACATCCTGCTGTATGCTGAGTCTACTTTGAAATGATGGTTTGGGAGCTGATTTGCTACTGCATGACATCCGGCCCTGATCATCTAAGTGTCTTCCTATCTTGGTTAGCCCATAGAGCCAGAGCTGAACCCCTTTGTATTTCTAGCAGTCTGTGAGCAGCCAACCTTGCTCATATGCTGATCCCTGAAATGCCTAGAAAAGAGAGCCCTCAGCTCCAAACTGCCTTCCCATCCCCCAAGGCTTCAAGAGTCCACAAAAGTCCAGTGGTATGTTCCCCACCCCAAGTCATCCCACTGATGTATCCTCCCAGCTTTGTTACTGTCCTGAGCTAGGATGAATCCTTACAGAAGAAGGCCAGCTGCTGTTTAACCATTGCTGTTGGTTCTGGCCTCAGCCTCCTCTGAAAGTTGGGAACCCTGCGTCCTACAGAGGGGTAATGTCATCAGAAAGTCATGCTGGCTAAATGGTCACATGGCTACCCTTGCATCTGTTCTCTTCCTTGGCAAGACCTCTGTACTTGGTATCAGAGGTGAAGCAAGAAAGGATATTGTGGAGCCCTTTTTGGCCCATTCCCCATGTAACCCTCATCTTTCTTTGTATAACATCCCCCTCCTTTTCACAAGAACTAAAGAGAATGGAGAAAGTGAAAAGTCTTCCCCCAAAGATGTAGAAAACCCCCAGTGAATGCCTTAATAAACAGAACCAAATTTCATACTTATAGCTATAATGGTTTAGGATTACTCACTTCAGGGGATCCCATACTGAAATCTCACTATAGACTTGGTGATTTCTGGCACAACACTCTGATGTCAGAATATGAATGTGTGTTGGTGGTGGTGGTGGTGGTGGTGTGTGTGTGTGTGTGTGTGTGTGTTATGTATTTCTCCACAAATTTAATGCCTGTTTGTTTTACATGATATTTATCATTGCCACATGGATTTCTTTTTCCATCTCATGAGTTCCAAGATAGAAGGTACATTTTGCCATAGCATTTAACAACTGCACATAAGATTTGTGTGTAGGGGGGGTTCTCTTTGTAAGGCTTTCTCTATTCTATATTCTAAATGGAACTCTTAGCTTTTCACTTAGAGGAAATGCATTATGATGGCTTCCCTTTGCAGAGCCTAATTGCTGAATCTCTGTTCTTAAACTTTGAAGCCATTATTAAACAAGATAAAATGTTTATTTTGCCTACATTTGCAAATTACAATCCATCATGAATGGAGGGCAGGGACCTGGAGGCAAGACGTGAAGCAGAGGCCATGAAGAAACACCCTTACTGGCTTGTGCTCCCCATAGCTTACTCACAATCCAGCAATCCAGGACCACCTGCCCAGGGATGAACCACCCACCCTTCAATTTGGCCAGCATGGTGGCACCTGCTTTTGATCCCAGCACTGGGGAGGCAGAGGCAGATAGATTTTGAGTTTGAAACCAGCCTTGTCTACAGAGTAAGTTTCAGGATAACCAGGGATGTGTAAAGAGACCCTGTCTTTTTTTTTTTTTAAGGTTTCCTCTTCCCATGCTAGTATGTGCATGTGCAACATCTCTTGATTCTCTCCTTCCACTATGTGGTTCCAGTACTCAAACTCAGGTCATCAAACTCGGCAGCAAACACCTTTACTATTGAGCCATCTTACCAGCCCATGAAAAGGACTTTGTACATAGTATTTGTAGCTCAGATATTGTTACAGGCAGTTCTGAGCTAAAAAAGTGAGGCTAACTGCTGATCTCCCTCCACACAAAAGCCAGTTTCCAGAAGAACAGCTGGGAGTCAGCTCTGGAGAGATGGCTCCTGGCCTCTGGATCCATGCAAAGTTCTGGGACCAATCATTTCTATGGTTTGTTTCATTTTGGTATCCTGACCCATGACCTCATCAGGTCATGTGTGAGACACCAGGAAAGGCAGCTGTCTTAGGGTTTCTAATGGCTGTGAAGAGACACAATGACCAAAGAAATTCTTATAAAGGAAAACATTATTGGAGACTTGCTTACAGTTCAGAGATTTAGTCTGTTACTGTCACATCAGGAAACAAGGTGGCATTCAGGCAGACATGGTGCTGGAGAAGGAGCTGAGAGTTCTACATCTGGATCCTCAGACAACAGGAAGTGAACTGAGTGTCACACTGAGCATAGCTTGAGCAAAAAAAGACCTCCATGCCCACCCCAACACTTCCTCCAACAAAGTCACACCTCCTAATAGTGCCACTCTGTATGAGCTTATGGGAGCAATTACATTCAAACTACCACAGCAGCTTAGGTTGGAAAGCTGGAAGGGACTGTGCAGGGCCGCTGATGAGCACTTCCCCAGGTCCCCAGCATTGCCCACTCCTCTCCATGCTTCTCTCACCTCCTGACACCTTCTTTTGCTTTTGTATAGAGTCCTGTTTCCTGTTCACCCTCACACGCCAGAGGCTGCCCCCCTTTTGTCAGCAGGGGTACCTGAAGATGCAGGGACTTTCAAGTACCAAGAGCCTTCAGCAACATGGTGTGGAAAGCAGGCTCCTGCAGGACTACACATCCATGAATGACAGCAGCAGGTGGCTTGGTAACCACCCCTCAGCCGGTCAGTCCCTTGACAGCAACAAGGAGGAACTCTGAGCATCCTCTCCTGGACTATGGAGGCTGGTGCCCCCCCAGGGCCCTTTTCCCAGGCTCTCTCCCACCTTTCAAGCTTCTCAGGACCATCATAGAGATAACAGACAATGTGACAGCACTCTATAGAGTGCTGAAGGCACAATCACGTGGTGGCGTCCCTTGTGCTGGCCCCCCTGAGTGTTAGATGCAAGGTTAAGTGGAGGGTATCTTCTGCCAGGTATGAGATGCCTTCCACAGCCAGCTTGTATCCAACTTGGAGAATCACTAAGCACCATTCTGGCCTGGTGTGTCTGCTGCTAGGACCACTCTCCTTTCCCTTCTGGTTCACTCTGAAGATAAGCTTGGGTCTACCTGGGGACAGCTGGCAGCTGAAACCCCTCAATTCCATATCAAGCATGTTAGAATGAAAGCTTGAGGTCTTCACCTGTGGGGTAGACAGTTGGGATCTCTGCTCCCCAACTCAGAAGCATCAACCATATCTTAGGGTCCTCATCCAGGAGGGCCTGCTCCATGCTGCCCTCTCTTTCCACACTGCCCTCCCCTCCCTGGCACTGGCTCTCAGAAGAACCCCAGTCACAGGCCAAGAGCACTGGTATAGGACAGGGACAGCAAACTCCTGCAAGGCTGTCTGCCCAGCTGGCTTCTCAGGAGCAGGGTACCTCAGAGCTACCCTGTCCCCAGGATCACACTCCCAGGGATCAGCAACCTCTGTGTCCCTTTTCCACATTGCTGTCTAACACCCTGAGCCTCATCTTCTTTGAGACCTGCCTGGGCAGGTTTAAGGTGTTGCTACACATGCTGCCTTGGGCATGGAAATGTTGATGGCTCCTGGCTGCCTTGATGTTACTCTCCTCTTCCTTGCCTATCCTCACCAGAGTCCACATTCAGCCAATAGATTTGTCTCACTGAGGAATAAGCCATGAGGAAAGCATGGCCCACAAAGGCAGCAGGGTGATCATGTGATTTCCCATAACTCCAGAGCACAGGTACTGTTTCTCACCATCCCTCTGTCATTCTTCATGGGGGCCACTCAGATGTCCAGGGACATGTCAGCCCAAAGCCCCTCCTGAGAGTGTTCTCTTCCCCACAGAAGAATCTTGCCTGGGTGCAAGCCCTCTTAACCACCTGACCTGCCTGCAGCCACCTTCCTCTCCAGTGCTTACCAGGCTCTAACAGGGCAATCCAACAACCTCATGTCACCAGGAGGAGCTGTATGCCCCTGTACCTACTTAGGGAAGTTTACACAGGGCCAAACCCAACTGAATCATCTCCCTAAGCCAGGATGTCGGAGTTACCATATTTCACCCAGGTTGATCGGCAAGCCAAACTGGGACCCTGCCATCTCACCCTTTTCCAATGCATTTTTAAATGAGTCTTTGATTTATTGCCACCCCATGAAATCAAATCCTGTTCCTCACATCTCGCTCTCCACTCACTAAGGCTGGCTGAGCCAATTTTTCAATGCCTTAACAAGTAGCTGGCTGACACCCTTGTGTATGACATCTGCTGCTTCCTCTCATCTGCCAGATGGTTGATTCCATCAAATATCAGGCAGCCTTATTTGTTTTCAACACGGAGGATTCTGTTCTTGCTCAGTTGACTAGGGATGGCTTCTACTTTTTTCACTGATAGGATTTAACCATGTCCTGACCTAGTACACATTGCAAAGCCCAGCCTGCTCTTGGACTCCTGGTCATTATCCTGCCTCAGCCTTCCAAGTGTTGGGATTACAAGCTTGAGCCACATAAACTTTTTTTAAGATTTAGTCTTAATTATGTGTACTTGTTTGTGTCTGTGTGTGGTATGTACATAAGTGCAAAAGCTCAGAGGCAGAAGAGGGTGTGAGTTACAGGAGGTTGTCGGCCAGCATATGTGGAGACTGAGAACTGAGCTCAAGTCCTGTGGAAGAACAGAAGTGCTGAGCCAATCCCTCTGGGACCACTCCTCCATAACTATTTAAAGAAAAGATTGAAAACAAGGCAAGCTGGATGTGGTATACACCAATATCCCAGCACTAGCATGGTCAAGGCAGTTCAAACCCAGTCTGGGCTACATGGAGAATTCCAGAACAGTATAGGCAACTTAACAAGATCCCTGTCTCAAAAGAGAAATTTTAAAAAAGAAAATCTAGGCTGGGTGTGGTGGTACATGCCTTTAATCTCAGCACTCCCAAGGCATAGGCTGGAATATCGCCTGTGAGTGAGTTCAAGGTTGACCTGGCAAGTTCTAGGCCAGCTAGAGCTGCATAATGAGACCCTGTCCCAAAATAAATAAAAATTTTTGAGAGGCATGAACAAAACTAATTATGGTGAAGGGACTGATTGAAATAGGTGAGGAATACTAAGTAACTTTTCATGATCTTCTCTTACATGGTGTAGGGAAGGGCTGATGTGCGTGCCTACACAGGTGGCAACCAGGTGAGATGGAGCAGCCACTGCAGCTGTGAAAATAGGAAACCACAGGTCGTCAGCAGTGGCCCTGCTGGGGCCGTGGGACAAGGGTCTCTTTCCCTCTTGTGATCAAATTTGTGATTATTTTTCAAATATGATTATATGCTACTGAAATAAAAATCATTTATTTTTAAACCATTCCTGCTCTTGAATTTTGGGATTGCTGGGAAAGAGTGGACATGGGAACCCTTGCAAGAGGGTCCAGGGTGTGACTGGAGTGGGCTACCCTAGCTGGGATCACTAGAGGCAAGGAGCACCATGCATCAAGAAAGAAGCATACTCAGGCAGGGTATGGGGAATGAACCTGTGAGTGACCCTAGCACCTGGGAAATAGGAGATAGAGACTAGAGGAACAAAAGCTCAAGGTCACCCTGGAATACACAGACCTTGTCTTTAAGAAAAGAAGAAACACTTTCTTTCATCCCAGTCCTCAGGAGGCACGGTCAGAAACGGGGGGGGGGGGGGGGGTTAATGAGATCCTGTCTCAAAACAAATAAACAAAATAAATAAATTGGGTTGTCCAGGCTAAAGGAAGTGAGCAGTTCAGCCACGCACCACTCACATGGAGTCTCTGAAGTGATGAATGAGCACAGTATGGCCATCTTTGGAAACATCTTCTCCCAAATAAATGATAGGAAATCAGAGACAAAACTCCTCTGGAAGAGACTCCCCAGTACTGATCTCTAATGCCTTGGATAGCCCCAATCCCTTCTGACTGATAAAAGTGGTTGTTGTGGAGATTTATTTAGCCAATAGCTTTGGGGTACCAGCTCTTTGGTGCTATGTGTGGACTGATAGTGGAGAGAAGGATCTCACTCTTTTGTGTGGTGGTTAAAGATCTGATTGCACCTTCCAGCACCCCTGGGCAGAAGACCATGGCAGCTCTCTACCCAAATGTAATTAGTGAGTGTTCCCCAAATAAATATTTGTTGTCCCTTTATTTTGGGCTCTTGTGGACTCCCATAGCATTTGTTTACAAGTAGGGGTGTCCCTGAAGCCCTGGAAAGCAGTGGGCTAAAAAGTGAATTTGTGGTCTGAGGATGTGGATCAGTTGCCTATAATGGACACAACTGAAATCCCAGTTCTTTCAGGAGGCAGAAGCAGGAGGATCAGAAAGTCAAGGTTGCACTCGGCCATGTAGCGAGTTTGAGGCTAACCCAGGATACATTACATGATATTTTTTAAAAGCCCACATAAGCTTGGTAAAATCAGTAGTTCAAGGCCAACCTCAGTCACATCTGAGTTTGAAGCCACCTTAAACTACACAAGACCTACCTCAAACACACAAGAAACCATGTGGCCCAGTAATGAGACCTGCCTGCAACCACGGGTGCCCTTAAACATGGACCTTAGGGAAACCAGTAAGTATAACACCTGCATTCATAATTAAGTCCCAGTCACCAATAATGCACTGGTGTCACATTAAGGGAAGAAACCAAAGCAGGTCCCCTCAGTGTCACTTAATCTATTTGAAGTCTCTACTTCAGGCTCCCTGTGTCTTCTGTCCTCTGTCTGTCTGTTGTATGAGTCTGGAGCTGTGCCTGCCTGAAGGCTGTCTCGTGAATCTGTCTCTCTGTCTGTGTCTCTCTGAGTATGTCTGAGAGTGTGTCTTTGCCCCCTCCTTTACTGAACAGCACAGAAAGCTGTTCAATGGGGAAGGAGTGGAACACTATAGAAATCTTGAACAGTTTTACAAGGGATTAAGTCACTGGCTCCAACAGACACCAAATGACCCAGACAACAAACACTTCTACAAACATCATTGTTTATTAAGCAATATCTGTATGATGCAGTCAACATTTATGAATATTTTTATATGACTGCTTCCTCCATATATTTGCTGTTTCCAGAAAATGATTATAGTAACACACATGCACTCCTCTTGGATCAGGGGCCTGGAAAAATACATAGTTTGAGATTATAGCTATGCAGCCAGGCAGTGGTGGCGCACACCTTTAAACCCAACACTCAGGAGGCAGAGGCAGGTGGATCTCTGTGAGTTCAAGGCCATGGTCTACAGAAGATAGACTCCAAAGCTATACAAAGAAACCCTGTCTCAAAAAAAAAAAGATTATAGCTATGCATTGGTTTAGGTTATAAAGGCAGATTACATGGGAAGTCCAAGGCAAGTAGTGTTACATTGTCCTCTTGAGGGCAGGTTAAACAGGCTGAGGCTGAGTGAGTATAGAGGGACAGCACTCTTAAGCCTTAAGTGACCTTAAGGTGTGAGATCCAGAAAAAGTTCCTGTTTTTAGGATGTAAGAGGCATTTTTAGCATAATGCATGGCTACAGCCACAGCTCCACCTCAACAGAGCCTGATGAGAGGCCCTGAGCCAAAACTACCCAGACAAGCCACTACAGATTCCTGATTACAGATTTGAGACAGTGTATGCAGCTTAGGCTGTTAAAGGGATGGGAATTTTGTTACACAGCATCTGATGACTAATACATGCTTTACACCGATTCCATTCTCACCATGACCACATGAGTAGAAATGACTGTCCTAACTCTGGAGTTAGGCATTGTGAGCTGCTGAGCAAGATGAGACTTGAACTCGGATCCTCCGGAAGAGCAACCAGTGTTCTTAACTGCCATCTTTCTAGCCTCAAAGGTGTTTGGTTTGGACTCACAGTGTGAGGGGCCACAGTTAGTCATGGTGGAGAAGGCGTGGCCTCTGAAGTGGGCGTGGCCTCTGGAATGTGAGGCTGCTGGCTATTGCCTCACTAGTTAGGAATCAAAAAGAACTAAACACTGGTTCTTGGCTCATTTCCTCCTTTTTTATTCTGTTTAGGAGCCCAGCTCATGGGATGCTGCTACCCACATTCTGGGTTGGTCTTGTCTCTTCCTTAAACCTTTCTGAAACTTCTACAGACAAGTTATGTGTCAATGATGAATCTCACTACAATTAAATTGACAATGAAGATTGACTATAATGGCCACCTTACTGTCCTCCATATGGGTTTCCTTCAAGTGAACAATGGGTGACAATTCTTTTTTCTTTTGTTTGGGAGCTGTGTTTTCATGTGTGTCTGTTTCCTTTTATTTAATTTTTTTATTAATGCTTTGTTTTCTCACCAACTTCCATGGGTTTTATATTTTTTTACATTGTATTTTGTGTGTGTGTGTGTGTGTAGGCATGCACACCACAGCAGACATGTGCAGATCAGGATAACTTGAGGGACTCAGTTCTCCACTCCTACCATCTAAGTCCCAGATATTGAATTCAGACAAGCAAACTTAGCAGCAAACATCTTTATCCACAGAGCCATCTTGCTAGCTCAAGATTTCTCAAACCTAGAAAGACATATGGTTCCCATATGAGGTTGGGGGGAGGTGAAGGGACAGTTAGGTGGTATTGATTACATAGCAGGTGCCAAGTGAACCCCCTCCCCCACAAAGGTACAGTAGATTCTGAGTGGGAAGGGAGACCGGACATCAGCCCTTGGCAGGCTCCAATCTCAGTACCCTCTGCTCCACAGCCAATTAGAACATCAGCCACCAAGCCAAACTGGATTCTTCTCTCAAAAATAAGCCATCAGTGGCATCTTTCCACTGCAGTTGCTTATTTTTAAAATACGGGGGAAATGCTGACTGGATAAATATCTCTGTCAGACTGAGGGCTTTAAAAAAAAAAAAAAGCATTTAATTCAAGCTGGCATCCCAGATGGAATGTAAATCTGCTTTAGAGCAAAGCTGATGGTCAAGTAGGAGACGCTGCAGCCCAAGTATCTAGTCTAAGTGCATCATACAACCAATCCATCAACCAGAAATAAAAAAAAAAAATAGCACGCAACAGATGTACTTCAGCAAAAAAGAAAGGAAAAAAAACAGGCGAGCCTGTCTCACTCCTGCTTCTGGTCTACATAAAGAAGTCTGCTTTGTTAGCACTTCCTCAGAAGCCCCATTGCAAAGTCTTCCAAAAGTCTGTCACCTGCTTCTTCATTTCCCTCTGAGGTGCTATCATTGCTAACCTAGTCTCTCAAGTTGTTTCAAATCATCAAGAAATAAACAAAAAACAAAACAAAACAAAAAAACAGGAAAAGATGATGGTGGAGTATCTCGGAGTGTCTAGGATGTGGCATTATCATCTGGCCTTGCAGTTTTGAAACAAAGCAACAACCAAAATGCATGAGGTGATCTCCACCACCAGCTGCACTGAAATTTAAACAAGTGTGTTGGGAGATGTACCCAGAAGCCTTGATCTAAGGCACTGCCGTGGATTAAAGATGCTCCAAAATCTGGCCACCATGGGCGGTGTATCCATGCCTGCCTGTTGAATCACGGTGGACCAAAGGAGAGAGGTAGAAACAGTAATATCCCAGCACAGCCTTAAAGAGACTGACAGCTCCCAGTATCTGGGTGCCCAATACTACCCTGTGTGGAAACCCCATGGAGAGAGAAGCCCACAAGAACAGGAGTAAGATGCCTAGCCAAGCTGCCAGCCAGTGCCACAGCAGCCCTGTGAGCGAACTACATGAAAACAGGTCCTCTGGCTCACCTGACTATCACTAGGGAAGCATTTGGCAAACCTCTATCTCCAAAAATATTTACATTGCAATGCATAACAGTAGTGAAATTACAGTCATGAAATAGCAAGAAAATAATTTTATGGCCGGGAGTCACCACAGTATTAGGAAGATCGAGAATCATGTAGAACAGAGAGTCTCTGCAGGTACCAAATATTACCCAAATTTCAGTCTCTCTATCTCCCTCCCCCTACAATCCCAGCATCTGGGAGGCTGAACATAAAGATCACAAGTTCAAAGCCATCCTGGGCTACACAGTAAGATCCTTTCTCAAAAATATTTCTAAAACATAAAAAATAATGATAAAAAATATGGATTAAGGATATGGCTTAGATCACCCTACATGTGGAGTGGGTGTGGGTGGGAGAGGAGGGGGGGCATGGGAGAGTGGGAGAAGGGAAGGAGGGAGGGAGGGTAGGAGAGGGAACTGGGATCGATATGTAAAATAATAATAAAAAATTTTAAAAAAAGATGTGGCTTAGTTAGAAAGAGTGCCAGCTTGACATGCAGGAGATCCCAGCCCCACATAATCCAGGCTTGTTGGCACCAGAAGTTCAAAGTCACCCTCCACTATGCAGTCTATCTGAAGCCAGCCAGCCTGGGCCACATGAAACTCTGCCTCAAAATTAATACCTGAATAAAGATGTAAAAGCCTCATTTTACTCTTGGTGGGTTCTCTCCACCAAACTTTAAACTCCAAAATAGAAGCCAAATGACCTTGTTAGACAGTGGTTCCTTTGAACAGAATGCCAGTCATCTCTACAGAAAGGAAGCTGGGCCTGTGAGAAAAACAAAACAAAACTTCTTTTTTGAACAGGGTTTTGTTATGTGCCACAGGCTGGTCTTTACTTATTTCAATCCTTCTGCCTCAGCCTCCTGAGTGATCAGATTACAAATGTATACCAACATGCCCTTCTGGCCATGTTACCTCTTATTTTAGATATTTAAAGATATATAGAGCAGAACTGCTAGGCATAAACTTTGGGGGTATCCAACTTTGAGTTCCAATTCTGCCACCTGGATTGATTTTTGATCTTGGGCTTTCTCAGCCTTCAGTTTCTAACAGCAGCACTTCACTTCCTCTGAGATAAAATGAGTTAAGCTGGTGTGGCAGCACACATCTGTAATCTCCTTACTTGGGGACGGAGGCAGAAGGATTGCTGCAGGTTCGAGGTCAGCCAGGACTTCGTAGCAAAACCCTGTGTCAAACAAAACAAAAAGACAGGTAATGTGCCTGAACAGCAAGCCTAAGGTAAGGACCACAGACTGCTGCTCATTAATTCTCCACCCTGAAGCTCCGGCCTTTCTGTAATACAGCATTGCTACAGAGGAGCTTGCTGAGATGGCCTGAGTCACTCCCTGAGGCAGAGGAAGACAAGAGCCCTGGTGGAAGTGCCTCCCATTCTCCAGCACAGCCCTCTGCCCACAGCTGCCTCCTGCTGAAGGAGCAAGCTAGGCAAGATTTGGCAAAGAGGAAGGAGTCTGAGTCCTCTTCCACTCACAGCTGCACATTTGCCTTGCCCTGCAGCCACTGGACCTGACCCTCAGTAACACACAAGCAGCCTAGACCTGGAATTAGCCCGCTGCCCAAGCCACCTCCATCATTCATAGTACTGGACGAGATACTGTACAGACTACTGTATGAAAGTCACAACTGGCATGAAACTGAATTAGATTATTCTGCAACAGAGCTAGAAACATCAGAAGTTACCAACAAAATGGAAACTGCGCCAGAAGAGGCACTCATCTTTGATTCCTTCATTCTAGAAGAGCTCAAGACCAGCCTTATCTACATAGGGAGTTCCAGGCCAGCAAAAACTGTTTGGTGAAACCCGTCTCAAAAAACAAAGCCAAAAAAAAAAAAAAAAAAAAAAAAAAGTCCTCTAGGGGCACCCCTGTGCGTGTGGCCTGCCACCCCATACTTTTTGTTAGCTTATTTCATTTTCTCAAGGTGCCTCCTTCATACTCTGACATCTCCAGTGTCCCAATCGCTGAACTGAGACTGTTGTGCAGCCCTGTCCTCTGCAGTCCAGCCCTTCAGGGTTTAGGGAGCCTGCGCCCTGGACTGCCAGCTTCTCCGAGAGGAAACTGTGAGTACCATAGCGCCATCGTGTGGACTCTTTGCTTAAGGCATGCTGCCAAGCACCCTCCGGGCTTGGCCTCAGATGGCCTGTGCGGGCTGGCTGGCAGTTCTCTGGGGGCTGGGAGAGAAGGCAGCACTCTAGAGCCAAGGCAGAATCTTCTGGGGGTGAAATAGCCGCATTAAGATGCCACACCCTGTTCTCTGTGTGTCCCACGTGCTTCAGTGTCTTCCTCTAAGATTAAGGCTGTGGCTTCAATGTTCCTGCTTCAGAGAGTGGCAGGATGTGATGAGTTAAATATGCAAGAGGCTGACAACAGTGCTAGCCATTAATATGGTAATGCTTCAGCATATTAGTACATCTCAAACCCTCTGACTGTGACTCTCAGTAAAAGAAGTGTTTAAAGGCTGTCACCTCAGCATTCAGGAGGCTAAGTACACAAGACCATCACTGAGAAAGATTATTTTTGGTCACACAGCAGTGTACACACACACAGTAACAAACACTACACAAAGCACTGCTGGTAACACCTGGCATGTTCTAGCTTTTTCAACTCCATTCTGGTTTATTGTTTTATTTTGTAGGAGACAAGGTCTCCTCGTGTAGGCCAGGTGGCCATGAACTTGATATGTAGCTGAAATGATCTTGAATTTCTGATTCTCTTGTCTCTGTCTCCTAAGTGGTAGATTATAGGCACCCACCACCATGATACAGTGCTAGGGATCAAACCCAGGATCTGGTGCCACTAGGCAGGCACTCTACCAACTAAGCTACATCCCAGGCCTCTAATCTGATCTCTTCTTCTTCTCCTTCTCCTCCTCCTTCTCCTTCTTCTTTATTTATTTATTTTGGGTTTCACTAGGGAGCCCTGGCTGAACTGGATATATAAACCAGACTGTCCTTGAACCCCCGCCTCAGCCACTATAGTGTTTGGATCAAACCACCATGCTGAGCTAATTTTTTTTTTAATTGATCACAGAGAGCTGGAAGACAGTTTAGCAGTTAAGAGCACTTGCAACCAAGTGCTTGGTACCAACTTGGTACCAACCAAGTCCCTGAGGGGCCGGTTGGCAACCTGCTGTCATGGGCTCTCTACCTGCTGCTGGAAAGGGAACCAACATCATGCCAGCTCCCATAGCCTGTCCTTTCCACAGGTTTTTTGAGCCAGGGTTTCTTTGTATAGCTCTGGTTGTCCTAGAATTCAGTACTGTAGACCAGGCCGGCCTTGAACTCAGAAGCTTGCCTGTCTTTGCCTCCCAAGGCATGGGCCACCACCGATCAGCTCACAGCCCCTCTTTAAGGAAGATATAATGGTCTCATTTCTCAGATGAGAAGCCTGGACCAACAGACCTGAGGTCATTATAGAATAGGAATAAACAGAACTGGACCCGCTTTAGAATTCTGAATACAGATCAAGCAAGGAAATTCGCTCTCAAGAAACTGCTGTGAAAATGCTGAATAGGACGGGTGGGTGGCTGAGGAAGACAAAGCACTGGAGACAGAGAAAAGCAGATATGGAAGTAAGTGGGGCAAGAGCACCCCTGACAGACAGTGCCTGGCATTATCAGCAAGAGCTGCAGCAAGGGAAGCTGACCTCAGGAGCCCGAGAGATGGGGAGGCCTGATATTCCTCCAGGGGTCGTCATGCCAGATGAGGACAGATGCTAAGACAAGAGATCAGACAAGATAGAATGACTGACCACTCTGCCCATACCTGACCCAGTTTCCTGCCTTCAGTGAGCATGGCAGTGCCTGGCTAGAGCAAGTAGACTTGTTTGCCTCAGTCTATCTTGAAGGAAAACTCTGCAGGACACTGGGACCTGCCAATTGGACAGAGGACAAATAACAACAGGATGTGGCCCAAATGGCCTGGATGAGAGCATGGCCATGTTTTGGAAGGGTACAATGGGGCCATGGAATGTGGTGAGGAAAGTGGATTTGAAGTTAGAAGACTCAATTTGGGTCTCTACTGTACCTCCTAGAGACACTGGGCACCTCCTATGATGTCAGATCCTGAGGCAAGTAATGGAGACAGACCCTGCAGGGTAAGGGGCACTGAGGATCTTATACTCACATATAAGCACCATGGAAACCAGGAATGTTAACCAGAGTTGTGTCTCCAACAGGAGAGAGAGGTATAACCTGTTTTCCACCTAGAAGGCTGGAAGTGGAGGTGGCTAACAGCCTGGTGACTTCTGTGCTACTGTATGACCAAAACCACACCAGATCCTTCCCCAGACCCTGAAGATGTCGCATGTAGTCAATCCAAGAAGCCATTTTTATGAAAGATATCACATGCACTTTACAAAGAGTTTTGAGGTACTCATGTTTAACACTCTATTGAGCACATGGGATTGAGTTCATTGCCACCAGGGAACTTTTTTTCCAAATTGTGTTGTGCTTAAACATGCCTAAAATAAAGTACCCAGTGTCAGACTCTCAAAGTTTGAGCCAACCCTAGCTACTGAGTTGTGTTGAACTGGGCTCCTTTCTTGCCTCACACAGATTGTAGGTCATTACTCTGTTGGCCCCAGTGTTTGCAGAGACATTTCTCCCTCGACCAACACACACACACACACACACACACACACACACACACACACACACACTGCAAGGTTGGCAGTAAAGTGAGAAATAAAGAGACCCTGGGGTTGGGGATGCAGCTCAGTTGGTGGAATGCTTGCTAAGTTCAATCCATAGCATAAAACAGAATCTACAATAAATGAGACTCTAAGAAAGAAAGGGGGTAAAGGAAGGAGGGGAGATGGAGAGAGAATGGAGGTAGAAAAGGAGGGAGGGAAGGAGCAGACAAGAAGAAGGGATGGGGAAAGGGGAAGGAAAAGAAGGGAACAGACAACAAAACAAAGCGTGAAGAATGGTGCTTGACAGTTGCAAAGAGGAGGTCCTCCTCCCACTGGAGGAGACAGAAAAGGGATCCAGAGAAACATGGAGCCTAGTACCTAGTAGCATTTTTCTCCAGTGGGGAGTCTGGAAAAGCCTTCCAGCAACAACTGCAGATGCAAAATACAAGAGACACCTCAGCAAACCACTAATGAGAGAGTGGTTTGAAATGGTGTGGCAGATAGAGTTCTGCCAATTTATCTGCTTCTGCTTGAACACGTCTCATAAGGGTTTGACAGACACCATTTGCTGAAATGTGTACAAAGAGCCTCAATTTAGTAAGAATCTACTAAACAGTAAGCATTTACTGGCTTCTCTGGGCCGGGTACCAGGTTAATGCTCTTAAGTATATGCAGATGAGTGACAACCACAAGTTCCTGCTCTGAGAAAGCATATACCTAGTAGAATAGACACTGTACTGTGTTATGAAGGGTTACAAAACAAGCACTAGACAGAAGGAAGTAAAACTATTCAGAGAAGACATGATGGGCAGGTGCTCTAAGTACTAAGAGACAAAAGTTCAAAGTAAGCAAAGGTGTGGAAGAGGATATGAGCAGCAATGTGTTCCCAGAACCGTAAGGAGCTGGAATACGAGTTATAATATGTAGGAATAAGGTACTTAGACCTCAGTTACTCATGCCAATGGAAATGGAGAAAAGCCCCGGGCCCAAGCTTTCACAGATGACACTTCACCTTGGGTCTCAAAGGCAAGCCCACTTCCCCAACAATTCCAAAGAGAGAAGCTTGAGGGTTTAGAAGCACCACCCTTAGGGACAGTGACTTTGCCCATGACCATAAATTGCGCTGGGCAGACAAGGCCAAGGACCACAAAATAATCCCTTGATGTCCACGTAGGGATGTGTGTGTTTCGGGGGCGGAGGTCTCAAGCATTCCCTATGTAGTCAAGGATGACTTTGAAGTCCTGAGCCCTCGAGCCTCAGGGGTTCCGGAGTAACACGTGCGTACCATCACACCCTGTTTACGTGATACTGAGAATCGAACCCAACCTTCGCGTGTGCTAGCAACCGATCTACCAACTGAGCCACAACTCCAGCCCGGGAAAACCTTCCTTTAAACACTGATTCTGCGGAACAGTGCGTCCTTCCTCGATATTAAGAGGAACACAACATACCAGCCCCTCCCGAACCAAAATTCAGGGACGGGCGGTGCCAAGAGGGTTTACGCCCCAGATATTTGTTCCAAAGCCACTCCCTCCTCCCCGCCCTTCCCTCTAACTACCCTCCCTCACTCTCAATGGTCCCACACCTCTTCCGGCCCCTCCTCTAGGATCTCATTCCTTCCGGTCGCGCCTCCTCGCCCGTACCTTTTTCCTTTATCCTCATTGGTGGAAAATACTGAGTCGCCCCCAAGTTGCGAAGATACGCCTCCGGGTAATCTTTCCCGGAAATGACGCTAGTCCCGCCTCTGAGGAAGTGACAACAGGAGTGCCCTTGACGGGCAGCCGACTGAGCTGTGCATCCCTCTGCTCAAGCTGCCGGGAGGTAGGAACCTCGCGGGGTGGGCTGGGCGGCGGGGTTGGCGCGCTGCTGTGCAGGCCGGCCGGCCACTAGCGGAGGGGGGACCCGAGAGGGAGGACCTGGTCTCGGCAGCCGCACGCCCTGTGCTCCCGGTCTCTCCGTTTCCCTCCGTTCACACGTTCCCCCCTTTCCTTTGGTACCCCATGTCTAGTTCCTATGCTTCTTAGTTCCTCCTTCCGTAGTTGGGATTCTTCTTTGCTTATCCTTCGACAGCTCCCTTTTCTCTCCTTAATTTCCCATGGAAACGCAGTTTAAAAGAGCGATCGATAGAGTAAAGATTTTACAGATGGCCTTGTGTTCCAATTAACTGTCCTTTTTAAAACTGGGCTACTTTGGGCATGTCACTTAAACTAC
This sequence comes from Phodopus roborovskii, assembly GCF_943737965.1. Classification (NCBI taxonomy): domain Eukaryota; kingdom Metazoa; phylum Chordata; class Mammalia; order Rodentia; family Cricetidae; genus Phodopus; species Phodopus roborovskii. The sequence continues at coordinate 2,603,308 of NW_026126459.1, read as the reverse complement.
CTGAGCCCTGGCTTGCCCTGAATGTGAATGGTGTTAAAACAGTTTCTTCAGAGTTGATCTGGGAGAACCAGTCATGTAACACACGTAAGCTTTGTACCTCCTTCCATCTACCTTTTATAATTCCACCTCAGAATTTATTTCTTTTTGGATTATCAGCCTGTTTTCTGTCTAACATGTCTATTCTGTGATTCTCATTCCTCACTCACCTCTATATATATTGTTGTTGTGTGGAGATTTTAGAGACAGGGTTTTATTTTATAGCCCAAACTGAACTTGATTTATATCCTCCTGCCTCCCAAGTGCAGGAATGACAAGTCCTGGTCCTTAAAAATCATATATTGCAGTATTTCCTTGCATTTTGCTTCTAGCTCTGCACGTTCCCAGCACCTTAGTACTTCGACATACTTTTCAATTCCCTGGTGTGTTGTCATCCTGTTGTGTAGCCCAGCTCTTCCTGCTTCTTTCACTCACAGATGGCTCAGCGGCTTCTCCTGAGGAGGTTCCTGACCTCGGTCATCCCCAGGAAGCCCCCTCAGGGTGGGTGGACTTCCCTCACCTCTAGAACCCTGCAGACCCCGAAGTACAATCCTGGTGGTCTGACAGGGACACCCAGCCCAGCCCGGACATTACACACCACCAGAGTCTGCTCAACAACCTTTAATGTCCAGGATGGACCTGACTTTCAAGACAGAGTTGTCAACAGTGAGACGCCAGTTGTTGTGGATTTTCATGCGCAGTGAGTACTGGGGGCAGTCTTGCATTGCCCATCAGTGTGCACTATTGCTCACACCCATGTTCAATGCTTCAGTCATAAACTCATTATGAAGATTTTGAGATCCAGTACCTACCCTTAAGAAGCATAGTGTGGTAGGAGACAGATTTATTGACAAATAGTCTGTAGAGCGGACCAGGATGAGTGCTGCATTGTGCCTCTGTCTTGTATCTGGATGCCTGAAAAACTCAGTCTTATCCAGTGTGGAGTAACATCATTTTGTTTTAACAAAACTATGGGAAGGAGTGGGCAAAACGTTATCAGTGCCACCATAGTGGTACCCAAGTGTGTATGGGGTAAGCAGGAGGTGTGTCATCTCAGTACCATAGGAGTGTGGTTTAGAGATACATAAACACTTGCATTTTATCGTGGTTTTCATTTCCAGACCTTTAGATTTGATTCAAACAAAAAGCCAACAGATCCCATAGAATAAAGCATCCTGGAAGAAACTAGTGTGTCCGATTAACATTTGGAGGTTTTCTAGACACATCTCTTGGGCTCTTTGTTTTCTTTCTGGTCCTTTCTCTGACTCACCAAGTTACCTTGGACAAGCCAGTGGGTGTCCTTTTCACCTGAGATAAGGCTTTGCAGGCTGGCTTTGTAGATATTTAGGTTTATTCATTGATTGAAATCTACAAATGGAAGTTTTTGAGGTAAGGATGTTGGATTGAGACAGGTCTCACTGTGTGACCCAGGTCAGACTTGGGCCTCTCCTGCCTCCACCTCCTCCATATAAGAGATGATTGGCATGTGCCAGCTCATAGAAAAAGATAAAACAGAAGCCGGGCAGTGTGGTAGCATGCTCCTGAAATCCCAACACTCTGGAGGCAGAGGCAGGTAAATCTCTATGAGTTTGAGGTCAGCCTGGACTACAAAGTGAGTTCCAGGACAGCCAGAGCTGTTGACAGAGAAACCCCGTCTAAGAAAAGGATAAAGCAAGAGTTGACAGCCAGGGCCCTGTGGGAGGCGATTACTCTGCCCTCCTGCTATGGTAGAGAGCTTTTGAAAAGGAATGATCAGTGAGCTAACTCTTTTTCCCCTACAAGGTAGGTTGTATGATTCAGTGTAGTGATATTTTGTTTATGATTTAACAATTAAAAATTGCCTGAAGAACCGAGCAGTGGTAGCACATACCTTTAGTCCCAGCACTCGGGAGGCAGAGGCAAGCAGATCTCTGTGAGTTCGAGACCAGCCTGGGCTTCAAGAGCTAGTTCCAGGACAGCCTCTAAAACCACAGAGAAACCCTGTCTCGAAAAAACAAAAAATTAAAAAGTTTAAAAAATAAATAAAAATTGCCTGAAGATCAGAAAAGAAAATCATCCAAGCCACTAAAGAGTTCTTACATCTACCAAGGCTCAGACCAAAAGGACAATCCTGTCCTCAGACTGCCTGAACATTGCATTGGCTCCTGTCTTCTCCTGCCTTATATTCTTCTCTGGTACTGGGATTAAAGATATGCAGCATCACTGCCCAGCTTCTATAGCCAACTAGTGTGGCTGCTGGGATTAAAGGTGTGTGCTACCACTGTTTGACCTCTTATGGCTGACTAGTGTGGCTAGCTTTGCACTCTGTCTTCAGACAAGTTTTATTTGTTAGATCTTAAACAAAATATTACCGAAATTCAGGTTCATTCACCTAGTGCCAGGCACATCTGTGGCACCATATACAGAGATGATACTGATAACACGGCTTCTGTCCTAGGAGAGTTCCCACTCCCCAGCCAAGGAGGGATCACTCATGTCCATTACAATGTGATCCTCAGCAGATGACACAAAATAAGAAATCGGGGAGTCCTGGAGTAAAAGGGTTACACAGAGAAACCTTGTCCAAAAAAAATAAAACAAAAAAATAACCTCAGCACTCAGGAGGCAGAAACAAATGGATCTCTGAGTTTGAGGCTACCTTAGTCTACAAAGTGAGTTCCAGACTAACAAGGGCTACATAGTGAGACTTTGACTCAAACCACTCCCCCCCCCCCGCCAAAGGGAAAGAAACAAAGATGATTTTAGCAACCCTGAAGTGATCCTGACCCAGCTCTAACAGGCTTCACTATGTAGTCCAGGCTAGTCTCAAATTCCTATTCCTCTTTCTCCCTATCTTAGTTACTTTTTTGTTGCTATGATAAAATACCCTAATGAAAGAAACTTAAGGAAAAAAAAGGTTTGGCTCACAGGGCCAAATGCAGCCCATTATGGCAGAGACATCCCAGTGGCAAGGGCTTGGGGCAGCTGGACACATCGTGTCCTTAATGAAGAATCAGGGAAGATGCATATTTGTGCTCGACTCCCCAGCCCCCTCCTTTTTAACATTTATGTATTGTGTGTGTGCATACATGCATGCTCCAGCCGTGGTGTACAAGTGGAGGTAGGACAGCCGTCTGCAGTTGACTCTTTACTACCATGTAAGCTCCTGAGACAAACTGCATTGTTGGTCAGGCCCAGCAGCAAGCACGCTCACCCACTGAGCCAACTTGCATACTCACTTTCTCCTTTTTATGTAACTCAGTCGTATCCCAGAGGTGGTGCCACCCACCCTCAACTGGTGGGTCTTCCCACCTCAAGATCATCCATCCCCTACAAGCATGCCCAGAGATCCCTCTCCCTAGTTCATGAATTACTGGACTGGACACTCACACCCCTCCCCCAATGCCAGGCTATTCTCGCTGCCCTTTTGTCATCTGCAAGAACTCCACAGGTTGTGGTTTCTTTAGGGGTTGCCTTCTCTGAAGATTTTGCATATCCCTGAGAAGGCTGGCCTTCACATAATTCCTGGATTCCCCACCCCTCAGCTCTGCCCTCAAGAGTCCATGTGGGTTTCAGGGTGGCTCTGGGGAGACAGGTGGAGCAGTGAGCATTCTCGGGGCTGACTATGTTCCTTCTTACCTTCTGAGGTGGTGTGGGCCCTGTAAGATCCTAGGACCGCGATTAGAGAAGATGGTGGCCAAGCAACATGGGAAGGTGGTGATGGCCAAAGTGGACATTGATGACCACACAGACCTTGCCATCGAGTATGAGGTATGTTTTGGCATGGAGTTGCCTCAGGGAAGCCAAGGTGGCGATCACCCAATAGCCAGTAAGTGGCTTGTCTGGTATTCTTCTAACGCTCTTAGGAGGGAGGTCTCCTGACACCCTTCAGAAATGGGTTACATGGCCCTAGGTTATTCTCTATTGTTTTTGTTTTGTTTTGTTTTGTTGTTTATTTATTTATTGAGATAGGGTTTCATATGGCTTGAGCTGTCCTTGAACTTCTGATACTCCTGCTTTTGCCATTGAGGTGGTAGGATTATAGGACTGTGCCACCATGTCCAGCTACTGCTTCACATGCAACCTGCTGTTGCTTATGAGCCCTGACAGACAGGCAGGGGTGATTCTGGCACTGGTAAGGGGACATCCTTGTCCCCAAATGCTTCGGTCTGTTGGAAGGAAGCACATGGTGAGACGCTTATTGCAATGAAATGAAAAGTTGTATGAGGAAAGACACTGCAGGTTGTTTTGGGAGGAAGTGACCAGAACAGGGAAGACTTTGCATTCCAGAGCTTCTGACCTGAAGTGTGAGTGAAGGGTACACAGAGGGAAGGAAAGAGATGGAAGCAGTGAGCAAAATACCTGCAGGAGCCAGAAGTGGGAACTCACTCCTACAATCCAGAGACAGAGGCAGGGAGAATGCCACGAGTTCAAGGCCAGCCTGGGTACAAAGTGAGCCTTAGTCTCAGTACAAAAACAACAAAAAGACAGGGTCAAATTAGCTTGTTTATGTGAGCATTCCGCTCCAACAGAAGTCCTGGTGCCACGTGTTAGTTGTGGCAGCAGACAACACTTACCCGTGGAGCTGGAGAAATGGCTCATCAGTTAAGAGCACTGACTCTTGCAGAGGACCCAGGGTCAATTCCCAGCAACCACTTGGCAGCTCACAACTGTCTGTAACTTCAGTCCCAGATGATCAAACATCCTCTTCTGGCCCTTGTTGACAAAATCCCCATACCCATTAAAAAAAAAAGTAAGTAAATAAAATACTGGGTTTTGGTTGGGGGTGGGGGTTGGTTGGTTGGTTTTTCCAAGACATGGTTTCTCTGTGTACCCTTGGCTGTCCTGGAACTCACTGTGTAGACCAAGCTGGCCTCAAACCTGGAGATCTGTCTACAACTGCCTTCCAAGTGCTGGGATTGAAGGTGTGCGCCACTACCCAGCAAAATACATCTTCTTTAAAAAAAAAAAAAAAAGAACTTCAAATCTTTAAGGGAGCTGGTGGGGTGGGTTGGTAAATACATGAGGCTTTGCAGGACAGTGTCTGCTACAGCAGCTCAGCTGTCTAAGTCTCCAGCCACAGGACGAAGTAAAGGCTGTGGCATGTTCCAGTAGCTGTGTTTACAGACATGGACAGCAAACGGAGTTTGGCCCAAGGGCTGTGGTCCACTTACTGATGTCAGATATAGACTCTCAGTTGGCAGTTATGGGGAAACACTTGGCTTTTGGAGAGCTTTGGAGTTTCAGCCTGGGGACACTCAGACCATAACATCTGTGTAAATATCTGAACACTGGTGGGTGCTGTGGAACGATGGAAGCGGTGGGGATTGGGGACTTCTTTTGTTGTCCTTTTGGTTTTGTTCTCTGGTTTGGTCTTTTGAGGGAGAGCCTTCTGAAGCTCAGGTTGGCTCGGTGTTACCACGTAAGAATGACCCTGCATTTCTGATCCTCTGCTACCTTCCAAGTTCAGTGTCTCTGGGTGTGTGTCATTACATCTGTCTTTTCCAAGGAGGTGACATGAGAGCAGAGTACTGACATAAGTGTGCATGTCTCAGGAAAGAGCCACTCAGCTGGCCACAGCTGGCCACAGACCCTGTCCAGGATTATGGGATATCCTGTGGGCCTTAGACCACCACAGTTGAGGTAGGAGAGAGGCCTTGTGGCTGGAAAAGCAGACCAGGCTGGAGCATGGGGTCCTAGTACTGACAGTGACCCTATCCCAGAGCCGAAGTCACACCTGGCTGCCTGGGGGCCAGCCCTGGTTCATGGGCATGTTTGGTCTGGCTGTCAGAGTGATTTAAGAAAGGGGAAACTAGGCATTGATATTTAAAACTCAGAAGAATTTGTGCAAGCCAGGCATGGTGGCACATGCCTGAAAGCCCAGCGTCAGGACAGCCTGGGATAGATAGCAAGACCTTGGCTCCAAAAACATTCTTGTGAAAATCCACATCTTTGGAGTCCTTGAAACCCCAAGGCCAGGGTAAACCTCTCCCTCCCTCTGGATGCAAGAGGCTGGAGGATGTGGAGCAGGGTGGGGCTTCATTCTCAGAGTTTAGACACCCAGACTCAGTTAACCATGCCTACATCCCCCAGACCAGCTGAAGTAATAGTTATCCACCCTCTGACCAGAGCCCATGGCAACAAACAGAGGGGTGAGCAGTGTGAAAGCTGCCGTCCATCCTTGAGCTGGACAGAGAACAGGGTGGTTAGTTAAAAGATGTCAAGCTACCTGGTTCAGAAGACAGGAAATGAATTGTGGGAAGACAGGGCCACTGATGACTGCTGCTGATGCACAGCATCCTTGAGATTTCATAAACCAGGTCGCTCAAGGGCATGGGTGAAAGGAGTTGCTTTTTTTTTTTTTTAAAGCCCTCCCACCAGTTGCTCCGTCAGAGGGCCCTTCAACATTTGAGACCCCCCCCCCCCCCCGACTTTCCCTAGCTCACTCACTGCATACCCTGGGCCCTGGGTCTCAGCAAATGTGAATGTGTGGCCTTCTGGTAGGAACTCAGGCCTGGAGCCACGTAGGGCAAGGGTCAGCCTAAGACTTCCAGGCTGCCTCCTGGGACCTCCAGATGCTACCATGTCAGCCTCAGCATCATGTCTTTGGCAGAGGTCTGCAAACTATCCATGTGCCAAGGCCTGGGAACTAGTAAGATGTAAATCACACTTCCACCAAAAGAGGTCCCACAGATGATGAGTTCCCAGCCATAACTCCTACACTCCAGCAAATGGGATGGCTTGAGTGTTGACAGCCTGTGGCAAGACAGGAAGGTAAGGGAGTCCTCTGGGACCTTTGTCCTCCCTCTACCCACCATAAGCCCTCAAGCTGTCCTAACTCCCGCATGCTTCTTCGTGGCCACTCTTGACTTCCATTGCACCTGAAAGGGGGGGGAATCCTTGAGGTTTTTGGGGTGTCACTGACAACCCCCACTCCTATTCTGCATGATCTCAGCTTAGGGGGTGCAAGACTGTCACAACATGCCCATCTCACTCCTGACCATTGAGTCCTTGCTAGTTCCTGGGGGCAAGGGGCAATAGAAAAGGAATAGGCCATCTGCTGTCCCCCATGGCTCTCTCAGCCTTACACTTGAAGGTGTGATCCTGACAAGCTGGCATCTCTTGTAACCTGGACCATCTTGACACAGCTGCTGTCAATACTGGAGTGATTTGTCTAAAGCTTTTATTTAATTTTTTTGAGACAGTGGGGGATCATGTTCCAGACTGGTCCCAATCTCAATACATAGCAAAGATGCCTTGAACTCCTTATCTTCCTGCCTCTGCTTCCTGAGCACTGGGATTAGAAGCATGTACTACCACTCCCAGTTTAAATTGGGATGGAATGTGAGGCAAGCACTCTACCAACTGCCATGTCTGCAACCTGGTTTGGCTTTTTGTTTTTCTTTTTTGCATGTATACCCCAATAGACAAATCATTAACCCATTCAAAATATATGGTATTTTAATAATTTCTAATTGCTCTGTTTGGAAATAAGTGCCTCTCAAACTTGAATATGAACTGGGTTGGTTTTTTTTATCATCACTGTATGTGTGTGCATGGATTCACATGCCGTGACACATGTGGAGGTCAAAGGGAAACTTGTGAGAATCAGTTGTCTCTATTATGTGGGTTTCAGTGATTGAACTCAGGTTATCAGACTTCATGGCAGGTATCTTTATCCACCAAGCAACCCCACTGGTCCTCCTGGAATATTCTCTTTATTTCTTTCCATTTTTTCATACATGTGTAATGCATGGTCTTCTTGTGTAGGGATCTGTGTGCACATGCCTGTGTGCACATGTGGAGGCCCATGGTAGACATTGGAAATCACCTTTATCAATCTTCCACCTATCCATTGAAACAAGCTCTCAAACTGGGAGCTTGCTAACGATGTTGCTGTAGAGATCCCTTGTCTCTGCCTTGTAAGGCTGAATTATACCACACCTCCCTGGCATTTATGGAATTCTCAAAGCACAGAGTCTGGGGTGAGGGTATAGCTCAATGGTAAAGCATATACCTAGAGCACTCTTGCCAAAAACATTGGGTTTCTTCCTGAAGAAAATTATGACCCAGAGTTCCAGGAATGGTTGTGTATACACACAAATGTGTATGTATTGGGTGCCTGTACAGGCTTAAAGTTGCTGTTGGCTGTCTTCCTTGCTTGCTCTCCATTTACTCATTGAGGCAGGTCTCTCATTTACTCATTGAGGCAGGTCTCTCATTTGAGCACAGAGGTCACTGATCAGCTAGTTCAGCTAGCCCATTTGTGGCAGGATTTTCTGCCTCAGGAGCACTGAGAATTTAGGCAGTCACCATACCCATCCAGCATTTACATGGGAGTTAGGGTTACATGGTCTTTATATTGACATGACATCAGAGCCATCTCCCCAGCCCCATATCTGAACATGTTTAGGATAACATGTGGGAGTCATTTCTCCTATCATGTGAGTACCAGCCACAAATTGAATTCAGGGCATTAAGATTGGAGGCAAGCCAGGCATTGGTGGTGCATGCCTTTAATCCCAGCACTCGGGAGGCAGAGGCAGGTGGATCTCTGTGAGTTTGAGACCAGCCTGGACTACAGAGCTTCCAGGACAGGCTCCAAAGTCACAGAGAAACCCTGTCTCCAGGGGGGAAAAAAAGATTGGTGGCAAGTGCCTTTACCCACTAAGCCATCCTTCCAACCCTGTTTTGTTTGTTTGTTAAATGATGGTTTTTCTAATAACTCTGTTGTAACCAAGCCCTTTTACAAGACATTTGGCATTTCTCATTTAAAGCATGAAATCTTTGAATGCTTCTCTGATGGCCTTTACCCTGTTGGGGTCTGTGTTCTCTGGCTCTGATCCTTCCCCCTCCAGCAAAAGCAAAACCAGACAGACTTTGTTTCTTGTTTTGAATCCCTGCTTGACTTTCTGAATCCTCTTAGAATAAGTGCTTTGAGCCTCAGTCTTCTCATCTCTAAAATGGGGTAGGAGGGTTAGGATGTCACTCAGTGACAGCAACCTAGGGGCTGTAGTCTAGTCTGCTGCCTTCCCTGACACCTGAACACACCCTCCACCCACTGTGAGTTCTTCAGTTGGCCACAGAGGTCACCAGCATCCCGTGGTGTCTATCCTGCCTTGGTGGTTTCTTAGCCATGTTGCTAGTGGGTATGACAAGATATGTTTCAGGTTGGTGGGGAGAGGCCTCATGAGCATTCACACTCCACCAGGCTAGAAGGCCTCAGGTGGCTTCTTGGAACAGGATGGACAGGCAGCAGGTCTGAGCATGTCCTTTCCCTAACCCCGATTCAATGTTGTCGACAAAACTGGGGAGGAAGCCAAGGCTGTTTGTGTTCCCACCACCGTTTTTATGTTTTTATTTTTTTGGCAGCAGTTGGGGTGAGGGTTAGTGTTGTTGGTTTTTCTTTTCTTTTCTTTCTTTTTTTTTTTTTTTTTTTTTTTTTTTTTTGAGACAGCATTTCTCTTTGTAACAGCCCTGGCTGTCCTGGAACTCTCTGTAGACCAGGATGGCCCCAAACTCACTCAGATCTGCCTACCTCTGCCTCCCGAGGCATGTACCTTCACCATCCAGCCCCCCATCCTAAGACCACATACAAGGGCCTGAGCACTAGCAGCAATGGCCATGTTCTAAACACTAAGCAGGCACCTTGGCCTCTGTCACAACCCAGTTACCCCACTAGAAACAGGGTTCTGGGAGCCTGTAGCTGTGTGCATGCCTGATTACATGTGTGTTGTTCAGACTTTGAGAAAGCCCTTGACCAGCATGCACAGAGGCTTGCACACACAGCAGAACCTCCCAGGAGGGAAACTCCATCCACTCTGAACTGTCCAGTGAGAGAGCAGAGAGGCTTGCCAAGAGCACTGGGACAAAGGGAAGCTTGATTTGGTGTTTAGTGCTAGGATGGAACCCAGGCCTCATGCCTGCTAGGCAAGTACTCTACCACTGAGCCACACCCTCAACCCTAGACCACATCTTAAAAATGGAGTATTTATTTTAAAGGGACGGAATGTCCACCAATGGAATGTTTCAGCCAAGTTAGTGGTTGAGCGAAGCCAGCCTTAGGGTACTGCAGTTCATTCATCAACCACTAGATGGTGTAGGAACACACCCAGTGGTGTTTCCTAGGGCCTGTTTTGCTGGTCCCTGCCTTTTCCTGGAGACAGTGCAAGCCTGCTTTTGGGCTGTTAATACTACCATCCATGCCAGAGTCTGACAAGGACAAGGGGCCAGAGATACTTTAAAAAAAAAAAAAAAAAGTTGGAACTGTGTCCTTCATGCTGGGTTTTCCCCATTAGGAATGGCTGCAGGGCCTGTCACATAACAGTTGAGGCCTGTATGATAGGGCCAAAGTGGCCTTTATTTCTCTCTTCCTCACTTTGGACATTATCTCAGTCTGGCCTCTGAGGTGATTCACCCCACATCCCTCCGCCTGTGGGAAGACCTAATTAACTTGTATGTAAATTAAGCCAGCAAATACCAATCATTGGGCAGCACGCCATGCCAGGCGCCCTAGCCTCATCTGTATTTCATGTAATCTATATAGGTCCCCAGAGCTGTGGGAGTGGGTGCCTCATGGGTCAGGAATGCACCTTTGCCAGCCCTAATAAGCCTCGGGCCACATATGGCTGTCTCCATTCCACGGTGCACAGGAAGCGGCTGTATGAATTTCTGGTCTCTGATACCATTGACTGTAGCCCACCAAAGTGGTCCTCATGGGGTCAAGCTTCACCACACCCACTGTGCTGAATCTTCAGGTGTGTCGCTTGCCATCCCCATAGTCCACTAAAAGTGCTCTTAGTGTCTCTGCTTGCTGAGGAAAGCTAAGGCTTGAGGTAGTAAAGGGGTCATCCAGGATAGAAATGAGGTTAGGTTAGCCAGCCGTGGAGCTTGCTTCCCTGACCACCACAGTAGACATCTGATGTCTGTCCCAAACATTCTAGGTAAACCATGCCGTGCCTGGCACCTGAAGAAAGGCTTTGAGCTCAGAAAGCAGCCCAGCGTGTAGCTCACACCAGTTATTTTCATCTCATCATTCCACCCAAATCATCATGTGGTTGGGGGGAGGGTACCGCTGGGAGCTTGTGATGGAAGAAGCTCCAGTGGGTGGGCCTCCAGGCTCTGCACCCAGAGAAGACCCCCTTCCTTGGCGCAACCTGTGACTTTGGCCTTCTCTGCGGAGGCTAGAGAAAGGTGCGTGAGACATATTCACCTCTAAGTGATTTGGTCTGTGGTTCCCTCACCCAGGTGTCAGCTGTGCCTACAGTGCTGGCCATCAAGAATGGGGACGTGGTGGACAAGTTTGTGGGCATCAAGGATGAGGACCAGCTGGAAGCCTTCCTGAAGAAGCTGATTGGCTGACAAGCAGGAAAGAGTCCTGGCTGCCCTTGCTTGCTGGAGCCTGTTTGGGGAGGAGCCTAGTAGAACTCCCAGCCCTGAGCTGTTATTCTTCCTGCACTGCCCCTCTGTTTTGTCCCTGTGGGTCCAGCCTTTGGCAACAGATCTCCAAACCTAGAAGCCACTGATGCTTCAGAGCCAGCCCTCCGCCAGGGTGACCTGCAGAGAAACAGTGCTGCCAATGGTGTGCGGTCCTCCTGTGTGCCTCCTACTGTCTGCTCCTCCTAGGCCTGTCACTGTTCCCCTAGATGCTGAAGGAGCCTGGGCTAGCCTGGAGCCTGGCTGCAAGCTCAGTCCTTGTCCATATGGTCCTGAGTTCCTCTGATCAATCAGAACCACCAGCCCCACCCTCCTCCCTCTGGCATTTTCCTCTCCTGTCCTTCTGTGAAAAGAAAAGGAAACCAGAGGCTGAACAATGGAGAGTAATGTATACTTCTCTCATTTTTTGTAGGTCTATAATAAAGAACTTTATGTGACCCTTCTACCTCTTGCCAAGAAGAGCAAAGCCCAGCCCACACACCATAGCTGTCCATTCTCTCCCTTGTCCCCTCCCTGGGTTAGCTGGGCCTTGGTTCTGGTTCCCTGAGCAGGAGGAGGAGCTGTGAATGAGTCAGACCAATAAAACCAGGTTTGCACTGCCACCGACTTCTGTTCTATGGGCCAGGAGCGCTCGGGGTGGATGTGTGTTCCTGGGCCCACTGCTGTCCCCAAGCCCTCTTAGACTGCCTGCCCCTCTGGTGACTTCTGTTCCCATCATGCTGTCATGCATGCCTATGCTTCCTAAGGCCCAGAGCACATTCTGCCTTTCCCCAATGTGGATGTGGGCTCAAGGAATGCAGGCTGGGGTTCTACCAAAAATGGTTGTCTCAGAACCCTGAACTAAGCTGGGCGGTGGTGGTGCACGCCTTTAATCCCAGCACTTGGGAGGCAGAGGCAGGTGGATTTCTGTGAGTTCAAGGCCAGCCTGGTCCATGTAGTTCCAGGACAGCCTGGACTACACAGAAAAACCTTGTCTTGAAATAAATAAATAAATAAATAAACAAACAAATAAATACCTATACTCTAGCCATGATCTCCTCAGCCCTTCAGGGTCCTTCTTCCTAGACTGGCTTCTGACCCCTAGCTGGGTGGCACGTCTTAAGTATGCCCACAGGAAGTTCTGGTCCTTGGGACTGGACCCTCTACCCATCCTGTTCTCTTTCCAGCTCCTTTGGCCATGAAGAGTGCCAGGCTGCCCAACCCAAGAAAAGCCAGCCTAAAGCCTTTCTGGGGCTAAGTAGCCACTTGTACCTGATGTCTGCTGTCTGCAAGTCTGTAGTACTTGATGACAGAAAGTCCTGACACCCTCCGAACTGAGTTTGCAGTGTCCTTTGGTGTGTGCCTTGTTCACAGTGGCACACGTTGTTCCATTAGAACTCACTGGGACCAAGGGATCCACCTGCAGACTTAACAAGAAGGCTGCCATTGCTGAAGCAGAATGGGTGTGCAGGGGCCAGAAGACCTCAGGTCCAGGAAAAGGAAACTGACCTAGTGACTGTTTGACTGAGACCACAAGCAAGGTAAATGAATGGCAGCCTCCTGGTGCCCTGTCTTCATTTATAGTAGCCTCCAAGTAGTATTAAGTTTAGAGAACATGGCCAAGGTCGTGAAACCCAGCAGTGGCCAGGCATTTCTCTTTTATGTCCTCGTGTTGCTTGGGGACAGTCTCGTGTACACCCAGCTAGCCTTGAGCTTGCTAAGGATGGACTTGAACCCCTGATCGTCCTTCCTCCCCCTCTGGAGTTCTGGGGTTGCAGGCATGCACCACCACCCCTAGTTTTATTTGGTGCTGAGTGTTGAACCCAGGTCTTCATATATGATAGGCAAGGACTCTGCCAACTGAGCTACATCCCCAGCCCTCCATCATCTTATAAAATGTATCATCTTCACAAGCCAAGAGGGAATGCGGGTTTGTTTTGCAGAAAAGGGGCCCAGCAGAGTTGAGTAACTAAAGATAGCAGGTAAAAAAGGGGTGTGGTCAGAACTTACAGGCTGCCCTACTACAGCCCACTGCCACCCCTTAAAAGGTGCCAAGCACTTTTTACATAAATTACTTCATTTAATTCTACTCTGATGAGGCAAGGATTATTTCCATATTATAAGCAAAGGAACTGGTTCAGAGAAATTGACCTACCCAACATCACATTTAAAAAAAAAAAAAAAAGACGTTACCAGATATGAACCCAGGTAGGAGTCTGATTTGTCCTAGATAGATGTGGAGAGCTGGCAGAGGGAGGGAAACCAAGTTCCCCCTCCTTAAAAGGTGCTTGCACAGGCAAGGTGAGCCCAAGGCTAGGGGCACAGCTGTCCCAGGTTGGCAGCCTCTGCCAATGAGTATGTGTCCATGAGTCATGGGCTGTGAGCACAGAATGCTCCAGGTGATCTGCCCAATTCTGGGTGCTGATCTCACCATGATGTGGCAGTCCCATGGTGGCCTTGGTACCCCCATGGGGCTTCAGGGCAGCCCAGCTGACTTGAGATAGGGTCTTATTCTATAATCCAAAGTAGCCTAAAACTCAAGAGCATCCTTCTTGCCTCTGCCTCCTCAGTGTGGGAATAATAAACATGCACCACCATGCTTGATGATACTAAATGCCTTTTGATGTTACTAAATGCCTTTTATCAACAGGTGGGTAGCCTGAGAGACACAGGGTAAAAGATACCCCTGCACTCTAAGCCATCTTAGTGTGGAGCTGCCTTCAGGTACTCTGCTGAAGCTGTCCTGGAGGATATGGAAGCAAGAACCTTAGTTCCTAAAGCCCTCAGCCAGACCCTTGCAGACAGACTAAAGCCTCCTTAGTCACCAGAGACTGAGCACAGAGGGACAGCAGTGGACACTGAGACTGCATTCCACAGGAAGGGCCAGCCACCAGGAGCCTTGGCATTTAGCATAGGCATCTAGGATGACTGTGGGGAGGTCACAAACAGATTCCTTTTGCTGCATTGCTATAAATGAGAGCCAGGGCCTCACACATGCTAGGCTGGTGCTCTACCACTGAGCCACATTCTCAGTATGTGAGTTCTTCTAATGGTCAGCCCAGAGAGGAAATTGCCGTGCTAACTAGAAGCTTACATTCCATATACCCCAGAGAAGGCTATGTGTCATCTCTAAGCTGGTGTTGGGGCACATGGCGGGGGGGGGGGGGGGGGGGGGGGTGTTCCTCAGTTACCATCCAAACTCCCTACTAAGTACATTAAGTACATAGAAAAGGGTAGGCTAGGACTGAATCCTGGCTGCCTGACTTCTGCCAGCCCTAAAACAGTGCTTTTTCCCTTAACTGTAGGAGAGATGAGTGCCGAGGTCACTGTGTCTCCATGGAGGTGGCCTCTAGGCCCAGAACCTGGAAAGTGAATAGGATGTTGACAGTGTCACCACAGTCGCTCTTACCAGAAATCTCTGCCTGGCCAGGGAAGCAAGGCCTGCTCAACCCGTACAATGGCTTCTCAGCTTTTCCAGAAAGTGAAGGCAGTCTGGCCAGGCTTCGGAAATTCCTGACCTGTGGGCCCTTGGCAGGCAGGGTCCAGAGAACAATGTCAGGGCCGTGTTCTCATTGGACAGGATGCCAGGCAGCAAGCAAAGCTTCCAGGCATTCTGCTGTGGCTCCTCACCAATGCCTGGAACACCAGCTACAGCCTAATCCTGAGTGAGCCCCGGTCCCAGGAGCCACGAGCTAAAGGTCAGAGTCTATGGTTGCACAGAAAGTCTGGGCTGATAGTTGTTCCAGGGAGTGTCACCTGGCAGGTGGCAGGAAGAATCGGGTATGGGTTCAAATTCTTCTCTTGTACCTACTAGTTGCATGGCCTCACATCAGTTTACCATTAGCTGATCAGTTTTGCATCAGAAAAATGGGGGTGATGATGATGGCCCACACTCCCTGAGTGATATGGCCATTATCATCTTACCCAGTCCTCACTATAGCCTTCATTATTGCCATTTTACACATAAGGTAAAACGAGGATCCAATAAGTGTCAGGGCTGGGATGAGCACTCACAGATGGCAGATTCCAAAGTCTGTGTCTCTTACCTGCCAGCCAGATTGCTTTCCCTCTGGGGCATGGTTTTCACCATGCTGTGCCTCAAATGCACTCCTGTAAATCAGGACTCTCAGCTGCTGATTGAGGTCCTGGGTAGGATTAGGGTAGGCATAGCAGTTTTAAACACTCATCACTCAGTGAGAGTTTAACAAGTGTTAGGTAAACTTTCCCCTCCCTGGCTCTCCATGATTTAACCTGCTCCCACCTAGATCAGGCAGTGGGCTTCCATTGGGCCTTGTGTCTGCCCTGACCTCTGACACTGCCTCCTCCGGCTCTGGCTCAGCAACCCTGGAGAGTCAGCAGTGACCTCACCGCTGGAGAATGTTCAGTAAAATTCTCCCTTAGTCTTCAACTTGCCACCACCCACCCCTCCCCACCTCCACCAATTCTGACTACCTTTGTTGGCACCCAGTGGAAGCTTCTGTCCAGCCAGGATACCCTACCTTCATAGCTGCTGGTTACTGCCTGGGGTATACGGGAGCCCTACCTGCAACCAGCCCACTGGGTAAACACCAGTGGCAAGTGAATGTCTCCCTTGACCTACTGCCTTCCTTGGCCTCCTGTGGGTCCCTTGGTGCCCACAGCTTTAGGCCTCCCCTATGATCTTACCATACCCACCTGAGCTCAAAACTGCTGTTCCTATTTCATACACAAGGAGACCTTAACTCAGGAAGGTGGTGTGGGATGTGAGCAACTCTATGGGCTTCCTACTACAAATTACAAAACATACTCCCTCCAGGCAGTGGTGGTGCCCACCTTTTTCCCAGAACTGAAAAAGCAGGAGCAGGCAGATCCCTGTGAGTTTGAGGCCAACCTGGACTACAGAGTGAATTCTAGGACAGCCATGGCTACACAGAGAAACGTTGTCTAGAAAAAAATTGAGAGAGAGGAAAGAGAAGAAAGAATGCTCCCAGGAGGAATGGGAGCTGAGTGGGACCTGACCCAAGAAGGCAGGGTCAGCTGCTTCTGAGGTCTCTGTCCTTGGCCTGTTATATGACTGCCTGGCTGCCTTTTCTGTTTTGTTTTGTTTGTTTTTGTTTTTCAAGACAGGGTTTCTCTATGTAGCCCTGGCTGTCCTGGAAGTAATTCTGTAGACCAGACTGGCCTCCAACTCACAGAAATCCACCTACCTGCCTTTGCTAGACGTAAAAGCATTCATAACCATGCTCAACTCTCTTCCTTTCTTCCTCCCTTCCTTCCTTCCTTTCTTCTTTCTCTCTTGATTTACTTATTCTGTGTGTATGCACGTGAGAGTGCATGCCTGCGTGCGTGCATGCATATGTGTGTGGGTGCATGGATCTATGCATGTGTGGAGGCTGGAAGAGAACATCAGCTATCTTCCTCTATCGTTCTCCGCTTACTCCTTTGGGGCTTTTTATTTCCTTCCTTCCCTCCTTCCCTCCTTCCTTCCTTCCTCTCTTCCTTCCTTTGGTTTTCTGGGCTAGGCTGGAAGTCAGCAAGCCCTAGTAACTTATCTCCCCAACTCTGCCCTGCCCAAAGCTGAGGTTCCAGGCCTGTGATAAACACCCAGCTTATTGTCTGAAAGCCCGCATCAGAACTCTGGTCCTCATGACTGTGAACCACTCTTAACCACTAAAGGAACTCCAATACCCTCTTTTGGCTTTTTGAGGCAAGGTCTCACTGTAGCCTAAACTAACCTCAACCTTGTAATCCTCCTGCCTCTCTGCCTCAGGAGTACTGGGTTACAGGTATGGAGTCACCACACCTGGTTCGGTTCTTGTTTTGTTTTATTCTTTGATAGAGTCTCACTATGTAGTTCAGGCCTGGCCTGGAATTCATGAGCCTCCTGTCTCTGCCTCCTGAGTGTTGGAATTACAGGTGAACGCCACATGGCTGCCAGATCAAATTTCTTATAAGGACATAGGTCAGAACAGATTAGGGACATTTTAATGGCCTCATTTTAATACAGTTGCCACTTCAAAGGGCCTCTTTATGAGTCCAATCACATTCTGAAGTACTGGGGCACAGGCTTCAATAGATGAAGATGAAGGGAGCACAACTCCTCTCTGTCATGTGTTACATAGCTTAACAATAAAGGGACTCTATCCAAGCCATTCTAATGCTCTCGGTGAGGCAGATGGCTCACACAAGACAGGCTGGTCCTATGACCAGTTAACCTTTATACTAAAGACCTGGAGATAGCTAGGCCTTTAGGTTGTAGCTCCAGAGAACACAGCTAGGAAGGGCCAGAGCAGGACTTAAATCCAACCTCCTGACACTGACACCCTGGGTCTCCTTGTCACTGACCCCCTCCAGTTCAGTGGCCTACCTCAGCAATGCTTCTGCTTCCTGGCAGTCACCCCTTTCCATGTCTGCTCTTCAAGGAGGGAAGCCCAGAGTCACATTGCTGACCTTGGCTCTCTTGTGGGATATTCAGGTATTTTTCAGTTAATTGCTTTTCCACTATAAACAAGGTTGAAACAAACATGTCCTGACACAATTTTTAGATTTTTATAGATCAGGATTTCCAGGGCAAAGGGAGCCTGTTATTGTCCTCAGAGCATGGAAGGAGTGTCTCTAACCTGAAACTGGAGGAGCCGGCCTCCACCTGCACCTCCCACCTGCCAGTTTACTTTGGGGGAGGGGAGGCTGAGTAAAAGGAATGTCGTCCACTTGGCTCAGCTCACCCCACAGCTGGTCACCTTATTTTTTGCTCCAGGCTTCGATAACTGGTGTTCCTGGGAGCCACAGTCCAAGTGCCTATGTACACTCTGGACCAGGTTGGGGTCTGGGCAGGGAGCTGAGAAGGCATATTTCCAAGGTCTTGGTGATGCTCACCAGAGCAAGGTCAGTTCCTAAGATTCCAGCCCCATCTAACAGGCCTCTAGTACCTGTGCCCAAAGCACCTTTAGAGACCCTTCTGCCCAGGGCTAGGCATTGAAGGGACACAGTGAACAGTCCAGGTGACATTTCAGTTCCCATCTCACTGGACCCCTTTGGCACTGAGCTGGGAAAGGAAGCTATAAGGCTTGGACTAGGAGAGGGATTAGAAACAGGGTGGGGAGGTGGGGGGGGGTGGAGAGATGACTCAAAGGTTAAAAGCACTGGCTGCTCTTCCAGAAGTCCTGAGTTCAATTTCCAGCAACATGGTGGCTCACAATCATCTGGTGCCCTCTTCTGGTATGCAGACCGAACACTCTATACATAATAAATAAATAATGAAAAGCTGGGGGTGGGCGCTTGCCTGATTTGATTCCAGACTTGACCTGAGCTCCTGCCAAAAGCCCCAGGGTTTTTCTTCATTGACCTTGTTAGTGAATTTGGGGAAAGAAATTGCTCCTAATGGACAAGGACCAATCCTTTTCCCTGCCATGTCCAGAGAAAGAGCTTAGCCATGGCTGTCCATTCCATGCTGCATTGGCCTGAGCAGCCAGAGCTCCACACAGCCCAGGAATGACTTGAAAGTGGCCACAGATGAAGGACTGTGCCTAGTGACTACCGTGTTGGCCTGGCATGTGGCCCTGACCACTGACCGCAAGGTATTCATCTTCAGACCCTGAGCCTCCTCCTCAGCAAAGGGAGTAGGGACTCTAGGCCCAGCCCCACCCCCCACCACCCCTGGCCTAGTGGGCTGGAGGGACCACTTCCTGGACAGGCCGGCAGCAGCTGGAGAAGGCAAGTTTCTGTGCAGTGAACTGACCACCCCCACTCACTCAGCAGAGCTTAGTCCTCCAGCTCCTCTCTAGATGCTGCATTTCCCAGAACTCAGCTGCCCCAGATGATTGGTCATGACCTTCTGGAAAGGAGGCCCCCCAGAGACCAACTCCTACTCACAGAGCAGGCCCAGGCCCTGCAGGGATTGGGGGTGGGAGATTGGGTCAACTGATGAGTGACTGAGTCAGGAAGGGTGTCTCAAAAACTCCATCTGACCAGCAGCTTGTCTAAAGAGGGGTTATCTGGCCCTGTGAAGACACACAGAATGTCTGAATGTGCTTGAGCAGAAAAGGTCAGTAATGAGTAAAAAAGTTGGACAGCCAGTACAAAGATTGGGAGCAGGGAACAGCATAGCACAAACAGGAACAGCAAGTTTGTTGGCACTGTCTTTAATCCCAGCACTTTGGAAGCAGAGACTTGCAGATCTCTTATGAGTTCCAGGTCAGCATGCTCTACATATTGTTTGAGGCCAGCCTGGTCTACAGAAGAGTGAATTCTAGGACAGTCAAGGGTATACCGAGAAACACTGTGTCAAGAAAGAAAGAAAGGAAGAAAGAAAGAAAGAAAGAAAGGAAGGAAGAAGGAAAGAAAGAGGAAAGAAAAGAAAAAAGAAAGAAAGCAACAGAGAATCAAACAGATCTACAGATCTGGATTTTTAAGAGACTGAAGGGAGCTTGAAGAGAGAAGATTACGGTATGGTGACCAGACGGTAGTTTCCGGATGGACTTCCCCTATGATTAAAGGCTTGACCTGCCCTAAAGGATAAAGTTAACCACACACTTCTGATGGAGCAAGGTCCTGGGCTCAATCTAGACACTTCTTTGCACCCTTAGAGAAAGTCGCCCTGTAGAGCCGCTTCACTTTGTGGAGACGAGACGGACTCCTTAGTTTTCTCCTGCCCCAGCTGCCAAGTAAGGACCTGGATTGGGGGGGAGAAGGGGACAGGGGAATGACAATTAAGTCAGCACTTTGACCTGGCCGGGAGAAGCATACACCAGGTTTTCCTGCAAAGTAAGCCCTAGGGGGTGGGCGGGGCACGGGGCGGGGCCATCAGGGTGGGATGCCCCGCCTTTCAGTGCAGTACCTGCCCAAATAAGGCGAGCGGCCCAGTAGGGCCCCTCCCAAGGCCGCGCCTCCACTACTTTGGTCTTCTTGCCGGAAAGTGCGGCGAGGTCCCACGTTAGGACACTGGGCGCGGGCTCGGCACCAGTGCAGGCGCAGGGTTTTGAAAGTCATAACCAGAAGTGGGCGAGAGTGGGCAGGGTAGATGCTGGGCTGCCTGAAAGCCTAGGACAGGGACAGACAGATTTATGCACTGCAGGCCTGCGGAGTTTCTGCCCGGGGCATTGAACTCGCCTCTTTATTTTGTATTTGTTTTAGTTCTCTTTCATATGAACAGGTGTTTTGATAGTTGTGAACCACCATATGGATGCTGGGAACGGAATTTTGTTCCTCTACAAGAACAGCCAGTCCCTTCCTTAATCGCTGAGCCGTGTCTCCCACTCCCCAACCCCCAACAGGACTCACTATTTCCTACATCTCAGTCGATCTTAAGGAAGAGGAGAAAGACTAAGATTTGGCCAAGTACAGCTCTTATTGGTGATTTCTTCATTTAGGTAAAGAAAAGTCCGAAACTAGGAGCCTTGGACAAGAGATGGAGCTAGGTCCGTTTGTGATTTAGCGTTTCTTTTTTACTGTTTTGAGAAAGGGGCTCAGTGTCCCCCAGGCCTGGCCTTGAGCCTCCTCTGCTGGGGCAGCTGATCCTAAATTCCTGATCCTTTCCACCTCCTAAGTGCTGAAGCTACATGGTGTGTGCTTGGCTCTGGTTCTCCCTCTCTGCTCCCCTTCTCGCAGGAGAAAGGGCAAGAGGAGGAAGGAGAGTCAAAACACTGAGAATTCAAGAGCACACTATGAAGCTGGCTGTGTAGGCCCCTAGCCCCTAAGGCTACAAGCCTTGACACCTGCTGAGAGAACTGAGCACCTCACTACTTCCTACCTTCTGTGGTGGGGAGGAAAGAGCACCTGGAACCTGGATCTGCCTGGAGCCTGGACCTGCCTCAGTGTCACGAACATACCTGTTGCATGCAAATGCTGATTCACCAAAGTGTCCCTCTCAGTGGCTGGCCTATAGAAACATGGGTGCCACAGCCTTGGCTCTCACTGCCCACCCCGACCTCTGGCATCCACACCAGCATCAAAATCTGAGGAATTTGCAAAACTAAAAATCTGACGGTCCCAAGCCTTCCACTTTTTAAGCCCTCCCATGATTCCAGCACCTGCAGAAGAAAGACCATGCCCTTCCCAGGGCACACCTGCCTGCTGTGGCATGCCAGGCTCAGGGTCTAATGCCCCGTTGCTGCAATTTAAAAACTACATGTATTTATTTATTATTGCATGTGACAACTTGCAAGAATCAGGTCTCGCCTTCCATCCTTCCACTGTGTAGGTGCTGAGGAGTGAAGGCTTTGCAGCAATCATCCTAGCCCGCTTAGTCATCTCTCCATCCTGTCTGCTGCATCCTGTACACTTTCCTCCCAGGCTAGCTCTTTGAAGTTTCCTGAATGTTCACTGGAGATATATATATTTATATGGTAGTGGTGGTGGTTTTTTGAGACAGTTTTTCTCTGAAACAGCTCTGGCTGTCCTGGAACTTACTGTGTGTAGAACAGGTTGTCCTTGAACTCACAGAGATCCTCATGCCTCTGCCTCCCAAGTGCTGGAATTAAAGATATATGCCACCACTGCCCTGCCACTTTGTAAGATTTTAAAACACTAGGACTCTCAGGCTTACAATGATGAAAAGGTCAGGAGGCATGGGTGAGGCCCTTGTGAAGGTTACACGATAGTGAATCAAAACAGAAACATAAGACAGCTAAGCAGGCGAAGCTCCATTGTATACCTCCTACCTCGGCATGCACAAATCCCTGGATTCAGTCACCAGCAACACACACACACACACACACACACACACACACACACACACAATTCTTGAACACAGTGGCATGAGTGATAAAGGGTACAAAGTCTGCCAGTCCTTGAGAGGTAGAGGCAAGAGGATACTAAGAGTTTGAAGTCATTCTGGGCTACATAATGATTACCAGCTGGAGAAATGGCTCAACAGTTAAGAGCACTCTCTGCTCTTCCAGAGGACCTGAGTTCAATTCCCAACACCCATATCAAAGTTACAACTGTAACTCCAAGATCTGTGACACCATCACACAAATATACACGCAGGCAGTCAGTTCCCTGCCCACAACAGTGCAGCTTCAATTAGTTTGCTCTTTTCATGGATCTCCACCTCCTGTCAGACCCTGCCCTTGACCCCTGGACTGCTGAGCTGTGGCAGATTGCCCTGTTTGGAGACAGGGATGGTCACCATGTTTTGGCAGGCCTCCCTGGCTGAAGGCAAGAGTGTTCTTAGGCTAAGAGGAGGCTTTTTAAATAAACACACATAAGCATGTGCAACTGTGTGAGTCGCACCTGAGCAGGTGGTCAGGCATGTGAGGAAGGAAGGAGGAGGGCTACAGCCAAGTGGGAAGGCCTCTCAGCAGGTTACCTTTGCAGATTTGAAGCAGTGACTATTCAGTGTTTGTGATCATAACCAGGAATAAGAAACACATTACATCACAACCTGGCACAGACCATGACATTGAAATAAGTTTCATCAGTTTATTGCCCAGGATGAATGCTGGGATTTTCTGTCCCCATCTGGCCTCTGGGTTCTCCACGACCCATGGCTCTCAGCATGGTCTCCACTGGCAGTACAGACCATGGACATCAACACGGCCTTCTGCCACAACTCAAGCCACAGACATCATCTTAGTCTTCATCTGTAGCACAGGACACAGACATCAACATTGCCTCTGGAGCAACATGGGCCACAGACACCAACATGGTCTGGGCTGCAGCCTGGCCCACAGATATCAAATGGTTTTGGGTAGCAGCACAGACCAGGGGCATCCTGCATGTCCTTCATCGGTAACACAACTGTGGACATCAACACAGCCCTGAGGTGCAGCAGGACCACAAACCCAGACATGGCCCCCAGAGGTAGCATGGATTGTGAACATCAACATGGCCTCAAGTGACAGCACAAACTACTCACGTCTAAATAAAAATAATTACAAAAAAACATCCCAGCCTCAAACCTGAGATTTCTATCTCTTGGGGACTAAAAGTACTTTCTGGTTCATCCAAACTTTTCTTTTAAGTTCTTGGGAGGTGGCCCTTCACCCCACACCTATATTAATTTGTAAAGTATCCTAAAGGGTGGTATGGGCAGATTAAGGCAGTCCACGAACACCTGAATGAATAAAAAAATATCAATTTTTGGGGGGACACTCACACAATGAGGGTAAAGACCAGCCATAGTCTTCTGTCCTCGAGGTACAGCGTGCTGCCTTCAGGTCTTACACCACCACCCAGGAGAGAGAGTACAAGGCCCCAGCTCATCTGCACACAAAAGACACACCCTATGACCAGTACCCCAAAACTATTGGCCAAAGGTGGGCCAGGGTGGGGCAGGGGGTGAGGGTGAGATGGGGTGGAAAATCTTCCCCACTACTCCCTTCCCAGCCCCCATCATCAGAGGGGCCCAGGTAGGCCTAAGAACCAAGAAGAGGGAAGATAAGTCATCAGGACATTGTCTTCTGAGCCCTCTACCTCCAGCTTAGTCAAATCTGCACTTGGCCATCAGTCCAGAGTGTGGACTACCTTCATCTGCTATCAGCCCTGGGAGTAGAGGAGGGTGGGAGGGAAGAAAGTAATCTAAGTCCTGTCCTCAGACCAGACTCTTGCCTACTCCAGCCACCCTGCCAGCAGGCCTGACATCTGGTTCACAGGGGCTACACACAGGGATCAGACTCTACCCTTACCTCAATCCAAGTCTCTGTTCACTTTTTTTCTTCAGTCTGGAGTCTTGGGATCAGAAGATCCCTTAACGGAATCAAGCCTTCACCTTTTATTGATATGAAAACTGAGGCCTAGAGAGGGGAAGAAATCACCCAGCTCACATGGAGTTTGTCACCGAGTGTGGTGGGGTCTCCACTGCTGTGATATCATTTGTGTGGTTCTGTGTTCTTGGTCTGAGAATAGAAGATCTGAGGGTGGCCAGGGAATGGGCTTCAGGAAACATTCTTCTAGGAGAGGCAAAGCCATGTGCCCACCTGCCTGGGAGGACAGCACCCAGAATTACTCTCTTTCTATGCTCCACTGGGATTAGGAGCCAGGTGCAGCCGTGTGTCCTGGAGCTGTTCTAGCTCTAAGTCATCCCCAGCCCTCACTCCCATGTGGAGGTGGGGTGTGGGAATGTGGGAGGGCGGGGTGGGGTAGGGTGAGGGTAAGGATAGGGGTGAGATGGGGGTGAGGGTGAGATGGGGTGAGGGTGTGGTCTCTTCCAACTGGAGACAACAGGAGGAAGATTAAACCTGTGGGAACTTGTTTTCTCTCAGGAAGCAGCTGCTTCCCTGGGGCCTCAGGATTAGGATGGTGGGTGGCTTCCAGGCTTTTCTTTCTGTAGACACTAGATAGGGCCTGAAATCCAGGCAGAGACACCTGCTTCCCCACTCCCACACCCCAGCCTTCCTGGTTCCTTGGAAGATACCATGTCTTCCATTTGAGTCTCTGGGGCTGAAGATGTAGCCCAGGTTGCCCTTGAACTTATAGCAATCCTCCTGTCTCAGCTTACTCCGTGTAGGAATTATAGGTGTTTGCCACCACACCTGGTCAGGCTTTTCTTTTTTTCCTTTTTAAAATTTTACTCTTATTTATTGGTGCTTAGATGTGTGGAGGTCAGAGGGCAACTCGGTTCTCTCCTTCCACTATGTGGATTTCAGGGATCAAATTCAGGTTGGTGGCAATCACCATTACCTGCTGAGCCATCTCCATAGCCAACCTCCTTCCTTCTTTCCCTGTCTCCCCTACCCCTTTTCTTTTTTCTTGGAAGTACTGAGTATTAAACCCCAGGCCTCAGGCATACTAGGCAAAGGCTACATCTCCAGTCTTCCCCTGATAGTTTTAAAGCCACTGAGTGAGCATTGATAGACTGCAATGGTAATAAACACCTTTTCCAGGACCCTGTCTTGGGGGAGGGGGACAGGCCCTTCTGTGTTGCTCATACTCCTCAAGCATGTTGACTCAACAGGCAGCCAGGGTCAGGCACCAAAACCACTTATGCAGAGAACTCTCTCCAGGGAAGACAAAGGGGAATTTTGCTGCTTTTAAAACATTGGAAAAATCATCATGGGAAGACCAGTGCTGGCCAGGAGCAGCAGTTTCCATATGTGGGTCAACTCCAGTTGCTGAGAACTGTCTGCCTGGAGCTCTGTGGAGACAAGATGAAGCTGAGGAAAGTGTACTGTGATCGATTGGCAATGCCTGTCCTGGGTGAGCAATAGTGCCCTGTACTCACTGGGCTCTGATTCTGGCTTCCAGGCCTAACCTCCACTTTCTGTTTGAGGGAGGGAGAGAAGGAACAGGGAAGGAAAAAGGAAGCTGGGAAATATGAACAAATTCGTGGAATATGGATTGGGGTCCTGGCTGAGGGCACAGGGGCTCTTTCCTGGGCATCTCTGAGCACTTCTTTGTTTTGTTTTGTTTTTTACATATATTTACTTACAGAGAGCATGCACCACAAGACACCCCACACATGTGGAGGTTAAAGGACAACTCTACTTCCACGGTGTGTTCCCTGTGACTGCTGGCCTGCTTTCTTCTAGAAAGACCTTTATGTCAGCGTGGGCTCTTTTGACTGAGCAGTGAGGTAGAGGTAGAGGGCTTCATCTAGCATGGCTGCTGGATGGGAGGAGGAGGCTGAATGTTTCCTGTGCCTCGGGAATTTAGGTTGCCAGACTTGGTGGCAAGCACCTCTACCTGTGGACCTATCTAGTCGGTCCCTTCTGATCAAAGCAGCCTCTTCCTAAGGGACTGTTTTAATCCATTCAAGTGGCTACAACAAATTTCCAGAGACTGGATGGCTTGCAAACAAAAGGGGTGTTCATTTCTCATTGTTCACAGTTCTGAAAGCTGGAAGTGTGAGATGAAGGTACCAACAAACCCTGTATCCGAGGAGGGCCCCTTCCTCCTAGACAAGGATCTTCTCATTATGTTCACATGGTGGAAGGGAGGGAGCTGTTGTAATCCAGGCACACCTGGCCACACCCCTTGGGGACCTGGCAATGTGGCAATGCCCACCCCTGCACAAGTGGAAGGCAGTACCCGGGCTCTGTACAAAGGTGCAAAGGTCCCTTTAAGAGGCAAACTCCACCCACTCCCTCTGTCTTTCTCTGCCCTTTCTCTGAGGAGGCAGGTCACTGTCTCTCTGTCTCTGTCTCTCTTTCTCCTTCCTTCTCCCAATAAACTTTCCATGTAAGTTGTGTCTGCAGGTCTCTTTCTCTCACCCCCATTTGTCCCTCACCTGTCATGGAATCTGCCAAAAGTCCCACCTCCCACCATGTTCATGACAGGGGCATTGTAACATGTCTTACATGATCACTAATCCTACCACCTTCATGACATTTTAATCCAAAAGTCCCATGAGTGAATGTCTTGGGGGGGGGCATAGGATTTAACATAAGATTTTTGAGAGAACACAAACATTCGTCTGTCCCCTCCCTGCTCTATTATTTATGACTTCCCCTCCTCTCTCCTCTCCAGCTCAGGCCTGTGACCCATAGCAACAGAGTCCCTTTCCCAGGGTCTGGAAAACCTCAAGAGACTCAAAGATCAGAGGTGGTAGCTATGATAGTGTCATGTCACATCCTGGAAAGACTCACAAAACACTTCTAGCCCTAAAGCTCTAAACCAGTGATTCTCACCCTTCCTAACGATGCAACCCTTTAATACAGTTCCTCATGTTGTTGTGACCCCCAACCATAAAACTATTTCATTGCTACCTCATAAATGTAATTTTGCCACTATTATGAATCACAATGTAAATATCTGTGTTTTCTAATTGGCTAGGCAACACCAGTGAAAAAGTTGCTTAACCCACAGAGGAGTCACAACCCACAGGTTGAGAACTACTGCTCCTCTCTTTTAGGACCAACTACCCGAGGCACAGGAAACATTCAGCCTCCTCCTCCCATCCAGCAGCCACACTAGATGAAGCCCTCTACCTCTACCTCACTGCTCAGTCAAAAGAGCCCACGCTGACATAAAGGTCTTTCTAGAAGAAAGCAGGCCAGCAGTCACAGCCATTCTGCTCTGTGAAGCCTCTTTAGGAAGGACCTGCGAATCCCAGGGAACCTTGTTGGTGTTTGAGCCTCAGGGTCCTGTATGAGGCATCAGACAGTGAGCAAGCACATTGGCGTTGATTACAGGTCCCCAAGAGGCACCTTCAGAGACCACAGACAGAGCTCTTCACACAGTTCAAAACTGAGTGAACAGACAGATCTGTGCAACACAGCTATTGAGTATCTGCTCCATGCCAGGCATAGCAGCTCTGGCAGGTTAAACACAGTCCCTCATTCCCCCTCCAAATTCTGAAAATGTTGAGTACAGAAAACCTAGACAAGATTCCCTGAGGCCATCAGCAGGCCAGCAGGGTGTCCTGAACCCAGAAAACTGCCAGATCCTGTGAGGCCTTCAATGCTGGCCTCAAAACCACAGTCCTCCTCCCTTGTTCCTTGAGTGTTGGAATCAAGGTATGTGCTAACACACCTAGTTTCAGAAGCCTCTGTCCTGGTACAGCTCCCACACTGAAGACACAGGCTTCTAGCTCCTGCTCAAGAAGTGTGACTCTGAGTGGGGACCAGACATAAACACTTGTAGCCCCATCTGGCCTCACATTTGCTATATCACCAAAGATGACCTTGAATTCTTGATCCTCCTGCCTCTGCCTCCCACATGTCTGCTGTGCAGAACTGTGAATCCGGCACTCTCTGTCTGGTTGTGGTGATGAGGGGTAGGGTACCCTTGTCTGGCTGTAGTGATATGGAGAGTTGTGTTGTGTATGTGCATTTTTTTTTTTAACAAGGTGAGGATTGTACTCAGTGTCCCAGGCTCTGTGACACCCACACTTCCTAGTTTTCTTACCCTCAGGAGTTGTCTCAGGGCTAGCAGTATCTGAACCATGGAGCAGCTTGTTAGAGGTTTGTGAGACCAGGGAGAGGCTGATCCAGGCTTCACAAGTATGAAGCTGGCATATGGGCAGCAACCCAGGCAGAATCTATGCTCTTCCAACATCACTCTGTATCCACCTGGGCCCCTCCAATTTCACTGCCACCTGGACACAGGGCACAGGGCCAGCTCAGCTGCTGCAAGCCCATCCTGTGTCATTTTGGGCAGGGCCCTGAATGAAGCTGTCAGTCTTTTAGAGCCTAATAACTAATTCACACTCAAATATCAATGGCCTATAATAACTGGGGGTTTTCAGGATATATTCCTAGGAGATAGGAAAGAAGAGCTGCGGTAGGAATCCAGCATCCTGTCAAGGCCATCCAGCCACAGAAACATGTGGCTTGGACCCCTCATGTGTTTGGCAAAGTCGGATCAATAGAAATGGTTAGACCCAGCGTTTGGAAGCTCTTTGTGATGTCACATTGAGTTTCTAGCCCTATAGGAGGCAGTGGGGGCTGTGTAGAGCCCCGAGCTGGGGGTCCAGGGCTTGGAGTCTCTGGCTTTCCTCTAATTGGCTGCAGAGCCTTGCACAGTTCTCTGTTCCTCTCTGGGCCTGAAGCCTTACCTAGAAACTTATGGTAAGATGTGAAGCTGTGCTGGACTTAGTGGCACAGATCTTTAATCCCAGCACTTGGGAGGCAAAGACAGGAGCTCTATGAGTTTAAGTCTAGCCTGATCTACATAGCAAGTTCCAGGACAGTCTGGACTATATAGAGAAACCCAGTCTCAAAAAAAAAGTGAACCGGTTTCCCAGTTTGTGCAGTTTGTTTTTCAGACACAGCCCTGAAGTATAGCCATAGGAGTCACATCTTAACACCAGGCTGTTCTTCACCTCCATGTTACTGTTAAATGCCCCCTGTTCTGCCTGCAGCCCAGAGCTCCACACACCACCTGGGAACCCTGCTTTGCTTAGGAGAGCTACAGAGCCAGCAAGAGATGCTTTAAGTAGATCTTGCTGGAATATACCTCCTCCAGCACTTTCCTCTCTCATTTCCTTTCCTCAATTTGGCCTTTGCTCATGGTAATCTCTCTGCCTGGAGTTCTGTTCCCATCAGCCTACATACTATCCTCTCCAGGAAGCCCTTCCCTGCCCCCTCCTGGCAATCAGGACTGCACAGCCCCCATCTCTCCTTGGTTTAGTGAGCTTCCTTTCAGATAACCATTGCTCCCAGGCCAGGGCCTGGCAAATCCAATAAATGGGCATGGGATTGTCTTGATTGATAGTCCAAGGCCAGCAGGAAAGGGAAGGTCCTCATGTGGCAGACAGCTGAAGGCTGGGGTGGCCATGACTCATCTCACCCCTGCAGCCCACCAGGCAGCTATAGATGGGCTGAGTCAGGAGTCAGAGGCCTCCAGGAATTCTGATAAGGATAAGACAAAAACACTGGAGTATTTGTAGAATGCAGAGGCTAAGGGATGAAGAGCCGGGTCAGGACAAAACTGCTCAGTTAATATTGTTTAGGAATATTCATATGATTCACAATTCAGAAGGTTCGAATGGGAAGGGCATAGGTAGGGCATCTTCCATCTGTGTTCCTTTACCTTAGCCTATGCCCCTCTCCAGATACAACCTACCCAGGGCCTTTTTCTCTCCTTTCCAACATAGTTAAGCCTGCCATTCACACCATTTCTTCACTTTATTTTCTCCCCTTGATATATCTTTGAGGGACTGGAGAGATGGCTCAGTGGTTAAGAGTTCTAGCTGCTCTTGCAAAGAACTTGGGTTCTGTTCCCAGTACCAACATGGTGGCTCACACTACCTGTAACTCCAGTTCCAGGCCCTTTTCTGGGTTCTGCAGGCACCAGGCACACACACAACAGATGCCTGGTACACATACATATATGTAGGCACTCAGGGATACACATGAAATAAAATAAAATAAAAAATGCTTAGGGGATGTCTATGGCCCCTAAGTTTATATATGAAACTTACTCCCCAGTGTGTAACAATTGAGATTAATGCCCTATACAAGAGCTGGTGAGCCCCTGACTCTACTCCGTGTGTGGTAGATCCTGGGAGAGGCACTGTGTATGCTGACGGAGCCCTTATCAGATACAGTTGCTGCCTGCCTCTTGAGCTCACCACCTCCAGGATGGTGACCAACTGGCTTGTGAGTGACCCAGTCTAAGGCGTTTCACGAGAGAACTTGTCATGGTTGAGAGCATGCCGTGGCAACAGCAAAAGCACATTTTCATTGTTTTCTTTAACTGTATTCATGGTTGCCAGACAGAATACAAGATGGGTGCAGGGGCTCGGGCTCAGTGGCAGAGTACTTGCTGAGTATTGCCAAGGCCCTGAGTTCCTTCCTCAGCACTGAGAAATGAAGGGATGAATGAATGAAGATATAGGATGCCCAGTTGCATTTGAATTATATGAACTTACGATAATTTTTTTGTATTAATTTGTTTCATTTAAGATTCATGATAGGTAGTGGTGATGTACAACTTTAATCCCAGCACTCAGGAGGCAGAGGCAGGCTGACCTCTGAATTTGAAGCCAATCTAGTCTACAGAGAGTGTTCCAGAACAGCCAGGGCTACACAGAGAAGCTCTGTCTCAACACACACCCCAAAAATTAATTCAAGATAGACCTAGCCTAAAGTTTAACCTCAAGATTAACAATGTCATGTAATATTTGTTAAATGCCCCTTCCCTCATTGCATTGGTGAGCCATTTGTCTCAACTCCTTTGGAAATGTTTCAGGATGAGTGCTTTAGTCTGTGGCGTGGGTGGGGGACACACACACACATACACCCTAGCCTTCTCTTCTTTCCTTCCTTCCTTTTTCTTTTTTTCTTTTTTCTCTTTTCTTTCTTTTTCTTTTTTTTTCTTTCTTTCTTTTTTTTTTTTTTGTTTTTTCAGACAAGTTTTCTCTGTGTAGCCCCAATTGTCCTGAAACTCACTCTGTAGATCAGGCTGGCCCCCAACTCAGAGATCTGCCTGTTTCTGCCTCCTGAGTGCTAGGATTAAAGGTATGCACCTCTACACCCAGCAATTTTTTTTTTTGTTTTGCATTTATATATTATGAGTGTGTATGCATGTGCATACATGGGCATGTGTATGTGTCTGTGCACCTGTGTGTGGGCTTGCACATGCTACAGTATGTATATGGAACTTCCTAGCCAGGGCTCCACAGAGCTAGACTGATATTCAGGAGACAAGGCTGGTGATGGGTGTAGCAAATAACAACACAGCAACCTCACCATGGGTCTGTGAAGATCCTCTGGTCAGTGTCAGTCTCCTGAGCTGGACTCTGAAGCTTGGGGGTAGGCATTGGTTGCTAGCCTGTTTACTAGTTGGGAAGTGGCAGTGTTGCGATTTTTAACTCAGACATGTTTAGCTCCAAGCCTCAGACCCTTCCACCAAGATCACAGATCCTCGTGTGGTATGTGGTTCTCTGACAAGAAAAGCAAGGGCTTGTGACAAGCCCTCTACCTGTGACCACTTTATTTTACTGTGACCCAGACTCACAGCAGGGGTACTCTGGCCCTGTGGTTCACTGGGTGAAATGGAGGTGTATGTGTGTGTGTGTGTGTGTGTGTGGGTGTGTGGGTGTATGGGGGCAGGAAATTATCCAGATCTGATCTTAGAAAGGAGCGTGCTCTAGGCTCCAGGTTGACAAGCTGTTCTGGCAAAGTCAGGGTTTGAACCCTCGGTCTGAATTTCCAGGTTACTCAGGCTCTTTCCTTAACCCTAGCGCTGGCAGGGTCTGGCTTGTTACAGATTAAAGACACAGAATGGGGAGGAGAATAAAGCAGGATGAGGGGTGGGTTTCTAGCTCAGCTGGTAGAGCGCTTGTTTAGCATGTACAAAGCTATGGGGGAGAGCCCCAGTGCTGTGGTGGTGAGGCCTCCAATTCAACACTGAGGAAATAGAGGTAGAAAGATTAGAAGTTCAAGGCCAACCTGGGCTACTTGAGACTATATCTCAAAAAGGTTGGTGGGGCTATCAGGCATTGGTGGCACATGCCTTTAATCCCAGCACTCGGGAGGCAGAGGCAGGTGGATCTTTGTGAGTTCAAGGTCAGCTTGATGTACAGGGCTAGTTCCAGGACAGGCTCCAAACCAATACAGAGGAACCTCACCTCAAAAAAAAAAAAAAAAAAAAAAAAAAAACCAAAAAAAAAAAAAAACATAAATAAATAGGAAATAGGGTAGGGGGTCAGGGGAATAGTTGGTTAGCATGTATGAGACTTTAGGTTCCATACTTAGTATGTGAAATAGATAAGAAGACAAAAGAGCCAGGCATCCCAGCCCTCTGGAGGCCATCTTGGGATACATAGCAAGTTCTAGGACAGTCTGACTACAAAATGAGACCCTATCTCACAAGGAGGAGGGTATTATACAGGGCTGGACTACTGACCCACAGGTGAAGAAGAACCAGCCTTTTATGGGCCTTGTGTCTGAGGTATGCCCATGTATGGGGAGGAAGGCTCTAGAGCTGGACATCTCCTGGTCCTTCCAAGCTTTCCCAAGCCCACCTAGACCCTTATTGTTAAAGGGCATGGGTGGGGGGTAGCAGCCTAGGAGCTGCACTGGAGGTCCCTGGAGAATAATGTCTTAATGAGACACTTTGTGCCTTTTCATTCCACACCCTCCTGTGTCTGTTCCCTCCTCACTGCCAGTGAAGGGAGGGAGGAAACAGAGGCCAGAGGCCCGGATCTCCAGCCACAGCAGGCAGGAGTCACTCAAACTGGTGAGAGCACATTAGACTCTCCTCGTTCCACACAGCTGCTCAGCTTTCCCCCTCCTTGCCACTAGATCACCATTCTATCCCTACCACAATGACCTGCTTCTGTGGCTGCCCTTGTCCCATGTATGGTCTTGGTCAGGGCTAGGGCCGCCATTGTTCCCTTTATTCCCCAGCCCTCAGCACAGATCATGCCTGTCCGGACAGATGAATGGTGAGGGCTGTGAGTCCTAGGGACTGTAATAGATATAATCACAGATGATTC
Organism: Phodopus roborovskii; assembly: GCF_943737965.1. Lineage (NCBI taxonomy): Eukaryota > Metazoa > Chordata > Mammalia > Rodentia > Cricetidae > Phodopus > Phodopus roborovskii. Next base: position 2,570,076 of record NW_026126459.1, on the reverse strand, counting down.
CTATCCCTGAAACCTATGGGTGGGTTGCCTTACATGGTAAAGAGGCTTTGCAGATGGAATTAAGTGAAGGACTCCAAGGCTAGGAAGAAATTCTGGGGGGTGGACAGACAGCGTCCACCCAGGCCTGGGAGTTCTTCTTGCCTATATTCCCCTCCCAGCCTGTATCACATGCTCCAGTTCTTTGCATTCCCTATCTCAGGTCCTCTACCCGCCTCCCTACCCATCTCTGTCTCTGTGTGACTGACCTACTGGTTCTGAGTCCCTGCTTGAACCTTGACTAATACATGAGCCCTGGGAATCTGACCTGTGGGGTCCGTATTTGGGAGACTGCTTAGAGCGTGGCCATAGTGGGTAAAGGGAAGGCTGTCGGAGAAAAGTCCAGAAGGCCTGGGCCTTTGGGTTAGGGCCTGTGTTGCAAGAATGCCTCCAGGGATAGGAGGCTAGCCCTGCTGACCTTGACTGTGGGTCAGAGGCAGTAGAGTGCAGACTCCCCACCTCCTTGCCCCCAGGCAGCTGAGCAAACATAGGAGTCAGTACTGGAGTAGCAGCAGAAAGCAGGACCAGAAACACAGAAAGGCAGGGACATAGCCTGGACTCTGAGTAAAGTCTCTGGGGAAGAGAGTGGATCCAGAGTTGCTGGAAAATCAAGTCACCTGATGAGCCAAGCCCTGAGGCTCCACTGGGCTCTTGGGACCCTGCAGAAGGCAAGACCTCTCCTCACGGAACACACCATCCCCACACCCCACTGCACACCACCCCCCTCATCAGTAGGAGTGATGAAGATTGTTTGGGGGCAGGGAAAGGGGGAGGCCTTGGTTGCCAACAGAGCCCATGAAAGGAGGCATGTGACTAGTGAAGCCCAAGGCAAGAGAAGCTGAGAGAAGAGGTCTGGGAAAGCCAGAGTCCCTGTAGTGGGCATGCACCCAGACCAGCCCATAGCCTTCCCTCCTACATATCCATCCATCCCCCTGGTTAAATTTCTTGATTTCTTCCCAACCAGAAGTCAGACCCAGGAAACCTGCCCAGTTCCCTTGGTGCCCTGGGACCTCTCGGTGGTTTTAGTAAACAATTGGGCTCCTTCTGGAGCCCAGGAGAGGAGGCTTCTGCCACTTCCTACTTAGTGGTGTTAAGAAATTCTTAGCATTCCTCCTGAAGAGGGCTGGGCTTTTCTTCTTGATCAGCATGAGCAAGGCCTACAGGAGCCACATGAAGTGGAAACTTATCAGCCCTCCCTGGCTCTCAACTTGCACCCTACTTTTGGTCAGACAGGCCCCTTAGAACTGCATAGGACAACCTGGAGCCTGCCCCGAAGAGGTCTGGGAGCTGGGGGATGCCAAGGAGGAAGGGGTCATCCACAGAGCCGGCCTGGCCTGGTTTAGCCCAGATGCCCAGCCTAGCTTGACATTAAGAAAGCATTCTATCCCTATAGTGTGGATGAGCAGCATCAGTGAGTGGGATATAAGGCCACATCTATGCTGTAACCTAAGTAATGGGAGACTGGAGCTCAAGCACAGGGTGGGGTACTGCATACTCCAGCCATACCCCATTTACTCTTCATTCAGCCTTGTGGCTGCATACACCACAGGTACATGGGCTGAAGCTAGAGAGGGTAAGTAACTCATCCAAGGTCACACAGCAGATAAGTGCAGGATTTCAAGCAGGAAGTTCATCATCTCTAGGGAGGGGAACAGAAAAGTGTAAATGTGAGCTGGGCATTGGTTGTGACACATGCCTTTGATCCCAGCACTTGGGAAGAAAGAAAAGAAAAGTGTGGGTTGGAGCAGTTAGCCAGATATATAAGGGAGACAAGAAGACCCAGGGCTGTGGACTATGTGATGGAGGAGAGGAGGACACAGAAAAACAGGAGACCAGGCAGGTCTGCAGGGCCAGCCCAGGTGGGCTCCAGGGGACACAGCAGTGAGTGTCCCCTTTCTCGAGTCTGTTTCCTGAGTTTTACTCTTTGGAGAGGTAGTTTACTAATGACTGGATTCCTGAAAGGATCAACCAACTTCCGAAGCCCTTCTCTAAGGTTTCAGGGTGTGGCCACCTAATCAAGCTGAGGTCAGTAGGTACTCAGGCCTATAATGAGATGCAGGTCAACCTGACTGCTGTAATTTTAAAAACTGGCACTCGAGAAAAAGACACCAGGAGACAGAGCTTGGGTGAAGGGTTTTTTTTTTTTTTTTTTTTTTTTTTTAATTGGGGGAGAGTGAATGGGAAGAGTGGGGAGGGGAGAAGGGAGACTGGTGTCTGGGGATAGGAGTGGTAGAGGAGAAGAGAGAGGCAGACAGAAAGGGGTGGGGAGAGACAGAGAGACAGGCAGAGAAGCAGAGAGAGAGAGAGAAGGATGGAAGGTAGGCAGGACACTTTTAAAAGGGAACTTAGTAGATGTGCACAGGGGGTGCTCTTAGTGGCTGCAGGTGAGGGTGTATCCTGTCAGAACCCCAAGGACAGGCCAGTACAGAAGCCTGAATACTAACACTGACTCCCCATTTAGCTAGCACTTGCTAATTCATCCAAATGACCCAAAGCCACGCCCTTTCAGTCTATTACAGGGCTCTTTACAATCTACACAACACAATTACACAGCTAATGCTATTTGATTCTTACACATACCCAGAAGCCAGGAGGGCATTTATGATTCATCTGCTACTTGAAAAGATGAAGACACAGAGGTTCTGAATGGAGAAGCCATTTACTTAGGATTCAGCAGTCAACCAGGCAGGGAGCAGCGAGGCTCCCAGGCTGACCTTTGTGTCCCTGCTCAGGTTTCCCTACCTTTTGCATCAAGGGTATCTTTTCAGTGTCAATCAGCTGGCTGTGAGACTTAGAATTCTTGTTGGAATCCAAACAACAATAACAGACCACAATAATTATAAATAGACACATAGGGATACAGCTGAGGCAGGAAAAGCTCGAGAGTTTGATTATGATTAATATTGTTAATATTTTATGTGCATGAGTGTTTCACTTACATGGATGTCTATGCACTACATACATGCCTGGTGCCACAGAATCCAGAAGAGAATATCCCCTAGGATGCTTTAGAATCTAGAGACTAGCTTCTACATGCTCTAGATGCATTTAGATCACCTAGGACTAGAATTAGAGACAGTAGTGAGTCATCAGATGGTGCTGGGAATCAAACCCGGGTCCTCTGGTAGAGGTTCTCTCTCCAGCCCCGGGTTCTAAAGTTTGAAGCCAGCCTGGGCTACACACTGAATTCAAACAGCACACCCCTGTCTCAAAAGAGAAATAAATAGATCTGGGGCTGTAGCTTAATGGCTTGACTCATATGGTGTATGGTCTTGGATTCTATCCCTAGCCCTTCCAAAAAGATAATTATAACAATTAGAGCCAGGTGATGATGACGAGTGCCTTTAATCCTAGCACTCAGGAAGCAGAGGCAGGTGAACCCCTGTGAGTTTGGGGCTAGCCTAGTTTGCATAGTGAGTTCCAGGACAGTCAGGGCTACATAGAGAAACCCTGTCTTGAAAAACCAACCAACCAAATAAATAAATAAAATGATTATAAAAGAACTAACTGCCTTAATGAAGCTCTTACTTGGGTACCTGCTTCAAGCTTTTTCCATGCTATCTAATTGACTCCACATGGCAAGTCTAAGAAAGCAGTGGGTGATGTTACATTCTGCATTCGAGAAAGGAAAGTCTCAGTCAGGACACACACCGGCATTCTCACACCAGGCGCCTAAAGCACCTCAGAGACCTTTCTCAGTATCTTCCTCACCACTGTCAACCCACAAATTCTAGCCACACAGTCCTCACTGAGATGCCCTGTGGATCCTTCCACAACTCTTGGCATTCCATGCTGTGAATGGAGAGGGCTCCACAAATTAATAAAGGAATTAAATACCATCTTTATACAATACCCTGGGAGTTGTGGGAAGATTTTGATAAAAGTGACATCAGACTGGGACTTGAACATCAGCTTCTTAAGGTAAGACCTTGAACTCCTCATCTGTAAAATGGGTTAACAACACTAAGTGGCACCACACATACTTCCCCAGACACATAGGTTGGGAAGATCAAAATGATCCAGGGCCTCGGCCTTAGAAAGCTTTCTGAGGAGGCTATATGGGCCCCAAAGGTGGCCATGTCTTACTCTCTGGGACCCGTAGGACATCAAAGGAAAAGTAGGTCAAATAAATATTCAAAGGCTGCAAATCACAAGACCTTGTTAAAATAGGGAATTTCCTGGTTTTTGTGAGTGAGTCCAGGGTAATCACAGTTTTATTTATTTTTGTTTTTAGATAGGGTTTCTCTGTGTGGCCTTGGCTATCCTGGAACTCATTCTGTAAACCAGGCTGACCTCAAACTTAGAGATCAACCTGCCTCTGCCTCCTGAGTGCTGGGATTAAAGGTGTGTGCCACCACTGCACTGAGTTCTTAAGATGGGCATGATGGAATGTACTCCCAACATTGGGGGGCTAAGGCAGGATGACCATGAGTTCAAAGTCAACCCAGGATACATGGTGAGACCCTACTTCAAAACAAACTAAAACCCTTAGAATTGTAAGAGGGAAGGAGAGGAAAGACATGGAGATATGATCACAGGGATGAGTCAGAGGAGTACAAGGTTTTGGTGATGGATGCGGTATTTCAAAAGACTGCAGAGGGTGAAGAAATGTTCTGACACGTTGGCCTCCTGCCCTCTAGAATTTGAAGAGATGCTTCTGTGTCATCTTCAGCCATGCACATCATTGTCTTTTGTGGCAACTGGAAGATGCAAATGCTGGTTCCCTCTCCCCTTTGGTTCTTCTAACTCCACCCATGCAGCCTTTACTTCATGTTTGAAGTTTTGTGGCTGGGGCTCAAACTGAATTCTACCCCCAGACCTTTGCTTCTGTTTTGCACATGAAGAAACAGCCTCGCACAGGTCTGCTCAGGTCCATGACCATACACCTGGCCAGGGGTCATGCAATGGCAGCCTAGAACTCTGTGGAGGTGCTTCCTAATATTTTCCTTCATGGTACAAAGCATGCAAAAGAAGCCAGGCGGTGGTGGTGCATGCCTTTAATTCCAGCACTCTAGAGGGGCAGGGGCAGGGGCAGGCGGATCTCTGTGAGTTCAAGGCCAGACTAGTCTACAGAGCAAGTTCCAGGACAGGCTCCAAAGCAATACAGTGAAACCCTATCTGGGAGGGAAAAAAAATGCAAAATCCCTGTGTGCTGGGGCTCACTGGTCAGTAAGTGTCGAGCTCCTATCCTTGCTGCCTCCACCCCAGCCAATTTGTCTTAGAAGCCCAGTGCTCTACGAAAATAGGCCTTTCTTCCCAAGTCATGGCTCTCCTCTCACTCTTTCCAGGTAAAGCACACTTTCCCCTGCTCTGTGCTGTTCAGAAGATAGGAAGATGTGAGGCAGGAAGATGGTTTGGAGGAGCTACAGTTCTCATGGGCCAGGGGAGCCTGGAGAAGGTGGCCGAAGAGAGGGGTGGAGGAGAGGAGGAAGAGGGTGTGGAGAGAGGAGGAAGGATGAGTAAGGGGAAGGGAGGTGAAGACAGAGAACTCAAAGGAGATACAAGGAGATCCTAAGAGGAGAGAAGATAACAGAAAAATGGAGGGAAGAGGAAGGGCAGAGGCATCCGGGCTTGGTCAGCCCAGCAGAAGGAATGCTGGGGGAAGGGTTAACTCTCTACCTCTCTGTCCTCTAGGTCTTCAACTCCCTCCAGGGATCTACCATCTTAATTGGGAGTGAAGGGCTGTAAATAACATTTTTTCCTCACCACAGAACATTTCTTTCCTGTCACATGTCAAATGGGCGTTCTAAATCGATGTTCTCCCCGCCCTGTGGCTGTCTGACATATTTAGATGTCCTTCCTATCTATGGAGGTCAGTCAGGGATCTCTCATACTGATTCCCATAGCCTTTGCAGGGACAGAGCAGACTATACCATTAAGAATATTCAGCAGAATTAGGTTCCCATGCAGGGGCTGAAGCCTTTGGGAGTCACAGCGGTGGCTGATCATGTTATCTAGTGTTAGGGCACTGTGGCCTCACAATCAGCAGTAGCTGGGTGGGTCTTCCCCTGGGCTAGCTAGAGTGTGCATTGGGCTCTGTAATTTCCTTAATACCATTTCTCCAGTGGTTCTGAAAGTGTGACCCAGAGACCAGCAATGAGAATGCTGTTTAGCAATGCAAAAGAGAGCATTAGAGATGCAGACACTTGAACCAGCCTGCTACTTCCTGCGACTGTGACACAGATCCTGAGAAGTTTGTTTGGGCTTATGACTGTGCAGACTGGGATGTCCGGGGTGGTGGCACTGAAGTCTGCCTGCCTTGTGGGGAGGGTCCTGTGGTTCTGCTTCAACTCACTGTAGAAAGGGCTAGGGCCAGCAAGGGAGGCAGGACAGAGAAGGGGAGTCCCATTTTCACAGAGTTTCAGGCTCTGAGGACACTTCTAAGACAGAGGGGAAAATGGGGGCTAAGGGCTGACATAGAGGCAATAAGAATGAGGGCTTGGTGGGGAAGCTGACCACTTACAGATCAGCCTGGCTTCACATCTTGACCCTAACACCTCCAACTAGGCCTTGCCCCTCAACACCACCACTTGAAGAATTAAAGTTTAAACACAAGAACTTTTGTGGTCTCTCCTTCAATGTTAGATTGAACCAGAACCTCACTCATGCTAGGCCAGCAGCACAGGGACTTCTGATGCATACTCACACCAGAGTATCTACTGGCTGAATCAGAGCCTGGGGACAGAGCTTTGGGTTCCATCTCCAGTACCCCATAAACCTGGTGTGGTGGTGCGCACCTGTAATCCCAGCACACAGGAGATTCAAAACTTCAAGGTGAACCTCAGTTATAAAGAGTTTGCTCTCAAGACAAACAATAAAACCAAACAAACAAAAAGCAGGGAGGGAGTAGGGGAGAGCAGTCTGTTTAATAGAGCCCAGGGGTCTGGGTGCAGCTCAGTGCTAGCTAGGCTGCTCACCTTGCCCCCTTCCCCCCCCACCAGTTCCACCTTCAGTGCCACAAAAAAGGAAACAAGCTACCCAGGAGAAGTGAGTGCTCCCTAGAGTTTGAGAACCATTGTTCTAGCACCTCCTATACCCCATACTCTCATACCCCCACAACTAAGCCATAAGGGTTCCCTTGGTACCTGAGTCCCCTAACTGAAAATTGCTGCCTCAATTTGCCTACTGGCTAGTGCAGAGGCAGGGTGGGGATTGGAGGCTAATGGTGCCATGTTTGATAAGGTTCCTATACCCAATGGTGTTCAGTGCTCCCCAGTGAACTCCCTTGCTTTGAGTCATCTCTTTATGCGGTTTGATTCAAAAGGTACTTCTGGTTTGCTTTGGTTTGGTTTAGGTACATACCAAACACAAAAATAAAGGTTTTGATTTTATTTTTTTAATATTTACTCACAAGTATGATGGGATCAGAGGACAAGTTGCAGGACTCAGTTCTGTCCTTCTGCCATTAACACCCAGAATTAGCTGGGCAATGGTGGCACATACCTTTAATTCCAGCACTCTGGAGGCAGAGGTGGGCAGATCTCTGTGAGTTCAAAGCCAGCCTGGTCTACAGAGAGTTCCAGGACAGCCAAGGCTACCCAGAGAAACCCTGTCTCAACAAACAACACCCCTCAAAAAAACAGAAGAGATCCAGAATTAATCCGGCCTGTATGGTGAGCACCTTTATCTGCTGAGCCATGTTGCCTGTGTGTGTTTAAGATTTATTTTTAAAATTTACATAAGATTTATTTATCTTATTTTATGACTGCTTTGCCTGCATGTAGCATGCATACCATATGCATGTTAGGTGATTGTGGAGGTCAGAAAAGGGCCTTGGATACCTTCAAACTGGAGTTATGGATGGCTGTGAACCATTGGAGTTATGGATGCTGCAGGTGCTGGGAATTGACCTCAGGTCCTCCACAAGAGCAACAGGTGCTCTTAACCCTGAGCCATCTCTCCAGCCTCAAGATTAGTTTTGTTTTATGTTATGAGTATTTTGCCTGCATGTATGTATGTGTGTGTGTATGCATGTATGTGTACCATGTGAGTACCTGGTGCCTGGAGAGTTCAGAAGAAGGCACTGAATCCTCTGGAACTGGGTTTACAATTGTGAATCACCATGCAGGTGCTGGGAATTGAACCCTGATCCTCTGGAAGAGTAGCCAGTGCTCTTAACCACTGAGCCATCTCTCCAGACCCTTGGGTTTCTTTATTTGTTTTGAGGTAGGGGCTTTTGTAATCCTGGTGGGCCTTGAAATCCTGATTGTCCTGCTTTTACTCCCAAGCACTGGAATTACAGGCATGGTCATCATGTCTGCCTAAAAGATCCTTTTGAAGGGTGCTTCAAGGCTCACCTGAGTTGAACAACTCAAGTTTGAGATGCTAAAGACCAGGAGTGGTGTGAGGAGAAGATGCTGAGTGGAAGGGACAGACATAGGGAAGACCCACTGTGGGCCAAGGAAGGTGACCCTGAGGAGGGCCAGATGGTTAGGTAGATCTAGAGCCATCTGGGAAGAGGAAACCTTAACTGAAGGGCAGTCTGTATCACTTTACCTGGAGGCAAGGCCTGTGGGGCATTTTCTTCATCAGTGATTGATATAGCAGGGCCCAGCCCGCTGTGGGCGTTGCCACCTCTGGGCAAGTAGTCCTGGGTTGTATAAGGAAGCAGGTTGAGCCAGCCATAGAAGGTAAGGCAGCAGGCAGTGCTACTATTCAGGGCCTCTGCTTTAGTTCCTGCCTCCGATTCCTACCTTGAGTGCCTGCACTGCATCTTCATTTAGTGAAGGAGAGTGACCTCAGAGATGTAAGCTTTTGGGTACGGTTTTGTTCTTTACCATAGCAATAGAAACCTAACTAGTACAAAGGGTATTACTGGATTTTATAGTTATAGAGATGTCTGCACCAAAGTGGACTTTCTTTTCTGTTTGCTGACTGTAACTAGACTCAAAAAGCTCAAAGAAACAATGTGATATATTGCTTCACATCAGGATAATGTCCTGGGGTAGATTTATGCTTTCAGGCATTATGGCATCCAGGTGCTTGGGTGAGCAATATCATAAGACCTTTGTCTCCATGCATGTCTCTATTCACTTTCCCTTCTATGGGGCCCAGGCTAAGGTGCATCCCCCCTCCATAGTGGCACAAATGGCCTAGAGATATGGTACTATATTCTATCCAGAGTTAACTATAAAAGCACAGATTAGGCCACCTGCTCAGCCTTGAGCCTTTTGATCATAGCCAAATGAATGAAGAGTTCTGCTTGAGTGACTCCAGGGTTATGTTTCAGGCCCTGGTCATGTGCCAAGCCAAGCTTCACAGGAATGAAATGTGCCACAGTGCAGCAAGGGACTGGTTTCCCACTTGGAAATTGGGAAGAAGAAAAAGAAAGGAATGCTGGGAAAGCCAAAGACAGCGTGCCTACTCCACCAATGAAGATGCATAAAGTAGTTCGGAAGAGGGTGTTTAAGAAGGAGACGATGAAGGATGATAGATCTAACTAAGTCTTTAAGGAGGGTGGGATGATGGATCTATGTCTTTTTTTTTTCCCCCTCAAGTCAGGGTTTCTCTGTGTAACAGTCCTGGCTGTCCTAGAACTCATTCTGTATCTGTAGACCAGACTGGCCTCTAACTCACTGAGATCTGCCTGCCTCTGCCTCCCAAGTGCTGGAATTAAAGGCGAGCAACACCACTGCCCGGCTAGAACTGAACTCTTATCATGCAGCAGGCACTTGCCCAACTCTGGGACACAACCGGAGGAAGGACAGGGCTCTGCCCTCGAAAGTCTTCAGGATCATACCTCAGCACTGCTGTTTATAGTCTGTGGTTTGAGAAGCCCCAGCATGCCCTGTGTCCTGACCCTGGTGAAGGACATTCTGGTGGAACTCAGAAGACACAAAGACAGCGATGCTGGGTGAGGCCCATCATGTGTTGGTAGCTGGACTCATTCCCTAGTGCTCTCCAGAACCTGCTGCCTGATGCTCATCAGGGCATAGTGGAGGCAAGATAGAACTGCAGGGAAGGGAGTCCCTGGTGCCAGGGTCTGTTTGAAGTCTGTTGTTGCTGGTAGTTAAAAATTCCAGCACAAGGGCTGGAGAGATAGCTCTACAGTCAAGAGCATCAGCTGCCACCTGGGTTTATTTCCCAGCACCATATAATGGCTCATAACTATCTATAACTCTAGTTCCTCATACTGATGTACTTGCAGGCAAAATACCAATGCACACAAAATAAAAATAAATTAATTAAATAAAAAAGGAATTCAGCACAGTTAACAAAACTTGAAGTGAAGTTTGTTTATGGGGAGATGGTGCTCCTTTTATATCAAGATATTTCAAATAAGAATGTTAGAATATGTCAATGAGCTGTGCCCCAGACTCTACAGATCTATGGCCAATAATGTTTTATGAGCAAGTATGGCCAACAGGACTTTCCCTGCTGTCAATATGTAATTTCTTAGGAATCTTACAAGCCAGACTGCAAACTCCATCCATAATAAAAAGGTGTGCCTTATGCCCCTTGTATAAGCTTTGTGACCAACCATATTTCCTCATCAGGTTGCAATCCTGTCCAAAGCACCTGAGGAACCTCCCTGTCTTTCTCATTTTCTAAAAAGAGAAAGTGAAAAAAAAAAAAAAAAAAAAAAAGCCCCTTAGGAAATTCTCAGATGTGACTTCAGAAGACATGGCTCCTGGGGAGCTCCTTAAGCAGGATTCAGAACACACCAGAACCTGGGTGTGTCTTATATACCATCTGTGTAGCTTTGGAGCCTGTCCTGGAACTCAATCTGTAGACTACGCTGACCTTGAACTCACAGAGATCCTCCTGCCTCTGCCTCCTGAGTGCTGGGATTAAAGGTGTGCATTATCACTGCCCGGCCAAGGAAATCTTTTATAATTTTTTCTCTTTCTTTTGGTTTTTCTAGACAGGGTTTCTCTGTATCACTTTGGAGCTGTCCTGGAACTCACTCTGTAGACCAGGCTGGCTTTGACCTCACAGAAATCCACCTAGCTCTGCCTCCCGAGTGCTAGGATCAAAGGCATGCACCTCCAACTCCCAGTTGGAAATCTTTTAAAAAAAAAGACCTCTTCCTAATAAACTCCAGCTTCACCCTCATACCAATTTGTCCTGAATTTTTTTTCTACAACAAAGTCAAGAATACAAGCGTCTGCTGGGCAGTGGTGTCCCACACTTTTAACCTCAGCATTCAGGATGCAGAGGCAGGCATAACTCTGAGTTCAAGGCCAGCCAGATCTAAAAATCAAGTTCCAGGACAGCAAGGGCTACCCAGAGAAACCCTGGATCAAAAAACAAACAAACAATCCCAGCTTCACTGAACAGAGATCTCTGCAAAGATCTCAGGCAGCTGCAGGCAGCAGCATGAGGCCTTATTTCCAGCCTGTGTTCTGCTGCAGATGACATGGTCTCAGGACACTGTTGAGTTCTGTTACCTTCATGATTCACTGGTTCAGGTTTGGGAGTTACTTGGAGTGGTCCCCAGTGAAACTGGGATGTCACTTGAGGCTCTGGGAGCTGAAAGGGTCTGATGAGTGGTCACTGCCTCCTCCGCAAGCATGATAAGAAACTGACCACAATCCTTATTGGGCAACTTTAGTACTCAAAGGAGGAATGTGGCCTGGGGTGAAAGGTGACAATATGGGCTTGGTCACTGTGGAGGACAGAGACCGAGAACTGTCGCCTGAGGGCTCTGGAGACTCCTCTCCAGTTATGCTTTCCTCTTGCTTAATACAGACAGAATTAAGTCTCTGGAAACCCCTGAGTAGTACAGGGGTACAGGTCACCAACACTCTGTTCCTGAGGCCACAGCTGGGTTTTTGTTTCTCAAACCCTGAGGTTCTGACTTGGTTTTGAGGGAAGTGGATTTGAGTATGTGGGTAAAATTGGGAGGTTAGCCAGAGCACTATAGGAAAAGGAGTGGCAGCATTGTGTATGCTCAAGCAACTTTCAAGGCAGCCTTCAGCTCCACTCACTGGGGAGCAGAGGACATAGGCAGGGAAGCTCCTCCTTATCCTCCCTGTTGGCTGAGGGCTGGGCTCTGAAGTGCCAGACTCCCATGAGAAAGTCAACAGCTGCTTCTGGAGGACACTAGTCACAGTACACAGCCTCTTTGAGCAGGGGAAGCCAACCAAAGGGTCATGGGCACTGGCGGTGGGGAGTCCACCTGCTTCAGTGAGAAGTTAACAGAGTTTTACTATTAAACAGAAGCAGCAGAAAACCTGTGACCAGGCCTGGGAGATGGCTCCATAAATAAAGCATTTACCATGCAAACTCAAGGACTCAAGTTCACATGCTCAGATAAGCCTAAGTGGGGTGGTGGTGGCACATACCTTTAATTCCAGCACTCATGGGAGGCAGAGGCAGGTGGACTTTTCTGAGTTCAAGAGCAGCCTGATCTACAGAGCAAGTTCCAGGACAGCCAGAACTGTTACACCTTTCTCTTTTTCTCTCTCTGTCCCTCTTTTCCTCTCTCCCTCTCTCTTCCACCACTCTTGTCCCCAGGGACCAGCCTTCGCTCTCCCCTCTGCCCCTTTTTCTGTCCCTTCTCCCTCCTCTTCCAATAAACCTCCTACATGAGTCCTGTTATGGAGTGACTTCTCTTTGAATTGAACTGCTTGGCTGGTTAGCCCTGGCATCCTCCCTCTCCTCTCAGTACTGAGATTACAAGTGAGTGTTGCTAAACCCCTTTTTACATGGTTGCTGGGAATGCAAACCCAGATACATAAGGGGACATTTACAAGATCTGAACTATTAGGTGAAGGGAAGGTGAATAGGAATGGGGAATGAGAGAAGAGGAAGCAGTTAGCAAAGGGGACATTCACAAAGCCCCAGAGGCCATCCCTACACACGGAAGGTTGAAGTTAAATCATCTTGAATTTTAAAGGTGGGGCTGCAGAGATGGCTCAGTGGTTAAGAGCACATGCTGTTCTTCCTTAGGACCTGAGTTCAAGTCTCAGTACCCATATCAGGTAGGTTACAACTAGCTGTTGTCATAACTCCTCATATTATCTGACCTCTGGAGACGCTTGCATTCATGCACATGATGAAAATAAATCTTTTTTAAAAAGTGGAGCTGGCTGGGCAATGGTAGCTCATGCCTTTAATTCTAGCACTCAGGAGGCAGAGACAGATCTCTGTGAGTTCGAGCCCAGCCTGGTCTACAGAGTGAGTTCCAGGACAGGCTCCAAAGCTACAGAGAAACCCTGTCTTGAAAAACCAAAGTGGGAAAAAGAAAGAGTAGGTCCTGGTGCTTCAGAAAACTCAGTCAGATCCCCAGCATCTATGTTGGGTGACTCACACTACTTTTAACACCAACTCCAGGGGATCTGATGCAGTATACCACACCACTTATACACACAACTAAAAATAAAGTCTTTTTAAAGTTTTTTTTTTGTTTTGTTTTTTGTTTGTTTGTTTTTTGAGAAAGGGTTTCTCTGGGTAGCCCTGGCTACCCTGGAACTCTGTAGACCAGGCTGGCCTCAAACTTAGAGATCTACCTATCTGTGTCTCTGAGAGCTGGAATTAAAGCATGTGCTATCACCACCTGGCAGCTTTGTTTATTTTTATTTTGTTTGTATGGGTGGTTTGTCTGTGTATCACATACATTCCTGGTGTGCATGAAGGCCAGAGAGGGCATTGGATTCTTTGAAACTGGAGTTACAGAGAGTTGTGAGCCCCCATGTGGGTGCTAGAACTGAATTCAGGTTCCCTATAGGAGCAGCAAGTACCCTTAACTACTAAACCACCTCTCTACCTCCAAATCTCTTCTAAAAAGCAAAATTTAAAAGGGCTCGGAAGTGGCTCATTTGGAAGACTGCTTGGCTAGCATGATCCCCAGCAATTCATAAATGTGGTGTGGTAAGTCATGTCTGCAGTTCCAGCACTCTGGGGATAGAGACAGGAGGGTCAGAAGGGGGCAGCAGAAGAGCTGTAGATGGGACATTGAGATCCAAACACGACAGGCTGGCTCTCAAGTCCACATCCTTGACCAGGACATGATGGCATGAAACTGGCTTTATTTGTGAGTCAGTGAGCACAAGCAACAAGTATGGAATTGCAGTGATGGCAATGAAGGCATAGGGTTAGCAAGGGGCTCTCAAGAGATGAGCCTCCTCAATAGTTACCTTGTTTGTTGTTTTAAGTTTATTTATCTATCTATTTATTTGTGTGTGTGTGTGTGTGTGTGTGTGTATGAGAGAAGTTCAGGAGTCAGTCTCTTTCTACCATGTGAGTCCTGGGCATTGAACTCAGGTCAGATCATCAGGCTTCTTTAGCTCTGAACAATTTTTTTAAAACATTTTTATTTATTTCTATGTGCATTGGTGTGTTGCTTGCATGTATGTCTGTATGAGGGAGCCAGATGCCCTGGAGTTACAGACAGTTGTGAGCTGCCATGTGGGTGCTGGGAATTGAACTCAGGTCCTTTGGAAGAGCAGCCAGTGCTCTTAACCTCTGAGCCATCCCTCCAGCCCCTCCACCCCCCCAACCCCTGCTCTGGACAATTTTAAGGATGAGTTGGCACTTGGGAGGCAGAGGCAGATGTATCTCTGAATTCAAGACCAGCTTCATCTACAGATGGAGTTCGAAGACAGCCAGTGTTACACAGAGATACTTTGTGTTGACAAAAAAACAAAACAAAACAGGATAAGTTGGAGCTAAACTGTCAAATTGAGGATGAGCAAAGTTGATACAGTAGAGTCCTACAGAGCAGAGCAAAGGAGCAGTGACAGGAAGGGTCAGTGGACAGGGACCAAGCAACATGGACAAACAACATGGAACATCCCAGGGATTGGCTCAGGTTAGCTGATGTTGGGTGTGTGAGTGGCAAGGACTCCTGACTGTGAACCCACTCGGGAATCAGAAAAGGTTCCAGGAGGGTCCTCCAGGGTGGAGTCCTGGTTCTGCCTATCCTGAGCCCCAGAAGCTTTTGCTTGTCCCTGCAATTTGTGACTTTCCAGAATGTCCCCAGACATGTGGCTTCTATATACACAAGCCCTTGCGGTCAGCCTGAAGCAGTGCTCTCTCATCTCAGAGTAAACATATTTGGGATTTTATTTTCTCTCCCTCTTTGTTTATCACTCTGGGTATCTCCATGACCCCCCCAGCTGAGGCTCTGAGAGGAAGCCAAAAGGCTCTTCCAACAATATGAGAGGCCAGGGGAGCCTTTTGTTAAGGACTTTCATCCTGGTCACATGGACCAACACAGTAGTCCTTGGAGACAGCATTTTCTGGTCCTTTGTAGACTAGCGACAGCATGGGAAAGAAGCCATCACAGCTCTGGTCCCCAGTCCTAGTTTAATGAAAGAAAATAGGGACAGTTTTGCAAACAGCATAACTGTGGTCACTTCTACTGACTCTTTTAGTTCTGATTTCTGCCTGGAAAACTGGAGGAGTGCTGCAATTTTAAAAAAATGACACAAAGAGAAGTCACACCATAACAGGACTCACGTAGGAGGTTTATTGGAAAAGGAGGGAGAAGGGACAGAAAAAGGGGCAGAGGGGAGAGCGAAGGCTGGTCCCTGGGGACAAGAGTGGTGGAAGAGAGAGGGAGAGAGGAAAAGAGGAACAGAGAGAGAAAAAGAGAAAGATGGGAGGTAGGCAGGGCCCCTTTAAAAGGGAACATAGTGAATGTACACAGGTGGTGCTCTTAATGGCTGCAGCTGAGGACATACCCTGTCAGAACCCCAAAGACAGGCCAGTACAGGTAATACTAGCACAGACAAGTACACTTACTGGTCATAAGCCACACAGCAGCATGGAGTCTGTCTGAACAGTTCTCTTGTCTTTTCTTCTACCCTTTTCTGGGCCACCCAGAGCCATTGGGTTGGTAAATGCTGGGGAAAATACTGGGACCTCAGAGAAGAGTAGGCTATTGCTCCCCCCCCCCCATTCCTGCCAGCCTCACTCCAAAATAAGTAATGTGGAAATATTATTAGTGGTTAATTATTAAGGATATGCTCTGTCCTAGCTGCTGCCTGGAGCACTGTTGAGGTGGGTGCTACCAATATCCTCATCGCATAGAAGAAATGAGACATAGAGAAGGAAAGCAACTCAACTAAGGCCACACAGCCTGCGAGCATCAGAGTTAGGATCTGAGAGTAAGTAGTTTCCAAAGATGGCTCTATTGTTTGAGACAGAGTCTCAAACTGTAGCCCAGAGAGCTTTTACTCCTATTTTTCCTTGGTCTCTGGAGTGGTAGGATTACAAATGTACATCACCATACCTGTTTAAAATGAAAAATTTCTGCTATGTATGCTCTACCACATCCATTAAGCTTTGCAAAAGAGCAGTTATGGAGGGGAATGCAGCTCAGTTGGTAGAAGGCTTACTGAGCATACATCAAGCCCTGAGTTTGATCTTTAGCACTGCATACTATATGGGTGAGGGTAGAAGGGTAGGACTGATGGTCCACATTCATAATCTCAGCACTGAGAAGATAGAGGCAAGAGGACCAGGAGTTCAAGGTCATCCTTAACTACAGAATGAACTAAAGGCAGCCTTTTTTAAAGTGGTCTTTCTGGCATTTGGGAGACAGAAGCAAAAAAAAAAAAAAAAAAAAAAAAAAAAAAAAAAAAAAGAGAGAGAGAGAGCGAGAGAGAGAAAGAAAGAATGAAAGTAAGAATGAAAGTAAGAAAAAAATCACAAGTTCCAGGCCAACTTAATCTACATAGTACACAGAAAGGCTCCATCTCAAAAATAGATTCTTTTTCAATGTATCATCTTTGAATGTCTAGGGGATTGCTGGCATTGCAATTGTACACTGTCCTTAACTGTCACTTCATCTATCTCCAGAATCTTTTTAGCTTACAAACCTGGAACCCAATATGAGTTGAGCAATTGGTCCCAGGCCCATTCCTTCTACATTGGAGCCACCATTCGCCCTCTAGTCTCTATGTCAACTATAATGTTGTTGTTTGTTTTACATTTTTGCATCATCTCTCCTATGTAGCCCTGGCCAGCCTTGAACTTACATTTTTCCTCCTGCCTTTCCTGTGTTGGGAAGATTTGACAATTTTAGGACCCTAATATAGGGAGAATCATGATGTAGGTATTTTGTGACTGGTGTATTTGTCCCATGTGTGAGCACGATCTTTCTGTTTCAGGCTGATAAAGCTGAGCATGGTAGCCTTAATGTGATGTTGAGGTGAATAGAAGTGAGTGGACTTCAGGCAGAGTTGACTATACACCCCAGTTTAGATCCTGTGGAGGACATCCCAGACCCTGAGGTCCTAGAATGCCCTTTGGAATATTGTTATAGGCACTCTTGTTGCTGGTAGACCCAGCTTGAGAGAGACAAGATCAGCATCTTATACTTGGCCTTCCCAGAAGCCTGGTGATAAACATGTGTCATCTGGCTGGTGTTGCCTCTGGACCTCAGTGTTCTGTCCTCAGCTATTTTCCACTGAGGTGAGAATCCAATGCCAGGAGGCCAGAGAGTTTATTGGCTCACACAGAGCCAAATATAGGAAGAACTGGACACAAGTATATGTGTGGAGTCCCAGTCAACATGTTGTGAATGAGAGCAACATGGGTCAGTGGACAGTCCAGTCCCACACTGCAGCCTCTGCCCTCTGCTTAATGAGTGATGTCACAGTCTGAGGTGGCTAGTTTTATGTCAGCTTGACACAAACTAAAGTCTTTTGGAAAGAGGGGAACCTCATTGGAGAAATGTCTCCATCAGATTGGCTTTTTTTTTTTTTTTTTTTTTTTTTTTTTTTGATTAATGATTATTGTGTTCAGCTCACTGTGGGTAATGCTACCAATAAGCAGTGCCTCTCTATGGCCTCTGCTTCAGTTCCTGCCTCAGGTTCCTACCTTGTTTGAGTTCCTGCCCTGACTTTCTTCCATGATAGACTGTGTTATGGCACTGTAAGGTGAAACAAACCCTTTCCTCCCCAAGTTGCTTTTGGCTATGGTGATTCATCACAGCAATAGTAAACCCAACTAAGATGTAGCCCAACCTGCAGGGTACCATGACAGGCACAGTAAGAAAGGCTGGAACTTGGCTAGCACACTTCCTTCCCTCCCTTGTTTGATGGAATACAGTCGCCAGTGTGGAGTATGGCAGCTGGACTCACGCCAGGGTCCAGCGAAGGAGAAATCAGACACTTGTCTAAGGCCAGTGGTGTCCTGAAACAGCTGGAGAAATTGGGAAGTGAGTGGCTCCCGGCTCAAGGAAACAGATGCCCATGTAGGGCATTAGGAGGAAGGGAACACAGCTCCCAGCTCCCCCGTAGGGAGTATTCTCCTTACCTTACTGAAGTGTCAGGGAAAGCCCAGAGGGGAGGAGTGACTCAGCGCTGAATACCTCTGATCCTGGGGAAATCCACTGCAAGGCTTGCAAACAGCTCATTTCCTTCCATAGCCTATGACTTCAGAGGCTGGGAGAATAGTTACACTAATGCATGGTCAGTCCTTCAGAGGTGACCTTTGATGGAGCTTGAACGTTTTCCTGGTGAACCTGGGAACAAAACATGACTCTAACTTCTGTGGGTGAATTCCAGCCCAGGAGACTGCAGGTCACATTTAGTCTCCTCATCCAATTTATGAGATGGAAAATTAACTTTGGGTTTATCGTACTTTTATTATTCATTATATTGTCCATAATTTGTATTTAATTTAATTATATTGATTGTGTGTGTGTGTGTGTGTGTGTGTGTGTGTGTGTATGAAAGTAAGAACAACTTTTAGACTTCAGTTCTCTCCTTCCATCACACCAATTCCAGGTTCTAACTCAGCTTGGCAGCTTGGCAGCAAGAGCCTTTACCCACTGAGCCATCTCACAGTCATTATATTTACATTGAAAACAATAGTTTAAAAAACATTTCCATGCTGGGTAGAGGTGGCACACACCTTTAATCCCAGAACCAGGGAGGCAGAGGCAGGTGGATCTCAGTGAGGCCAGCCTGGTCTACAGAGTGAGTTCCAAGACAGCCAGGGCTACAAAGAGAAACCCTATCTCAAAAAGAATATGAAACAAATAAAAAAAATTTCCACAATAATACTTTTTTAGTTTGGTTTTTCGAGACAGTTTCTCTCACAATAACATTTTAAAGGTGTAGAGGATATGAGGATATGTGGTGAGAACTAACCCCGGCTCTCCCAGCATCGCAGCTCCTCCCCAGAGCTCATACTTCCCCACAAGCTTCTTTATCACTAGAGAACTCTTTCTCCACCATAGGCCCAAAAGCTTTTCCTATGAGGCCAGAAAAGCCATGCCTGGAGCTGCAGAGGCTGGTATAAGTGTTTGCAATAGAGATGCAGCTCCAGAGCTTCCTTGAACCGTTATATATTTGAGGCAGCCTTGCTACAGTCTTGAACTTTAAATCCTTCAGCCTCAGCCTTCCTTTTCTTTTTTTTCTTTCTTTTTTTCTGAGACAGGGTTTCTCTGTAACTTTGGAACCTGTCCTGGAACTCACTCTGTAGACCAGGCTGGCCTCAAAATCCGAGATCTGCCTGCCTCTGCCTTCTGAGTGCTGGGACTAAAGGCGTGTGCCACCATTGCCAGGCTCAGCCTGGAGTAGCTGAAATCACAGGTCTATGTTATCAGGTCCACTTTTGTGTGTGTGTGTGTGTGTGTGTGTGTGTGTGTGTGTGTGTATTTTAATGTAGAAAACATTCTTAGTTCATGGACCATACAGAAACAAACCATGATAGTCTGGATTTGGCCTGTTTGCTGAGCTCTGATCTACATGTTTGCAAACCACACCCCTCTACTTTTATTTTTAAAGTTTATATAATGTCCATAAAATTTTTTTCTAAGTTTTAGTAATCAGGATCTCTGCTGCAATCTGTATTTTTACATGATTTTGAGGGCTTATGGATTCCCAATATTACTTAAATTGGGGAAGTAATAAAACAATTCTAATTCACTTTGGTTTAGATCAGGCTGGCCTTCAACTCACTATTAGTGAGGCTGTGCTCAGTCTGCTTAGCCTCCATCCTATCTCCCAAGTGCTGGGATTAGAGGCAGACATATTCCACACAGTGACTGCTTCTCTTTGAATAAATTGTATGAATTGCCCATTCACTTTCTTGGCCCATTAAAAATTGTTTACTTATTTTTCTGGCAAAAGTCTGTATGGTTTGCTCATAATAATTTTTGGATTAACTTTTACTGTACATTTTCTCCCACTTTATTATAATTTGTTTTTGTTTGTTTGTTTGTTGTTTTTTTCGAGTCAGGATTTCTCTATGTAGCTTTGGATCCTGTCCTGGAACTAGCTCTGTAGACTAGGCTGGTCTCAGACTCTACCTGCCTCTGCCTCCTGACTGCTGGGATTAAAGGAGTGCACCACCACAGCCTGGCCACTTGTGGTTTTTGCAGAGGACCCAAGTTCAATTTTCAGCACCCATGGCTCACAACCATCTGTAGCTTCAGTTCAAGGGTGATGGGAGACATCATTCTATAGATATGTTTCTCATATCTATAAAACTGTTATCTATAAAACATAAAACACTGTTGGCCAATAGGAAAACAAGATAGGTGGGACTAGGAGACAAGGAAGAGAAGAGGAAGTAGTAGGAAAAAGTCAGCATGTTGAGACTGGGGAGAGCAGATGCCGGCCCCACTCTCCCGTAAGATAAGACCACATGGAGGTACTTAAATTAATAAAAATGAGTTAATAATTAAGACAGAGCTAGCCAATAAGAAACCAGTACCTGGCCAAAAGAATTATATCAGAGTCTCTGTTTGTTAATTGGGGCTGGTGCAGCAGTGGGTCCAGGCTGCTGGCGTGGCAGTGGGACTGGCGGGACCAGACCGGTGGAGAAAGCTACTCCTAACACCCATCCTTCTTTCTTTCTTTTCCTTGTCTCCTAGTCCTGACTATCTTTCTTTCCTATTGGCTAACAGTGCTTTATTTGTTAACCAGTATGAGAAACATATCTACAGAATGACATCTCCCATCACAAGGGAATCCAACTCTCTCTTCTGTCTCCTGCAGGCACCTGGCAACACATGTGGTGCAGATACATACATGCAGGAAAAACACAGGTACATGTAAAATAAATCTAAAAAGAAAAAAATAAAATAAAAAGAAATTTAAAAAGATAGGAAATTAATCCAGCTGGCCTGCCAATCGCCAGGACAGGAATCTACTTTTCCCAAAAGCTGAAGGCATGCTAAGTGAAGGAATCAGACCCTCATCTAGCCTCTTGCTTTGGCAGCCATAACAGGATATAGAAAAGACCCAGCAAGAGGTAGGCCTCTGACGCAGCAACATGTGCTGAGCACCTGACCTTGCCCGACCTTGTCCTAGTCACTAAGAAGCCAAATATATTCCATGTGGCAAGAAACCAATCAGAAGTTAGCTGGTGGCCTCTGGATATGCTTTATGGTAACCGCCCTGGAAGGGCCTATAGGTCATAGCAACCTTCCTGCTATGGTCAATCAACACAGGACAGTCCGCCCAAGCCCAGACATGCACCAATCCTGAGACTGTTCCTATAAAACTAGAGGATCTCCCAGACACTGCCCTTGCTCTACCTCAATATATTCCCTGCCTCACCGTGTTCTGAGTGCCCCCTCTGGTCCTGCCTGCTTCATCTCCTGTGTCATATCTACAAACATGCTTTCTATGACACTTGGGCTTTCTCATTCTTTCTCTGAAGCCCTCTTCCCCTTCCACTGTATGGCTATTGGTGACCTCTATTTCTGAGCATGCAAGTCTTCTTGGATCTTAACTCAAAAGTCATGACTTTTCTTTAAAAAAATTAATATTTATTTGTTGGAGGGACTGACATGGGCATGTCAAGACATACACGGATGTTAGAGGACAACTTGCAGGAGTGAGTTTTTCTCCTTCTGCCTTGTGGGTTCTAGGAATTGAACTCAGATTTTGTCAGGCTTGGTGCTGAGTACCTTTACCTACTGAGCCATCTCACATCCCTACTTTCTTCCTCTTCTCAATTTCCTTTTACATACTAATTTCTGAGATTTGCAGCTTGCTTGCACTATTGCTTTCTCTCAAACTTCCCAGATCATCTGCAAGCTTTCTTTTGAGTTTGCTTCTAAATTTATTTATTAACAAGACTAAAAATCCAAAGATGGGGGAGCTGGAGAGAAGGCTCAGCAGTAGAGAGTACTGACTGCTCTTCCAGATGACCTGGGTTCGATTCCCAGCACCCACATGGCAGCTCATGGAGTTACTATCTGTAACTCCAGTTCCAGGGGACCTGATACCATGGCAAAACACCAGTGCGGGCACACACACACACGGGCACACACACACACACACACACACACACACACACACACACACACACACACACAGAGAGAGAGAGAGAGAGAGAGAGAGAGAGAGAGAGAGAGAATGCAAAAGGGATCCCTAATTTTCTGATAACACTAGTTTCATGGGCAAAGTGCCTGGCATATAGTACATAGTTAATGAATACCTCAATTACTAAAGAATAAATGTTTTCCTTCTTTATTCCACCTGCTGAATGTGAGTTGAAATAGAATAATTTAAAACATTTCTTCTTCTCACTATTATTACTTGTATTATTTGTATGAATGCTTTGCCTACATGTATGTCTTTATACCACATGAGTGCCTCCTACCCACAGAGGCCATAGTAGGGCATTGGATCTTCGGAACTGAGTGAGGTTACAGATGGTTGTGAACTACCATGTGGGTGCTGGGAACCTAGTCCAGGTCCTCTGCCAGAGAGTATCCAGTACTCTTAACCACTAAGCAAGCCATCTCTCCAGCACTCTGAAACAGGATTTAACTCCACTGAGTAGGAGTGACAAGGAAACAATATAGCAATTTAAAGGAAGAATGTCTAGTAATATATTAAAGTCAGCCTGTGTGCCAGATATGGTATAGGTGTTTTCCACACACCATCTTACAAATGGTGCTGCATTATGGGAAAGAAAACAGACCCTTCAATGAGTGAAATAATGTGCCCAAGGTCATCTAACACTCAAGAGGCAGAGCTGAGCCGGCGCAGTGGTGGCCCATGCCTTTAGCCCAGCACTGGGGAGGCAGAGGCAGGTGAGTTCAAGGCCAGCCTGGGTTAAAGAGTGAGTGCCAGGATAGGCTCCAAAGCTACACAGAGAAACCCTGTCTCAAAAAAAAAAAAAAAAAAAAAAAAAAAAAAAAAAGGCAGAGCTGGAGCAAATATTAATGTGTTTCTATGTTTCCAATATGTCAGCATGTCATACTCCACTAATTAACACCAGTGTCACACTTTTTTTTCTGTCTATAAAAGTGTCTCACATCACCTAAGACTTTTGACCATCTTGCCAGGCATGTGGTATCTGAAAGATGGATGATGAAATGAAGCTCTTGGATGTCCCTTGGTCCTAGCCACACAACCTGGCCCTGTGCCTTAGAAAACAGTCCTGTAACCCTGACAGCACCTCCTGCTATTCTTTTTTCAGTAATGAGAATGCAAGATTCAGAGGGAGTATGATGTCCCTCAGGTCCTACCACAAGCAACTAGCAACACCAGCATTCACATGCTGTGTTGTCCAGCCCCAAAGACATGCTGTGCCAGGCCTTGAACATCCTTATTCTCTCTCTCTCTCTTTGAGATAGTTTTATTATGTAGCCCTGGCTGGCCTTGAATTCACTATGTCGACCAGGATGGCCTTGGATTCATAAGATCCACTTGCCTCTTTCGTGCTGAGACTAAAGGTGTATGCATGTCACCAGTGGGCTTCTACTTTTTCTTTCTTTTAATTTATTCTTTTACAGTTTTATACTCACAGACGTGCGCGCTCTCTCTCTCTCTCTCATACACACACACACACACACACACACACACACACACATCATTGTCTGCTTATTCTTTTCTCCTCTCCCTCCCTCTGAAGCCCTACTTCCCAACAAGTTCCTCTCCTCCTACTTCATATCTTGTGTGCTGCCCCTTGTATTTCATTAGGGTTGCCTGGAGGAGATGGGTGATTTACTGAGTAAGGATAACTTACCTATGACTACACCATTGAGGACTATGACCTCCCTCTCTCAATAAACATTAACTGTAACTTTAAATGTAACACAAACATTAGCTCCTCAGGGAGGGGTGGGGCCTTATGAGCCCCTGCCCCATCAAGGATGGAATGTTGGGCTGGAGTCTTATGCTAGTAGCCACTGCTGCACTAGTTCATGGGCACAACAGTAACTCATCCAGAGATAACTTTTTTTTTTTTTTTACCCTAAATTCTTTTTTTTTTTTTTTTTTTTTTTTTTTTTTTTTACAATTGTTTGTATGTGTGTGTATTCCACAGCACATGTGTGGAGGTCAGGTAGCAATTTTAAGATATCGATTCGCTCCTTCAGCCTTCATGAGGATGGATTCCAGAGATCAAAGTACAACGTCAGGCTTGTACACAAGCGCCCTTTCAACGTCCAGTCATCAGATGGCTGGCAAGCACAATAGTTTGCAAAAATGGAGCTCCACAGCATCTTTCATTTGGCCTGCCCATGGCTCCTCAGCACAGACTAGGAGAGCGTTGTTACTCACTTTTTCTAGCTTCCAAACCGAGGTTTCAAAAGGTCACCCAGTTAACCTGTACACAGGCCAGCCAGCAACTGAGCCAGGTCCACCCATGAGTGCACGTGGCAGGAAAGGGGCAGTGCCAGACAGTCAGGTCAATTCAAGGTCAGGCTGCTAACTCCCTCTGCTCCAAGGGCTTCTCTCCAACAGTTCCGGTGTCTCCTGATTACTGGATCGCCACTCCGGGTGCCAACTCATACAGAGCGGAAACTCGGAACCTGGAGGACCTGTTGCGCATTCGCAACCATTGGTGCCCTAAGAGCGGGATAATTTACATACACGTTCTCTATTGGCTCGTGGGGCGGAAGTAGGTGGATCCAGCCAACTTACCTGCCTGGGGGTGGAAAAGCGAGGAATCTGTCCGCAGAAAAGTTCAAGCGGGCTGTGGCTCCCGATTCAGGCGGGAACCGTGGCCATTGCAACCTGTCCACTCCTTGTGGGTGTGAACTGACTGGAGCAAGTTACTTGGTTACTTCTGGGGACAGGAGGGTAGGCACAGAAGGCAGATTTCATTTTGAACTATGGGGGCTTACCAAACCTTGTGTACTTGTGTGTACGTGTGTATATACACTTAATAGTAGTAGCCAAAAGGCCTAGAAAATGGCAAAGATATAGAGATTTCCTTAGGCTCCTCTCAGATTTTTGTCGTTTCATAATTGTTTGGTTTTGTTTTGAGAAAAGATCTATACATTCCTGGAAAGCCTGGATGAATGCTGTCTGTGTAACCCTGTCTGGTCTCAGATTCGCAAAGATCCTCCTGCCTTTGCCTCCCAAGTGTGGAGACTAAAGGTGTGCACAACCACCACAACTCTTAGTTTATAAACTGCAAATTTAGCCTGTCATTCAACACCTTCTGCAACCAACAAAAACCTCCCTCCCACCAGGCCAGGAACCCTGAGCCTAAGACTGTAGCCACATAAGCTGGTCACTCTGCCCAATCCACTTTCCCTGCGCCTACAGCCTTTCCCTAAGTCTGCTCTTCTCATCTTCAGAGATCTCTTAGGTTTCTCTTTTCCCCATTCCTCGTTGGAATTGCCTAGGGAATCTTCTTTGTATGTAAGCAAGGACAGTTGTGAAAATTCTATTCACATAGCTTCCCTGTTTCCTATTAGTTCTTCAGCCCAGATCCACACAGCCTTGTGTCCCTGATATTTCTATGTATGTATGTGCACAGTATGTATGTGTGTGGTTATATGCACAGTGTAGGTGTTGGTGCACACTCATGTAGAGGCCAGAGGAAGATTTCAAGCGCCCCGCTCTATCACTCTCTACCTTATTCCCTTGATACTTGGTATGTCACTGAAGCTGGAATTAGGCTGATAGCCATCAAGCCACATCTTCCTGTCTCTGCTCCTAGGAGTACAGTAACATAACTAAGCTTGGCTTTTCACGTGGGTCCTGGAGATTTGAAATCAAGTCCTCATGCTTGAGCAGCAAGGGCTCTTATATGGAGTGAGATATCCACCCCGCTGCACCTGTTGCACTGACCACGCCCATTAGGGCGTGGGGACAGGTGTGGGTGTGACCTGGAGAACTAGGTCTGGGGTCCTGGACCCCAGCTTGCTCTCTTACTTCCTGGTCGGAGACAGAGAACATCCAGAGGCATCCTTGGAACAGGAACCTGCAGTGGTCATCTGTTTCTGGTGTAAGTGATTTCTCCCTGAATAGACATCCATCAGACAATATTTTGCCCTGGAATCTTATTTCCCAAGCTTTACTTACACACTGGGCCATCTCCTCAGGCCCTCCTTCCATTTCTTCTCATTTCTTGATTTGACATGTATGGAACACCTGTTGTCTGTTAGCTGCTCTCTGCACTAGAACTAGGGCAAGGAGCCAAGGCTGGAAGTCCTCATCCACTGAAGACCATGAATACCCTGGCAGAGAGCACAGTTTGTCAGCCAGTGACCGGAGCAGGAAGAAAAGGAAGGCTACAGCTGTAGCAAAGCCTCTCCTGGAAAGTGGTGGTGACCCCGAACCAGTGTGAAGGGGTGAGGGGTGACTTTTGAGTGAATAATGTAAGGGACATCGCATCAGCAGTTGAGATAAGAGCACTCCTGGGTGGAGACAGCAAAATGGAGCAGCCCCTGTGCCCTGTCAGAGCCCAGAAAATGGATACTGAATCCCTGGACAGATAGTCCAGGAAGGAGTAAGCATGGAATCTTATATTTCCCAGGAATGGTCAGCATGGCCTCTCCTTTGGCCACTTAGCTGGGCTCTAACCAGTAGTGCACATTTGGAAGCCACGCCCAGTGAGTTTTGCTTCTGTGGGAGGCAGCTGTGGACTTCAGGGAAGCAAATTCTTGATCTAGCCCTTGTCAGTGTGACCTTAGGAGCCGCTTGATCTTCTTAGTCTATGTCTCCACCCAATAGGTAGTGTAGTAACAGCCACTGTACCTGTGCTGGTACATTGTGAGGACTATATATAATGTGACCCTTTAATAAATAATTTGGAGGTGTGTTTGAGTGTCTGCATATGCTGTGTATGTATGTATGGGTCTCCACAGAGGCCAGAAGAGATCATCATGTTTCCTAAAACTGGAGTTTCAGGTTGTTGTGACCTGCCTGACATGGGTACTGAGAACAGAACTCAGGTCCTCTGAACCACTGAACCATCTCATTGGCCTATGTTATTTCCATCTTAACTACAAATGTGATGATGGACTGAGCTTTTTATATACCTATTTCACTCCCAGGACAAGCTGCCATGTCTAGGGAGTAATAAGGAAAATCCCACATGTTCAATAGAGACACTTTATTTTATAGTTACGTAGATATGAGATGCCAACTAGATGTTCTGACAGCCCTGTCAATATCTGCTGCTATTGTTCCTCTGAAACACAGGGACCCACTGGTAGAGAGACTGTAGGTGGAGTGGGACTCTCCAGCCCTGGGAAGCACTTCAAGTTGAGTCCAGGATATTTACAGGAGGACTGTCTCTGTCCCTTGGTCCTGCTCCAGGCTGTTTGATACTTTGGCTCTTGTTCACTGGGAGACACTCAGTCTGAGTATCCTGCTTCCTGCCAGGCACCTCCCTCTCTTGCCCAACCATACTGGATGGTTTTTGTCTCATTTCCATGGTTGAATGACTTTGACATTGAGGCAACAGTGGAGCTATCTCTGTCCCTCTTCCTCTGGGCCCCTCCCTCCTGAGCTTCTGACATCCAGAATCCTTCGAGTCAAGAAAGCCACTCTCTGATTTAGTCAAGATAACTGTCAAGATAACTCAGACCCCCTAAGTTTGTAAACTGCGTTCCCACAAATCTTCCTGGATGATCAAACCAAGTGTATTAGCTTGGTGAGGTATAACATCCTATTGTCATTTCTTTTCTCCCTCCTTCCTTCCTTCCTTCTTTCCCATTTCCTTCCTTTCTTTTCTTTTCTTTCTTTCTTTCTTTTTTTTTTTTTTTTTTTTTTGAGACAGAGTCTCATGTAATCCAGGCTAGCTTCAAACTTGCTACATAACCTAAGGCTGGCCTTCACTTTGTTGATCCATTTGCCTCCACCTGTCAAATACTAGGATTAGAGGTATATGGCACTATACCTGGTTCACACTACTTTTCTGATAGATGAAGAATGCTAAGGTCCAAATAGTCAAGTGACTAGCCTAAGATCACACAATTAGGAAGTGGTTTTTTTTGGGGGGTGGGGTTTTCAAGACAGGGTTTCTCTGTGGTTTTAGAAGCTGTCCTGGAACTAGTGCTTGTAGACCAGGCTGGCCTTGAACTCACAGAGATCCGCCTGCTTTTGCTTTCTGAGTGCTGGGATTAAAGATGTGTGTTATCACTGCCCAGCAGGGTTTATTTCTTGAGAGAGAGAGAGAGAGAGAGAGAGAGAGAGAGAGAGAGAGAGAGAGAGGAAAAGCTTGTTTGTTTTGAGACAGACTCTCTTTATGGAGCCCTGGATGGTCTGGAGCTCACTATACATACTAGCTGCCCTCAAATTCACAGATGTCTGCCTGTCTCCTGAGTATTGCATCATGCTAGACCATGCATAGTGGGTTTCTTACCTGTGTAACTTTAATGTCACCCAGCTAGTAAGTGGTGGAACTAAAGTTCCCACTCAGATGTTAGGGTGCCAGGTTCAGGCTGCTCTGGACTGGGGTTCTGTTCCTTGCTGTGAGTTCACCCACCTAGCCAAACATGGCTTATAAGGCAGCATGGGATTCAGGCTTCCTTACATAGGAAGGTTCTTCACGCCATCTGGCCCATCGTCCCAGAAAACATGACCATAGCTATAGCTCTATGCCATGAGGTAGTGGTGTGAGGCCATATGTAGAAAAATAAGCCTCCAAAGGAAGAGTCCCAGAGCCACTGACACACCAAGTCAACCATGCCTAGTGTGGTGGTGGCTCAGGGTGCTATGTTTAGCCACAGGCTGTGGAGTGGGAGAAGTAGCTGGGCTGGTAGTTTTCAACTTCAAATACCCTTTCTACGGAACCAAGGAGGGCATCTTTATGTTGTCTTTTCATTCTTTTCTTTTAAATCACAGCTTTATCGAGATACAATTCACATGCCATAAAGTTCACCAGCTAGACTGTATAATTTCATGGCTTTCAGGAGATTCTTGGAGCCCTATGACTCCCTCCATGATATAATTCATAAACTTTTTCATTATCCCAAAGAAACTTTAGGGCCAGCAAGATGGCTCAGCAGGCAAAGGAGCTTGCAGCCAAGCTTGGCAACATAACTCAGTTCCCTGGAACCAACATGGTGGAGAGAATCAACTCCCTCAAGTAGTTCTTCAACCTCTACATGCCTTGGCATGAACACACATGTGCACACACACATGTAAATAAATGTAATTAAAATAATTTAATTAAAAAAGAAATTTCTGGGGGCTGGAGAGATGGCTCAGAGGTTAAGAGCACTGACTGCTCTTCCAGAGGATCCAGGTTCAATTCCCAGCAGCATTCCAGCACTGGGTCGGCAAAGGCAGGCAGATCTCTGTGAGTTTGAGATCAGGCTGGTCTACATAGTGACATCCAAGGCTACAGAGATAGCTTGTCTCAAAAAGAAAAAACAGAAAAGAAAGAATACGTTTACTTTCCACAGTACTTTAAGGCAGGTAGTTCACAATCAAAGTGCCAGCATCCCTGGAGACCTCTTTGCTGTGTCACAATGTGGAGGGGGCACATCAGGCATCAAGAGGGCTAGGGAAACCAGATTCTCTTCCCAAACAATGCCCTCACTTACTCCTCAGATACTGGTCTCATCGGTCTTGAGAATAGAGCTAATCACTAGTTTTTGTTTTTTAGGCAGGATCTCACTATGTAGACTAAGCTGGCCTTGAATTTACAGAATCTGCCTGCCTCTGCCTCATAAGTGCTGGGATTAAAAATATTTGACAGCTGGCATCACCTTTTTACTTTGTCAGGGTTTCACACTGTAGCCCAGGCTGGCCTCAAACTTGTGTTGATCCTCCTGCCTCAGTTTCTCAAGTATTGAGATCATAGGTGTGCACTTCTTGGAACTGCCACCTTCTAATCTCCTCCTACCAATAAAATTTCCATCTGAGTTTGGAGAAGACATTCAAACAGTCACCTGTGGTAACTCTGT
Source organism: Phodopus roborovskii (assembly GCF_943737965.1). NCBI lineage: Eukaryota > Metazoa > Chordata > Mammalia > Rodentia > Cricetidae > Phodopus > Phodopus roborovskii. The sequence continues at coordinate 2,540,021 of NW_026126459.1, read as the reverse complement.
TTTTATTCATGAAGGAACTGCCATGCTTGTCTCCAAGGTGGTTACATTATCTTCCTGTCCAGTGTTGAGGCATGATATTTCCAATGGCTTCTCTCTGTCCTTTTTAAAAATATTTATTATATTTAATTTTTTAGTCTATCATCTATCTATCTATCTATCCATCTATCTATTTTTGGTTTTTCAAGACAGAATTTCTCTGTGTATGTAGCCCTGGCAATCCTGAAATTCACTCTGTAAACCAGTCTGGCTTTGAACTCATAGAGATCCACCTGCCCCTGCCTCCCGCCACCACCAAGCTGTTTATTTTGCCATGATGGAGATCTAGCCACATTCTTACTTTTACTTTTTTTTTTTTTTTAATGTGTGTGTATATTTTGCCTGCATGATTGTGCCTGGTTCTCCACAGGGGAGCAAAAGTGTCCAGGGTGCATGGAATCAAAGACAACGTGAGCTGTGCAATGGTGCTGGGCATCAAACTCGGACCCTTTGCCAGAACAAGTACTCTTACCTGTCCAGCCTCCCTCCACCATTTTATGCTTTCTTTTTATTTATTTAAGGTGATTTTATTGCTTGAGTACACAAGACAAATTTATAACACTTGTGCAGTCTATGGATGACTCATCTTTTCAGTTGGGAGGACCTGCTTGGTCTTATAATAACAACCAATGGATGAATCTGGCTCACCATCAGAATCAAAAGGAATTTAGCATCCTTATCCTTTCTGTTCCTCTCAAGACGCTGTGGACAGCGATTGTTTCCTCTGCTTTCTTCGTTTCTTTTTAAAGCTTCCCTGTGAAAACAGACTTGCGCCCAAGGAGTGCAGGGTGGAAGTGGGGGATGTGCAGTGGTTGTAGGCTGAAGCTCTTCTGTCCCTGGGGACTGCAGACTTGGCCCCTCCCTCTTTGCTTAGCTCTTATGAACCCTGTAACATTTCTGAGCACTTTCTCTCTCTGCCTCATTATCTCTTCATCTCCCCCGTCTTTTGCTCTTTTTCTTTGGGGCGTGTGTGTGGGGGTGCTGAAGACTAACCCAGGTCCTCATTCTTGCTAAACACACACTTTGATAATAAATTCCACTGTAGCCCTAGTTTTCACTTAGTTCTGATATGGGAAATCTAAGGAGACCACAGGACAGTTGGGTTTCTCTGTGTAGCCCTGTCTGTCCTGGAGCTCACTTTGTAGACTAAACTGGACTTGAACTCACAAAGATCCACTTGCTTCTGCTTCCTGAGTGCTGACATTAAAATAATAGGTCACCATTCCTAGCCTCTGATTCTAAATTTGACACTTGCTTCTTAGTGGGGACACTTACTACCTTTGGAGGGGAGGGAAGGACAGTGCACTGGAAGGAGAGGTCCAAGAGACAAGAGACTATTTCCTCCTTCCTTCATCCCTTTCTTCTTCCTCTCCCTCCCACTCTTTCTCTGTTCCTCCCCCTCCCCCCAAGCCCTGGTTGTAAACTTCACCTGAGTGTCCAGTTTTTCTGCTATAAAAAGGAGATTAGACACACCTCACAGGACTATTAGGATCAAATGGCTTTTGGAAAACATTCAGTCAGTGCATTGCACTGTCATTAAACAGTACAATGCATTCATTGCACCACTCCAGACTGAGTTAATGCAATGGCAGCTCATGAGAGACTGCCAGGTTTGGAGGAGCAGACACAGAAGAGGTCAACCATGCCTTAGTGTCACAACCACTGTAGTGGGGACATTCTTCAAGTTCTCTGAAGGTAGAGAGGAAGGGTGTGGCAAGAGGGCTCAAGCAGGAGGAAGTGGTGAGGGAAGAACTGGGTGGCACCGGGGCGGGCAACAGAGGCCCCTTTTCTGCAGGGTGATGGGAGGGTCAAAGGTTGCCTCTGGATACCCATACATACATTATCAACAGTCAATCAATCAATCAACCAATTAATCAATCAATCAAACCAGATAGAATATAGGTTCAACCCCCTTCTTCCGGAGCACACACCCAAATCCAAGGCTAGGTGGATACAGGCTAAGTGAACATGGCCAAGTGGGTCCAAGACGGAAAAAGAGACATGAAACCAGGCCTGGGAGGGAAGCAGAGTGACACACAGGAAAGGGCTTACTTAGCATTCCTCCCCTGCCACTTAATTGTCTGGAATCTTTGGCAAGTCTCAACATGTCGCCCAGGCCTCAGTTTACTCATCTGTGAAAAGAAGGTTAGCATAAGCCTCCTTGAACAGTAAATACCAAGATGAAATGAGGCATTGTGAAGACAGGATTGCAGAATCTCTTTCTTTGCTGTATACCTTCATGTAGCTATTACTGGAGTTTTGGAATGGGTCAATCAAATGTGGTCTCTCCATAGAAGGAGATACCATTAGGCCATAGGAAAGAGCGAGATACCCACAGATGCTCTGATGCAATCTAATCTAAATAAAAGCAGCCAGACACAAAAGCCCACATGCTGTGATGCCATTTCTGTGGAATGTTCTGAAGAGGCCAATTCATCCAGAAAGTTGATTAATGGTTGTCTGCTTTCAGAGACAGGGTGGGGGTGGGATGGAGAAGGTTGGGGAAATGGGGAGGGACTGCTGATGAACACGGGGTTACTTGGGGGGAGTTAATAAAAATATTATAGAAGCAGATGGTGATAATGATCGCATATCTTTACACATACTAAAACCTACAGAATCAAATTCTTCAGGTGAGTGAAATCTGTGGAATGGGAGTTATACCCCCAATAAACCTGCTTAGAGAAGCCAAAGGCATGTTATTGAATTTGGTTCTCAGCACCGGTGTGTGGGCCCACACAAAAGAAGAATTGTACTCTACAGCATGGCATTAGTGTAGTAGGTTCATAAGCACTCTTACAATCTTTATTGGCCTATTTGTTTATTTATTCACTATATGGAAACTTATTGGAGGTCTTTCAAGATTCTGAGTTCCATGTTGGGTCTCATGAACGTACACACACACACACACACACACACACACACACACACACACTGATAGATCCTTAGGAAACTCATCAGGAGACAGGCAAGCTGGAGGAGTGAAGAATGCTATGATTTCAGGGAGCCCAGGGTGCTGTGGGAACAAAGAGGAGGCACCTTGCCAGGTGGGAAGATCTAGAGAGGTCCCTGGAGGCGTTTCCACACTCAAAGGCATAAGGGAAAGGGCAAGAGCATGAAGGCATGGAGACCAGGCTAGGCTCTAGGCAGTGTGGCCAAACAGGCATAGCAGCCAGACATTGAACAAGAAGTACAGGATCATGTTTGTTGACTGAATGCTAGTGAGAGGGCTGTGAGTGATCCCCTGGGGCCAGGGGAGGTAGGTATGGTCCTTGTGGCTGGTGCTCCATGGTTGCTGAATAAATAACAAATGGTGTGAAGAATATTGAACTCACTGCTTTAATTAACTCCCTCTAGATATTTGAGACCTTTGAAAGTTTGTTTAAGATAGGCTCTTGCTATGTATCCCAGGCTGGCCTTAAACGTGTGAGCCTCTTGCCTGAGCCTTAGGAGTGCTGGCCTCATAGCATGTACTACCAGGCCTGCCTTAGTTTTGCCCATGCCTGTGCATGCTAGGCAAGTGATCTACCATTGAGCTGTACCCCAGCTCTGTAGAGATGTGGGATCTCCTCAGATTAAACTCATTGCTTTGTTTTGTTGTTTTATTTTGAGACAGGGTCTTCCTAGCTAGTCCTGACTGGTCTGGGACTTACTCTATAGCCCAGGGTAGTCTCAAACCTGTGGCAATCCTCCTGCCTTGGCCTCTGCCTCTGCCTCTGCCTCTGAAGTGCTAGGATTACAGGTTTCAGTCACCAATGCTGGCTGCTTTTCAGAATTCCTCAGGACTTAGAGCCAGCAAACAGATTTGACTTCAGTGGCTCAGGGTTCTTCTCAGTTCTTGGCCTTGGCTTTAGTTTTATTTATGTATTTATTGCTGGGTTTCAAATACTGGGGTTTTGTGTGTGCTTGTGGTACCCTGTTGCTACACTCATCTTGGTGTCCTGGGACTTCCTGTTTCTACAAAGCCCCTACAAGGAAGGCTGATGCTGAAATGCCACAGTCTAAGGGCCTTGATTTGCACAGCTGGCCCTTTCGAGGTCCTGACACCTTCTGATTGTCACTTCCCCTCATCTTGCACAGGCTATATCTCCACCCTCTTGACCTTGTGTCAGTGTGTCCTGACTGGAGTGAGTGAGCCCCCTCTGCCCTTTATCTGCATACTCTCTTCCAGCTTGGCTGAGCCACCTTTGCAAGTGTTACAAGCATAAGACTCTTATTTTGTCAATGAATCCCAGCACCTGCCACTCAGTCTGGCAAATCAAAAAATCCTTAGGCAGTACTGTAGTAGAACAGTAGAAAATGACCTATTGGAAGCAGTAAGACGGGAGCCCACATCTTCCCGGTCCTAGCAAACACTGGCACTACATGTGCCAGTCCTATCATCATTGTCACCTGCTCCTCAGAACAACCCAGCTTGGCAGGGACTGTCACCAGCCCCATCTCAGTTCTCAGTGAGAACTGAGGCACAGAATAGTTCCATATAGGCAGTGTCTGTTTCTCCTCAGGCAGCCCAAGACTGACACACAGCAAAAAAGGAGAAGTGACACAACCATGTCAAAGGTGAAGCAGAGGGGAAGGTTTCTTTCTAGTGGGGGGTTGGGGTTTTTAAGGATGGGTAGGAGCCCAGGACTCAGAATCATCAGAGAGATGAAAGTAGTAGTGTGGCAGTGACTTGTCTGTAGAAGGGGCTGGTTGATAGTGCAGTGAGCAGCTTGGACAGGTCATATAGGAGAGGCATGGCTTTCTCAGGGGTTGCAGATCCTTGTAGAGGTCTGGGGCAACAGTCTAGGACTCGGAGACTTATTGAAGATATCAAAAGTAGCTGTTGGGCAGGACAGAGGTTCTTAGAGAATTGGGCTGTGTCTTCTTCAGCAAAATGAGTTTTGTGAAGCTAGCCACACCTACACTCCTTCATACACACACATACGCGTACACACACACACACACACATACACAAATAAAAAGAGAAATATGCAATATTTGTCTTTCTTCCCCTATTACTCTTTCTTGTACCCTGTCCCCATCATTTAGACCCCTTGCTTACTTGTTGCTTGAAATTAGAAAATTAGGCTTTAAATTCCTAATCCCCTTGCTTCTGTCTCCCAAATGCAGGGATTATGAGCATGCATGCATGCACCACCATATCTGGCTACAAGTATCATATTTTAAACTTAGATTCTGCATATGAGAGAGAACATATGGTATTATCTTTTTTGGCCTGTCTTATTTCTCTTAACATGATGCTCTCCAGTTCTACTCATCTCCCTGTAAATGGCACCATTTTGTTTCATTCTTCTTGAAGGCTAAAGTCCACTGTGTATATGCAGCACATCTGTTCCAGTCATTTACCTGGTGATGGGCATCTAGGCTGGCTCCATAGTGAATATGGATGTGCAAATATCTCTGTGGCAGTCTGACTAGTTTCCTTCAGAGTATTTATCACAATGTTTAAAAGTTGAGAAAAAAGAGAAAAGATTGCTAAATTGGAGGCCTGGGTGGGACATGGACTTGGCAGTTACCTCTGTGGGCTGGTAGAGCTGTAGGTGGCAGAGTGGGTTGGAAATCCAGGAAAGGAGTCACAGGCTGCAAAGAAAAGAGCTTTGAGTGTTGAGCACAGCGGGCAGCACAGCACTGAGGGCCTGGGCAGCAGGTTGCATTTGCCTAGTCTGAATGCCAACTCCATTGATTAGTAGATGGGGGGGGGGTGTGAACTTAGAGAGTTAACTTGGCTGAGTTTTACTTTCCTTATCTACAAAATGGGGGATAATATAGTTTGGATGAATTAAGATAATTATTTATTAAGGTTTTTTTAATATAGTGCCTGCCACACAGTAAAAAAAAAAAAATCTATCAATGTGTGTCTCTGGTAGAGCTTAGGTCAAAACCGTTCAGAAGGAATCCTAGCAACTGAACCTGCATTCTGCAGAGTGTCCTTCCATGTAGGTCACCAGGCTAGGGAGGAAGCAGCAGGAGAGGAAACAAACAAACAAACAAACAAAAAAAAATAAGAAAAGAAAAAAAAGAAAGAAACTGAGTTTCTGGATCTTTAGGGGAGTGGGCATGGGACTGTTGATTTTCTCTCTCTCTTTTCATGTCTGCATAGTAATCAAGTGTAGACTAATTTATCCACTTCTTATTATTATTATTAAGTCAGGGTCTTACCATGTAGCCCAGGCTGGCCTGTAACTCACTGTTTGCTATTGCCTTCTGAGTGTTATGAGTGTTGGAATTATGGGCATGAGCAACACACATTTTTATATTGATTGACTTTTTTGCTATTACTTTATTTTGGGGGGGGCAGAGTCTTCCTATAACCCTGGCTGTCCTGGATCTCATGAGTTCTACCTCACCTCTACCTTCCAAGCGCTAAGCACTAGGGTTAAAGGCATTCGCCACCAAACCTGGCTTTCTTTTTCACATTGAAAAATTTATTTTGTGCTGGGCGGTGGTGGCACACGCCTTTAATCTCAGCACTCAGGAGGCAGAGGCAGGTGGATCTCTCTGAGTTCGAGACCAGCCTGATCTGCAAGAGCTAGTTCCAGGACAGCCTCCAAAGCCACAGAGAAACCCTGTCTCAAAAAAAAAAAAAAAAAAAAAAAAAAAAAAACCAAAAAACCAAAAAACTTATTTTGTGTACATCAAAGGACAACCTGCTGGGGCAGGTTCTTTCCTTTCCCCTGTAGGTCCCAGGAAATAGAACTTAGGTTTGGCAGCAGGCACCTTTACCTGCTGATCCATTTTACTATTCCCTTTTGGCTCTTCTAAGTTTCTGTGGATATTTCTGTACATTCTTTGATGGATTTAAATAGTCATTGTTTTTGTTTTGTTGGATATATATGCTTAAGAGTAGAACTGTTGACTCTTGAGGTATATGTGAAACTTTAGTAAATAATGACAATGACTGGCTTGTTTCCTCTTTCTTTTTCGAGACAGGGATTCATGTAGTCCAAACTGGCTACAAACCTACTATGTAGCCAAGGGTAACTCTGACATTTCGATTCTTCTGCTTCTATTTCCCCAATGCTGAGATCACAGGTGTGTGCCACCATGCCTGGCTTACATACTTTCTCAAAGTGGTTGTAGAGACACAGGAGCCTACAAGCATTGATGAGTTCCACTTCCTCCCTTTCCTTGGAATGAGGGGCACTTTCATTTTAGCCAGCTACTCAGGTGTGTGTGTGCTGCTATGGCATCATATTTTACTTTTTGGGGTGGGGTGGATTTTTGAGACTTGGTCTTGTTATATATCCAAAGCTGGCTGGTCTCAAGCTTGTAGAGTGACTCTGGGTTTACAGGTGTGTGCCTCTCTGTTTTCAGTGTACTTTTTATGATAATTAATGATGCACTTCTCTCTCTTTTTCAAGACAGGCTTTCTCGTGTAACAGTCGTGGAACTCACTTTGCAGTCCAGGCTGGCTTTGAACTCACAGATATCCATCTGCCTGCCTCTGCTTCTCAGTGCTGGGATTAAAGTTGTTCCAGGCTGCTGATGTACTTCTCTTTTAAAGTCTGTCCTTTCCTTAGTAATGTGTGCATGTGTTATTATTGCTAATTGAACCCAGGCCTTGCACAGGCCAGATGAATGGTCTATCACTGAACTATATATTCCTAGCCTCTTGATGATCAGTTTTTTGTTTTGTTTGTTTATTTTTAAGACAGGGTTTCTCTGTGTAGCTTTGGAACCTGTCCAGCCTGGCCTCCAACTCACATAGATCCTGCCTGCTTCTGCCCCTGCCTCTTGAGTGCTGGGAATAGAGACTGGAGTCACTACCTCCCGGCAATGATCAGTTTTAAAAGAAATTTTGTCTGTTTTTTTTTTTCAGCCAAAACTGCTGAACTGCTTGTCTGTGTAGTTCAAGCTGGTCTTGAACAGTCTTCATCCTACCTCACTACCCCAGCCTCTTGAGTTCTGGGTATTTTCAGCCATTTTCCTTTTGGAGTATTTGGATTTTGCTTATCAACTAGGAAGCAATCTTTAATGTGTTGTTGGTAATAATCATTTATCATCTGGGCTGCAAAATCTTTTTTTTTTTTTTTTTTTTTGCCTGTAGAATGTAAGTTTTCCCTGCAGTTCATTTGGAAGAATTGTTTTAGCGTGTTGGTAAGAACATTTCAACAGCTAAGAGCAATGACGAGAAATTTGCTGTCATAAAGTAATTGAAAGCTATCCCCATTGACTGACTGTACTACAGAATCGACCACACAGATCAATGAACACAACTCGAAAACCGATATGGTGAAAGTGGTACCTATAATCAGGGCAGAAAATAATGTGCGGATAGATTGCTGATGGATTAAATGAGAAGTGCGGAAAAAAAATCTTCTCAGGCTTAGTAACTAAAATCAATGCAATATACCCTTAAAAAAATTTAGCTACAAATATCTCGGAGGATGTGTCCGAGTTAATTACTCAGAGGTAAAGCGCGGTTTAGATCGCATTCCAAGCAGAGGGACCAGCCAAAGCAAAGGTTCCGAGGATGGAGGACTTGCCGTGAACAGGCTCCAAAATCGAACTCAGGACGCCCACACGGAATGCAGGGTTGAAGCCATGCCCGCCCCCACAGCCATCATAATTATGTAAAATACCACTTTTCCCATATATGGTACTTAATATCTGTTCTCCTGGTAGGACAGGACGAAGGGAAAACACGGCTCGCTGGGCGGAGTGTCAGACTCTCAGACCTTCCAACACGCTGCCGCCGGCCTCGGCCCGTCCCAAACTGAGCACCCGAGCCGGGACCCGGGGCCCAGCGCGCCGGAGCCGTCCACTTCTGATTGGGTGTAGTTCACGTCAATCCTCGTCCTGTAACCTGGCTGTCCATTGGATCCGCCCCATGAGGCGGGGCTCCCGCCTAGGAAGCGCGAGGAAGGTGGGGTGGGGAGGATAAATCCCAGCCTGCTGGCATCCGTCCCTTGTCTGCTTATAGGCCAAAAATCTGTCAGTTTAGGCCAGACTCCTGCTGGATTGGGCATCGTGGGGGTGGGGCGGGCGCTCCCGGGAGCTCCGCCCCCAACCCGGCGGCAGGGCTTTAGGCCCGCCCTCCTCTGGAAGGGCGGGGCGGGCGGCGTTCAGCAGAACTGGGTGCGGTGAGGCGCGCAGATCACCGCGGTTCCTGGGCAGGGCACGGAACGCTCAAGAACTTGACTTGCTGTAGCTGGAGTCTCGCGTTTGCCCCATCCTGCAGCTCAAGCGCTCGAGAAAGTCCTCACGCAAGAACCAGCGCCTGTTTCCCCGGGCAGACCCAGGTTCAGGTGAGTAAGCCCTGCCAGTGTGTCCCGCCCCGGAGCTGCCGAGCGCGCGCGCGCGGCGACTATACGCTTGGCGTTTGGAGTCGGCGGCCCTGTGGTTCTCGGCCTCATCGTGGCTGGCTCCGGCGCGGTCGGGCGCGAACGCCTGGGACCGGGCTCCGCATCCTCACCCGAGGGACGCTAGGCAGCAAGGCCTCAGGGTTGGGGAGATACAGTTCCCGCCCTGCCGGTTGCCTTCCCGGTTGGAGCACTGGGAACTCGGCCTCCTTCAGTCGCCTTTGCGCTCCCGCCTCCCCGACGGGCGGCTCGGGCAAACTTTTTAACCCCTTCGGGGATGCCGCAATCCCGGGGCTGCCGGCTGAGCCCACCGGGATGAGGGTGCAGGTCCAGCGCAGCGGCTCTTCTGTAAGTTTTGCAAAGGGAGGTAACGGCCAGGCAGGGACCGTTGGCAGCTGTCAGGGCGTCCTTCTGAGTCAGGATCAGTCGGTCCCTCCGCAGACTTTGCGCCCGGCTCTGTTTCCGCCCTATGCAGCAGACTTCCTCATTCGCCTGGCAGTCCTCAGGACGGGAGGGGGCGGGGAGAGGTGCGCTGGGTGCGTGGGGAAAGGAGAGCCGGCTGCCCGGGGCCCAGGGCGCCGGGAAGACCCCCTGTCTGTCTCTAACAAATTTGGGATTGTGTTGCCCGAGGGTAAAAGGCCTGGGTCTGCCCGCAGTCGTCCGGCCGCCCAGGCGTGCACCTGATTCCACTGCACCCTGGGACGCCACGCCGGGACCAGTGTCTAGGAGCTGGTCCTGACTTTAGGACCAGGCCCGGCTACTGCATCTTTTTTTTTTTTTTATGTTAGGGTTAGAGGCGGAGTTTTGAAGATACCCCCACTTCCCTGTGCAAGGGTCCTCACCCCATCCTGTTCTGGAGCCACGCCCAGGGCAGAACTGCATCGTGCTCCTCTTGCTCCTCATCTCTCACAGGCAACGGAGTCTGAACCCTCCAGGACTTGCTTGCGAGCAGCAGTAGTGAAACTGAGGGTGGGGTGGCCCCGGGCGGATGCCTGAGGCCCCACCCAGCGGTGTTAGGGAAAAGGTTTCTGGGAAGTACCAGGTCTAGGAGACATGGAGGCTACCTGGGCTGGGCAGTGGAGAGGTCCAGTGGTTTATCGTTCTCAGATTTCTGGATTTAGCAAGATTTCAAAGTAACTTGCCTGCTCCCTAAAATGATACACAGATTTATGGCTCCTGCACAAGGATGACAAGCAAATTCGTTTAGCATCCCATAGTTTTAGTCAACGTAGACTGGGGTGTCCCAGCCATCACTGGGCAAGTGGTGCACTCTCAAGCGTGACTAGGAGGTCTTCTCCATCTGAACTTCTCAAACCCGCTAGGCAGCTGTGTAGCCACCCTGGAGCCCCTCCCAAGTCTTTTCTTTTTTTAACTTTATTTTTTCATAATTACACACCCTTTGATCACATCTCTAAATTTAATTATGTTCATTGGTGTTTTGCTTGCAGGTATGTCTGTGGGAGGGTGTCAGATTCCTGGATACTGGAAAGACTTAAAGACAGTTGCAAACTGTCATATGGATACTTGGAGAGTTGAACCCTGGTCTCTGGAAGAGTAGTCAGTGCTCTTAACCACTGAGCCATCTCTCCAGTCCCCTCCCAAGTCTTGCACCGAGTTAAAATAAAGTTTTTTCAAACAAACAAACAAACAAACAAAAAGGTAACTGTTGAAGGGGAAGAAATTTAGCTCTTTCTTGTTCTCAGCAACATTGTAGCCATTTCTGACTCCACTGTCTGGAGGCCAGGCTGATAACCTCACCTGCCTACCTTCTTTTGGTTTAGGAGGCAGGCTGCTTGAAGCCTATTTAGACAATCTCTCAATATCAGTCAATTTATATACAAGGTTGCTATGGGTGGGGGAAGGGCCTATAGATGTGTAATTGAGCAAATATTTAACTGGCTTCTCCTGCCAGGGACTGTGCCAGGTGGTGTGTGTGGGGGTGGTGTGAGGCGGGGTGGGTGTGAGTTGAGTAAGACCTGGCCCCTGCCCACAGGCATTTAGGGGAGAGCTGAGACAAATCAGTAGGTGACTCTAGTGTGAGAGAGATGACAGGAACTCCAGAAAGGGTACCATGAGGCATAGGAGTACCTTGTGAGAACTTGTTGGCTTCCTGAAGAGATTTGTGTTCCCGGGAAATTTGAAGGCTTCAAGGAGCAACAGCGGCACACTGAGATACAAAGACAGCTTGTGCTGTGTCCCAAACAAGCCACAGACAAAGGACTCAAGGAATTCTTAGGTTATGGGGGCACTACTGTCTCCAGGGCATGCAGGGAAGCCATCATGAGGAAGGCAGACATTTCAGGCTTGACAAACTGAGGCAGGCACGTAGTGAAGGAAAGTGGGGAGTCATTTAATGGGTAATTGGGGAGTAATTAAAAGCATCAAGAGATTGCTTAGTATAGTTTGAGAGCCAGTGTACAGTGTGGGTGACACTCCAGAACTTTGCTCCTGTACCCAGCAGATCCTGGCAGGGCAGGCAGGCTGATCCAGGTTCCCCTCCAACCAGCATTAGCCAGTTCTTTTAGGAGGCATTGTGCCTGTCTGGGGATAAGACAAGGTGAGGGTCAGGGACTCAGTGGGACTGCTGATCTGAAGAGCATGATAGGGGAGAGGAAAGAAAGGACAGGGTTCTGGTTTATCTGGTTCTTATTTTTTTTAGATTTTTGAACTTTTAACCAAAGGATTTGGAGTTAGGGCAGCTTCTCTCTTGTGGAATGTAGGTTTCATGTTAATCACAGCCTGTCTTTTGCCTGGTCTTGCTCTAGCTAAAACAAAACAAGAATCTCTTATTTCTTAGAGAAGCACACTAAAAAAATGCAGCGTTGTTACATAGCCAGTGGTATTGCTAGAAATGGGGCTGATTGGAGTTCTGCTCACTTACTCTTCTCACTAATCCTTCAACAAAGTACTTAAGACAGTCCCTACCAGCTTGACATCTTTATTTCAAAAGGAGAGGACGGGTTAGCTGTTTTCCTTCTCTTGGGGGAGGGGGAGAGGCTAAAGCAAGGGGAAAAAAATTCCTTCCTTGCCTTGACAGTTTCCTCTGAGCATCATGTTCCAAAAATATTTAGAATAACAAAATCTGTGTGTTCTCTTAATTAAACAACCGTCCTAATTTACTGAGCATAAAACAGCATCTCCGCCTGCCCACCCGCAGGGGCAGGAAGTACATTTTCCTTTTGTGCTGCCCCACAGAATCACTGCCTCTTGGCTTTAACCCTTGGTGCTCTGAGCCCCTGGGCTCAGGGCCTCTGGTGACAACAGAACACAGCACTGGTTGCCTAGGCAACTGCTTCATAGACTTTTTTTTTTAAATAAAAGTTTGTGTGTGTGTCAGAGAGATAGAGAGAGAAAGAGACAGACAGGGACTAGCTTGGGGGAGTCTTTAATCCACTGAGGTGGGAAGAGGGAGTGCATCAGGGAAAGAACATGAGCTGTGGTGATAGGGTTCCCACTAGCTTTGTGACATCACACTCTATAACTCCCTCAGTTTTCTCATCTGGAACATGGGGATCCCCAGATTACTCTTACAGAACTGAATGCAAGAACTAGAAGGAGCAATCATGTAAAAGGGCCTGGGTACATCTCTTGTTATTTTAATTGTAGATAGTATCAGTCTTGCCTCACTAGGTCGCTGTGTTCCTAACTTTTTTTTCTACCTTTAAAAATGGGTCCATGTATCATGGGGTGCTTGGGGTCTCCTGGGGGTGCAAAAAAATAATGAAAAACATAAGTGCCTTTAGGATTGTCAATGCTTTTTGGGTGCATTTGCTTATGAGTGTGGGTTAAATGGTTTGTTTTGAGGTGTTGGCCTAGGCAGAAGTTGGTTGTACTGCCTGTGGTTTTGTTTTGTTTTTTATAAAACATGATTTTCCATGTTCTAGGTGAAACACAAAGGTAATATGGAAAGAACAACAGCAGACTTGCGTTCCTGGAGACCTGGCTTCCTCTAGCTGTGGAGCTGGTTAGAAGACAGGTCTGCTTTTGTTAAAGAGTACCACATTCCCTATAAGATTGTAGCAGCTTATATGCTTGTTGGTGTAGAGGGGGTTCCTGAGAAACTACAGTTGAGGGACTTCCTTCCAAATACCTCTGCTTCCCCATTTGAGTGCCTACCCATGGATGGGGTGTGTGTTGCACACCTTTTAAAAGTGTGTGTGTGTGTTGAGTACAGGTGCCAAAAGAGGCTGGAGGTATGAGATTTCACCCTTTAGCTGGAGTTACCATTGAGAGCCACATGATGAGGGTACTGAGAACCAAACTCCAGTCCTCGGCCAAAATTTACACATTCCCCCCCCCCCCCTCAACAGGGTTTTTCTGTATTGCTTTGGAGCCTGTTTTGGAATTCACTCTGTAGACCAGGCTGGCCTCAATCCACCTGCCTCTGCCTCCCAAGTGCTCTTAATTACTGAGCTGTTCCTCCAGCTCTGGAAACACTTTTTTTTTTTTTTTTTTTAAAGGTAGTTTTGACAGTGTCTATCTGTTGAAGGGTATTTCCTTTTAACTGTTCTAGGCATTTACCCCACAGATAAACTTGACTGTGCAGAAGGAAATGTCTGAGGATAGTCACTGTGGTATTGTCAGAGAAGGCAGGAAACAAGCTCTCTGTACAGCGGAAATCCTTGCAGCCCTTAAAAGACAGGCTAATCTCTATGTGCTCATAGGGCATGCTCTCTGAGGGGGACCTTGCTCCCATTTGTGGAAAACCCTTTGCTTCTCTGCCATTTTGTTGAGACAGGCTCTTACTGTATACATTTAGTTAGCTCTGCCTTTCCATTCCTGACCACTTGAATGCTGGAATCACAGGTCTGGTCCATCACACCTGGCGGAGGGGGAAAGGGCTTAAAAATGGACTGACTTGCTCTTCTGTCTTAGAACACTTTGAGTTCTGTTTTTCTCTGCCTGCCTCAATATCACTAGAATGACAGATGTACTGTTCTGATTGTCATCCCATCACGCACCCCAGCCTGGGGAATATGGGTTGTGTGTGTGTGATTCCTTTTTTGGCTATGAGAAAAAGAAGCTTGCATGGATTTGTTGTTGAGACAAGGTATTCCTGTGTAGCTGTGGTTGGCCAGGATCTCACCCTGTAGACCAGGCTGGCCTTAAATTCCTAGAGATCTCCCTGAGTTCTGGGATTAAGGGTGTGTCCCCTTCTTTTGTAAGGTGGGGTCATAGCATTTGAAAGTATACTCCTTTCTGCTGTGCCCCAGTTATTTATTGCTCAGGCATCTTGTCTGTGTTTTTTAATGCATTAGCAGTGGGAAAGCTCAAGTTCTTGAGACAATGTAATCAAAGGGACATGTTGACTTGGGGGGGACCCTGACCTTTGTCTCCAGGAAGGGCTGATGTCAGTCTTGGATGGATACAGGAGATGGTGCCAGCTCTCCTCACTCCTTTCCCCAGTTAAGCCTGAGGAAGAGATTCCCAGGGTTCTTAGCAGGATCTGTCCCCTGCCAGACGGTATGGAAAGTAAGAGTGGCATGAGTCACTGTAGAGCACATACAATGAGCCAGGCTCTAAAGTAGGCCTGCCACCACATGGGCAGGTGGTTGAAGGCTTCTGTGTGTGTGGTGTTTCCTCTTGGATGTGATGTGAGCCTCTTTAAAAAGGACCCAAGGCAGCATTGTGCTGGGATTAGTCAGGTTCCACTCTGACCACTTTCCCAAGCCTGAGGTGATTCAGCAGTGGGCAGGTAGCTGGAGAAGAAGGAGGCTTCTGGCCTTGACTGAGGTCTCTAGCTGTCTTCATTCTGGTTGTGAATGCCCAGGACCCTCCCTTGTGGCTGAGGAGCTTTCGGTGCTCTCTGGAAGGAAGTTGCTGGTGAAGGTGAGGCTCCTGTAGGACAGATTGGGCTGCAGCCTGTCTGCTTCATAGAGGTTTCCATGCCCTAAGTTACTTTCTTGTGGCCTTTCAGGCAGATCTCAAGGTCCTTATGGTGCTTTGCAAAGGAAAAAGGGGGTCTTCCTGAGAGACACCTATGGTCCCATTGGGCCAGACACCTGTATCCATAATGTTTATATGTTAAGAGGGAGAATCTTTTTCTTTAAGAGGATGTTAATGACATTTACAATTTGGAAGCTTGACCCTTAGATTTTTTTTCTTTTTAATTTTAACCCCTGCAGTGCTAGGAATCTTAGTCTCAAGGCTTAGATGCCACTGAGCTTCCCCCCAGAACTATCCCCAGCCTCTGAATATTGATTCTAATTGTAAATGATCCTGATTAAAAGAAAAGCCATTGGTGTCAATGTAGGGAATGGTGGCTCCTTTAACCCCAGCACTCAGGAGGCAGAGGCAGGTAGATCTCTGTGAGTTCCAGGCCTTCCATCCAGGGCAATACAGGGAGACCCCATCTTTAAAAAAGAAGAAACCAGACCAAAACAGAAAGTCCCCTTCTTGAATTTGCTTAGACTTGTAGAATGTCTGAGTCAAAGGGGTCTGGGGTAGTTTTTAAGGAAATACTTTTTTTCTTTCAATGTTGACAAGTACTTTGCCCAGGGCTCATGCTGAGTGTCACTCTGGTTTCACTCCGGCAGGAGAAAGTGCTTTTGAATAGTACCATCTTTCTTGGCTTTCATGGACTAGTAGCCAGATGGCACACTCAGCTCCTTTAGGCTTTCCCTCCAAAACCTTCTTCCATGCCCTAAAACATCTTTTCTTTTGAGAGGTAACAAGTTAACAAATGGGGTTGGATTTGTCTGAACTTCTTCCAGTTGGGTGGGGCCTTTGGATTGAAAAGGTTCCCAAAGCTAAAAGGAAAAAAAAAAAGAGAAAGAAATTAGTATCTCTATGGGGAATGGCCAAGCAGAAGGGTGGGTGGGCCATTGCAAGAGCCACATTGGCAGTCACAGTCTTCCAGCCAGTTTGAATTTCTAGTAACTTTGACTCAGTATGAGGATTAGTTATTTTTTGTTGTTGTTGTTGAAGGAAGAAGCTGAGGTTTTGGCTTCAGGCAGACCTGGGACTGGACTCTTGAGAGCATCTCCTGCTGTTGCCTCAGTTTCCACCTGTGACACAGACATGGCAGCCGTGAAATGGTGCACTCTTCATCTTCATCCCTTCCTCCTCCCTCCTTACTCTTATGTTAGTGTCGACATCACTCTCAGATGGTAGGAAATACATGTTTAAGTTCAAGAGAGTACATTTACTCTCTTGTGGTAGTAGCTAAGTGATGCAGAAAGGAACCAGCGTGCAGGCTTCCAGGTCAGCCTCTCGTGTAGCCTTCCTCTCATGCAGTGCAGCTCAGCTTGTTACTCCAAGCTGAACTGGGTAAGTATTAAGAAAAAGGGTCTAGAAAGCAGCAGAGGCACCTTCTTGTGGAGTCTGTGTTTCCTGTGTTTTATGTGAAGTCACTGGGCTGGAGAAGACAGCTTCCTGTGTGATAAACAGAGCGGCACTCTGGAACACTTCCAGTGACTTAACCCAACCAGGGCAGAGTGGGGGTGAGGGTTAGGTAGGAATCTTAGAGCTCACTGGGCTGTGAGGCCTGGAAACCTAAAGGTTGCCTCCTGTCCTTACTGGTGACTGCCTTAACATGGGGCCTGGCACTGAGTCATCTTCAGGCCTTGCTGCTTGAACACAGCTAAGGTCTCCATGGTGCCTGTCTTAGGGGTTTCCATAGCTAAAACACCATGACCAGAAGCAACTTGGGAATGAAAGGGTGTGAGACGCCCCCCCCCCCCCCCCCCCCCCCGGCTTATATATGTAGTCTGTGGTAAAGGGAAGTCAGATGGGAGGCAGGCAGGAACTGAAGCGGAGCATGGAGGATGCTGCTACCGCCTTTCTCCTCATAGCCCTCTCAGCTGCTTTCTTTTATAGCTCAGTCCTACCTGCCAGGGGCTGCCCTACTCCAGGTGAGCTGGGCCTACAGGCCAGTCTGGATTGGTGGGTGTTTTCTCAGTTCAGGTTCCTTCATCCCAGACAACCTCAACTTGTGTCAGGTTAACATAACACTAGCCAGAACAGGAGGAAGAGGCTGGGACAGACAGTAGCAGCCCAAGAATCTGGGTATCTGAGTTGAGTCACAGTTTGGCCAGTGAGAGAGCCTGAGCACCCATATATAACAGGCTATGTGGTGAAGAATTTTTCTCTTGCCCTCAGAAGTAGAAACTCATTCTATAACAGGCTATGTGATGAAGAATTTTTCTCTTGCCCTCAGAAATAGAAACTCATTCGTTTTGCTGAGGAATTGCCTTACAGAGATTCAATCCAGGGGGCCGCTTTAGCTCCTTTGGCCTTGCCAACGCCCTTCACTATGGGTATACATAACCTGGCTTGCAAAGAGGATGGACTGGTTCCTGTCACTCTCCTCCTTTGGCTGTGAGCTCATTAAAGAACACCATCATCCCCATTGCTGCTGGCCATTCACTGAGGCCCCCTGTACTATTGTATTTATTACATCTACTTTTTTCATGAGTATGGAATTCAGGGAGGGAGGGCAGGCGCGAGAAACCCGCTGGGGACCATGGCCAGAAGTCCATTTCTGTCTTAACAGCTGGGCTTTTGCTAATGCCTATGCATGATGCACTGTTGAATTCCTTCCTTTGTCTATCCACTTACCTGTCCAACCTTTAGCTATTCAATAACCATGCTGGATAACATGGGCTTCCTATGTACAAAGCTGGACTCAGGGCCAGGTGCTGGGAGAATGGAGGAACAGGAGGTGTGTTCTTGTTTGTAGGAGCCGAGGATCTTCATCTCTTACAGGGATCAGCCCTTGGGGAGTCT
Source organism: Phodopus roborovskii (assembly GCF_943737965.1). NCBI lineage: Eukaryota > Metazoa > Chordata > Mammalia > Rodentia > Cricetidae > Phodopus > Phodopus roborovskii. The sequence continues at coordinate 2,521,953 of NW_026126459.1, read as the reverse complement.
GAGAAGGCTGCCTAGAGGAGGCAGCAATATCAGAGGACAGGGTAAGACGTGTCCAGGGTTGGGACTGTGCTCTTAGGCATCTCAGCTCTGCCAAACCTTTGTTCAGAAGTGATTTCAGGTTGGTGAAGGCCCTGTGACTCATAGGAGTGGTGGAAGGTTCTTGCCTAGGCCCTAGCTAGCCCTTTCAGAGGCCAAGGTAACCCGTGGAGGGAGGTTTGCATCCTTGCACCATTTCTTGGGAAGTAGAGAGCTGCATTCCACTCCCAGGCCATTAGCTTCTGACGGGTGCTGGGCAGGCTGCCCATGTCCTCTGGTTGGGTGGTCAGATATCATGTGATACCCAGTCAAAGGACTTGAGGTGAGATTTTTCATGGACCATTGAGAAACAACCATTGCAATTGGAGAGTGTCCCATTAAAGTTAAAAAAAGAAAAACTAGGAGCCTGTGTTTACAGCACAAGTATGACAACAAAGCTGGCATGAAGCACCCCACCATTGGTATACACACGCACGCACGCACGCACGCACGCACGCACGCACGCAGGCATGCACACACATAACACACACATGAATCCGCATACCTACCTGTGTGCATGTCACCAAATCCCAAGCTCTGATTTCTCACTTAGTCCTGTGATCTGAAGTTTTTTTATGTTGCACCATTATCCACACTGGATATTTTAACAGCCATGCTGTCCAGTGAGGGGTAGAACTATTATTCACATTGTCAGAAAGTACCATGGGTTTTATTGACTCTTAAAATGTATTCATTGAAGGAGTGGCTGTTGAGCATCCATTGTCAGAGATGGTTACACATCAAGATGCTGGTGCCTGAGATCACTGGGCAGCCCTCTGGGCTCCGGTCTGGTCCTAGGAACATAGTCACTGTCTTCTGGTATTGTAGCTGAGAAGGGCTGCTGGGTGCCCAGTCCAGTTCATAGAAAGCTGGTCAAACCACTTTGTCATTCATGAGCTGTCAGGAAGCTCAGGAACTGGAGTCAAGAGCTGGGAGACTTTCTAGACTCTGTAGAGGAAGGTCTCTTTCCACTTTCTGCCTCCCAGCCTTACATGTCTCCTGTGTATACCAGTGCAGTTAACAAGACCTGGGTCAGAAAACCCATGTGCAAGAGTGAGGGGCCAAAAGTCTCCAGGGGGCCTTGTTCACAGGGTCCTCACTGCTGAGGACCATACTGTGTAGGAAGGAGGCTGCTGAGGGTAGGGAGAAAGAGGAAAGGGGGAGGAAGGAAGAGGGTATAGGGCCCCACCCTTGAGGGTGGAGAGGGTCTGAAAACATCTCCATACTTTGCCAGGGGCTCAGGACTCTGCTGAGGCTCCTGAGATGGTGTAAGATTGTAGCAATAAGTTGCAACAGTTTGGTTTTGTTGTAAAAAGGAAGTTTCAGAACCCTAGTGGCAGCTTTTGCACCCATCTTTGATCTGTAGTGGGGGGAAGTATTTGTAGGGCAGCTGGGCTTCAGGATGGTGGTTGTCTGCCTTCATCAGGGAAGGCATTGTACTTAGTTCTCTCTGCCCCCTCCCCTCAGTTCCCATTCCAGTTCAAGGCTTTCTGAAATGTGTGGTCTTCTTAGAGAGCAGGAGAGGTAACTTGTTGCTTGGGAATGAGCCAGAAGCTTGTTGCAGCCTGTCTCACTGGGGGAATGAATGGGGCTGGGGTGGCCCCAGAAATGCTGACAGGACTTAGGCATTGCAGTCTTTGCTTACCTTTTTGGGACCTCTTTCCACCCTGCAGTTTGTATTTGCATTAGCCCCAGGCCTCTTGGGTTTGAAGTTTGTCCCAGCCCCCCACCCCCCAGTTTACTCAAAGCAGCATGATCCAAGGCTTAACCTAGCTTTTTTTCCACACATGGGTTGAAGTTGGTACTAATAAAAAGTAAATGGAAGAGTCCAGCAGCTGGTGGATTATGATGCTCCTAGTTAGGGTGAGGTCCTTTGTGGCCTTTTAAAAAAAGATTAGTTTGTATACATTGCTTTCTTGTAAGTATGTGTACTACATGCATGCCTGATGTCTAGGAAGCCCCAGAGAGGGCATTGGATCCCTGAATGTGGAGCTATGGATGGTTTTGTGGGTGCTGGAAACCTAATCTGGATCCTCTGCAAGAGCAGGAGGTGCTCTTGACAGCTAACCCATTTCTCCAACGCTCCCCCCCATCTTTATTCACTTCCTGTTTACACTACTGTTTGGTAATTGCAGGCCAAAGATTATCACTGAGTTTATACTACTTTACATTATTTACTAGCTCTCATACTGGAGGTGGGAGAAGGGAGTGTAAGGTTTAGAGAGTGGAGGGAAAGTGGTACATGGAGGGGGCAATGGCAGCACTGAGTTTGGATTCCATTTTTTAATCCAGCTCATTTGTTCTTTAGCTATGAACTGAAGGCTGGGTGTGCATTAGAGGCTGTTGTAGGTTCTGGGACAATGCCATTAAATACATCCTTGGACGCCCTTGCAGTGAGCATGCTATGGAGGCAGACAGCAGCCATAGGAACCAGTTCTTTATACTGTACTGTCCTCTGTGCAGGAGAGGGAAACACACGAGGCTGCTGGAACAGATGCCACGGAGTGCCGCGGACTGGCAGTAGGCCTTCATTCTCACGGTTCTGGAGGCTGGAAGTCGAGGTCATTGTGGGGCCATTGGCACTCTGGCTTTCAGGTGCCCATCTTATTGTGTTCTCACATGCTTCAGTATATGTGTCCTAATCCAGTCACACAGGATTTGGGTCTACTCCAATAACCATGGCTTGATTTAGTCACCTTTGACAAGGTGCTGTTTCTACCCTGCATGACAACCTGGTGTGTTTTTAGCTATCAGAGGAGCCCAGTATAGCCCAGACATTCTGGTGAGCCTTTTCAGGTCTAGGGGATGAGCACTTACCACTGTTTTTTTTTTTTTTTTTTTTTTTTTTTAAAGACAGAGTCTTATTATGTAGGCCTGGCCTGCCTGGAAATTCTTATGTAGACCAGGGTGGTCTTGAGCTCATAGAGATCCACCCACTTCTGTCTCTGCCTCCCCCAGTGCTGGGATTAAAGGCATGCTCTAATCACCCCCTACTACTTAGTCTGCTTTGATCCCCACTTTCTCATGTGAAAACAGGTTAGTGTATGTCTTAGCTGGGCATTGAGGAGCTCAGTGAAGGCTAGCCTGGGCTACCTACATACTGAAACTTTGTCTCCAACAAAACCAAGCAACTATTCCCTTTGCTCTCCTCACACCTGACTCTTGTCTTGGTGTTCGGTAGGCAGCTGAAGGATGAGGTACCTTCAGCAGTCTGGACTGACTTCCAAACAGCAGGTACACTAGCTCCCATTCCTCTCCTGACCCCCTCAGTGAAATGGCATTTTCCACTTCAGATTAAAATCCTTAGTGGTTGGGCTGTTCAGCCTTCCACCTAGTGCTGAGTATGGCCAGTTTAGGTGGGCATTAGCAGTGTGGGGAAGAGGTTCAGAACTATACATTTGGAAGTTCCTGGGTTGGCCACTGTTGAGCGGCTGCTGTTAAAGCTTCTGGGCTGAGTACTTAGCCTAACTGGGGCACCACTCCTACCTCTCAGAGAAGTGCTAGCTCACTTCTGCTCTTGTCTCATGGTCAGGACCCTTGTGAAGTCCCTTGAAGTTCCATGGTGGACTGTGGAACAGAACATGTTAATACCGGACTGGGTCAAACTCAAAGGTTTCATGTCCTCCTTTAGCTCTGGTGGCCCTGGGTAGGTGGCTTCTGAGGCCTAAGTATCATGAAGTATGTCTTAGATCAATAGGTAGGGGCTCTGGCTTCTGACCCAACCCCTTTTCTCTCACTTGCAAGTTATATGACCATTGTGTCATATAACTTTTTGTTTTTGTTTTTTTCTTTCCTCATCTGTGGAGCTAGGAAAAGAAGCAATGTCATAAGGAGTTTTGGTGCTTACTGAAGACTTTTTTTTCTTTTGCATTTTATTTACATATAGTTTTCCCAGCACAGTGGCAAGGTATCTCTTACATTTTTTTTTTACTGTTACCAAAAAAGAAAAGCAAAGAAAAAAGAAAAAAAAAAAAGAAAGAAAAAAATTATTTTATGTGCTGGAAAGATGACTCAGTTGGTAAAGTACTTGAATGCAGAACTGAGTTTGACCGTGCGGTGGTGGTGCACATGGATAGTCCCAGCACTTGGGAGGCAGAAACAGGCAGATCTCTGTGAGTTCAGGGCCAGCCTGGTCCACAGAGGAAGTTCCAGGACAGTCTCCAAAGCTACAAAAATCAAAAAACAAAACAAAAAACTGAGTTTGGATCCAGAGCAATTACATTAAAAAACAAAACAAACAAAAGCAAACAAAAAAACCAAACCAAGTCAGATATACAGGTATCTTTCTATAATTCAGCCATAGGAGGCAGAGACAGGAAGATTCATTCTTGGTTTCTACTTAGGGAGCTGCAGTATCAGTGACAAATTTCTGTTTAAAAAAATTATGTGGAGCTAGGTGGTGGCGCATGCCTTTAATCCCAGCACTCGGGAGGCAGAGGCAGGTGGATCTCTTAGTTAGAGGCCAGCCTGGTCTACAGACCTAGTTCTAGGACAGCTAGGGCTACATATAGAAACCCTTGTCTTGAAAAACCAAAAACCAACCAACTAAACAGTGGAGTGCTAGAGAGATGACTCCTTGCTTAAGAGTACTAGTTGATCTCCCTGAGGACTGGGGTTCGGTTCTCAGCACCCACATGGCAGCTAACATCTCTCTAACTCCAGGTCCAGCAGGTCCAGCAGGTCCAGTGCTTCTTATGGGTCCTATGGGTACTGTACACAAGTGGTGCAAACACATACATGCAGGCAAATACACGGGCACATAAAATAAAGGTAAGATAGTAGTGGAGGAAGGCAAGACAAACTAGTGTTGATCTCTGCCCTTTGCACACACAGAAACACATTCGTAAACCAAACACATACAAAAATCTGTTTTGTTTATCAGTCCTTTTATTATGACTTTATGAAACTTGAAGTCATATCCAGGTTATTGTGGCTGAAGTTTCCTACAACGAAGGCTGTCAGGAGTAGTGTTTTCATTTTATAGCAGGGCATGTTGAGAATCTAAGAATCAAGCCATAGGTCTCTAAGATCCTCTCTGTTCTCATCTCATGACCATGGTCATATGGGCAGTGGTGACATGGATTCTCTGGCCAGTGGCTGTTGGGTTCCAATTGCTTACTGACTTTTTGGTACCAGGCAGAAGATCCCACCTTACTTGAGTGTGGGCAGGCCAGGGCAGATGTGGTCAGCAGGTTTGTGGGGAGGGGATAGGAAGGAAGAGACATTTTTAGCCTGTTCTCTTTATAGAACCAAGCAGCTTTTGCTTCTCTTCTCTAGCATGCCTACTCCTGCTGGCCCCCACCAGCATGCTGTTCTCAGCCTGCCTTCTGCCCACAGCCTGCTGCCTGCACTGTTTCCTGTCCCTGTCAGGGTGAGCAGGAGGAAGTGGATGTATAGTGCTCAGGAGGAATGCTTCATTATCTCAGACTGTGGAGCCCTGCCCTACCAGCGCTATGCTGCTCAAGCTAGCTTTCTCCTCCTCCCCAGCGCTGGACACAGGTGGTGCCTTTCAGGCTTCTCTGGCTAGAACTACCAACCTTAAGTCACAGGAAAAGCTGGAGAGGCTCTCCAGTTGCTTCTTAGCTGTGTGTCCTGCACTACAGATGAGGGTTCTGGGGATGCTGGCCCGTGGCATGGCTTTGCTTTATTTACCACACACCCTGCAGTATCCTTCCTGCACTTAGGAAGCACTGTGTGGGGTGGGCCTACCTCTTCCCTTGGAAAACTAGTCCTGGGCTTTAATTATCTTTAGGTTGAAATAGCAGAGCCCCCTCCCCCAGTCCCATCCACCCATTTTCTTCTGGCTTTCAGACAGGAATGTGAAGAATGTGGTCCTCTGTTGTGGACCTGAGTAGAGGTCTGGATGCTGGGGCCATCTGGGTGCCTAGGCCATCTGGATGCTGGGTGGGACTCAAAGGCTTCTGGCTTTACAGCTGCTTTGTTGTGCTCACACTGACGGGGACATTCTGGATTGGTTGTGGTTTGTTTTGAGTCATGACAATTCCAGGCTTATTAAATTCCTGTATATTTTATGTGACCCCTTTGAGATAGCTGGGAGGAGCTGCAGTAGGGAGATGATCCTCTTCCCCTCCTAGCAGTCTTACCTCAGAGGGATCAAGTTCAAAGGGACTGGCAGGGGGAGTCTGAGGTGCAGGAAAGATCACTGTCAGGCCTGAGAACCAATTCTGCTGCTTCAGCTGTGGGACAAGGAGACCAGAGTCACCTGTGCCCTTTGTTCTTCCTGATCCGGTGTTTGCTGTGATCCTTGTGGAAAGCTTCATGTTTCTGCTGCCTTATGCATCGCAGGAGGTAGGGAACAAAAGGGTTGGATGCAGGATCCTGGAGCCCAGAATGAGACTGCAGGATGCAGACACCACTAGCAGGCCATGTACAGGATATAAACAGAAGTTACCTAAGGGGGCTGCTATATGTAAGGTAGGTTGCTCTGGAGGCAGGCAGGCAGGATGAAGTTAATGGTCATGTGTTCTTTTGAGGTGGTCTCTGTAAGGGAAATTCTGAGTGATTAAATAGCTTATTCACACCCCTCACCCAGATAGCAGAGACTACTGTGCTTGCATCCAGAGAGTCCAACTCAGGAGCATCACTTTCTACTGAGATCCCAGCCTCTTCTAGGGGTATTTCTGTGCAGCCATCTCTGAGCATGTTTGTATTTGTACATGCCTATGAGCATGTCTGTGAACATAGATCTATGCCCACAGATCTCTACGCATATCTCTATGTACGCATAATCTCTGTGTATACAGGTTTGTATAAGTCTGTGTGTCCAGACTTTGTGAGTACATGTCTTTATATACATGTCTATGAGTGTATATGTGTGCAAAGGTCTGTGTACGTACATGTTTGTGTTTGTACATGTCTGTGTGCAACTAGGTCTTTGTGTGTACATATCTATATGTTTGTATCCAGGTTTTTGGGAATGCATCTTTGTATGTAAGTATTTGTTTATGTATATAGATCTTTGTGTATATGTATGTATCTGTTATATACATGTCTGTATATGTATCTAGGTCTTTTGTGTGTTTGTGAGTGTGCAAGTATGTGTGGGATGAGAGCTTGTGTGGAATACAGTGTGGTTCCTTGGGATCAAACTCAAGGTGCCAGGTTTAGTTACAGGCATTTTCCCCCAGCTATCTTGTTGGCTTGCATCTAGGTCTTTATGTATATATGGCTACATGTGTATGGGGGCTGTGGGTACAGGGCTTGATCCAAAACAGGATGACCTGGCTTGAATGTCCCTAGGGCAGGACCCCTGCTTCTTTTCTTATGTACAACCTTGGTCATTTTGTAGCCTAATTGTGGCTCAGGCAAAGAGGCAATTCTCTGTGGGCAGTCAGGATTCTAGATTCTGGTGAAGTTATTCCTGCCAGCCAAGCTCCCTATTCAAGGGCTGCTGGGGTTGGCCTGCTTTTAGACAGAAGTAACTATGTAACTAGGAATTGTTGTTTTCTTTTATCTTTTGTCTTTAGTGTGAAGCAAATGGTTTGGTCTTCACTGCATGACTTTGATCATCTTCCTGAGAGGCAGGAGGCTAAGGAATGCAGTCTGACCACCCCAGAAGAGGGTGGCAGACTCCCTGGAGCTGGAGTCACAGGTCATTGCCCTAGATGGATTCTGGGAGCTGAACTGAAGCAAGTGCAAGAGTTCTTTTTTTCTTAACCGAGACAAGGGCTTCTTTGTAGCTTTGGAGCCTGTCCTGGAACTTGCTCTGAACTCACAGAGATCCTCCTGCCTCTGCCTCCTGTGTGCTGGGGTTAAAGGCTTGTTTGTTTTTAACAAAAAGGTTTTGGTATGACCTTTAACTTGTCTTATTGTCTCCCAAGATCCAGGGCTGCAGGTATATACATCACATCCATCTTCTGCCCTCCTGATTATTAAAGAATGCTCCAAAGCCCCTATATATAGGCAAGTTAGGTACCTCTGAGCTTCCTGAGCCCCTTGTTTAAGAGGGAGGGACTGTGATTTCTGCCTTTGCTTGGTCAAGGTTGGTAAGATCAAGCAAGCCACAGGAATATGGTGAGACACATGTCATGCAAGAGGCAGGTTTTGGTCTGCTGTTGTCTTCTGATCTGCCAGAAGCTGGAGCCCCCTTTACCTCTGAACTTGGAGTTCCGCTTGGTCTGGTAGGAGGCGGGACTTGATTGGGCAAGTGGCTTGACCTGTATGAGTCTCTGCCCAGTGCAGTTTGAGTCAGTTGGTGTTTTCTGACTGTCAGCTGGGTGGTACTGGTGTTTCTAGGAGTGAAGTAAAGTACACTCAATGGAAAATACCAGGGCACATACAGCATGTGACCATCATTTCATGAAGCTGATTGGCATTTGTCAAAAAAAGTTTAAAAGTAAGTGTGTGTGTGTGTGTGTGTGTGTGTCTGTCTGTCTGTCTGTTTTCTTGTGGTGGAGCTCTTTGGATGAAGTGCTCTTAGGGGGGAGTCTCTCACAAACCTGATCTTAGGTTCTTTCCTTCAGGTCCGAGGCTCTTTCAAGGCAAAATTCTGACTAGAGCTCATGACAAAATTCTGGGAAAGTATTTCTTGGAGGGGAATAAATCATGTTGAGTTGGGCTAGGCAGGATGTGACTTCAAGCCCCTGAAGTGTGCCTCATCTATGACTGACTCATTGTGAGTTCAGCCATGCTAGAGACATACAAATGACTTGAGGAGGCCACTGTTGGGGGAGGGGCTGCCTGTCTAGAGCGCCAGCAGACATTGGCACAGGGACCCTGTATTCCCAACAGTGGTTCTGAGTTAGGCCTTACAAGGACAGGGCAGGGCAGTCATGTCAGCCAGTCCTGCCACAACCTCCTTACCTTTGTGCTTCTCATGCCATTGCCATGTGGAGGGGATTGCTGGGAAGCTCAGGGTTTCCTGTGAGCTTACTGATTGGGTCTGGCTCCTTTCAGGGATGGTGCTCATGATCACAGTTCACCACAGTAGCGACTGGATCAGTGCAGGGAGACTGCTGGGACTGTCACTTGTGTCTCCAACAAAGATTAGTGTACATCATGCAGTAAGGTGGAGGGGGTGTGGTGACAGTGATTCACTGTGGTCCCAGAGTAAGTCTCTGCAGTTTGGCCTTTGCTTGCACATGTAGTCACACTGATATCTGGGCAGTGAGGTGTGGCAGGTGGTGGGTGTGTGTGGCTATGTGAGCCTGCAGGGCAGATCTCAAGTCTTGCTGGCCAGCCAGTTTAGACAATGCCAGCTTTGGGGTCATTGAGAAACTATCAGAAAAGGTGGAGATTGGTGGAGCTGGACATTGGTCTCTGTCACAGACACCTTGCCTCTCCTAACCACCCCAGGCATACTTAAACACAGAACAAGAGGGAGAACATGGGAGGTAGGTATTTTATTGAGTTTTGACCTTTAGGAAAGGAATGTTAGACCCTCTCACTTTTGGTCAGTTCAGGTTAGGCATTAGTCAACACCCACTTGGGTTGGTCAGCAAGGATCTAGTGATGATCAGAGTCTTGAGCCCTGCAGGAATAGAAGGTGGAGGCTGTATGGTGAAGTGGCTATATAGTTCAGATTTAAAAAATATTTTTTAGGGCCTAGAGTTGTAGCTTATTGGTAATTGCCTAGTATAGTGTGTATATGGCTTTCTCTCTTTCTTTTCTTTTTCTTTTTTTTTTTTAGCACCACCCCAAAATAAAAGACTTTTAAAAAATGAAAAAAATTTAACCCTCATTAAGAGAAAATACTATTGGTGTGAAGGTTTGGTGGGTTCCAGGTAGAGTGATCTCCAGAAATCATTTATTTTATTTATTTATAGACAGGATCTTGGCTTGGAACAGAGACCCCATTAACCGAAAATTCACAGATCCCCCTGCCTCTGCCTTCTGAAGGGCGAGTATTGAAGGCCTGAGCCAACACCCAGGCCCAGGGTCCTGGGTTGCATTGCTCAGCAGTCACACATGATGTGGACTTGGAGACCAGTGTTCTGCAGTTTTCCCACTGAGACAGTGGCATATAATTAAAATTTTTGAGGATGGTTATTTTTCTGCGTTGGTTTTCAGCAACCCATGTTCACATGCTTGAGGAGAGAAAACCCTCTCTCAGCAGAACCAAGGGGAAGGAAGGAACCTCACTGTCTGAAGGGCTCTAAGTTGCCCTCATGCAGCCATCAGCAAACTGGGGGAAGCTGTCTGCAGGAGGGCACTGCTGGTGTGTGTTGTGGGGGGGAGGAAGGAACCGCTCCCAGAGAAAGCAACCCAGAATGTTCCCTCAACCTCTCAACCCTGAGGGTGAGGGGAGGGGACAAGCAGAAGGGGTAAGGGGAGGAACCCACTGCCGCACTCTGCTTGTGTGGGGTATCTCTTCCTGGAATAACTTGCTTACCTGCAGCTCCTGGACTGAATGAAGGCTCATTACATGCAGGTGAGGCTCCCGTGTGATCTCACTGTGCAAATATTGAACCAATTAAAAGTCAAGCCAGAGGCCAGTGTAAATGACTTATCTGCAGCTCCAGCCCTGCCTGTTGCCTGTCTGGCCTTAGCTCTGGGCCAAGGCTGCCTAACTGGTTGAAGCCCTTTTCTCTTCCCCCTCCCTTTTCCTCCCCCCCACCTCTTTGTCCTTTTTTTTTTTTTGTTTTGTTTTGTTTTGTTTTGTTTTTTCGAGACAGGGTTTTTCTGTGTAGCAGCTCTGGCTTTCCTGGAACTGACTTTGTAGACTAGGATGTCCTCGAACTCACAGATCTGCCTGCCTCTGCCTCCCAAGTGCTGGGATTAAAGGTGTGTGCCAGCACAGCTTGACCCATTTCCCCTCTTCTATCTCTTCCTCCCTGTCTTGAGACTTTAGCAGGAGATGAGATGCCTTTGGAATGGTTGCTCAGGTCTGCTAGGATCCCAGATGTTTTGAAAAGTTCTGGTCCGTCCCACAGCAAATCCTCTGGGGGGACCCTGTCTGTAAGAGAACCAGAGGAAACAGTTCTGTGTCCCTGAAAAGAAGCTGAGCAGCAGAGGTTCTGGGGAAGGACTGAGCCGGGAGAAGAGAGGGCAAGGATAATTCATACACAAAGGGCTGCCAGGTGAGGGCCGTGCCTGGGGCTTGGACGACTTGCAGGAGGGGTCATAGGGCTGCTCTGGGGGAATGATGTGAAGAATGACACTCTGCGTCCCCCCCTCCCCAATCCCCTATCGTGGAGCGAAGGACAAAGATTATCAAAGGCACTGGCGATGGGTTGGCCTCCAGAGGCCTGTGTGGGCAGTTTGTCCTTAGGGTAGACCAATACACTATTGAGAGTGGCTCATTGCTTTCTGCCCTGATTGATTCATTTAGAAGTAGTTCTCAGGCTGAGGCCCTGAGATAGCTGTCTTACTTGGGGAGACTCAGTAAGATTGTCCTATAGTTCCCATGACACATGATATATATACAAGGGCTATCCCTGATACTGCAAACATCTACATAGAGCCCTGGCCACTGGCCATCTGGGAGCTACAGCTATTGGACTCCAAGGAGTTGGGGACCTGTCTAAAGGTGAAATCTGGCAGCTTTTATCATGGGAGCTGGGCCCCCTGAGTCCCCTTTCCTGCCTTCACTGGGAGCTGGATCCCCTCCTCCCCCCCAAAACTACTCTGACTACACTGGAAGCTGCACTTCCCCCCTTAGCTTGGAAGTATCCTCCTTGCCAGGTCCAGAACTTTACAACTGCTGATTTCCCATGTGTGGCCACCCACCCCCTCAGTGAAGTATGTAGGGAGAACTCTAAAATACAGAGCTGATGATTTATCTCCCCCTCCCCCACTGTTCTTAGAGTCCACATTCCTAAATGGCTGATAAGATCCTGCTTAAACTGGCCCTGGGGACTACCTACAGCCCTTTGAATTCATCCCACCTTTTAATGTACGAAATCTACACAGGGAATTCTCAGGCCTTTTTAAAAAAGAGTTTTTGGGTCTGGAGAGATGGCTCAGGGGTTAAGAGCATTGGCTGCTCTTCCAGGGAACCCAGGTTCAATTCCCAGCACCAATATGGCAGCTCACAAACTATTTGTAACTCCAGTTCCAGAAGACCCAACACCCTTCCACAGGCACAACAAAACACCAATGCACATTAAAAATAAATAAATTTTTTTCATTTGATTGGCAAAATAAAACTTGTCTGTATTTACACATACATTTTCAGATCTGTGCTGTGTCCTTTTCTGGGCATAGGCACTGTGAAAACGACCACAGGCCACATGTCTCAGTTCTTGAGGAAGGCAGTCCCTCCGGCAGGCTTTGGGCTCTTGGCCCATGAGCTGAATTCCTCTGGGTCCTTCCCTGGTCTGGTTTCCTTATCTGCTGAGCATCAGCTTGGGCCTGGGTTGGAATACTGCTAATACAAACAGGTCCCAGCTTCTCCTGTAAGCAAACAACATTCCTGAGGTGGGGGAAGGGGCCCTCCTGGTGCTCTTCAGCTCTGCCTCCGCCTCCTCACAAGGCAAGCAAGGTCAGTGGCTGCTTTAGAGAGGCCACTGTGAGGCTGGCCATGCTTGTGGCAGAGTGGCCCCTTTGTGGACCCTCTGTAAATAGCTGTTGTCCTAGGTGTTTATGCCAGCCCCTTTGTCTGCTTTGAACCTAACAGCAGACAAGTGTGAAAGCTGAGGCCTAGGGTTTGGTAACAAACAGGTGGTCAATGCCAGGCCAGGGCAGGCTCTGGTCCAGCTTCCTGGCACAGCACTACGCACAGCCCTTGCGCACATCCTGTCAACATTTCCCAGATCAGCTTGGGTCTTTTCCCCCATGAGATCTTCCTGAGTGCCAAGTCCAATTTGATGAATTTATGCAGGCTTCCTTCTGCATCAGAACTCTGCAGGAGGCTGTGGTACTGTACACTTTCTGAGGGGAGGGCAGAACCTGCAGAGTCACAGGCACTCTTTCTTCCTGGGGAAGATGGGGAAATCACTCTGGGAGCAGGACAAAGGAGAAGAGTCTGGGAGCATGAATTGCAGCCCTTCCCCCCCTTCGTTCTAAAGTCAGCAGTGTGAGGTGTTAATAGCTTTCAGGTCGCAGGATTTGTGAGCAGAGGACACAGAATTATGGAATCCAACCCTTGATCTTTTTTGTCCCCCACACCATACCCATTCTGTATGTTTGGTGACTTCAAGCAATTCTCCTGGGGTTTGAATGATGCCCCTACTACTGTTTCTGAGTTAAAGACTGATGGGCAAGGCTGGTGGCCACAGTCCCCACTTGACAGGTGAAGACAACCCTTTAGCTTCTATGGCACCCAAAGGCAGCACAGGTTGTGCTCATCAGTGTCCCTTTTGGTATATTGGTCTGGTAGGTCCAACTTTGCCTTGGTAAGTTGGGGTGGGGGCCAGAGGGTTCTAAAAAACAGTTCAATCCTATGCAAAACTTTTTTTGGGGGGGATTCAATAAATTATGCCCACTCTGATTTTCATTGTAGATTGAAGCCCCAATTATGCTCTCCTTTTCTGTTTGGAGTATATGACCATCGGTCCATGAATGGCCTAGTTTTCGTAAAGATGAGCTAACCATGCCCCTCATTCCTTGTTTCAATGTGTCTCCCTCTGCTCTTTTCTGCCCCCCTTTGTAAAGCTTGGGTGATTTTCCTGGCCATTTCTTATTCATTCATTCATTCACAAAATTTTAGGTGAGTGCCTGCCCTGGGCCACACATTGTGTTAAACATTGGAATTGAGAAGGTTGAGACCTCAAATAAACTGTAAGCAATTACAGTTTGACCAGTTGGTCACTGTGGTGGTAATGAACCCAGGGCATAGAGGGGCATCAAACAGGACATCCTTTTGCTACATTAGGGAACACGTGAGCTGAGATCTGGGAGTTTCCTGATGGCAGCGCAAACAGCCTCTAGGGAACTCTGGGACCCTGAGGAGATTAGGCCATGAAAATGGAGTTGGCATGAAGAGCTGGCATGGTTGGTGGAGAGGGGAAGAGCAGGCCAGTCTCCTTCCTAGCTGAGATGATTCAGCGTCTTTAGAAGAAGGTGTGGAGTTAGGGAATCTGTTTGAACCTAACCAGTGATGTCTATAAAACAGGAGAACATGTAACGGTCTGAGTTGCAGAGCCCCAAGCTGGAAAGGAGGCTAGGTAAGTGTGGTACATAGGACAGTGGTGATGAAGGCCTCATTTGTCCCCTGGCAAGGAGTTTACACTCCCCAGTGTGTAAACTTGGGTAGCTAGATTGACAGAGATCCACAGAAGGCATGGGTACAAGTGCTCCTCCAGGTGGAGGTAGCTCATTGGAAGGTTATAGATGAATCAGAGTGTGGAAGAGAGGCCTGAGTGGGAAGGGAAGTACTGGGATCTGGGTAAGAAGCCATGGGCTCCCCAGGTCCAATCCTGACTGTCCCACTGTATCACTCACTAAATAGCGTTTGGTATGGAATTCTCCAGATGGGATGAGCTAGCACCAATGTGTAACAGTTCCTACCCTCCTTCCTCCCTCCCCATTCCCACCTGTTTTCTGTTGATTCCCTGGACTGTTTGTGGTGAACTTTGCTTATGAATCATTGTCTGAGCTACTGTGTTGGAGTTTCTGAGGGAGCTTCATGCTCTCTAGGGAGCTTACCATGTCTTTTGTGTGTTATTCTAGAATTAGGATATGCAGAATATTTACTTACTGTGTGTCCTTACCAGTTACTGGATAGAAATGCTTTAAAGAAGGGATGATTGCTTTGGCTCACAGGTTTGGGGGTCCATCTGTCTTCTGCTACCTTTGTCTTGAGACAGAGAATCATCACAGCTAGGAGGGTATGGAGGAAAGCTGCTTGCCTCATGGCAGAGAAGAGGTATAGAGACAGCAAGTAATATCCTGTGACCACTCAGGACACCCCCTCTGTGATCTGGGTTCACTGGGCTCCACCCTTGAAAATGGCTAGCTACTACCATCTCCCTCTAAAAACACCAGACTAGGAATCCACTGAAGAGACCTCATGACCCAATTTCTTCTCCACAGTCCCACCTCTGAGCATTTCTGCACTGGGTGCCAAGCCATTGGTGCTTGAGCCTTGTGGGGTGGGTCCAGCCCATAACACAGAATCTGAATGGAAGCTGCCAGGGTCAGGACTGGACTCTGCCTTCCAGGCCATTGGTGACTGCTGAATCCAGCTGCATTTACCACCTTACTTTAGCTCTGGCAGTTTCTGTTTTTGATCAGAGTCCCTGTGCAAGCCAGGGCAGGGAGCCAGGCTCCCAGCTTTGAGGAGACACCCTAAAGTCTGCCTCACCAGGGCCGCAACACTGTTTCTTTTTCATAGTTCTGTGACTTAGGGCGACATTGGTGTTATAATAAAGTGGGGAACTTTGGTGGATTCCACTAAGGTGGAGGGACAAACATGCCAGGCAGACAGAGCTTAAATGAGAAGTTTTATTAAAAAGGGGAGGGAAGGGGGAAGAAGGAAAGAGAAAAGAGGTAAAGAGACAAGAGACAGAGAGAGGATAGAGGAGAAGGGGGAAAGTCTTGTCTGCCCCAGGGGAACCGCAGGAAAGAGAGCGTAAGTGGGCATGGTCTGTCTTTTAAAGAGGTTCTTTGTACCTGCGTGCAGACTGCACGGTTATGGAACCCTGGGCTGACCATTTGTCAAGTGACAGGGGCAGGCCAGCATAATGTCTGAGTCTTTACAATTGGTTGGTTCAGTGGAAATTGACACAGTGCTTGGAGGTCACACAGGTCTAAGTTACATTGGGTTTTTGAGGCCTGTTGGAGTCTTGTCTCCCTCATCTATAAAATGGATGTGGTGAAATGTGCCTTATGAAATGATTGTCAGGATGGAATGGTAGTTGAGTACTCATTAGCAAGTCTGGAGAGCAGAGGCTTTATGATGACTGTGACAACTTGAAGACTGCCAGCCTGGAATTTGGCCTTGGAGGATGTTAGACTAGTCGGGTTGTCTAGGAATGGAAAAGCTCACAGTGTCTCCACCACCATAATTTCCATTTTTCCTGGGCCAGCAATTTGCTTTCTGAATAAACACACAAATAAGTAAAAGGAGAAGCAGGCAGGGGGCGGAGGAGACAACCTAGTGGATGCTTAGGGGGAGGCTGGGGAGATGGATAGTGAAGGAACTGCATTCTGGGTTGAAAAAAGGTTTTTGGTCAACCTCTTTGCTTTCAGTTTCATCATTTCCTGAGAGTCCTAATTTAGCTTCTGGTGTGTCCTGCTCGATTATGGCCTAAAAAGGCAACAGCTTGGGTTTCTGAAGTTGGATGGGCACCCGCAGGAAGCTGCTGGGAAAAGTGCCTCAGCCCTACCCAGTCTCTAGTGGGCCAGAGCTGCTATGTCCCTTAACTCCTTGAGTGCTGCCTTCTAGCCCCTCTGAGGAGGGACCCAGTGCAGCTGCAGGAGCATCCCTTGAGTGCCAGAGCACACAGTGTCAGTGAAGTCATGTTCTAACACATACACACACACACACACACACACACACACACACACACACACACACACACACACACGGCAGCAGCTCTCTGGAAAGATGGTTAGACTGCACATCCAGGGACCACAGACATGCAGAAATGGCATGGCTGTAAACTCACTGCAAGGGGGCCTATAGGTAATAAGGGAATTCCCTCAAAGTGGTATTGAAAAACTTCTGGGATTAGCACAGTAGTAGAGTGCTTTACCTAGCATCTACAAGGCCCCAGGCTCAATTCAATTCCTGGTACTGAAAACAATAACAAAAACTTAAAAAAAAAAAAAAAAACCAAACCAAATCCTTAGCTATGTCACTCCAAACAGAACAAAACCCGCTTTGGATTACTATGTAATCATTAGTGACCCACAAAGAAGTGTTCTGAGTTTAAGCCCTGGCCCCCTATGGCCAGTGAGCTGGTAGATTTGCTTGTATGCACATCACTTGTAAATGAAGCTTTGAGATAAAAACAACACCCTGTAGGGAAATGGATGCATACAGTAAGGGAGGTAAATGTGAATCTCTTTACTCTGTCTGTGAGAAGTGTTTTCATGAGTCAAAATAGAAAGGCCCAGTAAAAAAAAAGAGAAAATGGCTTTAAAAAATTCTACATATATCAGTATTTTGCCTGTGTGTGTGTGCGTGCGTGTGTGCGCGTGTGTGTGGGCGCGTGCGCGCACACGCGCACCTGGTTCCCACAGAGGTCAGAATAGGAGATTGGATCCCCTGGATCTGGAGTTACATAGACAGTTGTGAACTACCAAGTGCATTCTGGGAGACAAACATGGACTCTTTGCAAGGGCCACAGGTATGTCCATCTCTCCAGCTCCCAGAAGACTGTTTTTTTTTTTTAATTAAAACTATTTTAAGAATGTGCATATATATTAACCCCCCTAACCGTAACCCCCCAGTCACACTTAGCTGTGGCAGTTGAAGCACAAGTATAGGACACTGCAGCCACCGAGGCAAAGGCAGATGTGGGTTAGAACCCCACTGCATGACTGAGCTGGGGATCCCGAACAGTGACTCACCCTCTCTCAGCCTGTTCTCTCTTCTCTGAATTGGAGATAAATGTTGTTTCCTAGAGAGACAGGCAGTGAGGTAGTACGCTTGATGTTGGTGGTAGACACTTTACAACTGCCCCACCTCCTGGTGTAGGGATCTTGTACAGGGCAGTGAGTGGTACAGACTCCCAAGTGTACCCTCAGGTATCTTCACTGGGTAACCCAGGCTGGCCCCTAACTCCTGGTCCTCCTGCCTTAGCTGAGGACTATAACTGTGTAGAGAAGCTGCTACATACATAGGATTTTGGAGGAGTGCAGTGATGGAGATATGTTTGAGTTCTGAAAAGGCTGGGAACCAGGAGCTGATAAAAGCCTGGGTTCTGTGTTCACAGTGGTTTGTGAGCAGAGCAGGGATGTAGTGGGGAGGCTGTTAGTCTTGGTTAGGTACCTTTTGGGAGGTAGAAGACCACTGTGGCAGACAGTTTGTCCAATGGCCTGTTCTAAATTGACAGTGCCTGGACCAAGTGCTGGCACTCTGGTGCTCACTCCATAGAAAAGGCTGAAGCACTTTACATCTGCCTGATTCTGTTTTGCTTGCTACCAGCTGACACCTGGCCCTGGCCTCTCTCTAGCTGTCCTTGCAAGATACATGGTGCCTTGTGCAGGGGTCTGAGTGGGTGCAAGGACTGCCAAGTGTCCTGGTGCTAGGTATAGATAAGGAACACCACCAGCTGAGGGAGCTGCTGAGGCTGCCAGGGTTCCCTCAACTTGCTTCCCTCTTGGGAGGGAGTTTGGGAGTACCCAGTTTCCAGGAAAACAGCCCCTGGTGGAGTGAGTAGGGAGCCCCTGAGCCTAGGTCTGGAAACCATTTAACAAGCCAGAGATGGAGGCTTGGGCAGCCAAAGCCTCCAGCCTCTTTGGCATTCAAGTCCCTTGATGCTGCAATCAGGAAACTTGAAAGCTGAGCAATGCTGGGTTTGAATCTGGGAACTTTGTGGCTTTGCAGAGTAGGGTGGCCGGATTTGATCTCAGAGAACAGAGTTTACTTGTGTCACTTTCTTACTTGTTCCAACTTTTGGTTGCTTCCTCTGGTGGCTTTGGACCCAGCCTTATAACAGGTTTCAGATCCTGGCTTTGCTTCAGCCAAAGCAACAGTCCTCTAGGGATCCCTCCAGGGATCTTGGCTTCAGGCATGGCCTTGCTAAACACAGGAAGGCCATAGACCAGGACCTGGAGTCCTCGAGCCTCTCTACAAGCCCCTGGCTTCCAGAGAACTATGCTTCCAGAGAACTATGCTTTCAGACGGGTGTCTGATTGATATACATAAATCTAATAATGCAATACATAATATATATTATATAACATATACCCATGGCATTTGTTGTTCTGTGAGGCATATTAGCTTCTCATCTTTATTCCTCAAATGAGCTTTGAAAAGAAAAGGTCACACGAGTGCTCCTGTCCCCCGACCCATTAGGCATGCCTGTTCCCTTTCATGTCATGGGCTATCCCAGAGCCTGACTTTGGTTCTGATTTCTGTCACTGTGCAGTTGTAGAGAGCTGCCATTCTGGCTAATTAGTTAGATGCCTGTGTTGTTGGAAGTATTCAGTGGTGTGGTTGTCTGTCTGCTGTCTTAGTGGTGGGCTGTGGCTGGGTCCATCTTTGTGGAGGCTCTTAACTCATCCCTACCTGTGATGGTGGTGTTTATAGAATTGCATATGTGCCGATCAAAAACTGACTTATTAATTTCTAACCAAATCTTGCTTTCAGGTGTATAGAGTAAGAAAATTCTGGAAATTGCTCAGTCTGATTATGTAGAGGGGGTGGGGACACGGAACTAGGGTTAGTATGTAAAAAAAAGAAATGCACTTTTTTAAAATTAAAAATAATAAAAAAAAGAATTTCATTGTATGGGCGTTTGTAGGGAGAAGTCTTCTGTGGCTGATGTTCTGTTACTGTTCCTCTTCCTAGGTCCTGGCCGGAAGTCACAATGGCCCAGCAGGCTGCAGACAAGTATCTCTATGTGGATAAAAACTTCATCAATAACCCACTGGCCCAGGCGGACTGGGCTGCCAAGAAGTTGGTATGGGTGCCTTCCGACAAGAATGGCTTTGAGCCAGCCAGCCTCAAGGAGGAGGTGGGCGAGGAGGCCATCGTGGAGCTTGTGGAGAATGGGAAGAAGGTGAAGGTGAACAAGGATGACATCCAGAAGATGAACCCGCCCAAGTTCTCCAAGGTGGAGGATATGGCAGAGCTCACATGCCTGAACGAAGCTTCGGTGCTGCACAACCTCAAGGAGCGCTACTACTCAGGGCTCATCTATGTAAGTGGCCCTGGGGTGGGGGTGGCGGTGGCGGTGGCGGTGGCGGTGGGGGTGGGGGTGCCAGGCCTCGAGTTAGTTGGGCGATAGGAGGGCTTTGAAGAGAGTGCCAGGTAACATGCTCACAGCTGTTGCATCCTGGTGGAGTGTTCTGTGACATAACTCTTTCTGTTCCTGCCCACCCTGTTTTTGGCCACATGTTGGAAGAACATGCTCCTACCCACTAGCCTCTGACCTCATATCTTTGTGGGCCCAGGCCAGCGTAGGAAATTCCTTCTACCTGAGTGCTGTTGTCTCCCGGCTCCTTTGTTCTTCCTGGACTACCTGGTCAACTCCAACAGCTGCTACTTTGGTTCAGTCCCATTTTGGTACTTAAGGCAGGTTTTTGCTTGGTAAAGCCTCTTTCCTAGGGTTACACTTAGAACAGAGCTGAGCTGCCAAGAGTGGAATGGTGGTGACACACCAATATTTAGTTAGTACTTGTTCCATGCCAGGTCCTGCCAAAAAAAAAAAAAAAAAAAAAAAAAAAAGGCATCAGAGTCCTAAGAACAGTGTGAGCAAAGGCCCTAAGTACACTAAAGTCTCTTTCTTCTACTGGGGCTATGATGTTTTTAGATGGATAGCTTTATCACCATGTGGGCAGTGTTGAGAGAGAACAAGGTTCCTTTTAGTGCCAGCCCCAGGGTCACCTTTTTTCTTTCTTAAACAGCCTTTGGACACAGAACATTTATTTTATGATAGATTATTGAAATCCTCAAGATGAACCAGATGCTGCATCTGCTGTCACTTGGGCTTAGACATTTCTTCGTCACAAAATGCATATCTGAATCTTCTAACCCTAACCCTAATCTGCTGTCACTTGGGCTTAGACATTTCTCCATCACAAAATGCATATCTAAATCTGCTATAGACTGTTCTTAGGTGCCCCATTTGCCAATCCCAGCCTTGGTAGTCCAGTTATACTTTCTTTCCCTTGCATTTGTCTGGACCACATTTGCCAAAGGTGGCTTCTGGAGGTGGTGGGCTTTAAAACCACAGCAGCAGTACAAACCATTCATCTTCCATGGCACTCTCCAAACAGCATTCCTTTGGCTACCTTGCTTCTGACAAGGCCAAAGAGGCCAGAAGTCCAGATTCCTCTTTTTAGTTCAGATGTTTAGGAAGAAATAATGTGGTGGTTGTTCTTCCTAAGATAGTTCTGTGTTTGACTTTGCTTCTGCAGCCACCTTGATCTTTCTCTCAAGGCCAAGCCACACAATTCAGACCCCAAGGGAATGAAATAGCTCAAGGTTTTATAGTCCTCTCATCTGATAAGTGGGAAGCCCAAGCCTCAGTGCACCAGGCTTGCTTTTGATTTGGGGGAGGTGCAGGCTTGTGTGCTGCTGAGGGCCCTGAGAGCTCCCAAGGGTCTAGCCATTGAGCTATGAGATGCCAGGTAATTTCATATTTCCTCAGGGTGCTTCCTACCCCACTGGATCGCTTCTACTACCCCAATGTGTTAAAGCCCTCAGTTGAGTTTTGGCTACTTGGGATTACACAGATGTCTCTAGCAGGTCAGACCACCACTGTGCTGATGCTAAGTTAGTCCTTCATGACAAGTCCTTGTTTTCTGCGCACTCATTGGTTCTCAGTCTGATTAGTCAGGGCCTACCAGTAAGTACATTGTCAGGTTGCCTGCTGGAAGAAGCATTTTTTGATGGATTGCTTTAGTCCATCCTTTTTATGGAAGAGTGGGAAGAATTGAGACCTGAAGAGGACTTAGATGGGATCTTATTACACAATGAGATGTTGGCAAGGGTTGAGAGCGAAATCTGCTTTTTTTTTTTTTTAAACTGATTTTATATGTATGGGTATTTTGTCTGCATGCATTGAAAATCCTTGGAAAACTGAAGTTATAGATGGTTGTGAGCTGCCATGTGGGTGCTGGGCATCAGACTTAGGTCCTGAGACCTGGGGGTTTTCTGAGAAAATGTATAATATGAATTCAAATCCCGCCCTTCAGAAGAATTATACATGAATTTTAAATTGGGAGCCTGCAGAAAAATGAAGGAAGAAAACCTTGTCTGTCTGCCCAGATAACATGGGAGCCACATTCCCTTGGTCTGGGAGTAGGGTGCTCTTAGCAGGATTGTTGCTGATGTCACTTTCACTGTGCTGTGCAGGTCTGCCCCTTGACATGGTGCTAGGGAGCCTCAATTCCTCTGTAAAGCTTCCAGGTTGCTCTCAGCCTGCAAAGGTCTGGACTCTGGCTGCCACTGTTTAAGTCCTCTACTTGGTCTCTTACTGGCGTCTCCATTTAACTGAGCTCCTGGTTGGAGAAACAAGCTAGCCACTCAACTTTCTCTTACCTCTACCTAGCTGCAAGTGGTCTATCCTTCCTACGCAGGCAATATTAGCTGTCAAAGTACATTGAGTGTTAAGTCTTTGCACCCTGTGAGTGACATACAGTGCTTCTCAATCTGTAGGTGGATGTGGTGTTCAGAAGCTAAAGGTTTTTTTCCCCCTACAGCTCTGGTGGCAGGCATTGGCTCTTGGTTTGGTTTCTTTGCTGCCCTGTGTAGGTTCCCATGTCACAGACCTTCCCCCAGGTAGCACCCCTTTGGTAGCTGGCTGGGCGGGGCTGCAGCCTCCCTCACAGCCGATAAATGTGAAGCAAGGTTCCACACTGTGACCTTAGGAACCTTCATGCTGCATTTGCCTAGCTTTGTGGGTGTCACAGACAATTCTGCACCACAGCTGCTCTGTCTTTTCCTTTGGGGGAAGTGAGACTCTGGGACAGGGGGCGATTGGGCACAAAGAGCCTCTGTGGCCTGTGAATGGAGCAACTCCCTGGTGTGGCTGCGTGGGAGCAGAGCCACTTGCTCAGTGTCTGTGTCTCCATGAGCATTTAATGTGCTCCTTCCTCCCACCTGAGCTGTGTGATCCTTCTCAGGGCTCAGCTGGCTGGTGGCCTTGGCTTTAGGGGGTTATCTCAGAGTCTTTTAGAGCCCTCTGCAGTGTCATCTGCCCATCCAGCTGTCCAAAAAATGGTCCTAATGACCCTCTGTCCCTTTCTGTTTCTGCCAGCTGTTTCAAGCACCTGGCTTTGTGCATACTCTTTATGTGGGACCATGTGTCCTTGGCTTTTATCTGGCTGAGGATCCTAGAGTATAGGGTCCCCCCCCCCCCACACACACACACAAGGCTGAGAACAAAGTCCAATTGTTTGGAGATCCAGGGATGACCTCACTATTTTTCTGGCCTTCTTGTCCCCACCTGATGCCATCTGACATGACAGGATACTACAAGATGACCTTGTTCCCTTCTTCCTTTTGCAGCACGCAACTCAGTGTCACATTTGGGTTTCTTTATTTTGACCTTCCTGGTCCCTTGAAAGTAGAGTAGCTGGAAGGAGAACACTTGGCTGAAGCCCCCCATCCTACTCCCACAATTCCCTAGGAAGAAGGAAGTCTTCCTTAGTGTCTGGGGTCCTCTGAGCTTTGTCCTCAGCATAGCTTTTTTTTGTTCACAGTTCTAAGGAGAACTTTTGGTCAGTGCTGGGGAAGAGCCCTGTCTTCATGCCTGGCTTCTGTGCGAACCTCTGAGTGGAGCCTTACTAGAGGAGGCACAGGAGCTGGATGCATACCACGACCAGTCCCCCAGATAGATGGGCTGCTCCTGGATCAGGGGATAAAACTGTATAGTGGAGATGCAGGGAGCAAAGGATGACGAGGAGGTTGGCCTTAGCCTTCTTGAGGCCTGACTTGAGACCTAAGTTCATCATGCCTTGTGACCTTTGACCGTCCTTAGACGAAAGGGGCAGTTTTGGTGTGGAGTCTGGTGTGCTGAGCCTCCCTTCCTTCCAGCTTGAGATAATTTTCCCAAGAAGATAGTGCTGAGGTTGCTATTGCTGTTTGAAGATATCCATGTCTTCCAAACTTGAGTATCCCTGGGTGCCCTTCCTTGGCAGGGACTGTTCTTGTGTGCTTGTTAGGAGTCTATCATCTGTGTGCTTGGAAGGAATAGGGAGGTAATGTGGCCATTTCCTCTAGAAACATGGAGAAATGAGCTGTGTAAGTTCACTGTAGGAAGCAGCTTTCCCGAGCCTCAAATAGCAGCTCTCCACCACGGTGTGTTCCTACTCCTCAGCATACAGCAAGGTGCCAACTTCTACCCATGCTCTTTCTATAGATTGGGAAGTGGAGGAAGAAGGGTAAGGGCTCTACCCCCTGTGCCCCAACTGGTATTTGAACTCAGGGTATCTACTCCAGGGCTTTGCATTTTAAGGTCAAAGCAGACCTAGAACATTGGTCATATTGTAGGTATCTGGCATTAAGGGTCTTGACAATTTTGAGTTTCTGTCCCTGGAAAGGGCTTTCAGAGGATCCAAAAATGGCCTTTATGTTTTTGAAGGATTTGCACTGGAATACAGGGCATGAGCCAGCTTTTAGCCATTGAGGTATAGGATGAGCTTTCCCAGTAATAGAAGGCTACAGTGAGTGTGTCAATGTAGAATAACTTGTGCTTCTTTGTAGTTTTCTGAGATACATTGAATCCTTTATTTATTTTTTATATATCTCTCACAATGACAGACACATCTCTTATTGTCCTTGAATCTGGGTTTTTTGTTTTTCAAGACAGTTTTCTCCCCATAGCCCTTTCTGTCCTGGAACTCAAACGCGGCTGCTCTAAACTCAGAGACTGGCCTGCCTCTGTCTCCTGAGCACTGGGATTAAAGGCGTGTGCCACCATGCCTGCCTGGAATCTGAGTTTTTCAACTGGACTTTGTATATTTTTATATGGACCTTGTCTGATAGACACTTGTCAGCATACAAAGCCAGTAGCCACCTGTGTTGAGAGAGTGCCAGTACTCCAGCAGGAACAGGAACACCAGAGAGCACTTTCTCTCTAGGCTGAGTTGTGGCCTTGCAAACAGGGGACACTCAGTCACACCAAGGTCAGATGCTAACGAGACTTAGACTTGCTAACCCATTGCCTCCTGTTGCTTTCTGTAGACCTATTCCGGCCTGTTCTGTGTGGTCATCAACCCTTATAAGAACCTGCCCATCTACTCAGAGGAGATTGTGGACATGTACAAGGGCAAGAAGAGGCACGAGATGCCACCCCACATCTACGCCATCACAGATACTGCCTATAGGAGCATGATGCAGGGTGAGTGTTTTGGGGGCACTAAGGCCCTCACCTGGCCTTTCTTGGGGCTCCCTCCACTTAGAGCCGGTCCATACTTACTGTCCCATTTCTCTGGTGGCTGTATATGGGGCAGTGCATCATGGAGGCTGATATATAATCATATAAGAGCCAGGACCAATGGCTATGTAAAGGATATGTTTATATGTTGATAGACTGTTCTAGAAACTTCCAAGACCACTTCCTGGTTTTTTTTTTTTTTTTTATAGCATACTCATCCTTCTCACAGTTGCCTGCACCAGCTTTTGTATCAGTTCCTCCCTCGTATTCTCCCTCTTTTCCCCTTGGTTGTTCTTCACACACAGTTGGAGTGCATCCCTTTACAAAGAACAGATGTGAAGTCTCAACTTGGTGGCTGACTCTTGCACTTGCCTGTGTTCTCTGTTGTGTCACAGGGCTTTGGGAGGATGCTTACTTAATTCCTTCTCCTCTTGGCCACACCCCTTGGCTACTTCCTGGCTAAACTGACTGACAGGTCACCCATTACCTCTATGTTTCTGAGTTCCTACCTTTTCCCCGTCTCCCTGGTGTGGGGCATTCTCCCACTCCCTGCCTTTCCTTCAGGTGCCCCTCTGTTCATTTAGGCTCCTTCCTCCCCTATCTACTCAGCTGTCTCCATGGTCCTCTTGCTCCTGCCTGTGGGTGCTCCTTTTAGACGCATTCTCAGCCCTGGGCTTTTCATTCAACCACTAGAGTGGTTTCTGCTGTCAGTGCCTTGCTATGTGCTGCTACTGTCCCTGATCACTATGAAGCAGTCTGTCTGTCCTCACATGCTGGTACTAGAAGCCAAGAACCTAGGCTTGTCACACACTTTCCTATCCTCATCACCTTTCCCAACTCAGTTGACACTTTGGGTTTTGTTCTTTGGGTTCTGAGACAGTCCTTCACTATGTATCCCAGGTTGGTCTTGAACTCAGAATCCTCTTGTCTTGAGCTTCTCCATGCTTGATTTCAGCCTACTTTGTAGGTGTTCTTTCTGTTACTGCTTCTGGTTCTGTTTTCTTCTTACTGTCTCAGCTCTGACCTTAGGTTCAGCTTTGCAACTCTTTGTACTGTTGGCCTCTTAAACTCTGTTCTGTCAGAGCCTCCGCCTGCCAGCTGACCACTTTTCAAGACTGTAGTTAGAGTTAGACACCTGGAGAACCTTCATACCCTCCCTACCCCCTGCTACCCTCTGCCGACTCTGGGAGCTCCATGTGTTTCTCTGGCAGGTCTTTCTGCTTCAGAGCAGACTTGCTTTACCTGCACACAGTGGCGAGGCACTGCTGCTCTCTGGAGCCCTCTGTCCCCTAGGGAGAAGACTCACACCAGCTTTGCATCAGACCCTGGCAATGCTTTGTTGGACTCTGGTATTTTAAACTTTTATTTTCTCTCTTCAGATCAAGCCCATGCTACCGTTATATTCTTAGGTCATTGCCAAGTCCCTGGCCTATGCAATCTGGACTCAGGCCTGACTCCCAAACAGAATGGCTGGTTTGTTTTGGAAGTGATCTCTTTTGCATTCTTTGTTCTTTAAGCACAACAGTCCATCTGGGCAGCGGTGGTAATGCCTGCGCCTAATATTAACTTTGTTCAGGTTTAGTGGTTTAAAATGGCAGTGTGCACCCCTCACTCTGCCCACAGTTCTGTGTACAAGGTACTTCTCAGTCAGGTTATTAATTAGGCAGGATGTGCAAGTTTGGCCTAGCCTTTGGCTTACGTTCACATCTATCAGGATTCCAACCCTTTGGTTTTAAAGCGGATGCCTGTTTGAAAGTGCTAATGAGAGCAGTCTGGTGGGAGAACATTTTGTGAGATTCCATAGGAGTCTGAGTCTCTGTTTCTGGGTTATGAGTCACTTTCCCTTGGCTCCCCAGCAGCACACTCTGAGCACACTGGGGTCTTCCTGAGTAGGACGTGTTCTCTTTCTTTACCAGGGTTTCAGCTGTCCCCTTCTAGGTGAGCATGGGAGAGTGATGGAGAGGAGCTCATTGGAGCCAGCAGCTTGTCATTGGAGCTGGGCTCTCAGACTCTCATCACATAACCTGTGGGCTCTTTCCCAAGAGAGTTAACCAAATTTCATTTATTCAAAAGGGGAAAGTTTGGGGAAGGATTTCTGAAGGTCACATAGATTGGAAATGGTTAAGAGCAAGTCTTGTCCATAGCAGAGCAGCCTCATCAGGGAAGGATCCTGCCTGGACCACGAGAACAAGACAAGGGGGAGGGAACAGTTGTCAATATGGAGACCTATAAGCCCAGTGCTTCTCCATGCCTGTGATGTTGCTGGGGTCACATGTTCTATCACCCTCAGCCTGAGAAGCCCCCACTTTGCTTCCCATTTTGCTTTCGACTTGCTAGAACTCTTCAGCCCCCAAGTGGACCTACTAAGCACATTCTAAGCTTTTGAAAAGTTCCTTGTTGTACACAGTGAGCCCACAAAGCCTTTTGCAGTAGGTGTCTTCTTGTTCTTGGGGCATGAAAGAAGTTAGTCACACAAGCCTGCCTGTGACACCATTGGTCACTAGTAGAGAGTGTTTCTAAAAGGGACCCTGGATTCATACCCTAAGCCAGGTATTAAAGGTGGTCCCTTGGTCTTCAGGCTGTTGGAGCCTGTTACTGTGTGTTTTGGGGTGAAGTCTTAGAGCTTGCTGCCCACCCTGTGGGGGAGGGGCAGGTTTGCTTTGTTTCCCCCCCCCCTTCCCCATCTTAACAGGTATAGCCAGATGGTTCCTCTTCTGTCTCCCCTCCCCCAAGAACTAGGCAAAAATTTCCTTCCTGAGTTGGCTTATGACAAACTAGCATTTATTCTGCCAAATAGGGTAGTTGGTGGCTTTGTCTGGGGACTTTTATGAGACAAGCTTTTTGATACTCCCAGGGCCCTCTCTTGTCTTCAAACCTTTGGTGCTAGGGTTTGCTTCTATAGTCTTTGTCACTGCCTGTGGCTCTTTCAGTTTCATCCTGGTTTGGATTTGTGATTGTAAACTACTTTACCTGTTTGTCAGATTATACCAGGCTTTCTCAAGTATGGCATTGGGGACACTGTAGGATGCATAGTAGTATTTTGGCCTCTTTTCTTCATTCTCTCTAGTTGGGACAGAGATATCCCCAGCCACTTCCATTAGATGTTGTCCCATGGACAAAATTGTCCCCAGGTGAAAAAAATCCCTGGACTAAGCTTTACAGATAGATTTTACTGTGACTGTTAATTCCGGTTAATCAGTGGTTGTCTGGACCCTGTACTGTTAAGGCTTTGAAACCCAATCTCAAAGAATTCTGGGATAGATTACTATTGTTTGTTATGGGCACAGGATAGGGCATTGGAGTGTATGGAGTCCGGCTTAGGCCACACAAACAGGTGATAGAAAATGCCAGGACACAAAAAGGGTTATCTTACCCAGTTCTTGGAGGCCCTGGCAGTCCAGATAGATAGAAAAGACATAGATGCATAACAAAGCAAGCTGCTGCTGCTGCTGCTGCTAGCCAGTGCCAATGCAGTGTCAACAGGTGTCAGGTGTCTTGGAGTTCAAGGAAGTTGTGGCGGCAGAGGCTGGTGTGGCAAACAAAGAGATGCACTGTGGAGGTAGAGACCATGGGAACCTTGGCCTGTCTATGTTAATAAGTGGTTATGGTGCAGCCCAGACGTGCCTGCACAGTTTTGTTTGTTGTTTTTACTCTCCAGTCTTGGGTTTAATTAAAGTTGTGCTTGCATGATGGTCTTACCACTCTAACTCTGGCTCTCCACTTGTTTTATTTTTGCTGTCTTGGTTATTAAGAAGCATTTCAGCCTTAGGAACCAGGTGAGAATGCTAACTTGTGTTGCTGCTCCCAGCTTGTAGGGTGCAGGTGCATCCCAGGGCAGGAACAGGGGCTGCCTGTGGAAGTCAGGCAGCGGACCCCTGGGGCTGGGGGAGGGATGCTTTTGGCCTTCTGGGGCCCTTGTTGGTAAGAGAGAGTGTTCATCTGGTCAGTGAGATCAGTTTGAGCTCAGTTGTCTAAATGCAGGTAGAAAAGAATCTATGTTATTAGCTCCCAGCCAGGTCTGGTTCACTCTCAGGGAGGCAGCAGAGTTGGCTTGCATAGCAGGCCTGCCCCTTGCACTGTGCTATGTTCCTCTCCATCCCTTCTTGGCTTCTCTATGGAAGCTGCCCTGCAAGTGGTTGGTTACTGAGCAGTTGCTCCAGTGCCCAGTGATGAACATGTTCCTTTTGGTGGTTGACTGACCTTGCTGGGTAAACAGTGAGAGTGAGGTTTGTGTGCCACCTTCCCACCCAAGCATGGTCTCCCTGCCTCACAGGTGAAGGGATGGGCTCAGGTTCATTAGTTGATGTGTCATCCATGGGAACTGACAGGGTTGGGGGTGGGGGGTGGGTCTCTTAAGTCTTTGAACAGGAGATCATGGCTATTGTTGGCCCTCTTCTTTTCTGGCTAGTCCTTGAAGGAATTCTTCCCAAGTTAGGGTGGGAGGTGCAGCTGGTTCCAGGGTCTCTCCAGGAAAAGCCCTCAGCTTATTAGACTTGGAGAGTATTTTAGGTCTTGAGTGGCAGCTTTGGAGCTGGAGCAGTGGGAAGCCACAGATGTGATGGCTCCACTTAAGCAGGAATGTGCAGGCCTGGAGGCCTGATCCTGACCAGCCTTCTCACACAAAGGCCTCACTGTCTGATAGGGAGGTGTGGATCCAGCTCTGTGCCCCACGGTGTGCTTTAGGAGGCAGTACGGTTTCCCTGAGGAGGGCCGTGCCCTGTGTCTATGTGAAGTGGTCCTTGCTTAGAGCTAGCTTCATGCCTCCTATGTGCTGTGTATTGTAGACTGTTTACCCATGCAGACACAGGTCCTGCCCAGAGGATGCTGACTGGTACCCAGAAGTACCAGATATCAGCTCCTTGAGATCAGTGAGCATCTCACATAGAGGTGATGTGTCCTGGAACTTTGAGGGCTGCTGGGATAGGCACGGGGTTAGAAAACCAATTAGCACTTTGTAGGCTACAGCCAAGGGTCTTCTGGGACCCTCAGCTGTAGCTGTAGTTTGGACCAGATAGAGTAGGACTTTGCTTTTTTTTTTTTTTTTTTTTTTTTTGCTGATTGGCCAGCCTGGCTATGTATGGCACAACAATATACCATGATAGAGTCTTTGTTTTTCTCTGCCTCTCAACTTTGATGCAACTAAGGTGGCTAGGCTAGAGAGTTTCAGGAGTAGGGCAGTGTTGGCCTGTGCAGCTGGTACCTAGAGAAGGGCAGTAGGAGACTGAATACACAGCCTCTGTGGGGCCTTCCCAGTGCCCAGTCCTGACACCCCCTCCAGCCTGTTCACTACTGTCAAATGAGCAGGTACTTTTTCCAGGGGCTTCTTAGTCTCAGAGCCACAGGCATAGACTGTTCACTGTGTCTCCAGAAGGCCTTCAGCCTTGCAGCAGTAATAGCCTCTGTGGATCTTGTAGGAGAATGTCATTTTGTTCCAGATGTGTGTCCCTATTGCTGGTGGGCCAATAGAGACACTGAGGCACACAAGCCCCCCACCTACTTCTACCACAGTTCTGGAGCTAGGAGGCTGCTTCATGCTGCTCCCTTGATGGCAGGTGTGCTTCTGGAGTGAAGCTACCTTGTTATAATCTCATCAGTTTCATTATTTTCCATTCAGGTTCTTCTTTCTAAAGAGAAGTGTGTGTTATGTAGGTTCTTTGGTTGGTTGAACCTGGTATTGAACCTGGTATGTGACCTGGGAATCAAGTGATCAGCTGAGCTGAATCCCTAGCTGCCTTCCATCCAACTTAACAATGGTGTGTTTCCCCCCTTCCCCTATGACCCTTCTCCCTGTGCTTTGATCTGGGCCAGCAAAGCTGCTGTGATAGTAGTTGGAGACGTGACCGCATAATTTTGTTAGTCCATCCATCCTCACCCCCTCAAAAAAGGTAAAGTTCACCTGTAGGGGCTGGTCCACTGGTCCAGTGGTTAAGAGCAATGGCTGCTCCTCCAGGGGACCAGAGTTGAGTCCCCAGCATCTACATGGTGGTTCCCAGATGTCAGTAACTCAGTTTTAGGGGATTTAATGGCCTCTTTGGTCTTAGGACAACAGGCACATAGACATACGTACAGGCAAATAACCCACCTTAAAAAAAAAATCCACCTGTAAAATCCAGTGGGCAGACCACATTTGCTTGCTGTCAGCATTGCTGTACCAGCGTGTGTCCTGCTCTCCCAAGCCCTGGCAGAGACTGCAGTGGGGCCGTGGCCCAATAGACAGTGCTGTGTTCAGAGAAGACAGACTCTCTCCTTCCCCGTTGGCTTTCTAGAGTGAAGCTATCAGATGAGAACAAAAATAATTCTCTGAAGCCAGAGAGAGATGAACAAGTGGGCGGCCTGCACACGTAAAGTTCCTGTAGTCTTGACCCCCAGGGTATCAGCTCAGGATTGACTTCCAAGGACCTAAGATGTTTTTTTTAGCATCCAGGCAGTATATCTTAGGGGAGTCACCCCTGTTCATAATCTTGTCTGTCCGCCTTCAGCTGGTCCAGAAATACAGTGGTGCCAAGGCCCAAGCTGAAAGAGGGTGTGCAGCTGTGCTCCTGTGGCATGCCTCCAGCATACCTCTTACCAGATTGGCAAGGCTACCAGAGGGCCAGGCATCTTGAAGAGCGCCACACGCTGCCACTCTTCTTGCTGGTGTCCTGGCTTGTCCTGGGGTGGTTGAGTGCTTGTGTGCTTTGTGCATCAGTTCTCCCTGAGCCTTGCCTGACTGTCCACCTGGCTCCTGTCTGTCCTGTTCTCCTTTTGCTCCTTCCTCAAGAGTACAGCTCTGCAAAACCATCACCCATGGCTCCTCACCCCTTTTCCAGGATCCAGCAAGGCCCCTGTTTCCACCGAGCAAGGCAGAGCTGGCCAGGGTGCTTCCTGATGGCATTTGCCATGGGCATTGGGCTCTCAGGTGGTTTTGGATTTCCAACCTGAGAAACCTGTTGGAGCCACCTGTGCCAGGTGAGCTGCCAGTCTGGAAGATTTCTTCTCAGCCTTGCTGGCAGAGGAGTGGAAATAGTTTGTGCACCCGAGTTTTGATGGTGTGTCTGGCCAAGAGAAGGCTTGTTTGGGGTCTCATTTACTCTTAGCACAGTGAAGGTCAAGTCATCCTGGGCCTGACAGGGAGGGCTGCCTAACTCCTGCCCTTTGCACCTGGGGCCCAGGCTTCTTGGATCAGGTCTTCCTGAGGAGCACAGATCACGGGGCCAAATCCATTTGTCCCTAGCAGGGATTGCTGCTGAGTGAGCAACTACCGGTATGGCCTGGACTGTGTTGTGTGATTAAGGACCCCTGGCAAGGGGCTTCCTTCTTAAAGGGCTGCCTGCTGGAGACTGCTGGAAGAATTCTGTTCAGCCTGTCTGCAATTTCTGCTAATACATAGGAAGTGGTTTTTGCACCCTTTATTCTCACCTTTCTGTCTGCTTCCCAAGGGCGTGTCACCTAGGCTGTGATTGAGGTGGCTGGGCAGAAGGCATCAGAGCTGTTCAAAGGCTCGCTCTCATCATGCATGGCTCTAGCCTCTGTAAGTGCTTTTACTGGGAAAAGGGCCTGCTTGAGTCAAATTGTCAGGTTCCCCAGGATCGGAGGCCTTATCTCCAGGCCACACTAAAGTGTTCCCATTTTTTATATGCATTTCATATGCTTTGCATAGTCCTTTGCGCTTTGACTTCCTGACACACAGGTGGTAATCCAGAGACATGACTCCAGAGTTTCAGTGTCTGCCCAGGGTGACCCAGTGCAAAAGTCACCTAGCCTACACAGTCTGCACATAGCCACCTTCATGTCTGTTGTGTAATTTCTCCAGAGCACATTTGGAGGGGGGCTGCTTGTCATGGTCCTGACTCAGAAGCATGTTGCCTAGTCTGTTGCCATCCATTGTTGGCCTCCCTTGACCATACCTGCTTCTTAGCCCCAGAGAACCCAGTGGACTTGGAGATGGGGCTTCCTCAGACAGGGCACTCACCCAGCTATGGCCTTACGACAGTTCCTCCTGAGAGGTACACTCTGAGCCTGGCCATGAGTCACTTCTAGCAGCGGCCTGCACCCTTCCTCCTGTACTTCCTGTCTGGCTGATGTCACCACTGTGCTAGTAGTCTCAAGGCTCACGGCCTTTTATGGACAAGAATCAGCAGTCATAGCTCCTCTCACAGAGGAAGTGAGCCATAGCATGTTCTCCCCAACCCCCCATATGTGTAGGAATCTAAATGCCTGGGACAAAACACCTCCAGCCAGGCCTCAGGCATTTTCCTGAGTTAGCTAGAAACCTGTCTGCTCAGGGTGGCAACATCAACTCTGTGACCTCATTCCATGGATTCAGCTTCTGAGTTTAAAGTCAAGTCAGGGGTGGGAAGAGCCTGATTCCTGAGTGTTTCACTCACCAGAGCCTTTCTTGTGTGTGGTTCTGGAAGGCTCTTTTGGGAGCTTGGAGATGTATTATGGGGGTGGTCAAGGATAGCATCCTGATGAGACTCTACCTTTCATCTCTCTCTGCAGGTCTTCAGGCAGACCCTGTTCATTCTCAGAGGTCTCCAGGGCCACAGCTAATAATGGCTTCCTTTCTAGCTGCTGTGGGTGTATGACGGGGGTGGTCAGACTGCTCTCTGCTCAGGGCTTTGTGAATATTCTTACCGAGGAAAGGCTGCAGTTGAGAGAGTTCTGAGGCTCATAGTTCTTGCTGCCTCTTAGCCCACAGCCTCTGAGGTGGGGTCCTGGGTGGTTCAGAGCCTGTGTTTCTATGGTTATGCTGGTGGCTGTTAACTACCAGGTCCCAGGGTAGAAGACAGACAAAAGGGCATTTCAGATAAACTCTGACCATTTAGCTGGTCTCTGAGATAGATGACAGTGTGGGTGAGACAGGGCTGCTGGCATAAGTGTCAGGGAGAGGCCCTGCCACTGGGATGACAGGCAGCAGATGAACAAGCTCAGGCCAAGAGCCCACCACCTGCTGGGAACTGATGCTCTGAGCTCAGGAGCAGGTTTCTAGCAAACCGCTGTGAGAGAAGCTGGACCAGGCAGGCAGTCACACTGCCAGCTAGCTTCCTCCTGCCTTACCTGACCAGGAGGCCAGGAGGTACACTGAAAACTTCCAGAGAGGGTTGTATGTGTGAGTCACTCTAGGCAGGTGGCTCTATAGTGCTGAATGTTGGGGGCCTCACCTGAAGGGAGGAGGGGTCTCTTGGCAGCTCTTCTTAGTGAAAGCACTGGCTCAGCAGAGTCTGGCACAGCAGGTTAGGATTCCTTTAAACTTGTGTTTGGGCTATTCGTGGCAGAAACAGCCTCTGGAAGTTGAGAGGAAAGGACAAGGAGGAAGAGCTCAGGGTGGTGGGTAGCTTGAGTTTCATGTTATCTGTCTCCCGGGGTTAAGCTTTTGGAATGTGTGCAGGCCTCTGTGTATGTGTAAGTGCATATCTCACACATCTGAACGTGTGCTCCATGCACTCATATGTTCCTGCTTACACGTGCATACATTCTTGTGCACCAAGGCACACACCTGTATGTATGCAAGTATGCTGTGTGTATACAGGACCGAGCACAGCTGTCCAATGTTTGTTTCTATGAATGTATCTATGTGTGTACGCCTGTGTGTTGGCCACCCGGCTTCCTGTTCAGTAGCAAAGTCTCTGACTCCTCCTTGCACGGTTAAAGGAATTCCAGTCATCCAGGGACTGGGCCTGGACAGCCTTGGGAAACAGTTCCTTTTGCAGGAGAATGTTTCCTTTTATGGTAGCACCAGGCCCTTTCTGCTCATGCTTCGCCAGCACACGCAGGTACATTCTTGCCTGCTCTGGAGCGGTGACTAAACATGCCCGCTTGCAGCCACAGCTGGGGCCGACCACAAGGAGCTGCTAGGGGAGGGCAGAGCCTGGGATGACAGAAATGCTTGCTCCAGCCTCATGGGCCACACTGCTATTGGGGAGGGAGGGGTGAAAATAGCTAGCTCTCTTGCAGCCCGGTCACTTCCTGCTTTTTTCTGTATCCCTGCCTGCCTTGTGGAGGAAGGCTCTACTCTGTTCTGCCGTAGTCCTTGTTGGGTTGAAGAACATATGTTTTTGGAAACACAGGGCAAGGTCGGGGGAAGGTTGATCTCCCCCTTCTTGCTTTCTCCATGAGTGGTTCTCACGGAGGTGGGATAGTTTGTGTGAGTGTGAATCACGGTGTTCCTCCATACTTACACTCCAAGGCAATTTCTTTTTTCTCATCTTTTGGTTTGCCTCAACTATATAGTTCACCCTGGCCTTCAAATCCACAGGGGTTCTGCTTTGGCCCCCAAGTGCCTGGCTTGGTGGACATTTCTTGAGATTAGGATGAAGGCTGCAGCTGAGGACATGGACAGCTGTTGCCCCTTTAGGGTGTTAGACTTCTTTTCCCGGCTTCCTATCTTGGAGTCCAGCCTTCTTCCTGCCCAGCCAGTTGACAGAGTGGGTATGGCAGTGTATACTCAGCCCTATATGCTCAGCTAGAAAGCTTACCTACAGGAGGGCAGGTCATCTGCCTGGTCAGTCTGGTGTTGGATGGCTAATTCTATGTCCTGAGGCCACACACACAGAAAGCCATGAGTCATTCTCCCAGCACCTTGTCACATGGAGCCCTGAGCTAGAGCGAGAGCCAGGAGTGCCCATCATGAATGGCTAGCATCTACTGTTGGGCAGTGCTGGTTCTTCGAGCAGCCAACAGTTCCCCCTGATTGGTTCTCCTGTTTACCCCTCTGCCACTGCTGATAGTGGCCCTTCTGGAGCTTAGCACCAGGTCTGTTTTATGTGTTGTATTTATCAAAATAATCACAAAGGGGAGTGAGTTTCCAGTATACCTTGTGCTATGGAGATCCATAGTCAAGTACCATATTGTAGTTCAGATGTTACCAAACAGCATGACCGCTTTGCCTCTATAGGGTTTAAAGTGGGACACTCAGCACCCACCTGAGTTGGCAGATTGTCCTGGAATGTGACAACCCAGCTTAACTTTCAGAGCACTGGGCACTGTCCCTTAGCTTTCAGTGTACAGTTGTCCCCACATGCAAAGAGGGACATTCACATCCATCCCTCCTTGTTGAGTGGTTCATGAAGCTAGGGTGGCTAGTGGATGATCCTGCCACTGGTGTCACAGACACTGGCAGAGGCTGTCATTCATCACTGGCTCCCTCATTCCCTCATTGCACGCCTTTCATGGGCCAAGCACCATGCAGGCAAGTTCATAAGAGTCCTCTACATACGTGTTGCCCCACAACATTGAGGGGTACATGGGGCTCAGAGAAGGCTATTCATTGTCTCTGTGAGGTAGTATCCTGTACTGGACTGTCCCATTGCAAACTAGGCCTTGTCATGCTGCCTGCTCTGATTTCTGACTCCTTGAACAGTAGTCCTTGCTTAACTATGGACAGTGTTGGGAGCTTGGCTGGCTTGGGCATTTTCTTCTGATATTCATGGGGTTAGTGGGCAGTGTGTGTACAGCCTGGGTGTGGGGCAGGCAGCTTTCTGGGACTTGGACACTAGAGATTCTCCTCCTGAGGGAGACCTGGAAGGGTCCCTTCAGAGCAGCATTTAAGTCTCTGTTCCTTGTCTTGGCAAGTCTTCATGGAGGTGGGAAGGGGCAGGGTTCTTCTTTCCACCAAAGGTAAACTGATGTTCTCTTTGTTGTAGACCGGGAAGACCAGTCCATTCTGTGCACGTAAGTTTCCCCTCCCTTCATCCCTCCTTCTCTCTCTCTCTCTCTCTCTCTCTCTCTCTCTCTCTCTCTCTCTCTCTCTCTGTGTGTGTGTGTGTGTGTGTGTGTGTGTGAGAGAGAGAGAGAGAGAGAGAGAGAGAGGTGGTTTATCACTCTGATATTTGTGGTGTTGGGGATTGAACTCCTCCCTGCTCTTATTCTTGGGGAAAGACTACTTTTATCCTGATGAAAGGGGGTTGATAGGCTCATTCTCAGTTCAGGTCCCTGCTTTTACTCTGAGACAGGACTCAGGCTAAGAGTCTTCTGCCCAGTGGTCCCAGTAAGCTACAGCTAAAGCTTTTTTCAGCCCTTTTCCAAGGAGTGGTTCTCGTGGGTGGGTGGGTGACAGCAAAGAACCACCACAAGCTCCAGCAAGAGCTACCAATTGGCTTTTCCAGAACTCCCAGCATGGCACATACTGGCCACTGTTCATCTTAATAAGGAAAACCACCTTTGGCTCCCAGGTCAACAGCTGCCTCCCCTTGATGTCTTAAAACATTTGGCTGTGAAGGCTGTTAAGTGACCAGGGTAGGCAGTGATTATGAATTGACTTTCTGGTCTCTAGTGGACCATGAGAAGCAGACTGAGAGAAGATTCCAGAGCTTCCCTCATGGGTACCCACAGAAGGGCAGAATGGTAGACAGGAGGACAAGAGGGGTGGAGGCCGAGGACATAGCCACATCTTACTGAGGACTTCTTCAACTCTCTTGGCAGGGGTGAGTCTGGAGCAGGCAAGACAGAGAATACCAAGAAAGTCATCCAGTACCTGGCACATGTGGCATCCTCACACAAGAGCAAGAAGGACCAGGTGAGTGCCTGGTGCACTGCTGGGCCTTGGCAGGGGTTGGTGAAGGAGGGCTTTTAATGAAGGCCTCAACTTTAAGTGCTTTTGGGAATGGAGCAGAGGCTCACCTTACCTCCCTTGGCAGCAGCTTTGTGATCTCAGGAGTGGTTGGGTGGTAGTAGGTCCATTCCATTCTTGGTTTTCAAACTCTCCAAGTAGGTAAGAAAACTGGACCCACCCCAGGGTTTACTTAGCAGAATGCTTGGTGTAGCAGCTATTTGCCTCATGCACTCCACCTCTGAGGCTGGAAGAGACAGTCTGAGACAAAGTTCTCAAAGTTAACGGAGGCCAGAAGGACTTGCTTGGGTTGACCTGCCTTCAGATCCCGGTTCTTTGTTCTGTTGTGGGGATAAATGCCTCTGGGTGGACAGTCTTCCCTTACCGGGAAAGGACAGTTGGAAAGTCATCTTACTTCCTTTTTTCCCTCCTCCTTTGGTGGATTTTGGTGGAACTCAGCAGTGTCCTGGCTAGGTGAGATGCACGTTTTACTGCACGTTCTGCACTGGGAATGCGTGTTCTGCCATCGTGTGTCTTTGGATTCTGTACATCCTTCTGAGCAGCTTCTCACTCACCGTCACTCTCTGCAGCTAGAACTTTTCTTAGAGGCTCGGCTCACTGGTTGTCTTGGGAGGAGGGCTGGTTGTGATGCACACAGGTCTCTGGTGCACTCTGAAGCAACAGTTCCTGACTGAGGCCGGCCTCATCACCTGGCTTTTCTTGGAACATCAGACCTGCCTGAATTCCAGCTGTGCCCTGTGTAGTGTGCCCTGTGCAGGCACAGTGGGGCATGCACCTGCCTGCCCAGGGTCTCACATGCCCATTCTATGGTCCACATCAGTTAGAGATGGCTCCCCCCTCATCTCCTGGAACAAGCTGGGAGAGATACCGGGAGGCCCCAGATTGGAGTTTCCTGGTGAAAGGAGTGGTTAGTGTTGAGCATGGCTGAGGAGCCCCTCCTCACCCCCCCATACACTTAAAGAAATCTAAGTACCAGTGATGCATCCCCAAGGCCATCAGGGGTGCTCTGTTGCCCTCCGTGGCTTCACCTTTCTGGTGTCCTATGCGCAGTGTTCACCAGTAAGTTGGGGTATGTCTCTGCATGCATAGTTGGGGTGCACCTACACAGCATCCTTGTACCGTCTTCTGGAACCAGACCAGAAACAACTCTCCACTTGCCAAACTTTCTGAAACTTTTTCCACAGGGTGTCAGGAATTATATTTAGAAACTAATCAAGTGTCCTCCCCCCTCCCCCATTTTGCATTCTTTATAAGAGGCCTATTTTAAAAACAGAGCGGGGAGGTTAGGAGGTCTCTGGCTGTGGTTTTTCTGTCTCTGAATTTGGAGTTAAGTCTATTTCCCAGCTATTTATTGAATGCTTGGTATGTGACTGATTCTTAGGAGGGTGACACTGGGTTCTCTTCCTTGGAGGACAGGCAACAGGACCCCAGTTAGACACCAGTAAAAGGGCCCCGCGTGCCTCATGCCTGGGAAGAAAGGCCTCAGGCCTACAGATAATTGGGGGAGGGGTGGTTAGGGAAATGGTGGGGGGAAAGCTATGAATACATAATATGTGGTGGGCACCCTGTGCCTGGCTCCACCTCCAGCTGGAGTGATAGACTGGCTGCCTCTGGTGTCCAGTCACAGCTAAGGCCATTGACCAGTGTAGTTGTTTACTGTCCCTGAAGCTGTGTTGTGGTTTTCCACACTTGACCAGCTAAATTCTCAGTGTGAGAGGTCTGTCATGACATCTCTGGGAGAGAACTCTTACCTGTAATGACTGACGCCCCCCCCCCCCCCTCAACAAAACAAAACATGCCAAGCAAGACACATCACACGGGACATGCAGCCTTGGCTAGGTCTGTGCGTTCTCAGAATTGAGCTTACTTAAGAGAAGGGCAAGGTGGGCTTCTGTAGTCTGAGGAGCGACCCTGTCCCTCTGTCCCTCTCTCTCTCTCTCTTTTTTTTTTAAAACTAGTTGGAGCCCTGTGGCTGAAATACCATCCAGAAACTGCACTAGTAATTCCAAACTTAGGATCATACACCGGCATATCATTTCATATTGTGCACATTTCATTCACAGTCTCTTCTGTACCCACTTAGATGTTCATAAAGCATGCTCTGTTGGTCAGCGGTCACCACCAGCCACAGGGGCTGGGCTCTGTAACTATTCCCACTGGGCCCAGCAAGCCTGCTTTCCAACAGCAGCTGCGTGTGAGTCCAGACAGAAGCCTGAGCTCTGCCTCTAAGTCAGGCAGGCAGAGACTCTATCTGAGGGAACAGGAGTGGCTTAGCCATCCTGACACTCTGGCATCTGCTTTGTTAGGGTGGGGAGCAGCGCCTGTCCAAGTTGGGCTGTGTGGGTTGCCTGTGGGCCGACTAGCAGGCCCACCCAGGGCTTTGGGAGGGAGCCTGGTGCCTTCCGGGAAGGTGACAATGTGGAATTGTCTCTGAGGGTATGACCAACCTTGCCCTTTGACCTGGCCTTGTTGACCCTCTTCTCAGGCTTAAGACAGAGTGACTCCTCCACTCACCTGACTGGGCTGTGGAACCTTCCACAGAAGGGAGGAGCCTTGGCTGAGGTGATGGAAGAGGCTTAGCTTGGTTCACTTCTGGGCGCTGGTAGACTCCAGCACCTTGCTGCTGCATGAAGTGTCTGTGGTAGGTGTACTGGAAGGCTGGTGCCCTGCAGGCAGGTTATGTCTGTGGCACTTGTGCTGGAAGGCAGGTGTGGTATCATCAACTCTCCTGGGAGATCGGCTGCACTGCCGCCTGTTGTCTTTCATTACTCTCAGGTGGCTGCTGTTTCCGTAAAGCCCTGGCCACTCTCCAGCTCTTCTGATAAATATCAACCTGGCCTGGTGGGAGTGATGCTCTTTCCCCTCCAAGGATCTAACTGTTCTGAGGAATAGGGCCCAGTGTCTTCAGCCAGTCTTGGCTGTTGCTGGCTGGCTGAGGAGGTTGATGGATGCTTGTAGAGTTGATCTGACCTGGCAGGGAACATTCCCCCATGTAGGACAGTAGCAGCACAGGGACTATTGAACGGCTGACAATGGTTGAGGTGAAGACTTCAGTTTGACTACCAGCTTTGCCGACCTGTGGCTGGATGACCTTGAGCAGAATATCCCTTCTTCCCCAGCCTCGATCCTGAGTCTGTGAAAGAGGGCAGCTCTCTGCATTCCTAAGCACTGCACCATAGATCCAGGGATACAATTCATGAGGGTTTGTTTCTTCTGGCAGTCATGAAACACTAGGATTTATAATAATTATTGATAAATATCTGGTGCTCTAAAGTGGGCCTTACTGATCTATCCTGAGACCCCTGCTGATTTTTGTGGAAGGTTTGGAGGTAGGGGCGCATAGGGACAGTGCAGCTGGCTCCACTCTGGGTGAGATAACTTGTGTCTTTTGTGGGCCTGACTCCTTTCCTTGTATGTAAAGGGAAGGTGCCCTGCTATCTCTTAATCTTACTCTCTTACGGTCAGTTCCCAGAACTGGTAGCTTCCTAATTTTTCTCACAGGTGGATTTCTGATCAATCTGTTTCCAAAGGCCCAGGGGGAAGGAGGAGGCTAGAGCAGCCAGGGGCCCGGCAGGCCTCTGTTCCTGGCATGTTAAGTTTAGCTGCCCATACTTCTGCATGGCTTTCCTGAGACTCAGTTTCTCTACAGGGTGAGCTGGAGCGGCAACTGCTGCAGGCCAACCCTATCCTGGAGGCCTTCGGGAATGCCAAGACTGTGAAGAACGACAACTCTTCACGATTTGTGAGTACTGGCTGGGAGTGCTTTGGCTCTTGGGACACAAGGTGACCTGCAGATGACCTCCCACCTGGGTGCTTTCACCCCAAACATGGAGGATATGATCTTGTTGCTTTCTCCTCCAGTTGGTGTACAAGTTCCTGTCAGCATGGTCTTGTGCTCCACCCCCCCCCCCCAAGTTATGATGGTTATAACCTCCTTCACAGAAGATGGGGAAAGTCAGAGAGGAAGTGAGGAGTTGTCTGTTGGCAGGGTGCCCTGCCATGCCAGTGACCAGTTGGCTCCTAGGGTCAGATCATGAGGGAAGGAGCTCTGACCATTATAGGCCTCTCCTCTCTGCCTTCCGTCCTGCAAGGAGCTCACCCCAGGCTGAGTAGATTAAATAGCCTAGTGCCTCCAAGTCCTATATGTTGGCTCAGCTTGTAAACACAGAGCTTTTGACCTTCCTAGGCCTTCCGGGTACAGGGGCAGGGCCTGGTGGGGCCCTTTGTTCCCTATCTCTGAGAGTTGTCTCTTACATTTGTCTCCTCAGGGTAAATTCATTCGCATCAACTTTGACGTCAATGGTTACATCGTGGGTGCCAACATTGAGACTTGTATCCTTGTGGCTGACTGAATAAGAGATGATGGAGCCTTGGGAGATATGGTGGCCT
The DNA here is from genome assembly GCF_943737965.1 of Phodopus roborovskii. NCBI lineage: Eukaryota > Metazoa > Chordata > Mammalia > Rodentia > Cricetidae > Phodopus > Phodopus roborovskii. The sequence continues at coordinate 2,480,040 of NW_026126459.1, read as the reverse complement.
TCAGGACAGGCTGCGCCTTGATTTCAGGACTTCCCTTCTTGGCCTCATTGTGTTGCCACTTGTGTAGCATTGGGACAAAATCAAAAGCTGACTGGAGGAACTGACTAGAAATGTGGCGTGGAGCTTAGAGGATAGATTGTTGGGTTAGGAGGGAACTACTGGAAAATCACTAGTGAGGTCCTAGAGTGGTTCCACATGGTGGCTGTTTTCTATCTCCTTTACGCCATCCCATGGCCTTTGTGGAGTGCTCCAGTCTGATGTCACTCATCAGCAGGGTCCCTTTAAGCAGACAGAGCTCTCCCAGCATGTGAGCTACACTATTAGTCCCACAGCCTACAGCCTCTTTGAAGGCTGCAGGCAAGGTAGTTGGATTTGCCCTGCTTTTCTGTTTTGTGCCTCCCTCCCTCCCTCCCTCCCTTCCTCCCTCCCTCCCTCCCTCCCTGATGACATTGAGTTTATTTTGATGGACATGGAAGTAAGCAGAGGGTTGCCTTCCGTCCAGCATGTGTTGCTCTTTAACGTACTCAAAGATCTTTTGGAGAAATCTCGAGCCATCCGCCAAGCCAAGGAGGAGCGGACCTTCCACATCTTCTATTACCTGTTGTCTGGGGCTGGGGAGCACCTGAAGAGTAAGTCAGGGTCCCTCTGGGGTGGGGCTGGATGCCACTGGGTTGTGGAAGTATACTTTGGTTTGAGGAAGAGAAGTGGGGCATACCCCTGTCTTTGGGTATGTCACGGGCAGAAATGTGTGTCTCAGAGCTTTGATGGTTGTGTTGCATAAATGCTAGCTGCATGTGCTGAGTCAGCAAGAAGGGGGTGTGGGTGGTCCAGGCTGTCCACAACCCCAAGTCTTGGAGGTCATTGAGCCTGTGCCTCTTATACCTTACTGACCTATAACTTTCTTCCTCCTTTCACAGCTGACCTTCTGTTGGAGCCATACAACAAATATCGCTTTCTATCCAATGGGCATGTCACCATCCCTGGGCAGCAGGACAAGGACATGTTCCAGGAGACAATGGAAGCCATGAGGATTATGGGCATCCCAGAGGATGAGCAGATGGGTAAGGGCAGGGCCTCCTGTGGTGGAGGAGGTGAGGCTGGCTAGCCTGCCTCTAGGGGCCTTGAAGCAGATGTTGGACCCACAGATAATTTCCTGTTTGCTTTGGTGCTGTGGAGCCCTTGTTAGCAGGAAATCTTTAAAGAGTAGGTTTGGGCCTCAGGGTTTGCTCTTGGTGACACCACAGGTGTTATACAGACAAGCAAAGGATGAAGAGCTCTGGCTCTACCAGGTGTGGGAGAGGCTGGTGGGTCAGAACATCTGTGTTCAGTTGCAGACACTTTTTAAATGGATGGGTGTAACTGTGTCCCAGTAAAACATTATTTATAAAAGCAGGCCACAGTGGGCCTTGGGCCAAAAGAGTGTCCTTCCTGTAGGTTTAGGAAGGTTGACCATGTTGTCAGACTTTGTGCTGTCAAGCTGAGGCCTGGGAGAGACAGGCTGTTCTGAGTGGTGGTGAGGCCCCAAGGCAGATAGCTTCCACACATCATGAGATGAAGCTTGGAGTTTTGGCTCCTCAGGAAGTACAGTACCCATGCTTAGCCAAGGATCCCTTGTGGAGTGGTTATCCTTAATCAGGGCTTCTGTCCACTCTGACCTATCTTTCCCAAACACCAAAGGCTTGCTGCGGGTTATCTCAGGAGTCCTTCAGCTTGGCAACATCGTCTTCAAGAAGGAACGGAACACTGACCAGGCATCCATGCCCGACAACACAGGTAACACTAGGTCCTCATTTTAGCTGTGGGCATGCTCAAGAGAAAGCCAGCAGAGAGGTTTCAAACTCTGTGTTTGTGAGTGTGTAGCCCTCTGGTTTTGATTTTAGGTTTTTGGGATTTTCCTGAGCTGGGTTTCACCACATTCCTCAGGCTGTCTTGTCTGTGCATTGTTCTTCCTTCCTCCAGCTGTTGGACCTTCCCTCCTGGCCTGAATCTTGCTCATTTGTTTCTCAAGTCAAGCCACTTGTTCTGGTTTGAAACTAAACACTGTTTCTGCTAGAGGGACAAAGTAATTCGAGTCTTACCCTTGAACTGATCAGGATGTGACACCATGTACTCACCTCACTCAGCCATTACTGTTTCCTGTTTTAAGTTAGAGTCTTTCAACATGTTCTTCTCTTAACAGTCTCTTATATACATTCAACATGGCTTGTGTGGCTTGTACTGGATACTTCTGTGTGGGACTCCATAATGCTGTGCATTGGGTGGGCCTATACCCTTGAAGGCCTAGTTTTGGGTAGAGGCTGACTTTGGCCCTGGTTCAGAGGCCTGAGCTACCATGTCCATAGTCCTGCACTATGACTAGATCCAGTCAGTAACTTCACATTGCCCCTTTGCACCTTTCTTTGCTCACAAACTACACATGGATTTAATTAAACCATTTCTCATTCCTTTCCTTATTTTTTGAAAATATCAGCTGCTCAAAAGGTGTCCCACCTCTTGGGGATCAATGTGACTGACTTCACCAGAGGCATCCTAACCCCACGCATCAAAGTGGGCAGAGACTATGTGCAGAAGGCACAGACTAAAGAGCAGGTATGTTATTGTGTCTCTGTCACATGACTTGGTCATCTCCTGGGAAGATGTTCTTCCAGCTGTGTAGTGCAAGGCCCAATCTGGGCCTCCCTCCCACTGTGTGAAGATAGTCGAATAGGGCCTGTTATTCAGACCTGAGCACTGCTAAGATCAGGATGGTCCTGCTGAGAACATCACAGACTGGGGGACACACCCAAGTCCACATTTGGAAAGTGCTAGCTTTAGGCATTCAGGATGATGCCACATCCTGTCTCTGTTTAAGATGAGGCTTTACTGTTTCTATGGTGTGGTTTCTGGTTCCAGCAGTGGCCCCATCATCTTTGGAACTCAAGCCAAGTGGCTGTTTCTCTGCCACCTGCTGCCTTGCTACATGTGCTGAGATACAAGCAGGGGCTTTCCTGTCTCTGCCAGTCAAATGTGCGTGTCATTCCTCGGCCTGGTACCCTCACAGCCTGGACTTCTGCCTTTTCTGTTGGCTTTCACCATGGCTCTAATCATGGAATTTTATGGCACCAACACTTGGAAGATAGCATCAAGGCTCTTTCTAAAGGGTTCCAGGGGATAGCTGTGAACCTGTGGCCATTTTTGCACAGGGCCATTGTAGGAAAGACAAGAACATTGTTTTCAAAAGCCATTGTGTGTAATTGTTGCCAACTGTTCATGTCCATAATAATTAAGGAGAAACCTTGACAGCACCCCCCTCCCCCCACCCCCCCAGTTAGAAACTGTTACACAAACACCAAAGCCAGGAGAAGAAGCAATAGTATTGTCTTACCCACCAGGATTGTTACTCCTGCAGACTTTCCCTTTTAACTTAGTTTCAGTTCCAGTTTTTTGGTTTTTTATTTCGGAGCTTTTGAAACAAGAGAAGAGAACAATGGAGTGACCCCTTGTGCCTGTCACCAGGCTACTTTAGCAGATGGCCAGTCTTGCTCAGTTTTCACTCTTCCCACATGCGCTGTTTTGAAGCAAGTCTTGGGGGCTTACCACTTCTGTAAATATTTTATACCTTTGTTGTATTAACAAAGGTCTTTGCACATATCTGGGTACACTGATGCCGGGCATGGAGATGTTTCAGCTGTTGTCATTGGACAGCACCACAGTCTGTGTGAGAATCTGTGTGAAGCTTTCTTTACCTTCCTCATATGTTTCTCTGGGAAAGCCTCATGGTGAGGTCTCTGGGGGCAGAGACATTCGCTATCAGACTTTGTATCTGACCCTGGTGCCCCTGGATGTTGTTCCTAGGCTGATTTTGCCATTGAGGCCTTGGCCAAGGCTACCTATGAGCGGATGTTCCGCTGGTTAGTGCTTCGCATCAACAAAGCTCTGGACAAGACCAAGAGGCAGGGTGCCTCATTCATTGGGATCCTGGACATCGCTGGCTTCGAGATCTTTGATGTAAGCTTACCCCTTCACACCCCCCGGCTGCCCCCTTGGCTTCTCAGTTGCCATCTTCTTGGATCCTGAGTCTTTTTTTGTCATGGTCCTATAGATGCTCATATTGGCAATCTTCTTTGCAAAGGAACACCATTGTTGTATGTATACACAGGTGTATGCCCATTGCCAGCCAGAGGTTTTAGAGGGACGGGGGCCTTTCACACCAAACTCTTAGGGACAAAATGGGTGAATAATAGTGCCTACTTGTTTATTCTTCCATGCAAAGTTTGCACTTATGGGGCATACATTGTTCCTGTCCATGAAGGCTTTGAGATTTTTTGCGTTCTAGAATGGCTGCTGAGATCCTGCATCTGTTGCTCATAGTAGATCTTATTAAAGCTGAGAACTTAAATTTGGAAGCCCAGTCTTCAGTTTTCACCAACTTCTCAGTGAAGTCTTATATTTTTCCCACTTGTGGCTTGAGTGTAGGGCATGTCCACAGTGATATTAGATGCCAGGTGTTTCCACATTACAGTGGAATCACAGAGCTCTGCTGCCGTCACTCTGTTTGTCAGTGTTGTGGAGATGGAGCCCACAGCTAATTCTTGCTCATAAGGAGCACAGGTGTATTTCCATATTCCAGTACTTTGATTTAAGTAGTCAACAACACATCTCTTTTTGCAAAGTCACTTTGTGTCTCATAAATCATCCAGAGCAGGGCCTTGTCAGCCTCTGAGGGCTCATCCTGCTGTGTGGTGAGTCAGGGCAGATCCTGGATGCTGCCTTACAGGCAGTGCTTGGATGGTCCACAGCATCCCTTCCCTGCAGTCTCCTTCCCTGTGATCCCCTACCTCTCTGATGCCTCTTTCTCCCTGCAGCTGAACTCCTTCGAGCAACTGTGTATCAACTACACCAACGAGAAATTGCAACAGCTATTCAACCACACCATGTTCATCCTGGAGCAGGAGGAGTACCAGCGCGAGGGCATTGAGTGGAACTTCATTGACTTTGGCCTCGACCTGCAGCCCTGCATCGACCTCATTGAGAAGCCAGTAAGAGCAAGCTGGTCTTTCTGGCTCCCTGCTCCTCTCTGCATTGCCTGCTCTGCACCTGCTGTCGTCATTTGGTCTAGTTCTTCCCGATGTCTAGAGAGCTCGTAGCCTGGGCCAGTGCCAGGGAAGTTCAAGTGCCCCCCTTAGCAAAGACATCCGCCGGGTAGAATGGAGATGTGACTAGGCCTGTGCATTCCATTTTCCTTAGACCTGTTTGTCTTAAAGAAACAACATGATTTTGCAAAGTAAGACCCTCCCACCCCCACTCGCATTCACATAAAACCCACATTTCGTGTTCTTGGGACCAACACACCCCCATAGCATTTACCCCATGCATTGACTCTTGAAATGGCTGGGGCTAGAAGAAGCCCGCTCCTTAAAGCAGGCCGTGTTTATAGCTCTTGCCAGGTGGAATTTGGGTCATATGGTTGGTCTTTTGGGTTTGTGTGCTGTATGGAAGCCTGACCTGTTTCTATCTCTGGGTCACTTCTTGATGTGGTTAGCCCATCTGGTTTTAGTGTCCTGGACACTGAGTCACATGGAAGGTTGGATAATCAGAAGACCCAGAGAAAGTCTGTTCAGTATGAAAACAGTGTTAGTGGCAGGAGGTGTGTAGTTTGGTAATGTTGACTTTTTGAGATTTTGTTTTTTCTTACTCAATTGAATTTATAGTTGTCAAGAACCCATCTAGCTCCAAAGTGTCAGGCACTCTCTAAGATGTCCTTCACTTCTTAGAAGTTCAGTGTCCAGAAGGCATTAGGTCTCTTGGGCTCTTTCCTCTTTAAGAGCTGCCTTAGCTGTCTCATCTCCTTACTAAGCAGCTGCATAGACACAGTGAAGGGGCCAGGGCTTTAAGCAGAGGGGCCCTGAGTCCGGGGACAGTCACTTCAGCAGTTCCCCTGCAGAAACTTGGGGTATGTGTGGTGGTGGGACTGTGGAACTGTGCACGGTCACTGCTGCAGACCTGTACTGTGTCTTCTCTCAGCCATAGCCTCCAAGGAGCCTTGAAACAGATATCTTCCTCCCCCCACCCCCAACGAGACAGCGTTTCTCTGTGTAACAGCTCTGGCTGTCCTGGAACTCACTCTGTAGACCAGGCTGGCCTCGAACTCAGATCTACCTGCCTCTGCCTCCCAAGTGCTGGGATTAAAGGCGTGTGCTACCAGTCCCTGGCTAATGACTAAAGCTAACTCTCAGGTGCTGTTACTTTTTCTTCTGGAGAATGTCCCTCTTTGGGAGAAGCCTGGATTCTCCTGTAGGTGGGCACAGCTGCACACCCTGCTCACTTGTGCCCTGCTGCTCTTCCTTCAGGCAGGCCCCCCAGGCATCCTGGCCCTGCTGGATGAGGAGTGCTGGTTTCCCAAAGCCACTGACAAGAGCTTCGTGGAAAAGGTGGTGCAGGAGCAGGGCACCCACCCCAAGTTTCAGAAGCCCAAGCAGCTGAAGGACAAGGCTGACTTCTGTATCATCCACTATGCTGGCAAGGTGAGGGAGGCACCTGGATAAGGAGCTAGTGGCTCTGTGCCGTGATGTGAGGTCATCTCCAGGCATAGGAGCCAGGCAACCCTGGGGTGGAGGTGTGGTCCAAGCAGTTTCTGGTAATATGGTGGTTACAGTAGTAAGCCTGCATGTGGCTTTCATAACACCTTCACACAGGCCTAGCAGAGGTGTTGGAAGCTTGTAGAACATGTTTGTGGGTCAAGGCTGTGGTGTAATGTGTTTTAGGGGTGGAGGAGCTATGGCTGTAATATGTAACTGAAACGAGAGTTTAGGAACTGAGTGACTTTGAACCAGTTACTTAATCTCTCTTAGCTCATTTCCTGACTGAGGAGCAGACAGGGATGAAGTGGGTCAGTACTCTAGGGCAAGGCTTCTCGGCCTCCCACAGCCCAGTTGTCTGTCTTGTGGAGACTGGCCTGCGCTAGCTGCAGTGTTGAACAGTGCTGTTTCTTCTGCACCTGGCTCTCCTGCGAGGGTTCCAGCTGTAGTACCCTTCTGCTCTGGCTCTAGACATTGCTATTTGCGTTCCATTACAAGGTGAAGGAAAGCAGAGGTTCCTGGCCTGATGACTACAAAGAAATGTTAGTTGACATGGAGTATGTTCTGTGGTGGACATAAAAAGCATTTTTGCTTAATTTCTTACTACTTTAAAGAAGACAGCTTTCTGTGTTATAGCTGTGACATCATTTTCTGAGCTGTCCCTTGTTGGCTTCTTGTGTTGTTTTTAATGGTTGGCTTCCATTTTCAACACCTTAAAGAACATCTTGTCAGTACTTCATTGCTTTTGTCTTGAGGATGGCACTACTAGGCCAGAGGGTCTTCACATAGAGCCTGTGTCCCCAGAGTAACTCACGATACAGTCTCTGCCTTTGCCAGGTGGATTATAAAGCTGATGAGTGGCTGATGAAGAATATGGACCCTCTGAATGACAACATTGCCACTCTGCTTCACCAGTCCTCAGACAAGTTCGTCTCTGAGCTGTGGAAGGATGGTACGTCCTTGGCCCTCCACCCCTGCCTCACCATGGCCCATCATCTTCCCCATCTGCAGTGAACCCAGCCACCATACAAAGGGCCCTGGTAACAGACACATGTCTGTGGTAATTTGTGCCTCTCACAAGGAAGTTCTCCCTGGGCTGAAAGGGAGAGGTTGTCCTGAACAGCAGTGTAGCCATGTTCCCTAAGGCAGAGGCCTTTGCTGGCTCTCTGGCCAGGCATCTCCCACAGGTGATCAGCTCCCAGGTGGCTCCAGCCTTTGCCTCACAGGTCTGCAGCCTCTAAACCTCATGCATTTCTGCCTCTTCTCCTTGGCAGACTGGTTGCTTTGAAGCTGTTTGTTTGTTTTCTCCCTGTCTCTCTCCTTTTCTCCCACTCCTTTGCCTGGGTCTTGCTTTAACCTCTCTGTTGCAGAGATGCAGAACACTCAGAGAGCCTATTTCTATCGCCGCTTTCCCATTCTCCACCTAGAATCAGGTGACTGGCTGCCCCGAGTGGGATCTCTTGTGTGGCATACTCAGGACTGTGCACGTTTCTGTCTTATCTTCCTTATCCCATGGCTCCCCTTGCCTGGCTGTGCCTGTTCCCTGTGCTGCCCTGGGCTCCAGTCCTCAGTATGTCTGGCACAGGCCTCAATAGAGTGCCAGGTTTTCTGAGGAACTGCGTTGAGATTTTTGGAAGTTTCACGTGTAGGGAAAACCATCAATACCTGGTGACCTCCTTAGAGTTCCCCCTAGAGGCTTCGTCTTCTGCTTGGATAGTTGTGTGTCTTGCATGAACTTCAGATAAGTGTTTTACTGTGTGTCTTTTGCTGAAGGGCAGCTGTGTGACCCTTCGGCATTTATTCAGAAAGTACTGGCTGTGTAGGTCAGCAGCAGGACACATAGAGATACCAGTCACCATGGGACCACATTCATCTTCCTTTCTAGGACCCAAGTGTTTTCTCCAACCCACTTCCCTCCAGGCTTTGGTGGCCAGTAAACTAGGCCCCCTGGGTGGGCACCGAGATCAGATGGCTTGCAGCTCCACTGTTGCTTCCATTTTAAGCAAGTGGCTTTTTGCTTTTAAACCATCCTCACGTGAATAAGAGAGATCTGGTCACAGAGAGTAGGAACCTGCCTTTGCCATAGAACTCGTATCTAGTCATGGAAGTCTTTAGATTTAACCCTAGCTCTTGCTCAAAACTGATCTCAATGGCTGCTGTTTTGGTTCATTTGGTTTTGTGGTAACCATGGAGAAAGCAGTTCATTTAATTGCTTCTGGGCGGGACCCATACAGACAAGCCCCATGTCTTTTTGGGCTGGTCTAGAGGATGAAGGTGTCTGTGTGCAGCACCCAAGCACCATATGTTACCTTGTAAATGTTCCAAGGAGAACCTTGGGAATACTTTGGGCCAGCACTGTTTTTTTCAGAACTTTCCTAATGCTGCCATGTGCTGCCGTTAGTCCTCTATGTAGAGGTCTCTGCTGGGGAGGACCATATGTATGGGGAGAATACTCTGAGCCCTGTCTGTAATGGCAGAGCATTGCTGAACATCCCATTGCTTGGCTCCTAACATTGCTTATAAGCAAAGGTCACTGTGAAGTCAAGATACTATTTCTTTTTCAGGTAGTGCCACAGGAACCCACACATGCTAAGCCAGGGTTTAACACCAGAGCCAGCCTCAGGGAATTCCCTTATTCCAAACACATTACCACCTTCATTGGTTCTCCCTGGGGGCTTCCAGAGTTGGCTAGGTTAGGGGACATAAGCATGTAAGGTCAGTCTTGGTTATGCACTAGAGATATGCCTTGGGACTTTGCTGTCCCTCCCTCCCCGTACCTCCAGCCCAGGTCAGGTCTGTCCTGTCCTTTGCACTTCTCAGCTCTGAGCAGGAGGGTCCTGCAGTTCCATGCTTACTGACTGTCCTTTTTGTCTTGACATCAGTCTCTCTTGTGCCCTCTGACCTGTCAGTGTGGCACTGGCACTCACGGGTTTATATGTTCTTCACAGTGGATCGGATCATTGGCTTGGATCAAGTGGCAGGCATGTCTGAGACAGCACTACCCGGGGCCTTCAAGACACGGAAGGGCATGTTCCGCACAGTTGGGCAGCTGTACAAGGAGCAGCTGGCCAAGCTCATGGCCACGCTGAGGAACACCAACCCCAACTTCGTTCGTTGTATCATTCCCAACCACGAGAAGAAGGTGTGGATACTTAGCATGGTGGGGCAGGACAAAGCTGTGCCTGTACCAGCGGGGCTCATCTACCCCTTTCTCATTAAATCCTGGGTACAGTAGTGAGCCCATCTACATGTGCTTTCCTTCCAAGGCTGGTAAACTGGACCCACACTTGGTGCTGGACCAGTTGCGCTGCAATGGCGTCCTTGAGGGCATCCGCATCTGCCGCCAGGGCTTTCCCAACCGAGTGGTCTTCCAGGAGTTCCGGCAGAGGTGAGCTGGCCTGAGCCCTTTACTTGGCCCAGGCTAATGTAGAGTAAGCCTCAGGAGGACAGCTTCCTGAAGGAAGCTTTGGCTGGGCCTGTGTTACCATCTATGAACAGTAGGATCTGGTCAGCTCTCTATGCTGTGTGCCTTGGAGGGAGTTAGTTTTTAGTTATGGTATTGTCACTGTTTCAGGGACTTTTCTGTTACTGTGATAATGCAAGGCAACTTAAAGGAGAGGAGGGTTGTTTGAGGCTCATAGTTTCAGAGGGTTGGGATTCATCACTGTCACCTCCCAAGGCCACAAACTGGGGACCTAGCATTCAAATGCCGAGAATACAGGAGGCATCTCTTTCAATCCAGCCCAGCCACTTCTGTGAGAATAGTCGTCCCTGCCTTATTACTAGAAGGACTGTCACCGTGCTGGGTGATGATAGCTGTTGCTGTGGCTGCAACAACAGATGCAGCCAGACGCTTGCACACTGAAGGGACTTTATGGAGCTGGGGTTGCAAAGTGCTGCAGCGTCTTGCTGTTTGTGCTGGTGACTCAGGCTTATGTGTCTAGGGACTGTTGTGTGAAGGTTGTTCCTGTGATGCAGCCTGCAGTGTCCAGGGAAGCTGCAAGTGTGTCTGTCCCTGGGTCCCAGATGTCCTGGTTTCTGTGCAGCAAGCAGGGTACAAGCACAGCCCTTAGCTTTATTCCCAGTAGCCGAAACATTCCAGTGTTCTCTCCAAACTTAGTCAAAGAAAGAGCAGGGTGTGACTGGGGTGCGACTCCCTCTTTGGGAACTCACTGAGCAGTACTACACTCCTGCTGCACCACAAGGGTGACCTTAGTTTTGATTAAGCCCTAGTCCATGCCAAAGTGAACTATGGGTAGAATGAACAACTCTTGTTTTCCTTCCTCAGGTATGAGATCCTCACTCCTAACTCCATTCCGAAAGGCTTCATGGATGGGAAGCAGGCGTGTGTGCTCATGGTGAGTTCTGCTGTAGTTCCCTGGAGTGGGGCCTTTGGCAGTTAGGTCACAGCTGTACATGTGTCCATCCTGTGGGATGGTCCTTTTGATCTGTGGATGCCTGTGCTCTCTGCTTGTGCTCAGGTTCTGGGTTTTTTAAGTGCTTTGAGAGGCTGCCCTTAAAGGCCTTGAGTGGTCAGGGGTGTGTTGGAATCAGGACAAAGAGCCAAGGACTTGGGCCATGGGAGACAGGATTCTGACAGGACTTGGTCTATTCCTTTTGGGGGAGCATTCTATTGCTTTCTTGGCCTCATTTTCTTTGGTTGTGTGCTCAGTGTATTCATAGCAGCACACAGCCAGGACTTAGTGGTCCTGGGCTTAGTCCAGCATTTGGAATTTGTGCCTCTGAACCTACCTCTGTACACTGTCCTGACCTAGCTTAATGTACATTGCATATTTGGGTTTTGGTTTAATGACCAATGGTCCCAGTGTCTCATAGCCACACTCGGGGCTCAGCCTTACCCCGGGCTGTTGTCTGTATTTCTTATGCATCTTATTTCCTGCCTGGCTTGTGTGAGCAACCATTGCTTGCTGGCTCAAGAGTAATGGACATGGGGCTGCTAGATTGAGGTGTGGGAAGAAAAATTATTCCATGTACAGGTTCAGTGATTGGGAGATTGAGATGGGAAGGAACTGAGGCAGGGGGATACTACCTGCTGTCCAGATGCTTGTCAACCAGTAATGGGCTGGGTAGGGTGGGGATTTTCTCTTCTGGGGTCTGTATTACCTCTTCTCTGTGAAACCTTGGCCACTTTCTTGCCAGGCGGACTGCCAGTTCCTACAGGGACTAAAGTCCTTCTTAGCTTTTTCAGGGAAGATGAATATGGCTATTCCTCAATCTTGTCACATGGTAAGAGAGCTGGGTGCAGGCAGGGAAGAGGCCACCTCCTCCTCTAGTCTTTGGCTTTTCTACCAAGACATCTTGCTAGACTAGCAAGGTTCTTTATAACAACAAAGTTCTCTAAGAACCCATATAGAAAACTTACTGCCAGTGCTACTGGGAGCTTATTGTAAATCCCTCTCCTCCCAGACAGACAGGCTGTTGGTTCACATTGCTGTCTATATTAGTTACATTTCTCATGGCTAGGATCATGTACTTGACAAATGGCAACTTTAGGGGGAGAGCATTTGTCTTGGCTCGCAATTTGAGGGTAGAGCCCATTATGGGAGAGAAGAGGGTGTGGTGGGAAGAAAAAGGTGAGGCAGCTGGTCACATGGTATCTGCATCAGGCAGGGGACATGAAGAATGGCACTCAGCTGCTTTCTCCTTTCTCCCCTTTTATTTATTACTTATTTATTATCATTCATTTATTCATTGCCCAGTCTTTAGGATGGTGTCCCCTACCTATTCCATCCTCAGGTACATGCTGGAAGCATCCGCACACAGTCACCAAGAGGTGTGTCTCCTGGGTGATGCTGAATTTAGTCAGATGATAGCAGAGAACCCCCTAGCATGTGGGCTTTCTCAGAGACCCTGCTGCCCTGGCTGGAGTTGCTCAAGTTTGCCATCATGACTAAACTTGGCTGTGCTCACTGGGTGCTCACACACACACACACACACACACACACACACACACACACACACACACCGTGCTCCTGACACTCTTGGGTTGTGCCGATAGCCCTACTGGGAAGGAGGCACTGCTGTTTGCTGTGTCCTCTTTTTTTTTGAACTGCAGCACCCCTTGCTTTGCAGTTGAGGGTACAGAGGGTATAGCCCAGGGTCTCTAGGGGTGTTGGGTCCTGAGGTCCAGGAGGGCACTTATTATGTTAATCTTAGTGCCAATGCACTTTAGCTGCTTTATAGTGGATGGTGTCCTGGTTGAGCATTTGTGGAGTGTGACTCTGAAGGGTGCAGAGGCAGGAGGTAGAAGAGGTTTCAGAGGAGTCCTATGTTTTACAGGCTGGTTCGTCACTTTGCTCCATGCTATCTATTCCTCCTCTCAGTGTCCCTGAGTCCTGTGTTCTCTGGTCCTGGGGCAGAGGCTCATACAGGAGGTGCAACCGTTCTCTAAGGACCAGATGACTGGGATGACTGGGGTGAGGTGGGTCCTGGCTCACACTGGGGTGTGAGGGTCCAGAGTGGTGCAGTCAGTGGTCTGCTTTCTTTTCTCTAGATCAAAGCCTTGGAGCTTGACAGCAACTTGTACCGCATTGGCCAGAGCAAAGTATTCTTCCGGGCTGGGGTGCTAGCCCATCTGGAGGAGGAGCGGGACCTGAAGATCACTGATGTCATCATTGGCTTCCAGGCCTGCTGCAGGGGCTACCTGGCCAGGAAGTAAGTTTCAGGGGCCTTTACCCCATACTTCCTCACTTGTGCTCCTGTTGCTGTGGAGAGCTTAGACAGCACTAGTTGACGGCCTCTGGGGCTGGGCAGAACCTGTCTGGGGATGGACCCCCAGGCTCTTGTTGCCTCTCTTCTCTGCTTTCTGTATTTCTCTTGTCAATGGGTAGAAATGGCTATTTATGAGGGAGCTTAGAGGGACATATAGTAGTCAGGCAGCTGAGCTTTGATTTGCCCCCAAATGTCTGTTTATTGTAATCCTCACTTTGCACCATGACACCCAGACCCATCTGTGCCTGTCCTTGTAGAGTTGTATGCTCCATGGAGGTATCGTGAGCTCAGAATGTAGTCAGTGCATTCAGATTCCCTTGCTCTAGGCAGAGCAGCAACATCCCAGAACAAGTCTCTGGTTATTCTCCAGGGCATGAAGGATGAGCATGGGTTTGTGATGTTGGGAGAAATGGAGCCCTTTTGCCCACACTGTACTGCCCACTTCTGCAGCACATGGGCTGCTGATACTGTGTACAGCCAGCAGCTCAGATAGGAAGGTAGCACAGGTGGATACCCCAAATCCACGTTTCCTGAGCACAGTTGGAAATCATGACCAAGGTCATAGTTAGACCTTGCACTGAGTGGGGTCTGTCACTGGTTTTTAAATGACCTGAGCCCTTGCCAGTCGTGTGTTTGGTGACTTGTGAGCTAGGGTTGTTGGTGTGTGTGTGCTTTCCCTCACTCAGAGTTGCTGACTGTGCCCTTATTGTGCAGGGCCTTTGCAAAGAGGCAGCAGCAGCTGACCGCCATGAAAGTTCTACAGAGGAACTGTGCTGCCTACCTCAGGCTGCGCAACTGGCAGTGGTGGAGACTGTTCACCAAGGTGGGTGTTGTGAGGCTGCCTCCCACCTGGAAGACTTTGGCCAGGCGCTCCACAAGCAGCTTGACCTCCTTCTGCTCACGTTGAGCTTTCTGCCCTCATCGTGAGCCTTTCCAATAGCTCCACAGAGCTCAGTAGTGTGAGCCTAACCTGGTCTTGTCCAGAGTGCCAACAAATACCACTTGTTTGCTATGGATGGCAATGCCTGGGCTGGGCCAACTTAGAAAGCAGCTCCTGTAGGCGAGGCCTTGCCCAGCACTCTGGCCCCATGTGAGAGAGACTCTGGCCTCCTGAGGTGCCCCAGGATAGCCTCTCAGAAGTTCTGCTTTACACCCCGAGTTTTTAAAAGTTGGGGGTAGTGGCATGTACCTTTAATTCCAGCCTGCAGGAGGCAGAGGCAGGCAAATCTCTTGTGATTTCAAGTTCCAGGACAGCTAGCACTTACATAGAGGCTCTGTTTCCAGAAAGGAAAAAAAAGTTCCCTTGTAATGTGTTCTGGTTTCTTTAGTTTATAATAATGCATGATAACTGCAGAATGTTAAATACCAAAAAGCATTAGCAAGAGTATAAAACTTCACTCATGGGCCCTTCACACTGAACCAGTGCTATGATGTTTTGTATTTATTCACACTCTTCCTTTCTCACTTGCAGTGAATGCCAGCTATGTAAAGTGTATGCATTCTTTCTTGTTTTTTTTGAGACAGGGTTTCTCTGTGTTTCTTTGGAGCCTGTCCTGGAACTAGTTCTGTAGATCAGGCTGGCCTCAAACTCACAGAGATCTGTCTGCCTGTGCCTCCTAAGTGCTTGGACTAAAGGTGTGTGTCATCAACGCCTGGCTAAGTGTATGCATTCTTACATAGCTAAACTTTGACTTTTGTACACAGCCTTATATTTTGCATTTTCTATTTAAAATTCAGCATCAGTTTTTAGGATTCTTCTCTAGAGGATGGTTCTGTGTATCTCCTAAAATCTTAGTGGACATCTTTATGCACATGCAGAAGTGGTTTCTCTGAAAGTAATTAAGTGGGTCAGAGGCCTGTTGAGTATTGCACCAGACTGACTTACAGGAAGGATGCACCTGCTTTCATCTACTCCCCAGATAGCAGGTCTGGTTGGTTGTCATCTCTAGAGCTTGTATTCTAGAGACAAGGGAGCTATCAGAGGTGGGCAACCCCTAGCCGGCCTTAACTCTGTCTCTGTCTTCTCTCCCAGGTGAAGCCCGTGCTGAACTCGAAACGGCATGAGGATGAGCTGATAGCCAAGGAGATGGAGCTGTCAAAGATGCGAGAGAAGCATCTGGCTGCTGAGAACAGGCTGACTGAGATGGAGACTCTGCAGTCTCAGGTAGGTATCAGAGGCCCCACACATCAATCCCTGCCACTCTCAGTGCTGCCCTTTGTGAGAGAAAGAAGGGGCCAGGGTGTGCTCCCAGTGACTCCTAAAGTTTCCAACAGCTCCTAACAGTGCCACCAACTGGCTGCCAAGCCTTTAGTGCCCACCTTGGGAGACATGTCCCATCCGGACTGCAAGGAGGTCACAGGGAACTTTTTTGTAGCTAATGGCAGAGAAGCTACAGCTTCAGGAGCAGCTGCAGGCAGAAACAGAGCTGTGTGCCGAGGCTGAGGAGCTCCGGGCCCGCCTGACATCGAAGAAGCAGGAACTGGAGGAGATCTGCCATGACCTGGAGGCCAGGGTGGAGGAGGAGGAAGAGCGCTGCCAGCATCTGCAGGCAGAGAAGAAGAAGATGCAGCAGAACATCCAGGTACCATCTGCACTTGCTGGGCAGGGCAGGGCAGGGTGGGGCACACAGGGCTGATTAGGGGGGGTCACCTGACAGGCACACGGATTCAGTTGTCATGTCATTCTTCTTTGTCTGGGCATCCCTGTGGAGTTTGCTGTTTGGTGTGTTAGCTCATAACATGCAGCTCTCAAATCTCTATGAGCTCTACCCAGTTGAACGTTGAAGCCATTGGCTTTTCTTTTTGGTCCCTGCTCTTATCAGCTTCCAGCAGGTAGCCTTAGCACATGGCCCTCTTTGTGGCATGCTGGCTTAAGTGTGAAGGGGATAGTGTGAAGCCATGTCATTCTTATGCCCAGTTCACATCCAGGTTCCCTGAGTGCCAGCCAAGTGAGTGTCACACACCCTTCTCCTGTGTCCTCTCCCTTTAGGAACTCGAGGAGCAGCTGGAGGAGGAGGAAAGTGCCCGGCAGAAGCTGCAGCTGGAGAAGGTGACTACTGAGGCCAAGCTGAAGAAACTGGAGGAGGACCAGATCATCATGGAGGACCAAAACTGCAAACTGGCTAAGGTGGGCCTGCTGTTCCATGCAGTCACGGGGAAAGCAGGGCCAGGGCTGCCTGTTCAGCTGCAGGGCCAGGGCTCTGCCCAGCAGTAACTTACTTCTCCTGGGGTTCCCAAGGCCTCTGGGCACCAGCTCCACGTCTAAAGGGGTTTTCTCATGAATGAGGAGGCTGGGGGAAGAGGCTTACCATTTTTCCTTGGTAGAGCTCTCCATCCCAAAGCTTTTGGAATTGAGCGAATACCAGGTGTGTCAGCCTCTGATAGTGGCAGGGACAGGACCACTTGTCCCTCCCCTGAAACAGCTGATACCCAGAAGCCTCTCTTACTTGACCCCAGGCAGGTCTTGTAGGCCTACATGTTTAGCATCTGAGGCTGTGAGTTTACCCAGATGTCTCAGTCAGGTGACCTGCCAGGTGGTCTGAGAGGTATCTTAGACTCAGTAAATCCTTATGAACTTGGCCAAGTGTTTAAGGTTTGAGCGTTTACCCTTGACTCATGCGTTTCTGGTCTTGTCCTCCTCTGAAAGAGCTGAAGTGTGTATCTTCAGCCAGCACTGAACCCTGGTCCTCTTTCTCCACTTCCAGGAGAAGAAGCTGCTGGAAGAAAGAGTAGCCGAATTCACTACCAACCTCATGGAAGAGGAGGAGAAGTCCAAGAGCCTGGCCAAGCTCAAGAACAAGCATGAGGCGATGATCACTGACCTGGAAGGTGAGTCATGCTGGGCACGAGCTTCTTCCTGTCCACCCAGATTGCCGAGCCCTGCACAGCTCAGAGGCAAGCTGGGCCCTGCCCAGTGCTTGGCCACTGCCTCAAGACTAGGCCATCAGGTTTTAGGGATGGTATCTGGTTCTCTTGGGCATCTGGGTTGTATGTAGACTCGTTGCTGAATGGCTGGGTGCTTGTCTGTATGAGGAGTGATAAGCATGCAGCTTTGATATAGAATGTGTTGGGCATGGCTGTTTCAGGAGCTGTTGAACTTTGACAGCTGTGAAGGGAAGAAAGGAGGAGGAACAAATTCCAGGTGCTGGGTTGCTCTGGAGACTCAGAGGCCTTGGTAGCTTGTGGAGCTGTTCCCTCCATCTCATAGTTGGGTGTGGGTGTATGTCTGGTGTCCCTTTAAACCTTCCATGTGTCTTACAAGTGCTCAGTGTTTGGTCTTGTACAAGTGATTAACAGCAGGCAGGAAGCCTGTGGCCACTGAGGGCTCTGTGTCTCTCCCTGCCCTCCCTGGCAGAGCGCCTACGTAGGGAGGAAAAGCAACGGCAGGAACTGGAGAAGACCCGCCGCAAGCTAGAGGGAGACTCCACCGACCTCAGCGACCAGATTGCAGAGCTCCAGGCGCAGATTGCTGAGCTCAAGATGCAGCTGGCCAAGAAAGAGGAGGAGTTGCAGGCTGCCTTGGCCAGGTGAGGCCCAGCTTCTGGCCAGTGTTGCATGCACAGTGGCTTCCTGCCGTGTTCTTGGTGCTGCTGAGCCATGAGCACTCTGTCTGCTCCTGTTGCGGAAGAGCCCATGATAGATACTTCTGATCCACAGTGCGGTTCAGGGTGTTTAGTCCTCATAACAGTCATCTGTGGTCCTCTCTTATTCCCTTCCTTTCCACATCCCTCTTCCCTCTCCCTTTCCTTGCCCGCTTCCCTCCTCTGGTCTCCTACCCCCTCCTCTTTTTTCCTTTTTATTTTGTGGCTATAGGCGTATGTTAAAAATAATTTTTGTACTTAAACTTTGTTTAGACATTTACTTATTTGGGGGCACAAGGGATATGTGTTGTATACAGTGCACATGGGAGGTCATAGGACATTTTGCCTGAGCCAGTTCTCTTCATTCTGTGGGTCCCAGGGACTGAATTCATTTGTCAGGCTTGGTTGCAGCCACCTTTATGTGCTGAGCCATCTCACCACCCTGCATACTTTATTATTATTATTATTATTATTATTATTATTATTATTATTATTTTAAAGAGAAAATTTAGTTTCACAGCAAGATTGAGCAGAAGGTTGACATTTCTCATACATGCCTTGCCCTCACTCACATGTACAGCCCCTTCTTCCTTCTCTGCCTGTGCCACTATTGTACACAGCTGGTGACTGAAATGCCTCTTAATCGTGTAAATTCAAAGTATACCTGCATTTTTACTTACAGTTGCTATGAACCATAATGTTTTATTTCTTTGTATATGTTTTCAGTAAATGTTTAAATTTTATGCATTTGAGGTAATTGTAATTTAGAAAATGAAGTAATTCTGCTGTCCAATTCTCAAATGGTATTTCTCCAGAGAGAGAGAGAGAGACTGACTGACTGACTGACTGTGTCTGTCTCTGTCTGTTTCTACCTGGGGCCAGCAGGAGGCACCAGTTACAGGCAGTTGTGAGCTGCTATACAGGTGCTTGAAGTTGAACTCAGGTTCTCTGAAAGAGCAGCCTGTGCTCTTGTCATCCCTTGAGCTGTCTCTCTGGCTCCACGTGGTATTGTTCTTAAACATCCTGGATGGTTGAGCTTTGCTGAGGTTGTCCCTAGTACATGATTATGACTGCCAGATGCTGCTTTGGCTACACCTTTCTAAGGTGGCCTCGACTGATGTTGCTGATCTCTTTGGCAGAGTGGAAGAAGAAGCTGCCCAGAAGAACGTGGCCCTGAAGAAGATTCGAGAACTGGAAGCTCAGATTTCTGAGCTCCAGGAAGACCTGGAGTCTGAGCGAGTGTCCAGGAATAAAGCTGAGAAGCAGAAACGGGATCTTGGAGAAGAGCTGGAGGCGCTGAAGACAGAGCTGGAGGACACTCTGGATTCCACAGCTGCTCAGCAGGAGCTGAGGTGTGCCACTTGGAGGGTTGGCCACACAGGGTGGGGAGGGTGGTGAGCTGGGGAGGCCTGGAAAAGGTACTGTCCTGTCCTCTACACACATCACACACGGCACAGTCCTCTGCACACACAGGGCAGCCTGCCTTTGCATGAACCGGGGACGGGGAGCATACGTGCTGATGTTTCCTCAGTTCACTGAGTAGAGTAGGAACCCTGCTGAGACAGGACCCTACTAGGGCTGAAAAGACAGGAGTCTCTGCAGTGTGCATGTTAGATTGGGCCTGAGGGTGGATGGATGGTTAAGGAGGGAGGTCAGTGGTAGAGAATCTGTTGGAGTCTGGGTGTGGTGCAGCTCACCTGTGATCCAGTACTTGGGAAATGGAGCCAGAAGCGTCAGGAATTCAGGGTCATTCTTGGCTACACACCAAGTTTAAGGCCAGCATGGATGACATAAGAACCAGGAGAGAGAAAGAGAAGCTATGTGAAGTGGCTCTGCCCCTTTCAGGACTGCAGTCAGGATGAGCCAAGGGACAACAGTCCCCTAGGGTTGCTTGGCCTCCACTCTGAGCATGTTTTCTTTCCAGGTCGAAACGTGAGCAGGAAGTGAGCATACTGAAGAAGACTCTGGAAGATGAGGCGAAGACCCATGAGGCCCAGATCCAGGAGATGAGGCAGAAGCACTCACAGGCTGTGGAGGAGCTGGCGGAGCAACTGGAGCAGACAAAGCGGGTACAGCAACTCTGGGAAAGGCAGGCTGTGTCTGGGGAGGGCCAAGATGGGCCTTACTGCATCTACGCCGATGTCCGGGGAGACCAGAACTGGTGCAGTGTGGGCTGGCCAGACCTTCACAAGTAGTCCCTCCATGCCTCAGTTTTCATGCCAGTAAAGGAGGACGGTGGCTGGTCTGTCTGCCCTGCTATTACCTGAGTTGAAATGAGCATACCATAAAGTATCTGTATAGGTGTTGATTCTTGATGATGACATGTTTTCATCTGTAATACCAAAAAGTACAAGGAACACCCATGACCTTGACCCCGAACCTAAGGGGGGCTCAATGGTCTCTTCCACGCACTAGCAGCAAACATCTTACCGGGAAACTCTGGTGATGTCCGTCAGGCAACTGATAGCTGGCAGCTCTTTCTAGGCAGGTTCTGCCTTCTGTCTTCAGCTCCTATCATTATTGGTGGCAGCTAGAGAAGTCCAGGTCTCTTCCATGTGACAGTCTAAAACATTGAGAAATATACCTTGCTACACCACCACCAGCACTGTGAGGTCCATTCCTTAGTGTTTTTACTCAGCATGGTTTTGTACTCAGGGTCCTGTTACCCTTGTCCTTGTTGAGCCCATTAAGTGCTGTGTGGGAGTTATTTTGCATCCATTTAATGAGCTGCACTTTTTTTTAGGGGGGTGGGGAGACAGGGTCTGATTATGTATATTTCGGTAGCCTTTGTAGACCAGGCTGGCCCTAAATGCACAGAGACCCACTTGCCTCGGCCTCCTGAGTGCTGGGATTAACGGTGTGCACCACTATACCTAACATCTTGATAGTTCATAAGAGAACATCACATTAGTGCTTTGAACATTAGATATCAAATGTAGGAACAGTTTTCTTTGTATGAGGAATGTTGTTATAATTCCTACAAGTGACAAGTGAAACTATATGCTAGAGTGGTCCCTCCATTCAGGGAAGGACGTTTGGCAGTGTTTTTACCTACCCTTAGGGACTTGAGAATAGGTGCAAGTGACCAAGGCTTTCCTTCTTGAGGGCCTTGAGACAGAGGCAGTGGTCCTTGGCTCCATCTACTGACTTCAGAGAGACCAGGCCCATATCAGACCCTGATGCTCATTACACCCTTGCTTCATCCTCCAGGTAAAAGCTACTCTTGAGAAGGCAAAACAGACCCTGGAGAATGAGCGAGGAGAGCTGGCCAATGAGGTGAAGGTCTTGCTGCAGGGCAAGGGTGACTCAGAACACAAGCGCAAGAAGGTGGAGGCCCAGCTGCAGGAGCTGCAGGTCAAGTTCAGCGAGGGAGAGCGTGTGCGCACTGAGCTGGCTGACAGAGTCACCAAGCTGCAGGTGAGGCTTCTGTTGGACTCTGGGCCTGAGCCATTCTTCTTACCTGCTGCCCCAGGAACATGCTTGCTCATACTGGCTCCTCATCCAGGCCTCCATGTTGTAGCTCAAGAGCAATCCTGCTTTGCTAGACCAGATCCAGGCACTCAGCCTTTGCTTCTCTCTTCCCTGCCCAGGTGGAACTGGACAGTGTGACTGGTCTCCTTAATCAGTCTGATAGCAAGTCCAGCAAGCTCACGAAGGACTTCTCTGCACTGGAGTCCCAGCTTCAGGATACACAGGTGAGGACAGTGCCAGGACCTGAAAGTTCCAAGAGCTCTAGCTAGCACACCTGTGGGTCTTGTTTGCAGACACTCTGAACATGTATCCTCTCTCCATCCTATATCTTGGTTGTGGTGTGCTCAAGGCTGTGGCACTGCACCTCTTCAGCATCCCGTTTGTTCTCTGAGTAGGAGCTGCTGCAGGAAGAGAACCGGCAGAAGCTGAGCCTAAGCACCAAGCTCAAGCAGGTGGAAGATGAGAAGAACTCCTTCAGAGAGCAGCTGGAGGAAGAGGAGGAGGCCAAACGCAACCTAGAGAAGCAGATTGCCACCCTCCATGCCCAGGTGTGGTGCCTTCTACTTCCTGGGAAGAGGGAAGTGATTGAGGCCGGTCCAAAACTGGGCTGGACCCCTGAAAGCCCCATGATGGAGCAGGCTTGTTCCTAGTCCTGGAGAAAGATGTGTCCAGACTAGGTGCCAGTGTGGGTGTTTGCTTAACTTCCCCATCCTGCCCAGGTGACTGACATGAGAAAGAAGATGGAGGATGGGGTAGGCTGCCTGGAGACTGCAGAGGAGGCAAAGCGGAGGCTCCAGAAAGATCTGGAAGCCATGAGCCAACGGCATGAGGAAAAGGTAGCTGCCTATGATAAGCTGGAGAAGACCAAGACTCGGCTGCAGCAGGAGCTGGATGACCTGCTGGTAGACCTGGACCACCAGCGGCAGAGCGTCTCCAACCTGGAGAAGAAGCAGAAGAAGTTTGACCAGGTGTGGCCTCTGTTCCACCTTCCATGTCTCCTCTAGGCAGGGCGGTGGGGTGGGCATGTCCAGTTGCCCAGTCTGCGGCTTGGTTGAGGGGCCCAGGGAGGAAGTAACTAGAAGAGGAGTTAGAATTCAGTTTTTAGCCAGCCCTTATTCTACCATAGAGATGCAGACATTGGGACCAGATGGAATAACAGACTAAAAACACCAGGGTCCCTTTTGGTGTGGCTGTGTATATACATGTGTGTATGCGTTGAAGTCAGAGGACAACTATCAGAAGTCTGTCTTCTCTCATCAGGCTTGACATTTATCTGCTGAGCTATTTTACTAGCTCCTTGTGTTTCCAGATAAAGTTTATAATACATAGCCATGTTTATTTCTATGCTGCCACTGGCTCTTCGTGTGATATAGTGGCAGAGCTGAGTGGCCGCTACAAGAGCTGTGCACAGTGGCAGAGCCACTGCAGGAGGCTGTATGGCCTGCTACCTCTACTGTACTTTGCCTTTCTGGCCCTTTGTGAAAAGGTTCCCCCCCAAACCATGGAGCATGTAAAGAATGAGCCAAAAGGACAAGGAGGGCAGGAGGATGAGGGATAGCAAGGGTGGGTCTGCTCACAGAACAGGCACGGGGGTTGCAGCCATCTTTGGAGGAAGGGCATAATGGGATTTAAGCTTTTAAGCAGCCAGGCTCACATCTTTTTAAGAATGTGGTCATCCTGTTCATTTTGAGAGTGAAAGATTTGCCAGGTTTCAGGATGCCTGGTGATTTTGTTTGTAAGCTTGCTTCAAAGGGGCATCTGGTAATATAAATCACAATTAAGCGTAGAGGTTGCAGAGTGATCAGCAGTTAAGACCAGTTACTTCTTTTCTAGAGGCTGAGTTCAATTCCTGGCACCCATACCAGACAGCTTACAACCACCTGTAACTATAGCTCTATGGGATCCGACACACTCTTCTGGTTTTTGCTGGCGCGCGCGCGCACACACACCGGGGGGGGGGGGGGGGGGGGGGGGGGGGATAACTGTTTAAAACCTAATCAGAGGCCCAGAGAGATGGCTCAGAGGTCCTGAGTTCAATTCCCAGCAACCACATGGTGGCTCACAAACTGTTTATGGTGAAAGCCCTCTTCTGGCCTGCAAGCATACATGCAAGGCAGTACACAGTATACATAATAAATCTTTAAAAAAAAAAAAAAAAAAAAAAAAAAAAAACAACAAACAAAAAACCAAAAACTACCACCACAAAACCTAAACAGAGCTCTAATAAAGTCCTAGAGAAACCGTTGCTCTCATTCTGTCAGGACACTGTAGGAGTCAGCTAGTCCCTGGGCAGCAGCCTTGGGCCTGTTTGCTGTGTGTCTGGCTGTAGGACCCCAGTGCTTTGCAGTCTTAGCCCCACAGTACAACCTTACAACCTCTTTCCCCAGCTACTAGCCGAAGAGAAGACCATCTCTGCCAAGTATGCAGAGGAGCGTGACCAAGCTGAGGCTGAGGCCCGTGAGAAGGAAACAAAGGCACTGTCACTGGCCCGGGCCCTGGAGGAGGCCATGGAGCAGAAGGCAGAGCTGGAACGGCTCAACAAGCAGTTCCGTACAGAGATGGAGGACCTCATGAGCTCCAAGGATGACGTGGGCAAGAGTGTGAGTGCCAGGGGAGCTGGGATGTATGTGTGCGGTCTGAGTTTAGGATGCCTTGCTACTTGTGTCTCTAACTAACTTGGGTTCTCGGCTAGGTCCACGAGCTGGAGAAGTCTAAGAGGGCCTTGGAGCAGCAGGTAGAGGAGATGAAGACCCAGCTAGAAGAGCTGGAAGATGAGCTTCAGGCCACTGAGGATGCCAAGCTCCGTCTGGAGGTGAACCTGCAGGCCATGAAGGCCCAGTTTGAGCGGGATCTGCAGGGCCGGGATGAACAGAGCGAGGAAAAGAAGAAACAGCTGGTCAGACAGGTGTGTGCGCCCCCCCCTCTGAAAAAGACACTAGAGACTGCCCCCTGCCTCCTCATGTAACATCTGGTCCTGGGAGGGCCTCCCAGACCACCCTCCCACTGTCCCATTTCTCAGTCCTCTGTCCCAGGGCTCTGTGACTTACTTTGTGCTCTGGTGGTCCCCATGGTCCCTTGGATCCTTTAAAACTGACCCATTTGACCTCAGTGCTTCAAGCATGAGCCCTGCTTCCTGAGCTGCTGGTGTTCCTCAGGTACGGGAGATGGAGGCGGAGCTGGAGGACGAGAGGAAACAGCGTTCAATGGCCATGGCGGCACGCAAGAAACTGGAAATGGATCTGAAGGATCTGGAGGCGCACATTGACACAGCCAATAAGAACCGGGAGGAGGCCATCAAACAGCTGCGGAAGCTCCAGGTGAGGCAGACCTGGGTTGGCCACAGATGGAGGAGTTTGGTAGAGGCTGGGAGTCAGGACCTTGCCCCTCTGTGAGCGTCACAGGTGAGGTTCAGGCTCAGAATGGAAGTGTAATAAGAGGGCCTGGATACATTAAACTAATGAGAAGATAACTGGACATGCAGAAGAGTCCGGGATGTGGCCACTTAGAAAGCAGGCTTCCAGAAGAAACCAGGTACCTAGAGCCTGGGCCACTCACCAGTGATTAAAGAGAACATTAATAAAAACAGCTCTTGAATGGTCCACCACGCCTAGTATGCCAGCAGTAGGAAAGATTAAGTATCACATGGGCAAGGTTGGTGGCATTTTTAAGAGCCACCTATAACAGGAGTCACACTCTGCCTCTGAGAATGCCATTGTGAGATTTGTCTGCAGAAGAAAAGGGATCTTCAGATAGCAGGAGGATGACAGAGGGGACTGAGTTTTCTGCCTTGTAGTTACTTAACCTGGCATGAAGCATTCCTACTGTCTTGCTCCTGAGCCTGCACTCAAGCCTGCCTCATAACCTTTCTCAGTATGTGGTCTGACTGTCTGTATTCAGGGGGACCAGCAGTGTAGGTCTGCCTGTCCCTGTTAGGCCTGGGAGTTCCTGTTTATAGCCCTGGCTCTTGGATTGACTCCAAGTACTTAGACATAGGGGCTTTATAAACATGTTCCCCAGGGTGGAATTGACCCTGTGAGCTAGAGGAGTTCCTGGGGAACAGCACTGTGGAGGGACCTCATCTGGTTGCTGACTGTTGTGGCTGCCACTGGGTGGCGCCATTGGTTTCAGCTTCCAGTCGAAAGGACGTTATAAGAAGGGCACAGCTTGCACTGTAGCCAGGGGTCAGTGCTGTCCAGAGATGCTCTGGGAGTCCTTGGAGGAGGACACAGGTGCAGAGCCACTTGGCTTTGGTTACTTTTTTGCCCATTTAAATGAGGTTGGCCAAACTGGTGGCGGGCTCAGAGAAGGTCCCTAAGGGGTAGAGGGTCTGAGCAGGTGTGAAGTCTGTGAAGATGCCAACCTCTCCTCCTGCACACAGGCCCAGATGAAGGACTGCATGCGGGAGCTGGATGACACGCGTGCCTCCCGAGAGGAGATCCTGGCGCAGGCCAAGGAGAATGAGAAGAAGTTCAAGAGCATGGAGGCCGAGATGATCCAGTTACAGGAGGTGGGCATCTGTGGGGCAGGGGGCTGCTGCTTTCTGGCCAGCAAGCGCCACCCTGGGGCCCTTTCCTGTCAGTAGGCCTCAGCCTGGAGGGGAAGGGCAGAAAAACTGAGCTATCTCCTGGCAGGAGTAATGGGAGGGGTCCTGGAAGGACCACATACTTGGCTTGTCATGCTTGTGCACACATGTAATGGGACACGGATGAGATTCAGTACTCCAGAACTGGCGGCAGACCCCACCGCTTAAAAGGAAATGTGACCATTTAGTCCCCTGTCCATCTCATGAAGTGATGTGTTGATTTTGAGCTTACATTGATTGCATGTGGCAAGGAGGGTCCTGAGTGCCCCCATGAAGCACATGGTGGGGAGGGGCAGGGTGGTGGACTTCCCACAAAGTGCCACCGCTGGCTTATGAAATGCTCCATCAGACCCTCTGCTGTGGCATGGCTGTTCTCTTCTACTGGGAGGGATAGCTCCCTCCATTGTTACGGTCGTGCATGGTGCTCTGTCTGCTGCCCTTGGTGGCAGAGTCCTGGACTCTAGCCTGCACTCAAGCCTGCCTCATAACCCTTCTCAGTATCTGGTCTGACTGTCTGTATTCAGGGGGACCAGCAGTGTAGGTCTGCCTGTCCCTCTTAGGCCTGGGAGTTCCTGTTTAATAGCCCTGGCTCTTAGATTGACTCCAAGTACTTAGACATAGGGGCTTTATAAACATGTTCCCCAGGGTGGAATTGACCCTGTGAGCTAGAGGAGTTCCTGGGGAACAACAGCACTGTGGAGGGACAGAGGTAGGTGTGAGGGCCCAGAGAGGACATGTGGCGCTGAAGGTTGTGTTGGTCCCAGTCATTCATGTTCTTGGTCCTTGTGGCAGGAACTGGCAGCCGCCGAACGTGCTAAGCGCCAGGCCCAACAGGAACGTGATGAGCTGGCCGACGAGATTGCCAACAACAGTGGCAAAGGGTGAGGCAGAGGGAGGGAGCACCAGGGTCTCTGGGGGCCTCCCCAGTTGCTCAGGCACTCACGCCTCTGGGTCCTCCCCAGGGCCCTAGCACTGGAGGAGAAGCGGCGCCTAGAGGCCCGTATTGCCCAGCTGGAGGAGGAGTTGGAGGAGGAACAGGGCAACACAGAGCTGATCAATGACCGGCTGAAGAAGGCCAACCTGCAGGTGAGTACCAGGATGGCAACTGGCTCTGCACACTGGGATCCAGACTCTTTGTCTGAGCTCCCTGTGGTCAACAGATCATGGTGGGCAGAGATAGGATGAGTGTTCACTGTTCTCACATTGCTTCTGACCCTGTGATGGCCCATGGCTTTAAGACCAGGCTTCAGGAAGTTTCTGGGTCCTGTTTGTGGGCAGATTCCTCTCTGAGAGAGCCAGGGTGTTTGTTGGTTCTGGTGTCTGAGGAGAGAGAGGGTCCTGCTGTGCAGTTGGGCCCCAGCCTTCCCTTGAGGTCTCTGTACTCCCTTCTTGCAGATTGACCAGATAAACACCGACCTGAACCTGGAGCGCAGCCATGCTCAGAAGAATGAGAATGTGCGGCAGCAGCTAGAACGCCAGAACAAGGAGCTCAAGGCCAAGCTGCAAGAGATGGAGAGTGCTGTCAAGTCCAAATACAAGGCCTCCATTGCTGCCTTGGAGGCCAAGATTGCACAGCTGGAGGAACAACTGGACAACGAGACCAAGTAAGCACCCCACCCAGACAGAGGGCTCAGTGGTGGCTTTTCCATCAATGCAGGTTGGGTCAGGAATGAGCGCTGTCTTCCAGGATCCACAGGTCATCTTCATTTGTTCTGAGAAGTATGGAGTTTGGGTAGGAACCCATAGCCGGTACCTAGAACTGGGGGCTTTGTGGGCTGTTCTAGTGTGAGACACTGCCTAGCTGTTTTGTGGCTCAGAACTGAGACTTGGAGGTAATGAGGACCATTCTGGGTCCCAAGCCTTAGTTTCTCCAATAGATTGGGTACTTCACCGATCTCATCCTGAGATGGCAGCTACTGGGTGTCTGGAAAAGATTAGGGCATTTTGGTCTCCAGGCCTCCATGTGGCCCCAGAAAGTAGATTTGGCTGTGTCATCTGGTGGAGAGTGTCTCCCTTTCAGTCACCATGTCTGTCCTACCCAGGGAGCGCCAGGCAGCCTCCAAGCAGGTGCGCCGGACTGAGAAGAAGCTGAAGGACGTGCTGCTCCAGGTGGAAGATGAGCGGAGGAATGCGGAGCAGTTCAAGGACCAGGTTTGTGTTCAGGCAGAGCCTTGGCTCTGGTGGGCTGCTCTCTCAGAGCCCCTTACCGTAGCCACATGTCTCTGCAGGCCGACAAGGCGTCTACCCGCTTGAAGCAGCTTAAGCGGCAGTTAGAGGAGGCCGAAGAGGAGGCCCAGCGGGCCAACGCCTCACGAAGGAAGCTGCAGCGTGAGCTGGAGGATGCCACAGAGACAGCTGATGCCATGAACCGGGAAGTCAGCTCCCTGAAGAACAAATTGAGGTGAGGTAGTCTCCTGTCCCAGACCTTAACTCAAAGGTAGTTCTGAGCGCATTTCAGAAAGTCATCTCCTTCCAGAGCCAGTGTGCAAGGAGGGGCTGCATAGTGACCGATGTAGAGGGCACCCACCCTAGTGTGCCCTTCTGGGGTCATCTTGCCTCTGGGGCTTAGCCAGGCTCTTGAATCTTACCGCAGTTTCTTGGCAGTTCATTTCCTGCCCCCCTCACCCTCCCAAGGGTTTCTCAGTGTAACAGCTCTGGCTGTCCTGGAATTCACAGAGATCCACTTGCTTCTGTCTCTGATGGGATTAAAGGCATGTGCCACCACCACCTGGCTTTTCCCAGCCTATTTTAACAGTCCATCTTCTTGCAAAGCCTAATGGGGATGTTTCCATGCTGAGGTGTTTTGAATTGGCTGCTGGAGGCCTTCTGGCTTTGTCTACACTTCTAGGAGATGCCCAAAGGGAATGCTGCCATTATGATGCAGTGGGAAGGAAAGCCAGTCTTTGTCAGTGTTAGAACTTTGCTGGCTGCAGCAGGTTTTGGAGAGATCCCATTCTTCTCCAGTCAGAGGGAATGTTTTTTAAAGGATGAAGATAAGACTCATGAGAATTCATCTGTGTTTCCTAATGTGATCAGAGGATGCCCCCGACTCCCGTGTGAACAGCTGTTCCCTGAGCTTGTGGCTCCACTTCTTTTTGTTTTGTGGTGCTGGGATGGAACTTGGGGTCCTACCTGTGTTAGGCATATGTTCTGCCACTCAGCACTCACCGTGCAGCACCTCCTGCCTCCACTCACCTGCTGCTGGTGCTCTGTGGTAAAGGCTGGCTGTTGTTCTGACCTACTCTCCTGAGAGTGCTGCTGGCTCACTTGCCCTGGCGGGAGTCCCACTGAAGGTCACTCTGAGATTAGCACACGGGGCTGCTCATCTCCCCCCCCCCCCAGCTGGGCCCCACTGACATTGCTCTGCCCCTTCCCACAGGCGTGGAGACTTGCCATTTGTGGTGACCCGCCGACTTGTCCGGAAAGGCACTGGCGACTGCTCAGATGAGGAGGTTGATGGCAAAGCAGACGGGGCTGAGGCCAAGCCAGCTGAATAGGATCTTTTGCTGCCTTCCCTCCCCAGCCCTCCACACCCCTGCCTTGAGACTGCTCTGACCATGGCCTCCCCTCCCCCCAGGCCTTACTGAGGGCATTGGCTTCCTCTGCTGCCAATGCAGTCCTTTCAGTCCTCCATACCTTTCAAGAATCTGATACCAAAGAGTCGAGGCTGGCTCAGGCCGGGTGACCAGCAAGGTTTTGCCCCACTTGCCTGAGAGCACGGGTAGATCCAGAGGGCAGCCATGGGAGTGAGTGTAGAGTTTTCTACGAATCTGTTTTTCTTCAGATAGACATTTTAATAGCTCAGGCCCTCTCCAGGTGTTGCCACCTTCCCTCCGCCCTTGCTGCCTGCTCCTCCCCACTCCTTCCTCTGCTGTTGGCAATCACACATGGTGACCTCACACCTGCCCTATGGCCCCCTTCCCTGGGCCCTTCCTGGTCCAGAAGGAGCAGTCCAGGGCTCCCACCTCTGTGCTGGGTGCAGAACACGGGGCACTCGGGGACTTCTCCCCACTCCTCTGCTCCTTCCGATTGTAAAATGTCTCAAGTGCAATGCCCCTCCCATCCCTTGCCAAGGGCAGACTGTCCCAGCACCGGGGCAACCAGACAGGGCATCAGGGCCACACTGGAAAGGCCAGCAGCCTTCTGGTGGCTTCTCCCAGCACTCTAGGGGACCAAATATATTTAATGGTTAAGGGACTTGCAGGCCTAGCAGCCAGAATATCCAAGAGCTGGGACCCACCATGCACTCAGGTGCCTCTCTAGGACCGGGGCCAAGGGTGGCTGAGCTGCACCGCTGACGCTATAGCTTCAGATCTGCCTTCCACATGGATGTTTTTGAAAGAAAGAAAACAAACAAACACCACAAGGTTTTCTTTTTTCCTTTCTTGGAGTAAGCGCTACAGTTCTGGGTGTTTTCGCTGCCTTTCCCTGGAATTGTGTTTAGAAGAAACTAAAAGTAACCTGTCCTACAATGGTCTACACTGGTTGCTGAATTTTCTATGCGCCTCACTGTTTTGTAAATGCTGCGTTTAGATTCCCTTATATCAAGAAGGCTTTTTTTTTTTTTTTTTTTTTTTTAAAGGGAACCACTCCCTTTCCCCCCCACCCCCAACAAACAAACAAAGTCAAACCATGGAACAATGTATGCCAGAAAAGCTCTGAGTTCAGGTCCCCGGTTGCTGTCACAAAGGAGTGAGTGGGACTCACACCCTCCTTTTTTTTTTTTTAATATATATAATAAAAGTGCCTTACCATGTGTCGCAGCTGTCACCACTACAGTAAGCTGGTTTACAGATGTTTCCACTGAGTGTCACAATAAAGAGTACCATGTCCTACTCTTTGGTGTCTGGGTGTCTCTCCATAGCGGAAGGTGCCCTGGAAGGGCGGGGCCAGCTGTCCCAAGAAGGCTCTTGGTTCTGTGTTTGACTGAGAGGACTCTGAGAAATTAAGAGCCTCCAACCTCTGTGCAGGCAAAGAAGCTGGGCTGCCATGGGCCCAGGGCTCATGCCTCTCCTTTCACAGCACCGTAACTTCCTTTCTCCCAGGAGAGGAAGGAAGTTATGGTGCTTACTGGGAGGGAGCTGCTGCAGTTCTAGAGGCAGAAAGTGGGGAGGAGTGGGCAGTGAGCAGAAGCCTCCAAGGGGGTGCTGTGTGCATGGCAAACACCCAACAGCATCAGTGGGGATGAAGCATGCCATAGGAAAGAAAGCTGTACAAAAAGAAGGGGTCCAAAATATGTCAGACCACACAGTGCTACAGAGAAATCAGAAGGCCTGGGCAGAGACGTCATCAGACTAGACAGTTCGAATGTGAAGGAGTGAATAAGGCCATGCCCCCACAACCTGGATCCTGCTAGATTTAAACTTGAAAGTATTGAATTTAGTGGCACATGTCTGTGATTAATAAAATTCAACAAAATAAAGTATGCAGTAATAGCACTAGCCAGGACACAAATTATAAAACCCCAGTTCTGAGTGGCACAACACTGACAACTAAAGGAAACAGATGAGGATCTGGTGGAGCTCTGAGCAACATGATATGCATTTGATGATATCTTAGGGCCTAGGGAGTGCTCTCAACCAGGACTAGCTGAGGAACTGGAGGACATCCGGTGACTAGGGTACATTATTGTGCTCCCAGTGTTGGGAGACTTGTATCCATTGGCAGACTCTGTTTCATTGTCCTGGGAACACTTGTAGACCTAGATTCCCATTTGGGATCTATAAGCCATTGGAGGAGGAAATAGGGGACTTTGACACCTTTGTAGACCTAAGTTTCTTGTAGGTCCTTGAGGCATCTGGAAATCTGTTTCCATCCGTACATATGAAGGTAGTTGGAAGTCTGGATGAGAGGGTGGGTCTTAAGAATATGGGACCTTAAGATTTTTGAATGAGCTGAATCTTTTGGGAGCCATCTATGCACTGGTGGGCATGCATGCACACTGGGATGTGGTCTTACTGGAGTAAGTTCATGTTCTGGATAACCCTGATATCAGCAGGCCCTCCCATCTTAGCCAGATCCCTCCTGGTGGTTCTATACACAGGTTTTTATGCTCACCTTTGCTGTTTTCATCAATTACCTGCTTGTTCCTAAGTGTGTTTCTCCACGGCTTAGCGTAGTCCCTTGTTACTTACGTTGATTTGCAGCATGGGACTAGGAGTCCAGGGCGTTTTGCTTGTTATCAAGGTCTTGATCTCCAGCCCTTGACTGTAGTGGAGTGGAGTGTTGATCTCTTTTGTCAAGTTTTGTGAAGGGAGCTTTTGGGTAAGAGCTGGCCACAGCCAGCAGGCTCTGTGTGGAGCCCCAGCCTGGCTGAAACAGCATCTGCAAGAGTTTGAATTTTCTCTCCTCTCCTCTCCTCTCCCCTCCCCTCCCCTCCCCTCCCCTCCCCTCCCCTCCCCTCCTCTCCCCTCCCCTCTTCTTTTTAAATCATCTTTTTATTGTTTTGTCCTCATGTATGTTTGACATGTGTGTACCTGGTCCCCATGAATATTAGAAGAGGTTATCATATCCTCTGTAACTGGAGTTAAAGGCAGCCATGAGCCACCACACGGGTGCTGAGAATTGAACCCGGGTCCTCTGCAAGTGCTCTTAGCTTGTGAACCATCTCTCTAGCCCTGTAAGAATGTACATTCTTACAATCACTGCAGACCCAGGATGCCACCAGCCCTCCAGGGGATTCAGTTGCAAGCCAAGCTCAGAGATAGGACCCACAGAGGTCTGGATGATGGAGATAGAGTCCTTGGTCTAACCCGGTGGATGTTTCCTTCCCTCCTGAGTAAAGTGAGTGGGAAGTGCTACCTCACAGACCAGCCCAAGCTTGTTCTCTCCTAGGGTAACTGTAGCATCCCCACTTGCCAGATGGCTTATAGAAGAGAGCTACTGTCAAGTGCAAAGCTGAGGTGTTAGTCAACTCCAGGGGAACCTGATGGGCCCTTGTGTTCCATGGCCTGTAATGGCATTACTGCTGTGTCTTGTCTAAACACTCCCTCTTTCTTTGATTTTTTTTTTTTAAAGGTGAAAACATTTTTGTATGTTTTTATCAGTGCTTTGTCTGCATGTGTGCTTGTGCCATGGTGGTCAGAAGAGGGCATCAGAAACCCCCTCCCTCCCAACTGGAGTCACGTGGTTGTGAGCTACCATGTGGGTGCTAAGAATTGAATGCCAGGGCCTCTGTAAGACAAGTATGCTAAACCACAGAACCATATCACCAGCCCTGAAAATTTGAAAAGGTTAGACTTTGTGTCCGTGGTGTGTGTGTGTGTGTGTGTGTGTGTGTGTGTGTGTGTGTGTGTGATTGGAGGGAGTAGGATCCTAGGAATCAAACTCAGGCCATCATTGGTAGCAAGTATCTTTACTCACTGTAATTAATATATATATTATATATATACATATATATACATACATACATACATATATAATGAGTCCTGAATCTGCATTTACAACTTAATGGCAAAAGAGAGCATCAGATCCCAATATAGATGGTTGTGAGTCACCATGTGGTTGCTAGGAATAGAGCTCAGGACCTCTGGAAGAAAAGCCAGTGTTCTGAACTGCTGAACCATCTCTCTAACCCATCTGTGTGTCTCTTAAAAGGATACTTGGCATTAGATCTAAGGCCCACAAAAGTAATCCCAGATTCTCAGTTTGCAGGCCTGGCCAACACCCCACTGCAGCCTCCATTCTGGTTATAGCACTGAGGTGCTATAGCATTCAAGGCTATGCTGTGGCATGACAGTGACATCAGCCAATGCTCCTTGGTGACTATGGAGTGTGGTGACACCCTGGGCTCATGCTGCAGAGCTGCCTAGTGGAGGTGCCCCCTCTTAACCATTTGGGAATCTGCTGAACTTGAAGCTGGATCCGTTCTCTGGTTAAAATATCTTCAGCACTTAGTAGAGTCTTGAGAACTCCGGCCTCTTGGGCCAATTGTTCATCCTGTTTGAAATCAGAGTCCCAGAGCTGCTGTGTTCATGCAGCAAATGTGGCTGATGCCCCGATGCTGTATGTGCATCAAACTGAGGGCAACATTCTCTGCATTGCAACACCAAATTTGGTAATCATGGTGTCTACATTAGGGTTTCTTTGGCTGTGAAGAGAACCATCACCATGGCAACTCTTCAAAAGGAAAACATTTCGTTGAGGCTGAGGTTTAGTCTATGGTCAGGGTGGGAAACGTGGCAGCGTGCAGCCAAGCATGGTGCTAGAGAAGGAGCTGAGGGTTCTATATATTGATCTACAGGCAACAGGAAGTCAACTGTAACACTGGGCATAGCTTGAGCATAGGAGGCACACTTCCTCTAACAGGGCCAATCCTAATAGTGCCATTTTCAGTCAAACCACCACGTGTGGTTTAGATTCTGTCATCTTTATACTTAGTTTTCAGCCTTGAAGCCGACACATTTGGAGGTATGATGTGCCATCCAAGCAAAGACAGGACAGTTCTCTGAATGACACTGGTGGCCAGGATTTGGTGGCTAAGAGCAGTGCCTGCCCTTTCCATTCCCAGCCATCATCTAGGGCTGTCAGTGAGGGATATGGTTTCTCTTTCTGTGTTTTGTGGTCCTGGCAGGCTTGTCTGTGCAGAAACCCATGTCACATGCTCAGTTTGAATATCCCTGTCCCTTCCTGCATTCTCTAGAGAAAGAGGCCAGCACAGAGGTGGGTGCCTGTTC
Organism: Phodopus roborovskii; assembly: GCF_943737965.1. Classification (NCBI taxonomy): domain Eukaryota; kingdom Metazoa; phylum Chordata; class Mammalia; order Rodentia; family Cricetidae; genus Phodopus; species Phodopus roborovskii. The sequence continues at coordinate 2,445,443 of NW_026126459.1, read as the reverse complement.
TAGGGCATCCAGTGTAGTGTTTAGCTTATCTTCACCAGTGTGTGCTGGAATCAGGGTACCTATGGTGGTCAGTTGCTTTGGCTGCTGATCCTGGCACTGTCCACTAGGTGGTGCTGGCATTCTGCTTGACTTGCTGCAGTTTTAGAGTTATTTCATGGGCTGAAATGCCAATCCCTATGCTGTGGGCAGACATCCTGGGAGACAACTTTGGATAGCACCAGTCAAGCTGAGCTGTTGTGTAGTAGATCTTCAGATGTCAGGGAGTTTCTGGGGTTCAAGACATCTATGCCTTATCCTGCTGCTCATATAAACATTTACCTGGCTCTGCACCTTGCAGTAGTTTTGTTGGGCTGTTGAGTTAATTACATCAATCCTGATAAAGGGGGAAGACTTGATAGAAGTGTAATAACAGGGAAAAAACCCAACCCAAATAAGCATAAGCAAAAAGGGGGCTGCCAAGGATCACATGGCAGAATGCCTGTCTCTGCCAGTTTGAGTCTGCTCTGCCCCTGCTCGTTTGATGGGGACAAGTCTGGCTCTTGAGATACAAGGACCCAGAGGGCTCCTATTCAGTCCTTCTTTGAGCATCTATTCTGTTTCAGATCCTGTAGGAGAAACTGAGGCCCCTGGTGATTTGCCAAGGGGTTCAGAATGGTTATCTGGTCACACAGGCCTATATCTCCCCTGACTTCTGGTGTCATTCTGTGGGTGGAGTCAGAAAGCAGAAGCTGTTCCAGGTATCTGGTTAGGCAAGGGGACCTGGTGTGGGGACCTAGAGGAGGCACATTGCCAAACATTAACCACAGAGCCATCCCAGCTCTGTCACGGCAGGCTCATTGGGTAGACAGATCATGGGTGTGGAGAGAGACTGAGTTGAAGAGGCACAGGCTAACTCAGAACTTTGTTGAGACAGCATCTCCCTAGGAACCCAGGCTGGCCTGGAGTTGCCCATTAGTCTGACTTCAAACCCATCATCTTTCTCATCTCAGCTTCTCACGTGCTGGAATTCTAGGTTTTGTGCCACTAATGCGGCTTTTAAGGGTCAAGCTTGGTGCTTCAGTCTCACAGAGGATGGGCCAGTGATGGTCTCTGCCCTGCCCATCAAGAGCTTGTGTTTTCAACTGGTGGATAGATCACCTGTGCTACTGGCCCCTGGAGGCCACTGCCCACCAGGGGGATGGGTTTGGAGTCTCTGTAGTGGGAGAAGGATACAGCAGGCATTGGGAGTCTGGTGCCATGGAGACCATAGGAAAGTGAGGGAGCAGCAAGAACAGAATGGAAGTGTCTCACTATTTGATTGGGGAGGCACTACAGTGGGGAGGGTCAGCCATAGTAACGACATGGAAGTGTCATGGCTGCTGAGGTAGGATGGTCTTGAAGGCCTATGGGGGAATCAGGGAATGGTTGGGAAGGAGGGAGGGGCCAAAGTAGGCTTGAGGATTGGTGTACTGACTAAAAGGGCTTCAACTTGACCCTGAGAGGTCATCAAGGACTCCTTAGAAGGAGCAAGCTGTCTTCACTCCTTCCTTCCCTGCCCAAGGAGGATGCCCCAAGCTCACTGGCCAGGGGAGGATTTGCTGAACAGTGCGTGGCCCCAGCTAGGGGAAAAGAGGGCTCCTATCAGGGCCACACAGTTGGCCAGGAGTAGGGTAGGGCCGACGCTGGTTCTTCTTTCCCCAGTGTGTCCTCTGTCCTTCCTGGAACAGCTTTCCCATGAATTGAACCACAGGCCTCTTCAAGAGGTCCACCATGCCCATGTGAGCATCCAGCTGTGGCCCCTGACCAGGTCAGTGCAAGGCTTTACTGAGGGGCTAAAGGCTGGAGAATGGGGACTTTCATTGTGTCTCAATGTCTCTGCCTTGCAGGGAGTGACTAGTTATGAAAAAGCATAACAAAGAACAGAGAAGACTTAATCTGGTAATGAGGGGAAAGAATATTAACGAACCTGCTGAGAACAGACTGAGAGATTTGAGAAGCTCTGGGCCTCTTCCTTTTGTTGCTCTTTGAGGAACTGGGGCGCTCTGTTGTGGTGGCTGATCTGGTCGGTGCTTGACTGAGCCCTGAAGAGGTGGGGGGAACTAGGCAAATCTTGGTTAAATGAACCCCGTGGAAGTTAACCTTGTAATGGAGTGCTGGACAAAACATGCCTCAGTGTACCATGTGTACCTGCATAGCCATGCAGGATCAAATCTGAAGACAAAGGTAGGAAAGGGACAGTAGACTGTGAAGGGAAGTGCCATTTCATCTCATCACGCTATTCATGGGACATCTGCAGGCCTCTCTGTGCCTGGAAAATACCATAAGATGAGTACTGGCTTAGGCCTTCCCAGTGGAATTTAACTGCTTTTAACTTTTAGCCTTCTGCCTAGGAAGTAAGTCAGCTGAGGAGTCGAGGCAGCAGGCTCAGGAGCTGGAGGAGAAATTGGAGGTGCTCATCCAGATCCATGATGGTTTGCAGTCAGGCTTGTTCAGTAACATGCTTCCTCCCTCAAAGTAGTGCAGAAGGCTGGGGAGGTGTTCGGGGGGGTGGGTAGACAGGGGCATGTTCTTAGAGGAAATCAAGACCCTCTAACAAGGACTTAGTCAAAAATTTCGTTGTGTATCTGAGTATGTGGGTGTAGATGCTCTCAGAGGCCAGAAGAGGGCATTAGATTTCCTGGAGCTAGAGTTACAGGAGGTTGTGAGCTACCTAATATAGGTACTGGGAACTTAATTCCTGTCCTTTGCAAGGCAACCAATACTCTAAACTGCTAAGCCACTTTTTGTGGTTTGTCTTTTCTGTGTCTGAGCATTGCAAGATAAGTTCAGGTAGCTACTGGAGCAAAAAGACAGCAGTGGGAGCCTGAAACAAGGGGCCAGAGGGGACTAGAGAGGGCCCTCCAAAACAATCGATTTTGGAGTAAAGAACACTTTGGATACAGAGGGCTGTGTAGGATCAAGCAGTGAGAAGGCAGGGAATGGGAGAAAGCCAGAGGGAGAGTTTTGTATGTGGAGGAGCCATAGTGACTTCCTAGGATGACAGCGGTGGTGGTAACAAGGATGAGGATCACACCAGAGTGGGCATATCAGTTGTCAAGGGCCCAGGGTGCCCTAGAGGGCAGTGCTGGGGAATGACATAGATTGGAGTGGCAGGTCAAGAAACTTTGTGGTGTGTTGAGGGCAGCCAGCTTGTGATCAAGGGTTGTACCTTCTCAGAGTCACAGCTTCATCATGAGTGGGGGCCGAGGTGGGGGTAGTGGATAAGGCTACCTCTCTGTTCATTTTTCTCTTCCACCCTGTGTTCTATAGTCTTTAGTTCAATGAACATTAACCAGTGATTCTAGCAAAATGGAGCATTCCATCCTGAAGGTTCCCAAATCACATGTAAGGAAAACATTAGAACATGGCACAGCATGTGTGATCATAGACCCGCCCATCCTCATCCTAGCCACCTAACTGCTAGATCCACAGGTACTTCTGTGAGGCAGGGTACTCAGTTCAGGTGCAGAGCACAGTCTGTAGGAGGCACAGAGGATCGTGTGCTCATAGAGAAGCACCAGGAGAGGCAGGAATGCCAACAGGGTTACTCCTTCAAGGGAAGGGATGCATAATCCATGCAGAAGGCTGTGAGCAGACATGGTTAATAGCTCTGTGACCTTTTGTGCTACCTTTGAGGCCAAGACCACAGTGGATTCTCCCCCAGACCCTCACTGAATTTGTCTATTTATAGAATCCAGCTTTATGAAAGATGTCACATGTATAGAAAGAGTTTTGATGTTGCCGTGTCTTAAGCCTTATTGTGCATATGGTTTAAAGTTAATTATCACCAGGAAAGTCCACCAAATTGCAATGTGCTTAAATATGCCTAAAATAAACTATGTGAGAGTCAGACTCCTGAAGTTGGAGCCAACATTGGCTACCTAGTTGTGCTGGAACAAGTTACCTTCTGGCCTCCTGAAGATCGTTACTCTACTGGCCATGGTGGCTGCAGAGGTCCCTTGCACAGCCTGTCCTACAAGGCTGCACTCTGTCCTCAAGCTGGCTTCTCCCAGCTGATCTATAGCTGAATCCCCTTCTGGCCATTTCAGTAGTGCCCCACCTGGTCACTTCTGGGGTTGAGATTCATTAAGTGGCAAGTAGTCAGCCTTGCCAGGGTAAGGGCAATAATATGTGGATAAACACAGCCTTTCTCCATGGTTCTGAGACATCTTTGGAAACATTAGGCGGCTGGGGAGTGTAGCCAGACTTTTCTTTGGGCTGCCAGCTCACAAATAATGACACGGAACTCATAAATTAACCCATACTTTTAAAATCTATGTTCTTACATGTGGGTCATTACCTCATCTCTGTATTTTCCATCCTGCTTCCTCCATGTCTGGCTGGTGACTCTGCCTTTCTTCTACCCAGAGCTCTCTCTGTACAGCCTAGACTCTCCTGCCTAGCTATTGGCCATTCAGCTTCTTATTAACATCAATCATGGCAATACATTTCATACAGTGTAAAACACAGTGTACATCAGGGGAGGACAGAGGCCTGGTGGCCACAAAGGCATGCTCTTCCCTTGAGTATAAAGAGTTTCTTAGGGCTGGGCATGGTAGCACATGCACACTTTGGAGGCAGAGGCAGGTAAATCTGTGTTTCACTAGTCTATATAATGAAGTGAGTTCCAAGACAGAAAAAGCTACATAGTGAGACCCTGTCTCCCTCCCTCTACCTAAAACAACAACAACACAACTCAGTTTCTTAGATAGTAGAGATCTTCAAGAGAGCATTCACACAGGATAAGAGGGTTTTCCAACTTTGGCCTCATCCTCTCCCCTACATATCTTTGCTGATATCCCCCTGACTTATTTCCACTGGAGTGCTGAACTCCAGCCAGATCCTTTGCTGATCTAGGAAACAATGCAGATGACAGTTCTAAGTAGAGAGGGTGGGGAGATGCTCTATGCTTATCAGGGTCACCTCTAGCAGGCATTCCCTGGTTCTCTAGTGCTTTTGAAAGCCTGTGTGTGGGCCAAGCCCCAGAATATCTGAGCATGGTCTCTCAGGATGCTGCCTACTCAATGCTCAGTCATTCAGTTCTCAAGATTTTATAAACTGAAGATTAGCAGTTGCCTATTCTAAGCAAGGTGACCTGTGCTTAGGGCTCCTGCTGTGATAGTGTGTTTTACATGACAGAGATGCCACACAGTAGGGAGAACAGAGCAGGGGTGGAACATCTCTTTATTTCCCAAGTCTTTTCTCCACCTTCTTACTGCCACCCCAACACATTTCTTGCTGTTTTCCTCATACAACACTGAGGTGATCACTTGGCTTGTTAGTGTAAGACCCTCAGAATGAGGAGTCTCCCAGTTTCGGTCGGTACCCCCAAGAACTCAATGTCCAGTCCAGTTGCTGCAACACGGAAGAGGCTTTAATGAACAGGAAACGTTTGCTCAAACGGGCTCCCTTAGTATGAAGGCTAGAGAGGAGCCCCATCCCCCGGGCACAGGTGTTTTTAAAGGCAAAACCCACAAGCTTAGGGAGGGGTGTGACTCTCTGTCCATTGAGTACATGACCCTTTGAGGCTCCGATGATCTCACTATTAGGGTCAGCAGACCTTAGGGCCTCAGGGTGTGCTAATTAATCTTGTCTGGGCAAACCAGAGGTACAGTTATCTCTTCGTATCTAAAGGACACTATTCATCACCTGCTGACTCACGGAAAGGAGGGGCAGTGTGAATTCTTAGTATCCTGCCATCTCAGGGCCTTGTGAGGGGAAGTTAGCAACTTCCAAGGAACTAATATTGGTCTGGGGTAGCTTTCCCGGTCAGTCTGTCCTTCATTTCAAGTGAGGGGTTTCTTTAATTTTACTTTTTTGTCTTTTATTCCCCCCTTTTTATTTTGTCAATAGTTCTAATCTTAGAACTAGGGAAATTAAGAGGCAGCCTCTGCTTGGCTCAGGAGGATTCTGTACTGTTATCTAAGTATCATAATCTGGACTGCACTCATTTATTATTTTTAACAAAAGTAACAATTTTTTCCAACAATAAGCAACAAGAGAGGAATAAAAATGAGCAGTTGTAAGAGGCTGTCCCTGGGTCCTATAACCTGGAGTGGCATGGGAGTGGGTCTAGAGGAGGAGGACATATTCTGGACTGGCCACAAAGTGGGCATTTTCACCGAGTCTCAAGGTTTCCTGTGCGGTGACATCTAATGTAATCTGGATCTCCAACTTGGAAGTGATATGAAACTTCCAAGTCTCCTGCCACGTAAGCCTCCCGGAGCTGCTTCCGCTCTCGCTGTCTCACCCACTCAAGCACCTTAAGCCTAGCGAACAGAGGCTGGGAGAACAGCGCATCAGCACTATGTCCAGAGGCAATTTCCACCAGTGGAGGGGGCCCCCCATAGAGCCGTTTATAGGGGTTTAGCCCAAACAGTCCAGGGGTGTTTCTAACCCTGAAAAGCACAAAGGGTAGGAGAGCTATCCAGCCATTAATGCCAGTCTCTGCGGTCAATTTAGTGAAGGTCTCTTTTGTGGTTCTATTCATCCTTTCTATCTGCTCTGAGCTTTGGGGTCTGTATGCACATTGTAATTTCCAATCAACCCCCAATGTCTTGGCCAGTCCCTGACTTACCTGGGCAACAAAAACTGGACCATTGTCTGATCTTAGTACTTTAGGTATTCTAAATCTTGGGAAGATTTCCTCCAGTTTTTTCTTAGCCACCATGGTTGAGGTCTTCTTCTTGGAAGGGTAAGCCTCTACCCATCCTGAAAATGTGTCTATAAAGACTAATAAGTACTTGTTACCATATTTGGCATGGTTTACTTCCATGAAGTTCATTTCCCAGTGAGCGCCTGGATGACTTCCCCTCAGTCCTTCCCAGGAGGCATTCTTGCAGGGTTAGCATTAACCAGCTGACAAGGCGCACCCCCAGTAGTCCCAGAACATGACAAGAGGATGCTCTAACCAGTCTCCGCAGATGGTTAGCCCCTAGGTGGGTTAGACGATGTATCTGCTGGACGTACTCTGACCCTTCCGAGTGGGGTAAAATCTCCTTTCCATCTGAGGTATAGCAAGTCCCCTCTGGGGTCTCAGTGAAGCCATCTAATTCCTTTATTTCCCGCCAGTCTTCCAGAGTATACTGTTGTCCAAGTTCTGGGGCTTTAGACCTCTCTATTACAGGCAGCAGTTTGATACCCTGGGCTGCCTACTTGGCTACCTGGTCAGCAATCTGATTTCCTTTTGAGATGAAATCTTTGGCAGGCTGCTGGCCCAAACAACGTGGGCTCCATCCACCACTGCTGCCCCAGCCATTCTTTTACCTTTTACCATGTAACTGCTCCCATCGCCAGCGGGATGTCCGTAAGATCTTTGCGAACTCCAGTCTCTTCAACCAGCAGTTGATGGCAGTCATGAATCACCGGTTCATCAGTCTCCTCAGGCAGTAGAGTGGCAGGGTTGAGGGTGGCTGGTGGAGCGAAAGTAATCCTCTCAGTGAGAAGCGGGCTTTGGTAGTGAGTCATGCGGGCATTGGTCATCATCAGTCGGGGGCTGCCGGACAATGTTCTCCAATGCGTGGGGGCTATTATAGTTGCTTTCTGCCCCAAAGCCAGCTTGTCAGCATCTTTGACCAGTACCACCACGGCCGCCATAGCTTTTAGGCAGCCAGGCCATCCACTGGCTACAAGATCAAGCTTCTTTGACAGATAAGCAAATGGCCTGTTCCATGGCCCTAGGGATTGAGTTAAAACTCCCCAGGCGACCCCCTTACACTCATCCACATAAAGGGTAAAAGGTTTAGTTACATCAGGGAGAGTTAGAGCAGGTGTACTCAGCAGGGCCTTCTTAATGGCATCAAATGCCTCCTGATGCTCTGAGGTCCAGGAGAATTTTTTCCTTAGTCAGCGGGTAGTGTGGAGCTGCTAAGGTCTCAAACCCTGGGATCCATAGCCTGAAAAACCCAGATGTCCACAGAAATTCTCTTACTTGCCTGGTCATTGTTGTGGAATTTTAAACCCTTGGGATAGTCGGGTCCAGATGAGCTGCCCAGTTCTGCACGTGTCAGAGTCCTTCCATTCAAAGGCAAAAAGCAGTTGGCTGGTGGGATGTAACCTCGAACGAGTGGGGTACCCGGCCCACGCCAAGGTCCACTGTTCTTCGGATAGTCCATGAATCACCTTGGGCTTGGGGCTGCCTTTAATTTTATCTTTTCTCAGGGCTTGGACATTTGATACCTTGTTTGTCTTCTTGGGACAGTCCTTTGCCAAGTGTCCTTTTTCTTTACAATATGCACACTGGTCCTTGTCGAGTGGGGTCCTATTGCCCAGGCTCCCTAGCTGTCAAGGGACTGTTCTAAATTGTCTAACTTTTTTTTTTCTCTCTCTCTATTTTTTTCCTTTAACCACTGAGGCCAAGATATTTTAGTCAAATTCTTTTCCTGTCTTCTGTCATGCTTTTTTTCTTTTTCTTTCTCATTTTTTTTCTGCTATCTGTGTCTCTACTGACTTTCCTCTCCTTCTCTTCTCTGTCCCTTCAATACACTTTCTCTGCCTCTTTCACTAAATCACATAACTCAGCTTTCTGTAACCCTTCCAGTCTCTGGAGTTTCTTCCTAATATCTAGGGCCCAATTTCCCCATGAAGACCTGAAGACGTGTCCTGAGACCCTTGGTTCCACCCTGGATGAAAGTCCCAGGTTGTTTGGAGGAGGGGAGGAGACAAAGTGTTGCTTCTCTGTGGGCTGGCCGCCCCCCCCCCCCCCGGACTCTGCTTCCCTCCCGCTTTGTAATTGGGCTTCTGAGATAGGGTCAAAAGGAATGCTCTCTTTACCTTAACCAAATTTTACCTTAACCAAATTGGTGGGCCATCTTGCGGCACTCGGAGACCCACCACCAGAGCCTGGCAATAGATTTTTAAGCTCTCCCTACCTTCAGCAGTGTTGAAGTCCCAACTGGGGCGAGTCAAAAGGAATCCCAAGTCAATCTCATTTTTCAGCTGCGTGGGCCGCCCATCGGCCCCAGGGATATTTTTCTAGCCTCAAGCAGAAACTGTTGATAATCATCTCAAATAGCCTGGTGAGAGAACATAAGGAACTCCACCAACCCTGTAAGGCGGTGGGGATCCTCTGAGAAAAGGGGGTGGTTAGTTTTTCAATTACAAAGATCTAGGGAGAAGGGTCAGCCGTGGAGGCTGGCATTGGGGAGACAAACATGTGCAGCGTCGGGGTCATAAGTCATAACCCTGTCCCTCAATTCCGGCATGGCTCCGCCCCGTTCAGCTGCAGCTCAGCCCCAGAGGCTCTGGCTGCCCCACCACATTCCTGGGGGTGGGGGATGAGCATGCTCATTGTCTTGCTGGGTCTCCCAGCCCTGCTCTCCAGGGGATCTAAAGTCAAACTTAGGTGGGGTAGTTAGTTGTTGACCCATGGGGAGAGTAGAAATGGACACAAACAGTAGGAACAGAAGGATGCGACAGAACAATCCGAGAAACAGGACAAGTCCCCGTGGTAGACAAATGGCGCCCAAACCAAAGTTACAAAGCAGGAGGGAAGTGGAGTCCGGGGGGCCAGCCATCCCCTGGAGAAGTGACACTTCCGTCTCCTCCCCTCCTCCAAACAACCCGGGACTTTCGTCCAGGGCGGGACCAAGGGTCTCAGGACACGTCTGTCTCCCCCTGTAGTCCTACCAAATACAAGTCCTGTGCAAGCCAGGCACAGATTCAAATACTCGAGTCAAAAACACATAACATCGGACACATCAGACATACATCAAACATATAGGTTGTGAGCTCTATCTTACTTCTAACTGGCAATGGAATTGAGTCTGGGGGTCACCAGATCTCAGTGGGACCTCCAAAATGTAAGACCCTCAGAATGAGGAATCTTCCAGTTTCGGTCGGTATCCCAAGAACTCAATATCCACTCCAGTTGCTGCAACACGGAAGAGGCTTTAGTGAACAGGAAACATTTGCGCAAACGGACTTCCTCAGCACACAGGTTAGAGGGAAGCCCCATCCCCTGGGCACAGGTGTTTTTAAAGGCAAAACCCACAAGCTTAGGGAGGGGGTGTGACCCTCTGTCCATTGAGTACGTGACCCTTTGAGGCCGATGGTCTCGCTGTTAGGGTCAACAGACCTTAGGGCCTCGGTGTGTGCTAACTAATCTCATCTGGGCAAGCTATCTCTTTGTTTCTTAAGGACCCTATTTACCACCTGTTTACTCACGGAAAGGAGGGGCAGTGTGAATTCTTGGTATCCTGCCATCTCAGGGACTTGTGAGGGGAAGTTAGCAAATTTCAGGTCAGACTGTCCTTTATTTCAAGTGGGGGGGTTTCTTTAACTTTATTTTTTTTTGTCTTTCATTAGCAAGAGGGCTGATTGATACATATCATGAGTTAAAGGCTATATTATTTGTGCTAATTAGCAGGATCAACTTTGTAATGGCAACTTGAATATTGCTTCAGGCTAAGGGTATTAGCCTTTATTTTCCAAGATACATCTCTGTTGTCCACTGAGTTCCTGTGTTATGGACCTTCCCTATGAGCCTCAATGATGACATTGTGTCTGCACCTTTACAGATGCTGTTGATTTTGTTTTAGGTATTTTTTTTTTTTTTTTTGTCTTCACATTTTTATTGAGGGGCAACAGGGAAGAATTCCATCAGCAGGAGTATTCACAGGTTCTTCAGCCATTCCAGGCTTGGGCCCTGAGGGTCCTGGGGGTGGCTGGGCACATCGGGCATGTTCCCATCATCTCGAACAGGCACTGGGTAGTTGTAGGGTGTGGCCCTGTTGATCATGCTGGCATACTTGGTGTAGGGGCTGATCATGGGCATAATTATAGCCAGGCCCCAGATCGAGAAAGACACCACCAGCCCCGGCTCCTTCGCCCAAGCATTCTTCAGGTAGGCAGTGAGTCTCGTGGCCATCTTGGTCTTGGAAGCGCTTTTTAGGTATTTGTTTAGAGACACAAAAACTCAGAGGCCTCCACTGGACAGTCTCATTGGATTAGCCCCTATGCTAGTTTGAATATGAATGGTCCCCTTAGGCTCATATATTTGAATGCTTAGTCATCAGGGAGTTGTAATACTTCAGTAGGATTAGGAGGTGTGTCATTGGAGTAGGTGTGGCCTTGTTAAAGGAAGTCTATCACTGGGGGTGGACTTTGAGGTTTCAAATTCTCATGCCAAGCTCAGTGGTTCTCTTCCTGCTACATTCGATTCATGATGTAGAATTCTCAGTTACTTCTCCAGTACCATGTCTGCCTACTCCCGACATGCTCCCAACCATGATGCTTATGTACTAACCTTTAAAACTGTAAGCAAGCCCCAATTAAAATACTTTTCCTTATAAGAGTTGTCACGGTCAAGGTGTCTCTTCACAGCAATCTTCACTGACATCTTTTCACCCCAGCCATGGGTCTGGTGGACCATCTGCCACTTCCAAAGGGAGGGTGTCAAAGAATCGGTACAAGGTAAGCTGAAGTCATGTGCACACTTGGCTTGTGCCTGTCTGAAAATAGTCAATGGAGGTGGTGTTTTTATGATCTTAGGTATTTGTGCATGTTTGGTAAGTGCCCAACAGTCCCAGCCACATATGCTTCCTTTGGTTCATCTACATTACTTGGAGGGTGTTCCAGGTCCATGGAGAACACAGGACATGTGTTAGTAGGTTGTACATGGCTGCATGAAAGGATTGTTTTTAGGCGCTTCTGGCATCCCTTCCTTCAAGGGTGCTAGGTCTGCCTTATGACCCAAGTCTAAGAGATGGGTGATGATGAGAAGATACCATCCAGCATGATGTCCTTTTTTGGGTTTTACAAAGGGAAGCAGGAGTTGCCTGATTCACAGATAATAAAGGAAGTGGCCCATGGTGAAAAATACTAGGACCACACAGTAGAGTGTTGTTTATCTGAGAGCTGGCAAGACATCTGCCAAAGTCAGCAATACCTCCAAGGTTGGTTACCAGAAACACCAGCTAGGGCTAGCAGCCAGCAGACAAGCCAAAGTCCATAGCTAAAAAAGCAGTAGGCAAAGATACATAGACTTAAGTGCATGGCCTTCTTCCAAGCTGGGTGAGAGTGTGGGAACTGTGTGATCATCTCTCTAGCTGGGCCAAGGTTTGGCCCTTGATATGCGTAGGAAATGAACTAAGCTTAATAAAAATGAGCTCAGTTCCTGCCATACAGTTCTGTCCAGTTCCTTCTATCTGTCCTATGAAAAGCTCCCAAGGCAAGCAATTCCATGTTTTTCCCTCTTGGGACCCATGCTGCTCCCAGGGATTTTGCCCATGTTAACTTTCCCTTAACAGAATCTGCTCTTGTTTGCTCTGGGTATGTTCATGTCACTAATTATCATTCACATGAGACAATGCACTTGAGATTCACAGTCTCAGTTGACTTTTGGTGATCTGAGTCCCTGAGTCAGGCCCCTTTGGCTTGAGAAAGGCCCTGTTGTTCTCTGCATCAGAAGTGAGCAGACTGTGTCATCTTACTAGCCCTCTCCTCATTTTGGAAATAATGTCTCTTACTGAATCTGGAGTTCATTGATTCATTTAGACTTGCCTGGCCAGCAAGCCCCAGGTAGCTTCATGTCACTGACTCTTCAATATTGGGACTACAGATGTGTGCTATTGTGTCTGGCTTTTTAATCTGTCCTCGGGATCTGAACTCGGGTTCTCACACTTGCAAGGCAAGTACTTTACTTCCAGTGAATAATTTCTTGAGCCATCTCCATCCCACGGTCTTTATGCTGGGTTGGGCTGATGAGAGGAAGAGGCAACAGTAGCATCAGGGGCCACATCAGTGAAGATGGCAGGCGAGACAGGTGCCAAGGAAGAGGGCACAAGGGTTGTAGCATATGAGGACCAGGATTGGCAGCCGTAGTAGATGGAGAAATGGTGGAGAGCTCAGCTTGTACAGGCAAAGGCTAACAGGAGTCAAGCCCAGAGACAGCAGGCTCTGACTGCCAGAAGAGCCTAGAGAACTGTGAAGCACTTAGAGCTGGGACATGCCCTTGATGGGTTATCTTAGTCCTGCCTCTTTCCTGTTGGTCCCTTATGTTTTCTGGCTGCCCTATGGTGATCAGTTTTCTTCCCCCACACCCCTGTGCCATGAAGTTTCTGTCAAAGACCGAAAAGCAATGGAGCCAGCTAACTGAATGGAATGGCTAAAGCATGAGCAGAAATAAGTTTTTCATGCTTTAAAATGTTTCCTGGATGTGTGTCACAGTGACAGAATGACTGACCCAACACAAGAGGGTGACAGGGAGGCCAGAGAGAGGCTAGAGTCTTGCTGGGTTCACTGGTCTGTGGGGGTGGGGGCTTGTAGAAGCATTCTTCCTAGCTGTGGGAGGACTCAGGAAAGATGGAAGCTACAGAAGTCCTTGCTTTCATAGGAGTATAGGAGTATATAAACACACACACACACACACACACACACACACACACACACAGTGTTGGGAGTATATATAATATATGAGCGCATGCTCATATGCAGGTTTCTGGAGAAGAACCCGTCAGTGGTCTTATCCAGAAGTAAACCTCATATGCCATAGTAGTGATCTGCCAGGCTACGTGTGCCCATTGGTGCAATAGTGACCAAAGGTCATAGGAACAACCAGCTGCTTTTGCACTGTATTTGAGGGATGTCTGTTTCATAGATAGAAACTCATGTCAAATATTATAAACTTGCTCAAAAGCCAGGAGGTGTTTGTCTTGGGAGATCATAGGCACAAGGGCGGGGGGCTACTACAGTTGACTTGCTAAGAATGGACATGTTGTAAAGAAGCCTTCTGAGTATTTATATCTATACTTACACATTAGTGCTCACTCACCCTTATCCAGAGGAGTTTTTCTCTGCAGCAGGCAGCAAGCAATGCTGGTTCATGCCTGCTTAAGTACTGAGGATAAGTGACTGTTGTGTGCTGAACTCCAGTTGAGATATCCATGTCACTTCCCACCTCTCCACACCTGCCAAGGCTCAGGAAACATCATGGAGGAGGGATGGAAAGAACTTAAGAGCCCACAGAATGGGAGGAAAGCTGTGAAATGCTCTCTTCTGGGCATGGCAGGGCTGTTGTAGCTATGAACTCATTGTAGCTATGACCAGCTGTACACAGTCAAGTTGACCAGATCAGTCAGTGTGTCAGCAAGGGGCACCGATTAGATTCACTGGGTTAAAAAAATGAAACAAAGGTAGGAGGGGCATGTGTCATGGGTGTCTTAGAAGAGTGTGTGTAAAGGTTGGGGATGAATATGATCAATATAATAGTCTGCATGTATGAAATTGTCAAAGAAAAAATAAAAGAAATGTATGAAAGAAGTCACCAGAGTATCCAACCCCAGAAGCCAGCTCAAGAGCTTTGTTTCAGAGTGTGGTGAAGGGGATGTGCAGACAATAAGGGGGTGCTAGTGTGCACCAGGGGAGCTCTTGAGAGCTCTGCTAGAATTAGCAGCTAGGTGATCAAAGGTTTTCATAGCTCTCACCTAAGAATGCATTGCTGCTGTTTGGCTCTGATTTGGGGTCTTAAAAATGGGCTTTGCAAAGGAGAGGGGGACTATAGGCAGGATAGTTACCAGCTGCCTATTAATCTCCGTGGTGGTTTTTCTAGGAAACAGGTTGTCTTCAGCTGTGGCCAGCAAGTGCTTGTTGGCAAGTAGAAGCTGTCAGGGTCAGGGCCCCATCCTGACTGCTTGGTAGAGTCTAACTCCTGATGTCACTGTGTCTTTTAAGAGATGGAGCCTAGTGGGAGGTCTCAAGACTGGACCCTTCCTGTGCTCTGGTTTCCCACCTCTCTATATGACCTCTTCCCTCCCCTCAGCAGGGACTGCCACCATCATTCATCACTGTGAAGTGATGCAGTTGGTGGCTCTCATTTGTCCACACCTATGTCCAGCATTCCCCTAACCCCTGTGCTGCTGGGGAGAAGAAGAGGTCACTGAGTCAGACTCATGGGCCTGGATGAACTCCTGAAACTTCTGTTCCAGGTCCTTAGCCCACTGCTGCAGCTTTGCAGCTGACTCTGCCTTTGCACCCTTGTGCAAATGCTTTGAGTTTTTAGAGGCAGTTCATATCCATTATAAGGGAGACACCTGTGGTGGCTGCACCCACTGGCATGAACTGCATAGTGTCCATTGCTGCTTGATTGACCTTGTGAATCATAATTTTCTAGCACCCTTTTGCTTTCATTCTTAATGATTCTCACTGTGTGTTATGTGCTCTGTTTGTTCAGAACAGATTAAGAGACTGTCTTTTATCCTCCAAGGCAGACTGACATATTAAAGATATTTCCACTCTGGCTGTCTCTCTGTAGAGATAGGATTTAAGGAGACACCTGTGCAGGGATCCATCCCTCACTTTCTACAGCAGACATTGTAGACCAGAGGTTACGTAAGACCATTGGAAATATCAGATATTTACATTAAGATTAATTGTTTTGGGTTCTAATGGCTACTTCAGGTAAGAGGGTGAGAAGATGAGAAGTCAAGCACACAGGCCTTGGGAGTCAGGTGAAAGGAAGAACGGACTCCTTTATTTAGCAATGGATACAAACTTACATACTCTTCCAGCACCCAGGCATCCTGATCCATTGACTTTGCATAGAATCAGTACTTCTGACAGCTCCTGTTGGTAGGGTCTTAGACAGAATTGCTTAGCTGCTCCTCATTGGCTGGGCAGGATGAGGCCCACTGACAGCAACTGTCAGCTGCCAAGTTGGCTCCTCTCTGCCTGGTAGGCCTTAACTTCCAACAGTTCATAACAGTGGTAAATGACAGTTTTGAAGTGGCAATGAAAATAATTTTATGGTTGGGGTCACCACAACATGAAGAAGTATCTTAAAGGGTTGGATCATTAGAGAGGTTGAGAACCACTACTGTGGATAATTTCCAAGCACACTCACCAATACCCAGTTCCTACAGTGGCTTCTCCCATCACCTTCACTAATACCATGACCCCAAGGCGAGGTTTCTGCCTCATTGAGAAGAACACCTGTCTGACTCATCTGACCATCACAGGAGTGTCTCTGGGATCTTTGGCTGATGGACATGGACCGTACAGGTGTATGTTGCTTGAGTCATATAGGAGGAATGAATAAAGCAACACATCTGTGAGGTGTCCCTGTTAGAGGTGGCCATGGCTCCAATAGTTCTTTCCTCAGCAGCTGCTGTCTGCTCACTGACCTCATCACAGCAGCACCTGCTCACACAGTGGCTCCCCAGGTCCCTGTTGTGCATCCACCAGCTCAGAAGCCACCCCTCTGCCCCTCCCCCACGACTGATTCTCCTCTTGGACACTGGAAATCCAGGATTCTGGTCATGGGGTATGGTAGGGCTCCTTCCGGCTTTACAGCAGGCATGGAAAAAAATCACAGAGGGTTAAGAATGAAACTGGGATTGACCCGATTTTGGTAACTGGTGCTGGGCCAGGACTTCTAGAGTCTGACCCAAAGTCATTTTGCTTTAGATACATTTAGGAATAATACAATTTTGGAAAAAAAGCAATTAACTCAGTTAAAGTGCATAACAATTTAAAGACATGTTTACACCGAGATTCTTTATAGCATACATCAAGAATGGGTACTGTTGACTCAGAGATAGTGCCCAAGAGTTAAGGTCTAGGGAGAGTGACTGGGGTAAATAAACCTAATGCTTGTTGGTGTCAGGATTGGGTAGGCCCTAAGGTAATACAGAAATCACTTAGGCTGTTGCCAAGTCCAAGTGACATCACTCACAAGGATGGGTTTTATAGCCTAGAAACAATGCTTAAGATTTAGGGGGAAAGGGTCTGGGAGAAGTAAAGCATAAGCTCTGGAAGATACAGGCTGAGCCTGGCTCAGCAGACAGGAAAGGATCACCAGGCTGTAAACTACACTCATTCCCAGCATTCCAGGAGGTCCATTCCATTGGAGAGGTGAGCTCTGTGTCAACTTCTCTGGCCTCTCCAGTGCTCATCGTATGCACAAGGTCTTTTAGCCCTGTACAGTGGGGCATGCTCAAAGCAACTGTGACCATGTGACATGGGCAGAAATGAAGGGAAGGCTACTACAGGAGTCCTGCAGGCTCTTACTACAGATACAGGTGTGACAGAATGGCTAGCTGTCCCTTTCTCTTTCTTACTGCTTCATAGGCTGTAAGACCCCAGAGGCATGAGGACCATGTGCTGAATAGATCTGGGATGGTTGGCAGAAGGATGAGATGGAGTCTTGGGTGACCCCGCACATGGCTAACAGGATCTGCACTGTGGGTTCCATTCTTCCACGATCCTATGGTGCTGGGTATGTGGCTCAGTGATACAGTACTTCCTTAGCATGCAGAAGACCCTGAATCCTTAGCACTGGGACAGAGGAAGGCTCGCTTGGTCAGCTGTGAACCTGCCTTGGGTCTAGCTCTTATCTTCTTGGATGAGTGTCCCCTGGGTAGGTGCTTTGAGGGATCTTGGATGATGTCTGCCCTGTCCTTCCCCAGCTGTGCTGAGTTCTCCAAACGACACAAAACCAAGGCTGTCTGCACAGCCTCCCAGTGCAGTGGAACTTCCTGCCTCTGCTTTAGAAGGGAAAAAGGTCAAGACTACAAATTAATTTCAGTGTCAGGTTCAAGGGCTTCCATACAGTGCATAAGCCGTGCTCCCTGTTGCAACCACTCCAGCACCTACCCATGCCATCTCTCACCCAGGACCAGCAGACTTGGCATGATCCCAGTAGCACCCCAGTACTGGTAGCCAGGACCAGCCATATGGCCTTTCTCTAGTGTCCAGTAAATGTCCCCCAGCACCCCACATTTCTAGTAGAGAGACAACATTGTATGGTTAAAGAGGCAGTGTGTGTGTGTGGGGGGGCAAAGAGCAGCCTGTTTGTCCAAATGGATGGGGAAGACCTGACAGGCCAACCTTAATGAGGTAGACAGACAAACCATGGTCTATAAGCACCAAGAACCGCTCTGCATCCCTGAGATAGAATGTGGGCAAAGAATGCCAGGTAGTAAGTAACCACGGAGATCTGTGGGACAGAGGTTGAGACAAATGGCTTCCTGGAGCTTGTTGGCTGGATGCCAGAAAGTGGGTGTATGTCCATGTCTGTCTATTCTTCACTTCGGTACACAAGACAGCCTGTCATTTCCTCACCCCACATAGGCTGAATAGACACCAAGTGAAGCTCAGAGAACACAATGCTACCACCTACAGCTCAGCCACTTTTCCAGTATCCTGGACAAGCCACTGTCTCCTGCAGCCTCAGTTTCCACACAGAGACTCACTTAGAATAGCAATTCAGAGACAGGTTGGGTGGGACATACCCCCCACACCACCAGAAAGGTATCCTTGCATCTTAGAAGGCAGATTTTGTCCTTATCCTGCAGAGCCAGCTTTACTGACAAGGTCACAAGGACTGGCAAGCTTAGGCCTCTGCCCTCCTACATCTGTTTCCTTCATTTCAAGTGAAGTGAGCACCCACATCAGACATCTTCCTTTTGTGGTCCCTGATATGTCTCAAGCATTCTATCATCTCAAATGAGCAGCTTCCCCAAATTCTTTTGTGCTTAGGAGAAACAGCTAGAACCAATCCACTGAATGTGTACATTCTCATCTAGAGCTGTGGTGAAGATGAGTATGATGGAACCTTCCAGAAATCACTCTGCACAGCTCCTGAGTTCTGATCATCCCATCTTTCCACAAGAACACCAGCCTCTCCTCACCCTCAGCACAGTCCTGAGCTCTGGAGTGGTTGATGCTGGTAGGAGTCTGCTGAAGTTGGTAAGCATGGTACTAGGAGTCTGCCTTTACTTGAAACCATCTTGCATTGCTTCCTCTAAGAAGTTCCCAGCATCCTCTATGGCAGAGCCAACTACCTAATGCCTCACTCTCATGGCATCTTTGATGGACAGAACAAAGCCCTTTGCTCTCCCAGAACCTGCAGCTTGATGGCTATGAGACAGCTCTGCTTTGTCCTAGGAGAAGGGACTAAGGTGCTGGACATCAGGGGCCTACACAACCCTTTCTTTTGGGGTCTATTTCATCATAGACAAATGTCACTGGGACTTGATGGCCATTTCCACACAGTTTGAGGGATGGAGAGCAGGTGACTACTTGGGATCCACACACTGCAATTTGTAGCACATTTATTTTACCATTTGGAGTTTTACAATCATTCCCCAAGATCCAAATCTTAACTCATTTTTCAAATCACTGTGTAATTCCCACATGTACCCCGAGGCTGTGATGTGATTTTGCAGATGGCGAGACTAGGGTGAGGAAGGAAACATGGGCTATCATTCCACATCTCAGTGCCTGAGCCATGAGGGGAGCCACGATGCAGCTTTGCTTTCTTTAAGAGATTTGTTGATTTCTTGAATTTTTTGGTTCGTCTTTTCCTCTATTTCTTCCAATTTTTTGTGTCTTTTCTTCCATTTCTTTCAGGGAATTCTTTTCATATCCTCTTTGAGGGCCTCTATCATTTTCATGAAATGGTTTTTAAGTCATTCTCTTCTGCCTTGTCTGCTTTGGTATTTTCTGGTGGTGTAGACTCCCTAGCTTCTGGTGGTGTCATGGTCTTTCTGTTGTTGAATGTGTTCTTGCACTGCTGTCTTCCCATTCCTTCTTCCAGTGGGTGCAGATGCGGTCTCTCTCTCTCCACTCTGTTCTGCCAGAGGATGTAGGTGGGTCAGGACTTTGATGTCAGTAACTCTGGATGGTCCGAGCTCTCTTGGAGATCTCAAGCAGAGGGCATAGGGAGTCCACTTGGGGTTTTGGATTTTATCTTCATTG
The DNA here is from genome assembly GCF_943737965.1 of Phodopus roborovskii. NCBI lineage: Eukaryota > Metazoa > Chordata > Mammalia > Rodentia > Cricetidae > Phodopus > Phodopus roborovskii. The sequence goes on along the minus strand of NW_026126459.1, from coordinate 2,425,730 downwards.
TAAGTTTTCCTAAGGTGCCAAGTACCATGTCTGGGATAACAGTCTTTATTAGCTGATTGTATCTTTTTGGTACTGTCTTCAGTAGGGATTCTTTTTCTTTCCTTTTCTTTTTTTAAAACTAGTTTCTTTATTGATTCTTTGGGAATTTCACATCACACACCCCAATTCCATTCTCCCCCTGGTCTCCCATATCCTCCCTTTACCCTTGCAGTGACCCCTAATAGAAAATTTTAAAGACATCCCCAAACAAAACAAAGCAGTAAACAAACTAAAACAAGAACAAACCAAACAAAAAATAAAACAAAAAACAAAAAAAATCTATTCGCTTTGCTTTCTTCCTGGCCTCTCCAACACATCATATATATAATTTTTTCTTATTTTACATATCGATCCCAATTCCCTCTCCCTCCATTTCTCCCTCCCTCCCTTCTTCCCTCTTTTCTTCCCTCCCATGTCCCCCGACCCCCCCATCACACTCTGCAAGGAAGGTAATGCCTTCCAGGAGGGATCATCAAAATCTATCAAGTCATTTAGAGTAGGGTATAGACCCACCCTCCTGCCTCTAGGCTAAGGGAGTATCCCTACATGAGGAATATGCTTCCAAAGTCATTCCCACACCAGAGATACATCCTGGTTCCACTGTCAGAGGTCCCTTAGACTGCCCAGGCCTTCTAATTGAGACTCATGTTCAGGAGTTCTGAGTCAGTCCCATGCTGGATTCCCAGCTATCAGTCTGGGGGGCCCATTAGCTACTCCTTGTTCAGGTCAGCTGCCTCTGTGGATTTCTATAGCCTAGTCTTGACCCCATTTTCTAATCACTCCTCCCTCTCTGCAACTGGATTCCAGGAGTTCCACTCAGTGTTTATTTGTGGGTGTCTGCTTCTGTTTCCATCAGCTACTAGATGAGGACTATATGATGGCATACAAGTTAGTCATCAGTCTCATTATCAGGGAAGGGCATTTAAGATAGCCTCTCCACTGTTGCTCAGATTGTTAGTTGGGGTCATCCTTGTAGATCTCTGGCATATCTCTAGAGTCAGTTTTCTCTTCAAAACTATAATGGCTCCCTTTTATATGGTATCTCTCTCTCTCTCTCTCTCTCTCTCTCTCTCTTTCTCTCTCTCTTTTCTCTTGTCTATTCGTCCCCTGACTCAAACTTCCTGGTCCCACATGTTCTCTTCTCCTCCCCTTCTCTTTCTTCTAACTCCCTCTCCACTCACTGCTCCCCCCACACACACTCCCAATATGTTCAGGAGATCTTGTTCCTTTCCCCTTCTATGAGGGACCTTGTATGAATCTCTTAGGTTCCTCCTTGTATCCTAGTTTCTCTGGCTGGTGATCCTCTGCTCTATGTCTAAAATCCATATATGAGTGAGTACATGCCATGTTCCTCTTTTTGTGACTAGGCTACCTCACTCAGGACGGTTTCTTCAAGTTCCATTCATTTGCCTGTGAATTTCATGATTCCATTGTTTTTTTTCCCACTGAGTAGTATTCCATTGTGTAAATGTGCCACATCTTTTTTTAATTAATTTATTTTTTATTTTATTTACATCTTCTTTTTTTAAAGATTTATTATGTATACAGTATTCTGCCTGCCTACATGCTTACAAGCCAGAAGAGGATACCAGATTTCACTTCAAATGATTGTGAACAGCATGTGGTTGCTGGGAATTGAACTCAAGACCTCTGGAAGAATAGCCAGTGCTCTTAACCCCTGAGCCATCTCTCCAGCCCTGTCTTCTTCTTCTTTTTTTTTTTATTAATTTTTATTTACATCTTTTTTTATTAATTTATTTTTTATTTTTATTTTACATATCGATCCCAGTACCCTATCCCTCCCTCCCTCCCTCTTTTCCTCTCTCTTACTCTCCCATGAACCCTGACCACACTCCCCTCCCATCACACCCCCCACTCCACATATAGGGTGATGCCCTCCAGGAGGCGTCATCTAAATATGTCAAGTCATTGGGAGTCTTCTTTATCCATTCTTCAGTTGAGGGGCATCTAGGTTGCTTCCAGGTTCTGGCTATTACAAATAATGCTGCTATGAACATAGTTGAGCACATGTCTTTGTTGCATGGATGTGGATCATTTGGGTATATGCCTAAGAGGGGGATTGCCGGGTCCTGTGGTAGACTGATTCCCATTTTCCTGGGAAACCACCATACTGATCTCCAAAATGGCTGGACAAGTTTGCACTCCCACCAGCAGTGGAGGAATGTTCTCCTCTCTCCATATCCTCTCCATCATAAACTGTCATTGGAGTTTCTAATTTTAGCCATTCTGGCAGGAGTAAAATGGTATCTCAGAGTTGTTTTGATTTGCATTTCCCTGATAGCTAAGGATGTTGAGCACTTTCTTAAGTGTCTATCAGCCATTTTGCATTCCTCTATTGAGAATTCTTTATTTAGTTCTGTATCCCTTCTTTTTATTAGGGTTATTTGGTGTTTTGTTGACTAGTTTCTTGTGTTCTTTGTATATTTTGGAGATCAGCCCTCTGTCAGATGTGGTGTTGGTGAAGATCTTATCCCAGTCTGTGGATTGATGTTTGGCTTTGTCAACTGTATCCTTTCTCTGTCTTTCACTTGTTTGGTAAGCGTTACCCCAATATACTTTATGTTGTTTGTAGCTATTGTAAAGGATGATGTTTCTCTGATTTCTTTCTCAGCCCCTTTGTCGCCTGAATAAAATAAGGCTACTGATTTTTTTGAGTTTATCTTGTATCCTGCTAGTTTGCTGAAGGTGTTTATCAGCTGTAGGAGTTCCCTGGTAGAGTTTTTTGGGTCACTTATATAAACTATCATATCATCTGCACATAGAGAAAGTTTCACGTCTTCCCTTCCAATTTGTATCCCCTTGATCTCCTTCTGTTGCCTTATTGCTTTAGTTAGAACTTCAAGTACAATATTGAAAAGATATGGAGAGAGTGGGCAGCCTTGTCTTGCTCCCGATTTTAGAGAATTCGCCTTAAGCTTCTCTCCATTCAGTTTGATGTTGGCTGTTGGTTTACTGTGTATTGCTTTTATTATGTTTAGGTATGTTCATGTAATCCGTGATCTCTCCAAGACCTTTATCATGAAAGGGTGTTGGATTTTGTCAAAGGCTTTTTCAGCACTTAGAGAGATGATCAGTTTGTTTATATGGTAGATCAAGTTGATAGATTTTCATATGTTAATCCACCCAGGGATGAATTCTTGGATTTGGTTTGCCAGTATTTTATTGAGTATTTTTGCATCAATGTTCATGAGGGATATTGGTCTGTAGTTTTCTTTCTTGTTGTGTCTTTGTGAGGCTTGGGTACCAAGGTGATTGTGGCCTCATAAAAAGAGTTTGGTAATGAACCTTCTGTTTCTATTGTGTGGAACAATTTGAGGAGTATTGGTATTAGCTCTTCCTTGAATTTCTGGTAGAATTCTGCACTGAAGCCATCTGGCCCACTTTTTTTGGTAGGACGGCTTTTGATGACTGCTTCTACTTCATTAGGGGTTATAGGTCTATTTAAGTTGTTTGTCTTTTCTTGATTTAATTTTTGTAAGTGATAGTTATCCAGAAATTTGTCTATTTCCTTTTAATTTTCAAATTTTGTGGAGTACAGGTTTTCAAAGTATGATCTGAAAATTGTCTGGATTTCCTCAGTGTCCATTGTTATGTCCCCCTTTTCATTTATTATTTTGTTAGTTTGCATGTTGTCTATTTGCTTTTTGGTTAGTTTGGATAAAGGTTTGTCTATCTTGTTGATTTTCTTGAAAAACCAACTCGTTGTTGCATTGATTTTTTGAACTGTTTTCCTGGTTTCTATTTTATTGATTTCAGCCCTCAAACTGATTATTTCCTGGCATCTACTCCTCCTGGGTGAGTTTGCTTCTTTTTGTTTTAAGGCTTTCAGTTGTGTTGTTAATTCTCTAATGTAGTTATCTTCCATTTTCTTCAAATGGTCACTTAGTGAAATGAACTTTCCTGGTAGCACTGCTTTCAAGGTGCCCATAAGTTCAGGTATGTTGTGTCCTCATACTTGTTGAATTTTAGAAAGTCCTTAATTTTTTTCTTTATTTCATCTTTGACCCAGGTATGGTGCAATTGTTCAGTTCCCATGAGTTTGAAGGTTTTCTGTGATTTGTGTTGTTGTTGAATTCCAACTTTAAAGCATGGTGGTCTGATAAGAAACAGTGAATTATTTCAATTTTTTTGTATCTGTTGAGGTTTGTTATGTTGCCTAGTATGTGGTTAATTTTAGAGAAGGTTCCATGTGGAGCAGAGTGGAAGGTATATTCTTTTGTGTTTGGATGGAATATTCTATAGATGTCTGTTAAACCCAATTGAGACATAACTTCTGTTAGTTCGTAATTTCTTTGTTAAGTTTCTGACTGGTGGTCCTGTCTAGTGGTGAGAGTATGGTGTTGATGTCTCCTACTATAAGTGTGTGAGGTTTTATGTGAGTTTTGAGTTTTAGCAGGGGTTTTTTTTTTTTTATGTATTTGGGGCATAGATGTTCAGAATTGAGACTTGGTGCTGATAGATTTCTCCTTTGATGAATACAAAATGACCGTCTTCATCTCTTTTGATTGTGTCCATTTGATTGGAAGATCATTTCCCAGCCCTTTACACTGAGGTTATGTCTAACTTTGAAGCTTAGATGTGTTTCTTGTATGCAGCAAAAGGATGGATTCTGTCTTCATATCCATTCTGTTAGCCTGTGTCATTTTGTCATTGAGTTAAGACAATTAATATTGAGGGAAAGTAAGGATAATTGATTGTTAATGCTTGTTTGTTTTAGATCTGATGCTGTTGGTGTTATTGTGTGTGTATTTGCCCTACTTTTTCTTTTGGGTTCTGGTAAAGTTGGAATAGCTATTGCCTTTGTCTTTGTGAGTGTAGTTAACTTCCTTGGGTTGAAGTTTTCCTTCCAGAACTTTCTGTAGGGCTGTATTTGTGGATATGTATTGTGAAAATATGGGTTTGCATTGAATACCTTGTTTTCTCTGTCTATAATGTTTGAAAGTTTTGCGGGATGCCTGGGTTGGCATCCACGGACTCATATTATTTGTAGTATATCTATCCTGGACCTTCTTGCCTTCATAGTTCCACAGAGAAGTCAGGTGTAATTTTGATAGGTCTGCCTTTATATGTTACCTGGCCTTTTTCCTTGGCTGCTCTTAATATTCTTTCTTTATTCTTTAGGTTAGGTGTTTTGATTATTATGTAGCTAGGGGAATTTTTTTTGGTTCAGTCTATTTGGTTTTTGGTATGCTTCTTATACTTTCATGGGCATGTCCTTCTTCAGATTGAGAAAGTTTTCTTTAATGATTTTGTTGAATATGTTTTCTGCACCTTTGAGCTGGGCTTCTTCACCTTCTTCTATGCCTATTATTCTTAGGTTTGGTCTTTTCATGGTGTCCCACATTTCCTGGATGTTTTGTGTTAAGGATTTGTTTGATTTAAGATTTTCTTTGGTCGATGAATTGATTTCCTCTAGTTTATCTTCAGCACCTGAGATTCTCTCTTAGATCTGTTGAATTTTGTTGGCTATGCTTTCATCTGTAGTTCCTGATCATTTACCTAGTTTTCCTATTTCCAGTATTCCCTCAGTTTGTGTTTCCTTTATTGTCTCTATTTCAGTTTTCAAGTCTTGAACTGTTTGAATTGTTTTCTTTATCTGTTTGATTGTTTTTTTCTTGGCTTTCCTTACTTTCTTTAAGAGATTTGTTCATTTTTTGCATTTTTTGCTTGGTCTTTTCCTCTGTTTTTTCCAATTTTTTGTTTGTGTTTTTTTCTTCCATTTCTTTAGGGGATTTTCTCATATCATCTTTAAGGGCCTCTATCATTTTCATGAAGTAATTTTTTAAGTTGTTCTCTTCTGATTTCTGCTTTGGTGTGTTCAGATCTGGTTGGTGTAGAGTCCCTAGATTCTGGTGGTGTCATGCTTGTCTTTTTATTGTTGGGTGTTTTTTTGTTGTGCTGTCTTCCCATGCTTCTTCCCGTGGATGCATGTGGAGTCTCTCTCTTTCTACCCTGCTCTCCCGGTGGGTGTAGCTGGGTCAGGAGTTCAATGTCTGTAACTCTGGATGATCCAAGTTCTCTTGGAGGTTTCTCCAGCAAAGAACAAGTGATGGGGCCCAAAGATCAGGTGAGTGTGGCCTCAAGGTGGTCCTTCGTGCATAGGTATCTGTAGTATGCTTCGAGCTGACCCAGGAAGTTCCATGGAGGTGGAGGGGGTGTTCGACTGACACTCTGGCCCAATGCTCACCCCGAGCAGTGGGCCCTGCAGGACCAAGGGTGAGGGGGAATGCAGGCTGTGGGTGGTGTGTGAACCAGAGTACCAGGACTGTACCACTTAGAGCAAGGTTATAGGAGGGAGCAAGATGTGGAGCTAACCCAGAGAGTTCCCAGTGAAGAATATCTGTGTGGGGGCATTGGGCCTGAACTGGTCCCAGACTCACTCTGGCAGAGGGCAGGCAATGAGGCCCAAAGATCAGGTGAGTGCAGTCTCAAGGTGGTCCTACATGGATTGGCGGGTCCAGTATGCTCAGAGCCAACCCAGGAAGTTCTAAGGAGGTGGAGGGGCATTGGACCTGCACTCTGGCCCAGTGCTCACCCCTGAGTGATGGGAGATATCATTCTGTAAATATGTTTCTCTTACTGGTTAATGAATAAAGCACTGTTGGCCAATAGGAAAGCAAGACAGGCGGGACTAGGAGACAAGGAGGAAAGAGGAAGTAGTAAGGAAGAGTCAAGATGGAGAGACTGGGGAGACGAGACGCCTGCCCCATTCCCCAGTAAGATGAAAGCACGTGGAAATAAGTAGATTAACATAAATGGGTTAATACTTAAGACAGAGCTAGCTGATAAGAAACTAGTACCTGGCCAACAGCATTATATCAAATATAGAGTCTCAGTGTGTTATTTGGGGCTGGTGTGGTGGCAGGACAAGACCAGTGGTGGGTGGAAAAACCTTACTCCTTACACCTGAGCAGTCACCCAGAAGGACCAAGGGTCCCACCATATCTTCTTTTACCATATAGAATACCCTTTTTTATTTCAAATCAGCTTTACTAGCAAATGTTCTTTGCAGTGAGTCACTGGTCTGGTTCAAGGTCTCTGGTTTCTGGTTCATCATCCACACTGGATCTTCCCTAGAACTATTCTGAGATATCCTGTGGTTATTCTGAGTCATGGAGATTTGTGGATATTGTTCCACAGGACCAGTTCTTTCAGAAGCTCCAGCAGGTTGTAGATGGGGTGGATGCTAGGGTGGGCCAAGAGCTGACTGTGGGCCTTGGTGGTAGCTAAGCTGGTCAGACCAACCTGAGGCCTCATCCTCTCTTGTCTAAAGTTCACTCACAGCTCCCTCAGTACTCAGTGGAGTCTTCAAGTGAACACCAGCCGCTGAGTCAATTTCTGGTCCTGTTTAAACTGGAATCCCAAAGCTGCTGTGTCCACTCAGATAATGTGACTAATGCTCCTGACCATTGTGGGCATTGAGTCCATCACACAAAGGCAGAGTTATCTGCACTTCTACATGGAAATACTATGATCATGGGATCAACTCTGTTGTCTTACATATAGTTCTGATTTGTCATGAGGTTTCCACATTACTCAAGCCTGATGCAGTATGTGAGCAAAGGCAATTAGCGTAGTCCTGAGGATGAGTGTGGAAGCCAGGCTGCAGTGTCAGCATCCTTCCCTCCCAGGCAGTCACCCAGCAATGCCAGTGTGGGCTCCATTTCCTTCCCTGTGCTTTGCAGTCCTGGCATGTTTATCTGTGTTGATCACTTGTGTAACTTCAGATGTCCCATGTCACATGATAGGTTGGAAAAATCCCTGTCTTCTCCATGGTCCCTAGAGAAAGGGAGGACATCAGGGAGATGAGCTGTTCTAAGGCAGCCAGTGTCTCAGTCAGTTGTCCTTTCTAGGCCATGACCTGCGCTGTGGTGACCATGATGGCTCTGTGCCTTGGCTGCTGACCCTCCTGAAATCCACTAGGTGGTGATGGTGTTCATCTTTTGTCTCCCAAAGTCATTGCAGCTTTGCTTCCCCTTGCCTTAAGGTCTGTGATGGCAGATCTTCCTGAAATTCACAGCAAACTCCCAAGTAAGGTGCCATGGATTGAGAGGGATTACGGATTTGCATTTAGGTTGTTCCGTTCCATGGGTCAGCAAGGATGTTGGGACTGTCGATGCTTTCCTCAAGTGGCCATTGATTGTGTGGGTTGGACCTTACTTCAGGATGGTGGGACTTTCTCTTTTGATTGCTGGGTACACTGGGGAGGCAGCTGTTTCTTATTGGATCCTAATGCACTGCCAGAGAGCTGCTGCACAGGGAAGGAGAGCTGTGTTCCGTTCCGGCTCAACCATGTGAAGATTTGTCAGCAAACTTGGGACCTCTTAAGATCCCCTACCTGCTCCTCATCCCAGCAGCTCCTAAAGAGAAAGATGATCAAGGTTAGACATCAACCCGAGACACAATGTGCAAGTGCAGCCATTCTGGAAGCTGGTTGTCCATCCTTTCCTCTGCCATGCATACCAGAAAGGGTGAAAACCTTTAGATGAGCTCACCAGCGTCCTCAGGTCTCTGCTCTAGTGCCAGCATGACCAAACCTGGCCACCTCCCAGGAGAGGTGACTGTTCATGTGTCTTGTGCACCCTGAGGTTTGCTCAAGGTAATTATTGCTGCCAAGGCCAGATAAAACAAATACTGATGCATGGTGCCCAGGACTAGTGCCACACACTGTGTCTCTGAGCATGTGTCTGTGCGAAGCCCTGGGGGAATGTGAGTCATGTTGGGGATTCTCTGAAGTGGGCTGAGCAGGTGGGTGACAGTTCTGTCTCCCCTGTGACTCCCCAGCCTCTACTCAGCCTGGGAGGGGTGAAGAAGGAAGACAGGCTGTACTGTACTGTTTGGGTGTGGGGTAAGAAGGGACAAGTTGCACAACTACATATTCAGCACTGTGAGCCCTGTCATCACAAGGTCAAAGGCCAGGCCACTGAAGGGCATAGAGGAGATTATTTCTGTGACTGTAAAGTCAGGAAGTCCTAGAAACTTTAAGAATATTATTATTTTAATCACAATTTTTCCTTGAATGGGGCTGTGTTCTCAGAAACTGGTGACTCAATGTCTAAAGAATGTCTCTAAGGCCCAGACAGGGGCATGCTAGAGACAGAGAATGAAGCAGTCCTGCTTGGTCATCACATCACATGGGACTGGGGGACATTTCCTGTGAGGGAGAGAAGGCACAGTCCTGGAGTTCTGGAAGCTTCTTGACAGGGTTAAGGGAGCAAATGGAATGAAGGGAAGGGCTGCAGTAGACAGGAGACCCTCTGTGTAGTGTGCATGGGCTTGAACTTCATCCTGGGAGCTAATGAAAGATTCTCAGGTTTTTGCTGTCCTGAGCCTTGTCTACTTGTCCTAGGAAGAATCTCTGGGAATCTAGACTTGCTGAGAGCCTCTATCTGCTCCTCTTGGAGAGATTGTGCACAGCTAGGGAGGGGTGGCTCCCAGCATGGGCTTCCAGCTGTCCATTAGATGGGAAGGGCTGGGGCCACCTGCACTTCCTCTTGGTTCACATCCACAGGATGCCAATACTAAGAGGCTCCTTCTATAGCACATTAGTTGGGGAGCATGAAGGAGACCTGGTCTTGATGGGAGATATCATTCTATAAATATGTTTCTCTTATTGGTTAATGAATAAAGTACTGTTGGCCAATAGGAAAGAAAGATAGGCAGGACTAGGAGCCTAGGAGGAGAGAGGAAGTAGTAGGGAGGAGATTCAAGATGGAGGACTGAGAGAAGAACACCAGCCCCTCTCTCCAGTAAGATAAGACCACGTGGAAATACTTAGATTAATAGGAATGGGTTAATATTTAAGACAGAGCTAGCCGATAAGAAACTAGTACATAGCCAACAGAATTATATCTAATACAGCGTCTCTGTGTATTTTGGGGGGCTGGCAAGGCGGTGGGACCAGACCGGAGGGAAAAAACTACTCTTAACATAATGGTGCCTTCAACATGGCTAATAAGAAATTCCACTTAAAACTTAAGAAAGGGTTTTAGAAACAAAAGAACAGAGACAAGCAAGGCTTCTTGGCACAAGCATTGTCTTGGTTGGGTTCTGTTTTGCTAGATTCAAGCAGAAATTGGTGGGGCTCCTTTAAGGGAGGTTTCTTGACTCAGCATAAATAGCCAAAAAACCCTGCAAGGTTTAAAGAACTCTGCTAACAACTGAATGGTGTGAACAAGAGCTGGCAATGGCAGTGACCACATTTCCAAGCCAGCAGCATGCTGCTGGATGGCAGTGTAGACCAAGGCAGTGAGCAGAGCTCTCAGTTCTGGCGGTAAAAGTACCCACTACCATCTTAGATAGACAGCGGCTAATACAGCTGTGGTTTTCATTTTAGCAATGTTGTTATTTACCAGATAAAAGACTCATAGCCACAAAAGGTAAAGATTTACAGAAAAGGCAGATTCACATTAAGAAAAACCACTAAAGGTTTACAGTGTGTTTTAAAATATACTTAGACTTGGGAGAGAAAAAGAATAAAATGGGTTTAAAAAGACAGAAGTAGCATACTCCTTTAATTCCAGCACTCAAGAGACAGAAACAAGCAGATCTCTGTGATTTCAAAGTAAACCTGGTATACAGAGTTAATTCCAGGACAGATAAAAGTACACAGAGAAACCCTGCCCCCCCCCAAAAAAAAAGAAAAAATAGAAGTAAAAGTAGAAGAAATAGAGTAATAAAAAAGCCACGTAAAGATGGAGAGAATCTGGATACTGTACGGTATTATAATGTCTTTGTATCGTTTGACTGCTGAGGAAATAACAACAGCTGTTAAAACAAATGCTGCTGGATCAATCCAATTTATATATTTTGAAAATACTTTGACTTCAAATTTTAAGTCTAAGGTCAGGTTACTGGGGAAAAGGATTTCTATTTTTGTTTCCACAGAAAATAAAAAGCTAAGGATTCCTTCCAGACTTACATGGTTTGATCAAATCAGACCCCCTGAAATAGTGTCCCAGGTGATTCAACATTCAAAACAGTTGGGACAAGGCAGGCTTGCAAACTACAGCCAAGATTTCTGTGTCTTCTTAGCATCCCCCATGAGAGTGCACCCTACCAGCAGGAAGCAGTTTGGAAAGAATGACACCCAAATTCCCAAATATGTCTATAAATGTTTGTTTTCATTTAAATGGTGATTATAAATGGTTAATGATCACAACCAATTCTTTTTAAAGGTAAAAAGGGGATTATGGTATAGGTATGAATACTTTGTTTTGGAATGGATTTTCATTTATTAATACAATTCAAGGTCAATTTTGTATATGTATATTTCTCCTCTTGTTTAGGTATTGTGTTTATATAGCTCATTAAAAATATGTGTAATTTAGTACAGATTATAGATAGTTACCTATGATAGTCAAAACTTAGAGTTAAGTTAGTTAGGTTTTTAAGATGTATTTGAGATGAATAGGCATTCTTCAAACCTTTCAAAGACCTTCAGAATATGGCATTTAAAATAGTTTAGAGTGTTTCTTGACAGTGAGGCACAACTGCTCCTGGCAACACCACCTTCATCAGAAAGGAAGATGGACACTGAAGAAACGTGTTATGGAATTTGCTTTCAATATGGCAAGACTAGCCATTTCGGCAAGATACTGCTCATGTCTAGACTGTTTGACTTTATGCTGTATAAACTGGACATTCAGGACCCCAGGAAAGTGACTGCTGATACAAGATGGACATTGCTATAGGGTTCCTGCTTCATGGAAGAGTCTGCCAGACAGTCTACATGACACAGAGTAAAGTGACTGACAAACTTCCAATACAGGTGGACAGTTTAATTCCTACTTTGCTGAGGAGTGTGCTAGACACACTATGGCCTATAGGATGAAGATGGAACATATAGAAGAACTTCAGGTGACTGACCAGGCAAGTTGTCTCTGTCATTTCTAGAGTTTATATATTATCTTTCTGTGGTCTTTGATGGAGTTGAAGACAGATAGTTGTGGTTATAGTGTTCCTTAGTTAGGATTAAAGATAAGTAACATAGAGGAATTTAGCCTCATGATAGGATAGATGATAGAATACTTTCTTTAAATATTACTAAATGTTAATGGGCTAAATATTGTTAACTGTGAATCTTATTTGGTAACTGTTGTGTGATATATTTTACTATGATAAGATTAAAACCCTTTTTATTTTAGACAAAAAAGAGGAGATGATGGGAGATGTCATTCTATAAATATGTTTCTCTTATTGGTTAATGAATAAAGTACTGTTGGCCAATAGGAGAGAAAGGCAGGATTAGGAGGAGAGAGGAAGTAGTAGGGAGGAGATTCAAGATGGAGGACTGAGAGAAGAATGCCAGCCCCTCTCTCCAGTAAGATAAGACCACATGGAAATACTTAGATTAATAGGAATGGGTTAATATTTAAGACAGAGCTAGCTGATAAGAAACTAGTACATGGCCAACAGAATTATATCTAATACAGTGTCTCTGTCTGTTATTTGGGGCTGGCATGGCAGAGGGACAAGACCAGCAGGAAAAACTACTCATAACATGGTCTTTCCTTGATTTCTTTTGTGGTATTAGGTGTCAGGTTCAGGATCTAAGCACTAGACAAGGGCTTTGTCATTGGGCTAAGCCACAAGTACAGAGTGACACAGAAACAGTAAACTCAGAGACCTTTATGCCAGACAGCCTCTGGGTCCTGTAGCCTATAAAACAGGACACACGAAGTAGGGACACCAGCTGTCTTGTCAAACTGGTGCCTCTAGAGAGAATCTTTACCATTAGCTTCCTTGTGTTTGGCTCACTTGATCACTGGACACTCATGTCTAGAAAAAACAAGGTCCAGAAGGAAAGGCAGCCTGGGAGAGCATGGCTTCCACACTGGGGGGTCTGGCACCTGTGACCTTTGCAGCCACTGTACTGAGGTAAATAAGACCAACAAATGAACTTAGATTGGTCTAGGAATGGCCAGGACAGCTGTGGGTAACAGACAAAAGGAAGGTGAGGGTGTCCTAGCAGGGAGGCCTTGTCACTGCCTGGTCTTACTCCTTCCTCCCACATGACAGAAGCAGCAGGTCTTGAGTAGTCAGTGTTCTCCTGTCCAAAGGCTAAGGAACACTCCTGTCATCTGCTGAGCCTGTGGTGGTTATTCTCGTTGATAGCGAAGGTTCACTGCGGAGATCTAAGGCTGAACCAGGGCAGTAGGAAGAACCCATCAGGGCTTTGTGTGGGGACCTTGAAGGAGTGTCTAGATTTGTACTGTAGAGAGTGAGGGCCAATTGTGTCTAATGCATCTGTGTGAAAGACTTAAACTAGCAAAGAAATGAAATGGAGCCCAAATAATTGGAATGCGGGACAGTCTGACCCAGAAAGCTGACTAAGGCCACTGTGACTTAGTTCCTGGAATTTGCTAACCACCTGCAACCTCTTCCTTACAAGGCCCTAAGATAGCTGAATACAAAGAATTTACAGATGGGATCTAGAGAGCGTTTGCATAGGCAAGATTGATTAGCACACCCTAAATAGTGAGACCATCTAAAACGATAAAGAGCATGCTAGAGCCTATGACACTGGTCATGTACTCAATGGTCAGAGGGTCACGGCCCCTCCCTAAGCTTGTGGATTTTGCCTTTAAAAATACACGCCCGGAGAATGGCGCTTCTCTCTAGCCTGCGTTCTGAGGGGGCCTGTTTGTGCAAAAGTTTCCCGTTCATTAAAGCCTCTTGCTTGTTGCATCAGCTGGACTGGACATTGAGTTCTTGGGGGAACTGACTGAAATGGGAAGACTCCTCATTCTGAGGGTCTTCCATGTGGACATCCTGTTTGTAGACAAAGAGCAGGGGTTAAAGCTGTACTTGGCAAAGACTAACGCTCATTCTCTCTCTCCAATAGGAGGTACGTTATACATTTAAGAAGCTAACTGTACAGACATGACTTACCCAGATAGATGCTTATATAGCACACAGTAGGAGTTTGGGACAGCTCAGAGGATCGCCCAGGCACCAGCTTTTGTTTCTCCAGGACCTCTTGATGCACCATAAGGTGTCATCATACAGTGGGACAGTGCATTGTACAGATTCAGGAGTTCTTCCTCTCTTCAAAGAGCCATGAGTGCTAGCATAGCTGCCTAGACCTATTGATGTTTAACAAGGATCGGGAGAGACAAATAGGCCGAATAGATGTTTATTGAGGGAGAAATAACTTACAACATAGACAGATGAACACCAGCAGGTTCCTGGTCCCAAGGATGTCTCCGGATGTCCTCCTGTCCCCGTGCTGCAAGCAAGAGAGCTCTCCCAGCCCCCTCCTCAGACTTAGTTCCCACAGGTCACATCTGGCCCTGTCTCCACCCCCCAATGGGCGTGGTCTATGCCACAGGTGCAGACAAGGTGAATACCTCACTACAATTCCCCTTTTAGTCTAAAGAAAAGATTTGGGCTAGATACAAAAACTATATACAAAACAGTGAATAACAAGTGTGCTCTAAGAAAAGGAAAATCGAGAACATACAAACTTAAGGCCTAACTATCTAGTCCTAGGGTGAAGTCGAAACTGGGTTTACAATAGAGTTGTGCTAAGCTGGAAAGCTAAAGTCTAGTACCTAATATATCTAACTAGGAAGAGAGAATAATAGTTGTGATAATTTAATCTTCAACCTCATCAAAGACCTGAGAAGGAAAATAACAATACTAGGGTAGAAAGTGTGAATGGGCAACTTCCAAAAGGTGCAGCAAGGCCAGAAACAACATGCTACCTGGACAGTCACCCAAGGTCTCACAGCAATGTTGGTACAGCCAGTTTTGGCTAAGGTCTTGACAGACCACAGCAAAAGCAGAGAGGTAAAAAGGCTGTCTTGCCCTGACTTGGCAGGGTTCAGCAGTCTTCTATGTTTGTCTCCTGCAAGCACATTAGCACATAGGACCGCACGACCAAATCAGTGGTCGAGGTGGGGGCAGTTCTTTGCCCAAGAGGCCATAGCTGATGGACTCCAGAGGAGCGACAACAGTGTCCAACACTTTTCGAGAAGGTACAATAGTGTCTCATGTCAACAGAGTACTAATATTAAAACATTTAAATGCCAAGTTCTGCAGGTCTATGAAGTGTTTGAAGATTAAGCATCTATGTCTGACCAATCTCATAGATATAGGAAACATGGGTGAAGATCATCTGTAATACTCAGGAAGCTAGCTATAACACTGATTGAAACTTCCCTGAGTAAAGCAGAGACAAATACCTAAGCAATATAACGATGTGCATATATATACATGTAAATCCCTAAAGCAGAGGTAGAGTAGAAATGTCTAGACCAGAGGTAGAACTATAAAGTGCAGCATGATAAAAATATCCTAAATTGTATCAATATACCAAAATGTCTTGATCATAAGTAAAAGTATACATACATAGAATATGGTAAGGGTATTGTGCAAAAACATCATAACTGAAGAGATTTCACAATATGACAAAATATACAGTTTATATACAATTCTGGGAAGGGAATAAACTTATTTTTACATAGGTTACCACATATAAGAATCTATAGCAATGTAAGCTGTATGATACTAATATCTCACTGTTACTAAAACAATTCACAAGAAGATAGGTTAATCTGCTCATATCCCATCTAAACCATACCTTTCCGAACCATAACCTATCCCTGTGTAAAAGAGATACCTAAGTCTAAGCATCACCTTCCATACCCAATCCCTAAATGAGTAGGGAAAGGGGGTATTGTTACCTTAAGATTACTTCCTGCTGAACTGGGACGATGATTGCTCCATGGGATCCTGTAGGAAGAAAATTTTTAGCAACAAAATTTCCACAGGACTGGTTGTGACATGTGTAGTTGGTCACTGTGTGGCAGGAAATGCTTGACTGGAGTTCTATCTGAAATTCTGGCCAGGGTGTAATAAGAAGGTGAACATTACAGCTTGCTAGTCAGTCTCAAACCGGTTTTAGGGTAATATTTGTGGTCCAAATGCATCAGGTTGAGTCAAGTGGAAATGACAAAGTGGGGCCCCATCTTCTTTCCGGAGAGTTCAAGTATTGCTGTTAGGAATAGTTATTATTTCTTATGGAAAACTTAAACATCAATATCAAAGTAAAAATTTCAAGTTTTAAGACATGCATATAGGGAAAAAGCAACAGTAAGCATTAAATGTATATGAGAAAATTAGGATTTCAGAGAGAAAATTGCATATAAGCAAATGAGTCCCCAGATTTTGTTTTCTTCTGCCTTACACCAATTGGTTTCTTGACATAAGGCAGAAACTGTGAATTTAATGTTAACAACATGCTTGAATTTAGAGAAGGAAATCCAAATCCAACTCCAAAGCCAGCATTGGTTTACATGAATTGGGACTAGAGGAATACTAGATAGTAAACTTTGGACGCCAAGATAAAAGAGAAATAGATTTCTGTATAGAAATAGTTTATTAGAATTAAATATTTTTTTTTACCATAAATCAGATTCCTCTTCATTAAGTGATTCTTTCTGGAGAGCTATCTTCTCTTCTGTAGGTACCTACATGTTCAGTGTCTTTTGGCTGTTTGAAGATGGGTTGTTCTCTGCTTTCCTGTAAGGACAAAAATAGAACACTTCCCCTACCTTTGAGAGGTCTCCGCACATCTCATGGGACCCAGTTTGTTGGATGACTTGTCATTTCTCTTCATTAAGATGTTTCTCGTGTTCAACTTGGATCTTGATCAACTTAGACGGTATCCATAGCTTTTTTCCCCTGTAGATGCAAATGTGAAACCCCGACCCCAACGTAACACATATCCTGCTTTCCATTCTGAGGTCAATACATCCTTGAAGTATACTGGCTTATTTAGTTCAGAAGTTTTTTCTATTGTCCAGTGTCTTTCTGCAGCTGTTTTTCCTTTTTCACTAGCATTAAGAAAGTTATAAAGCATTATGTTAATAAAACATTATGTAATCTGTGTTTGGGTGTCTTGGTTCCTCCTGCCTGTTTATGGAGCATTTCCTTTAAAGTACAATTGGATCTCTCAACCACTGCTTGTCCTGTAGGATTGTGTGGTATACCAGTTATATGCTGTATGTTTAATACTCAAAAAACTGTTTCAATTTGCTGGAAACATATGCCGGAGCACTGTCAGTTTTTATTTGTGCAGGTATGCCCATAATGGCCATTACCTCTAATAGGTGTGTGATAACAGAATCAGCCTTTCCAGAGCTCAGAGCAGTGGCCCATTGAAACCATGAAAATATATCTATAGTGTGGTGCACGTATTTTAATATTCCAAATTCTACAAAGGGAAACACATCCATTTGCCATATTTCATTTCTATTTATACCTTTAGGGTTACTGCCTTTTGGTAAAGGAGTTTGGTTACAGAACGAGCAAGTAGGACATTTCCTTACAATTTCCTTAGCTTTGTTGCCAAGTGATGGAAAAATCCTTTTTTAAACCTTGGCTGTTCACGTGGTGTTTCTTATGAAACTCTGAGGCTTCCAGCACACTTCCTATCAATAAACAATCAATTTCATCATTGCCTTGTGCTAGAGGACCTGGCAACCCCATATGGGATCTGATGTGTGTTATATATATAGGATGAGTCCTCTTTCTGATAGTATCTTATAACTGTATAAACAATGAAGTTAATTCTGCATCATCAGGAATAAATTCTGCAGTCTCAATGTGTAAGACTACTCTCTCTGTGTATTGAGAGTCAGTAACTATATTGAGGGGTTCTGTAAAATCCGTAAGTACCATGAGAATGGTATACTATTCTGCCTTTCGTACAGACTTGTAAGGGCTTTGAACTACTTTACTTATTTTTCCTGATTTATATCCCACCTTACCAGATTTGTTTGCATCAGTGTAGAATGTAGGAACTCCAGAGATAGGTGTTTTTCTTACAATGTGTGGAAGGATCCAAATCATTTTCTTTATGAATTTGATTCTTTCACTTTTGGGATAATTGTTGCTAATCATTCCCCAAAATTACTGCATACTCTCTGCCAATATTCATTATCTTTCCATAAGGAGGAAATTTCTTCCTTGGTTAAAGATACTATAATTTCTGCTGGGTTCCTACCTGTCAGTTGACGAAGTCTTAATTTACCTTTTATAATCAAGTCAGAGATCTTTTCTGTATATGTTTTCAGTTTTTTATTCTGTTTATGTGGTAGATATGATCTCATCCCTCTGCAGCAAAATCCCTGAAGGATCTTCTCTAGATGGTAATATAACCAGAATACAGTCTAGTTTTGGATCCACATGGTCCACATGTGCTTCTAGTATCCTCTTTTCTACTCATTCTAATTCCTTTTCAGCTTCAGCTGATAGTATTTGTGAACTATTTAAGTCCTTGTCCCCTTTCAGGATCATTTTCAAGTTTTTGAAATCATGCCCGTCTACTCCAATAATGGTTTGTAGTTGAGAAATCTCTCCTAGTAACTTTTGAAGATCATTAAGAGTCTGGTAGCGATCTCTCCTGATCTGTACTTTTTGTGGTCTAATTTTCTGTTGAGTTAAAGATAAAAAGAGAGTCCCCAAAATGTGCCAATGGGAGTCTCCTCTACCTGAGTATGAGGAATTCTCTTCTTGGCTCAACCTTCAGGGGATGCTCAGGGATCCCCTTCTCGCTCCTTTGCCTCTCACAAGAGGATAGACAGCCTTAAAAGTGGAGGACAGCAGGTATGTGGCTTAGTGACAACTCCCAGTGTGAGGAAACTCCAAACTCCCCAGCACATAGCAAATTACTTGATCTCTCAGGCTGAGGCTTGAACCAAAGACCTTTGTTTCCCTCAATTCTGACAGTCAAATTCCACAACGAAGCAATGGCACGTTGGTTGTGATGAGGGCACTCTTCCTGTTTTGTATTTGTAGCAGTAGCCTGCATCTGAGAGTCTACACACATCCTCTCAGATGCAGGAGACAGAGAGGTGTGAGAGACACAAAGACATAGAGATCAGCAGTTCTCAACTCTTGGGTTTCTTCCACTTTGGAAATTGAAAGACCCTTCCACAGGGGTCACCTAAGACCTTCAGAAAACAGAGATATTTGCATTATGATTCATAAAGTAGCAAAATTACATTTATGAATTAGCAACCAAAATAATTTCATGGTTGTGGGGAGGGTCACCATAACATAAAGAACTGTATTAAAGGTTGCAGCATTAGGATGATAGAGAACCACTGAAATAGATGATAGATAGATAGATATAGATATATGATAGCTATATATATTGATAGATTATTGCGGTAAATAAGGATCAGGATAAACAAATAGGCCGAATAGATGTTTATTCAGGGAGAAATAACTTACAACCTAGACAGATGAACACCAGGAAATTCAACCCGATCCTCTCCTGACCGAGTCACGCCAGAAAGAGAGAGCCTTTCCTGGCCCCCTCCGACCTCCTTCCACAGGTCACTTCCGCCCATCGCTCCACCCCCCAATGGGCGTGGTCAGTGCCACAGAAGGAGACAAAGTGAATATCCCACTACAATAGATGATGGATAGATGATAGATAGATAGATGATAGCTATATCAAACAGGCAGAAAGTGTCAGCATGCCCCAATTGTAATCTTTATTTTTTTTTTAATCTTTAAAGATTAAATTTATTTGGAGAAACCAAAAAAAGTCTCTCAACCCAAAAGACCAGGTTTTTATATCTCAAGACATCTCCTAAGTAATGTCTACAGTTGCAAATCATTTTCACAGAGGCAGAGGATACCTTTGTACAAAGTTTACATGTACTCAGGAACTAAAGTCAACCAGTTTTATTTTAACAGAGAGGCAAAGTAGGAGAGTGGGACAGAACCACTCCTCTGGGATCCAACTATCTGAAAGAAAAGAGACAAAGATGGCAAACTGCCTTCCATTGTCCATAGCCACATTCAAACATGGGTAACCCTCTAAAAGTGTACTCTTTAGCTACTGGCCATCACTTCTCCTGGATAAGCAGTTAGCACACTTAAGGAATGCTCCTACACAGCAGGTATAGGGCTCACACAAGAGACCAAGGTATCATTTGCCTGCAGGTACCCTGACTTCCTGCCACAGGAAGACTTGCCATCTCTGGAGCTGATGCCTGCAAAGGTGCACATGAAAGCACATGGGTCAAGCTACTGTTGCCAGTAAAACCAAGGCCTTCAACTGCCCTTTCCCATTAGTCTCTGCTCTCAAAGGAAGTAAAAAACCCACCCTCCTAAGTAGAACACCACATACCATCCAGGTCGCATTATAGACCTGGGATTCCATTATAGAATGGGATTCCATTAAAGAAAACTTATATTGTTGTAGGGTACCCACAAGAGAAGACTACATGACTCACAGACCTAGGGTAGAAACAAACATGAATGACAAAAAAAGGCAATAAGCCGATTCCTAATGATATTGTGCTATACTCACAGGACCAGTGTCTAGCCTCATCAGAGAGGCTTTCTCCAGCAGCTTGATGGGAGAAGATGCAGAGACCCACAGCCAAACATAAGGCAGAGCTCCAGGAACCCAACAAAAAAGTTAGAGGAAGGACTGTAGGAGCCAGAGGGGTCAAGAACACCAGGAGAAATATAGACAGGAGTTTCTATCCCATCTGGTCCCACAGATGTTTATTCCAAAATAAACACACAGAGACTTATATTAATTCTAATGTGTTTGGCTGATAGCTCAGGCTTCTTATTGGCTAGCTTTCTCTTTTTTATTCATTTATTTTTTACATTCCAATCCCAGTTCCCCCTCCCTCCTCTCCTCTTGTTTCCCTAATACCCCCCTCCCACCTGCTCCTCAGAGAGGTTAAGGCCTCCCCTAAGAAATCTACTAAGTTTGTTCCATCATCTCCTTGAAGCAGGGCCAAGGCACCTCTCTACCCCTCATCCCCCGACACCTCTATGTCGAGGCTGGGCAAGGTATCTCTCAATATAGAATGGGCTCCACTAAGTCAGTTTGTGCATTAGTTAGGTCTTGGACCCACTACCTCTGGCCTCATATATTGTCCCAGTCACACCATTGTCACCTGTATTAAGAGTGCCTAGTTCAGTCTTATGCAGGTCCCCCATTTATCAGACCTGAGTCAGTGATCTCTCACTAGCTCAGGTCAGATGGTTCTGGGGGTTTCCCCATCATAGTTTTGACTCCTTTGTTCATATTTTTGATCCTCCCTCAATTCAGGATCTTGACCCATTGGTTAGTTGTGGATTTCTACATCTGCTTCCATGTTTATGGAAGAGGGTTCTAGCTTCTCTGGAGTTGTAGATTGTAAGCTGGGTATCTTTTGCTTTATGTCTGGTATCTACTTATGAGTGAGCATATACTATATTTGTCTTTCCGGTTTTGGGTTACCTTGCTCAGAATGATTTTTTCTAGTTCTGTCCACTTGCCTTTGAATTTTAGTATGTCATTGTTTCTTACCACTAAGTAGTATTCCATTGTGTAAATATACCACATTTTTAATATATTTCTTTCTTTTTTTAAATTTTATATAACCAAGTCCATTTAAATGAAAACAAACATTTATAGACAATATTTGGGAATTTGAGCGTCATTCTTTCCAAACTACTTCCTGCTGGTAAGGGGCGCTTTCATGGGGGATTCTAAGAAGATGCAGAAATCCTGGCTGTAGTCTATAAGGCTGCTTTGTCCAGCTGTTTTGGATGTAGGATCACCTGGTACTCTGTTTCAGGCGGTCTGGCTTGATCAAACCACATTAGTTTGGAAGGAATCCACAGCTTTTCATTTTCTTACCACATTTTTTTTTTTTTTATCCATTCTTCTGTTGAGGGGCATCTAGATTGTTTTCAAGATCTGACTATTACAAATGTTGTTGCTATGAAATAGTTGAGCAAATGTCCTTGTAGAGTGAATGTGCATCCTTTGGGTATATGCCCAACAGTGTTATTGCACAGTCTTCAGGTAAGTTGATCCCTAATTTTATAAGAAATCGCTCTTGTGTTTGGGACATAGATGTTTAGAATTGAGATTTCCTCTTGATGGATTTTTCCTGTGATGACTATGAAATGCCCTTCTTTATCTTTATTTTATTTTGAAGTCTATTCTGTTAGATATTAGGATAGCTATGCCAACTTATTTCTTAGGTCCATTTGATTGGAAAAATTTTCCCAACCCTTTACTCTGATGTAATGTCTATCTGTGAGTTTGAGGTATGTTGCTTGTATGCAGCAGAAGGAAGAATTCTGTTTTCTTACCCAATCTGTTAGCCTGTGTCTTTTTATAGGTGAGTTGAAATAATTTATATTAATGACCAGAGATTGCTAGTTCCTGTTATTTTTGTTTTTGCTGTTGGTGATTGTGTTGTGTGTTCAGTTCCCTTCTTCAAGGTTTGCTGCTGTAAGCTCATAAATTTCCTGTGGTCCTGTGGACATAGGTGATTTTCTTGAGTTGGCAATTTCCTTCTAGTACTTTCTGTAGGGCTGGGTTTGTGGATAGGTATTGTTTAATTTGGTTTTATCATGGAATATCTTGTTTTCTCCATCTATGGTTATTGAAAGCTTTGCTGGGTAAAGTAGTCTGGACAGGCATCCACTCTGGCTCTCTGCAGGACCTTCTGGCTCTCATTGTTTCCTCTGAGAAGTCAGTCAGGTGTAATTCTGATAGTTTTGCCTTTATATGTTACCTAGCCTTTCTCCTTGCAGCTCTTAATATTCTTTCTTTATTCTGTATGTTTATTGTTTTGATTATTATGTAGTGATGGGACTCTCTTTTTTGTTTGTTTGTTTGTTTTTGGTCCAATCTATTTGATGTTCTGTAAGTCTCTTGTATTTTCATAGGCGTGTCCTTCTTTAGGTTAGGGAAGCTTTCTTCTATGATTTTGTTCAATATATTTTCTGTGCCTTTGAGTTGGAATTCTTCTTCTACTTCTTCTCTTATTCTATCCCTAATTATTCTTAGGTTCAGTCTTTTTATGGTGTCCCAGATTTCCTGCATGCTTTGTGTTAAGGATTTGTTGGATTTAAAATTTTCTTTGACAGATGAATCTATTTCCTGTATTATATCTTTAATGCCTGAAATTCTCTCTTTAATCTCTTGTATTCTGTTGTTTGTGCTTACATTTATGGTTCCTGGTCATTTACCCAGATTTTCCATTTCCAGAATTCCCTCGGTTTGTGTTTTCTTTATTTCCTTTATTTCAGATTTCATGTCTTGAATCATTTCCTTCATTTATTTGATTACTTTTTTCTTGGTTTGCTTTAAGGGGTTGGTTGATATCTTCCAATTATTTTGTGCTGCTCCTGGGCAGCGGTGGGGGGGGGGAGCGAAATTCTGTGGAGGGTGTGGAGATTAATAACACAGGACTCTAGCTTGATGTTAAGAAGGCTCTTATTAATTTTTTTTTTTTTTTTTTTTTTTTTTTTTTTACTCTGAGGGCTGGCTTATATACTCCAGTACCAGATGGAGGAGGGGGAAGCAGAGGGGAGTGGTTAGTCATCTCAGGTCCCAAGGACTGGTTAAGGAGCTTTCAGGGTTGCTGAAGCCAAAGGAGCATTAGCATTTTGCTTTAGAAAACAAGTCTTTTGTTTTCCTGGGGTTATAGCTGCCTGCCTTGAAGCAGCAGGGGGAAGTGAATTTTTAGCCAAGGTCTTAATTCCTACAATTTTGTTTGTCTTTTCCTCCATGTCTTTAAGAGATTTTTTTTTTTTTCATTTCCTCTTTAAGGGCCTCAATCATCCCCATAAAGCTATTGTTTTAGGTTGTTTTCTTCTACTTCATCTGTATTGGGATGTTCAGGTCCTGCTGTTGGAGCACTTCTTATTTCTAGCAGTGCTGTATTGCTCTTCATATTGTTGAGTATGTTCATACCTTGTTGTCTACGCATCTCTTCCTCTAATCGGTATAGGTGGAGCTTGTTCTTCAGGGGTTCTCTCTTTCTCCAATTGGTATAGTTGGGGGCTGTGGCCTTGTTGGCTGCTCCTTCAGGCACAAGTAGAGCGAATCTTCCTGTGAATTCTTCTGGTATAAGTGGGCCCACTGCTCAGGTGGTCACTCCTTGAGGTGCAGGTGGGGCTACAGCTCCGGTGGACGCTCCCCCTGCTGGAGATGTAGGTGGGGCTGAGGGTCCAATGGTCTCTGTGGTAGCTGGGTATCTTCCACTGAGAAATGGCAGTAGATGCTGGCTAGGACCCTTTCTGGGATTGTGTCTGGAAGCCACTGCTGGGATGCTATGGTTTTGTCCAATAATGACTCCTCCCTCCTGGGTCTGAGGCTGGGGCCTTCCTCTGACATTGCTCCCAGGCCTGGGGCTTGTGGCTCTCTGGATGCTGCTTGGGGACTGAAGCTTGAACCTCTCTCTGATGTTACTTCTGGGCTAGATTTGGGCCTCCCACTGACACTGTTCTGGGCCTGAAGCTCGATGCTAATATTGATGCAGTTTCTGGGTCTGAGGTGTGTGGCTCCCTTGAAGCTAGTCCAGGCCTGAAGCTCTGGCCTTCCTCTGTTGATGCTTCTGGGCTGGGATTCAAGCCTCTCACTGATGCTGCTCTGGGCCTGCCACTCCAGCCCCCCCCCCCTCTGAAACAGCACAGCTAGCTCCCTCTTAATTATTAACCCATTTCTATTAATCTGCATATCTCCACATGGTCTTGGCTTACTGGTGAGGCCTGAGTCTATTGCTTTCTCTATCCCTATTTGGATTTCCTACCTGGCTAAATCCTGCCTATCAATTGGCTGAAACAACATTATTCATCAACCAATAAGAGAACCATATATCCATAGCATACAAAAGGGCATCCCCTATTGTAAGACCCTCAGAATGAGTCTTCCAGGTTTGGTCGATACCCCAAGAACTCAATGTCCAGTCCAGTTGCTGCAAAACGCAAGAGGCTTTAATGAACAGGAAATGTTTGCACAAACAGGCTCCTCCAGCATGCAGGCTAGAGAGAAGCCCCCTCCCCTGGGCCCAGGTGTTTTTAAAGGCAAACCCACAAGCTTAGGGAGGGGGTGGGACCCTCTAGTCCATTGAGTATGTGACCCTTGGAGGCCTGATGGTCTGCTATTAGGGTCAACAGACCTTAGGGCCTTAGGGTGTGCTAATTAATTTTGTCTGGGCAAACCAGAGTTACAGCTATCTCTTTGTTTCCTAAGGACCCTATTTACCACCTGTTGACTCACAGGAAAGGAGGGGCAGAAAGGAGGGGCAGTGTGGATTCATGTCATCTCAGGGCCTGGTGAGAGGAAGCTAGCAAATTCCAAGGAACAGATATTGGTTAGCTTTCTAGGTCAGACGGTCCTTCATTTAACTTCACTGTTTGGTCTTTCACTATCAAGAACACAGCCAAGAGAATCAACTAACCAGGGCTCAAAAGGACTCTCAGAGACTGAAGCAGCAAATAACATAGCCTATGTGGGTCTGCTCTAGAACCTCTCCATACATGCTGTGGTTGTTTAGCTTGGGGTTATTGTGGGACTCCTTTTGCCTGCTCTCAGGCCCCCTTTTCTCCTACTGGGTTGCTTCCAGCCTTAACTGAGGGTTATTCCTAGTCTTATTGCATCTTGTTATGCTGTGGTTGGTTGACATCATTAGGAGGCCTGCTCTTTTCTGAAGGGAAATGGAGGCACAGTGGACCTGAGAGAGAGGGAAAGTGGGGAGGGAATCTGAGTGAAGGGGAGGCTGTGATCAGTATGTATTGTGTGTGAGAGGAATAAAGTTTTAAAAGAAAAAAAAATCAATTTTGAAGCTGTGGTAAAATATGCATTCGGCCCACGACTGTGAGTACTGTGGTATGTGTGTGTC